>NC_140591.1:521417956-522745184 GCF_964204655.1 Triturus cristatus
TGCATTCCCAAGCAACCCGACTCCGAGAAGACCCGATCGGGGCGTGCCGGGGACCGCTACCGGCCTAACACCGTCTGCGGTGTGAGCCTCAATCAGAACGATTTGGGCCCACTGAGCGACGCCAGGGAGTCAGTCTTCTGTACGCCACATTTCCCACGCCCGACGCCGGGCAGGGATTCGGTGCTGGGAATCTTGGTTAGTTTCTTTTCCTCCACTTAGTAATATGCTTAAATTCAGCGGGTTGCCACGTCTGATCTGAGGGCGTAATCAGAAGAAAAACGCTGAAGCGTCGGGGGAAGCCGCCGGGGGAGCCAGGCCCCTGCTGGAGCAGGGGCCTGGCATCCCGGCTGCATGCGCGCCCTCTTTCCCTGGATCGGATCTGGAGGGGGTTAGCCCTCCCCGGGAAGCCAGCTGCGGAGGTTGGCGCCCGAGGCGCGTGCACATGTGCAGCTGGTGGACACCACAGACAGCCATGCGTGGCATGCAGCGAGGTGCCCTGTGACAGGCCCGGGCGGACCAGTCACCAGACCCATTCTCGGGGGCCAGGGGCGGCGACGGCGTACCGCCGCTGCAGGACCCGGTGAGGGACCCTGCCACGGGTGATCGGGGTGGTCTGACCTTTGATGGAACAAAGGGAAGCAGAGCTAACCCTGCGACGGCCCCAGCCGCGTCCTGGGGAAGCCCCGGGTTGATTGACGATCGAGCGACCATCAGACAAGCGTAGCCCCGGGAGGAACTCGGGGCCGCAAGGTTTGTTCGAAGTGTCGATGATCAATGTGTCCTGCAATTCACACTAATTCTAGCAGCTAGCTGCGTTCTTCATCGACACGCGAGCCAAGTAATCCACCGCCAAGTCTCACAGGCAACTTTTCAAAAACGTTCGCCCACCTGTGGGCACCGGACAGGCGGGAGGAAGACAATGCCATCCGTCCACCGCCTGCGCGGTGAGAGGGTCCGGGTGACCCGTCCAAGGCTTCCCCTCTGGGAGTCAGACCGCACTGTTGGGAGAAAAAAAAGTTAGCAGCTACTCGGCCCAGGAGTCTCCCCCACCCACCTGCTGGTGAGGAAGGGAGCTCCCGGAGCGACGGGAGCAGGCAGCCCCGCAGCCGCCGGTCCCTCCTGGAGTAACCCGGGAGGGACCGCACGAGTCTTCAAACCCCTTGGCCCGGCTGCACGTGACCGGGTCGAACCGGGTACCTGGCAATGAGGGAGGGTCGCCCGACCTGCACGTCAGCCGTCCATCGCCGGGCGGGCCCGAGCCGTGCCGGCAGGCTGGCGATTAGTCCACCCCAACCTCGCCCAGGTCAGAAGCGCCGGTAGGGAAGAGCCAGGTGGCTCTCCATCCCTTACGCCTTCCACCAAGAGAAGCCGGGTTCCCCTCACAGGCCCTCGGCCCCTTCTCTTCCAGGCCACCCTGCCGTACAAAAAGGGCCGCTCCTCGTCACCTGGAACCCGGTCGGGCCGGGACTCGGGCGCAGGAGGGCCCAGCCGGCGGCAGGGCCTTTTGAGGGTGGGGCAGTACCAGCCCGGGGATGCACTGCCATTTGGTTTCCCCCTAACTGCAGGGGTCGTGCCGGGTGAGCTTGGGTTCTATCTCGGGAGGGCCTATCGCTCAGCCCCTCCCAGGAAAGGGACAGGAGACGCCCCCTGTCCCCGGACCCTCGCGCATCGGTCGGACTCTCCCCGGGGGAAGAGTCCCAGAACCTCACCCAGGCACCCCACGCGGCCGCAGACCGCTCTGCCGGCCGGGGCCCACCAGGGCAGGGCCGGACCCTGTGCCTACGGTGGGTGCTTGCAGGAGGAGGGCCGTTCTGCCGTTAATGATTCTTCCGCAGGTTCACCTACGGAAACCTTGTTACGACTTTTACTTCCTCTAGATAGTCAAATTTGATCATTGTCTCGGTGCTCCACCAGGGCTGTTGCCGACCCCGGCAGGGCCGATCTGAGGACCTCACTAAACCATCCAATCGGTAGTAGTGACGGGCGGTGTGTACAAAGGGCAGGGACTTAATCAACACAAGCTTATGTCCCGCACTTACTGGGAATTCCTCGTTCATGGAAAATAATTGCAATCCCCAATCCCTATCACAAACGGGGTTCAGCGGGTTACTTGCACCTGTCGGCAAAGGGTAGACACACGCTGATCCGTTCAGTGTAGCGCGCGTGCAGCCCCGGACATCTATGGGCATCACAGACCTGTTATTGCTCGATCTTGTGTGGCTGAATGCCACTTGTCCCTCTAAGAAGTTGGACGCCGACAGCTGGGGGTCGCGTAACTATTTAGCATGGAGGAGTCTTGTTCATTATCGGAATTAACCAGACAAATCGCTCCACCAACTAAGAACGGCCATGCACCACCAGCCACAGAATCGAGAAAGAGCTATCAGTTGGTTAATCATTTCCGTGTCCGGGCCGGGTGAGGTTTCCCGTGGTAAGTCAAATTAGGCCGCAGGCTCCACTCCTGGTGGTGCCCTTCCGTCAATTCCTTTAAGTTTCAGCTTTGCAACCATACTCCCCCCAGAACCCAAAGACTTTGTTTTCCCGGAAGCTGCACGGCGGGTCATGGGAATAACGCTGCCTGATCGCTAGTCAGCATCATTTAAGGTCGGATCTACGACTGTATCTGATCGTCTTCAAACCTCCGTCTTTCATTCTTGATTAATGAAAACATTCTTGGCAAATGCTTTTGATTTGGTTCGTCTTGCGCAGGTCCAAGAATTTCACCTCTAGCGGCACAATAAGAATGCCCACGGCCGTCCCTCTTAATCATGGCCCAGTTCCGAAAACAAACAAAATAGAACCGGAGTCCTATTCCATTATTCCTAGCTGAAGTATTCAGGCGACCGGCCTGCTTTGAACACTCAAATGTTTTCAAAGTACACACTTAGGACCCCCAGGACACTCAGTCAAGAGCATCAAGGGGGCGCCGAGAGACAGGGGCTGGGACAAGCGCTAGCTCGCATCGCGGCGGACCGCCAGCTGGATCCCAAGATCCAACTACGAGCTTTTTAACTGCAGCAACTTTAATATACGCTATTGGAGCTGGAATTACCGCAGCTGCAGGCACCAGACTTGCCTTCCAATGGATCCTCGTTAAAGGATTTAAAGTGTACTCATTCCAATTACAGGGTCTCGAAAGAGTCCTGTATTGTTATTTTTCGTCACTACCTCCCGAGTCTGAGTGAGTAATTTGCGCACCTGCTGCCTTCCAGATGGAGCGATCAAAGGTACCATTACTGATTTAATGAGCCATTCGCAGTTTCACTGTACCGGCCGTGTGTACTTACACGTGCATGGCTTAATCTTTGAGACAAACATGTGCTACTGGCAGGATCAACCAGGTAGCCACACCTGCTGATGGGGTGGGTTCGGTGGGCCCCGTGCCCATCTCTCCGACCGGACAACCTTCACGCACCCCTCTCTCTCAGGAGCCTGCTGGGGGAAGGAGCCCACCCGCCTGGGCAGGAGGGCTCGCTGGAGGGATGGAGAGGTGCGGTCACATGGGCACCGGCAGGCCCAGCAGTCTCCCCCGGAAGGGAGAGGCGGGCCGAGGCGCAGCCTGAGCAAGACGCAGGGGTGCCGGAGCCTGACGGTGGTGGCACCCCTCAGAATGGTCGTTCCGAGCTGCTGTGGAAATGTGCTGGGCAGAGAGGGGTGACAGCGTGGCAAACCTGCTGGGCAGCAGCATCCGAGGGACTGGCACCACCCGACCCCTTCCGCTCGGGTCAGACCACTGGGGGGCACGAGCGGCCTTCGCTCTGCTGGGTAGGGTGAAGGGCCTCCCACCAAGTGGCAGGCCCTCGAGTCGGACGGGAGGGAGCTCCTTGCTTGAAACAACAGTCGAGGCTGGCCAAGCAGTCCATCCCTAAACGGACTGAGAGTGCCCAATTGATCACAGTAAGGCCAGGGCATCCCCTGGCAGGCCGCCCTGTGTGGAGTGGATGGGGGCTTCACATCTGAGGCGAGCAGGCTCAAAGCAAAGGACCATCAGGAAGGGGCTGAGAGGCAGGTGCAGATGTAGGCCCCTGTGGGCCCCGGCGGGTGGGCCAGGGTGCTGCCTTTACCTGTCTCAGAATTGCTGGACCTCAGGGAGGTCTGACTGAGCAAACTCTGAGAAAAAGGACCATCGGGAAGGGGCTGAGAGGCAGGTGCGTACCCGGGCCCCTGGGGGCCCCGGCGGGCAAGCCCTGGTTCTGCCTTCCTCTGTTTTGGAATCAGGGACCCCGGCTGCGCCTCAGGCACGGGGAGGACCACCGGAGCTCTCAGGCCCGGATGCCCGGGAGAGGACTGCCCGGGACCCATGGAGCCTGTCCTGGGCACTTTGCCATGCCGTGGGCCGGAGGAGGGAGCCCTCGAATGGAGGGGAGGTGTTGTCCGGGCATAGCCCATCTGGTCCCCGGCAAAGAACTGCCAGACCGGGAGGGGTGTTACGGCATACCCTGCCCCTACTAATCCGGAGGAAGGCTACCCGCCTTTCTGGGAACCCGTGCACACTGCGAGACTCAGGGGACCCTAGGCCTGGATGCGCCCGACCTCCTGGAGCCCTGGCTGGGATCCGGGAGGCAAATGAGCCCTTATCTGGACTTCCAGGGCAGCCCGGCCATCTGGTCGCCCCATTGGAAAGCATTGCGTGTGACCAGATGGCCGAGGGGAAAGGTGCGACCAGATGGGCGGGACCGAAAGGACTCCCATCTGCCCGCCCCGAGCCTTCGCAGTACAGCTCTTGCCTACCCACACAGGGCTCGGGGGCTCCACGTCCCGGGGGGCTCGGGACCCCGGCTAGACCTCAGGCATGGGGAGGACCACCAGAGCTCTTGGGCATGGACGCTAAGGGGAGTACTGCCCGGGACCCATGGAGCCCGTCCCGGGCACTTTGCCATGCCGTGCTGTGGGCTGGAGGAGGTAGCCCCCGGACGGAGGGGAGGTGTTGTCCGGGCATAGCCCATCTGGTCCCCGGGAGAGAACCGCAAGCCTGGGAGGGGTGTTCCGGCATACCCTACCCCTACTAATCCAGAGGAAAGCTACCCCTCTTTCTGGGAACCGGTGCGCACCGCGAGACTCAGGGGACCCTGGGCACGAATGTGCCCGACCTCCTGGAGCCCTGGCTGGGATCCAGGAGGCTAATGAGCCCTCATCGGGACTTCCGGGGCAGCCCAGCCATCTGGTCGCCCCATTGGAAAGCATTGCGTGCGACCAGATGGCTGAGGAGAAGGTGCGACTAGATGGCCGGGACCAAAAAGACTCCCATCTGCCCACCCCGAGCCTTCGCGATAGGGCTCCGGCCTGCCCACGCTGGGCTCGGGGGCTCCTCTTCCCGGGGGCTCGGGACCCTGGCCAGACCTCAGGCATGGGGAGGACTGCTGGAGCTCTCGGGCCCGGACGCCCGGGGGAGGACTGCCCGGGACCCATGGAGCCCGTCCCGGGCACTTTGCCATGCCTTGGGCTGGAGGAGGGAGCCCACGGATGGAGGGGAGGTGTTTTCCAGGCATTTCCCATCTGGTCCCTGGCAGAGAACCACCAGCTCGGGTGGGGTGTTCTGGCATACCCTGCCCCTACTAATCCGGAGGAAAGCTACCCCTCTTTCTGGGAACCCATGCACACCGCGAGACTCAGGGGACCCTGGCCACGAACGTGCCCGACCTCCTGGAGCCCTGGCTGGGATTCAGGAGGCAAATGAGCCCTCGACTGGACTTCCGGGGCAGCCCAGCCATCAGGTCACTCCATTGGAAAACATTGCGTGCGACCAGATAGCCGAGGGGAAAGGTGCGACCAGATAGCTGGGACCAAAAGACTCCCATCTGCCCGCCCAAGCCTTCACGGTAGGCCTCCCGCCTGCCCACGCAGGGCTCAGGGGCTCTGCTTCCCGGGGGCTCGGGGACCCCACCTGGGCCTCCAGCATGGGGAGGACCGCCGGAGCTCTCGGGCCAAGACACCCGGGGGAGGACTTCCCAGGACCCATGGAGCCTGCCCTGGGCACTTTGCCACGCCGTGGGCCGGAGAAGGGAGCTCCCGGATGGAGGGGAGGTGTTGTCCGGGCATAGCCCATCTGGTCCCCGGCAGAGAACCTCCATCCTGGGAGGGCTGTTCCGGCATACCCAGCCCCTACTAATCGGGAGGAAAGCTACCCCTCTTTCTGGGAACCCGAGCGCACCACGAGACTTAGGGGACTATGGGCGCAAACGTGCCCGACCTCCTGGAGCCCTGGCTGGGATCCGGGAGGCAAATGAGGCCTCATCGGGACTTCTGGGGCAGCCCGGCCATCTGGTCGCCCCATTGGAAAGCAGTGCGTGCGACCAGATGAATGAGGGGAAAGGTGCGATCAGATGGCCGGGACTGAAAAGACTCTCATTTGCTCACCCGAGCCTTCGTGGTAGAGCTCCCGCCTGCCCACGCAGGGCTCAGGGGCTCTGCTTTCCGGGGGCTCGGGGACCCCGGCTGGGCCTCAGTGATGGGAGGACCAACGCCCGGGGGAGGACTGCCTGGGACCCATGGAGCCTGTCCCGGGCACTTTGCCAAGCCGTGGGCCGCAGGAGGGAGCCCCCGGACGGAGGGGAGGTGTTGTCTGGGCATAGCCTATCTGGTCCTCGGCAGAGAACCACCAGCCCGGGAGGGGTGTTCCGGCATACCCTGCCCCTACTAATCCGGAGGAAAGCTACCCCTCTTTCTGGGAACCCATGCGCACCGCAAGACTCAGGGGAGCCTGGGCGCGAATGTGCCCGACCTCCTGGGGCCCTGGCTGGAATCCAGGAGGCAAATGAGCCCTCATCTGGACTTCCGGGGCAGCCCGGCCATCTGGTCGCCCCATTGGAAAGCATTGTGTGCGACCAGATGGCCGAGGGGAAAGGAGGGACCAGATGGTTGGGACCGAAAGGACGCCCATCTGCCCGTCCCGAGCCGAGCCATAGCGGTAGGGCCCCCGCCTGCCCGTGTAGAGCTCAGGGGCTCTGCACCAGGGACCCTTGTCCCAGGCAGATGGACACTTGGCAGGCCGCAGGATGGGGGCTCCCACACCCCAGGCCCTGACCAAAACCCAGGCCCCTGTGCCGGTCCCTGCTTCTCAACCCAGCCAGAACGGGGAGATCGGGGAGCCTGTCCGGGCACAAGGGACTCCTGTCCCGGGCACACGGACCCACAGGACGTGTGCTCGTTTTCCACACATTTTTTCCGTAATCCCACATACAGGCCTTATGCCAATTCCGCCCAGCCGTAGTGTAAATGCCCTGTAGACATGGTGCCATACTTACAACAGAAAAATACAGCCATTTGTTTAAATAGGAGGAATTTAAAGAGAAGAAACAAGCATCATAAACTATTGAGACATAATTGACTTAATTGAAAGTGGAGAAACAGTTGACTCAGTGTTTTATAGAACTTTTTTATCCACTTTAAATTTCCCCCATTTGAAAGAAACTACAGTATTTTTCAGTTATAAATATGAGGTGTCTACTAGGATCAAGACACCTGCTGTTTGCAAATTCAACACTTTGAAATGGGATTAAATTAAAATGAAGAGTTAACTTAATCATTAAGTTAACTCTACATTTTAATTTTCTCCCATTTAAAAGCATTCAGAAACATTATTTTGTTCTCATGCTCCAATATTGAGCTGACAAGGACTTTTGTTTAAGATTTAAATACCTCCTTGTTTCAGTTCTTCACCTCTGTGCCCTGGGTCATAAATCTGACTCAAGCACTGCTCATTATCAAGCCCTGCTATCTGCAGCCTGAAGATAATGTAAACAAAACACAAACTTCCCTTAACTTTAAAAAGAAAATGTGACTCTGTGCTGATCAAAAAATGAATTCAATAAGGTGTCTGTGAGCTACTGGTAGCTTGTGATGAACTGGTTGGAGACACCTGTTCTAAAGTATTTTTCTAAAAGTCTTGGTGTCCTCTTGAAATAACTGCTGTTTTCAGAATAGTGTATGGATGTAAATATAACATTTGTGTGAATAGTTTAACAAAATGTTTAATTAAAAATAGGGAATTATGTTCTCACCAATAAATGTTAGCATTTGTTAATATTTTAACAAAACCATTTCTTAAAACTTGCATGGAATCAAACAGAATTTCGCCTTCTTGTTTTACTTTGTAGCTTGCACTTGGATCCTAAAGTTGTGGAAACCTAAGAAAATAAATTTAGCAGAATAATTGATACAAGATCTTTGTATGTTGACAACACTGGAGAAAGTCATGTTCCGAAGAAGGAATTATGTGGAAAACTATTTTTTTATTTAAACAAAATTAAAAAATTGGTACATTTTCTAGACAGTCAATGTCTGAATTATTTTTCAGGTTATAGGGCTTGATTTAGAGTTTGGACGGCAGAGTACAGTCTGTCAGGGTGGTGGAGAACATTACCTCCACCACCCTAAGGGACTGACTACTGCCCACCAAATTTTGAGATGACCACCGGCCCAGCAGTTTTCTCTGTATTTTTAAGAGAACTGCCCAGATGGCGGATCCTTTCTATGTAATAAGGGGCGGATTTACAAGAAAGTAACGCATCTGTACAGATGTGTCACTTTCCCTGCGCCACCCTTAGAAACCCTTGCGCCACCATAGATGCGCCGTATTTACAATACGGCGCACTATGGCACAAGGATTGACAGATGCGTCAGAAATTCTGGCGCATCTGTTGGCGGAAAAGTCACACATTGCTGGAGTCGTGTCGCAAGCATGACGCAACTCCAGCAATGCGTGTTGAGGCCTATTCCCACTACACTGCGTCACTACTTACACCTGCTTGAAGCAGGCGTAAGGTTTTGACGCAGTGGCGTCCTAAAAGTGGAGCAGTGAAATTTTGTAGATTTCACTGCATCACTTTTACGAGGCCTTCCTGCGTGGGAACCCCCACCCTGCATACATTATACCTGACGCAGGTATAATGTGACGCAGCGCTTTACAACGTGACGCATCTCCCTAGATGCGTCACATTGTAAATAGGCCGCATTGTTTGCGCCGCTGTTGCGTCAAAAAAGTGACTCAACTGCAGCGCAAAAGTCACACAAGGGGCCTGTAAATCTGCCCCTAAATGTTTGGTGGATGGACACTGTCAGTTTTGACAGCCATCCCCCAACTTATTTTTTCTTTTTCAAAACAAACTCCCAAAGTGGGACTTTGATTTAAAAAAAAAAAAAAAAAAGAATGACCCTCAAACCCTGAGAACATTGTATACGTATGTAGGGGTCATTCTGATTGTTTTCCTGTCCCTCACCTAGGCTTTTCCTGGTAGTGACATACAGGAAATAAAATATATTGCACAGCCCTAAATAAATAGAGAGGGTGATGCAATAGTATTCCGCCAACATCCCTTGCTCTGTTGGGCCGTGAAAGGAAGCCTTCAGTCAACTGAGCCAATGGGAGGCCCATTGACAGAATACTTAAGTTCCACCCAAATCTAAATGAGGAGGTTGGACCAAAGGTCTTGTGGGCAGGTTACTCATCATTTGCGACGGATTACCATGTTCTCCAAACCCTAAATCAGGCCCTTGATGTTTTTTGTTTCCTACTTGTCATGTAGCCCCAACACCCAAGAAACATAGGAGTAACATATGTGGGTTGATATTTGCAATCTATATAGTCCTGTGAGAGAGAGGCAAATGGGAGCTTTCATTCTTTTTAAAAAATTGCAAAAATTCAGAAAGTCATTGTTTATTGCATAGCCTTTTATCCAGATAATAAGTCACAACCAAGCAAGCAGGACGAGTGGGGTCTGCTGCATACCCAATGAATATTTAGTCCTTGCAGGTGTCGAGAATGCATGATTTTCATGTGCTCCTCTGCATTTCAAGGGTTGATAACAGTGAACAAAGGGTAGGTACCCTAAACAAGTATTTCTAGATTGACTTCCTTCTATGAGTTCCAACTGCACTTTGATGAACTCATAACCTTTGGGTGCCTTCAGGCTAATTAAAATCCATATATCCTGGGTATCTACCCAAGTTTAGAAGATATCCCTGAATAAACTTGTGGGACAGCCTTACTCATTGTCATGTCTGTAAGGGAGAGCTGCACTAGAGACGCCGTCCTAATGCAACTTCATGAAAAAAATAAAACAGAAAAATACCCCTTTTCTCCAACCTTAAGGTCAGCAATACATACGAGCCTCCCACCACTGTATTCCTCGAGTTGCACAAAATTAGAAAATTTATATCGTTTTATAATGACCTGGACTCAACATCAGCATCAACTGCGTACTGTACGATAATCACCAATTCTGTCATAGTTTACTGATAAACACAAATATTTTACCTAATAACCACTGCTTACACATCTCTCTTGGAAAAATACTTGTAGATATTTGCTATTGCTAGACTTAAGATAGTCAGAGCAACAAATTAATTGATTAACTTTCAGGGTTTCTCTTCTTCAATTTAAGAAACGCAGCTAAGCTTTGAGCAATTTTGGTATAAAAATCAAAATAAATCTTTACATTTTATCTTCGGTGCGCGAACAGATATTGGCATGGGAGTTTTTTGTTGTTGTTTTTTTTAGTCCTCATCTCACCAATCAGCATCTGCAATTCTTGTAATGAAGCCGTCTTACTGAACTGTGCACCCAACGGCTGCTGCATTTGCTTAGGCCAAACCAGCCCAGCCCCATTCTTGGTGGCTTGGTGTAATCATAGGACTCGAAAGAACCAGAGGGAATTAAACCAGTCTCAATTCCGAACCCCATGACACCATAGCTTGCCAAATGTTCACACCACTCTCACTTACTCTTCCTTGTTCCAAGCGGGCCATGGCAACGTGGCTTGAATACAGTCCTCAAATATTTGGGGCCGTGGTTATTTCCACTTCATACAAATCTCTCTCCGAGCCAACAATACCAGGTATAGCAGTAAGCCTCTGTGTATCAGCTGTAGATTCTTCCCTGACACACCGTCATCACCAAATAATACCAAGGAAGCATTGACCTCAATTTTGACTTTAAAAATGCCCCGTAAAGCCTCCCCCACTCCCTTCCAATAGGCTCTAAGATCAGGACATTCATAAGAAAGGTGGATATCGTTGGCATTCAAAAGGTTGCATCTTGGGCATTTGGGGGAGAATAGTGGTGCAAACTTAGCACGTTTTGCAGGTGTGTAGTAGAGTCTATTAATGGCAAAAAAAATATTCTTCTTTAAACTGGCCGGTTTGACAAATTAATAAAGAAGCTTCAATGAGGGTTCATAAAGGTTTTCAATGTTAGGCTCAAAGGGGGATTGATTCCAAACTACATACTGCGGAGGATGATCCAAATCTTCAGCTTCCAAGAACTTCCTATACCAGATAGAAACTTCTTTTCTTTTAATATGTACTATTTGCAAAGACTGCTCCGCCTCCCAATTGCCTCTTATATCCCCCTTTTCTGCCTTGTACAAGGAGGTTAGTTGCAGGTATTTGAATCTGGAAAAACTGCTTCCAACTTTTGCTCTTAAAACCTCCCAGGGTTGAGGTTCTCCTGAGGATGAAAGCTCTGACCAGGTGTTGATACCCGCCCTTTTTATTGGGAGTGCAAGGCTATCCTTCAGAAAGAGCGGGGTCCCTGGGGAGTCCCAAATGGGGGCAAAGTCTGAATAATACCCAATCCCCCATCTACATCTAAACTTATACCAAATGGCTAGGGCAGCCTTAAGAACTTTCAGACGCACCCGTTTAAAAAACCTTGGAGCCCCAAATTTATACAAAAAGCATTCCCCTCCACCACCACCCTCCACCTTAACCATTTCGCCCAGTAGCCTCCCCCAGGATGACTCCTCTGGTTTTACCAATAGCATCTGGATGTTTTTAAACTGACAGGCCACAGAGTACCAACCGATATCTGGAAGAGCCAACCCCGCCTTAATAAGCCTACGTCTCAGCTTTTTCCACGACAGTCTAGCCCCTTTGTTTCCCCAGATAAAACTTCCGGTCTTACTTTGGATTTTACTAATATCTTTACTAGGGAAAACAAGAGGGGTCGTATTAAACAGGTAAGTCAACTTAGGCAAAATAACTATTTTTACCAAATTGACCCTGTCGAAAATTGTTAGGGGGGGATTTTTCCATCTGGCAAATCGTCGGTCAATCTCTTTGATGGTCTTATTTAAGTTAATGTGAGGGATTTTATCTAGGTCCTTAACGATAGTAATACCAAGATATTTAAACTCTTTACTCTCGGTACCTTCCCAGTTATCAATATTCCAACACATTACCTCTGTTTTGGAGGTATTGACTAGATATCCCGAAAGAGAACCAAATTCCTCCAACAGTGCTTCAACCCTTGGTATGACCTCCCCAGGGTTGTTGGTGTATAACAACAAATCGTCGGCATAAAGCAGCAACTTGCTACTATATTGTTGAGATTTAAAGGGGGAAATTAAATCAGTAGATCTTATTGCCTGTGCCAATGGCTCTATATAAATATCAAATCACAGGGGGGAGATGGGACACCCCGTCTTGTTCCTCTTTGGATATTAAAACTGGAGGTCAACATACCATCTAGCAGGATCTTAGCAGAAGCTCCCTGGTAGCAATTAATCAAAGTCTGGATAAAAATAGGACCAAAGCCCATAGACCTAAGAACTTCCCAGAGGTATACCCAGCAGACTCTAGCAAACGCCTTAGCCGCGTCGAGGGCCACTACGGCCAAGGGGTCCAATCTCGCGGTGGCCAAGTCAATGTTTCCAATTAGCTGGTGTGTCTGCTCCAGGATATATCTCCCAGGGAGGAACCCCTTTTGATTGCCATTTATCAGAGATAGAGCCAACTTGACCAGTCTCCCTGCCAGAATACCCATAAAGATCTTGTAATCGGCGTTCAACAGGGAGATCGGCTGGTATGAATCCCCTTTTAGGGGATCCTTCCCTGGTTTCAGGATGAGTACTATGGTTGCTTCTTTCCAAGACCTAGGTGGCAGTCCTACAGAGCTATACACAGAATTGAATAAAATACCCAGTATTGGTGCCAATTAATCCAAAAGAAGTTTATAAACCTCACTGGGGAGCGCATCCATGCCTGCTGCTTTATTATTTTTACATTTATTTATTTGGTCTTTAATTTCTTTCTCGGTTATTGGAGCGTCTAAGC
Source organism: Triturus cristatus (assembly GCF_964204655.1). NCBI lineage: Eukaryota > Metazoa > Chordata > Amphibia > Caudata > Salamandridae > Triturus > Triturus cristatus. The sequence goes on from NC_140591.1 coordinate 521,431,010, forward strand.
TTAAAAGGTGGGGAACAACCTTTACAACGCAACTTTTACAACGCACTACCATTACAACGCATTTTTTACAACGCATAATCCATTACAACGCATGACATTACAACGCATGACACTACAACGCATTTTTAAAAACTACCTTTACAACGCATTCCATTACAACGCATACTACCATTACAACGCATACCATTACAACGCATAATATTACACTATACTATCCAACACTTACCCTACTGATGCACCCCCTGGAGTTAGAATAGTAATTTTTACCCCTACACTATCCAACACTTACCCTACTGTTGCACCCCCTGGAGTTAGAATAGTAATTTTTACCCCTATACTATCCAACACTTACCCTACTGTTGCACCCCCTGGAGTTAGAATAGTAATTTTTACCCCTACACTATCCAACACTTACCCTACTGTTGCACCCCCTGGAGTTAGAATAGTAATTTTTACCCCTACACTATCCAACACTTACCCTACTGTTGCACCCCCTGGAGTTAGTATAGTAATTTTTACCCCTATACTATCCAACACTTACCCTACTGATGCACCCCCTGGAGTTAGAATAGTAATTTTTACCCCTATACTATCCAACACTTACCCTACTGATGCACCCCCTGGAGTTAGAATAGTAATTTTTACCCCTATACTATCCAACACTTACCCTACTGATGCACCCCCTGGAGTTAGAATAGTAATTTTTACCCCTATACTATCCAACACTTACCCTACTGATGCACCCCCTGGAGTTAGAATAGTAATTTTTACCCCTATACTATCCAACACTTACCCTACTGATGCACCCCCTGGAGTTAGAATAGTAATTTTTACCCCTATACTATCCAACACTTACCCTACTGATGCACCCCCTGGAGTTAGAATAGTAATTTTTACCCCTACACTATCCAACACTTACCCTACTGTTGCACCCCCTGGAGTTAGAATAGTAATTTTTACCCCTACACTATCCAACACTTACCCTACTGATGCACCCCCTGGAGTTAGAATAGTAATTTTTACCCCTATACTATCTAATACTTACCTTAAATGTAATTTAATATTATGCGTTGTAATGGTATGCGTTGTAAAGGTAGTATGCGTTGTAATGGTAATGCGTTGTAAAGGTATTTTTTAAAAATGCGTTGTAGTGTCCTGCGTTGTAATGTCATGCGTTGTAATGGATTATGCGTTGTAAAAAATGCGTTGTAAGTGCATGCGTTGTAAAAGTGTGCGTTGTAACATCATACATCCTTAAAAGGTTTATGTTGGCAGATTTCGAGATTGCGAGGGCTCTTAAAGCCGCTTAAAAGGTCTATGTTGGCAGATTCCGAGATTGTGAGGGCTCTTAAATCAGCAACCCTAGATTACTTCTCTATAAATATTGGTTCGACCTCTTTGGATTATGTCTGGGATGCCTTTAAGGCCAACTTGAGGGGCTTGCTGCATAGTCTTATCTGCTCAAAGAAAAGGGCTGAGGCCCAGGAGCTACAGACTCTTGAGGGGAAAATTCTTCAGCTAGAGTCAGAGAGGGTGCGGTTAAATCAAGGGAGCCCTGAAAGTTCGGTACAAGTCCAGAGGGACTTGGAAGGTCTTTGGCAGGAGTACAGGTGCAGATTAGATCAGAAGTGCATGGCTCAATGGTTAACCAAAAACATGCAGAATTTCGAGTATGGTGAGAAGGCAGGTGCTCTATTAGCATGGAAAGTAAGAGTGAATCGTACTAAGAATAACATTGATGAACTGATAATAAACGAAAGCGGAGAGAAGTCTAGTAGTTTAGAGGAAATGCAAGCCTACCTCCTCTCCTTATTTTCAGAGCTATATAGAGAGGAGACGGTACCTAATACTGAATTCCTTTAATCTTGGTTAAGTGAGAAGTCTCTGCCGACATTAACGGGGGGCATGGGAGTTTCACCAAAAAGTTGCTATCAATGTGGCAATAAAAACACATTAACATTTTGTATGAGTGCAAAACAAGACAACCTAATGGAACTATCTTGAAATAAGCACACGCCTATATTATATATATATATATAGCCTGCAGCAGAAAGTGTATATATATCTTTTTTTTCACGCCTGCTGCAGTGAATACAAATACAAATGCCAATGATGTGGAATGGTTCAATGCACATTCGAGATGTAAAACAGTCCAAAGGAATTGGTGTGATTAACTACAGTGTTTAATTTAAGCCAGTGGTAGCAGGTGGGGCCAAAAAGCACACATTTTTGGAGTCCAACATTTATTTTTCCTCATCAGACTGTGCTCCAAATCAAGAGAGGCAAAAACTCAAAAGGGGGGAAAGAGAAAGAATAGTAAGACAGATAAACAGTGACAAAGAAAGCAAGCAGAGACGAAAAAAAGAATACAAAAGAGTGAAATAAAAGGGCAGGGAATGGTCTGATGGTGCATGAAAGAGGCGTGAGGTGAAATCCAGACTATGCAGCCTTGGAAGTCTGCACTCCTGACAACAAATAGTGTCTGCTGTGGGCTTCTGAGCAAAACTTTGGGACCCGGCAGGTAGTCTTTTACAAATTAAGCGCTGGATACAGCAGGCTGCCAATAGAATGGGATAAGAGGGAAATAGCCCTCTGGGTGGAGCCGAACCCAACTCTATCGATAGGTTAATGAGTTGGTAAGAATAGGTCATGCAGACAGACCTAAAAAAAAAACCTCTGCGCAGCTGTGAGCAAACACTTCAGCAGTGAAAGGATTAACTAGCGTGCAACCCATTTTTTTAGGGCACGTTCTGTGCCATTTTCTTTCTCTTCAACAGGTGTTATGTGCTCTTTTCTTACAGACACTGTCCTGTGCCCGAGGCAAACTTCCAGCGGAATTTGGCCTCGATAAATGATCAAAAGCAAAACAACGCGAGAGAGATCGCGCGACACGTTTTAATTGGAATGTGGTTATTGGAAAAAGCAGGTGCGGATTTCCTCTGAAGTCAGAGTCGTTCACTTTTGGAGAAGGATGCGAAGAGCATATTTTGAAACGTTATGCACTTGGATGTATGTTTTTTTCTAATGATTATTCTACATGTCGGCGTGATATCCGACCCCTCTGTCGACATGTTTCCTTGTCTGACAAGGTGTGATGTCTTGTTATTTTCTCAGCTTTCTTTTCGCTATTTGCACTTCAAGAATCACAAGGCGCTGCAACCAGCAAACACCAAACACCACACCACTGCTGTCTACTCATCCCTGCAATTAACTCCTGCTGCTTCAAAACACAGATGTTCCCTGGTCAAACACCTTCTAAAAGTGCGCATCACGCGTGTCGCTTTACATTGACTCGTTTCTTCTAATATGTGTCGTAGACATTTGTAGAGAAATACGTAAATAATGAGCCAGGCGTGCCTAAGTCACATGAAGCCGCTTTGAATCCCGCATGGGGGACATTTGGCATCGAGACTGCAAGCCACGAATCCGGGTCAGACCTGCCGTGCCATAAATAGAGCGCCTAATTACCACCCTCTGCTCCTATCTGGGCTGTCACTTGGGAGAATGTTCAGAGTATGATCTGTGGGCCTAGACAGACATGCAGGGAAGTCATATTTTAGAGTGGCTTGCTGTCACTTCTTTCAACGACACCGATTGCATGATGTGGGATGCAGGGAGCCCCAGCCCAGGTGCAGAAATGCGATTTTAATGAGACCAGAGACCGACCTAGCAGCATTAAAATTGGAAATTTGCTTCAGAAAACACTTCAGGGTCCAGGCTCGATGCGGACGGATACAGGTGGAGGAGAGTAAAACTTTGTGCTTGAGGGCTATGGAGGCAGGTGTTTTAAGGCACCAAAAACACTCACACTAAATCCAATTTCAGAGTGTTTCCATGCTGACCATGGTATGTTCTGCTGAGTAATTAGGCCTAGATTTTCTGAGGATTGCGTGGGCACTGCATATTTTTGTGCTTTGCCTCTGGGTCTTTTTTAATGGTAAGTAAATCGCGGTCTGCCATGCGTGCCCTTGTGCAAGACAGTATTAGTACATTAACTCACTTACTATCATGTCTGGGTGGATAAGAACAGTGCTAAAATGCTCTGCAAATCACCATCTGCAAATCACCATCTGCGAAAAGCCGCCAATATTTTTGTAGTTGTAGCTCTAAAGAAGGGGTGCCGATTGGCAGACCACAAAGGCTGGATCCAAGATATGTTTTCAGGCTAAGTAAGAGCTCTATTTAGATTAATTGCAAGTAAATTTATCTTAAGTACCTATCCTCAATATCTGGTATGGATCTGGCTCTCATGGACCTCTGTTGAACTCATCTTCTCTAAATCATAGATCAGTATAGCACTGCACACATTTGACTGGCATTCATCATCATCAATTTTCTTTATTCAGCACATGTCGATATGACCATAAAAGTACATAATAAACATTTAGCATTACATTATAAAAATACATAGATAAGAAATGAAAAACTCATCCACTCTTATCCAATATAAAAAGATAGAATACAAATAAAACACATGAAAAATATTTGATCTTAAAAAGGCACAACTCAAAACAGGGCAAGAAGGCCAATGCATCACATCCTAGTCAATACTACCCCCAGATGTTAAGTGGTCTTAAGTGTTTTCCTTGTTTTAATTGCATAAGCTAGGAGGAACGCTGTAGCAAAACAGATTTTTACATCGTTCCTTTCCATCAAATATTGATAAGATGTTTTATATGTAAACAAGCCATCACTGTGGAAGAGGGGCCTTAGGCACTTTTTGCTGCCTTCAAGATAGAACTTGCAGAAAATGGTTACGTGCAACGTAGATTGAGGTGTCTGATTATCGCAGGGGTATTTAGGGGCATATTTACAAGGAAGTGGAGGAGCGCAGTGTTAGCCTCCTTGGCTTAACACTGTGCTCTGCCACTTCTGAAGCGCAGGGTAGCACCATATTTACAAGAAAACAGTGCAGCCGGAGTTTCCCCCTGCGCTAGTGCTAATTGAGCTGTCCCTTCCTGCACATAAATAATCTGAAATGGAGTTTTGAAACTTTTATGTGTGACAATTAATGCAGCACACATAGAAGCTGCAAAACTGCATTTTTTTACTGATTGTTTATGTTCAGGAAGGGACACCTTCCTGCACATAAACAATCAATGGTGTTTTGCTGTTTCTATGTGTGCTGCACAACTCACTACACATGGAAAAAGCAAAAACGAGGAGAAATTAAAAAATTCTCATTGTTGCACCAGGCTAAGATCAGGATTTTCCTGGTCTTAGTTTTCGCAATGCCCCATATTTACGCCACCTTTCTAAATATGGGACAGCGTCAAGATCTATGGGTGTTGCCGTGGAACGTCCACCACAATACTCATTGCCCGCCCCTTTCACACTAAGTATAGCGTGAAAGAGTGCCTTATTCACAAGGCTGTGTTAAGCAACATTAAGTGGCTTAACGCCGACTTGTGGATAAGGCAAAGCCCCTATCACCACCACAACGTTGCGACAAGTGACGTTGTGGTGGTAATAGGTGCTAGTAACTATGCCCCATAGTGTCTTTATGTTCCCATTTGGTGTATGTGGAAAATGCAACCAAGTGAAGAAAAATGGAGAAATGGAGTCTTGTTAAAATAAATCTTGTTTTTTTCAAGTCTTATTGTCCCCCAAGCCCATATACCTGCCCAATCTGATGCAGGTGAAACTGTCTTTTTGTTGAATAGTTTTATAATTTCTGGAACACGCTTAGACCCCAGTTTGCTCGCAAATCTAAAAATAGCCTAAATATTCCTGGCCATATTCACCACATATGTTTCTCTATGTTCTTCCAAGTCCCCATTTTTTGTAAATCTGAGACCTAAGTAGTAAAAGTGCTTTTGTGCTGGTGATTTTTCCTGCCCTTTAGATACAAAGGATAAGATCTCCTTTTCTTTGTGCTGCATAACATTGTAAAGACCTTGCCCTGATTTATCTTATGATCAATGCCTCCCATAAAATCACAAAAATAAATAATAAGAGTTTGTAGGCTCGCTGGTGTTAATGCTAATAGGACCATATCATCTGCACATAGCAGAATAGGTACCGATCTGGCTGCTGCTTTAAGGGAGTCGGTGCCAAGTGATTGAAGTTGTTCATTAATGGCATTAATATTGATTGAAAAGAGAAAGGGGCCCATGACACACCCTTGTCTTACCCTCATACAAATATTAAGAGGATCGGTTACTTTCCGCTGTTTACCATACTGAACCTTTGCTGTGAGCTTGTTGTACATATAGGCAAGTAGTGCAACAATGTAATTCGGGCCCATAAGGCAGACATACACCTCCACAACTTATTATGATTCACCTGATCAAAAGCACTGCTTAGGTCCATGAAACACATATACTAAGTGTCTAGCTTTAGATATTTGCGGATTATTGTGGATTATAAAATGCATATTGAGTCATTGTTCCACGGTTCCTAAGCTCCTTCTGAAACCATACTGTGCACTAGACAGTACTAGACAGTATGTTGTGGGCCTTGGTTTAGTCTTCTCATCTCGGGCATTTAATAGAACATTATGCACTTATATATCTGTATTAAAGCCAATGAAGTCAATGAAGATATGGCTACTCATAGGTGGTTACCTTGGAAGTAGAGGTGGAATGGTTAAATGATTTCTGAGTCTACTTATCACACAATCTTTTCGTAAAGAATTAATTTTTAAAACTAATTTTGACTTGCAGACCATAATAGAATTGCACTTTAGAAGGAGTTTAAGCCGTGCAGAAATGTTTTTCCCATGGAAAAATAACATGTAGGAAAAATATATATGCTTTAAATGTGCAAAAGAATCACTTTAGAATGCATTTCAGCTTTGATAAAATATTAGTTTCACTAAGAAAATAACATGTAGGAAAAATGTGCTCACTTTAAATGTATATGAGAATAATGTATAGAATTTGTTTTGTACTAGGCTATCATTCTTAAATGTGTCCCTTTAATTAGGTCCAAGCTTTTCTTTTGACTCTTTCTCATAGCTAAGTAGACGCTTTGCTTAGCACCTGCCTCCTGCTAAAGAATGTGCTGACTTCAAGATTGTTTCCTTAGCTTCATCATACCATATTAGGTCATCTCATATTAACAATGAACCTGTATATTCTGTTAAAATGAGCAATAATTTAGAATACTTAATGTACGCTTAACTAGAACATCATTGATACATTTGTTTCAGCACATCTTACTAGCCTTTGAATTCACAACAGACATTGAACGTAGCTTTAGCTTAGGTAAGAAGGTTCTCAAAACGCTACTGCAAGCAAATTGAAAGAAGATGACACACAAGCAAGGAAATCTCAGGCAGGATCACCTTCAAGACCTCTCTCAACCTCTACCACCAGCTACTGAGAGAGACAAGGGAAGCCCTAGCCAACTGCATTGAGTCCCGTTCCAACCACAGGAAAATGCTCTTCAACATCGTCAGAGAGTTTGCTAACCCAGCAGCCACAGAAAACTGCATCACCCACTCCCAAGAACTATGTGACAGACTCGCCAACTTTTGCTATGACAAGATCACCATCAACTATATCAACTACAAACCCCAGCCTAAGCCCTCATACTTCCTTCACGCACTCAATTAAACCAACATGGACCACTGACTTACCCCATGAGACCAGTTCACCCACCAGGACTCCACCACCATCATGAACCCCATGCACTTAGGAGCCCTCACGGACCCCTGCCCACACCACATTTTCAACCTCAGAAGCCGCAGGATCAGCAGCGAGCTCACCACCCTCTTTAACTCCTCTACCGAAGACTGCAAACATGCAGAAATGAAACCCCTCATCAAGAAACCATCCACCAACCTAAGCAAACTCAAACATTGCTGCCAATCCTCCCTTCTTCCTTTCCCCGCCAAAGTCCTGGAAAAAGCCATCAACCGACAACTCACCAAATATTTGGAGCAGAACTTTCTCCTAGACACCTCCCAATCTGGATTCCATGCCAACCACAGCAGTGAGACTGCCTTGATCACAGCCACGGATGACATCAGAGCCCTCCTCGTCCGGGGGGAAACAGCGTCTCTGATACTTTTCGACCTCTCAGCGGCCTTTGACACTGTATCTCATCACACCCTGATCAGATGACGGAATCACATCAGTATCCAAGGAAATGCCCTCAAGTGGATCGCCTCCTTCCCCACCGGAAGAACCCAGAAGGTCTACCTACCTCCATTCACCTCTGAACCCAATGACATATTCTGCTTTGTCCCTCAAGGATCCTCCCTCAGCTCCACCCTCTTTAACACCTACATGACCCCCTTGGTCAACATCATCAGATTCCATGGACTAAACATCATATCATATGCAGACAACACCCAGTTCATCCTCTTGCTCTCAGAAGATTCCGCCAACACAAGAACCAACTTCCACAGGTGCATGACTGGCGTCACCAGCTGGATGAGGGACAACTGCCTGAAGCTCAACACGGACAAAAAGGAAGTGCTGATCTTCATCAACAACACCACCCCTTGAAATAACTCCTGGTGGCTCTCGCAACTAGGGCCATCGCCCAAACAGACCAACCACACCAGAAACCTCAGCATAATCCTGGACAGCAAAATGACCATGAAGTCCCAGAACAACGCAGTCGATGCTGCCTGCTTTCCCATGCTTTGCATGTTCTTAAAAGTCTTCAAATGGTTCCCTGTGAACAACAGGCGTACCGTCACTCAGGCCCTAATCCCCAGTTAATTAGACAACGGCAACACACTTTACAATGGGATCACCACACACCTTCTGCAGAGACTCTAGACTATACAGAACTCCACTGCCAGTCTCATCCTCGACCTCTCCAGATGGACCCCATCAACCACCACAGTAGAAAACTCCACTGACTCCTCATACAGAAGAGATGGCAATTCAAGCTGATGACCCGCATCTACAAAGCCCTGTACAACCAAGGACCAGACTACATCAACCATCGCCTGAAATTCCACCACCCTACCAGACAACTATGCTCCTCCTGCCTCTCACTCGCCCACACCCCTGCATCACCCGAAACAACAGCATGGACGCTCCTTCTCCTACATTGTGGCGAAAACCTGGAATTACCTCCCTCTGCAGCTACAGACACACCCATCTCTACTGGAGAGCACAGGCTGTTTGACTGAGTCACCTGAAGCATAATAAACCTCAAGTGCCTGGACAGCCTCTCGGGCGATTAGTTGCGCTATATCAATCTTCTTGATTGACTGATTGAAATGTTATCACCGCCTCCAACCAGCCAGTCCGTGAACAAGAAGCAGGAGCTTTGAAACGCGTTGGACCTTTCTGAACAATTTGAAATGAAATCCGGTTTGCGATGCAATAAAGGACCTTCTTGAAAGCTAAGGGGGCCCGCTTCTGTCTCTTGAGTGCATCTCCGAGCATGTGGCAATCCTTTTGAGAATATATATATATATATATATATATATATGCAGTCCAATACTTTCTCCCAAACTCGACAGAAAGCGTGACACAGCTTCAGGATACACCAGGTGACTTTATTGATGAAATTCGCGCACAGCATCAGCTCTCCATGAAACGCTTTCGGCAGACGCGTTTCAGCCTTGATTGGCTTTCCTCAGTGCCGGTTCCACGGGTACAGCATTCTCCCTGGGGGTCTCGCAGAGTGTAGATAATTAGTGACCGCTCCCAGTCAGGTGTTATATAGCCCCTCCTCCAATTACAGGGTGTGCTCTCAACTCGCGCTGACCACAACCGGGCAGATGCATGCTGGTCATTGAAGTCCTGAGCGGCTGCCTATCCAGTGATTAAGGCAGTCAAACATCAAGTGATGCCCCAATAAAAATTGGCACATGGTCCCCACACCAGCTCAAGTGCCAGGAAGGTCCAAAGTCACACGGTCGAATCCCGTTTTCAGGCAATTGGTTTGCCTCCCTTCTCCCAAATGCAGGATACAAATTCCGTCCTTGTGGAACTGAAGTCATGCAAGAGGGGGGCAGCGTGGTTTGCATTTGATGCTTTCCCAAGATGTTGCAGTCTCTCCACGCCGCACCTGAACGAAAGGGCGTGTCACAAGCCAGCGACTGCTTGCTGGCTAAATATGCAGTCCAATACTTTCTCCCAAACTCGACAGAAAGCGTGACACAGCTTCAGGATACACCAGGTGACTTTATTGATGAAATTCGCGCACAGCATCAGCTCTCCATGAAACGCTTTCGGCAGACGCGTTTCAGCCTTGATTGGCTTTCCTCAGTGCCGGTTCCACGGGTACAGCATTCTCCCTGGGGGTCTCGCAGAGTGTAGATAATTAGTGACCGCTCCCAGTCAGGTGTTATATAGCCCCTCCTCCAATTACAGGGTGTGCTCTCAACTCGCGCTGACCACAACCGGGCAGATGCATGCTGGTCATTGAAGTCCTGAGCGGCTGCCTATCCAGTGATTAAGGCAGTCAAACATCAAGTGATGCCCCAATAAAAATTGGCACATGGTCCCCACACCAGCTCAAGTGCCAGGAAGGTCCAAAGTCACACGGTCGAATCCCGTTTTCAGGCAATTGGTTTGCCTCCCTTCTCCCAAATGCAGGATACAAATTCCGTCCTTGTGGAACTGAAGTCATGCAAGAGGGGGGCAGCGTGGTTTGCATTTGATGCTTTCCCAAGATGTTGCAGTCTCTCCACGCCGCACCTGAACGAAAGGGCGTGTCACAAGCCAGCGACTGCTTGCTGGCTAAATATGCAGTCCAATACTTTCTCCCAAACTCGACAGAAAGCGTGACACAGCTTCAGGATACACCAGGTGACTTTATTGATGAAATTCGCGCACAGCATCAGCTCTCCATGAAACGCTTTCGGCAGACGCGTTTCAGCCTTGATTGGCTTTCCTCAGTGCCGGTTCCACGGGTACAGCATTCTCCCTGGGGGTCTCGCAGAGTGTAGATAATTAGTGACCGCTCCCAGTCAGGTGTTATATAGCCCCTCCTCCAATTACAGGGTGTGCTCTCAACTCGCGCTGACCACAACCGGGCAGATGCATGCTGGTCATTGAAGTCCTGAGCGGCTGCCTATCCAGTGATTAAGGCAGTCAAACATCAAGTGATGCCCCAATAAAAATTGGCACATGGTCCCCACACCAGCTCAAGTGCCAGGAAGGTCCAAAGTCACATGGTCGAATCCCGTTTTCAGGCAATTGGTTTGCCTCCCTTCTCCCAAATGCAGGATACAAATTCCGTCCTTGTGGAACTGAAGTCATGCAAGAGGGGGGCAGCGTGGTTTGCATTTGATGCTTTCCCAAGATGTTGCAGTCTCTCCACGCCGCACCTGAACGAAAGGGCGTGTCACAAGCCAGCGACTGCTTGCTGGCTAAATATGCAGTCCAATACTTTCTCCCAAACTCGACAGAAAGCGTGACACAGCTTCAGGATACACCAGGTGACTTTATTGATGAAATTCGCGCACAGCATCAGCTCTCCATGAAACGCTTTCGGCAGACGCGTTTCAGCCTTGATTGGCTTTCCTCAGTGCCGGTTCCACGGGTACAGCATTCTCCCTGGGGGTCTCGCAGAGTGTAGATAATTAGTGACCGCTCCCAGTCAGGTGTTATATAGCCCCTCCTCCAATTACAGGGTGTGCTCTCAACTCGCGCTGACCACAACCGGGCAGATGCATGCTGGTCATTGAAGTCCTGAGCGGCTGCCTATCCAGTGATTAAGGCAGTCAAACATCAAGTGATGCCCCAATAAAAATTGGCACATGGTCCCCACACCAGCTCAAGTGCCAGGAAGGTCCAAAGTCACACGGTCGAATCCCGTTTTCAGGCAATTGGTTTGCCTCCCTTCTCCCAAATGCAGGATACAAATTCCGTCCTTGTGGAACTGAAGTCATGCAAGAGGGGGGCAGCGTGGTTTGCATTTGATGCTTTCCCAAGATGTTGCAGTCTCTCCACGCCGCACCTGAACGAAAGGGCGTGTCACAAGCCAGCGACTGCTTGCTGGCTAAATATGCAGTCCAATACTTTCTCCCAAACTCGACAGAAAGCGTGACACAGCTTCAGGATACACCAGGTGACTTTATTGATGAAATTCGCGCACAGCATCAGCTCTCCATGAAACGCTTTCGGCAGACGCGTTTCAGCCTTGATTGGCTTTCCTCAGTGCCGGTTCCACGGGTACAGCATTCTCCCTGGGGGTCTCGCAGAGTGTAGATAATTAGTGACCGCTCCCAGTCAGGTGTTATATAGCCCCTCCTCCAATTACAGGGTGTGCTCTCAACTCGCGCTGACCACAACCGGGCAGATGCATGCTGGTCATTGAAGTCCTGAGCGGCTGCCTATCCAGTGATTAAGGCAGTCAAACATCAAGTGATGCCCCAATAAAAATTGGCACATGGTCCCCACACCAGCTCAAGTGCCAGGAAGGTCCAAAGTCACACGGTCGAATCCCGTTTTCAGGCAATTGGTTTGCCTCCCTTCTCCCAAATGCAGGATACAAATTCCGTCCTTGTGGAACTGAAGTCATGCAAGAGGGGGGCAGCGTGGTTTGCATTTGATGCTTTCCCAAGATGTTGCAGTCTCTCCACGCCGCACCTGAACGAAAGGGCGTGTCACAAGCCAGCGACTGCTTGCTGGCTAAATATGCAGTCCAATACTTTCTCCCAAACTCGACAGAAAGCGTGACACAGCTTCAGGATACACCAGGTGACTTTATTGATGAAATTCGCGCACAGCATCAGCTCTCCATGAAACGCTTTCGGCAGACGCGTTTCAGCCTTGATTGGCTTTCCTCAGTGCCGGTTCCACGGGTACAGCATTCTCCCTGGGGGTCTCGCAGAGTGTAGATAATTAGTGACCGCTCCCAGTCAGGTGTTATATAGCCCCTCCTCCAATTACAGGGTGTGCTCTCAACTCGCGCTGACCACAACCGGGCAGATGCATGCTGGTCATTGAAGTCCTGAGCGGCTGCCTATCCAGTGATTAAGGCAGTCAAACATCAAGTGATGCCCCAATAAAAATTGGCACATGGTCCCCACACCAGCTCAAGTGCCAGGAAGGTCCAAAGTCACACGGTCGAATCCCGTTTTCAGGCAATTGGTTTGCCTCCCTTCTCCCAAATGCAGGATACAAATTCCGTCCTTGTGGAACTGAAGTCATGCAAGAGGGGGGCAGCGTGGTTTGCATTTGATGCTTTCCCAAGATGTTGCAGTCTCTCCACGCCGCACCTGAACGAAAGGGCGTGTCACAAGCCAGCGACTGCTTGCTGGCTAAATATGCAGTCCAATACTTTCTCCCAAACTCGACAGAAAGCGTGACACAGCTTCAGGATACACCAGGTGACTTTATTGATGAAATTCGCGCACAGCATCAGCTCTCCATGAAACGCTTTCGGCAGACGCGTTTCAGCCTTGATTGGCTTTCCTCAGTGCCGGTTCCACGGGTACAGCATTCTCCCTGGGGGTCTCGCAGAGTGTAGATAATTAGTGACCGCTCCCAGTCAGGTGTTATATAGCCCCTCCTCCAATTACAGGGTGTGCTCTCAACTCGCGCTGACCACAACCGGGCAGATGCATGCTGGTCATTGAAGTCCTGAGCGGCTGCCTATCCAGTGATTAAGGCAGTCAAACATCAAGTGATGCCCCAATAAAAATTGGCACATGGTCCCCACACCAGCTCAAGTGCCAGGAAGGTCCAAAGTCACACGGTCGAATCCCGTTTTCAGGCAATTGGTTTGCCTCCCTTCTCCCAAATGCAGGATACAAATTCCGTCCTTGTGGAACTGAAGTCATGCAAGAGGGGGGCAGCGTGGTTTGCATTTGATGCTTTCCCAAGATGTTGCAGTCTCTCCACGCCGCACCTGAACGAAAGGGCGTGTCACAAGCCAGCGACTGCTTGCTGGCTAAATATGCAGTCCAATACTTTCTCCCAAACTCGACAGAAAGCGTGACACAGCTTCAGGATACACCAGGTGACTTTATTGATGAAATTCGCGCACAGCATCAGCTCTCCATGAAACGCTTTCGGCAGACGCGTTTCAGCCTTGATTGGCTTTCCTCAGTGCCGGTTCCACGGGTACAGCATTCTCCCTGGGGGTCTCGCAGAGTGTAGATAATTAGTGACCGCTCCCAGTCAGGTGTTATATAGCCCCTCCTCCAATTACAGGGTGTGCTCTCAACTCGCGCTGACCACAACCGGGCAGATGCATGCTGGTCATTGAAGTCCTGAGCGGCTGCCTATCCAGTGATTAAGGCAGTCAAACATCAAGTGATGCCCCAATAAAAATTGGCACATGGTCCCCACACCAGCTCAAGTGCCAGGAAGGTCCAAAGTCACACGGTCGAATCCCGTTTTCAGGCAATTGGTTTGCCTCCCTTCTCCCAAATGCAGGATACAAATTCCGTCCTTGTGGAACTGAAGTCATGCAAGAGGGGGGCAGCGTGGTTTGCATTTGATGCTTTCCCAAGATGTTGCAGTCTCTCCACGCCGCACCTGAACGAAAGGGCGTGTCACAAGCCAGCGACTGCTTGCTGGCTAAATATGCAGTCCAATACTTTCTCCCAAACTCGACAGAAAGCGTGACACAGCTTCAGGATACACCAGGTGACTTTATTGATGAAATTCGCGCACAGCATCAGCTCTCCATGAAACGTTTTCGGCAGACGCGTTTCAGCCTTGATTGGCTTTCCTCAGTGCCGGTTCCACGGGTACAGCATTCTCCCTGGGGGTCTCGCAGAGTGTAGATAATTAGTGACCGCTCCCAGTCAGGTGTTATATAGCCCCTCCTCCAATTACAGGGTGTGCTCTCAACTCGCGCTGACCACAACCGGGCAGATGCATGCTGGTCATTGAAGTCCTGAGCGGCTGCCTATCCAGTGATTAAGGCAGTCAAACATCAAGTGATGCCCCAATAAAAATTGGCACATGGTCCCCACACCAGCTCAAGTGCCAGGAAGGTCCAAAGTCACACGGTCGAATCCCGTTTTCAGGCAATTGGTTTGCCTCCCTTCTCCCAAATGCAGGATACAAATTCCGTCCTTGTGGAACTGAAGTCATGCAAGAGGGGGGCAGCGTGGTTTGCATTTGATGCTTTTCCAAGATGTTGCAGTCTCTCCACGCCGCACCTGAACGAAAGGGCGTGTCACAAGCCAGCGACTGCTTGCTGGCTAAATATGCAGTCCAATACTTTCTCCCAAACTCGACAGAAAGCGTGACACAGCTTCAGGATACACCAGGTGACTTTATTGATGAAATTCGCGCACAGCATCAGCTCTCCATGAAACGCTTTCGGCAGACGCGTTTCAGCCTTGATTGGCTTTCCTCAGTGCCGGTTCCACGGGTACAGCATTCTCCCTGGGGGTCTCGCAGAGTGTAGATAATTAGTGACCGCTCCCAGTCAGGTGTTATATAGCCCCTCCTCCAATTACAGGGTGTGCTCTCAACTCGCGCTGACCACAACCGGGCAGATGCATGCTGGTCATTGAAGTCCTGAGCGGCTGCCTATCCAGTGATTAAGGCAGCCCATATGCGGAGCAGGTGGTCAGGTCGCAGTATCAACAACAGTGGGAGAACAATATTTTACATTGGAGTAGGTTTATTGACGACTTGTTCGTCATATGGAAAGGGACTGAAGAGGAGGCTAAGACATTTATCAATAGCCTACAAAACAATGATCTCAATTTAAAATTTACTAGTGAAATTAGCAAGACTGAAATTAATTTTTGGGACTTGACAGTATATATTGAAGATGGAAAAATTGAGACCAAGTTGTACAGAAAACCTACTTCCAGTAATACTATCTTACATGCAAAAAGTTTTCACCCCATTAATCTCAAAAAGAGCATTCCTTATGGCGAATGCATACGAACTAAACGCAACTGTAGCCAAGAACAGATAATTGCACAAGAACTATCAGTACTAAAGGGGAGATTTCAGGAGAGAGGATACCCAGATGATTGGATAGAAAGTGCAATCCATAAAGTGCAGAGAAGGAAAAGAGAAAATATTCTATTTGACAAAAAAGAGGAGGATCAGGGGAAAAGTAAGAAACTGTCTTTAACCACACCAGGTAGATTCATCACAACATACAATACACAGCATATTAAACTAAGAGGCATTTTAAACAAACACTGGCATGTAATCAAGAATGACCCAATCCTTGGAAAAGTTCTCCCAAATAGACCACAGATCACATTTCGCAGAGCGAAATCGTTCAAACAGACCCTGGTTAAAAGTACTTTAAAAAAATCCAAACCAAAAACGACTTGGTTAACAAAAAAGCAGGGATTTATAAAGTGTTCCAAGTGCAAAGCATGTAAGCACGGTGTGAACACAGAAAAGTATGTACCAGGCCTAAATAAACAAATGCAAACAATAAGAGGAAAATTCTCATGTAAAACTGAGTACGCTGTCTACGTGCTTCAATGCCCTTGTGGCTTGAGGTACGTTGGCAGCACTATTTTAGAAGTACACAAGAGAGTGTTACAACACCTAAGAGCAATCAGAAATGACGACAGATCATATCCTGTCGCACGACACTTTGAGAAATTCCATAACAAACGACCAGATGGTCTCACATATTTTGTGATAGATGCTGTAGAAAAGAACCCCAGGGGAGGCAATAGGGAAAAACAGTTAAGGAGATTGGAGTCACGATATATAATCAAATTGAATTCCAAACAGCCAGAAGGTTTGAATGTTGAAGAGGATATGTACACTCACCTTGGTTAATCAAATTTAAACCAACGTTCCTAGCCGAAAAATTTTAGTTATGAAATTTTTTTTTAGTTATGTAGAGTTTTCCATGTATCAAGGCATCACATTGGCAAAACAGCTCGCTTGAGCTTTAGCCTTTAAACAGGTTACTAGAAAACATTATCCAACAGTGATATGGTCATAAGCCCACTAGGGCACTATCGACGTGTTTATTTGATTGGTTTGATGGATTGATTAATGCAATGGATGATGGAGAAATTGATTTCCAATGTAATCACTGTTGATACTATTTTAGTTTAATATTAATGAAATTATACTGTGATGAATTGGCCAGCATCATGGAAATATATGCAACAACTACAAAAAAGCCCACTTGGGCATTACTGACACCGTTCAATGTATTATTATTTATTTATTGTTATTTGAAATGGATGACAGAGTATTTATCTGTTTTTTAAATATCAATCACTGTTGATTCACTATTTAAGTTCAATATTATGAAATTCGTAGTAAAAACTACGAGTCTGTCTTCTAATACACTTACAGTGTAGTTGTATAGTCACGTGGAAAGCACAAGTTAAAATGGTTGTGAAAACTTTACTCAGCGTCAGTGAACAAGGGTGCTGCGCACTCGAAACGCGTTTGACGGATGGCTGACTGAGGAATAAAAGCATTTTTCAACCGCACACGGCTTCGTTTTTCTTCCGTATACAGGGGAGAAAATTCTTCATTTGACAGAGACCGGCTTCCGTGCGGTCCTTTGCAACGAAGCAACTCTCGCTCAGGTGGAGGCACTTCATAAACGGAAGACTCTAAGGCATATATATATATATATTCACTGAAAAAACCATGGGTTTCACACACGTTATAGTTAGGAATTAGCATTTAAAAAACCTTAGAAATTCAATGAAAAAACCAAAGGTTTCACACATGAAATTCCCCCGTTATAGTTAGTTCAGCTAACTATAACTCGCGCGCCCGCAATGCACTGCTGATGACGTCACATATTACATCACTCATGACATGGTCAGTGACATCACTCATGACATCACTGATGACATCTCAAATGACATCACTGATGACATCACTTATGACATCATCCTTGTGATAGAGTGGCAGACCTCCTCTTCCCCTAATATAACCTTTGATACACACATTCAAAAATAGAAATTAAAATTTTAAAAACAATGGACATACCAATACCAGTTACAACAACCTATACAGTAATTCTAAGATCCAAATACACATCCACTCATTCACCAACAGTCCTATACAGTCACTCATACATGTACTCACTCATCATATGTACTCATACACGTATACACCCTGTTACACAATGCCACTCATCCATAGAGGTACTCACACACATAGTCACTCATGCTAATAAAGAATCAAACATACATTTACTTGCATATACAGTTATACACACACCGCCACACTTACTTCTACAGAAACTTACACATACTTAGTCTTTTAAACAATCACTTATAGAAACACATACTTATTCATACAGGAACTCTTCCAATCTCTCACTCTCACATATACTCGCTTATATACACCAATAGTGACATATACTAGTTTAAAACATATGTAGTTACTCATAGAGACACTATTGAGACAGTCATTCACTCACTAACACACCCATGCACACACTTATCCACCCATAGAGTCCTGCACACATGCTGTCTTCAACACATACAAAGAGTGAGTCATTCATTCATGCACCTATGCACTACGTAATACCCCCCACCGAACCATACAGACATCAGACACTGATACTCAAAAAACCAACTAATAACCTATATAGACACTCATGTAGCTACTCACCAACCCATGCAGCCACTTATACACAAAGTGAGAGACTGATACAGATATTTACATATTTAAACATTACTCACTAAGCCATGTATTCACTAAGATACACTTAATCAGTCAGTTATACAATCAATTTTTCAAAAACAAATCATCTATTTAGACACTTATATACCCATTTATTCTTCCATTGACCTTGAGATATACATATATAAAACATATGTAATTTCAGAAAAACACACATTCACTGGATGATGTCATCAGTGATGTCATCAGTGATGTCATTTGAGATGTCATCAGTGATGTCATGAGTGATGTCACTGACCATGTCATGAGTGATGTAATATGTGACGTCATCAGCTGTGCATTGCGGGCGCGCGAGTTATAGTTAGCTGAACTAACTATAACGGGGGAATTTCATTGGTTTTTTACGAGTGAAATGTCCAGCTAACTATAACATGTTTGAAACCTTTGGTTTTTTCATTGAATATATATATATATATATTCACTGAAAAAACCATAGGTTTCACACATGTTATAGTTAGCGGAAATTTTACTGATAAAAAACCAATGAAATTCCCCCGTTATAGTTAGTGCAGGAAACTATAACTCACGCGACCGCAATCCTCTGCTGATGCTAATACTGTATTTAGACACTTATTTGCCCATGTCTTCTTCCATAAATTTTTAGCTATACATATATTACAAATATTTTTTTTTCATAAAGACACATATGTCATCAGCAGAAGATTGCGGTCGCGTGAGTTATAGTTTCCTGCACTAACTATAACGGGGGAATTTCATTGGTTTTTTATCAGTAAAATTTCCGCTAACTATAACATGTGTGAAACCTATGGTTTTTTCAGTGAATTTGCAAGGTTTTTTAAATGCTAATTCCTAACTATAACGTGTGTGAAACCTATGGTTTTTTCAGTGAATTTGTACGTTTTTTTAAATGCTAAGTTACTTTACGCCATTCGTGCGTGCGCGCCCACTTAACGCAGTTCGTTCCGTGCACGCACGGTGCGCTTCGCGCACCGTGCGCGCACAGTGAACACGCGGTGCGCTTCGCGCACCGCGCGCCCACTTTACGCAGTTAGTGCCGTGCACGCACGGTGGGCACGCGGTGCGCTACGTGCACCGCGTGCCCACGTTACGCTAGATGGGCCATGTACGCACAATGCGCTTCGCGCACCGTGCGCACATGGAGGACATATTATGCGCTTCCTTGTGATAGGTAATCTGTTGAAATTTTTTGGGGAAATGCTGTGCTCTTATATGCCATGCACAAATGGTGGCCTTCGACCACCATTTGCACACGGGGTGGTGAGAGTGTGGATTTTTTTTTGATTTTTTTTTTACCGTACGCGTACGGTAAGCGTACGGTAAGCGTAATCGGCGAAATTTTCGAAAAATAAAAAATTACAGTTTTTTGCCTTGGGGGATCTTTGAAGACTCAACTAACATGGTTATGTGCATGGGCGCTGTCTAAACAGCCCCTTTATATGTTTTTGGCATTTGTTTATCAGCTCCCCCCTCAGAGTGCGAGAGAGAAAATGGCGGCCGCCGCTTCCTGGTTTCGACCGATTCGAATGTTTACTAAGATCTAAGGGCCAATCAGAATCGCGCTCGCGCACGCCACTGTACGCGTACGGTAAGCGCACCGTAAGCGCACTGTAAGCTGGCTCAGATATATATATTGATTTAAAGGCTATTTTCTCAGAATCTACTGAACAGATTTACACCAAACCTACTAAAGGCACTTCCTTGACCTGAGGACTACCTCTCTGCCAAATTTCAAGTAATTCTGTTCAGCCGTTCGGGCTGTAGCTGTGTCTAAAGGTCCTATGGAAAAATGCATGGGAAAAACGCGTTTTGGGACCCCCCTTTTATCTCAGCCCCCGCTTGACGAATCCCCCCGAGACTTTCAGGGTAGGAGCGGAGCGTAGCGCCCCACCTATTTTGAAAAATTCGCAAGGATTCGTCGACCGGCGCAAAAGTTATTCAAAATAGAATGTTGCGGATTTCCTATGGAAACGTGGTCCTAACTATAACTACCTACTGGCGACCGCCAGTAGGTAATATATTATCTACTGGCGGTCGCCAGTAGATAGTTATAGTTAGGACCGAGTTTCCATAGGAAATCTGAAAATTCTATTTTGAATAACTTTGGCGCCGGTTGACGAATCCTTGTGAAATTTTCAAAACGCTCTGTTCAACTCCTACCCTGAAAGTCTCGGGGTGATTCGTCAAGCGGGGGCCGAGAAAAAAGGGGGGTCCCAAAACGCATTTTCCCCATGCATTTTTCCATAGGACCTTTAGTCGAAGGTACAGCCCGAACGGCTCAACAGAATTACTTGAAATTTGGCAGAGAGGTAGTCCTCATGTCAGGGAAGTGCCTTTTGCAGGTCTGGTGTCAATCTGTTCAGTAGTTCCTGAGAAAATAGCATTTAAAAGCATATAAATATCTATACGTGCGCACCGTGCGCACACCGTGCGAGCACCCTAACGTGTGCGAGCGTAATTCTGATTGGTGGTTACATGTTAGTCAACGTTCGAATCGGTCGAAATCAGGAAGTGTCGGCCGCCATTTTGTTTGTTTTCAGTGCGAGAGTGAAAAAGGAAGGTGGCGAACGTGAAAAGGGGGCAGGGTAGAGAGTTCTTGACCCCCTAGCCTTTGTCAGGGGGTCCCTGAAGGACCCCCAAGGGTGAAAAAAACATTTCTTTTTTTGCCGAAAATGCACGGGGTGCGTGCACGGAGCGCGCACAGTGCGCGCACGGCACGCACAACGCTTCGTGGCCGCTCGGTGCGCGCACGGTGAAAAACCTGAAAAACAAAATACTAATAAATACATAACTTAGCATTTAAAAAAACGGACAAATTCACTTAAAAAACCATAGGTTTCACACACGTTATAGTTAGGAATTAGCATTTAAAAAACCTTGCAAATTCACTTAAAAAACCATAGGTTTCACACATGTTATAGTTAGCTGGACATTTCCCTCGTAAAAAACCAATGAAATTCCCCCATTATAGTTAGTGCAGGCAACTATAACTCACGCGACCGCAATCCTCTGCTGATGAAGTCAGATATTACATCACTGATTACATATGTGTCTTTCTGAAAAATAAATATTTGTAATATATGTATAGCTAAATATTAATGGAAGAAGACATGGGTAAATAGGTGTCTAAATACAGTGATGTAATATCTGACGTCATCAGCAGAGGATTGCGGTCGCGTGAGTTATAGTTGCCTGCACTAACTATAACGGGGGAATTTCATTAGTTTTTTACGAGGGAAATGTCCAGCTAACTATAATATGTGTGAAACCTATGGTTTTTTAAGTGAATTTGCAAGGTTTTTTAAATGCTAATTCCTAACTATAACGTGTGTGAAACCTATGGTTTTTTAAGTGAATATATATATACACACACATATATCTATATAGACACACAGACACTCAGACACTCACACACACATATATATATATACACACATATATATATTCACTTAAAAAACCATAGGTTTCACACATGTTATAGTTAGGTGGATATTTCACTCGTAAAAAACCAATGAAATTCCCCCGTTATAGTTAGTTCAGATAACTATAACTCACGCGCCCGCAATCCTGCTCATGACGTCACATATTACATCACTCATGACATGGTCAGTGGCATCACTCATGACATCACTGATGACATCATCCTTGTGATAGAGTGGCGGTCGCGCAAGTTATAGTTATCTGAACTAACTATAACGGGGAATTTCATTGGTTTTTTACGAGTGAAATATCCACCTAACTATAACATGTGTGAAACCTATGGTTTTTTAAGTAAATTTGCAAGGTTTTTTAAATGCTAATTCCTAACTATAACGTGTGTGAAACCTATGGTTTTTTCAGTGAATTTGTATGTTTTTTTAAATGCTAAGTTATATATGTGTTATTATTTTTTTATATATTTATTTTACAATAAACTACGTATTACATTTTTTTTTTTTTGGTTTTTCACCGTGCCCGCACGGTGCGCGCACCCCCGCGATTTAAAAAAATATTTATTTTTTTTAAATGTTCTGCCTTCGGGGTCCTTCAGGGACCCCCTGACAAAGGCTAGGGGGTCAGGAACTGTCTACCCTGCCCCCTTTTCATGTTCGCCACCTTCCTTTTTCACTCTCACACTGAAAACAAACAAAATGGCGTCCGACACTTCCTGATTTCGACCGATTCGAACGTTGACTAACATGTAACCACCAATCAGAATAACGCTCGCGCACGTTCGGGTGCTCGCACGGTGCGCGCACGGAGCGCGCACGGTGCACGGCTATGGATATGTATGTGCTTTTAACTGCAATTTTCTCAGGAACTACTGAACAGATTGACTCCATATATGCAAAAGGCACATCCCTGACCTGAGGACTACCTCTCTGCCAAATTACACGTAATTCTGTTCAGCCGTTCGGGCTGTACCTTCGACTAAAGGTCCTATGGGAAAATGCATGGGGAAAACACGTTTTGGGACCCCCGTTTTTTCTCGGCCCCCGCTTGACAAATCCCCCCGAGACTTTCAGGGTAGGAGCTGAGCGGAGCATCCCATTAGTTTTGAAAATTTCGCGAAGATTCGTCAACCGGCGCCAAAGCTATTCAAAATAGAATTTTCAGATTTCCTATGGAAACACGGTCCTAACTATAACTATCTACTGGCGACCGCCAGTAGATAATATATATATATATATGAATGCCAAAACAATCCTTCCTTATCAGTGGTAAAAAATGACACAAGGCACATCCTGTAGCTCCAAAGAAAGGCCATTGACTTTTCAAATGAGCATTTGTTTTATGAAAGGCACCTGTGGACATAGAAATCATAATTTTCTAGTATTTATTTAAAATACAGTATGCTTATCAGACATATTTGTCTATTTAACACTTAAAACATATATTACAATATTAACAACAATTGGACTAAAATAAATAAATTTCTTCATGATTTAACAGCCTAATTTTAAAGAACATAAGTGTTTTCCCAGTCCTATGGTAACATCTAGAAATCTCACTAATAAGTCTAAGTCCGAACAATGAGTGCAAGCACCAGACATTATATAAAGATGACGTAGAAACAATTACAGTTAATTAGTTGATGCATTAGATCATTTTACACATGCGTATCCCATACACAATTTCCAGTGCGTATATCAAATACATTACAAATTTGCATTTTATGGCTCCGAAACCAAATGCCAATCCTGAACAATACAAAAACATTTGAATTTTGAGAGTTCCATTGAAGACCATGAAGTGGTTCAGGGCTAGTAATGGCTGGTATAAGCTCGGAGATCCAACATTCCAATGTTTGTCTTCATGTTTTTCCCTTTTTTAATTTAGTACATTCTACCCTCAGTGTGTGGAATGTTCTAATAGCCTTGTAGCCCGTCTGCCTCAGCTATGCCTGTTGTTAAAGGCTCTCACCCTCGTTTTAGGCTAAAGCCTGAAGCTGGGGCTCACAACTCGGGTTCAAGGCCTTTAAAAGCCGGTATAGCCCTTTGCAGCGAGCTATAGGGCTATAATAAAACCCTACTTACATTTCTAGATGGCAATTTAACTATGAAAAGGTCATCTGTTTTTTTACACCACTTACCATACAGACCTATTTGATTACCTGAAACACCAACGGGGAGTAGATGAACCCGTCTTGCATGCTTCCAGCATTCGTACCTAGGAGATGTCAATGATTTAGCCTTCAGAGGATAGTGTCAGAATGGCCTATGGTTATCTGCGACATTTCCCTGGAACAATCCTCTTCCCAGTGGCATTCAGCGACTATAGAAACATACTGAGGTGGTTCCATCACTTAAGCTTCACCACTTTTGCCAAGCAGGCGAGGCATATGTGCACAAAATCTGAGAGTTATATTTCATTGGTACCTTCTTGTGTGTAACATAGGCCCTTGTAACTCCTGTGGTACAGGGAGAAGGAGAGGCACCCTTCATGGGCCCCCCCTACTCACCTCAAAGTCTTGGTAGAGCCATGAAGAGCAGATACCTACGAGCCCCTTGCAGCATTATGTGAATTCCCTATCATTTTGCATTATGCCACTGGTTACCTTCTCTTTGGGTTACAGGTAAATGCTGTGAGAGAATATGTCCCTATATAGTAAAAATAGAAAATATGTACTCTGCTACAGAAGGCATAGTCAGCAAGCTGAATCTGCCATTGGCAAAAACAGTGTCTAGGGAACTGGTTGCACTACACTACCTTGATGAATTAACCTTACGAAAAGGCTTATTCCCGAACATCAAGCCATTAACAATCAAGCTGCTCAAATTTCGTGGTGCCAAAATACGCACATCACATTATAAATGCAAAGGTAGGGTTAAGCTAGTTTACTAACGAGATGCAGAAGAGAATAAGGCATCTCTGTTTAATGCAAAAGTGTCTGAATGTAATATAATATATAATTGATCTCAAAGAGTCTGGAAATCCCCAAGACCACAGCCCTTGATGGCTGACTCAAAGATATTCGTGGCTGGCATGGTGCCTGAATATCCCATAACTAAAATATTGTTTGATGAAAATATTGTGTCCTAAATATAATTTACAAAAAGATTTCACATTGAGCTAATAACAGAAAATATACACCAGTGGGACAATATTTTTGTGAACAATATTTAGAAGACAATATTCCTGTCAGACAATATTTTTGCTAAAGATATTCTGACCTACAACCTTTTTGTACACACAGGGGCACCAAAGGCTGCCAAAATAAATATTTACATCTACACTGACTGTCCTATAAACAAGAGAGACACCACACCGTTTGGTATCTTGAACAAGGGGCAATAAAGGTTATACATCAGAGTAATGGACAGCCGATGAATCAATGGGGCCTGTGGAGGAATTGATCCAGCCAACTCTTTGGGTGTATTAAATGTACTCTTCTTGTTGCTCACAGGTCACTTGCAACAGTAGAATTGAATAATGGGGTATTTCATCAATGCATACCTTTGTAGCGGCCATGTAATAACATAACAGTTAATTCTGCAAAGCACACATACAGCACCAGAGCAGGTTTGTTGCACTGATACAGGATGTATATTGATATCCTGTTCAGTGATACTAATTTAAACAAGGTAAGAGGATGAAAACTTGAATTAACCTTCCTTGACTGTTGCCTGTTGCAATAGGATAACACTCAGGGCTCGATTTATATAACGGCGGGTTGCCCGCCACTCCACCTTGAGGATGGAGGGAATTACTACGTCCCAATAACTGACATACCACCCGCAGAATTTATAAATGACCATCGAGCAGTTCCTGTCAGTGCATTTTACTCTTTGTATCAGGACAGCATCAGAAGGACCCATCCTTGTAATAAACAGTATTTTTTTCTCTTTGAAAAAAGAAAATCTCAAAACTGCATTTTCTTTCTGAAAAGCAAAAATATAATGCTCCCCTTGCCATGGGAGACACCTCCCCTGCTGGGGGAGCAGCATAACAATTTTACTGTTCCTTGTCAACAGATTTTACCTGGTGATATGGAAGAGTAAAGAATGACTGTATGACAGTCCATCTAAATTGGACGAGCAGACATGTAGCCATTTCTCCGATGGCCCTTATTCCCTAGGGCTGTTGAAGAAGTTTAGCCATGGCGGAGACAGAGTAGTCTCTGACGTGGCCAAACAGAAGTTCCGCTTGGGCGGGCGGAACTTCATGTTGGCGATATTTACACTCTATTTGAGGAAATTGACTTGAAAGTTACCTGTCAGGTGTGAACTAGCACTCATAGAAAGTATTCACAGCTAACGTGGAAAAACTATGTCTGAGCATACAAGTAAGGAAAGTGCGAAAATCTTTGTAGTACAGGTAGCCCAATAATCTTAATCTACACAAGACATTGTTCAAGCCATAAACATTTCACATTTAGTTAACGTTTGTCTAGTAACACACCAAACTAGGCTATCTTTGGTTATTGTAACTTTCAATTTTCAGGTCCCCTAAAGCTGCCCAGAAGTTGCAAGCAACACTATAGCTGGAAAACAAAGCATAGCAGGGGAGTGACTTGCTGAGGGAGTCAGAATGGTCGGTCACAAGTAAGAGGTAAGTGTCATGAGTACTCTGCCTGTAAGGCGTTTCTTCTGCATATGTCTCATTAATCCTGTGCTCCACTCGCTCTCTTTTCAAAATGACAATGTAGAATTTCCAGGAGCAGAATACTAAGGGTGGGCGGTAGACTCTGCTCTGCTGGCTGAGTTTGGTGAGTTTTTTTTAATCTGCGCTCCGCCTTGAGCACAGAGTTCTCCAAAAAACACTATGTCAGCTGCTGGCGTAGCGAAGTTTACAGGGTGCCCCCTCACCCCTATGAAGTGCATTAGAGAGGGTGATTCACTATTACTAACAACACTTGGGCTTTTTCCCAGTCGTCACTGAGCGAAGGGTGTCTGAGGTCTAGAGCACATGCTACCCCAGGGATAATGAACTTCACCTGATCGTGTGACGGAAGGCACAGAGCATGTATGCACTAGTGAGGGAGTTTTTGAATTCTCGATTCATAAAAGGTTGGTGTTCTGCAGAGTATGTGCTACACTAGTGAGAGTGCTCCATGGTCCTCAGTGCACTGGTGCACAGCAGTGTACAGCATGCTACACCACTGAGGATACCCATAAACCCAGACAGTGTGACTTGTTATTTTGATATGTGTTGTTCACCACTGCAGTCTGTTTTCCACATGTGACAGTGTCCTGCACCTGTGTGTGTGTCAGGGTGTGGAGAACAAGTGTCAGACAACCCAAAGAAAGGAGACATGCGAGTGGGTTATTGTAACTTTCAATTTTCGGGTCTCCTAAAGCTGCCCAGAAGTTGTAAGCAGCACTATAGCAGGAAAACAAAACAAAGCAAAGCAGGGGAGTGACTTGCTGAGGGAGTCTGAATGGTTTGTCACCAGTAAAAGGTAAGTGTCATGAGTACTCATATTACTCATTAATCCTGCGCTCCACTCACTCTCTTTTCAAAATGACGATGACAATTCAATAACAATGTAGAACTTCGAGGAGCAGAATACTAAGGGTGGGCGGTAGACTCCGCTCCGGAGGCGTAGTTCGCACAGTTTTACTACTTGCGCTCCGTTTTGAGCACGTAGTTCTCCCAAAAAACTCTACCAGTTACTGGCGAAGCGGAGTTTATAGCATGCGCGCTCACCCCTATGAAGTGCAATAGAGAGGGTGATTTACTATTAATAACAACACTTGTGCTTTTTCCCAGTCTTCGCTGAGCGAAGGGTGTCTGAGGTCTAGAGCACATGCTACACCAGGGATAATGAGCTTCACCTGATCGTGTGGCAGTAGGCACAGAGCATGTGTGCACTAGTGAGGGAGTTTTTAAATTCTCGATTCGTAACAGGTGATGTTCTGCAGAGTATGTACTGCACTAGTGATAGTGCTGCACGGTTCTCAGTGCACTGGTGCATAGAAGTGTACAGCATTTTACACCACTGAGGATACCCATAAACCCAGATGGTGTGACTTGTTATTTTGATATGTGATTGTGTCCTGCACATGTGTGTGTGTCAGGGTGTGGAGAACACATGCCAGTCAAACAGCCCAGAAAAAAGAGACATGCAAGTGGGAGCCCACAGGGACCAACCTGAATGCCGCACTGCAAGGTTAAGGTTAAGGATGAATTCCAGATTTATAAAGTAAAAGTGACAGGATTGCAGTCCTTAGAAACACCCATGTTAGATTCAGGCACAATGTCACTGTTCAGTCTCAGTGCCATGCGCAATGAGGTGGCTTTGTATCGTGAGTGGCACAAAGCCACCTAATCACGCATTACATTGAAGTCTAACCAGTAACATTGTGCCTGACCCTAACATGGATGTCTCTGAGGATTTATCACCTCCCGACAGTACAGTAGTCGATGGGATGAAGAGGCTACGGTTCCCTGTGATCGAGCTCAGTCCTCCTCTGGGCCATCAGTGTCATGCCATGCCATGCAGCGAGCACCATGTCCCCCTGCCCAGCATGCCCCTGGGGGTTCTACTATTACGTGCACAAAACACATTTCACTCGCAGTCCATTCAATGCTCGGTTGCCCTTGTTTATACACTATTCCTGGTCCAATGGGTCTGTCCCAAGCCTTTCAGAAATGAGATACTGTTTTTTCCACCCTTGCTACTAGGAAGCTGCTACATATTGTCAGGGCCTACGGAATTATGAGAATTTGCAGCCATGGCGTATTCGCATAAATTGCTAGTTGCTACTTGCGAATCCGCCCACTCACGGAACTCTACGGAATCTCACTGAGTTTTTCGGGAAATCTGCAGAACTCCTCGAGCTCTGCCCAGGCCTACAGAATACCCGATATATGACAATACTGGAGACAGTCATACAGCAAAAAGGCTAAAAAAAAAATGCAAATCTTCTGTGGCTGCAGGTCCTAGCTGGAGACCTGGAACATCCAGTGCCCAGTTTCAGGCCTTCTACATCCAGAGATGAGGACATGTCAATTCTGATTTGAGTAATCAGAACTTGGATGACCAGCTGGAACACCAACAAAGCTTGTAGTGGTCAGTGGTCGATTTTCTGCACAGCATGGGTGGCAGGTTTCATAACACATTCAGCCCTGAAAGCAGGCCAGAGGGAGAGGCACATGTTTTTACACCAGCACATATGCTGCTCCGGAGAATGATTATGGTTGCTAATGTGCCAGGCAAGACAGCCCATAATGCCAGGAACTGGTGCTCGCCCCTCCCCCTTTTATTTTATAGCATGATCAGTGTCTGTCAGGCCGAGCAAAGTTCAGTCTAAAAACAATCACCATATCAGGGTCAGGCAGCTGCTTTCACATGCCCAGGCAGGAACATGGCAACCTGAGCCAAGGTTTGCCAGGCAGAAGAGCTCACAGCCCTGAGGGCAGTGACATCATCAGACTGGCAAAGCCCTGCAAAGATCCTCCCCCTCATGACAAGAGGAGCTTCACTGATGGTCAGTCCTGGTCGTCTCAGGTTTAAGCTTTGAAGTGCGCAGGCGTTGCTTTCTATCAGTGATGCCTCACATCACCTTTCCCCAACTTGTCACAAACTCAATTAGATCAGCAAGTCTCTCTGGCCCCACAATATTATGTGAGGAGAAAGGGAAGTCCCTCCTCTCCAATGAGAAGAGGCAGCGGGATCTTCCGTTTTCTGCCTACCCTCCTAAACCCTCCCCTCCTCGTGAGTCGTCGTGCTTCTCCGTCCTACACCTGCTGGGTCCTGCTACACTGCTGCGGCCCGGTAGATGCCCGGTAGCAGTGCGTGCGTGTATGTATGGATGATATGTATTTGTGCGTGTGTGCTGTAAATGGGTGAATGCAAGTGTGTGAAGAAGTTTTTTGTTTTTTTAATTAAAGGTGCGTGGAGAAACTACGTCATGGCGTAGACATAGGGAAAACAAGAAACACTGCGAATCTGGTTTAGTCTAAACATTTGAATCTACGTGATACTTAGCTTAAATATAAAAAAAAAGCGCACCGCTAGATATCAGGAAAATTAACGTTCAAAAGAAAAGCGATAAACACATGATACGTGCTCTCGAAGTCGAAAAGAATGCTCGCTCGTTTGCAAAGCCGGAAACGAGTTTTAGATTGGCCCAGGCCATTAAAGAACCCATGGACAGGCATTGACATAAACCATTACATTTAAGCATTCAGTAGCTAATTGGCTGTGCACTCAATTGAAATAGGTGCTATGTAATTACTGGAGTTGCTGGGAAAATTGCTTCACTAACATTCCATTAGATTCTGTAAAATAGCCATCTGTACCGCATTTTTTTTCTTGCAGCAACAATCTGGTGCTGACAGTGCTAAACACAATTAAAATTATTGGAAATTACATAAAAGCAGCCATACACCGAGGCGTTGAGCGGGGGCACGCTTAGCAAGGAGGTTAAGTTCATTTCAACAGTTTTTTCCGTTGCCGATAACACGCACGAGCATAAACTAAGAAATGCAAGATGCTGATTGCAGACGTCAAAGCGGCTTCTCTTGTGATCTGCCTCGCGCTGGCCCATCACATGGTAAGCAGTCACAAACCCTCTCCCCTAACAGAGATTAATCCAAACAGAACCCCAAGAAAGAGACCCAGGTGAGCAGCTTTCTCAAAGACAAGGATATTATGTTAATAATGGGAAAGATGGAGCCACCAGACAAACCTCACTGGGTATTCCTTACAAATGCAAACCAACATACATTGAAAGAGTGGTCAAGCAAATACATTTTAATCTCATTATGCAGTCCTAAACAAGTTATGCTTTCCAATTTGCGAATATGCGGCACGTGTGCTAACAAACGAATCTCTGGAATGCCGAAGTGACGTCACTTAGCGTTTCATTCCTCCTTTGAAGCTCTGCCAAATCAGCTTCTTTCTTTGGCAACCTGGTACCCCTCCCGCCACGTCCGCCGTCCGGGTCACAGTCCTTGCTCATGGGCTCGGCCAGACAGGGAACCAAAAGTGTCCCTGGCTAACTGCTCAGCCGGCCCCGGGGGAGGTGGTATGGTCGAGCTGTTTGCAAGGGCCGGTATCAGACGATTTTGTTACAGGTGTCCAATATCGCAGGTACTCGGTAACAAAAACGGCCCCCCAGGGGCCCAAAACCGGCCCCCACCCTGGCAGCCCGCCAGGGGAACGCCCGGTGCCCGCTACAGCCAGTCCAGCCATGCTCATGGGACGAGACTTCACCTAAGAATTGGACAGCTGCCTTGCCATCTCTCATCCTTTAGAAACTAAATATTTCCAAGGTCAGCTCCCTTTTTCGAAGTGTTTCTTAAAAGCCATTTTGACAGTGTGAAAAGGAGACAGAACATCCTTTTTTTAAGGCGAGCGGAGCAGAAAATCTGAATTCTGTCAGTCATAAACTTTGATTAACTGGCCAATGCAACCATGGCATTATCCATCACTATCACAGCCAAACCCAACACCAAATGTGAGAGCCATTTCACCTCACAGTACATAGGCCTCCAAAGCCCCCCACGACCTAGGACCTGCCTACATCAACCATTGACTCAACTTCCACCAACTCTCTAGACACTTGCGCTCCTCTTCACTCGCCCTTGCACACACCCCTGCATCAGTTACAGTGGTGGCCGCTTCTTCTCCTACGTTGCTTCCAAGACCTGGAACGACCTTCCCCTCCAGCTACGCATACCCCCCTCGCTGGCAGACTCCAAAAAGAGACTCAAGACCTGGCTCTTCGACGGAGACACAGCACCTAGATACCCCTAGCGGTGACAGTGTTGCACTTTACAAATGCTGCTACATTAAGGCAAACAATATTACATACAACAATATTTTAAGAATGATAATATGTACCTAAATAATTATATTTTTACAATTTATATTCTGTCCCACAGAATCTGCTCTGGGAGAAAGAATGTTGCAAGCATTGATAAGGTATACAACTTTGTATATTCTTGGACTTGCAGAATCACTATTAACATTATATTTGTATTCTATGATCCAGCATGCAAAGTGCTGTTAACTAATATATGATATGCACTCTTTTACTTTCATCTCTAAAATATTTAAATGTGTTAAGAAAATAAAGCACTCTTGTGGTTAGAGTAAAACAATTCTTTGTCATGAGGTTTTACTGACAAATATGGTGCAAGATAATATATACATTAGAAATCGTTCCTCGTAAAAGTGAATGTTACAAAGAATTATGTGCAGCTTGAGCTCTGAGACTGTGGGGCATGTTTATTAATCTTTCACGCACCGCAACAAGCCACCTTGCTGTGTGAAAGGGCAGGAATGTGCCGGATTTAACATTGTACAATGCATTCTTGTCCTTTCATAGAGCTGGTGCCAATGCAGGTATCCTTGTGTCATGTTGTAAGAGTGTCTGCCTGTGAGGCATTTTCCTCTATCTATGTGTGATGCCGAATGCAGCACACGTAAAAAGAGGAACAACAAGGTGAAATAAAGATATTTCTCCTCGCTACGCCTCCCCTGGTGAGGCGTAACCTTTTGACGCATTCTCAGGTCTACCACTAATTGGTAAATCTGGGAATGCGCCGAAAGCCATGGGTGGATGCATGGGAACACCCAGGCTCCACCCA
Source organism: Triturus cristatus (assembly GCF_964204655.1). Classification (NCBI taxonomy): domain Eukaryota; kingdom Metazoa; phylum Chordata; class Amphibia; order Caudata; family Salamandridae; genus Triturus; species Triturus cristatus. The sequence goes on from NC_140591.1 coordinate 521,463,538, forward strand.
TGGAACGCCTCCCTGGGGCAGACTAACTCAAGGCAGCGACTTGCGCTGCCTTGAATTACTCTACATTTATCAACTCATGCATAGCCACGCAAGGTGGCCTTGCATGGCTTGATAAATCTCACTTAGATTTTGCTTCACACTTGTGCCCCCTTGAATGGCGGAGGGGCGACACAAAACCTTGATAAATATGCCCCTCTCTTTTGAAATAGAAGTTAGTCCATACAACATTGAAGCTTTGAAAACACATGAAAAACAAAAGAAGAGTACCCATTTTGGAATGTTCTCTGCTGAGGTAACACACAACCCCTGGCAGAGTCATTGCTCCAACCACATTTCAATGCTGGTACAAGTCCCACCAGGACAGAGTCAGGTTTTAAATATGAAATGTGTTAGTGAATACACCACTTTCAATGGAAGTATGCCAATTTTGTGTTAGTGTCACATAGGATGTGTGACACTTGATAGGGCTGTGTTAAAAACCATCACCAAGACCCATGCCTGCATGGCTAGAAGGTTTCTTTAGGGATTTCTAATAGAGCCAAATTGAGCCATTTTTTTATTGCCACTTTACTCTACGTGATACCCAAAATCAAAATTGATTCTACCTTTCTGCGATTCTTCGATGTTTCTTGATTCTGGTAAAAGGATGTGGGGCCATCTTGGTGGTGCCAAGGGAGTGTGAGGGGAAACACCAATAGAGTCAGCCTCCATCATGACATATGATTCAGATCTAATGACCTGTGGCCATGTCCTAGGCTGCGTCCTTCCTGCAATCCCCACTAAAGCTGGGTAAGTGGCTCAGATAATAAAATGACAGTACCATCCCTACTCCTAGTCCACCTACCTGGCTTTCTGGGTCACCAGTCACAGATGTAAAGGACTGGACAAACCTGTAAATGGGCAGCTGCTCACTTAAATACAATACAACACAAATATGCACTGCGTCAAATATATGACTCAATATACAAGTATTGCCATAGCGTACATGTTGATAGTCTTCAGATAGGAGGTATAATTTCCAAATTTTCTATGGGAGAGAAGGAATTAGAGGGCACTAGCTCCCTACTGTGTAGTTCAGCATATTGTATAAGGGCTTTATGGTCCAAGTATTGTTGAACTTTGCTATGTTGACCCTGGAATTTTGTATACGTTATGTCACTATGGGCCATAGGTAGGTAACATACTATTTACCGATTCATAAATACCGAATTTTACCGATTCGGTATTTATGAATCGGTAAATAGTATGTAGGTAAACAATCGGTAATTATTACCGATTCGGTAAATATCGGTAATTATGAATAGGTATTTACCGAATCGGTAATAATGCATCCCTTCCCATTCATTCCTATGGGCCTTGAGGCCCATAGGAATGAATGGGAATGAATGGGAAGCCATTTACTATGAATGAATGGGAATGAATGGGAATGAATGGGAAGCCATTTACTATTACCGATTCGGTAAATACCGAATCGGTAATAGGGGAAGCATAATCATGGGTGGCAGGGTGTCACATTGACACCCTGTTGCACCCCTGATTCGTGCATGTGTGCACATGTGGCGCACATACATGCCCTAAGGGCATGTATGTCTGCCACACGGCACTTTTAAAGCAGCCAAATTTAGCTTTTTGAAAGGTATTCGTTATTTAACATCAACCTGTAGTTGGTGTTAAATACCGAATCCTTACTACTGAAATTCACTCACTTGAGTGCTCCCTACATATGATTTAAGGATTCGGTAATTTACCGAATCTGTATTTTACCGATTCGGTATTTTACCGATCCCTTACCGATTCGGTAAATTACCGAATCCTTAAATCATGCCTCCTACATCTCAAATGCCTAAATACCGGTGGGTAACGGGATATTTACCGAATTTCGGCCGTTACCGACCGGTATTTAGCTACCTACATGAGGCCCTATATGTAGGGGCAGATTTACAAGCCCACTGCGCCACCAGTATGTCACTTTTTGTGATGTACTGGTGGCATATTTTTCTGCTCCATATTTACAAGGACAGGAAAAGCCACCCTGCGTGACTTTGCCTGTCCTTGTAAATATGGCCCCTTTACACGCAGCACTTTGTGTGAAAGGGGCGTTCCATGGGTGTTGCTGTGGGTGTTCCCACGCAACAACCATGTAACAAGACACATTTCCAGATTTACGAGGAATCGTAAATCTGGAAATGTGTCTGAATGCTATGCCACCCTAGGGGTGGTGTAGTGAGGCGCAACAAGGAGAAATGTTTTCATTTCTCCTCGTTTTTTCCTCTTTCAATGCATGCTGCATTCTACAGCACACATTGAAAGAGGAAAATGCCTGTAGTGATTGTTTATGTGCAGAAAGGTGCCCCTTCCTGCACAAAAACAATCTCCCCATGAGGCAGGCATCCTTGCACCTTGGTGCAAGGGTGCCGGAGCATGGTAGCTGTTTGTGCACCAGCGCAGGGGAGAGCACAGGAATGCGACATATTATTGTAAATATGTTGCATTCCTGTGCTTTGGAAGTGCCGCAGCGATGATGAGGAAGAGAAGGGGTGGGTTATGGGGTGGGAAGACTCTCAGCGCGAAGGGAGGGTCAGGGGGGGAAGTTTTAGGGGGGGTTGTGGGGGGTGGGCACAAATTGTTTTTTTCAAAAATAAATATGGCAGACATCACGAAAATGTTTTGAAACAACACTTGATTTACTTCACTCTAGATGCAATAGGGCAGGTCTTGAGAGCTTTGTTAGATGATGGCTAGACACAATTTTATTCGAATTGGTTCTTTGAACTGTTGCGGTTTAAATGACAGAAGGAAGCGGGGCATTCTAGCTAAACTTATCAGGCCTTGGGATATAGATTTACTTTGCTTGCAGGAGACTCACGTTTCTTAGAACAATCGCGCCTGGTTGAAGGAAGTCGGTCTTGATCTGATTGCCTGCTCTCGCCAAACTACAACTATTAGGGGAGTAGCCATACTGGCCAGGCAAGGTATCTATACTACAAAGCAAGTACTGGTGGATAATGTAGGCCGCTGGGCAATAGCTGACATTTTTTTTTTTTTTTTTTTTTTTTTTTAAATTTTATAAAAATTTTATTGTGCAGAGAAAAAGGGTACAAGCACGGGCCTACAACCTCCTGGGCCGGCCGCTAGTATGCAGAAATGATCAAGCAGTTCAAAAACAATGACTGGCCCGCAGGGGCTCTGCTAAATGACAGGAGATCAGGCTGCACATAAAGGAAGTCAGGATACACCCTTTTTACATAACTATCAACCAAAGTAAAGAAAAACAAAAAGCAAGGCGAAAAACATTGAAAGGGCGTCTAACCATAGCAGAGGAACTCCACATAGGACCACCCTAGGGTGGTCAATAAAAGGGGGGTCTGAGAGGGAGGGGGGGGGGCACGGGAAAACCAAATCTATACTCAGATGAACAGAGGAAGCAAGGAACCCTCAAGGATCAGGGGGACAAGGCAACCTCAGACGTATCCACCAGGGGGGGAGAACAGATAGTCCCTCGATACACATTCCACTGACCCCAGATTCTACCCCACGCCCCCGGTTTACCACGAGCCACATACACCGTCTTCTCCCTGAACATGCACCAGTCCATGTTCTCCTTCCATACGGACACGGTGGGAGGCCGTTGGGAACCCCAAAGCTGCGCAATATCTCTCTTTGCGATCATGTTCCCAAGGGCCGCCCACCGAGCCTGGGCCGCATTATAGTCATTAGGCTCCCACACATTCAGAACACATCGGCGCACCTCCGGCAGCAGAGCGACCCCAGTGACTCGTTTCATAACATCATGCACCTGGCGCCAATATTCCGCCACCTCGCGGCACTCCCAGAGGATGTGGAGAAAGGTGGCACTGAGCCCGCAGCCACGCTTACAGAGCCCGTCGTCAGAAAACCCCATCGAGACCAAACGGGGACCCGTCACATAGACACGATGGAGAATCTTAAGCTGGACCAGACGGAGACGGGCCGGGATGGCAACCTCCTTAGGGGATGACAGCGCAGACTGCCAGTCCTCGTCGTCCAACTCCACCCCATCTCCCGTCCATGCCTCCCGAAGACGCACCAAGAGATCAGCCCGATTATTTATTAGTTTTTTATAAATCAGGGAGATAGTACTGTCGGGGACGTGTCCGTCGAGTATACGGTCCTCGAGAGGCGAAGAAACAGGGACCATGGTCCCCTCCCCAAAGACCGAGAGTAGGGCGTGCCGAACCTGGGCATAGCGGAAGAACTCCCTTTCACTAAGCTTGTACTCGCTCTGAAGCGCCGCGAAGGATTTAACCGCGCCTTTAACCCATAGGTCCCCCACTCTGCTAATGCCGATCGTATCCCAGTGCTCAAAGCCTTTCGTTGTCCAGAGGCTTCCCAAGCGCTCTGAGGCGAATAGAGGAGTCGCACACGTTAACCGCTCACTCCAGCCCACAGCTACATTCGCCGCCTTCCACACACGTACCGCAATCCTAGTAGGGCCCGTGAGGGTCCTTCCGGCAGATCGAGAGTAAAGCGCTCTGTTATAGTTACCGCCGGGAAGCAGGAATTTATCCATCTCATATGCCGGGTTCGAGCCAGGAGCGTACGTAGCATGGTTAATGGCAGACAGCTGGGAGGCCCAACAGTACCTTCTAATGTCAGGAAGCGCGATGCCCCCGTCGTACCAGGGAAGAGTCAGCTTTGCCAAAGCGATACGCGCACGACCGTCCCAAACCAGCTTCCTCTGCAAACTCTCCACTTCCCTAAAGTAGGCCGCTGGAATGATATCGAAGGAGTTCTGGAGAGCGTAAAGAAATCTGGGAAGGGACATCATTTTAAACAGTGCTGCGCGACCAAGTGGAGACAAGGGCAACTTACACCACCGAGCCGTGTCCGCCCTCAAACGCCGGAGGGGAGACAGGAGATTCTGCTCATAGCGGACCGCCGGATCCAACGAAACGTATACCCCCAAGTATTTAAAGCCGGATTGAGATGTTTGGATCGGAAGCCGAGGCGGCAAGAGAGGAAGGCCACCGGAGATAGGATACACGCAAGATTTGGACCAGTTAATTATCAAACCCGAATTTCTCCCGAAGGAAGTAAGGACATCAAAAAGCACATTGAGCGACTTCCGCGGCGAGGTGAGGTACAGAAGAATATCATCCGCGTACAACGAGACCCGATCCTCGAAGCCCGGGGCCCACCGGATCCCTCTGATCGAGGGCTCCCAGCGGAGCCAGGCAGCGAGCGGTTCCAAGGCGAGAGCAAAGAGCAGAGGGGACAACGGGCACCCCTGCCTAGTACCCCTCCCGAGCGCGAAGGGCCGAGAAACCCGCCCATTGACAACCACCTGAGCCATTGGACCAGCATAGAGGAGCTTCACCCAACCAATAAATCCCTCCCCAAAGCCAAACTTCGTCAATACGGCCCAAAGGAATGGCCACTCGATGGTATCAAAGGCCATCGTGGCGTCTAAGGAAACCAATATGGCCGGTTCAGAGAAGTACTCCGCCCTAGCGAGGACGCCATGTAGACGCCGCAAGTTGAGAGCGGTATTACGATGAGGGATAAAGCCGCATTGATCCGGATGTATCAAATCACAGATAACTCCCAGCAAGCGATTAGCGAGAACCTTGGCAAGGATTTTCGGTTCGGCATTTAGTAGGGAGATAGGCCTATATGAGGCACAGCGGTCTCGTGGCTTACCGTCCTTGGGAATAACAACTATAGTAGCCAGACGCTGGTCGTCGGGAAGGGAACCCCGCTCGAGCGACTCCAGAAACATACGACGGAGGAAGGGCGCGATTTTATCCGGGCGTAGTTTATACAGTTCAATCGGCAGTCCGTTGGGGCCCATAGCCTTGCCCGAGCGAAGGGAACGAATCGCGGTAGCAATCTCGGCGACAGACAGGGAGGCATCCATCTGCTCACGGTCCTCGACGGATAGGCCGGGCAAGGCAATATCCCGCAGCAAGAGACGAGAGTCATCCTCATCTCTATCAGACACCGGGGAGTACACCGCCCGGAGGTGGTCAGCAAAACACTCCACAATCTCACCAGGGTCAGTCACACACACTCCATCCGAAACCCGAAGCTCCGGGACCACACGATTCACTCTCTCCTTCTTATCCAACCAAGCAATCAGTTTACCCGCCTTGTCCCCGGCATCATACAACCTACCCTGTTGCTCCCTATACATGCTCTTGGCAGCGTCAGTGACAAGAGACTTAAATTCAAACTGCTTCAAGCTGAGGGCATGAAGCCCATCCTGAGTGACACCCGTCTCCAAAGCCGCCTCCAGCCCCGATATTTCAGTCTCCAGCTTCACCACCGCCTCATTCTTAACCCTCTTAGCCTCCACTATCTGGGATAGGGCATGCCCGCGGAGCACTGTTTTGAAGGCTTCCCACAGGGACACTGAGGACAACACCGACCCCTCATTCTCGAGAAAATACTGATCAATCGACTTAACAAGGCTATCACGAATCTTGGGGTCTCGCAAGTACCAAGGGCTAATAGGGGCGATCCGCCCAGCGGACCGCATCCCGGTGTCGAAAAGCAACCACAGTGGGGAATGATCAGAGATACCCCGGGCCAAGTGCTTGACCTCTCGAATCCGGGCAGTCTGGGCCGCGGGCATAAGAAAATAATCCAATCTGGAGAGACTCCCATGGGCCCCAGAGTGAAATGTGTACTGACACTGTGTCGGATGCATTAACCTCCAACAATCCACCAGACCGAAGGTATCCAAGAGTCCGCCGAGCCACGCCTGGGCAGCAGGGAGGGCCCTGGGCGGGTGGCGATCCAAATCACCCGAAACAACCGAATTAAAATCCCCACCCATAAGCAAAAGACTGTCAGGAAGCTCAAGCAGCATACGACCCAAGTCTGAGAAAGTGGAGTTCTGGAGGCCCGGGGGAACATAAACCGAAACCAAGGAAAGGGACTGTCCCTCCCACCTCCCAATCAGAGCCACATAGCGCCCTCTATCGTCTAGGACAACCCTGGTGATCTCTAGCGGAAGTGAAGATCGTAGGAGAATGCCCACCCCTCTAGAGCCAGTGGTGAAACCGGAATGGGCCACGAGTCGGTATCCCCCCCTGTTCATGGCATGACAAACATTACCAACCAGATGCGTCTCCTGTAAGAATACCACATCAGGAGTCAAACGACGCAAATACTGCAGCACAACACCCCGTTTGATACGATCCCCCAATCCGTTGACGTTCCAAGACATCAGTCTCAACCCGTCCCCCCCCATCCCCTCCAATAGATCAAAGGTCCCCCAGCAAATAGCGCGACACCTGAAACTGAAACAGAGCCAATACCACGCCTTGAAAACAAAAAACACAAATCCAAACAACCCCTCCCACCCACCAACCCCCCCCCAAATTCAACTCCCCCCACCCTGCACCCCTGCGGTCCAAAAAACCACCCCAACTTGCAGTGTGCCTGTCGCCCTACAAACCCCATTCTACGAAAAGACCCCGGAGGAGGAAAGGGACCCGTCCCTGCCGGCCCAAACATAGATCATAATTAAACAAAATGTACAAAAGAAGTAGAACCCAGCCGAACAAAACAAAATGTCAAAGTCAAGGACCAAAAGTGACTCCGAAGGAGGCCCGCCACCCTCGGCACCACCAGAAGGCCCAGGCCGGTCACCCCGGTCCGGCAGAGAATCCAGCCAGTCACTCACAGTCGCAGGACAGTCAAAAAAGGTAGCCCGGTCTTCGTATTCCACTCGGAGCTTAGCAGGAAAAAGCATCGAGTACTTAAGACCCAGGTCCCGGAGACGGCGCTTCACCCCCTGGAAACCCATCCGCTGTTTCTGGACCAGTTGGGTGAAGTCCGGGAAAAAGTTAACGGATGAGTTCTCATATCGGACCGGGCCATGTACCCGTGAGGCCTGCAGAATCGCATCTCGGTCTCTGTAGTGAAAAAGTTTTGCGACAATAGGCCTCGGGGGAGCTCCCGGTCGCAGCCGACCGCCTGGGACTCGATGGGCCCGCTCCACGGCAAAGAACTTACTCAGGCCAGCGGGGGCAAGCTGTTTGAGGATGAGTTCCTCAACCATAAGATCCACCGGGCGATTGTCGGAGGTCTCCGGAACACCTATGACGCGGATGTTATTGCGTCGAGCCCGTCCCTCGAAGTCCTCCAGCCGCCGGGCCATCAGGTCGTTGGTCGACTTGAGGTCGCCGAGAGCAGTCTGCAGGTCCGACACATCCGTACCAAGGGTGGACGTCCGCAAATCCAGCGACTGGACCCTCTCATTGGTCTTAGAGAGATCCGCCCGAATTAGCGTAACATCAATGGCCACCGTGTCGATTTTACGGGCCAAGGCCTCGTACTGCTGAGCGATGGTCTCCTTGATGCCATTAATGGCGCCCATGATGTCCTGCAGGGACAAATCCGGAGGGGCGGACGGAACACCCCCAGCGTCATCCGGGAGAACACTGGCCGTCCCAGGGGACCCTTTACCCTGAGTGTAGCGGTCCATGTTGTTGGTCTGGACCGGTCCCCCACGTAGGGATGTCTTGGTCTTACGCCTCTCGGGATCCCCTCTGCCTCCCATGTGGAACCACGCTCGCCGAAGGAGACCACCGAGCAAGCGTCAAAGTGGCACGGGCGAAGCCGACACGAGCCGTACCAGGGACCGCAATGTGGCGGTGCGAGAGGATCAAAGTCAATGGGCACACTGGGTTCAGGCGGAGGCAAAGGCACGAAGCGAAGGCCGAGTAAAAACCCAGCCGCACAAAGCAACTCCACTGTCCAGCCACTCAGAGATCCAAAAGTGAAACCGAAAGTGATGAGACGGCCGCCGGCACAGCCCCGATGCCGTTGTTGTTCAACTATGCCCCGGCTCCACTGTTCACCTTCGCACCGGGCACAGCCATCAGTTGGGCCTCAAAAGTTCAAACCACCATAGATCAGGTCTCCCAGGTCCGATTTGGTTTCTGAAAAGAGTTTAGGGTTCAGCCAACGTTCATCTTCCAGAATCCGTCAACCAAGTCAGGATAGAGTCAGGATAAGTTCCGAGGAGCAGCGAGGGTCCGGGGAGCCCTGTGCTCACGCGACCATCTTGGATGCGTGCTAGGCTCCTCCAATAGCTGACATTTTAATTAAGGGATCATCTTATACTATATGTTCTCTTTATGGCTCCAATCTTGATGATCCCTCCATATTAAATTTCCTGAGTATTGAACTTGCCTCGTGGCCCTCTACCAAAGTCCTATGTGGGGATTTTAATATTCATTTGAACTCTAACTTTGATATGTACAGTATTACCCCCTACTCAGGAAGAAAGGTTAGGACCTTCAAAGCTATTCATGGGCTCTGCCACGAACATGCTTTGATAGATGTCTGGCAAAGATTGCGCCCGACTGAACCGGGCTTTACTTTCTTCTCCGCTCCTCATAGCAAATTTAGACGTCTAGACTATTTCTTTGTGTCCGATCCGATCCTCGAAGGGACCAGCTGTGAGCTATACTCCCGTGTTATTTCGGATCATAATCCGTTAATTTTACAATTATCACTCAGTGGTCCAAAACCAGCTATGGCAACTTGGACGTTTGAACGCAAACTATTACATGACCAAGAGTATTGTATATATATGTCAAATTGGATAACCAACTTTTTTCAGATAAACAAGGGTACAGCTTCCGAGTTAACAGTCTGGGATACCTTCAAGTCAGCTGTGAGGGGGGAGACTCTCAGCTTTTCTCTACATCGCCAGAAGGTGATTAGGGAAAGTATCAATCAGTTGATTGATCAACTTCGTGAAGTAGAGGAAGAGCTCATTCGAGTTATTGGAGATCTGCCTCAAAAAGAGAAATGCCAACGCCAGATAGCTATTGTCAGAAACAGAATTCACCAACACTTCGGAGAGGAACTTGCCGTTAAGTTCATCCCGTATAAATCAGACATCTATGAATTCGGCGAAAACTCAGTCAAACATTTGGCCAAAAGATTACAATATAAGGGAGTCTCGAATTGAATAAGCCGTATTAAAGATAATAAAGATCAGATTCAGGACCAACCAGGTAAGGTCTTGGAGGTGTTTCAAGAGTTCTATAGGACGCTCTATGCCCCAGACATTGAAGAGGACGATGCAACCCAACTGGGTCAGGAATTTCTGTGCAATTACATAACATCTAAGGTCTAATTTGAACAATCAGAAGTACTCTCCTCCCCTATAACTAGGGAAGAGGTGGAGCTAGCGATTGCCTCACTGGCAGCAGGGAAGTCCGCTGGCCCTGATTTATTACCCCTTGAATTCTATCGAACATTCAGGTAAGTTCTTTTAGGGGAGATGGTATCCCTTTTTGCACTTGCCCAGAATGGCACAGTACCCCTGATTCATGGCATAAGACCACCATTGTAGTCTTTAGAAAGAAAGACAAGCCAGAGACTAGCCCCTCTTCGTATAGACCAATCTCCCTAATTTGTGCTGATAGCAAAATCTATGCTAAAATTATAGCACTAAGATTAGGAAATGTCATTGCCCCTTTAGTTTCTATTCGCCAGCACGGTTTTGTGTCTGGTCGTGACACATCAGATCATATAAGACGGGCAATTGCTCTATTCGATTGGGCTCAGGCCTGTAAACAACCTCTGGCAATGATCCTGTTGGACGCCGAAAAGGCGTTCGACAGGGTCTCTTGGGGCTTTTTATGGCAATTTCTAAAATTTAAGGGATTCTCACAGAAATTCATCTTAGCCATACAAGCTCTATACATCTCCCCCGAGGCCTCTGTCTGTATCTCAGGTCAAGAGTCTCACTCTTTTTTGATCAGCAGAGCAACCCGTCAAGGGTGTCCCTGCTCTCCGCTTCTATTTTCGATTTATATTGATCCCTTCTTGAGTAAATTGGATAAAAATATGGCGATACAGGCGGCCATTGTCAACGGTGTGTCTTATAAAACTTTAGCTTACGCCGACGACATTGCCATCTTCACTAAGGACGTTTGCTTGGCTCTCCCAGTAGTCTATGATGCAGCTAAGCAATTTGGTGCAGTCTCCGGTTATCGTCTTAACGTTAATAAAACCCAAATTATACATTCAGACTTTGCAAAACCTACAGGACTTTTAGTGGCTTCGGTTGCAACTTATTTGGGGGTGAAGATCACCCCCTCAGTAGAGAAAATACTAGAAATCAATATATTACCCATCATTAAAGAAGTGAATAAGACTCTTGAGAGACTAGACCACATGCACCTTTCATTCCACGGCCACTCTAATGTCCTAAAAATGTCCATATTCCCAAAATTTTTATACCTATTTAGGACCATCCCTATCGAATTTCCAGTGCAACTCATGTCTAGTGCAGAAAGGGTTTGTTTGAGATTTTTCTGGGGCTATCATAAAGCTAGAAGGGCTTCCAAATGGCTGATACTTCCTAGATTAAGAGGTGGGTGGGGTTTACCTTCCTTAATGCTATATCATTGGTCTGCACTTTTACAGCAAATTGGACCACTATTTTCTGGGGGTAAGACAGTGGTGCCTGAATTTGCTAGGCCAACAATTTTTGAAATACTACTTGGAGAGGAGACTCGTAATTGCTTAGTCAGAAAAATTGAACCAAGCTACTATAAGAAAACAAAATTCAAGGTTATTCAATCTGTACACTCAGTCTGGAAAAAGGTTCGATGACGGTTTGGCATATCTAATATCAATGCATATACCCCCCTTCTCTCATACGGTTTACTGCCTCCAATCTTTTTGGATCCAATCACCTTCAACTGGGTCAATCTAGGGGTTATTGTACTGGGCGACTTCTTCTCTGGGGGTCAATTAGTCTCTTTTTCTGACCTCCAAGAAAAGTTTGGTCTCCCTACTAGGCACTTTTTTAAGTTCCTACAAATAAGGAGTTATCTTTCGAAGTTAGCAATCTCTGGAGCTGGAAAGTTTGAGAAAATTCCTCTTGTAGGGCTTATAGAGAAAAGGTCCAGAATTGGGTTAATTTATCAAGCACTAATCTCTGACCTCCCGGATGATTTCAGCCTTCAAAATGACAAGTGGGATAGGAAATTTGGACAAGAAGGTACCGATTTGGCAATCTCTCTTGAGCTCGCTAATCAGGTTTTAATAACTGGCAGTCTTAGGGCCCAACACTATATGTCAATATTTGATTTGTATCATACTCCTGAGAAAATTTTGAAATTGTCCAGTCTCCGGGGGAATTCATGCAGCAGATGTGGAACCCCTGCTGCCAACACAACTCACATGTTTTATTCTTGTATCAAATTGGCTCAATATATCCAAGATATTGAAACCTTTCTTGTCCAGATTACCGGTAAACCCCTGACCTTAACACCCATTTTAGTGATCTTGAGTGTTGACCAGAGGCAAAACTCGTCAGTGCGTAGCAAAGCTGAAGAAGGCTTTTTACTTATTGCTATGTCTGTTTTCAGAGTGGTTATAACTTCTCAATGGATTAGCCCTGACCCACCTACATATATTAACTGGAGGGCTCGTTTGTTGGCAATATATAATATGGAATCAGCAGTATATAGACTAAAGGGTCGCAGAAGACGTGAGTTCGGCCAGAAAATCTGGGCCCCTATTATGGATTGGATAGGATGAACCTTGTCTTTTTGGTTTTTTTCTTTTCTCTCCTTTCGTTTTTCTAAATCCTATCTTCTTCCATAATGCCTTCCTTTTTCTTATTCTTTGTTTTAGTGTAGTCTTCGCGTTATGTCCTGTATAAATTTGCCTTCAACTGTTAAAGTATGAATTGTCATGTCTGCCATCTCTTTTGTTTGTATGTAAGAAAAACAATAATAAAAAAAAAAATTAACAGAATTTGCAACATTTTTCCCTCAGTTAACATCTGAAACCTCCCTCTACAACCCCTAGTCATATCTGCTACTGCTCTTTGGCCTGATGCTCTTGAGCAACCTCTTACCCCAAACAAACCAAGCCTAATATTAAGCTAGCTTTTGCTGCTCACCTTGTCTGCTGGCACTAGGCCTAGCCTACTCTACGTGGCCTCCTTGTCCTACACTGCTGTGCCGCGGAACTCAACCGGAGTAGGCAGCATCGTCCAGCCAATCTCACACGAGGCTTGGGCTCTTGCAGGTCGACATAACAGAAACACATTGCAAAAGAAGAACCAGCTCTTGTGTCTGCACTCTGCAAACACTCCTGCAGCTATTGTCAGTAATGACTGGATGAACAGGTAGTCACTCTCTGTACATGGGATGGTGGGGATATGTTGAGGCCCTCATTATATGTACCGTTTGTTCTTGTTGCGTTTCTTGGTTGCAGACCTGGGTCCTACATGCCGTGCACAGTCTTTTAGTTGTGTCCTTGAAATACATTATTCACGACCACAGACATTGTAACAGAGTCCTTTCTTAAGTTGCTTTGTTTCTCGTAGATCTATTGATATATCACCGAGTTTGTGGACCCAGGACAGGGCTAAACAAATATATCACAATGAGTAGGTTTCAATCTACGTTATTAGAATGTTTTAAATCTCCATTTGTGTCTGTCAATGCTGTGAAGGTATCTTTGAGGAAGGGCCGGCTCACCGGCTTCTCCATGATTTCCAGATGTACCTAAGCATGCTCAGGAACTAACCAAGACCACTTTTGGTCTCTTTCCCAGGTTGGTACCCTATTAAGACGTGAGTAAAGTTGGGGGAGAGTTGCTTGCCCCCAATCTTTGAACACAGCTGCAGAATCCTGGGCCTGTTGGGCCAGGACAGTCTTACCACAGCTCTCCAAAGGACAACAACCCTGGATATGAAAACACATTACATCTCTCTATCTTGGCAGCCCTGGCTTTCCTCGCTCCTTCCTCCCCTTCCTGGTAGGACCCCACTGCACCAGACAATTTAGTTTCAGAGGTAAGGAACATGGGTCTGTTTTAGAGTTGGGTTGCAATGGAAACGCTGCAATTTCGGGAGGAAAGCAGTAAAATCAGGGAAGTCACAGAGAATTTTCGTGCAACTTACTACCCCCATGGAGGCAGAAACCCCAGCGGTGCATTATACTCCAGACTTCCTACAGAAATCAGAGGTCTCCCCATTAACAGCCAAATAATTTTTTTTTTTATGGCTGAGGTAACTGGAACTTTTTTTTTAATTTACTGTTGCATCCATGCTCATGAACTTATGAATTTCCCGAATATATATATAATGGAGGTGGAAGGCATTTTATTTGTTTTTTTCGTGCCCAGTTCTTTTGGCTGATAGTTACGGTTCTTTCAAGAAGGGCATTTAACAAATAAAAAGTGTTATTTCAATTGTCAAGTGAAGATGTGAGGGAAGAATTCAATCCCATTGTCAATCTTGAATTAGCCAGAAATTCAAAAGCACCTCATTACACGGCACATCCAAACTTCAAAGAGCATCTGCTGTGGCACATTGCAACATACGGCAATTACAATATGATAATAAAGGGAAAATGTTCTGTCCCTGCTCGAGCACTACTTGAGGGCGGTGATAGCCATGTGCACTAATGTATTCATGTAACTATAGTTTGCTCCACTGAGGTGCTGTAGTGCGGTACACAATGTGAGAAAAGGGGAATCGGTAAGCACGCCAACGTACTGCTAATGCATACCATGTGTCATCCTTACTGGAAAGCCAATTCGTGCTTTTATCATATGCTTCAATATATCTATAATGGCGATTTTACTTAAACCCTCGATGCCATCTCTTTGGGGTTATGCAACAAAGACTAGGGGCAGAAGACCATAGAGAGTACAATTTGTGTTACTTGTCACGTCATCTTTGTGTCAGGGAGCCCACGTTCGTAGGCAGCTGTCGCAGTTTACAAAAACGTCATTCATTCATTCGTTTATTCGTATGAATGAAATGGAAGTGATACAGCGGTTCACCAACAACAGATACTCCACTACCATATACTTACCTGTGCCCATAAACTCACAGTGGTTAAACCGCTGGGGGTTCAAGTTTTATAACATTTCTCAAACTGTTTAGGATTAGTTTATTCAAATATCACTGTTCAATTTTCAACTAACCCTTCACAGATCAACAAGTTCTTTCCTCTGGTCGATGGATTATTAGTTAAATCTAGTTGATGGTGATAATTAACATAAACTAACTTTTCTATACTTGAAGTAAATCACCACAGACTCAAGAGGTTTTTAAATCTTTATCTAAAATTTCAGATGCATGTGAACAATATCAATACAGTGCAGTCACCATCATTCATAGGAGAGAAAATTCAATGAATAATCACAATGTATTTATCTCTGACTCACGCAATAATTGATGTCAAAAAGAGAGAGGACAGAGAGAAAAGATCAAGAACATCAGCAAATAACAGAAATGTATAATTACCAAGGATGGTGTGGAAGACCAACTCCCTGGCCAAAGGGCTGGTGGGGGTCCCCTGAGATAGATTCAGGAGACAAAGACTTCAGGACAGGAATCAGGACAGGATATTTGATGTTTCTAAGATACCGACGGTTGCGCCGCACCCCTCTCTGACACTCTTTTCGTCCTCGAGATTCTTCTGCAATCTACAAATCTAACCCAATTAAATTAGGATAGAAATTATCTGCGTCAGGTTCTGCAATCAGCTCTTCATCAGCAATTCAGCATCTCACAGCGGTCAACTTCTCTCCCCCGACAGCAAGGCTTCATCATCTGCATTCAGCAATTCTTCATCCGCATCTCTCTAGCTAATTAACTAAAGCTATCTTAATTATACCTTTCGTTCTGCATGTTCCACCCATTAATGTTTCAATATCGGGAAAGTACGAAATTTGATTGGTCAGGCAAAGGGGTGTCTTCATCACACCATGCATGTCACAAAATTCAGTTAAACCATTGTCCATAAACCCAACCCCTTACTTTTTATTCATACATTTTATTCCCATGTACTAATTGTATCAATATCGAAACATTTAAACATTATTAGGAATAGAACTCTTCACTGTTGAACTCTGCACCATCCTGTTCCCATGATGTAGCACTCGATCTTGGCTCCCTTTCAACTGCTTTGTCACGGCCTTCATGGCTTCCCTCAGTGGGCATGTGCAGACTTCGCGCCACTCAGCTCATTCAGTTATGCGAGAAAGGCCCAAATACGCACTAATGATAAATGTCAAAAGGCAGGTGTTAATTTCTCAGATAAAGTGTTTACACTGTATACCACCCACCTCTACTCTATCCCATTTTATTTATTAAACGTGTACCCGCATTAGCATTAGTAAAATACCTTGCTTTTATTTAAAATAAGCAGGTGCCATGCATGCGAGTCTTCAAGACGCCATGTTAACAGCTTCTGCTCATGCGCCAGAATTTCCCTCCAAGCATTAACTCGTCATCCTACGTAGATGTAGTTGACGCATGCGCAAAACAGATTTCCCGTTTAAAGCGGTATTAGTCCTTCTTCAATGTTATCTGTGTTAGTACATACATATGTAAGCTTCACTAACCCAAAAATGTTCGTGTGATTGCGTATTAGTTTCCACAAAACTTTATTAATAACTTGTTAGTGAGTTAAACAAGTGGATTTCTTCCGAGCAAGTCTCTTTTCTCCGAGACCTTGCTCCATCAGAAGCATGAGTTATACCATATACCATCATCAGGGTTTTCAATGCGCCTCTAGTATGAACAGAAGTGTATTTTTAGAATTCATATAAAGTAATGAACCCTAATACTTGACACAGTGGCATGTGACTGTGTAGTCCAGAGTTGGATTGGGAAGTCGGGCATTGGGCGATGGGCCGGTGCCTAAGGGTGACATAGGGCCTCTGCTTCATTCCTCCCCTACCAGACCAGCAGTGGCGGCTCCTCAGCATTGGTGGACGGGCGTCGCCCCACTGACTGGCTTAGAGCGAGCAAATGTAAAATAAAGACGAAGGGAAAATAACCTTTTGGTGAAGATGCTCAAGTTCTTGGGCCAAATGATCACAATTAACATAAGTTCCTTTGTTCTCTTGTCCTTTGTTCTCCTGTTCAGTGTCCAAGAAAAAGGAGGAGTATGTCAAAAGAAGGCACTAGTCCCACTCTACCATACTGACTTATTCTTCGAAAAAATTCCTGCTGGACAAAAGCAGCATCCAGTCAGTGCTAAATTAACGCAAACGACAGTGGTTTGGAAAGCTGCCCCACCTCATTCTGGGACAGAAGTCCTTTTATTCTTTGAGAGTTGGACGAAGAGCTTTCATGATGCTTATGATGTCCCCTAGATGCTCCTAATAGGAAACCTCATACATATGAGAGGTACGATGTTCAATATTTTCAATTCATAAGATTGCACACACTTTGCACAGATCAACTATTGAATCAAACTCAACAAATCTGATTGGTGATCAATTTTATTCACTCAAAAATCTTCCTAATGGACAGTATACAAAGATCATCTTCAAAATTCACTGGATGGATTGTGAGGCATAAAGGATGTGGAACACTGTGAACTGAAATAGCGTTGCTTATATAAGGTAGCATATGGATCTAGTTCTGGAAGAGTCAGAGGAACTATGAGATTTTGGCACCACTGTTTTTCAAAATGTCTTTGTTGCACAAATAAATGGTGTCTTGTTAAATCAGCCGGACTAGAAGAGAGTACATGTATTTGTAAACCATTGCTACTCGAATAAGTGTTGGATGCTCAACAAATGCATGCCTACATGTGAGGTAGCAGTGTGCTGCACAGGCACTGTCATGATGACATTCACTATGCTGTACCTTTGGAACTAAAGCATCAAAGGTGGTCAGAGATTTGCTAATGAAAACAGTGGCGGTGAGGAAAGAAAGGGGGCCCTGCAGGGCCCTCTTGTGCCTCACGCCTGGTAGATGCACACAGGGGGACACAACATGTGCCCCCCTGTGTGCATGCACAGAAGTCCCAGCATGGCATGGACTTTTCCGCCCATTGCTGTGCCTATTTAATAGGCACTGCGGTGCGAACAGTAATGGTAATGGCCACCAATGACAAAAAAAGTCATTATAGGGCAGGCGTTCCTCACGCGGGCTTGGCAGTGCGGCGGTCTTGCCACCGCACCATCAAACACGTAATCGGGCTCTACGTGATTTGCCCATAATCACAAAATGTGGAACTGAGGCTGAGGCTAGGGAGATGATGTGGTGTTCTATTGGGAGAGGGTGTGGAATAAGGGCCACAGATGCTGACTATGGAGCTGGGAAATTGGGTTTGAGTTTCACCTTCGGCTTAACATCCTTGATTCTGGGTAAATCACTTATTATCCCCATGCCGACAAAAATGAATGTGTCCTTGTGTAAAGTAACTGGTCCTAATGTAAAGCACTCCAATACCATCTAGTGGTGTTGGCTCTATATAAAACTGCACAAAGAAAGTAACTGGTGCTAATATAAAGCGCTCCAATACCTTCGGGTGGTGTTGGCGCTATATAAAACTGCACACAAAAAATTTGAAAAGCAGAGTCAGTGAGGCAAGCATCGAAGGGTGGGAGGTGGACAGGAAACCAACAACAAATGTGGCTGCCACAGGGCGATTAAGTGATTTGGCGGTAATCGCACAATGTGGAACTGAGGCCCAGGCTAGGGAGACGATGTGGCGTCCTCTTGGGAAAGGATGTGGCATAAGGGCCACAGCTGCTGACTATGTAGCTGGTAAACCTTGTTCAAGTTTCGGCGTCAGCTTACCATCCTTAATGCTGTTCAGACAAAATATCGAGTACAAACTATCTGGTAAAAAATATTGTAATATGGTAATATTGTCAGCAATAATATTGTCAAGAATATTTAATTTAAGATAAGTAATATCGTTTTTTTAAAGTCCTTAATATTGTTTACAAAAATATAGTTGGTTATAATTTCGTTTTTTAATTATTGTTATGTATTTTAGTATATATTTTAAATGTATTTGATGTAAATTTTGTGTATGATTATTGTTTATGTTTTTTAATAAAGTTCCAATTTGTTTGTAATTATTACATTTAATTTAATAAATTTTTGTGATTTTTAGTACTGTAGCGGGTTGTGGATTTAAAGGGCTACAGGTTGGAAAGTAATAAATTAATTATTATTTTTAGATTAATATTATCTATTTAATTGATAATTATGTTAATTGTGCAATTAATTTATTTAAATTTAATTTTATCAGTGGGTTTGTTGGGTTCATAGGGGTACAGTAAGGGAAGTAAATTAATTTTAATTAATTCATAATTAGTTGTTAATTGATATTAATTATTTATTTGATAATTAGGTTAATTGTGTAATTATTTTTCTTTTTAGATGTGAGTTGTGAGATTTATAAGGGTATAGGGTAGGGAGTAAATTAATTCAAATTAATTAATCGTTATTAATTAATATTGATTATTTAATTGATAATTATGTTAATTGTGTAATAATTTTTTTATTTTAGGTGAGGGTTGTGGGGTTTATGGGTAAAGAGTGGGAAGTGAATTAATTCTAGGTAATTAATATTTATATTTTAAATCAATTTTGTTAACTGTGCAATAATTGTTATTTAGATTTTAGGTGTGGGTTGTGGTTTTTCTGGGGGTATATGGTGGGAGGAAAATTAATTTTAATTAGGTAATAATTACTTTGTTAATTAATATTAATTAATACATTGATAATTTTCTTAATTGTGTAATTAATTTTCTGTACATTTTTAGGAGTGTGTTGTATGTTTTGTAGGAGAATATTGTGGAAAGTAAATTATTTATATTTAATTAATAATTATTCTTTTATTAATGATTATTAGTTTGTTGATAAATATTTATGCAAAGAAGGGCTGGTTACAGGGGTAAGGGTGAAATTATTTAGAACATGAGTATTAACTCCTCTCAGCAAGTAAACATCCAAATGACAACCAAATGTAGAAATGGCAATTGCATACCTTACTATGATAATTTTGTAGCAGGACTGCACAATGGTCAACTTAATTCAAATCAAGGAAATCTTTGATAGAGAGTCAGTCCTCTTGCTGCTATCCCATTGTCTCTAACCTATCTCAACATCTGCTAGGATTTTTATTCTGTTAGCTGGAGAGCTAGGGAGCTATTATCCTCTAACCGTTGCCCTAGCTACCTATTTGTCGTTTCTGTCAGTTGTTGGCATACAAAATATTTGTCACCATAAGTCTTTAGTCTCAAGGGGGCTTGTCTAAGACCGTCAGACAGTCTTTTGAGTCAAACTTGATTTTGGCAAATTACATCTAGTACTTTCAATTCACCTTTCTTTCCCTCTTAGGTGGCTTAGTATTAATCGCCTTCAAGTCAAGGTCGGGCACATCAATCTGGGCCCATTTTTCCTGTTCTTTTACTTTTCTAGAAGTAGTAGTCTTTGGTCAACCTTCCTTAGAGGTGCTTGAGATTTCTGGCTCAGATGAGGCTGATTCACTCCCTGCGATGGATTCTCCCAGTTCAGTTTCAGTTTGTTTACCCTCCTCAGGAAAGTTGTTGAGATAGATTAGTCTCGACCTCACATGAATTCTCACTGCCCTGGTGTATGCGTACCTTCAATTCAGTCTTTGGTATCACAGTGGTTGCTGCAATAACAGCATCCATCCACATCCGGCAAGGCAGCGACCTCAGCCAATGGGAGGCCCGAGTGGCTGACGCTCAACCAATCAGCACCAAGGTGTGACCAGGAACTTCCCGGGTAGGACCAGCAGCGGGTGCAGACTGCAGAGGAGGGGGTTGTCCCAAATTCTGTCTGCACTGGGAGGGAGGCGGGCTCCATAGCACAGAGCAAGGAGGAGGGGCGGCTGCAGAACCGATAAGAAAAGGGCTAACAGCTGCTCCATCCATCACAGGCATGAAAAGAAAGTTTACTGTCGTGCTGTTCACATCTTCACTAAACTAGCCCCATGAACCGCATCTTAACATTTTGAGACTCGCGGGATAGGCAATGTCAGTAATTCCCTCGGAGACGTGGAAAGGTGAATGAGGGGTGGCCCCATTGCTGTGGAGGTGTGGGGGGCCCACCTCGCCACCACAGGATCGCCTGTGTGTGGCCCGGGCTGTGTTGGCATTGGGGTTAGGCAGTTGGCCGCCCCCGGGATTACTGTTGAACACGGGTGGAGCGCGGGAGCCTCCCCCGCCCTGATATTACTGACCTGGGCAGTGTGAGGACTACTGCCTGCATCCCTAAGTCAAGCAAGTTCTGCTTTAAGGTATTCTGCCAGCAAGGTGATGTAAGCGTGAGGAGCCAGTGCTATCAGTTTTTGAGCAGCTAGTGATAACAGAGCTGACCGCAGATTCACAATGTCCTGCAGCTGTACAGTGCCTGACCCTAAAATGGTGGCCGTGTAAGACGAAGTGGATCGCTTTATTTTCCTGATGAGATCAGACTTGGTGTGATAGGTGTATAAACAGTGGCAAGGCGGCCTGAGTGTACTGTGACTGGACTGTGGAGCACTGCGGCGGCGGCCCACCATGAGGACGTCACCCTCCTAATGACCGGTGAGAGGGGGGGCTTTAAATCGGCCCACGGTGATTCAAATGGTGGCAGAGGGAAGCCCCTGCACTTTGAGAGATCGGATTGCTCCTGGGTATCGGTGGCATTCCGGGGACTTGCCTGACGTGCCTGACCTTAACATGGCGGCCAGAAGCTCTTTCACAACCCTAATTCCAGATGCTGGCGTGTCCCTGTTCGAGGCCCCCTTTGAGCGAAAGACTAAAATGGGTACCGGCTGTTTCTAACTCCAAGGTCAGAATCCCTGGCCTGACCCCAAGATGGCTGCCACAGTTTTCTCTACAACCGGACTCCGACCAGACCTTGATCACATCCCCCATCGGCCTATATGGTAGCCCCAGCTCCTTCTCTGGTTTGTTTTTACTCCCTCCCACCCGCCTCCTTCTGTTACCTTTATCCTCGTAGCCTATGTATCTAGTTGAAACTGTTTTTTCCCGAACGTTGAGACCTGAGCAACATGGCTGATGCTCGGTGGAGTTGCGAGACAGCTAATGAGGAGATTGGCCCTGGTTTCCCCCTTGACCGTCACCTACCCAGCCGGACATTGGACACAGTTCTTCCTCGTCTCCCTGCTATGGCTCTCTGGTTTGTTTTTACTCCCTCCCCCGCCTCCTTCTGTTACCTCTATCCTCGTAGCCTATGTATCTAGTCAAAACTGTTTTTCCCGAACGTTGAGACCTGAGCAACATGGCTGATGCCCGGTGGAGTTGCTAGACAGCTAATGAGGAGATTGGCCCTGGTTTCCTCCTCAACCGTCACCTACCCAGCCGGACATTGGACACAGTTCTTCCTTGTCTCCCTGCTATGGTTTCTTCCTCCCCTCCTTTCCTACAAATTCTCTCAACCTCGTTTTTTGTTTACTGTACCCTACTACGCTATTGTAACTGCTGTAATTTGTAACGCAATGTTCCTCTGGTATAGCGCTCTGATACCTCCGGGTCTAGCCAGCGCTATATAAACCTTTTTAGATATACCTTTTAATGCAACGATCCTCTGGTTAAGCGTTCTAATACCTCCGGGTCTAGCCAGCGCTATATAACCTTCTCAAATCAAATAAACTAAAAACTGGTTTTCCTGAACTCTGAGATCTGAGCAACATGGCTGATGCCCGGTGGACCTGCTAGACAGCTAATGAGGAGATTGCCCCTGGTTTTCCCCTTGACCGTCACCTACCCAGCCGGACACTGGGCACAGCTCGTCCTAGTCTCCCCGCTATTACTCCTTCCTGCCCCCTCCTACGAATTCTTGAAACATTGTTTATGTGTACTGTACCTTACAATGCTCTTGTAGCTGATGTAACTTTTAATGCAACAATCCTAAATGTAAAGTGCTCTGATACCCTCGTGGGTCAAGTTTGCGCTACATAAAACTTTATAAATAAAATTAAAATAAATATAATAAAATCCACATCAGTCTCTGACTTTGCAGGCTGTTCATCCAACGGAGATGATAGATCTCCAGTCTGATGGTCCTGATCCTCTTCTAAAGCCTAAGACACCTCACACCTAGGTCGACTCGAGGAATTGGCGGCTGTTGACTCCACTTCTTCTCCTTCATACCTTGCCCTCTTGGTATGGGAGGCTTATAGCCAATTGGCAGACCAGCAAACTTGATAGCAGTGTTTGTAACCATGATCATCTGGTGAGGTCAACGCCAGCGCTCTTCCAGACAGGACTTGCGAACACGTTTCTTGATGTGGATCCAGTCACCAGGGTTCAAATCATGCCCTGGGGATTATTGAACTGCTGGAGTAGCAATGTCGACCTGATGAGTGATATAATGCACCACTTCAGACAATCCTTTCCAATACTCAAGAACCATGTCACCTGTGATATTCACAGGAGCTGCTGCCAGGACAGAGGATGTGCACATAGCTCTCCCAATCAACAGTTCGTGTGGCGATAATCCAGTTATTTTACATAGTGTACACTGAATACTCTTGAGCACTAAAGGAAGGCCATTTAATCGATGTAGAGGCATAAGCTTTAGCCAAATTAGCTTTGATAGTCCAGTTCAGCTTTCTACAATTCCTGATGCTTCTGGTCAGTAGCTACAGTGAAACCTTTGATCAATACCTAGAACTGTACATATCAACTGCAGGACCTCGCTCTTCAAGTGTGTTCCTTGATCTAACTCAAGATGAACTGGCATCCCGAATCGCTGTATTAATTACCACAAAAATTGTTTGACAACTGTTAGACTCTTACATCTCAGAGTGGGATAAACCTCGACCTGTTGTGAAAACAAGTACACGATGACGAGGATGTATGTCAGCTGATTGCATCATGACATTTCCACAAAGTCAATCTGAAGGCGATGAAATGGAACATCAAATTTTCCAATGTGACACATAGTCTCCGCAACTCTCCTGCCCACATTTTACTTCTGACAGATCATACATCTTAGACACAAATCTTCTGCTATCATTCTGAACCAAGGATTAAACCAGTGAGAACGGAAGGTAGACACCATTCCGGCCTTTCCTACATTCATGTGTCTCACCATTGCTGGTAGGAGGGAATCGGGGAGAACTGGCTTTCCTTCATTTGATACCCGAATATCACTGGCATCCATTACACATTCCATCCTTTCCCATTTTATCCTATTTCAGGGGGTTCATGCAGTAATTCCCTCAACTCATTGAATATGTGTACAGTATTTAATAACATATTGGTCGTTGTCTCACCCTCTGTTTGACATGATTTGTCTTGGTAAAAGGTACTGGACTCAATAGCTCAGTATCGGGCGACATCATCCGCACTGCGGTTGCCTCTGGTGACAAAATCATTGGCACTCTTATATGCAGCACACTTCACCACAGCAATCTCCCTTGGCAACCGGCGGTCATTCAACAGATTTGAAACACACAACCAATTGCGAATGTGGGTACCAGCCGCGGTCAAAAATCCTTGCTGCAACCACAACTGACCAAAATTATGCATAACTCCAAACCAATACAGGCTATTGGTGTAGATAGACACTTGTGAGTCTCCTGAGGTACAGTAGGCTTGGGTAAGGACTATTAATACAGCAACGTGTGCAGAAGTTACATTGCATAAGTAGGATGCTTCCACTACCCCTTTTAAAGTACATACAGCATAAGTAGCTCTTAAGACACCACGTCAGTATTTTAGACATGATCAACAAAACAATCATGGTCAGATTCGATAAGGGGGACATCCAGTATGTCATTCCTTGGTGTTCTGCAAAACTCAATTACACTAATATAGTCATAGTTGAAGTCACTGTCATCAGCTCCCTCTGGGGTTCTTAATCGGGTGGCTAGGTTTAATGTGTTACATCTCCAGCTGGAAACATTCTCAGCAGCCAAAATAATTCTCTCATAGCGGGTTAGACAACTGTTTGTCAAAATTTGAGTTTTGGTATGAGTCATGAGGATCTCAATAGAATGCGGCACCATTACAATCAAGGGATAATCCATCACGATCCCTTTAGTTTTTTTAATTCTAAGACCAACCGCTGCAACCACTTTGAGAGAAACAGACAAAGCTGCAGCAACTGGATAAAGAGTAGCTGAAAAATAGCCGGTGGGACACTTGGGGCCTGATTCTGATCTTGGCGGGCAGGGTTAGACCCTGTCACAAACGTGATGGATATCCCATCCATCAAATTACAATGCCATATTATCCTATGGAACTTGTAATACGGCAGACGGGATATCCGTCACGTTTGTGACAGAGTATTCCATCCGCCAAGATCGTTATTGGGCCCTTGGTGTCTCCATGGGCTTCTGTTAGTACAGACAGTGCACACACATATCTTTCATGACAAAAGAGCATGAAAACTTTTGTATAATCTGGCAATTTTTAAGCTCCTGGAAGGCTTCCATGCTTTTATCATCCTTTGGTACCCGGTCATCGATATCAGCACGTGACAGCCTTATCAAAGGCTTGGCCACCAAGGTAAAGTTTGGGATACATTGTCCGCTGTAGCCAATTATGCCCATAAAACCTCCCCCTCCTCTCCCTGACAAACAACCCAACAACCACCATAGACAAGTTCCAAAGATGCATGAAAGATGTGGCTGTTTGGATGAACAGCAACTTTCTCAAATGCAACACTGACAAGACGGAAGTACTCATCTTCCGGAGAGGCAAGGACACCTTCTGGAACAACAATTGGTGGCCCCCTAAGCTCGGCCCAACCCCTAAACCCACTGATTACACCAGCAACCACAACATCATCCTCGACAGCCAGCTATCCATGAAGAAGCAGGTCATAGCTGTCCCCTCCTCTTGCTTCCTCACCCTCCGAATGCTCAGGAAGGTCTTCAGGTGGATACTTCCCAACACCAGGCGAATAGTCATGCAACCTCTCGTCACCAACAAATTTGACTACGGCAACTCCCTCTACCTAGGAATCACCACTGAACACAGGAGGAAACTCGAGGCTATCCAGAACACAGCAGCCAGACTCATTCTCAACCTTCCCAGACAGATGCACATCACCCCTCACCTCAGGAAACTCCACTGGCTACCAGTCGCAAAGAGATGCCAGTTCAAGCTGCTCACCCACCCATACAAGGCACTACACAACGAAGGAGTGGTGTACCTCAACAAACAAGTAAACTTCCACCAACCTACTAGAAAACTCAGTTCTGGATCCTGCTCCCCAACATCCACCTGACACATAACAGTGGAGGCTACGCCTTCTCCACACCTGGTGGCTAAAGCCTGGTACAACCGACCCCTACACAACAGAGCCTCACTATCGCTCCAGCTGTTCAGAAAGGACCTCAAGACCTGGATATTCAACCAATAGGAGAACAGGCAGCATGATCTCACAGTGTCTCGAGACCCTCATGGGTAAAGCAGCCGTGCTCTACAAATCCTGATTGATTGATTGAGTGGTTGGGAGCTTCATTTTAAGGACTGTCTCTATGCATTCGTGGGACACTTTCCTTAATCACTTTGCTATTTGGTGTCCTAGATACATGACTTCCCTCTGACAGTATTGCAGCTTTTCAGGTGAGACCTTTTGTCCATTCTCGGCCAAATGATTGGGTAAAGCAATAGTGTCCTGTTTGCAAGCTTCTTTAGTCATTGAGGCGATCAAGAGATTGTCTATATATTGAAATACGGTCATGCTACATGGCAACTGCAAGGACTATAAGGGCCACATGCATCATTCAAAATACTGGTCGCAAAGGGGATCTGCCCCTTTGCGATCGGTATTTTTGCATTTGGGGTGCATCATCCCAAATGCAAAAATCGCAATTTAAGTAATCGCTAAATTTGCGATTACTTAAATTGCGATTGCATTGCGATTCCCTAAATGGAATGCATTAACCCAAAAATTATTGCGATTTCGCAATCAAGAAATGCAAATTACCATCAATTCAAAGTTGATGGCAATTTGCGAGAATTTTGAAAACTGCACAAAAGTGCATTTGTCAAAGTTATATGTTGCACACATACATGCCTTTGGGCATGTGTGTGTGCAACATGTGGTAACATGGCAATTTCAGGGGGGCATCAGGGAGTCCGTTTGACAACCTTGCACCCTTGAAATTTCATGCGCAACTTGTGAGTACCTATTTGGTACTCGCAAATTGTGCATGCAATTCCCATTTATTCCTGTGGGCCTCTAGGCCCATAGGAATGAATGGGAAGCAATTCCTTGATTGCGATTCGCAATCTGCAAGTCGCTATTAAGGAATGTGTAGGAATCGCAATTTTTTGGGGCGATTCCAACATGCATAAGCAATTGCGATTCCTTAAATTGCGATTTCTTAAAAATCGCAATTTAGGAATAGCATTTACAAAGTTTGATGCATGTGGCCCTAAGTTCTTTTTAGGAATCAGGTTGAGGTAGGATGGGCTCTTGGTGTACCCTTGTGCGGCGCAATACCACACAAGCATCTTCTCTTGGAACCAAAACATGAAGACAAACTGGCTCTGATCATGCAGCGGGTCAGACAAAGATCAATGACTGTGAAACACTCCATGTTTGGGGGGATTATGAATAGGTTCACCACATTATAGCATGAAACAACAATCTGGTTCATCTTTCGGAGGTCTTGAACAATCCTCCACTTTTTGTTCGACTTTTGTAAAGCCATAATTGGGGA
The DNA here is from genome assembly GCF_964204655.1 of Triturus cristatus. Lineage (NCBI taxonomy): Eukaryota > Metazoa > Chordata > Amphibia > Caudata > Salamandridae > Triturus > Triturus cristatus. The sequence goes on from NC_140591.1 coordinate 521,490,993, forward strand.
ACTACATGAGCTTCCAATAAACTCTTTCAAGATTCCTTGATCTATCTTGTTCTCAATCGTAGGGGTGATCCCTTCCATGGCCTCGGGGGGGGGGGTCATCTTGTATGGGTGAGTCTGAGGGAAAACAGCATTTGGACAAAGGGTAGTTTTGAGGAGCTTGGCATCCTTGATCAATCCAACTTCCTTTCTAGTAAAATCCAATACCTTTTGCTTGACTGTCTCCCTTAAATCTATTGGCAAGTCCTCAGTAGTGAGGACTGGGTATAGCCTGACAAAAGGCTATGAAAATTGTAACTTAAACTTGGCGTCAGCCACCCGAGTCTCAATTCCTACTCCACCCTACGTACAATAAATTACGCCGTTGAGCATGCAGAGAAGGTCTCTGCCCAAAAGAATTACAGAACTGGATTCACAGATTACAAATTGGTGTTGCTCTCAAATGTATCCTATTTTTACTGGCCCTGGAACAGTAACTTGGTTAGTACACTGATGATTTGTGATGCTTATGACTTGACCTTCTTTTCCCAAGAGGGTTTAGCTAGGGATCTTAACAGTTCTTTGCAATGATCGAGTGGCTCCTGTGTCTATTTTGAAAGATACAGGATGTCCGTTTACCTCTCCATCCACATATGGTCCATTCTGGTCCACTTCTAAGTACGCACTCCTCCTCCCCCCTCAGGCACGATCATTGACCCTGATCTTTAGACGTTTCTAACATCATGAGAACTACGTTTTTTTGCAGCATCATTGGATTTTGAGTGGCCCTATGATTTGGTTGCGAGGAGGGATACCTCCTTGCATCGGCATTAGATTGAAGCTGTTAGGCAATACTTCAGCCTTTGGACCTTTCTGAACAGCCATAGGGGGCTTTGGTACTGGGGGAAAATCTCCCTGCCCTGTCAAAGTTACCCTTTAAAATTCTGTTGCAATTCGGTCCGGATTGTATCTACACTCCTTCTTCCAATGCCCTACCCTATCACAAATGTGGCACTGTGAAACCTCTTTAGGGTACTTTATATTAGTACCCGCCCTGTTTCCATGACCTCTCCCCATTCCAGGTATTTTCCAACTAACGTTTGGGGAAACTCCTTGTATTATCATTCCAAAATAAGGATCTGATTTAAACCCACAACCTAGACTCACACAATTTGAGGCACTAAATCTGTGGGAACAAATGGTGAGTGAGAAGAAAAGGAAGTAATCTAAATTAAAGATTCGGAGTAGTGCTCATTCAAGGAGAAGGGAGCAAGATAGGCAAAGGCAGAGAAAGTGGAGGGAGGAGGTCATTGAAACAGTAGGGGCACATCCTCTGTTGGAAATTGAAGAAAAGGAAATGGAAAAAGAAAAACCTGAGAAAGAACCAGATACAGAAAGCGAGGAGGAAGAGGCCATCATAGAGGAATTTCTTAGTGCTAGACCACCCCGCCACAGCCATGGATACACCTAGTTCTACCGTACTAGTGCTGCCCAAGAATGCAGCAATTGTGGGATCATTAGTGCAGCCCTGCGCACCACCAAGTTATACAGAGACCCCTGTTCCATCCTCTATTCAGGCCCCGAGGGGCATATCAACAGGGCGGTGATAATTTTATCGCTATATCAGCAAGGTCACGCTATCGGTTGAATCCTTGCCTTAGTGCCCTTTCCCGGAACGCCCACCTTTGCATCTCTAATGAGAAGCAAGGTGGGCGTTCCAGCTCAAAATAACTGGAGAAATGTCGCCTACCGACATTTCTCCAATTATCAATGGGTACGCTAACAAGCATAGCGATAAGAAAAGTAGTGCTAACCTTGGTTATCGCTACTTTCCTTAGGCCTGCTTTTAGTTTGACTTAGCCATGATATTCAATGGAAGGTGGATATCATGGCTGAGTCTGCCCTGCCCTATCAGCAAGCTATCGCCAAAAGTTGTGCGATTATCGCTGTATTTCCATCGATAATCGCACAATTGGCAGGTTACGCCTGGAATTTTATCGCTTTTGAGATAAGCGTTGCTAATAGCACTCTATCTCAGCAATACAATTCGGCGATAGCCGGCGATAATTATCCTAGCGCTAAGTGCGCTTAGCGATAATTAACGCCGGTTGTTGCTGATATGCCCCCATATCAGTTGCAATAAGTACCATACCCTTACTGAGCATCATTCCTGCTTCCCTAGTTGGGACCACCGCTAGCTGAGTTCAGAGACCACCTGTCCCAAGTATACCACAGGATGCAACACCAAACACAGGGAGCATGGCTATCGTTCCTTACAAAAGGGGAAACATGGTCAACAGGCAAATTATGTGTCAAATGACCAGCACAGACTTGTCAGTTACCTCATCAGGTTCAGAACAAATCACCCCGAGGATAAATCTATTCCAGTTAAAGACGGAATTTGAGGAACTGGTGAAAGTAAATGTGGGAATGGATTACTTAGGGTATTATGGGGAAAATTAGTTGCCTTTATATGTGCAAGGGGCTTGAATGCCTTCGTCCCTGCATTCTCAGCTAACTGGGTTTGGGCAATTATGAACTTCTCCTTCAGTCCTTTTCATTTTGCCCCTAATGTCTTGCTGCAATATTTTGCATACTGTAGGATGTCGTCAACGGATTTGCTCTGCTAACAGAGGACACCTTGAATAATTTTGTTGCTGATTTCTAGCCTCATTCCATATACAAACAGGCAAGAAACCCTTCCATGTTCTCGCCTAAAGGATCATTCATCCCACTGTGTGTCCTAAACACATGTATTAATCTCTCAAAATAAACATTCACTGATTCCTTGGGTTCCTGAGAGATTCAATACATTTTTGGCCAATTAATCTCTCTTTATTGAACCTTAGTCTTTAGGTGTCTTATGACTTCCTCATACTTGGCCATAGCTGTAGGTGAAGGGGCATTAGTCCCTGGCACCGTTAGCGGTTCCTGTGTGGGCAATCAACAGATCTCTTAGATTCTGCCTACAGGTCGTTCAGGACCACTACTTCAAACAACACATCCAAGTCTTCACACAATAACTTACAAATGGTCACAATTTGCTCCATCTGGGTGTACCACTTTGTCTCAAAGCTTTGTAAGGGAATTGGTCAAATGAAAAATATTTGATACAGACCATGGGACATGTACATACGCTTGACCTTTTAACTCTCATAAGGAAATCTCTTTTTCGCGCGGCTACTTCTTCACCCTCTTTTCCCCTTTGCTTCATCTTAACCCTCTCTTTCTTGGACCATAATTCTCTGAGCTTCTCAGTGTCACTCCACTCTCTAATACTTTCAATTAGTTCTTTTACATGCATTCACAAACCTCTCAACTTCAGCATCCGTAATTCCTTCTCACTTTTATCCATCCTAGCATTGATTTGCAACTTCTTTCGCTGTGTTATATCAATACCACATTCATCCGCCACCTTCTCTCTCTTGGCATGAGCCTCTTTTGCCTCTCTTGCTGCTTCCATGCACATATAAAGGGTAGGAGAGTAGGATCTGCTTCTTATAGTTACCCCCACTTTTTGCTGATGTTTCACTGATTTTTTACTTTAGTCTGGCTGGGACCCTGCTATCCAGGGCCCCAGCCTAGCAGCTTCCTCTCTATATTGATTGAATGTACTTTAGGTACACTCCAGATTGGATTCTGGGGTACCCTTATGAGTCCCTAATATATGGTATACTATGTACCCAGGACATAGGTACCCCAGAGGCCTACCAGGGACTGCAGCATGTATTGTGCCACCCCTGGGAAGCCATTTAAAATGACACAACAGGTCTGCTACAGCAGAGTGTGTAAGGTGGTGTATGCACCCCTTACTGAGATATAGATTCCCTATATCTCTCCATATCACTGCATATATAAACCTATCAGTCACCCCTATGGCAGGCCTTATCAATCCTGAAGGCAGGGTGCTGGGTTTTATGTGAGAGGGTGCCCATGCATGAGCAGAGCCCCTCTGCAGCCTTCGGTACCTTTAGTCCGGGGTTGTTTGTGATGCAGCCAAGCCATATACTCTTAAGTGCATTATAACCTCGCGGTAAATGCTAACTTTGGAATGGCTGCATGGAAACATGTCGTGTTTGGTGTCAAACACCTTGGAATCATACGTCCACACCAGTAACTGGTGTGGGAGGTATGATTCCACCCTACTAGAGGGAGAAATATGACAGCACTGGTACACCCGGTACCAGCTTTGCAAGCCCTGGCATCACAAAATGGATGCTGCCAGCCACAGACACAAGTCTGTCCTCCTTCTGCTGACCAAAACTCCGGCAGGGGAGGCCTGGACAATAGGTTTCCTGTCACAGGGAGGTGTGACCACCTCCCAGACACGTTTTAGTGTATTGGGGCTGGGTGGGTGCACTCCAAGAGTGCTTTGAAGTCTGCACTGGGGGCACATTTGGTGTCTCTGTGCATAGTCCAGCTCAAACCGGTTGCAGGGGCTACCAGCCCCTGCTCTGGCACATAACTGGACAAAGGATATGAGTGTAGCCACCCCTCTGTCCTGACCCTCCCATGGGAGGGTCCCCAGAGTTTGTCCCACCCCTTCTTTGGGTATAAAGTAGGAACCCCTGACTACAGGACTTTAGATTTACCTGGATGAAACTCTGCTACAGAATCCCAGAACTTCTACTATCTACACGACGTTGGATGACCGAAGAATCTCCCTTGAGGTAAAGGAGTTACTCCCCTGCAAGGCAGGCACCAAAGACGCATGTGTCCGGTTGGCAACTACGCAGCTCCTGAAGGACTCCAAAGATTTTGCAACACAGGAGGTGGGTTTCCAAGCTTCCACAAGGCCGATCCATGCTTTTAGCAAACCTCAGATCCAAAGCCCTCGTGGGGACCGTGCAACCCGAACCCCTGGACACCATGACCATTTGCAGCAGCATATGCTTTTTGGCAATCCCTGAGGATGTGTTTTGGGCTGCTTGTAGTCCAGACCCCGAGCAGTGATTCCTCCAAAGATTACTGGCCTACACTCCTCGAGTGACCTCTGGGCTGGTATTGAGTGATTCCTCTTGAGGTCCCTTCGCGATCCCTTCTCCGTCGACTTGTGAGTCCCTGAGAAGGGTACTTTAACTTTCAGTGGGGTTTCCTGGTTGCTCCAGATATGCCCTGACTCTCCATCCCTTGGGGAGTCCACAGGACCTTGCTGGTCCACACCGAAGCATTTTTACTATCACTACGTCGGTTACCGTTGCCAAGGCTTGTTGGTCTCCAATCCAGACACGAACCCCCAGCACTCGACATCCTTCATGGGACAGCTTGCCTGCAGCCTGTGGTTGTCATCGACACCTCCTGGTCCCCGTGGCAGTGGAGTCAAGCTTCATCTCTTCGCACCTGAAACACCCGACATCGGTGGGCATTCATCTATCGTGCCCCTGGTCACTGGCAAGTGACCCAGACTCTGTCCCCTCTGCTTTCAGGTTCTTCACATCTTCGATCCAGGCTTGGATCATACCGGACCCTTCTCCTTTCCATGGCAGCAGCACTTTGCAGCACATCGCCATTGAAAACAACGACGATTCCCGACACCATTTGACACCTATGCACCCGGCTTCCCTGGGTGAGGTAACACAAGTACTCCAGTGCTCCCGTGGGTGCTGGCCCCAGAACCCTCTAAGTCTGAAAGGGTTTGCTCAAAGTCCTCTCCTAAGTGTCCTTAAACTTTAAAATTCCAACTGCGACTTTCCCATAGAATTGTACGGGGCTCGCGGCTGTGTTCTCACAGTGCACACGTCCTCCGTGGGTCCCCTATGTCACTACCTTGGGTGGTTCCTTGGGGTCCCAGCGATTCTACGTGCTCTAGGCACTGTGTCTAGTCAAGTTGTGGTTCTTATACCACTTTCTTAATATATGGTTTGGTCTCCCCCTGGGGCCCATTGTATATTGTGCTATTTACTGTTGTTTTATAACTGTATTATTGTGTGCCTTGCTCTCTAATCTCATAAAGAGGTTAGTAGAGAGTGTTTAGAAATAAATACATATATTTTATATATATACCTTGTGTGGTTCTCCTTTCATTTGGTCATTCAGGAGGTTATAATCTGGTAAATCAAGCTGCTTTACATTCCTTCGAGACTTAGCCTGAAGGCTGCTCTCCATAGCTACCACTAGGATAGCTTTCAATAAAGGTTGTCTTAAACCTAATCATCAATAAGGGTTGTTTGGACTGGTGCAAGGTGCCCACTAGAACTAGTGGACAGCATAAACCAGGCCAACTTCTCACATTGGTGTGCAGGGGTTGGGATTCAAGCTTGCTATTGCTTTACCAGATAATCTCATTGAGTGACCAACTGAAAACCACTATAGGTACATATAAATCAAGTTTAGAATACAGTAAATTCTTCTGAACTTAGAGCTGTGTGTCAAGGGCTTAGCACCCGCTTTCTACAACTAAAGAGAGTTTAGTAGTTCCCACTAGGTTAGGTAGGTGCAACACCTCAGAACACTAGTATGTCTTCAAGAGCAGAGGCCTGTGGCTCCTTGCTGAATAGGTATGACCACCTCTCATTTCAGGAATTGAGAAATATGTGTGCATCCAGAAAATTGAAGACAGGGAAAAACCCTAGGACTCAACACCTCATAGAGGCGTTGCTTTTAGATGACCTCAGAAAGACCCTAGGGTCTGATCAGGCAGGCAGGCAAGTTGGGTGGGGCAGCAGAAGATGACAGGCCTGGAAGTGAAACATCTAGGACCTGGACTCTGAAGCTGGCAAGGAGGATCAAGATGATTCTAACCTGGACAATAACATCTTTCCTGAAGGTGAGGATGAGGGAGAAGGCATTAATGGCCCTCTCTTTACTCCACCTGGAAGGGTTAACAGTTTACCAAGAAGATCTAGATCTCCTTCTCAGGAATCTAATCATTCTGGTGCTTTTGTAGGGACCTCTGTTTCAAATAGGACCAATACCTCTCATAAAAGGGAGTCCTCTTATGAGAGGAAGAGCAGAATGCTTGACTTTGAGAGAGCAAAGCTCACAATCAAAAAAGAGCAGCTGGCCGTAGACAAGGAATCCCTGAAGCTCCAGAGAGCTTCAAAAAGACTGTGGCTGGAGCCCCATGATGGCAGCAACAGTGTCCCTAGAGGTAGAGAACATACTCATGACCATAGGAACCTGAACAAGATTGTCCCTCCCTACCAGAGTAGGGATGACATCCACAAATGGATAACTGCACTTGAGAGGGCCTGTAAAGTTCAGAGGGTCCCTCAGGAGCAGTGGGCAGCAATCTTGTGGCTGGCTCTCCTTTGCAGACAAATGTAGAGACAAGCTCCTCACTGTTAGAGAAGAGGATGCTGATAATTACAAAGTCTTGAAGAGTGCACTGATTGATGGGTTTGGCCTAACCACTGAACAATACAGGTTAAAATTCAGAGATACCCAAAAGGCACAGACTCAAGACTGGGTTGACTTTGTAGATTGTGCTATTAAGGCTCTGGAGGGCTGGTTACTTGGCAGTAAGGTGTGTGATTTTAAAGGATTGTACAGCTTGATTATGAGGGAGCAGATCTTTAATAATTGTCAAAATCAGCTGTTGCATCAGTACCCGGTGAACTCTGATCTGACCTCTCCCCAAAAATTGGGTCAGAAGGCAGAATAATGGGTCAGAACCAGAGTGAGGCAGAAGGTTCAGAACCAAAGTGGTGACTCCAAGAAGCAGGATTCCAAACACTCTGACAAGGGTGGAGAAAAGGGTAAAGACCAGAAGTCTTCTCAAGGGCCACACAAATCTGCATCTGGTGGGTAGTCCCAATCTAACAAAGGAAAAGTCCAAAAGAAACCATGGTGTAAAATCTGAAAACAGAAAACCCATTGGACAAGTGATTGTACCAAGTCCAAGGACTCAACTCCAGTCACCATTGCCCCTAAGGCAACTGTTCCCCCTAGTTCAGTTCAAAGTGGTGGTACTCAGAATAAGGGTGTTGTAGGGTTAACCTTGGGTTCTGAGGTGTACTGATCTGTGAGGGAGGCATGGACATGTCCTCCTTTGTCAGTCCCAGTAATCTGAGCAAATACAGACAGCAGCCTTTGATAAATGGAAAAGAGGCCTTGGCATTCAGGGGCACAGGAGCAAGTGTCACAATGGTGACAAAAGATCTTGTGGCTCCTGAGCAAATCATACTTTGTGAGATGTACCAAGTGACCAATGCTAGCAATGTCAGGACATACCGTTCCTTGGCAGTTGTTAATTTCACCTGGGGAGGGGTAACTGGCCCTAAGAAGGTTGTGGTTGATTTTGAAACTTCAGCTTGGGCTGAAGTGAAGCTTAAGACCCATGCAGAAATGTTGGGAATACCTGCACATGTGTTTGCTATGACCAGGTCACAGGCAAAAATGTCTAAAGCTGAACAGGCTCTAGATCCTGGAAGAATGGACCAGGCGCCTTCCAAGAAAAGGAGCAATAGGGGTAAGGCAGTCTCTTCCCCCCGACTCAAAATGCAGATGAGTATCTTGAGGGAGCTGATCTTAGTCCAGAAGAAGGAACTGTCCCAGATGAGCTTGAAACTGATCAGGGCGAGTTGTTGGGGACAGGGGGCCCTTCCAGGGCAGGTCTGAGCCAGGAGCAGCTGAGCTGCCCTTCTCTTGAACCCCTCAGACAGCAGGCTCCTGCTGAGGCTGCTGGGAATGTTAGTGGAACCCATAGGATCTATTGGGATGAAGGACTCCTATACTCAGAGAGTAGAGACCCCAAGCCTGGAGCCACCAGGAGGTTGGTTATACCTCTGAAGTTTAGGGGCTTCCTATTAACACTAGCCCGTGATATTCCCTTAGCAGGTCACCTAGGCCAAAACAAGACTTGGGACAGAATTGTCCCTCACTTTCATTGGCCTCACATGTCTGAAGACACCAAAGAGTTTTGTCGCCCCTGTGTCACCTGTCAAGCCGGTGGGAAGGCAGGTGGTACCACAAAGGCCCCCCTGATACCACTACCTGTGGTGCGGGTTCCCTTTGAGAGGGTGAGGATTTATATAGTTGGTCCCATGGATCCTCAGACAGCATCTAGGCACAGATTTATCCTGGTGGTGGTGGGCCATGCCACTAGGTACCCAGAAGCAATTCCCTTTAGGACCACCACAGCACCTGTGGTGGCAAGGGCCCCCCTGGGAATATTTTCCAGAGTGGGTTCCCCTAAGGAGGTGGTATCAAACAGGGATGCAAACTTCATGTCTAGTTACCTGACTGCTATGTGGAAGGAGTGTGGAGTGAATGACAAATTCACCACCCCCTATCACCCACAATGCAATGGGTTAGTTGAAAGGTTCAACAAAACCCTCAAGGGCATAATCAAAGGTCTCCCAGAAAAGCTTAGGCGCAGATGGAACATACTTTTGCCCTGCCTTCTCTTTGCCTACAGAGAGGTTCCTCGGAAGGGTGTTGGTTACAGCCCATTTGAGCTTCTGTTTGGACATCCAGTTAGGGGTTCATTGTGTCCGGTGAAGGAGGGATGGGAGTTACCTCTCAAACCCCCTAAACAGGATATTGTGGACTATGTACTGGGTCTCCGCTCCAGGATGGCTGAATACATGAAGAAGGCAACTAAAAACCTTGAGGCTAGCCGGGAATTACAAAAGGCCTGGCATGACCAAAATGCTATGCTGACTGTTTATCAGCCAGGGCAGAAAGTATGGGTGTTGGAGCCTGGGGCCCCAGCAGCCCTCCAAGACAAGTGGAGTGGCCCCCATACTATAATTGTGCAGAAGGGAGAGGTCACCTACCTGGTGGACCTTGGAACTCCCAGGAGCCCGCAGAGGGTACTCCATGTCAGCAGGCTCAAACCATATGTTGACAGGGCAGACATGGGCTTGCTCATGGCTACTGATGAGGGACAGAAGGAAGAGAGTGATCCACTCCCTAACCTGCTCTCACAGAACCCTGATGATCGATCAATAGATGGTGTAGCCTTGGCAGGCAGCCTCACTGTCCAGCAACAAACTGATTGCAGAAAAGTTCTCAATCAGTTTAGACATATGTTTGCACTGACTCCAAGTCAGACTACCTGGTGCACTCATGAAGTGGACACTGGGGACAGTCTGCCTGTTAAAAATAAGATTTGCAGGTAACATGACCACGTCAGGGACTGTATCAGGACTGAAGTTCAGAAGATGTTTGAACTGGGAGTTATTGAACCCTCAGATAGCCCTTGGGCTAGTCCAGTAGTCTTAGTGCCTAAACCTCACACCAAAGAGGGCAAGAGAGAGATGAGGTTTTGTGTAGACTACAGGGGTCTCAATGCAGTCACTAGGACTGATGCCCATCCAATCCCTAGGGCAGATGAGCTTATAGACACTTTGGCCTCAACCAAGTTTCTGAGCACATTTGACCTAACAGCTGGCTACTGGCAGATCAGACTAGCTGATGATGCAAAGCCAAAGACAGCATTTTCTACCCCTAGTGGGCATTATCAATGTGTGGTGATGCCCTTTGGTTTGAAGAATGCACCTGCCACTTTTTAAAGGTTGGTGAACAACGTCCTTACAGGCCTGGAAGCCTGTAGTGCAGCATATCTAAATGATATTGCTGTCTTTAGCTCCACCTGGGGGGATCACCTGGTCCACCTGAGAAATGTTTTGGAGGCCCTGCAGAAAGCAAGCCTAACTATCAAGGCCACCAAGTGGCAGATAGGGCAGAGTCAGGTTGTGTACCTGGGCCACCTTGTGGGTGGAGGCCAGGTTCAGCCAATGCAGAGTAAAATCCAGACCATAATGGACTGGATTGCTCCAACCACCCCGACTCAGGTCAGAGCTTTCTTGGGCCTGACTGGGTACTACAGAAGATTTGTCAAAGGTTATGGATCCATAGTGACCCCTTTGAATGACTTAACTTCTATGAAAATGCCCAAGAAAGTTCAGTGAACAGTCAGCTGTCCATGACCTGAAGCAGGCCATGTGCACTGCTCCCATTCTGCAAAGTCCTAACTACTCCGAAGAATTCATTGTCCAAACAGATGCATCTCAGTTGGGGGTAGGGGCTGTGTTATCACAATTAAATGATGAGGGTCAGGATCAGCCAGTAGCTTTTATTAGCAGAAGGCTGACCCCCCCAGAGAGAAATGTTGGTCGGCTATTTAGAGGGAGGCCTTTGCTGTGGTTTGGTCTCTGAAGAAGCTGAGGCCATACTTGTTTGGCACTCACTTCATTGTTCAGACGGACCATAAGCCCCTCTTATGGCTAAAACAGATGAAGGGTGAAAACCCCAAACTTTTGAGGTGGTCCATTTCCCTACAGGGGATGGACTATACAGTGGAACATAGACCTAGGGAGTAACCATGCAAATACAGATGGACTCTCCAGATATTTATCCACTTAGAACATGAAGACTCAACTGGTCAAGGTTAGTTTAATGTCCCTGTGTTTGGGGGAGGGGTTGTGTAGGAGAGTAGGATCTGCTTCTTATAGTTACCCCCACTTTTTGCTGATGTTTCACAGTTTTTTTTTACTTTAGTCTGGCTGGGACCCTGCTATCCAGGGCCCCAGTCTAGCTGCTTCCTCTCTAAATTGATTGCATGTACTTTAGGTACACTCCAGACTGGATTCTGGGGTACCCTTATGAGTCTCTAGTATATGGTATACTATGTACCCAGGGCATGGGTACCCCAGAGGCCTACCAGGGGCTGCAGCATGTATTGTGCCACCCCTGGGAAGCCATTTAAAATGACACAACAGGTCTTCTACAGCAGCCTGTGTAAGGTGGTGTATGCACCCCTCACTGAGATATAGGTTCCCTATATCTCTCCATCACTGCACATATAAACCTATCAGTCACGCCTATGGCAGGCCTTATCAATCCTGAAGGCAGGATGCTGGGTTTTATGTGAGAGGGTGCCCATGCATGAGCAGAGCCTCTCTGCAGCCTTCGGAACCTTTAATCCAGGGTTGTTTGTAATGCAGCCAAACCATATACTCTTAAGTGCATTATAACCTCACGGTAAATGCTAACTTTGGAATGGCTGCATGGAAACATGTCGTGTTTGGTGTCAAACACCTTGGAATCATACCTCCACATCAGTAACTGGTGTGGGAGGTGTGATTCCACCCTACTAGAGGGAGAAATATGACAGCATTGGTATACCCGGTACCAGCTTTGCAAGCCCTGGCATCACATAATGGATGTTGCCAGCCACAGACACGAGTCTGCCCTCCTGCTGCTGACCGAAACTCCAGTAGGGGAGGCCTGCACAATAGGTTTCCTGTCACAAGGAGGTGTGACCACCTCCCAGACAGGCTTAAGTGTATTGGGGCTGGGTGGGTGCACGCCAAGAGTGCTTTGAAATCTGCACTGGGGGCACATTTAGTGTCCCTGTGCATAGTCCAGCTCAAACCAGTTGCAGGGGCTACCAGCCCCTGCTCTGGCACGAAACTGGAAAAAGGATATGGGTGCAGCCACCCCTCTGTCCTGACCCTTCCATAGGTGGGTCCCCAGAGTTTGTCCCACCCCTTCCTTGGGTATAAAGTAGGAACCCCTGACTACAGGACTTTAGATTTACCTGGACGAAACTCTGCTACGGAATCCCAGAACTTCTACTATCTACACAATGTTGGATGAACGAAGAATCTCACTTGGAGTAAAGGAGTTACTCCCCTGCCAGGCAGGCACCAAAGACGCATCTGTCTGGTTGGCAACTACGCAGCTCCTGAAGGACTCCGAAGTTTTTGCAACACAGGAGGTGGGTTTCCAAGCTGCCCGAGGCCGATCCATGCTTTCAGAAAACCTGAGATCCAAAGCCCTTGTGGGGACCGTGCAACTTGAACCCCTGGACACCGTGACCATTTGCAGCAGCATATGCTTTTAGGTGATCCCTGAGGCTGTGCTTTGGGCTACTTGTAGTCCAGACTCCGAGCAGTGATTCCACAGAAGATTACTGGCCTACATTCCTCAAGTAACCCGTGGGCTGGTATTAAGTGATTCCTCTTGAGGTCCCTTTGTCATCCCTTGTCCGTCAACTTGTGGGTCCCTGGAAAGGGTACTTTAACTTTCAGTGGGCTTTCCTGGTTGCTCCAGACGTGCCCTGACTCTCCATTGCTTGGGGAGTCCACAGGACCTTGCTGGTCTACACCGAAGTCTTTTCACTCTCACCGCGTGGGTTGCCGTTGCCAAGGCTTTTGGTCTCCAATCCGGACACCGACCCCCCCAGCACTCAATATCCTTCGTGGGACAGCTCGCCTGTGGACTGTGGTTTTCGTCGACGCCTCCTGGTCCCCGTGGCAGTGCAGTCAAGCTTCACCTCTTCGCACCTGAAACAGCCGACATCGGTGGGCATTCATCTATCGTTCCCCTGGTCACTGGCAAGTGACCCAGACTGTGTCCCCTCTGCTTTCAAGTTCTTCATATCTTCGATCCAGGCTTGGATCACACCGGACACTTCTCCTTTCCACGGCAGCAGCACTTTGCAGGACATCGCCATTGAAAACAACGACGATTCCCGACACCATTTGACACCTATGCACCCGGCTTCCCTGGGTGAGGTAACACAAGTATTCCGGTGCTCCCGTGGGTGCTGGCCCTAGAACCCTCTAAGTCTGAAAGGGTTTTCTCAAAGTCCTCTCCTAAGTGTCCTTAAACTTTAGAATTCCAACCGCGATTTTCCCATAGGATTGTACGGGGCTCGCGGCTGTGTTCTCACACTGCACACGTCCCCCGCGGGTCCCCTGTGTCACTACCTTGGGTGGTTCCTTCGGGTCTCTGCGATTCTACGTGCTCTAGGCACTGTGTCTAGTCAAGTTTTGGTTCTTATACCACTTTCTTACTGTATGGTTTGGTCTCCCCCTGGGGCCTATTGTATATTGTGCTATTTACTGTTGTTTTATAACTGTATTATTGTGTGCCTTGATCTCTAATCTCATAAAGAGGTTAGTAGAGAGTGTTCTGAAATAAATACATATATTTTACATATATACCTTGTGTGGTTCTCCTTTCATTTGGTCATTCAGGATGTTATAATCTGGTAAACCAAGCTGCTTTACATTCCTTCGAGACTTAGCCTGAAGGCTGCTCTCCATAGCTACCACTAGGAGAGCTTTCAATAAAGGTTGTCTTAAACCTATTCATCAATAAGGGTTGTTTGGACTGGTGCAAGGTGCTCACTAGAACTAGTGGACAGCATATACCAGGCCAACTTCTCACATAAAGCAACTAATTTCCCCCATAATACCCTAAGTAATCCATTCCCACTGTTACTTTCACCAGTTCCTCAAAGTCCGTCTTTAACTGGGATAGGTTTATCCTCGGGGTGATTTGTCCTGCACCTGGTGAGGTAACTGACAACTCTGTGCTGGTCATCTGACACATAATTTCTCTGTTGACCATGTTTCCCCTTTTGTAAGAAACTATAGCCATGCTCCCTCTGTTTGGAGCTGCATCCTGTGGTATACTTGGGACATGTTGTCTCTGAACTCAGCTAGCAGTGGTCCCAACTAGGGAAGCAGGAATGAAGCTCAGTAAGGGTATGAAACTTATTGCAACTGATATGGGGGTCTGAATAGAGGATGGAACAGGGGTCTCTGTATAACTTGGTGGTGCGCAGGGCTAAAGTGAGGATCCCACAATCGCTGCATTATTGGGCTGCACTAGTGCTGTAGAACTTGGTGTATCCATGGCTGTGGAGGGGGTCTAGCACTAAGAAGTTCCTCTATGAGGGCGTCTTCCTCCTCACTTTCTGTATCTGGTTCTGTCTCAGGTTTTTCTTTTTCCTTTTCTTCCATTTCCAACAGAGGATGTGCCCCTACTGTTTCAATGCCCTCCTCCCTCCACTTTCTCTGCCTTTACCTATCTTGCTCCCTTTTCCATGAATGAGCCCTACTCCAAATCTTAAATTTAGATTACTTCCTCGTCTTCTCACTGGCCATTTGTTCCCACAGGATTAGTGCCTCAAATTGTGTGAGTCTAGGTTGTGAGTTTAAACCAAACATTGTTCTCACCAGGTTCTCTATTCAGGGAATATGGAAAGTTGAACATGTGTAACCCTTTCTTGGACGGCATTTTCCCTAGTTGGGGTTCCTTTGGGAGAAATCTGTTCTTCCTTATTTGCATCCTTCTCTCTTTTTGGCAAATGATTCCCAATTATAACAACAATTGCGAGCAGTCCCAATTCAAATGTTCACTCTTCTCACACCAGCAATCACCCTAATCATCCACCAATCCCATCGCATCTCTGTCAAAGGTCACCCTATCACAGTGCGCCTTTGACACCCAACAGCCAATTGCTGCACAGCACTGTGCTGATGGAACACTCTAGTCACTCTAAATTTTCTTTCTAATCTTTACTCCATTTGCCTGTTCCGACTACACAAACATTTTCTACAGAGACGAGAATTCTACCTACTCTCGCACTAAAGTGAGCTCCCTGCCTGCAAAAGTCACTACTCAGTGTGTCCATTCCCTGTGAACTTAGAAATGAATCACCACTGAACTCTGTCAATGCACTTGCACAAGAAAGTTACATTTCTAATTTAGTGTATTTGATAACGACTCACAGTACACCTCTCCTAGCAGGCAAGTTTACCAATTCAATTTTCAACTTGAGGTACCTCTCGTCAAAAGTTACAAAACATAATCAGAACTACAATAACTTTAACTCCAACAAATCCGACAATTAGAGGCACTCAATATTTATCCTCAATTATTTATCCACTTCATCCCATTTTCTCTATGCTTATTATAACTCCCAGCATACACTATGCTCCTTACTTCATTCCCTCATTTCACATGCAGTCCCTATTTATACTCACATTATTGTTCTTCTGTCAGCCACCTCGTCTCTACGGAAGAAGGATCGGATTGGGATTGGTCAATTTAAATCTTGGGACAAACCGTCTGCACCAGGTTCTACAGACAATTAATTTCAAGTTATATGTCAGCTCAAAACCATCACCTCCTCTACCAGATCTGTCGATGCCGATCTATATCAAATTCTAACTCATGAGGCCACCACTATCTAGGACAGGAAGCGATGTAGTCCCGATGCGGACTTTGGTGCCCCAGACCGGATCCGTCACTTTCTAATTAAGAGTACCAATGTAATAATGCTAAATTAGTCTCACTGGAATGACAAAGATGCTCGTTTCAATGCTTTACATAAAAATGAGCGATTTAACAGCAAAGCACATATGTCATAAATAAAAAGAACTCAGTACAGTTCTAAATGAAATCCGGCATAGCTTTGCCATCTAAGGTGAGGAATGGAGGTCTCTTTATCCTAGCAAATCCACACTCTTATAAAGGGCTTTAGACTAATAGGATCACATATTCTGTGGGACTACATGATTTTCAGGGTTTGAACCAATAGTAAACATCCTAGAAGAAACATTTTATCACAGAATACATTCGAAGATCCTCTCAGCATAGTGATACATTAAGATTCACCCATTCTCACAGTCTTAGCTGTACAGTTCAGCTGATACATTGTTTAACATAGCCGGGGACAGTATTATCTGTCCTTGATTCAGTACAATGAGGACATTTCTATGAGAAAACTTTCTGCTGATTCAAGGGAAACTAGAAAAGTTTTTATTTAGAACAGAAATCAACAATAGTACATCACATGATATGTTGTGACATTGATGCAAAATGGAGAACAGTGTAAATACAGGCTAATGTTAGCACAAGCTCAAATTGTAACGTTCTTTTTATTGACAGAAAAAGCGATGCTCACAGAGGGCTATTTCTATACTATGCGGCAACACAGCTCCAACATACAATATGCTAGTTCATCGAAGATCCCAACCTGGAGCGATCTTTATTGGTGGGAACGCATAAGCGACATGCCCTACAGTGCCTTTTTTTCATGGGCAGGGGAGTTCAATCCCTATCTTATTAGACACATGGCAGACATTTGCCATTGAGTAGGTAGCAGAACCCTACAAAGGGCGCCCTTTGTGGAAAATCTACCACTATGGCGACTGCGGCCCTTTGCACCCTGAGGGATGGAATGTCCTTCGCTCAATGGCGAGATGGAGGTTGCTTAACAAAAGGTGACCTATATCTTAATAATACATTTATAACTCTCGCTCAAGTGCGAGAATAAGTTGGAGTGGGAAAGGTTCATTTTCTACACTAAGTAAGGTTAGCCCATGTGGCACGTCAGGTATGGACGACGTTCCCAGACGAACCCCTGGAGCACAATGAGGTGTGCCAACTGGAGGACTTGGTGGGATGCAGGAAGCTGGTCATGCTCCTGCACAAGGCACTGTTAGAGTATGGGGGGGCACAATGGCTAGAATGATAGATAAGTGGGCAGAGGCATGCTCAGAGGCACCGACAGGGCGAGAATGGCAAGAAGCCTGTGCATCGGTGAAAAGGATATCTCCCAACACCAGGTTTAAGATGATTCCTTTCAACTATTTGCATCAGACCTTTTTCTCCCTCTGTGACTAACGCGAATAAACCCCTTAACTTCATTGTCCTTTGGCTGATGTGGGCTGTACGCAGCCGAATTTCTACTCAAGACGTGGTCTTGCTCAGCGGTGGTGATCTTTTGGAGCTCCGTCGCAGCCGAAATGTCACGGATCACAGCATTGCCATTTCATAGGTCAGTAAAGCTATTCTTATTAAACATCCTTAATGAATGGAGAAAATTAGAAATGTATTATGTCACTCAGAATGGTTCTGGTAAACAGACGGGGAGCAAGATGGCGGTCAAGTAGACCGTTGCGGAGAGCTGTGGTAATGTGAGCCCATTGGTCGTTCCATGGCTCAGTGCAACATGCAGTTTTTTTGGAGAGTTTTCTGGTGATATATTTTAAGAACTGCACCGAATTCCAGAAGTATTATTAAAATCTCTATAAGGGTCCAGTTGTGGGTGATAATACACTCGATTTGGAGTACCTTCTGGCTAAAATATCTAAAGAACACTTTGGGGAACCTTTGTGTGCAGATGCAAGAACCGAGTTAGAAACAGAAAGTACGCGGGAGGAGATCGACCTAGCATTAAAAGAACTTGCTGTAGGGAAAGCCCGGGGCCAGATAGATTACCAATGGAGATTTATAAACTATTGGATAAAGTCACTACGCCACTGTTTCTTGACCTGTTCAGGGGAATACAGCATAGTGGAATTCCTCCAGCCACATGGCAGGACACTGACATAATAGTTTTTGCTAAAAAAGGGAAGCCTGTGGATACCCTGTCCTCATATCGGCCTATCTCATTAATAAATTCGGACAATAAGATGTATTCTAAAATTATAGCTAATAGGCTCAGGAGGGTTGTAGCTTCATTGGTCTCGCCGTGGCAGCATGGGTTTATTCCAGGACGGGATACTACGGATCATATCCGTAGGGTAATAAGCCTATTTGACATCATGGCTGTCACGGGCGGTCCGGTGGCTATGATCCTTCTGGATGCCGAGAAGATTTTTGACAGGGTGTCTTGGGCTTGCCTATGGGGTGTTCTTCAGCTTAAGGGATTCGGCCCAAATATAATTAGGACAATCAGAGCCATGTATTTTAAACCAAAGGCTTGGATTCAAATGATGGGGTTGGAGTCTGGGATCATATCTATCTCTAGGGGAACTAGGCAGGGGTGCCCCTGTTCCCCTATACTTTTTGCCCTTTATATAGACCCCCTGTTGTCTCTGATTAAGGGGAGTGACAAAATCACCCCAGTCAGGACTAATAGCTTTGAGACTAAAGTTCTCGCGTACGCGGACGATGTAGCCATAATCGCAACAAACCCAGTAGAAGCAATCAAGGAGGTTGAGAGTATTGCAGAGGACTACAGGCTCTTATCAGGCTACTTACTAAATAAGGGGAAGACAGTAGTCGTCTGTTCGGAAAGCACTGTTTGTACTGATCCCAGGCGAGCTGACTCTGCAGTTTATCTGGGGGTAAGAATTGCCTCGGATATCGGCACCATTAATAAATTAAACTATGATCCTCTACTGGAATCAATAACAGGAGACCTGCGCCGAGTCAATAAGCTTCATCTTACAGCAATAGGGCGGGGTAATTACTTGAAGATGAATGTATTGCCTAAACTGCTATATCTGTTTAGGTCTATCCCTTTGGCAATGGAGGAAGTAGCCTTAAAACGAGTGGAGTCTATCTTTTCAGGGTTTATGTGGCAATTTGGGAAAGTCAGGCGGTCATTGAAACTACTTTCACTCCCTCTAGATAGAGGGGGGCTTTTAGTTCCAAATATCAGGCTGTATTATTATGCTGCACTGCTACAGCAGATGATCCCGCTGTTTGTACCATCAAGACCAGGAGATTGACCCTGGGCAATGAGGCATTTGGACTTTGCCTTCGGCAAATTGGGAGGGGATATTATAACAAGGTGCGTTTTAAAACTATACAGGGAGCAGGGAAGGTGTGGAGGTATGTCATCAAAATGATGGCTATCCCCAAGATAAATCGTTATACCCCCCTTTGGCGATCGCCATTATTTCCGGCGTTAACACTCGACAGAGCTGGAGGCAGATGGGAGCAATGGGGAATAGGAACGTTTGGTGATATTGGTAATGAGGAGGGGGTTCTTTCGTTTAGTGAACTACAATTCGTCTACGGTATGTCAGGAGCGGATTAAATGAAATATCTCCAGATTAAGAGCTATATAGTAGGCATAAGGCCTAGGTTTAATTGGAGCAAGATCCCCATGCTGGAGGCTTTGGGTAGGGTCTTGTCTAGAATAAGAGGGCTTTATGCTCTTTTACTGGAGAACATTTCTGACGATCTGGAAAAGGTAGAGGCGTCGTGGGCGGGCAAACTTGTGGATCCTGAAGTGGACGTGTGTATGAGCCTCTCAATGCTCGATCAGGTTTTAATAAGTACTAATTTGAAAGCCCAGTCATATAAAACCGTATTCAGCTTGTATTATACACCATCTAAATTATATAAGTGGGGGATGCGGGTGGATGATCGATGTCCGAGGTGTGGGGAAGTGCCGGCTGATATGAAACACATGTTCCATGAATGTGACAAGCTTGTACCGTTGAGAAAGGATATTTTTAGGTGTTTTCAACAATTATTTGGCCCCTGTATCGATTTCACCCCAACGGTTTTTATTTTGGGTTATGACTGCTCTTTGGGTTTGAGTAATAAACAGGCTTACTGTGTTTTTATGGGTATGGCGGTATACAGGATACTGATAGCCTCACACTGGAAGGATTTGGAATCTCCAACATTTCAGATGCGGCTGGCAAGACTGCTTGGCACATATAACCAGGAAAAGGCTCTGTATGCCTGTAGAGGAGTAAGATCTAAAAAAGAGAGGAAGGAAAATATGGTGGTATGTTGCAGAGTGGTATGAGGATAAAATTGGGGTAGGATGAAGCCATATGCATGAGGGATAATCTGCATTCCATTATTATATTTTGGATAAAATGGATATACGTATGCTGTATTATTTTCCAACTCTAATGTTTGATTTGTGTAATATATATTTCTCTGTGGTCATCAATGGTGTTCTGTAAAACATTTTTGGATGTGCTAATAAAAAATAAAAATAAAATATAAAAAAAAAGAATGGTTCTCGTAAACAAAGGATTGCAATTCACTGAAAGCCACCACAGGCCACTCTGGTGATGAGATGGAAGAGGGATCTCCCAAAATGGCTGGTGGCTGACACTTAATTACATGAAACAAGTGAAGCAAGATGAAAGATTGGAAGAGGAATTGGAGATATGGCAGGGGCTGAAAAATGGGATCATGGGACAAGGTGCGGGGAGTGGCACGGCCACCAACCACAGAGGACAAACTCGACTGGGTTGGGCCCTCCTGTGACAGAGCTATGAAGTACCCTGGTATTAATTTTTCTTTGGACGATGTCAGAAATCAATGTACACTGCTGGACTGGTTGCAGTAATATAATTTCCTAAAAAATATTAAAAATAAAAAAAGTTTAAAAAAAGGAGATTGTATCTTTTCTCTATCCAAGGTTACAAAACAGAAACATATTCTCTCTGCTTGACATTGTAAGCTATTAAAATTGATCAAAAGAAAGAAAATCAACCTTCCGTCTGTTGCTTTAAACAGTTGCTTTAATTATGCTCCGTGATCTGACCTGCTTTTCATCTTGGCTGTTGGCTCTGTCTGGCAGTAGGCACTGTAACGTCAGATTTCAACTCTATGAACCTTATAATAGTCGAGTTCTGACGTCTTTTCTTTATAATCGGCAAATTGGTGCATCACAATTCACCAATTATAAAGAAATTTGTGACTGTCACTAATACAAGGATTACAGCATCCTATGGATTGTAAGTTAATTAACTAATTTTCCCTTAGCATCACATTTATACTATTTTATCAAAAACTGTTGGTTTCTTATTTTTTAGTAAATACACAATTTTGCCCCCAAACAACAGCTTGTCTAGCTCCAAAAATGCCCTTCCTCTCAAGCACAGAAATGTAATTTGCTGACACTACAATTTTGATCCCAAATGTCAGTTTATCCTTTTGAGAAACAAAATAATTTGTCCCCCAAATATAAGTGTTTGATTTTTAGCTCATTGCCTTCCTCTGTTCTGACCTAGCAGCTAGTCTCTTATTCCGTGGCATATAGAACATGCCCTTTTTACATCAAACTCCCTCGGCCGAACAAGGCAGATAGGGAGATGCGCAGGAAAACTGATAGAGCATATCTTGCTACTGTACTGACAACCACTGGACACAGCATCACAGATGGAGAAGCACACAAGAAAAAATGTACACACAACCTGAGCAGACAGACAGCAGAAAGCATTTCACACTTAACTCAGCCAGAGTTACCCTGGTTCAGGTTTAACCTCTTCAATGCCTATGACGAGCTGGTCTCGTCATGGGCCGCGGTTGCGCTGTGCCCATGACGAGACCAGCTCGTCATAAAACCCGCCCGCTAATGAAAGCGCCGGCACAGGGCGGGGAAAGGGGCGGGCACTGAAGGGGTTAATGGCCACAATGTCATTAGCTATCCAAGTCCAAGACAACCAGTCATTAAGGAAGCATGCAAAACATCTTTCAAGACAGCTGGATAGATGCTTCCCTATCTTTTTGCTAGAGTGGACATTCAATGCATTTTGTTAATTTCCCATTATTATTTCCCATTGTCAATTTATAGGATATATGTTATGTGTGCATCTACATATCTGTTTACCTATTTTTGCATCAATCCCTGACCGGTAAACACATCAACTGGTCATTCAGCAGTCATGAAACGGCATCCAGTAAACAATCTGATACACCTTTACTAATTGTCAGAGATTGACTAGATGACTCACCCTACAGATACCTTTCTTCTCAGCCATATCTTCTGACAAGCACAGGTCAGTCAGCCAATATGAGCTATTGTTGGCACCTACCCTACAATGTACAGCTGGCAAAGGACAACGGATGGTTTCCTGTGAATCTCTGCTTTGTATCTAACATCTGGCAGAGAGCCAGGATCCAGGGGCATACCTTTGGGGGAGGGGGGTTGTTTGCTCCTCAAAATAAATGCATTCTTGGCTTGAGAGTTGGGTCTGAGGGCCCTGAATCAGGGCTTCTCTGCCTTTGTTGGTTCATCTCATTGTCCTTGTTTGACTAAAACGTTTTACCTTGTAATACTTTATTTTTAAAGGAACTTAGGCAGAGGCCCACCTAATGCAGACAAGTACTGAACTGTTTCATTTTGAGAACAGTGTATCCCAAACCTTGGTCTTCCCTCCACCTTTTGGCATGCTGTTTTTTAGTTGGGAAGTTTGTGTTTCACACACACCCCCACCGAATCTCACTGACTAAGCTATGCAACTGCCATAATCATCAGAAATGGAGTGAATCCGTACTAGAGAGCCAGACCTTGCCCTTTAGGTGTGAAGGACCTGATCGACAGACAATAAAATCCACTGGTGTAAGAGTCCTTTTTAGGTCGAGCCTGGGCAGCGCATGTGCTGCTCTGCGAGCCATGCTGTATTGGAGTATGGAATAGAAGCCCCGCCCACTCTCTGCCTATATTTGTCATTGGCTTGTGTCATTGTTGTTCATAAATGCTGGTTTCTGATTCATTAATAGGCTTGTTAGTTCCTCCTTAGTACCGCCTTGTCTTCATTCGTAACCTCCCATGAGGACTGGCCCTGTTACTTCCGTTGTTACACAGCGAGTCTTTTTATGTCTCTAAGCATTATTTTCTTTAAATAGTTTCTCCTACTGCAGGCACACCATGCTTTCCTGCAACATCCAGCGCACCATGCACTCTTTTCACTTTCTAAGCAGCCCAGGATAATGGTGGCCGCTTCTTTAAATAGGTCTTGCACTTACAAGAGTTTGAGCTATTGGCATTGTACATGACAATGCCTTTTATTTATGTGTTAATTATCAAAACAAACAAATAAAAGGCATGGTCCTTTACAAGGCCAACAGCTTAAACTCTCACAAATGCGAGACCTATTGCATTGCAAATGCTTTTTGAATGTGCATTGCTGTATGAAGACAATGCAAGGATTTCAGTCCTAGACAATTCAGTCAAGGCGACCCAGGCCCCGGAGATCCTCACATCCATTTCAGGTCTTGCTTCTCTGCAGACTCATTTGTTATTTGTAATTGCTTCAGACAGCATCGCCTGCTATGTTATGCTGCAATTAACTTAAAAAGTAATCACCTGTTGTAGTTCTATTTCGCTCCTAATTGCATCAGGGAAGGAGCATGTTTTTATGAGATGTTCTTT
The DNA here is from genome assembly GCF_964204655.1 of Triturus cristatus. Taxonomy (NCBI): domain Eukaryota; kingdom Metazoa; phylum Chordata; class Amphibia; order Caudata; family Salamandridae; genus Triturus; species Triturus cristatus. The sequence continues at coordinate 521,514,577 of NC_140591.1, forward strand.
AAGACTATGGGATGTTAGGAGCCCACGACGTGTAGTCACCATGGTTATTTTGTTTGGTTATTAGGAGCAAAGATATGCCCTTCTGAGAATATTGTGCAGAAAACTCGCTTTCTTGATGGAGTACATTAGCAGGCACACACAGCCTCCGAGTTCATCCTCTGAAAACGAAAAACATCTGAAAATACAAGACTTATCTAGTTTTTTCGCATGAAGGGTTACAACAGGCACTAATTTGTTTTCCTGTTACAAAGTTTTCTAAGCGTAAGGTGACCCTCTAGACTGTTACTAGTAGTGGATTGTTGAGATCTATAAAACATGCATCGCATAAAAAAGATAATTTACATACACTTTGAGTTAAAAAATACTAAATATCAAATGACAAAAACAACACTATAATGGTGAAGAAAAAGAGAACACATAAGACAATGATATGATGATTGTATTTGTCATTTGATGCGTTTTGTAATTTATAACTTAAAGTGGATGTCAGTTACTATTATTTTTTGGTAAATTTTAAGGTAAAGCTTCAGACCTCAGGTTTATTGTTTTTAAGCACTACAAAAAGCATAACGATATATTTTTTTATCTTGGTCTTCTTTAGCTAGTCAACGAAACTTTCTCCAGGCAAGGTTGTTTGCCCGTTCTCTATGTATATTTATTTTCCACGGCATATTTGCAATAATCATGAGTCCTCCTTCTAAAGATGGCATGAGTTAGAACATCCACAGGGAGTCAAATGCTCAGGGATGAAACTTCTAGCGCCAATGCTTGTTTCTGCCTCAGCAATGGTAAATAACCAGATTGATGCACTTGATTAGTCATCTTCTAAGAGGGATTAACTCAGACAAAAGAGGGAGCAGCGGCAAGATTGTTTCATGACTAGAAATCGATCATTTCTTGGACACAGGCCAATGTGCGGCCGTTTGAAGGTAAAACGGGGCTTTGCTCAAGGGTTAATGTAAAAAAACGTGCTACGTACCTTCTTTTATATAAAAAAAAAAAAGAAATCGAGAAAATTCCTTAGCCCTAAAACCTTGCAAATAATTTGATTTCCTAATTCCAAAATGACCCTGAAAGTATCGTGTTTTCAGCTTTCAGAAGCACAACTGACTTTTTTGTAATCGTTTGATGTAAAACAAGTTTCATTTGGACGTTTATTGTGCCGAAATGCAACCTAATATCAATTGGTTTCAAAGGGGCATATTATCAAGCACGGCGTTAAAATTATCACCGCTTTAGCGGCAGAAAACTGCCGCTAAAGCAACGACAATGGGCTTGATAATATGCCACAGAGAATTCCAATAGAAGCCCATGTTAACACCTGAACATGGGCTTCTATTGGAATTCTCTACGACATATTATCAAGCCCATTATCGCCGTTTTAGCGGCAGTTTTCTGCTGCTAAAGCGGTGATAGTTTTAACGCAGTTTCTTGATAATATGCCCCAAAGTTCGCAGAGTACACATGATTTCCTCAGCTTATCTAAATATTGTCACGATTTTCAGTATCGTAATCTCCAAATCAAGGAACAGAGTTAAAATTATCGCCGCTTTAGTGGCAGAAAACTGCCGGTAAAGCGGCGATAATGGGCTTGATAATATGCCCTTGACAATTCCCATAGAAGCCCATGTTTTGGTGACAACATGGGCTTCTATGGAAATTCTCTACGGCATATTATCAAGCCCATTATCGCCGCTTTAGCGGCAGTTTTCTGCCGCTAAAGCGGCGATAATTTTAACTCCATGCTTGATAATATGCCCCAGTGTTATTTATATTTAGCACGTTTTATGTGCTTCTTTTACTCGATGTCTTCAAAAGTCATAGGTCACAAGGACTTATCTCCGATTTATCTCCACCTTAATGCATCAAAAATGGAGATAAATTTAACACCCCATTCACAAGCTGGTGCAAACTGCAGACAACGCCAGTAATCCCGCGATAACTGCCCCAAAATTTAACTCCACTGCGGACAACACCAACTAACCCTAATGAGATGCAGAGTAGGCGTTCCCGTGCAAAAACACACGAAAAAACCACAACACCACTTTTCACAACAAACTGCCAGATCTGCGAAGCGAACCAAAAACAGGCGATAAGCCGTGGTAGCAGCAGGTATTTAACACCTGCCTCCTGCAGGTGTAAAGCCGGACGACTACCTGCAGTAGGCAACGGAGCCCAGCACACAGCCACACCCAAAGAACAAACAACGCCATGGAACTACTCATCATGCAGCTCGGAGCCCCAACAGGGCCACAACACCCACCGCCACCACCCCCAGGACAGCCACCACCCCCAGGACCCGGACCCGACCCCCCTCCCGGACTACCACAGAGGCAGCGCAGAGTAAGACAGCGGACCTACTGAAAACGCACCAGTCTCACAGACCTAACGCCCGAGGAAATCATTGCCCACAATGGGCTCAAAAGGACAACCATCATCCGCATCATGACCCACATCAGCCACAGGTTGACAGTCCCAACACAGCGGAGAATCAGCATCCCTCCGCAGACAAAGCTGCTGGCTGTGCTGCACCTGTTGGTCTCTGGTACCTTCCAACCAACAACTGCTAGAGTCGGAGGGGTCTCACAGCCAGCCTTATCAAAGTTCATCCTCAGCTTCATACCCCAGTACCTTCACTTCCCCCACACTGCGCATGAACAGCAGGAGACCAAGCAAGGCTTTTACGCCATAGCTGGATTCCCGGCGTGTTGGGGGCAATAGACTGCACACATGTCCCACTTGTGCCCCCTGCGGATACTGCACACCACTACCGCAACAGAAAGTACACGCATTCAATCAATGTGCAGGCAATAGTGGACCACTAGGGAATGTTCACCAATGTCGTCGCAAACTACCCTCGCAGTGTGCCCGATTCCTATATCTTCCAACAGTCCATCATCAACCAGCGCTTCCAGCATGGCACATATGTAACAGGACTGCTCGTTGATAAGTGCCAAATCAACACAACACTCACCTCAAAGCCACCACCACACAACGCACAACTGTGGGAATGCACACGTGTCCAAACCAAATACAACATGTCAATCAACATGCCCACCTACCAGACACGAATCACATGACAACACTACTCCATGGTGATCCTGAACTACCCCCGCACACAAAACTGCGATACCATGGCACCACAGCCACACAACAGCTGAACGTGTGTAGATGCGGAATGCAGTCATGTGCGAAGGATGCAAGTGACTCGTGAATGGGAATGTACACAACGACAAGTGAGGTGTGGATGTGCAGGACAGACATGGGTGTGCAAACCACAGATGTGCCCATGCAGACCACAACTGCTGGTGACTAGAGAGTAGTGAACAGTGGACGCAACCATGTCACCCCAGGCCGTGGGTCAGATAGCGGAAATGTCGCTCGCTGCATCCCCCCTGTGTGCGTGAGCGTAGTGGGTTGGCCCTGAGTACGGCAGGGCTGCACAAGGGTGTGGACAAAAAAACCCTGGCGCAGAGCGTGGTTCTCTCCTGGAAAGGCCAATGTCACTGACAGGGCGGGGCCTCACAGTCCACCACAAAGCTGACGCTGTGAGCAGCGGGGCCTGCGATCCTGTGCGACTGCTGCACCCCAGGACATTGATACCGAAACCAGGCCTGCCCCAAGGCCGCACTGCTCACCTGCCGACAACGTTATAAAGAGGACCCACCACGTGCTGGGACAAGCTCCAAGCCCCAGTCCCGCGGCCTCTGCACCCTCCGCACACCAACGCTGGCAACCACTCCTTTCTCATTGACATACTCCACCGGCGTCCGCTTCGCACCAGTAGGTCCCACATGTGGAACTGTGTCCTGAGTTCTGAATGGCAGTGACCCCAAGTCCGCAGCACCAGACTCCCTTTGATCAGTGAGGCATAATTCCATATCGCAGGCCTGCGACACGTGGTGCCACTAACCCTGTTCAACACGAGCCTGCGACACATGGTGCCACTAATCCTGTGAGCCGTGAGTGACCGTCAGCCTCCGGTAGAACATCGTTGGTGTCTGAGCCTGTGGACTGGGGGTTGTCATCAGCAACGGGCAGGTACGGACTTGGTGTCTGGCTTGAGTCTGTGGCATTCATATCCGCCATTTTGCCGGACACAGCTGGCATGTGCCCTTCGCATCATGCCCTGGGGGTAGACCTCCCATTCTCCCCAGTGACACTCCACGGAACGCACGAATGACACATACGATACCCTGCTCTGCCCTCATGACCCTACCCCAGTCTCCCGCAGGTCAGTGTCCTGTGGCGGTGGGCCCTTGTCGGCCGCTGTGAATCCGGGGCCACTAACCCTGTGCGACTCAAGTCATCCCCCCTTGTTGTTCTGACATTGCATTTGTGTGTGCCTGATGACTGTTGGAGTTGTTGGCAGCACCAGCTACTCCCTGAGGGCTGGCTTACACTCACCCCACACACAGCCAGCACAGGCATCTCTGGATTAGTGGGCCTGCCATCACATCCTGCCTAACCAAGTATTGGCTCTTTTCTCCCTGCACTGTCACAGGTGATCAAGGATATGCACTCTGCCCTTGGATGATGACACCCCTCCGAGACCCGAACACACCCGCCCAGAGGCAGCACAATGCAGCCCACATACGCACCAGGGGCATCGTTGAACGGACATTTGGCGTGTTGAAGTCACTTTTCAGGTGCCTGGACGGCACAGGTGGAAAGCTCCTGTACAGCCCGGACATCATGTGCAAGATGATCGTTGCATTTTGTGTGTTGCACAACATATGTGTACGCACCAATGCCTCCTGGATCCCAGTTCCAGAAGTACCGAACGATGATGGGGACGATGGGGCAGGTGGCCCACATCCCACTGCAGCTGCGGCAGGAATGGCCCGTAGGAACACCATCATTGACAATTACTTCTCATGAGCACGTGACGATGTGGCCGTCCCTGGCAATCATGGGACAGTACTAAATGTCCATAAGCACAGCATGTGTGAATAAAACATATTTGCAGGTTACAGGTTGTACTTGTACATTGTCATGTCACAGTTTCCTGCTGTGCCAGATGTGATTTGCCATTTTGTGCACATTTGCGGCACCAGTTGTGTCCTGTGTTCCATTGTGGCGGTGTTGCTGTTTGTACCAAGAAGTTGTCACTGTTGAGGTGCACTTATACTTATGTGCGTATTCTGCATGGTGGGTGATTCGCTCCTGCGGCTCTGATTTGTCTGCCACTGGTCCCTTTCATGAGGTATGCCTGTCAGTTCTGTGCCTCCACGGTGCTGAGGTGTTGCAGACTTGGGTAACTTGTGCTCTTTATCGAGTTGTGACCCTTGGGCATGGTTTGTCCACAGATGCGTCGTTGACGTCAGGGGTTGTTTGTGCAGGTGGTTGTGTCCGAGTGTGACCTGCTCCTTTCCGGTTGTGGTCCGCACTGAGCCACCTCAGTGTCATGCCGTGTACATTGTCATAGTGATTGGACTGCAGCCATGCCACTCATCATGTGGTGTCTCTTGCATTGTGAGTGTGGCTGACGTATATATGCATGTTTGCTGTGTTTCGCACCTGTGCATGTGTTGGTTTTGTGCTTGTTGATGTGTTGTGTGGGTGCCCCTTTGGGCACATGTTGTACGTGGGACTACTTGGTGTTTGTGTGTGTGCCAAAGTGTTCCCTTGGGATCAGAGACATGATCCTGAGTCGTGGGTGTGCAGTGTGCTCTGCTGAAATGTGCTTGTGTGCCATTGGGCCCATCTCCCTCCGTCCACCCACTCCCTGGTCGGTCAGCACCCTGTTGATGTGGTATCGGGTCATGTTGGACAGTGTCCGGATCCCCGACTCCTGTCACCGTCTCCCGACTGGTGACTTTGGCCACCATCTTCTCCATGTCATTCAGCTCCTGGTGTTCTGCTGGCCCCCCTCCTCCGGGGTGCATTCCTGCTTTCGTGTTGGCAGCGAGTTTCTGCTTGGTTTTGCCATTCACATCAGTCCAGGACCTCTTGTGCTCTTCTATTGTCCTCCTCTGCCATGTAACGGCACTCACATGGTCCAAGGTGGTGTGCCATCTTTGCCTCTTTGATGCCAATGACACGTTGGAGGTGACGTGCAGTTGGTGGTGGTGTTCTGGCTCATCCGTGGTGATAATCGGGTATTCCTGGCGACTCTACCCCGTCTTCCACTTCCTCTTCTCATTGGCCTTCCACGGGCCCTGTATTCCTGGGTGTTCCTCCGTGGGGATTGTGGGGTTCATGTTGTCCTCTGCAGTCAGTCAGGGTGCATCCGTGGTACTCTGCAGTTGATGTCCTTTTTTAGTGGCATTTTCCGTCTGCTGTTCTTTTTCCCGCATTACATCTGGGTATTGCTGGCCTCTGTTGTCACTGTTTTCTTATCGCGTTTGGGCCCATCGCGTCTTTTTACGCATTGAGGTTTGTGTTTTTATCTCCGTCGCGGTGGTTGTATCGCAGACATTGGCCGTGTTGTCGGCGGAATATCGCATGGTACCGCCGTGTTGTGAATTCCAAGTTGACACGGGGTTATTTTTCCGCAATAGGCTGCGATGTGTAAAGTTGCCTTAACATTTTTTGGAGATGTTTAGCACACGTTCTTGTGAATATACCCCATTGTTTTAAGGGTTTACGAAGAACTTTGCATCATTCATATTTCTCATTCATGAAAAGCTCATGTTCTTTACTTCCCAACCTGTACTTATTCAGGGGTCTAAAAGTTGCCTAATTTGGCAAGGTCGACCACAAACCTTAGCAACTTACCAAAAATTATGCAGAGGGAACTTTTCATACTCCCTGTAACTACCTAGAAATCATCAACATTTTTGATGGCCCAGCCTGTAATTTATTTACATTTAGTAGCGGCTTGTCTAGCGGCAGAGTGGAGCGGTGGGGGAGGTAATGGAGGGACGAAAAAATAAACAACAACAAAAAAAAATAACTTACCTGCTCCTCGCCAATTGCCGTGCTGCCGCGCTGCCACTCTTCTCCTTCCTACGGTGTCCGTGCTTTGGCTCCTAGATTCCCCACTGCCAATCCCAGCGCTTCTCTCATGCTGGCCAGCATTAGAGAAGAGCTGGGATTGGATACACGGAGCTTGTTTTCCACTCCAAAGTGGGCAGGAGCCTACGCTCTGGTTGGAGAAAATGATAATAACATATCGTTATTATCATTTTAGTTTTCCTATTAGAGTTAGTGGCTTTCGGGGCGGGTGGGACTGAGCATAGCAAGGAGAGGAGTGGTTTGTACTCCTTATGGGCGCACGACTGCTTGGTCAGCCCTCTTGAGCTGGCCAAACAGTCATGCGCACTTTGCATGTTCCCCACGATGCTGCATTACACAGCCTGGTGAGGAACATGCACAGCCTCCCAGTCTCTGTATGAGCGCCGAGCCACTGCGCTCAGACCAATCACAACGCTTCATTGCAGCATTGTGATTGGCTCAGGGGAGCCTGGGAGCTTCCTGCTGACGACTGGAGCCAGGAAGAAGAGGACGGAGGTGAGATGTGGCTTGCCATAGCAAGGTAAGTGGCTTTTTTTTCTTCTTTTGTTCCCGTACCGCCCCCCTCGCCCGGCCTACCACCCGGGTCAGGTAGCAGCTGCTACTGAATGCAGCTAGGGAGACGTCAATGCACATGACGGTTTGGCCATCCTAAGATGGCCGGCCAAATCGTCATTTGCACTGATAGCAGTGCTGCCCACCATTCCCCTTTCGTGCCTATCATGGCCAGCCCCCAAAGACTCGGCTCCCTCCAGAGAAAAAACTAATTGATAATATTACTGTTTTATTATCATTTTATTTTTCCTTTCCCTCAGCTGGCCAGTAGGGGAAGGGAAGCTGCCCCCACCATAGCAGAGGAGCCACCACTGTTCACATTAAGTACAATGTACATGGCACAAGATTTGCCTAAATATGAATGAATCAATAAAGACATTCCCAACCCACCTAGCCTTATAACCTAGGACCGCTGAACGCATTGACGCAGCTTCTGTATTCCAGCAAATTGAAAGCCATTACGATGGCGTTTTGCGCAGCGAAGCAATGGGACACCACACCCAACCATACGGCCTGGCTGCATCAGCTATGGGATCTTATTGGCATGGAAAAATTGACAGCCTCAGTGACAGCCACATTACCGCAATTGCACAAGATGTGGGGCTCTTGTATTTATTTCCTACCACAAGAATTCTGGGAACTGAGCTGCCCACTCCACCTCTGGATTTTATGACTCACGCGGAGTGACCACACCTGAGACACCCACAAGGGAACAGACTAAAGTCATACTGGGGACCACGTGATTCCCCCGCAAAGATACTGGGCCCGATTCACAGAACTAACTTAAGACAAAATCCTAAACTTACTACCATTTTGGTATTCACAGAAGGCCCTTACTCATTTTGGTATTCACAGAAGGCACTTACTCATTTCGGTATTCACAGAAGTTAGTAGTCCTAACTTTAGGACTCCTAAATGCCTTCTGTGAATACCAAAAGTCTTAAAATTAGGATTTTTCGCAGTTTAGAAGTAGTATAGTTAGGACTCCTAACTTTAGGACTCCTAAATGCCTTCTGTGAATACCGAAAGTCTTAAAATTAGGATTTTTCTCAATTTAGTAGTAGTAAAGTTAGGACTCCTAACTTTAGGACTCCTAAATGCCTTCTGGGAATACCGAAAGCCTTAATATTAGGATTTTTCTCAGTTTAGTAGTAGTAAAGTTAGGAGTCTTAACTTTAGGACTCCTAAACTGAGAAAAATCCTAATTTTAAGACTTTTGGTATTCACAGAAGGCATTTAGGAGTCCTAAAGTTAGGACTCCTAACTTCTGTGAATACCGAAGTGAGTAAGTGTCTTCTGTGAATACCAAAATGAGTAAGTGCCTTCTGTGAATACGAAAATGGTAGTAAGTTTAGGATTTTGTCTTAAGTTAGTTCTGTGAATCGGGCCCACTGTTTTCAATGAGATAGCATCACCATACAAGGAGCCATACCTTTTACCTGCTTGTGTCTCAAAGTCAATCTTCCCCATCTCTCCTCCTAATTCGCTTCCCCTTCCCACTATATTGACTTCGGACTAGCTTTTCCTTTTTACTGCGCCTCACTAGCCGTTAGGTGAGCGCATGCAGCCACGGCTGGTACAGGTAAAAGCAGTGGAGCCGGGTGGGGGGGATTTTGACAGACGACGACGAGGGAAAATGAATTCATCGTCCGTCTAAATCCCCCCCCAGCCGGCCCCACTGCCCCATCGCTCTTACCTGCAAGGGCCGAGGCTGAATGCCATGTGCATCCTGATGAAACTGAATAAAATAGATTTGAGTAAATCAAGAGAGAGGGGCCCACAGCCCAAAGGGACAGGGTTCTGTACAAGACAGTCAAGTCACACATTTCTCCCTTTGGAATCTCAGTCTGCCACACTAGTTCCCCAGCTATTCATTCATACACTCAACATACCAAGAATCATTTGTGTATGCTCATAACCCCAATTCTAAATAAGGTATGTCCCACAAATGATTCCTGAGATTTTTCTCAAGGCTTTTAACAACAAATGTGTCTATGTATAAATAAATAAGGTTGGTATACCAGAGATTCTTTGACAGATAAAAATACATTGCATTAAAAAAATCATTTACATCCACTTTAAGTTAAAAAATACTAAACACATCAAATGACAAATACAATCATATAATTGTCTTATGTGTTCTCTCCTTTTCTTCACCATTATAGTGTTGATTTTGTCATTTGATGTGATTAGTATTTTTTATCTTAAAGTTCATGTAAATTATCTTTTATAAGTGATGCATTTTTATCAATCAATCAATCAGTGCATTTTTAGAGCGCACTACTCACCCGCGAGGGTCTCAAGGCGCTAAAAGGGGAGGGGGAGAGTGCTGCTACTGCTCGAATAGCCAGGTCTTGAGAAGTCTTCTGAATTCAGCAGGTCCTGGGTCTGTCGCAGGTGGATGGGGAGGGTGTTCCATGTCTTGGCGGCGAGGTGGGAGAATGATCTGCCGCTGGTGGTCGTTCGGTGGATGCGTGGAACGGTGGCAAGGATGAGGTCAGCGGAGCGAAGCTGGCGATTCGGGGTGTAGAAGGTGAGTCGTTTGTTGAGGTATGCTGGTCCAGCGTTGTGAAGTGCTTTTGTGAGCGTGGGTGAGGAGCTTGAAGGTGATCCTCTTGTTGACGGGGAGCCAGTGCAGGTTTCTCAGGTGGGCAGTGATGTGGCTGTGGCGGGGGACATCAAGGATGAGGCGTGCGGAGGCGTTCTGTATGCGTTGGAGTCTTTTCTGGAATTTGGCCATGGTTCCCGCGTAGAGGGCGTTGCCATAGTCCAGCCTGCTGCTTACGAGGGCCTGTGTGACCGTCCTTCTGGTTCCGGTGGGGATCCATCTGTAGATCTTGCGAAGCATGCGGAGGGTGTTGAAGCAGGAGGTGGAGATGGCGTTGACTTGCTGGGTCATTGACAGTGATGAGTCCTGGACGAACCCCAGGTTGCGTGCGTGGTCGGTGGGTGTCGGTGCAGCTTCCAGCACGGCCAGCCACCAGGTGTCGTCTCAGGTGGATGAGGTGGAGCCGAGGATGAGGACCTCCGTCTTGTCTGAGTTCTGTTTCAGGTGACTGTTTTTCATCTATTCGGCCATGGCCTTCATTCCTTCATGGAGGTTGGTTCTGGCGGTGGCGGGGTCCTTGGTGAGGGAGAGGATCAGCTGGGTGTCGTCGGCATATGAGATGATGTTGAGGTCATGTGATCGGATGATGTTGGCGAGCGGTGCCATGTAGACGTTAAAAAGGGTCGGGCTGAGGGATGATCCTTGAGGTATGCCGCAGGTGATCTTAGTGGCTTCGGTTCGGAATTGAGGGAGGCGGACTCTCTTGGTTCTGCCGATGAGAAAGGAGGTGATCCAGTCCAGGGCTTTGTTGTGGATCCCCGCATCGTGGAGGCGTCTGCATAGGGTGTGGTGGCAGACGGTGTCGAAGGTGGCCGAGAGGTCAAGGAGGATGAGGGCCACGATTTCACCTTTGTCCAGCAGGGTCCTGATGTCGGTGGCAGCAATGAGGGCGGTTTCGGTGCTGTGGTTGCTGCGGAATCTGGTTTGAGACGGGTCCAGGGTGTTGTTCTCCTCAAGGAAGCGTGTCAGTTGCCAGTAGACGATCTTCTCGATGACTTTCACCCGGAATGGGAGCAGGGAGATGGGCTGGAAGTTCTTGAGGTCCTTTGGGTCTGCCTTGGATTTCTTGAGTAGGGCGTTGAACTCGGCGTGTTTTCAGCTCTCCGGGAAGGTGGCGGTTTCGAAGGAGATGTTGAGGATCTTCCGGAGATGGGGTGCGATGATGGAGCTTGCTTTGTTGAAGATGTGGTGGAGGTTGGGGTCAGATGGCGAGCCGGAGCGGATGGTGTTCATGATTTTGATGGTGTCGTCGTTGTTGATGTGGTTCCAGAAGAGCAGGAGGCCGGTGTGGCTGGGGGGCGGTGAGTTTGGGGTGTCGGCGGCTGTCGGGGGGGGTCTGGGTGTTGAAGCTGCCGTGGATGTCTGCGATCTTGCAGTGGAAGAAGGTGGCTAGTGAGTTGCAGAGGTCTTGTGACGGCAGGATGTCGTTGGAGCTGGAGCTGGGGTTGGCGAGTTCCTTCACGATGTTGCACGCGTTGTTGATGCGTTCGTTGAAGGAGATCTTTTTGGCGGTTCAAATGAGTTGGTGGTGCTTGCGGCTGGGGTTCTTGAAGGCAGCATGGTTGTCTGGTGTCTGTTCGTGGCACCACTTCTTCTCAAGTCTTTGGCAGGTCTGCTTGGATGCCTGGAGGTCAGTAGTGAACCAGCTGGCCCTTCTTGTCGGTGCGTCTGTTTGAGGGTTTCTTGATCGGGGCAAAAGTGTTGGCACAGTCATCGATCCATTGCCTGAGGTTGCGGGCGGCTGTGTCGGTGTCGGTGGGGTCGGTTGGTGGGTCTCGGGCGAGGGTGGTGATTAGTTGGTCTTCTGTGACCTTGTTCCAGCTGCGGTGTGGGATTCGTTGAGGGTGGTTGTGCGCGGTGTGTTTCTTGAAGGGGAAGTGGATGCAGCGGTGGTCGGTCCAGTGGAGTTCGGTGGGGGGCTGTAGGTGACGTGGTTGCTGGCGGAAAAGATGGGGTCGAGCGTGTGTCCGGCGGAGTGGGTGGGAGTCATGACAAGCTGTTTGAGTCCGAGGTTGGCAAGGTTGTCTAGCAGGGTGGTTGAGTTACTGTCGTTGGCATTCTCGAGGTGGATGTTCAGGTCTCCGAGGAGGATGTAGTCAGTGGAGGCCAAGGCGTGTGAGTTGACAATGTCTGTAATGGAGTCACTGAACTGTAGCCGGGGTCCGGGGGGTCTGTAGACGAGGGCTCCTCTGAGGGTGGTGTTGGGATCGATGTGGATCTGGAAGTGCAGGTGTTCGGCGGTGCTGAGGGTGTCTTCGGTGCTAAATTCGGTGATAAGTTTCACTGGTGTACAAACCTTATTTATTTATACATAGAAAGATTTTTATGAAAGCCTTAAGAAAAATCTTGGGAATCATTTGTGGCACTTACCTTGTTTAGGATTGAGGCTATAAGCATATATGATTCTTAAGATGTTGAGTGTATGAATGAATAGCTGGTGAAGTACTGTGGAGGATTGAGATTCCAAAGAGAGAAACTTGTGACTTGACTGTAAAATAGATTTTAACCATAGATATTAATCAGTGACTCCCAATTCAGTGTTCTAATGATCAGATCCATCCTCGAAATTTTCTTTAAAACCCAAGACCGTTGCTTGCCCATACTGAAAAAAAAATCATAAAAAGCATTAAGCTATATCACACTAAATATACCCCAACATTAACCATTTCAGAGGAAATGTTGCACAAAAGCTGATTCCATACATCTAGCTTGACAATGCCAACGATTGTGGTATTGTAATCAAAATCATTCTTACTGTGGCCTCAGATGAAAAAGTGTTTTGCATTAGCAAAGCATGGGGTTTGCAAACTTATAGGTTTAGCAACGGCAAAATACGTTTTTCATAAGGTACAAAACCCTATTTGCAAATCAGAAATGTCTTTCCACCTTGCAAAAAGTATTCTGTGACTCATTCTGAATGGCAATTAGGAGGAGGTGTCCACTATTGACTCTGACATGCGAGATATGTATCAATGGGTAGCAATCACCATTGTGAGATACCCAGGAAAGGTTGATATCTGATTCTCAGACAGAAAGTTGACCCCTTTGGAATCATGTCAGCCTCAGAAGAGGGTGGGGCAGACAGTGGTCTGGGCAATCATTGCATAAAACCCCTGATGTCTTCTAAACAAGAAATATTCTTAATAGCTGAAACTGCCTCTTTAAGGAACATCAGTTTAAAAAAGAAATCTGTTTCATTGTAATGCAGGAACCATGCAGATCAACATCTCTGTGTTTATAGCCAATTGCAGGTGTAACAATTGTCTAGCCTCATAAAAATCCATTAGGCAGGTATTTGTGCCACCTTCTCCTGGTAGGCATTTTGCAATGAGACCAGTGCTTAATTTGAGACGGTGGTTGCAGCTGGAGTCCACTGGCACTCATTTCTGGGAAGCAGGCACTCATTTTTCCTTTACAGATTTTCATCCAAAGCAAAAGAGAAAACAACATGAAAGTGGGAAGGAGGAGGAAGACAAAGATGGAAAAACTGTGATAAAAGGAGAATGCAGGGCAGTGCTTAGTTTGTAAAAATATAAGTGCTAGGGCACGCATCAGGGGCCTACTGCATCTTGCACCATCCATTGCCTCTGCCAGCACTGCCAAAGACAGTACTAACACAACTACTAACCATCACACTCTTACAAATGTCACAATTCAGACTATTCCAGACCCCCAAAGCTATAAGAATGACTTGGGTGGAAGGCATTAGTCATTGTTAATATATATTCAATTCATGAACAGCTGTTGTTGTGCTCCTTCTAAATCTGGCAAACAGTGCCACCCTGTGGTAGACTGTCATAAGTGCCGGTGCTGACAATTAAGTGCTGGTGCTGAGCACCGGAAACCACTGGTTCAAATTAACCACTGATGTAAGGAAGAAAAAGAACCTGCAAGAGTGAATTAAAGAGGCAGGGAGGGTCTAGTGGTAGATTAAAGAAGCATGAGTGGAATCAGCTTTGGTTTTCAGTACCTCCAGCTTCAGTAGTGCTGGCGTTGGGCTTCTGAGCAATACTTTGGGCTCCTGCACTTATTCTTTTACAAACTAAGCACTGGATGCAATGTGATAGTAAATAGGTTTATTTTTATTTTTTATTTATAGAGTTTTATATAGCGTGAACTTGACCCGAATCGGGTATCATAGCGCTTTACATAGCACCAGTTGCATTACATTAGGACACATTCATTTTTTTGTTAGGCACGGGGAGATATGGGGGCATATTTACAAGGCGGCGATAGAAAATTATCGCCACTTTTACGGCCGTTTTCAGCCGAAAAGCGGCGATAATTTTATCGCCTAATTAGCAAGGTCACGCTAAAGCGTGAAACCTTGCATTAGCGCACCTATTCTTAACGCCCAGCTTTGCATCTCTAATGAGATGCAAAGTGGGCGTTCCTGACCTGACATGACAGGAGAAATGTCGCTAAGCGACATTTCTCCTATAATCAAGCCCCACGCCATGAAGCATAGCGGCAGGAAAAGTAGCGATAACCCCTGTTATCGCTACTTTCCTTACACCTGCTTCAGGACTGACTTAGCCATGATATCCTATGGAAGGTGGATATCATGTCTAAGTTTGTGAGTCCCTATCAACAAGCTAACGCCACATTTCGTGAGATTATCGCTGGGTTTCCAGCGATAATCTCACGTTAGGCAGTTAGCACTAGGATTTTTATTGCTTTTGAGATAAGCGTTGCTAATAGCACGCTATCTCAGCGATAAAAATCCACGCTAGCTGGCGATAATTATCCTAGCGCTAAGTGCGCTTAGCGATAATTATCGCCGGTTGTTGCTGATATGCCCCTAAGTGATTTGCCCAGAATCACAGGATGTTCAGCGTCATTGCCGAGACTCGAACCCAGTTCTCCAGATTCGAGGTCGACCGCCCTAGCCCTTAGGCCAACTCCTCTCCCCTGGTTGTATCCCAAAATGACAGGCAGGGCACATAAAGCTGGTGCACAATTTTAACACCCACTTTCTGCGACTTTCCTGTACATATCTCATGCCCAAAGTGATTTAATGTGCCCAAACGTGTGTAAACATTAGTTGCTTCCAGTGTTTTCTTCGCAATGCTTTCTACACCCCTAATAAATTCTAAAAGGGTCATGAGTTTTAGTTGACCCCAGTGCATATTAAGAGAATTTCATGGCCAAAATTGGCTAACACATAAAGGATTTGCTGGTGAAGTCTTTCTGACTTCTTACCTCTGTCCTGTGATATATAAAAATAATTTCAGACGAGCACTTTTAGAGTGGCTTTAATGAGAAAACAATTGCAAATAGCCACTCCTGTGCCAAGAAACATTGCATATGTCTTACGCCCGACACCTTTAATGGAAATAGGAAGGTTTTTGGTAATATAATCATTCAATTAATTAAATTAACCCCCATCTTCATGACATTTAAGGTTGCTTCAGGTGTTGCCAATAGATTTCACACACACCATTACAACTATTACACATGTAAGGGTTTCACTTGTGACAATGCGAATTGTTGACTCTAAGGCACATTTTAAGATAGTTATTGTTTCTCAGTATGTCAAAATTAGTCTGAATATTAAGGAGTTGCTAAGAAATCTTGCACAACCGACCCCAACTGATCTGTTGGCTCAATGCGCTAATGAATCCAGTCCAGGAATCTTTGTTTGACCTCAAGTCACAGGTTCAAATATCAGTAGGTGCACTCAGCCTTTCATCCTTCTGAGGTCGAAGCAATGAGCCCCACTGCCTTTGTTAGCAAGAAACATGTTATTAATTTCCGAAATACTCCAAGGAGTGAATGTGTCCTTTATAAATATGTTATGTTTGTAACAACTCTGCACCAATTATTTTCATTTTTCTATTAAGACCTCATTGAAATATGGCTGCTATCATATGGTGGTGAGCTTTCTCCCTTTCTCCAGTGAATCCCAGCCCCTCCATTGTGTCAGTTGCAACCATGGACACAACATTACGTCATTATACTTACCCGCTGTACCATTCAAATCAGCTACTGATGGAAGTAGCATGGAAAATTAGGCAGTTCGGGGTAACTGGATCTAAAATGACTTGCTTCCACAGTCGAAGTACAGGTAGGTGAAATAAGGTAGAAAAAGACGGAAATTATGAAAAAGAGAAAGAGAAGGATAAAATCAGTGTAAAAAAAATGTAATTGAATATTCACCAGAAAAGATGCATCTTCTAAAAAGCAAAGGATGCAGTTCCTGTCGCTTTCTGACGCTTTAAAGTTGTCTTCACTAGTAAATATTATATTACAGCAGCCATTCGTGAAGGCTGGAGTAGGGTGTCCCCGTCCATGCAATTAATTGTTTTATGTTATGTTAATGCTTGTATATCGCAAACAAACCGACCTCAAAAAGAGATATCTCGGCGCTTAGGAAGAGATATCTCGGCGCTTAGGTGTTTTGGTCTGCACTGTTGATATAAAACCGGACCTATGAGGGTATCATCGATACGATCTGAGATTTAAAAAATATGTTTTGCGCTCTTTTTTAAACAAAAACTTCACAGATTTGTCGGTAAGGGCCATACTCCGACTCTAGCACAAGTTGAAATAATAAATCCCTTTAGGTGCCTAACCCCCGAGGTTTGACTGCCAGAAAACTTCTTAAATTACACAAAGTCACCCACCCAAAACAGAGGGAAGCATTCAACATTTAGAACAGCCCTTAATCCTTTTATCACAATTCAGTTCACTGGAATTTTATCTGTCCGCAATGCTATTGTGACATCATTATTTATTTACAGTCCATCCAATAAATTCAAGCACCAATGGTTGCAAAAAATGTCATACATTTATGACGTTTTTTTTTTAAACAAGCTTGAGTCAGATTGAGAGCACAGGTCTATAGGCATTTTATTCCAGGCTTTAGTGTGATCACTGAAAGCAACAAACATAGGAAGTGTGGCAGATAAGTGACATTGGCACCACATTTTTCTTTGTAGGTTTTACTTTTATTTACGCAATTTTATATAGTGCAGACATGGCCGAAGGCATCACAGCGCTTTACAGTAGATGCAGGATACAAGTGTACAGGGAGTTACAGTTACAGTAGTTACATTCAGACATTTGCATCAGTTGATGCAGCCAGGATAATTGCAGCAGATTGGTCAGAGGTCATACACATTTCAAGCATCAATTAAGATGGTGGGCGTGTCATACCGAAGGTAGTTCATATCCTGTTGGAGAGAGTACTTAACTATGGTCGAGGTTGATTAACCAAGGTGTCTGTCAAATAGAAAGAGCTTGAGGAACTTTTTGAAGGTGACGAGGCAGGTGGTAAGGTGGAGGGAGGGGTCTAAGGAGTTCCAGATTCATGTGGCACTACCAGAGAATGACTGGCGCATGTACTATTCTTGACTGAAGGTAAGGGGGTTCCAGGAGCAGGGATTAGGCACTTCTGTAAACCCCAATTTGCTCCAGGGATTTTCTGTTTCTCGTTAAGATAGGAGGGTGAAATGGAATGCAGCACTCTGTGGGTAATGCAGGCAGTTTTGAATTGGGCCCGTGCTTCAATAGAAAGCCATAGGAGGGTTATCAGGAGAAATGTGGTCAAATTTCTTGAGACCGAAAACGATTTGAGCTGCTGCATGTAGTGTTGCTCTCAGTGGTCCTAGGTAAACTCTGGAAATGCATAAGAGAAGGGCAATTATATACTCTAGTCTGGAGAGAATGAGGGACTGTACCACTGTTTTGAGGCCTTGTTCCGCGATCAATTGCATGATGCCCCAATGCTGCCTAAGTTGGTGTTGTGTGCTTTTGGCCGTGGCCCTGATGTGTCTGTAAAGATTGAGATTATTGTCAAGAGTGATACCAAGTGATCTAGCACTCTGGACAAGGGCAGGGCAGCCATCCACAGCAGGAAAGTTAGCCAACCATTCGCGTACTGGGGTGTTTGCTTTCAGACGAGAAATCAAGAGAAATTCAGTTTTAGTTGGATTGAGTTTTAGTTGGTGGTTAGACATCCAATTTTGAATCTTTAGGTGCATGATTGAAAGGAGGGAAACATCTTCAGGGGATGAGATTTTTATGGATATTTGAGTGTCGTCGGCATAGAGGTGGAAGAGAATCCCAGAGTTTTTGAGGATCACACATAGTGGTTCTAGGTAGATGTTACAGAGGATTGAAGAGAGTATCGAGCCTGAGGGACTCCTTGATGTACACTGACTGGTCTTGAGATCGAGTTGCCCATTTTCAAATTTGGGAACGGTTGGATAGCTATGAGGAGAACCAGTTGAGGACTGTGCCTCAACATCCCATGCGTTGTTCAAGAGTGTGAAGGAGGTCCAGATGGGTGACAGTGTTGAATGCAGCAGACCCGTCCAGGAGGACCAGGAGGCAAGAGTTACCAGAGTTGAGGATTCTAAGGGAGTCATTGACTATTTGGGGGATCACAGTTTCTGTACTGTGGCCCTGGTGTAACCTTATTGGATAGTGTCTAGAAGTTTGTTTGCTCAAATATGTGAAGTGAGTTGGGATGCTAAGTAACTCTAAATAACTTTGCCTAAAAATAGGAGTGTGGAGTCTAGGCTGTAGTTGTTCAAGTTCTCTGGATCGAGAGATTGTTTTTTCAAGAGAGGAGAGACTTGACCCACTTTTAGTCATTCTGAAAATAGGCCCTGTTGGAGAGAGGAGCTGACCTTGTTGGTCCAGACGGGGAGTAGGTGTATTGCAAGAGATTTGCTTAGAGAACCTGGAATGGCATCCTGAATGGCAGCCTTGTGTAACCTAACGATTCACAATTAAATACATTCATACATAGATACGTATAGGGGCTTTGGGTCAACCATCCTCAGCAACTGAAATGTTCATATGTCATTCATATTTTGATTAGGCCTACCACAGAATACACCTGGGGAAAATGGGTTAGCCAGCTTCAACAATCGTCTCTCTTCTACTGCGACTGAAAGCATTTTTTCCTGAGAATATGTGCATATCCACCTAGATGAAGTGCCCATCAGCGACAGAGATGGTAAGCCACTCACTTTTTAATTCCATTCTACATTCTTTTGTCATCCTTGTATGTTTAAAATATGTCTTAAGCTTACAGTAATTGAAAAGCAATAGTACCTTGGCACCAATACGAATTACATTACCCTGTAATGTGTAGTGCACCTCCTCGCAAGGAAGTACCCCCAATGTTCTAGCAAAATTGTATGCAATAGTTATTGATTTTTTAATATTTAAAACGTTTGTTGCAAGCACATGGCCTGCACGTTTAGCAAAAGCATATTCTTTTTTTTATTTTTATGGCCTGTACTTGCAATAAAAAAATAACTATCACACCAGCTAACCTATGCTGAGCCTATTGCTTTTGCCTATGCCTGTTTTGGAACAGCGAGCTTTTTTCATCTATATTGAGACTAAAGCTTAATTTAGATAGGAACTCATTATTTTTCAGACATCTGTTTTAAAGCACAGGTATTCAGCCAGTGTGCCTTTCAAACAAATGTTTTAGAGTTATTCACCTGCTTTGCCAGTATTCACCCAAGAATAACTCAATTGTTTCCATTCTTGATAAAGGACACATTCATGATTCACAAACCACTCCAAAAAGCTTAGGGGCTTTCAGGAGCCTGGTCTGTAATTTATTTAATGTAAGTGCTTTTCAAGAATGTAGCTGAATAAATCGAGAAGACTGTTTGCAAGACACTCGAAAAGATGGAGAGATGTGGTTTTAATTTCTCATTCTTCTCATAAAATTAAAAAGGCTCTTCTTTGTTATTAGTTACCCTTCTGAGGTGTTCGACGAGGGACACTTAACTCAAGCCTCGACACTCTGTCGATTGCTCTATCTCAGCCAAGGACGCACATTTAAAGCACCAGAAAGTGACTAGAAATTCATACTCGGATTTTCAGAAGATATTTTTTTCAGGACATCGTTTTCTTTTTTTCGCTGATCCTTCCTTTCCACAAACTTTAGAATTCCCATCTTTAAGTTTGCTACCATTACTGCTACTTTTGGAACCTTGCCATCCCCAGGCTCATCTTACCCTGACCTTGCTAATTTACTATTTTATTAAAACATGAGTCGTAGTCACTTTGTGTGCTAGTGGTGGTTCATATAACCATGAATCTAGAACATGGCCATTGTCGAATTTAATGTAATCAAGGTGAAATGGATGGATTACAAATGGCTGGCTTAAGAAATGCCTAATGTGAATAATGTGTAAACATTTAGGGACCACTGCTTGGTTTTAAGTAAGGCACTGCTTGGCGCAAACACATTTTTTTCCCGCGATATTATGAACGCAGATTTGGGGAGAAGGCGAAGTGCACCAAGGATGTATATGTACCTTTGTTGTTTTGATATGTGGTGCTGTTTTGTTTTTGTGCTTCTTTTTTGCATTGTACTCGGGATGTTGAGTAGGGTTCTGTTTTCTTGTCGCGTATTATGCTATGTTTTAGGTGTGTCATTATTTTGCTTTTTATATGGTTGTGTTCTGTTGTGTTCTATAATTATTTTGAGATGTTAACTAAGACTGCTGCATTTCCTGTCAAAAATTTCACATTCCTTCAAATTCCGTGATAACCGTTTACTACTGGTTACTTTCATAAAACACAGCTTCTTCTGGTCTTAAACTAAGATACCAGTCAGCCCAAAACTGTGACCAATACAGTGTCTTAAATTAAGTACTTCCATTGCTCACTCATAAATTCCTTGTCTCTAAAATCACAGATTGGTGCTGTCCATGTTGTGGGTTTTACTATTCAATACTCCAGTGAGTAGAATTACTGTTTTTCGCCCCAGCCCCTGACAAATATGGCCATTTAATAGGCTGCATTTGCCTCCTACACAACTTGCAAGATATTACTTTTTTTCAGTTCTGGTCAGGTGTGGGGATTTCAGAGCAAGATTATGCAGTTCATGATCCCAGGCGCTGAATCACAAGTCTTGTGAGGAAGAGACATTTCTTCCAGGTTGAACTAGATAGGAATCGGGTACTAACTCGAATCTTCTAGCATTAAAGATGGGGACAGGGTTCCGTGTTGGCACCAAACACCACTTAGACATGTGGGTGCATAAAAAAAGGTCCAACGTTTGCAAGGAATAAAGGACATACCAGGAAAAAATTGGGTTACCTCTCTCTACTACCAGAGTGGTAAAAGGGATGTGTAAAACGTGGATGTAACTTACGTCAAAGAAGCAGGTAAGATGAGTTTTATAGAGAAGTAATGTGTCCTGTCTCCCCATGATCAGGTTAAAATATGAATGCAGGGGAATGTCGGATCAGAACAGGCCAAATGGAATAATCATACTGAAGGCAATTGAAAGACATTAAATATGTACACAGAGGGAAGGAATAACATGAAACACATATCTTACAGTCGGAAACCTTTTATTTGAGATGTAATCGGTGATGTTATAAATGATGTCATAGCACATGTCATGAGTAACATAACATGTGAGGTCATTAGCAGTGCATGGCGGGGCCCAAGTTATAGTTAGCTCTGCTAATTATAACTGGTGAATTTCTTTTTTTTCTTTTAGTTCAAAACTTTAATGTTGTCCCTGACTTATTCACCTAACTATAACGTTACTTTAACCTATAATATAGATGGATGGATGGATGGATGGATGGATGGATGGATGGATGGATGGATGGATGGATGGATGGATGGATGGATGGATGGATGGATGGATGGATGGATGGATGGATGGATGGATGGATGGATGGATGGATAGATAGATAGATAGATAGATAGATAGATAGATAGATAGATAGATAGATAGATAGATAGATAGATAGATAGATAGATAGATAGATAGATAGATAGATAGATAGATAGATAGATAGATACTGGAGGTCCCCAGCAGGCAGTCAGTCATAGCTAGGACCTGGTTTCCATACACAAAGCATTTTTTGTTTTGCTAATAACATTCATGCCATTTGACAAATCTTCATGAAATTTTCAAAACTAGTACAACAATCACTTCAGCTGGTGTCTGAAAAGTTTCAGGGTGATCCGTCAAGCAGGAGGCGGGGAATAAGGAGAGGTTCCAAAACGCTTTTTCACCTTGCAATTTCCCACACCGTACAGAATAACATAAAATTTGGCAGATAGCTAGGTCTTGGTCGAGAAAGAGCTCATTTTGTAATTTGCTATAAATCTGTTCAGTAGTTTTGGAAATATTAAAGAAAAAGGTTTTTGTATATCTAGGGATGTGAAACCTCTGCGTATCCGGCAGATCTCCTGGTGAGATCTAATTGGCTGCCAACACTTCAACGTGAAAGTGTTGGCAGCCATCTTGGGACTGAGCCCAAGTACCCCCCAAAAATGAAAAAAAAAAAAAGGGAGCAGGATAGGATTACCCTGACCCAAGAAGGCCTGGGGCTGGGGTCCCACAGGCCCAAAACATTTTTTTTGCTAGTGTTTTTATAGTTGCTACAAATTCAAGCTGAATCAGCAAATTAGTGGCAAAAATGCAAAAAAAAAAAAAAAAAGCAAGTGTGGTCTTCCACACTTGATTTTTCTACCCCCCCCCCCCCCCCCCCGGGTAGTTCAGGTCATGGGGAGGAATTGTTAGATATTGAGGGAGGAGGGTCACGTGGCCTGCCTTCCTGGGCTGCTTTTGACCCTGAAGACCCCATCCCTCCGTCTCATAAAATACTGGGAGGGGGCATGCAGCCACCCTCCTGGGTCGATTTCAGCCCCAGGGATGGCCACCACCCTAGGGCCCGGTTGTATCAAATAGGGGGAGGGGCCCCCTCAAAGAGCCATTAATGACCCTGGGAAGCCCACCTACAGGGCCATCTCAGCTATGTCCCACAGTGCCCACCCTGGGACATAGCAGTTATCCTGCAAACACTGGTGTGTTCAAGGAAATCTGTGTTTGTTCTCACATGGTTAGAGCAATTTCAACTCTCCCAGCATGCAAGAGTAAACACTAAGTCCGCTCTCAACGGGCGGGAGCATTAAATATTCTCCCGTCAGCTGGGAGCAGACTTTTCATCTGTTTCCCTGCCCGCACTGAATCTGAAAGGGAAACAGATGAAATAAATTGCTCCAGCCCACAGCATTTTTAGCTGTTCCCTGCTGGCGGCTCCCGGGGGAGCAGGCTGTGGTCATGGGGTATCCCCCACATCCCCCAACAAAGCCACAGTGGGTGTCCTGGGTGGGCTACAGGGCACCCACCATTTTAAGGCTGAGCCGTCAGTGACGAGGTCCACATGGCCAATATTGGCCACGGTTGGGGGGCTGCTTGTTCCCTGCCTTTTCAGACAATGGCCGAGCCCCGAGACATGGGGTCCTCGGGGCAAAAGTTTACCTAGTGAGTGGTTTGGGCAGCTGCTCTCTCCTATATTTAAAAGATAAAGTCCAGGGAGATGGAGTCACTGGAGTCAATATTGGCCCAAGGAGAGGGACTGTGTTCCCTCCTCCCCCTTCAAAGTATAGCCAGTCCCCAGGATATTGGGTCCCCAGGGCCAGAAATTGTCCCGGGGAGGGGGGCTATGTGCCCCCTCCCCATTTACAATACGGCTAGGCCCTGGGAGATGGGGTCCCCGGGGCCGAAATACAGCCCGTGTGGCCACCCCGCCAGGTTGGCTGCCTTTGGGGGGTTGGCCGCAGGGCTAACTATAACATCCCTGCAACCTTTGTTCTTTTGGTTAATATATATATTCACAAAAAAAACAGTATAGCTAGGTTCAGAATTTACACACATAAAACCATAGAAATTCAGCTGTCATAGTTAGAGTTATCTGAAGTAACTAAAACTCATGCCGAAAGGTAACTATAACTCGCGCCCCTGCCATGCACAGTTTTCTCATCAATATTTTTACAGCAATTGTTGCACTGATATTATCAGTGATCTCATAGAAGAAGTCATGAGCAATGTAATATGTGGGGCAATTAGCAGTGCATGTGAGGGAGCAAGTTACAGTTACCTTAGGGCATGAGTTATCATTACTTGAGATAACTCTAAATATAACAGCTGAATTTCTATGGTTTTGTGTGGGTAAATTCCGAACCTAACTATAACGTCCTTGTAGGCTTTGTAAATTTTAGAGAATTTTAAAGTTTTTTTTAAATTCTCTTTCCTGTCTATAACGTCCCTGGGGCTGTAACCATTGTTTTTTTCAGTGATTTTTTAATGGTTATCTTTTAACTCTGTGAGGGGTTGGCCGCAGGGCCTGGCCTGCAGCTAGGTCATTCGGGTAACTCTCCATATGCAGGCAACCCACACCACGCACGACCTTCAGCTGTGCGCTACAGGGGATTGGCAGCAGTGCCTGGCCTGTGGCAAGGCCATGCAGTCAACCCTCCAAAGGTGGGTGTCACTTACCTAACCATATACTTACCTTGCGTTGTAAAGGTATGCGTGGTAAAGGCATATATGTGGTAAAATCATATGTGGTAAAGGCATTGCATTGTAAACGCATTGCGTGGTAAATGATGCATGGTAAAGGCATGCGTTGTTCCATCGTACATCCAGAAAGAAGACATACAGAGGATGGAAAGGAGGAGAGGAACATTTGAAAGAGAAGGGAGAATTGACAATATGATGTTTTTAAGTAAAGGACAGTTTTTCATCCCAGTTTTAATGAATATAGAGAATGGCTTTTGAGATAACATGCTATTTGAGAATGCAAGGCGACTGTAGAAGGTAACTATATTATTTGCATGTGAAGATAGTGCTATATTAGGTACTTTTGATGGCACCAGAATTGGTGTGTCCACTCTTGGGCTACTATTCGTCCACAGAGTCAGCAAAGATAGTTGACAAGCTCATTTTTATGCTATACTCGGGGCAACTGGAATTATCTGATTGTGCGGCCATGGCGATTTTCACATAATTATAGATTTGGCGCATTTGCCACATAATCCATCATCCGCGGTATAATTTTCAGATTTTAACAACAAAAATGTTTTCTTTTCTAGCTCAGATGGTGCTAAAATTGCTAATACTGCAGCAACACGTGGTGCTGAGCACTGATAGGCCTTTTGTAACGCTGGACTGGTCACCTTTTTATTTCTTATTGCTATATTTGGGTATTAAAATGGTACTAATGAGGTGCAACCAATGCCCAGAGAGTGTTACCAAGTTTAAAAATGGCAAAATAATGAATACTATTACAAAATATGGCGCATAGTTTGCCTTTTCTTGTCGCATAATTTACTCAAATCTGCAGCATAATTTGTCCCTCTCCTGTTGCATAATTCCAGGGCCCCTGACTAAAGTCAAAGGAAGCAATAGTCTTGCGATCATACACTGTAAGAAAATATGTAGAATAAATCAAATATTGAAAAAGATGTTCTGCAATGCTGGAGTGGATGTCTTCTATCAAGACTCAAGTTTTTCTAAAAGTATTATTGACAAAGCAAAGAAGGATCCGTTTCTTGACACCCACAGTTTAGCATAGTACAAGATGGAGGGTGAGGAAAGCCTCACCAGACAGTTGAAGTGTGTGGTCTGTATTTCTGTGGCTGTAGAGTACAGATCCAGACACTGAGGTGAGAAGAGTGGAAGCTGGAATCCCTTAAGCAATTCAATGAAGACTCTGGGGCATATCATCAAGAGGGGGAAATAATTATCGCTAAGCGCACTTAGCGCTAGGATAATTATCGCCTGCTATCGCTGTATTTTATCGCTGAGATAGTGTGCTATCAGCACCGCTTATCTCAAAAGTGACAAAAATACCAGCGATAGCTACAAAATGTGCGATCATCGCTGGAAAACCAGCGATAATCGCACAAAAAACAGGCGATACCTTGCTGATAGGGCAGGGTGGAGTTAGCCATTATATCCACCTTCCATTGGATATAATGGCTAACTCAACCTGAAAGCAGGCATTAGGAAAATAGCGGTAACCAAGGTTAGCGCCACTTTTCTTATCGCTATGCTCTTTAGCGTGCAGCTTGTAAATAGAAAAAATGACGGTTAGCGACATTTCTCCCGTTATTTTGGGGAGGAGCGCCCACTTTGCATCTCATTAGAGATGCAAAGCTGGGCGTTAAGGGAAAGGGCGCTGAGGCAAGGATTCACACGATAGCATGACCTTGCTCATAGTGCGATACAATTATCGCCGCTTTCCGGCCAAAAACGGCCGATAAAGCGGCGATAATTGTCTTGATGACTGGACTCTCTGAAGCACTGCCCTTTAGTACATAGTAGGGATTTAGTGGGACTGCAAAGTCTGTTTGCAACATGAAGTGGAGCCTTTACATGGGGCCCAGCCTTTTGTCTTTCTCAATTACAGTTTCAGTTGGGATGCTTACAACTAAGCACAGAAATGTCACTCCTCTTTGTTCCTCTGTTGTGGGTTCTCCAAGGCTGAGTCCACTCAGCTGTGACGGGCATCACTAAACTAAAGCTGTGTCTGGAGAGAAGCCTGAAAAAGGCTTTTGAAAGGAGTAAACAGTTTGTGCTAAATAGAGTGCTTAGCATGCGCTCCTGCAATAATGCACCGGCGCACCAAAAAGAAATGGGAGATTTATTTGGTTGTGGGGCTTATAAATATGCATAAGTGCACAAAAAAGGAAAAATGAAAACCTGCTAGGTCTGGCTTGATGTAAGCAGAGCCGCAGACGCGGGCAGCCGGCTTCCTGTGTTAGTGAATGGCAGGCAGGCTCAGTACAGCGCTCTAGTCACATGAGTCCAGGCAACAAACCAACACCTGGCACTCAGAACCGGCAGCTTCAAATAAAAGCTTCCTCATTTTTGGACACGAAGCAATATATTTTGTTTAAAAAACGCTTAACCTCCAGTCATTTACTCCTGTATCGTGCATTGGCTCACATCCGGGTATTCATCAGCAAACACTGGTAATCTCTCATGCACCTCTTTTGACGGTCACCCAGAGCAGCATTTCAGAGAGAGAGGTGAGGTGTAAGTGACCATAAACTAAGAAAACACACGCACATGTCTTCGTGCCATTTTACACGTGTTCCCCACACAGCACAATCACTCAAAACATGTGTCCTTCAAATACTACCTTTCGCAAGGAACTCTGTTCTAATGAACACGCTACCTGTCTGAATAGTCAGATTACTGGAGTAAGAAACTGTACTTTTTATTCACTTTTTTGTTCCTATATATTTTAAAAGTCCATTCATCAAAATGTATTTCAAGATGGAACTGGATTCATATTCAAAAAACAAGACTTCCTACACTATACTATTTAAATTGAAGGCAATATGTCCATATAGTAAAGTAATACCCACAGTCAACGTTGTATAAAACTATATTATTTCATTTATTAGTTCATTTTTTCATTTTTTATCATTTTTTCAACCACCTCAAAAAACATATACATAAACATTTTTCATACTGTGTTAGAATACATATAATACACTTCACATCAAACTGTTGAAGCACAATTTATGATTAATTGTACAACCATGACATAAATAAGAAAACATATATACCACATATATAACACACAATTAAAGACAATAAACCTGAAACTCAAGAAAACAACAATATATTGACAATTAAAATCATAGGTTGTGGAGTTTGAACATAGGACCAGCGCCAACGCACGTTTCGGAGCTCAAGAATGATTTTTACAGGCTCCTTCTTCAGGGCTTATTACAGTGGTCTTTCAGAAAAAAAGGCTTCAAGGCCTAGTTTGATGTCCAACACTCATACATTGGAGTTTACACATTAGATTTTGACAGCCGTTGGTCTGTGGGTATAAAAAATCACAATAAGTGATTGTGAACGTTATTTAGCTTTTTTAAATTTGTTTGAAAAAAGAGGAGCAGGAGCTATAGAAAGAATAAAGAAATAAGAACCTCTATATACACCCGTGATGAAACAAACACCCAAGAACAGGATTTTTAGTGAGGAAATGCCATTGTAGTTCCAATAACCTAAGTACGGAAAGGTAAAACATTAAAGAAAAGGAAGATTTAGAAAGAGTAATATGTTTGGTAACAACATACTTGCCAACAAGAAACTCTTATACAAGGGGATACCAGTAACGAAGCTTCCTAAATCTTTAATTTCAGAGTTTAAGAGGCTACAATGAAAAGAAAAGAATAACCAAAATTAGATCTGAGAACATAATTGGAATACCAAGAGAAACTGGGCAGGACTCACGAGACTAGCATGAATTGCAGTGAGGCTGGGGTAGAGATATTTCTAATATGCAAAAGGCAGTTTCAATTGTATCTGTCCATGGAGTAAAGAAGGATCTATATACAATGAGCATCTAACATAAATGGCCAGGTTATCCGTCAAAATAATGCAATGATCATATCTCACGATAGGACATTATGGTTTGTTCAATGAACCGCACGACAAATTATAGATAGGATTTTTGGAGGAACTTAGGGATAATAGGTAACTTACTACGATGTCACTTGTTGTAAAGATAATATCGGAGCCAATGTGATGTCGTCAGAGTTGATTCAATATGACTGGACGAGCATATAGTAATATCCAGGAAGTTCAGCGAGGATGGTCACGTGTTAAAAGTCGCCTGAAAGTGTACCAAGGACAGGCTAATTTAAATACCTAGATGTGTTAGAGAAGACTCAATGTATGTACAGCTAGGTCCACTTACTTACCCAGATGTGGCAAAGAAGAGCGCGCTGAAATAATATACGGGCCAGAACTTTGAAGGTCTATCAGGGAATTTATTTAAGTACGATATGCAGACCCAAAGAGGTAAAATAGTCTCAGAATGTTGGTGAATACTGGATTTAAATGAAAACCTGAAAATATACAAATTTTAGCTTTAGTAAGTATAATGGGGAAAAGAAACGTTGAGGATATGTGTACAAATTGCTAACCTAAATTTTATGATAAAAGGCATGTGAGTTACCTGTTCTCCTTATTTATTCAGTCATATGGAGGGCTGATATCTTTCAAGCGTAGATCAGGTGCTTAGCGTAAATATTAACACTCGTGGAAGCAATCTATAAAAGAATTGTGTATATCAAGCTTTTAAACAACTGGCTAATAACACTGAGCTAACCATTAAACCCGCGGACAAGGGTGGAGGGATTGTAGTTATGGATAGTCCAGTATATATACAGCAAATTGAGGCTATGCTTAACATTCCCGAACACTATGCCAAATCCAGGACATATCCAGAACAAAGAATCAAAACGGACATTTTAGAGATCACCCAAAGAGCACTTGATAGAGGTTCACTGTGCATGCAAGAATTTAACTACCTTAATGTAGAATTCCATCGAATACCCATTTTATACGGAGTACCTAAAATTCATAAGAACTCTTCCAGCCCCCCGTTTAGACTCATTGTCTCCACGGTCGGGTCACTAACGGAGCCCTTGTCCAAATATGTGGACAAAATTCTACAGCCGTTGGCATCTAATCTCCGAGGGTATATAAAAGACACGGGACACCTCATTAGTGAAATCGAAGGCATTCAGTTTAACACCTATACAGACTTTCTAGTGTCTATGGACATCGAAGCTTTATACACTAACATTCCACAACTAGGGGCATTAGAAGCAGTTAAACATACCCTCGTGAATAGTAACATCACCGTTGATCGGTTATTCCTGCTGGAATGCCTAGCAATTGTTCTAAAAGAAAATTACTTTGAATTTAACGGACACATTTTTAAACAGATACTTGGAGTTAGTATGGGCGCAGCCTGTGCACCTAATGTAGCAAATATCTACATGGGAGAATTTGAAAATAAGTTTATTTTCAATGAAATAGCTCCATTCAGCGAAAACATCAAAAGCTGGTATCGTTTTATTGATGATATTTTTTTTATCTGGAGAGGTCCGGAAGAACAACTGCATGAATTTATGGCGTGGATCAACCTTTGCGATGTCCACCTTAAATTTAGCCCCAATATAAGTAAGTCCAAAATTGAATTCCTAGATATTTGGATACAAATTATTGATGCTAAAATTGAAGTCAGTCTGTATACCAAGCCTACCGCTAAAAATACTCTACTCCAGTACTCCAGCTTTCATCCTCGAAGCCAAAAGGACAACATCCCTTTTAGCCAATTTTTACGGTTGCGTAGGAACTGTACTACTATATCAAATTATGATATACATGCAGAGGAACTTAAACAAAAGTTTGCAAGCAGAGGGTATCCCCCTAAACTTATTAAAGATGCTTACAAAAGAGCAAAATATTACGATAGAACCGTACTATTGCAACCCAAAGAACCCAAAACTGATGAGAAACTGGTCTGCGTCACTACCCATTCTAACATTGATCATAAAATCAGACAAATTATCAACAAAGAATGGCATATTCTAAATACAGATCATACAAGAAAGAGTCTCCCTAAACCTATCTTTGCATTCAGACGTAACAAAAACTTAAGGAACTCTTTGGTTAAATCTAAAATACCTACTGCCAATCCATTTGTCCAAAAATCTATCACTGGAACTAAACCGATCAGTGGTACTCACAAATGTGGCTGTTGCCACGCATGCCAGTTTGCCATTGTTACTAATGAATTGATCTGGGACAAACGGACATTCACATTTAAGGACATGACTAATTGCCGCACTCGACATGTTGTTTATCTTATCCTTTGTCCTTGTGACAAAGGATATGTTGGAGAAACCAGCAGAGAATTTCGTGTACGTTTCAGTGAACACAAGTCAGCAATACTTAACAAACGTGAAGGAGCCCCCTTGGTGGCCCATTGGACCGAGAAACATCACAGTATCTCAGATCTTAGATGGCTAATCTTGGAACATGTACATCCTCCTAACAACCTCAATGTGGATGCCATTAGACGCAAAAGGGAAGTTTTTTGGATATATGTCCTTAGGACACAAGAAAAAGGCCTTAACGAACATCTTCCTTGGGAAAACGCGATTATATAGAATTATCCCTGGTCCCACTTATAGTAAACTATATGGCGAATATATATTCCTTTACTTCATTTTGCTAAAGGAACCATACATTGTGAACTGTCTATTAAGCCAAATATTTTAAATATTATCCTGAGATCTTGGTTGCTAGTTGGACCACATATATAAAGGTGGGTTAAATACACACTCCTATATTGGTGTACCATACAGCACCACCGGGACCACTAACAATACTCTTGCTCCCTAATTCTTGCCCCATAATCTTTAATTTAGCAACTGGTAAAAATTCATTAATGAGGCATGATCGTTACACGCCGTCTAAGGTAAATGTTAAGAACTCTCGACAGAGAGCTTTATTCCACTTCCAAAGATGTCCGCCTCTATTGTCGATTTCATAGCCTGCATTCCGAATGGAGAATACGTTTTAAGGTTGCTTTCCCGTTCAATTTTTAGTCCTATTTCAGTGTCCATTATTAGTTTTCATCACTTCCTGGTTCTCCCTATAAGGGAAACACCAGTTTCCACACACTCTTCCTTGCGAGCGCTAACCATGGAATCCCTGACAAGTCATTGCTGAAATGATCGGTAAGAACTGGTATTACGCTAGTCTCAACCTCTTCTATTGCTTTAAAAATACGCTTACGCTGCTACCTTTTTAGCATTGTTTCTAAACTATACGCAATTTTTTTGTAGATTGTTCCCACGAGTGTTAATATTTACGCTAAGCATCTGATTTACGTTCTCATCACATCCTGGTCCTCCTTATAAGGGAAACGCCAGTTTCCATACACTCCTTCTTTTGAGCGCCTACCATGGAATCCCTGACAAGTCTTTGCTGAAATGCTCGATAAGAACTGCTATCACGCTAGTCTCAGCCTCCTCTATTGCTTTAAAAATACACCTACGCTGCCACTTTTTTAGCATCATTTCCAAACTATACACAATTCTTTTATAGATTGCTTCCACGAGTGTTAACATTTACGCTAAGCACCTGATCTACGCTTGAAAGATATCAGCCCTCCATATGACTGAATAAATAAGGAGAACAGGTAACTCACATGCCTTTTATCATAAAATTTAGGTTAGCAATTTGTACACATATCCTCAACGTTTCTTTTCCCCATTATACTTACTAAAGCTAAAATTTGTATATTTTCAGGTTTTCATTTAAATCCAGTATTCACCAACATTCTGAGACTATTTTACCTCTTTGGGTCTGCATATCGTACTTAAATAAATTCCCTGATAGACCTTCAAAGTTCTGGCCCGTATATTATTTCAGCGCGCTCTTCTTTGCCACATCTGCGTAAGTAAGTGGACCTAGCTGTACATACATTGAGTCTTCTCTAACACATCTAGGTATTTAAATTAGCCTGTCCTTGGTACACTTTCAGGCGACTTTTAACACGTGACCATCCTCGCTGAACTTCCTGGATATTACTATATGCTCGTCCAGTCATATTGAATCAACTCTGACGACATAACATTGGCTCCGATATTATCTTTACAACAAGTGACATCGTAGTAAGTTACCTATTATCCCTAAGTTCCTCCAAAAATCCTATCTATAATTTGTCGTGCGGTTCATTGAACAAACCATAATGTCCTATCGTGAGATATGATCATTGCATTATTTTGACGGATAACCTGGCCAATTATGTTAGATGCTCATTGTATATAGATCCTTCTTTACTCCATGGACAGATACAATTGAAACTGCCTTTTGCATATTAGAAATATCTCTACCCCAGCCTCACTGCAATTCATGCTAGTCTCGTGAGTCCTGCCCAGTTTCTCTTGGTATTCCAATTATGTTCTTAGATCTAATTTTGGTTATTCTTTTCTTTTCATTGTAGCCTCTTAAACTTTAAAATTAAAGATTTAGGAAGCTTCGTTACTGGTATCCCCTTGTATAAGAGTTTCTTGTTGGCAAGTATGTTGTTACCAAACATATTACTCTTTCTAAATCTTCCTTTTCTTTAATGTTTTACCTTTCCGTACTTAGGTTAATTGGAACTACAATGGCATTTCCTCACTAAAAATCCTGTTCTTGGGTGTTTGTTTCATCACGGGTGTATATAGAGGTTCTTATTTCTTTATTCTTTCCATAGCTCCTGCTCCTCTTTTTTCAAACAAATTTAAAAAAGCTAAATAACGTTCACAATCACTTATTGTGATTTTTTATACCCACAGACCAACGGCTGTCAAAATCTAATGTGTAAACTCCAATGTATGAGTGTTGGACATCAAACTAGGCCTTGAAGCCTTTTTTTCTGAAAGACCACTGTAATATGCCCTGAAGAAGGAGCCTGTAAAAATCATTCTTGAGCTCCGAAACGCGCGTTGGCGCTGGTCCTATGTTCAAACTCCACAACCTATGATTTTAATTGTCAATATATTGTTGTTTTCTTGAGTTTCAGGTTTATTGTCTTTAATTGTGTGTTATATATGTGGTATATATGTTTTCTTATTTATGTCATGGTTGTACAATTAATCATAAATTGTGCTTTAATAGTTTGATGTGAAGTGTATTATATGTATTATAACACAGTATGAAAAATGTTTATGTATATGTTTTTTGAGGTGGTTGAAAAAATGATAAAAAATGAAAAAATGAACTAATAAATGAAATAATATAGTTTTATACAACGTTGACTGTGGGTATTACTTTACTATATGGACATATTGCCTTCAATTTAAATAGTATAGTGTAGGAAGTCTTGTTTTTTGAATAGTTTCCTTCCCTGATCCCTTCCTCACTTATTAATATATTCAGGGTCCCTCTGCTGTAATCTATTGGAACTGGATTCATAGCCTTCCCTCTTCTGACCAATGCAGTTTGTGACGTTTTAAAACTTGCAATCTTGGGGAGGCGGTGGATTAGCTGGATCCAGTACGCATTCCACAATGACACTTCCTCCCTGACAGCACCCAGCAGGGCCGGCTTTACCGCCGGTGGCGCCCTGTGCAACAACGTTTGTAGGCGCCATCCATCTGTGGTGGAGGTGGTGACCACCTCCACCACAGATTCCCTCACCACCACCTTGTAACAGTTTCCCTCAAGTCTCCATAATCATTCTCTTTCAGATGCATTTTGTTGGACCTGGCCCTTTTGGCCGGATGGTCCCTAAACTTTTCGCCTTCCACCTGTACTTTTTCTGACCTGTTGTTGGCTATTCTATGACTCTGGGCACTTTACCACTGCTGTTCAGTGCTAAAGTGCATATGCTCTCCCTATGTAAAATGTATATGTTGGTTGGATTCCATGATTGGCTTATTTGGTTTACTATCAGACCCCAGTAAAGTGCACCAGGAGTGCCAGGGCTTGTAAATACAAATGCTGCTGGTGGGCTTGCAGCACTGGTTGGGCCACCCACAGAAGCGGCCTGGTAAAATGTATCTAAGGTCTGCCATTGCAGAGCCTGCGTGCAGTCTGGTACTGTCATGCTGACTGGGTAAGTGCACACACTTGCCAGTCCCTAAACCTTCCCTTAACTTCATATCAGACACCCCTATGGTAGGCCCAAGGGCAGGGTGCATTGTAAGCATAAGGTAGGACAAGCCCTGATGTGTGTGGCATGTCCTAATAGTGAATTACAGCCATTTTCGTTTTTCACTATTGTAAGGCTACCTGTTCTCCATAGGCCAGAATGGGCTGTTAGAATTGTTACATCCTATGATCCTAACAGACCCAGGGAACATGGTAGAAATTCGAGTTTAGTATGCCTGAACTCAGAATAATAAAATACATCTTTTAGTAAAGTTTATTTTAATATTCTGTGTTTGCAAATACCACTTTTAGCCCGCCTCTGCTGTGATGTGTATCTGCCTGTCTGGTTGTGTGAGTGACAGGGCTGGGGAAACCCAGAGGGGCAGGGCTAGGCAGCCTGGTGGTGAATAGGAAGATTGGCAGTCAGATGGGTGGGAGGAGTACACCTGGGCTCTGAATAGGGATATGCTCTGCTACCACAATGCTGGCTCCACCTCCTGCGGAGCGGCTGATGTCTCTGCCCTGCACCCTGAATAGAAAGGCAGAGTCATGTCAACAGAGTGCTCAAGAACTGGTTTGGACTGGGCAAAGGCCCCTCAACCCCAGAGGAACAAAGGAATTAGGGGTATAAGTATTGGGACCCTGCCCCCAAGAAATGAGATCCTGCTGAAACAAGAAGAACCTCTGCCAGAGGAGAAGGAACTGGGAAAGATGTAGGAGGAGTACTGTCCCTGACCTGGGGGATTGGCCTGCAGTGGTTGCCTTGCTGCTGAAGGAGAGGAGAAAGACTACTAAAGACTTTGCTTCAACTTGTGCTTTAAAAAGGTCTCCAAGGGCTGGAACTGAGCTTGCCCCCTGAACGAAGTCCCAGGACCAGTGGACTTCACCCCCAGCTCCCCAGAGTCTTTTGGGAGTGCCTGCTGCTGTTGTTGGGCCATCTGAGGGACTGCGTGTCGCAAGGAGCTGGAAGCACGACGCAAGGAAGAGAAGCGTGCCGCCGTCGGAGCCGCTGTCGTCGCATCTCGCAGAGAGTGTCGCCGCTGCAGCATCGCATCGAGCGGAAGCGTCTCGCATCATTCCGGAAGTGTCTCGCAACGCCAAAGAAGCGTGTCGCCATCGCAGCCATCGTAGCTGTCGCATTGCACCGCATCGAGAGAAGAGTCTTGCATCGAGGAGGAAGCGTGTCACCATCGCAGCCATCGTAGTTGTCGCATTGCACCGCAACCAAAAAAGCGCCTCGCATCCACGGAGAAGCGTGCCGCCGTCGGAGCCGCTGTCGTCGCATCTCGCAGAAGGGGTGTCGCCGCTGCAGCATCGCATCGAGCGGAAGCGGCTCGCAACGTCGGAGAAGAGTGCCGCTGCCAAGGCTGCTGTCGTCGCATCTCGCCAAAGGTGACGCCGCTGTAGCTGATGCATCGAGTCGAGTCTTCTCGCAACATCGAAGAAGCGTAACGCATCTGAAAGATCCCGTCTTTATTTATTTTGCACCAAGAACTTCAACGCATCTGCATCGCTGCAACACTTTCGTTGCCCTGCGTGTCGTATCTAAGGTACATTGACTTAAAGTGTTGCATTTAAGAACTTAAGAGAAACTAAGCAATCTTCTACCAACTAAGCAACCGTATTGTGTAATTTTAATCGTTTAATGGTCTTGTGATAATCCTATATAAAGAATCCTTATTTTTAATATAAATACCTGTGTGGTGTCCATTTGTAGTGTTGTCACTTGGTTACTGTATGTGTTCACAAATGCTTAACCTATAACGCTCTGAGATAAGCCTTGTCTGCTCGTGCCAAGCTACCTAGAGGGTGAGCAGGGGTTATTTTAGGAGTGTAACCCCTTACCCTGACTAGAGGAAAGGTTTCCTGCTTGTCACAAGTACCTACCTGTGCCAACCAGAGAACCCGGATTCTAACATTGGTGGCCAGCGGTGAGGATTCTAGACTTGCATTTGTGACTCATGTACAGTGATTGGTGAACACTACTTAGTGAGTGCAGACCTTAAACGCAACCAATACTTGTTGGTAGATTTCTTTCTGGGACTTTCTATTTTTGAGTACTGCCAAACTTAACCATGGTGGAGAAATCAGCATCCATAGTCTCTGTCAATACAGAATTGGAATGGGAAGAAGAGAAAATAGACAGTTACACTGCCAAGCAGCTAAAGTCCTTCTGCAGGAAATTCAAGGTTTCTACTACTGGATGTAAAAACAAGCCAGAGTTCTACAAGGCACTGAGGGCCTGGGTAGAAGCAAGGAATGCCATTGATGATGATAATGCAGAGGAACAGTTAGATGGGCCAGAAGGTCCAGGTGGAAGGAGAACCCCTTCCCCTGCTGGTAGCAGTGGTTCTAACTACAGTATATCTCCAGAGGAGCTGGCAGATAGAAGAGAGTGTAGGATGCACGAAATGGAGCTGACCAAGCTCAAGTTAAAAGGGCAGTTGGAATTGGAATGGCAAATTAGAAAGTTAGCCCTAGAGGAAATGAAAGTGGAAATGGAGCATGAGTTGAGTATGAGGAAGCCTGACTTAGAGCTCGAGAGGCTTGAGGCCATGAGTGTCTCAGCCCAGCAACCAGAAATGTGTGTAGCTCAGAGATTGAGCTTTGCTGAGTGGGAGGAGGAATCCAGCTCAGATGGTGGCAGCAATATTGAATTTTCTAGTCCTGAGAGAGTAGTACAAACACCCAGAGATGTGGCGCCTGACTTGAAGGAGGGGGTTGACATACACCAGGAGGTTCAAGGACCTGAGGTAGCTCCAGTACTGCGCAGTGTCCCTGAGAGGAATAGGGAAACTGGCGCAGGGGTTCATGGTCCTAGTGGTGGGAGGGACACTCTACTAACTCTAGATGAGAGGTGCAGGGAGAGGGGTCCCCCAAAATTGAAGTCCTGGTATGTGAGTGTGAAGACCGCCCAGAAGAGTGTGGGTTGTGTGACAGAGACAGTCAGATACTATCTTACCAGTCTCAGGAGAGTGGTGTGGGGTATGTGTGTGAGGCACTGGATGGTAAGGTGAAGGATAGTTTGGTTAACCCTGCTAGGGGGCTGTGTGATCCAATTGTGGGAGAGCATATTGTAAGTCCCTGTTTTCCAGAGCTATGCCAACACCTGTTGGAGAGTGAGTTCTCTGACCGCAGGGAGCTCACATTGGAGGGAGACCTTTTGGTGGAGTCCAAAGGGTCTGGAAAAGCATTGGGGAGTGATCCCAAGATGAGTGGTTCAGGTATCTTCAAACCCAGTGTGGTGTAAGTGGCTCAGAGTAGCCCAACTAGGTCCTGTAGTAGTGAGAGGGGTGTAGGGCCTCACGTCCTGTCTTTAGGGGAAGGAGTGAGAACGGGTTATGTCCCGGTAGTGCCCAACCTCAGTCTCAGAGCCTGGATGGTCCTTTAAGGGAAAACCAGGTGGGGAGCCTAGTCTGTCCTGAGGGGCTGCCCGTTGTGCGGGATCCCCTAGTGTCTGGTGAACGGGGAGTGTCTGTAAGCAGGCCTCCCTCAGTTCTGGTGTCTGGCAGTACCGCTCCAGTTGGGAGGGTACAGAAGTCCAGATTGAGGGGTGAAAGGGGGAAAGAGTCCCCAGTGGAAGAACCAGTGGGTCAGAGGCCAGCCAGAAGGGCTGCGTCATCAGTGAATGACCATGGTGACACCACTTCTGCCCTGGGGGATCTTTGCGCACTGTCAGATGGACAGGGGCCGGGAGATCTGCGCCAGGCAGACTGTCACATGACACATGAGTTATGTGTCACCCTCAGGGGGGGCATGCGTGCTCCCCAGGAAGTCCTGGTACGCCAGGCGAGCGTTCAACCGCATGGGTTGGCCCCAGGGTTGGGAAGCCAGGTTCAGGTGTTGTCTGACCTGGAGGGTGGGACAACTGTAATCAGTGTCCTGACCCATGTTGCTTCTAGGGGCACCACTCCAGTTGGGAGGGTGCAGTACTCTGGAAGGGGGTGCAGAGGGAGGGAGTCCTCGCCTCTGACCCTGGGGCAGCCTGAGGGTTTAGACCCTAGGTTGGAGGGCCAGGTTCGGGGTGTCCCCCCTGACCTGGATGCCCAGTTGCAGGATAGAACTCCTGAACTGGTGGGCGAATTGCGCAGGACACCTGCCACAGGTGCCCTGGCAATTCTGGAAGGGGGTACCACTCCAAGTGGGAGGGTACAGAGCCCCAAGGAGGAGGACCGGGTGTGGGAGAGGCCACCCCAGTCTTTGGTCCAGCCGCCGAGTACAGGCCTGGGGCTGGTGGGTCAGTGCCAGGATGTCATACCTGACCTGACAGGAGGGAGAATGGACAAAGGTTGCCAAGCACCTGGGGCTACTGCCCCCCGCTCCCTGGCGCCACAGAGGTTTGAGAGCCCTGAGAGGCATACGGCCTGGGTCTCATCCCTGACTACTGTCAGTGGCCACTGTAGCATTTTGCTGTCCGTTTGTTGGGACACACCTGTGAGCCAGTTAAGGTTAGAGGCTGCACAGGTGGTGTCCACAGGTGAGGAGAAGGGTTCCCCAGGGATTGGCTTGGTGGGCCCTGAGAGTATGGACAGAGGGATTCCAATAGGTTCAGATTGGCGTAGGACTGGAGTCTGCCCCTGCAGTTGCGGGCCAGGTCCTTGCTCTACCGCCTGCAGCAGGGAAGCCCATCAAGGTAGTGATTGGTCTACCCTGCGTTTTGGCTGGAAGGGGGTTGTGTTGGACCTGGCCCTTTTGGCCGGATGGTCCCTAAACTTTTCGCCTTCCACCTGTACTTTTTCTGACCTGTTGTTGGCTATTCTATGACTCTGGGCACTTTACCACTGCTGTTCAGTGCTAAAGGGCATATGCTCTCCCTATGTAAAATGTATATGTTGGTTGGATTCCATGATTGGCTTATTTGGTTTACTATCAGACCCCAGTAAAGTGCACCAGGAGTGCCAGGGCTTGTAAATACAAATGCTGCTGGTGGGCTTGCAGCACTGGTTGGGCCACCCACAGAAGCGGCCTGGTAAAATGTATCTAAGGTCTGCCATTGCAGAGCCTGCGTGCAGTCTGGTACTGTCATGCTGACTGGGTAAGTGCACACACTTGCCAGTCCCTAAACCTTCCCTTAACTTCATATCAGACACCCCTATGGTAGGCCCAAGGGCAGGGTGCATTGTAAGCATAAGGTAGGACAAACCCTAATGTGTGTGGCATGTCCTAATAGTGAATTACAGCCATTTTCGTTTTTCACTATTGTAAGGCTACCTGTTCTCCATAGGCCAGAATGGGCTGTTAGAATTGTTACATCCTATGATCCTAACAGACCCAGGGAACATGGTAGAAATTCGAGTTTAGTATGCCTGAACTCAGAATAATAAAATACATCTTTTAGTAAACTTTATTTTAATATTCTGTGTTTGCAAATACCACTTTTTGCCCGCCTCTGCTGTGATGTGTATCTGCCTGTCTGGTTGTGTGAGTGACAGGGCTGGGGAAACCCAGAGGGGCAGGGCTAGGCAGCCTGGTGGTGAATAGGAAGATTGGCAGTCAGATAGGTGGGAGGAGTACACCTGGGCTCTGAATAGGGTTATGCTCTGCTACCACAATGCTGGCTCCACCTCCTGCGGAGCGGTTGATGTCTCTGCCCTGCACCCTGAATAGAAAGACAGAGTCATGTCAACAGAGTGCTCAAGAACTGGTTTGGACTGAGCAAAGGCCCCTCAACCCCAGAGGAACAAAGGAATTAGGGGTATAAGTATTGGGACCCTGCTCCCAAGAAATGAGATCCTGCTGAAACAAGAAGAACCTCTGCCAGAGGAGAAGGAACTGGGAAAGCTGTAGGAGGAGTACTGTCCCTGATCTGGGGGATTGGCCTGCAGTGGTTGCCTTGCTGCTGAAGGAGAGGAGAAAGACTACTAAAGACTTTGCTTCAACTTGTGCTTTAAAAAGATATCCAAGGGCCTGAACTGAGCTTGCCCCCTGAACGAAGTCCCAGGACCAGTGGACTTCACCCCAGCTCCCCAGAGTCTTTTGGGAGTGCCTGCTGCTGTTGTTGGGCCTTCTGAGGGACTGCGTGTCGCAAGGAGCTGGAAGCGCGACGCAAGGAAGAGAAGCGTGCCGCCGTCGGAGCCGCTGTCGTCGCATCTCGCAGAGAGTGTCGCCGCTGCAGCATCGCATCGAGCGGAAGCGTCTCGCATCATTCCGGAAGTGTCTCGCAACGCCGAAGAAGCGTGTCGCCATCGCAGCCATCGTAGCTGTCGCATTGCACCGCATCGAGAGAAGAGTCTCGCATCGAGG
This sequence comes from Triturus cristatus, assembly GCF_964204655.1. Lineage (NCBI taxonomy): Eukaryota > Metazoa > Chordata > Amphibia > Caudata > Salamandridae > Triturus > Triturus cristatus. The sequence continues at coordinate 521,555,193 of NC_140591.1, forward strand.
AGGAAGCGTGTCTCCATCGCAGCCATCGTAGTTGTCGCATTGCACCGCAACCAGAAAAGCACCTCGCATCCACGGAGAAGCGTGCCGCCGTCGGAGCCGCTGTCGTCGCATCTCGCAGAAGGGGTGTCGCCGCTGCAGCATCGCATCGAGCGGAAGCGTCTCGCAACGTCGGAGAAGAGTGCCGCTGCCAAGGCCGCTGTCGTCGCATCTCGCCAAAGCTGACGCCGCTGTAGCTGACGCATCGAGTCGAGTCTTCTCGCAACATCGGAGAAGCGTAACGCATCTGGAAGATCCCGTCTTTATTTCTTTTCCACCAAGAACTTCAACGCATCTGCATCGCTGCAACGCTTTCATTGCCCTGCGTGTCGCATCTAAGGTACATTGACTTAAAGTGTCGCATTTAAGAACTTAAGAGAAACTAAGCAATCTTCTACCAACTAAGCAACCGTATTGTGTATTTTTAATTGTTTAATGGTCTTGTGATAATCCTATATAAAGAATCCTTATTTTTAATATAAATACCTGTGTGGTGTCCATTTGTAGTGTTGTCACTTGGTTACTGTATGTGTTCACAAATGCTTAACCTATAACGCTCTGAGATAAGCCTTGTCTGCTCGCGCCAAGCTACCTAGAGGGTGAGCAGGGGTTATTTTAGGAGTGTAACCCCTTACCCTGACTAGAGGAAAGGTTCCCTGCTTGTCACAAGTACCTACCTGTGCCAACCAGAGAACCCGGATTCTAACATATTTAATTAGTTATATAGCGTCGCTCATATCATTGTAGGGTGTCATAGCACTTTGTGTCACACACACATTACACAGAGAAAATCAATTATATGTGTGTAAATCAGTGCATAGAAAATGTTACATAAGCCAGAGGATGACCAGGTCAGTGCTTAATTTGAGCTGGTGCATTCCGGTGCTCAGCACCGGCACTTAATTCGTTTCCAGGGGCTCGGGACCGGCTCCTAACTGTTCTAAGTATGGTGTTGACAGTCTACCACATGGTGGCACTGCTCATCTACTTTAGAGATTAGCAGAAAAACGGTTGTTTAGGAATGCAATATACATTAAAATAGTGCTAATACCTGCCTCCCTAGCCTTTCCTTTAGCTCTGGGGACCTAGAATAATCTGAACTGTCGCATTTACATGCGAGAGAGATGGTTAGTAGTTGTTTTGTCAGCAGTGACAAGAGCGATGTGTGGTGCAAGCTGCAGTGGCCTCCGGGTCAGAGCCCTGGCACTTAATATTTTACAAATTAAGTACTGGACCAGGTGTTTGAGTAGTCGGTAGAAACAAGAGCGACCCGTATCTCCATGTGACCAGGGGTATCAAGTTGTAGTAGTGACACGTAATCCATAGTGGTAGGCAGTATAGTTTAAGAGTGCTTGGTCTGGGGGGCATGGCCTAGCGGCGAAGCAATATGGCCGCAAGTTGAGCACTCTCCCGATCAACCCCCTTTCCCCACATCTATCCAATCACCATATTCTTATTCCGAGATCGGAATCGGTAACCGGAAGACCCGTGGAACTCATCGAGCCCATGATCGGGGCAATCGGTGTACAAAAACGAAGAAACGGCCGCTGCTAACTTCATCCTGCGACCAGGAATAAGCCGGGGCCTGGAGTGATAGGCGTGCCCAGTGTCGGAGCTGACCCTGCGGCCTGCGCCCGAAGTTCCACCTGGAGAGGCGCCCTGGGACCGGCTTAGCTAAGCATTGGTAAAGAAGCGGCAGTCGATCCTTGCCGCGGGTGCTGCGGGGCAGGGGCATTCTCCCCCCCGGCGCAAATTGGAGAGATCGGCCTCAAGGCCATAGCTAGCAGTGATCCTGGGGGCCGGCAGGAAAGGCGTACGAGGAGGCCCACCAGACGCCCGATCTTTGATCCAGCGCGCTGTGGTGAGCCTCCCCCCCTAGGCGCCACAACCCGCATTGTCGCAGATACGACAGAGGGAACTGGAGGAACGTACGAGGCCCCCAGAGTCCGAGAGGTGCTAGAGATGCTGCATTGCCCTCTGGCGCTTATCCCAGCAACCAGGGAGGGGCACGTGAAGCAAGCCTCGGGGGTACTTTTTTGAACCTGCACTCCCCAGGGGGCCCCACCCCAACTACAGCTACACTCTTCCCGAATTAAGGTGGAGAGAAGGGTATTCGGCGGAGTGAGGCACGCAAGCTCCGAAAAGGGAGCGACCCACAGACACAAGAAAGGACCATACAGCGCAGATGGGCGAAGCGCATTGACGGGTGAAGAGTCGCACCCACTCAAGGCCGTAATCAAACTGCCTCCTCGGTCCCTACCTCTACTGGGTCTGGAAGTCCACCTGGGTGCTCCCTACGCTACGCACCACCCCACTGCGAATATCCTGATCAGTGTCTCGGTGTCACAGAGGGGCAAAAGGCTCGAGCTGACAAGGCCCACCGGTGCCTAGGATCCCGTGAACGCCCGGCGGGCACTGGAGGACAACCCCCAGACTTGTGCTACGGCGGCCCTCATCAACTTTGTCGACATGTCAAGTGCGAGGGACCCTAAGACGGTCCAAAACAAATAGCTGGACAAGTACACCTACCCGAAGGCAGCCCCGGCCGAACAACTCCCACCCAAAGGAACACCAAGGGACGAACCAGCTGCGGAGGTCCCGGAACATACCCTGAAGGACGTGCTGGACACAATCGGTGGGATCCGCACATCTCTGGAGCAGAGAATGGACGCGATCTCCTCGGAGGTCATGTTAATTAGGGCAGACCTAGCCACGAACAGGGAAAAAGTCAAACAATTGGAGGTAACAACAACAAGCCTGGTAGAAGACATCAGCTACAGATCGAAGTGCGGTAACTACAGGCATTCCGGAAAATTGCTGAAGGAAAACTGGATGACTACGAAGGCCACAGCAGACACAATAATGTACGCATCCTTGGTGTACCAGAAAAAGCAGAAGGGCAAGCGACTGACCTATTTGTGGAAAACCTAATCACCACTCATCTCAAACCAAAAGGTCTATCCAACTTCTTTGTTGTTGGAAGGGCCCACCGAGTGCCGGGGGGGCGTCCAACTCCTGGAGGCCCCCCTCATCCCATACGGCCAGACTCTTGAACTATCGAGACAGAGACCTCATATTACAGACGGCCATGGTTGCACCACCTATACGACTTGAAAATTCGGAGATCATCTTCTTCCTGGACTTCACCCAGGCGGTACAGAGACAGCGCAGATCCTTTTTGGGGATCAAGAAACGACTGAGAGACAAGGGCCTTAAATATGCCATGTTGTTCCCGGCCCGTCACCGAGTGGAGGCCGGGGGGAAAACCAGATTCTTCGAGGCTCCTGAAGATGCTTCCGATTGGCTTGATGGCTGGAAAGGTTCTACAGACCGCGTCTCCCAGAGAGACTAGGAGGTACCGGGGCCTGGCCTCGTTTGACCCATGCGTTGGGATATGGGGGGCATCCTCTGTGATGCTGGACTCTCAGTGATTAAGTGTGGAGGGTGTGTGACATCAACCACAAAACACTAAACCGACCGACTCAGGACGAACAATTACATTGCGTTAGGGGGGGGAGGAGAGGGTACCCCCCAGTTTCTTCACTTAGTACAAGTTCAGGGTGACAGGCACTCTGCATTGTTGTAATCATGGGCAGTTTGGAGCCCGGAGTGCAGGGGAGCAGGGAGGGGGGAGTTGGGATGGGTTCAAGAACAGTTACCTGTTTATGTTTAGTTATATGTTTCCTAGGAATCATCAAGGCATCACAATCCGGCGACACAGACACAAAGGTGATACGTGAATGTCAATTAATATGCAATGGGATAAAGGGTTCAAATTGATGAGCTGGAATGTTAATGGTCTGGGGGACAAAGTTAAGAGGACTGTGGTGCTACAGCATATTAAGAGACATGCCCCTGACGTGATACTCCTACAGGAGATGCACCTGGTAGGGAGCTCCTGCAAAGCCCTTAACAGGTGGGGATACAATCTGGTAGCTCACTCTGGCTTTACCTCTGGATCGAGAGGAACAGGTATACTACTGAGGAACTCCTTTCCCCTGACAATCAAATCTACATGGGTGGATACCGGGGGGAGATATGTGGGCATCACTGGCCAATGGGAAGGGTAAGTACTAACTTTAATGTCGGGGTATGTACTACCAGCCCTCCAGGAACCAGCCTTTAAGGACCTGGGATCCCTCCTGATGACGATCCCAGAGGGACTCCTAATAGTGGGAGGGGACCTGAACCCAGTGGTAGATGGCACACAAGACAGAAGCCCGCCAAGACAACTTCGCCCATCCAACAGCTGGTTACCAAATTTTCTGGGGTTTTGGGGTTGAAGGATACTTGGCGGTCATTTCACCCAGACACCTCCCAATACACCTTCTACTCGGGTGCCCACAACACCCAATCCAGAATAGACTACTTACTAGTTCCCCCTGACCAACTGCAACATGTACGAGAGGTCAGACATATGGCGAGAGGTATATCTGATCATTCCCCCTTGTGGATGCACCTAGTCGTGGGCCACCATAGAGTGGGAAGGGTAGCCCCCATCAACCCTTGGCATCTCCGCAACCCGGTAGTCCACAAAGCAGTGCATGCTACCATCGAGCACTACTTCCTAGAAAATGAGGGATCGGTGACCTCGCACCAGAGACTGTGGGAAGCTTTTAAGACAGTGGTTAGGGGCCAAGCCCTCTCCCAAATAGCGGGGGTGAGGAAAGAAAAGGTCAAGGAGGAGGAAGCGTTAGAGGTGGAAATCCTCTGCCTAGAAGAGGAAATGGCGGAGCAACCTAACCCAGACACCCTACACACTTTACAGTTAAAACAAGATAACTATAAGGCCCTAGTGACAGATAGGGCCAAAGAACTGGGAAGAGACACGCTAGGTAGAATCTATGATCAAGGGGATAAAGCTGGGAAGTTAATTGCATCGCTAGACAAACAAAAACTAGCAAATAGACTGGCACCTGAACTCATCGATAAAGACGCTCACATAATCACAGACCCAAAGGACATCGCAAACGCATTCGCCCTCCACTTCCAGCAGATATACGCCTTCCAGAATCCCTACACGACACAAGACTCTATCGACCTCCTAAGAGACATAACACTGCCTAAACTTTCAGAGTCAGAGCTTGAATACCTGGAGGGGGCACTCACACCAGATGAGGTGGCACTGGCAGCCAGAGGACTTAACTCTGGGAAGGCATCAGGACCCAACAGCCTACCGATAGAACTTTATAAACTCGGGATAGACATTCTTGCCCCCCACCTATGTAACATGTTCAAGGAGAGCAGGGAGATCGGGGAGCTACCTCAGGACCAAAGAATTGCAACCCTAGTGATGATCCACAAAGAAGGTAAAAGTCAGACAGATTGTTCCACCTAGAGACCAATCTCCCTATTGAGCGCCAAGACAAAGAACTTAGCCAAACTCCTCGCTAATCGACTAATTAAGGTCATCAATAACCTTGTACATCCGGATCAATCTGGCTTCATGCCTCAGCGTAACATGGCGCTAAATCTGCGCAGAGTACACGGAGTGATGGGGAGGGCGACCACAATACAGGAGGAGGCGGTCTTGGTATCTCTGGATGCCTCTATGGCATTCGACATGCTTGAATGGCAATATCTATTTGCAGTTCTTGAGAAAATGGGTTTTGGGCCCCAATTCATCTGGTGGGTGCGACTCCTCTACTCAAAACCACTAGCCCAGATAGTGGTAAACAATAAAAAATCTGAAGTGTTTGAACTAGGTAGAGGTACAAGGCAGGGATGCTCGCTCTCCCCCCTCCTCTTCGCTTTGGCCCTGGAGACTCTGGCATCTTGGATACGGAAGGATCCGGTGATCCATGGTTTTAGGTGGGCTGAATCCTGGGAGGACCACATTTCACTATATGCGGACAACATATTGTTGTTCCTAACTTCCCCGAAGGCCTCGCTTACAGCAGTGCTGGATATCTTCGCCATCTTTGGTAGATACTCGGGGTACACCATAAATTGGCTCAATTCAGTACTGTACGTCCTCAAGGGACCCCTGACAGGCCTTCCCAGGGGCTGCCCGATACAGATCACCACACAGGGTTTCAAATACCTCGGCATCCATATAACCACTAACCATACAGACAGATTCGCTCAGAACCTGCTCCCACCCTTGCAGAGACTGAAGAGAGACTCGGAGCGCTGGATGAAACTCCCGCTCTCGGTGCTTGGCAGAGCCTCCCTGTTCAAGATGATACCCCTATCCCGGTTCCTATACGTCCTACAAAATTCATTAGATCTAGTTCCTGCCAGCTATTTCAAAGAGATTGAGACCCTACAATGCCGTTTACTATGGAATGGGAAGCCACGCAGAGCGCTATCCAAATTGAACCTCACCTGGTATGACGGGGGGATCGCCCTCCCTGATCTAAAAAAATATTATTGGGCAGCTCATCTGACGGCCATTAACCATGGCACCTACAGGCAGGCAGGCGACCCAGGCTATTCGATGGATTGATGGATACTGCCTGAAGGGAACTACAATCGAGTGCTCTACTCGAACTATGGGAGATGCCATCTGACCGGGCCAACCAAGCAATCGGTGCAGCTCTGGAAGACAGCCACCAGGAGCATGGGGTGGGAACATAAGATAACCCTGGCTACGCCACTATGGGATTCGGAAAGACTTGGGAACCTCTGATCCACTAAAGGTTTCAACAAATGGGACCTCATAGGCATATCAAAAATAGGCGAGCTATGGGTAAAGGGTGAGGTCAAGTCATTCTCTACCCTACAACTAGAATATGATCTCGCTACTACAGAGTACTTCAGATACCTACAAGTCCACCACACCTTATTCTCCTGTCTCCAAAAGGGGGAGACCCCCCCTGAAGACAGACTCCTCGATGGCTATTTACCAGCAAAGGCCATCTCACTCACATATAAAAAGTTAGTGAACCATTCTGGGTACCCCCTGGTGAGATTTCAAGAGAAGTGGGAAGGGGATGGCATAATACTAGATGACGAAGACTGGGTAGCAGCGGTATCTTCGCCACGGGAGGTAGCCATTGGAGCGAAGTTGAGGCTAATACAACTCAACATTTTGCACCTGATCTATATCACGGGACCTGGGATGGTACAAATGGGTGGAGCACCTGATGGAAAATGTAGAAGGGGCTGTGGAAACGAAGGTACTTTCCTTCACATACTATGGGAATGCCCACTTATCCAAAGGTACTGGAAGAAAATACATGAGGTCCTGAGCGAAGTGTTACACCATACACTCCCCCTGGAGGCTAAGAGATGTCTCCTGAATGTGTGGGAGCCCACGGACCTAAACAACACGCGCATAACCTGGGTTACATTGGGGCTGATGATAGCGAAACATAACATAGCTCAGAAATGGGGGGCATCGCAGGCACCGGCAGTGTGTGCATGGAAGAAAGACATGGATTGGTGCATGTTTCGGGAAAAGTATGTGTATGTAGCTAGGAGATGTCGTAAAAAGTGGTCCCGCATTTGGAATGATTGGAATGAATATAGAGGAAATCTTTGCACCCCGCCACTGATACCAGCTCAAGATGAATCATTATAGACATGGCACAAATCACCAGTAATTAACGTATTGTGTATTCTTAATTGCATGAGAACCTTGTCAAGATAAGAAATGAGAATGTATTGTATTATGCCTTGTGATCTTGATTCCTACTGTTAATAAAAATAATCATTTAAAAAAAAGAGTGCTTGGTCTGGAGAAGCACAAACACAGAATTTAAAACAGAACACCATAGTTGGGGGATTCTCTTTAATAATAAGAATCAATTTCTATGCTCTAGTCTATACTTTGCAGTGTGCATGCAGTTATTTGATGACAGTTAATAATTCACTGTTCTATATTAGGATTTTAACTTATAAACTGCAAGTAACAAAAGGATGTCTCTTAGAAAAGCAGTAGCCCACTGACCTATTTACATTATATGCACTTTGTGATCTGCATGGTACATGTTCATTGCAACAGGCGTATTAACCCTCTGTGACATTTTATGCTCAGTCAAACCCTCAACTGGACAAAACTCCGATCTCTCTCCAGGAAGTACATTAATAACAGGAGTTATCTTGACATTTTTGTTGCCTGGAAATTGCTGGAGGCAAGGAATGCGGCAGCAGATGCTTTTGAAACCAAAATAAACTTGAAAACTCTGCGCCTCCTGAAGTAAGCACCCGCTGTGGTGGCACCGGTTGCACCGCCCTAGACCCTTTAGCACCCAGTAACTGGAGTTTATAGGCACTCCTGGCTGTTATTTACCCATGCTGCCAGCTCACCGAAGGAGACACTGCCACCTCAGCGCCTCCAGCTGTCCTGCACTTGGTTACAGCCTGCCACCTGCATCCACCCAAACAAACCAAATACATTGGGGTTTGTTGAGCAGTTTTATACCCTAGAATGTATTTCTTTTGTTATAAAGGAGTGACAGTGAATATAATGGTGATGCTTGAGCCCACCACACCCTATTAAAAAGCCAGGTTTTGAAGGCTTCTCCATCAGTGAGAACACTCAGGTACACTTGACAAAAGATATTCTTTATACATCAATGTTAAGCCTGCAGGTAAAATTCTCCTCTGCTCTTGGAGTTTGAGGAGTTTCTCCCACTCTGCATTCCTCATAGAGCGTTGAGTTCCAAAAAACTCCACGTAGCAGTGCGTAGCTGACTTTTTTCTCTCTCGCAGCTCCCAACGTTAAGTTGGTGAGCGAGGAAAATCCAATGCTAGACCACCTTCTGATAAGATTTCTCAATGCTGGCGGTCGCTGCAGATCGCGACTGCTTGCATTGAGAAACATGCCGCCCGAGTAGAAAATCTACCTGAGCAGCAGAAAGACACTGCACCCCGCTTTGCTGCACGTGGTGCCGTTCATGCTGATTTTACAGTGTGAGACAAACTCCCGGGGCTAAAAATCAGCACGAGCAGCACAATTTACAAGGACTAGTAAATATAACTATTCCAAAATCCAACACAACCTAAGACAAGTCGTTGTGAAGACTTGCATGCTGAATGAATGCGTCCTAAAGACGCGCTCGTATTAATGACGGCATTCAGAAGGCATGCGTACTAAACGCATGCAGAATACCGTCATACATTCCCCAGGAACCCCACGGAGGCTGTGTGCAGAGGGAAACACACCTGTGTGTCCAATAGAAGTCAAGGGAGAAGTTGCTGTTGCAGTTTTTGAGAAGAAGGACCCTTCCCGGAGGACCCCGAAGACACCCTTTGAAAGATAGAGCATTGGAGAGCCACCCCACCCGTGGGTGCCCCAGGAACCACCTACACCAGGGAAGTCGGGTCCATAGTGGTGAAGTGACGTCGGAACATGCCGTAGATAGCAATGGGAGACTTCAAAGAAAATGCCTTTAAAGAAAATATAGAAGGAGTCTGATGGAATCCAAGGGTGTATTCTGGAAGTCAAAAACCTGCAAGTAGAGGGGACAGAGTCGATGCCACTCAGAGTTGACCAGGAGGCACGGAAGCACAATGTCCACCGAGGTCGGGAGGTTCTGAAGAGCAAACGGTGGCCTCGTTGCTGCAGCTATGTGGACTAGTTGATGCTGAGGAGGACCAGGAGTCATGCATGAGCTGTCCCATGACGGATGTCAGTGACTAGGTGGTCGGTGTACAGCAGTAGCATCAACAAGCCTTGGTAGCCGCAACTGGCATGTTAGACAAAAAAGGAGCAATGTTGGGACCAGCAAGGTCCAAGGGACTCACCAACAGCAGGTGAATCATAGCAGGCCCCAAGCAAGCAAAGGAACTCACTGAAGCAGTAGAAGACTTTCAGGAGGACCCACAGGCCAAAGGCACAGGAGTCGCAAGAGCACCTTGAGGAGCTCACCATAGATGAAGGCCCATGATGCAGTGAGGATGCTGATCTTGGAAGGAAGACATGCTTGAAGCTGGAGCTTTTAGTAGCCTGTAGATCTCTGGAATGCAAAGCCAACAAGCCTTGCCAACAGCAAGTCAACACAGTGCACAGGGGTTTGGTCCCAGCGGTTCTGACGAGGGATACAGGCCTCAAAATTGCAGAGGACAGATCAGGCCTCACAAAAGTTGTAGAACCATTACCTGTATTGCTGAGCATCGGGAAGTCTGTAGAACGACAGCAACAGCAGAGTAGTCAGCTTCATCCAGGTGCCTACAGATGTAGGGTAGTGACTCCTTCACTCCAAGTGAGATTTCTTCCGGTGTCCTTGATGCCCCCAGATCTGTTGAAGAATCTGAATGAAGCACAGACAATGAAAAAGACTTGAAGAACAGCAAGACCAGGAGTAGCAGCAGTCTTCCTTGGTGCAGTGTCGGTTCCAATCGAAATACAACAAAGTCCAAGTGTCCAGACGGTTGAAGAGCGACCTAGTTTCAGGGTTGAGTTTCTTTCAAGATGAATCAAAGGACCCGCCAACAGGTAACCCCTTAAGTACCCTAAGAAAAGGGTTGGAACAACTCACAGATCTCTCCCAGAGGAGGGGCTGTACAGAGGGGAGGACACTCCCACGTTCTTTATCCAGTTTTGTGCCTGAATGGGAGCCAAGGGCACCCTTAACTGGCTAAAACTGGAGTATGCAAGGAGGGTACTGTTGTAATTTACTTGTATTATTCTGTGATGTGTTAAATGTCAGTGGTTGTCCTGGTAACAGAATGTGAGTCTCATGGTTCTATGATGAGACTGACATTCTGACCAAGGAGGCACTGAAGAGCAGACCTATTGGTGAGACCTGTCGGTGGTTGAATACAATAAAGCCTTCTTCTGGATTACCACAATTTAAACAGATTTATTACTTGATAGGGGACAAGCTACAACCACCGATTCCCCTGCGAACCCAAATAATTTTAGCTTCAATGGATAATTCTCTGGATTTCTGGATTTAATGAAATTTTTTTTTGGCAGCAAGTCAACAAATCTACTACCAACCAACTACAACGAAGACTACAACGAACTTTTGATACCGATTGCCATTTCATCAAGGACTTAAATACACGACAATGTGAGCACCCGTTTATTACCTATTTACTTTTGAATTCCCCCACGAGCACCAACGCGCGCTGCTAACTCCATGGTTACCATTTTCTGCGTCTCGTCCAGGAACTCCTCAATGACGCTGACGCTCGCATGGTGACGCTGACGCTCACGTTACTTTGCGCATCGCGTCATTGAGTGTGGCGGCTATTTTGGATTGGGCTGCACGTTACACATCGCGTTTTGCCTTCAACACGCGATTCTTGTGTATTAGACAACGAGACATACGTTCTCGCAACAATACTGGCACCTTGATAATTGGGAAGGTCTAGGACTATTAAGGTGAGACATTTAACTCATAATATATATATTTTTTTATATAGATATTTTTAGTATTATACAAATATAACAAGTATGGCCACTTCCACCAGCATGTCTCAACCCCCAGCATTTTTATCAGAGAAAGGTGAACCTCTCCTTCCCTGGAAGAGGTGGAGGAACTTATTCAACTCTTATTTAGTAGCCATTGGGGGAGAAACATTTTCTGCTGTCAGGAAACAAGCTATACTATTACATAATCTAGGTGTTGAAGGCAGAAACACTTATGATAGCATGGATCCTTTAACTATTGGTAGTGGAGATGGAGAGCCAGCAGATGTCTATGAGATGTCCATGACAATGTTGGAACAATATTTTGGACCGCGAATTAACGTTGTTTTGGAACGTCATAGATATTTCACAAGGGTTCAAGGTCCTGCAGAACGGGTGGGAACCTACGTTGCTTCTTTAAAGACATTAGCACGTACGTGTGATTTTGGTGACTTGTCAGACTCCCTGGTAAGGGATCAGCTCGTAAGGTGCACCAACAGTTCAAGAGTACAAGAAAAGCTTTTGTCTAAAAATCCTTCATTGTCTGAAGCAATTGCTATTGTGGAGGGGATTGAAAATACTTCCTCATGGGTGAAAGAAATCAGGAAAGACCAAGGGGATAGTAACCAAACTCATAGTGAGAATACGAAGAAAGGTCCAGGAAGTGTCCACTCCATGTCTGAGTGTGACGATGAGACTGATTTCTCTGAGGGCATTGCCAAAGTGTCGTTGGGGTGGAAAAGCAAAGGTGTTTTGAGAAACACTCAATCACGTGCCACAGGTAGCAAGGATTTCCAACTGCGTAATGAGCTTGATCCTCGACAGCAACGTACTTTTGATCGTGAGAAGAATAACAGTGATATTCGGAGGGTGCGCTGTTACAGATGTGGAAGTTTTTCTCATTCCTCCAGTTTTCCCAACTGTTATGCCAGGGAATCTGTATGTGTAAACTGTGGAATCATGGGACATTATGCCCGGGTTTGCAAGTCTTCGAGGAAAAGCCACAATGTGGAGAACCCTTCTGACACGATTCGCACTCTAGTCATATCTAGTATTTCGGAAGAGGAAAGCAAGGTGGATTCTGGAAAAGTCACCATGCCTTTTTGTGACATTGCTGCTAACAACTTCACTGTCATGGCTGACTCTGGCTCTCCATTCACACTGATTGGAAACAAAATTTGGGATGAGGTGGTTGGACTGGAGAGTGTGAAGTTGCAGCCTCCGGATATTGCTCCTTTTAGTTACGGAGGGTCCCGTGTAGACATTGTCGGATACATTACTGCTAAGATTGTATTTAAACAGAGGGAAACAACGGGCAAAGTTTACATTTCTGTGAGGGGAGATAATCTTCTTGGCTGGAGGTATCAACGTGACTTAGGAATAGTTTTAAATCCCAATGCCACCAACCCAAGGGATCAAGTCATGTTGATGGATGAGATGTGAGAGTTTACGTGGAAAAATTTCATCGATTGATGATGTGGATGTTAGTGAGAAGTATGTCAAAGACTTTCCGGAAGTGTTCTCGGATACTCTTGGTTGTCTGAATGGTTTTGAGCATCAGATTATTTTGAAAAATTCGGCAAAGCCTTGTGTGCACAAGGTACGCAGGGTGCCAAATTTGATGGTGGAGCCATTGAGGTTGGAGCTGAAGAGATTGCGGGATTTGAAGGTGATTGAGGAAATTGAGGCGTCAGAGTGGCTATCTCCAGTGGTTTTGGCACCCAAGGATGGTGGATCTGCTGTGAGGATGTGTGTGGACTTGCGCGGATTGAATGAATGGATCTGGGTAGATCTGCAACCTCTTCCAAACATTTCTGAATGCATAAGTTTGTTGAAGGGAGCTAGGATTTTTAGTGTGTTAGACTTGTCGTCTGCGTATCATCAGGTCAAACTTCACAAGGATTCCAGGCATTTGACGTCTTTTGTTACTCCTTTGGGGGCATATCGATTTTTAAGGATGCCTTTTGGGTTGGTTGCAGCGGCGGCTTGTTTCCAAAGGATAATGAATATGGTACTTGGAGATCTTCCTAATGTCTTGTGTTTTCAAGACGATATTTTAGCTTATGGGAATTGTGAGAGTGAGCATGAGAAGGTTTTGAGATCTGTGTTGTGCAAATTGAGAGAAAGAGGGCTCACCTTTAAGAAAGATAAGTGTTGAATAGGGTTAAAATCTGTGACTTATCTAGAACATGTTATTTCTGGAGAGGGTATACAACCCAAACTTAAGTTAGCTGAGAGTATTGTGAAGGCCCCTGCACCGCAGGACAAGGAGCAGGTTAGGTCTTTTCTGGGTATGGCGGAGTTTTACTCCAAATTCATGAGAGGGTTTGCCAGTGTTGTTGAGCCAATCAGAGTCTTATTAAGAAAAGGAGTGCATTTTGTTTGAACACCAGAATGTGAAAAGGCTTTTAATTTGGTCAAGTCAGAAATAGGAATTATGCCTACTTTAGGTCATTTTGACGCGAAACTGAGGACTGTCCTTACGACTGATGCGAGTCTCAAGGGATTGGGGGCAGTACTTTCGCAGTGGAGGATGGGGGAGAAAAGGTTGTGGCATTTGCCTCCAGGGCCCTTACAGATGCGGAGGTTAACTATTCTTGTATTGAGAGAGAGGCGTTGAGTGTGTATTGGGCAATACACCATTTTAAGTTTTATTTATGGGGGATCCCATTTGAGGTGAAGTCTGATCATTGCCCTCTAGTTCAAATTTTCTCGAGTCATCACAGTGACCACTTGACTCCTAGCCTTAAGAGATGGAGTGAAGGGCTACAGGAGTTTAATTTTCGCATGCACTACATTTCGGGTTTAAATAACAATTCAGCTGATTGTTTGTCCAGGTTACCAGCAAGTGGGGAAGAACTGAATGATGAGTCAGTGTATGTGAATTGGGTGATGGAAGATCCGCTGTCAGAGGAAGAGTGGTTGTCTGGTGCTGCTAATGATGAGGCATTTATCTTTCTAAAAGGGATCATAACTAAAGGTTGGCCAAGCTACAAAGATCTTGATCCTGTTGTGAAACCATATTGGAGTGTAAGGGATGATTTGACTTTTTGCGAAGGTTGTTGAGGGGTGATAGGATGGTCCCGCCTGATATTCTTAGAGATAAGTGTGGTAAATAACTTGTTAGCTTTTCTTCACTGTGCTCTGATGGAATGTTGCATGACATCATGGAATGCCTGGGTGTCTTTCTAGGGGAGATTGTCAGTTGGTGTACTTAGGCTGAGCTGAAAGGAGCTTGCTCCTGGTGGGGCTATCCTTGTACTATCTAACTTCCTCCTGTTATCCTGACCACCTGTGATGGAACTAAGCTACCATTAAAGAAGTATCTTACATGAACTAATGGACTCCCTTACTTCTTTACAACATTTTGGCGACGATTTTGAACCTACGTGTGCAACAAGGAGAAAGAGTCAACTAAGGAACTAAAGGACTAGTCACTTAAGACTTTAAGGATTTTAAGGACTTTCAAAACGTCAATTGAAAGTTGGAGGTAACGCCCTGCCAGCCCCACCAGTGTCCTGTACCATCTGGACAGCCTGCAGCCTGGGCGTTTGTTTTTGGGGAGCTTGCTGTCACCTGTAAGACTTCAATAATGAACAGTCTCTCTGGCAACAAGCCTGCCGAGTTCTCTTGTTTTATTTGAGCACTTAGCCTGCCTAGAAGTGTCGTCATTTGTCTGCATTCTCAGTGAATTACCATCAAAGTCTCATTGTGAGAGCAGCGTTGTTTTTAAAAAAGGGAGAGAGACTTCTGGTGTCATTTTGGGCATCTTGCAGTGAACAAGTTTTATTCATCTGGTGAGGAAATCGGCTGTTTCTGTGTTTGACTGGTGTGACGGAGGGCTACATGCAGCTCAAGCCTTTGGATCGGTGACTGTGCCTTAGGTACGTTCTGCTTAACTGTTTGCTGAGGTATGATTTGGGCCCAAGCGGACTTACAATGTCGGGGTGCCTCTGTGAGCAGATCAGCAAGCTGTGTTTGTTTGGGTCAACGGACTGCTGCGAGTCTCGTGTAATGTAAAGCAGAGTTTTTTTCAACTCATTGACTTTCGTCAAGCTGCGTGTGTCTCCTTGGCTTTACTGTAATACCATTGCTGAGGTGAGACAGTTGGTTGTTTGCCGTTCGCCATGCTGTGCGCATTTTTGAAAATATTTTCATATTCGCCGCGAGCACCAGCATGCGCGCTCTTACCTCCGAAACAAACACCTGAAGTTCTTCAGACATTCCCGCAGCTGCTCTTGGACGCTCTCCAGTGCATGCGTGCCATGAGCCACCCGGCCCAACGTCAAAAACGTGCCGCCATTTTGTGGTTAGCCGTGGTTCATAGTTTCAATTGGTGCAAGCCCTCAGATTGCCAACCACGTACCTCACGTACCTCACGTGTGTTCTTGCGTGGCAACGGCAGCGACGATACAGCATCGCAGGAGGTCTTTGTGACTTTCTTTCATTTGCCGGGAGTCCTTGTTTGCTTCGCAACTGGTGGTGCTTCGCTACGATGACGCTTGGAGTCTTCACATGGTGCTACAGCCCTTCATCTTATCCATTAAGGTGAACTCGTTTTTTTGGGCATGGGTGAGACATCGTCCACCAGGTCTCCGTCGATATAAACTGTGGTTAAGAACTACTCCACCCAGATTCATTCTTGTTAATGTGTGCGCCTTCATTGCCCTAGAATGTCGTTTAGATTTATACCATGCAGATTAATTATTTTTTTTTGTTGCATTTGTGCTCATGTATCTTAACAAAATGCTGTGTAACTCTCTTGGTGGAAGTTCTGGGGGCGCTCAATGCCGTTTTTCAGTTTTTTTTCTAGGGTGACGTTTATCCTTTAGTGTATGCTTTTTATGAGGCTACCAGTTAAACCTTCTCTAGTGTACCCTGGTATGGGGGGGTTGTACCATGCCATGGGGAGGTAAGTTTTGTTTTAGGGTGATGTATGCCTTTTGGGTCTACCCTGCCATGGGGAGGCCTGTTGTTCTATTGGTGTTTTGTCCATTCTGTGTTCCTTACGGGAAGCTGTGTTGTTTTCTACAGTGATTAATTTGTAGTGTACCCAGCTCTTTGGGGTAGGGGTGGGGGTAGTCAATGCTTCCAATTTGGTGCTATTTTTCCATGGCAAGTACTCTGTGTTTTTCTCAATTTTCTGGGGGTGGTTAGGTGTTTCCAGGGTGTGTATCCTTCGGTGTACCCTATCAAGGGGAGGTTGTTGTTTTTCCAGGGTCAGTACCCTGTGGTGTTCTCTCCAAAGGGGAGGTTGTGGTGTTTTTCCAGGGTTGGTACTCTGCGGTGTACCCTTTTAGGGGAGGTTGTTTTTTTTCAAGGGTTAGTACCCTGTGTTTTTTGGCGTGCTTGACTAATTTCCAGCGCTATCAATGGGTCTTCTTTTCTAGTTGACACTGTGTTCCACTCGAAGTCCGCCTCTATGGAACTCGTGGCCAAGGGTTTCATGTTTGGAGGACTTTGAATGTGCAGTTTTGTGTTTAGATCTCTTTGTTACTCCTAGTGGATTTTAAGCGTCAGCATGTCTTCTAGCCTAATCAGGGGAATTTTTGTGTCTTTCCAACATGTTTTCTCTCTAGTGTCTTTCCGGTTGTGGTTGCTCTCTTTGGGCTAACTAGAGTGATTCTAATCCTTGTTGTTGTTTTTGGAGATGTTGTTTTCTTCCAAGGGTCTGTATTTACATCCACCTGGTTAACAGGGTGTTTTCCCTGGGTGTACCCGCTTTTGGGGAGGTTGGGTGGGTGTTCGCCTTTCTTGTTGTATTGTGTTTTTCATCTGTGCCATGCATTGTTTTCCCTAAGGGAGGGGGATGGGGCGTGTAGTGATGTTGTTTGTGATCTTTAACATATGTCTGTTCATGCCAGTCGTTTTTGTGATACCTCATGCATTACACCTGAGGATAGGTGCACCTTATTGCTGCACCTTCTTGCCAAAGGTTTATTGGGTATCTTACTTTACTTCTTTTGTTCCCTAAGGAGAGAGGATGTGTGGTAAATAACTTGTTAGCTTTTCTTCACTGTGCTCTGATGGAATGTTGCATGACATCATGGAATGCCTGGGTGTCTTTCTAGGGGAGATTGTCAGTTGGTGTACTCAGGCTGAGCTGAAAGGAGCTTGCTCCTGGTGGGGCTATCCTTGTACTATCTAACTTCCTCCTGTTATCCTGACCACCTGTGATGGAACTAAGCTATCATTAAAGAAGTATCTTACATGAACTAATGGACTCCCTTACTTCTTTACAACATTAAGGTAATTAATCTGGCCCATGAGGGACATCTTGGAAGAAGTCTCACAAAAGCACAAGTCAGAGAGAGGTACTGGTGGCCAGGAATGGATCGAATGGTAGAGTCAGTGGTTAAAGACTGTCACTTATGTGCCATCAATGACAAGTCTCATGTAACCAATCAAGTTCCCCTTTCGCCTGTGGATGTGCCGGATGCAGTTTGGACCAAGTTGGGGTTAGACATCATGGGTCCTTTTGAGTTAATGCCTCCCCAAGAGAGCTTTGTTGTGCTCTTGGTGGACTACACCTCTAAGTGGGTAATTTCCAAGTGTATGGGTACGGTTAATTCTAAGTCAGTGATTGAATTCCTTAAGAATGTTTTTGTTTCTGAAGGTGTACCCCGGTTTCTGGTCACTGACAATGGAGTGCAGTTCATCTCCCAAGAGATGCAAGATTTTCTTGAAGGTCTAGGCATAGTTCATCAGAAGACTGCATTATATTCTCCGCAAGCCAATGGTCTCACAGAGAGAATGAATAGAGTTGTCAAGAGTTGTGCTCAAAGGGCACTTGATTCTAAGGTCTCTTTTAGTGAAGTGTTGAGAGAGACTTGGTGGGCACATCGTACAGTTCCCAATGCAATTTCCCAAAAGTCTTCTTTTGAAGCCTTAAGGGGGAGATTAGCAGTTTCGAAAATAAACCCAGTTTGGCTTCCTAAGTGGGTGAGCAAGGGTGTGAGTGAGGAGGTGAAGAAAACTAGGCTTGCTGAGTATCAGAGAAGGTACAAAGTGCGTTATGATGACAAGAGATCCGTGAGGAAAAGGATGTGGAATGTTGGTGATAGAGTTTGGGTGAAGAAGGTGAAACATTGTCATAAAGGGTTGTCTAATCTTTTTGGTCCTTTTGTCATCATTACAACAAAAAGAAATGTCGTGACCTTGGACAATGGCTGTAATTGGAGTATGTCTAGGTTGGTTAAGTTTGATGGCGTAGATCCGGGTGCAGCCAATGTTCGCGGTTGTGTTTCGGAAGGAAGGAATGGGGGTTTTGAAAATTCAAGTAGACGGAAGCACATACCTTCAAAGTTTAAAGACTATATTTTGTATTAGTACTTTATAGCTCCGAATTTTCTAAGGTTTTAGGTTATGTGTGTAGATTCTAGGAATGTTGTTTTTCTTTCTAATTAGATACATTTTTATTCTCTGGGATGCTGTTCCTTGTTTTGTTTGTAAAGGGGATGTGTTGTAATTTACTTGTATTATTCTGTGATGTATTAAATGTCAGTGGTTGTCCTGGTAACAGAATGTGAGTCTCATGGTTCTATGATGAGACTGACATTCTGACCAAGGAGGCACTGAAGAGCAGACCTGTTGGTGAGACCTGTCGGTGGTTGAATACAATAAAGCCTTCTTCTGGATTACCACAATTTAACCAGATTTATTACGTACCAAATGTGCCCTTCAAAGCAGCCTGGTGGCGCTGGCAAGTGCACCCACCCAAGCACCAACTTACACAGGCTGCAATGGCAGGCCTCTAGCCACAGTTTAAGTGGACTCCTATGGGTGACACAATACACACTGCAACCCAGGGGAGAACCCTGGTGTACATATGCCCTGGGTAATATTAGTACCATATATTAGGGACTTACAAGGGTACACCATTAGCCAATTGTGTATATACCAAAGTACTCACCATGTCAATGTAGGGAAAAAACTAATTGCAGCCAATGAGAGGCGTTTTAATTATGTTTCAAAAACCAAAACATAAATCAAAGGCATTGTCATTTACAATGTCAATAACTCAAACTCACGTAAATGCGAGACCTGTTGCATTGCAAATGCTTCTTTAATATAGCGGTGTGTGGAGTGGGATACGAGGCACTGCTAATCTGCTCTGACAAAGAACTTCCAGGTTACTACACATGAATACCACAGTCACAACATTGGCATCTGATTCTTCCATGACAATACCTTGGTTTCCTGCCACAAGTTTAACTCGTCAACTGCTTTGTCCTATCCGAACTTTGAATCTTGACTTAGAATTTCTTACAATATCAACTATAAAACAGATGAAAATTATTGAAAGTAGGTCCTAAGACAGGCAACTTTGTTTTGGGTTATAAATCAAGACAAAACCATGAGCTAGTAAGGGCTGCCAATGTTAGAAAGAGTACCCCATTTTGAAGATATAATAGTGCAGGTAAGAGCAGTCGGGCTGGGTAGGGGTGGAGGGGAGATTTTGACAGATTATGACAAGGGAAAATTCATTATTGATTTAATTTTCCCTGATCATCGTCCATCGAAATCCCCCCCCCACCCGGCCCCACCACTCTTACCTGCACAGCCACGGCTGTTTGTCAATCATAAGTGGAAAGTACTTCTGTCATACAGAGTGTGCAAGCCATTTAGAAAAGCTGAAGAGGAACTGAAGGAAAAAAGAGGCAGAGTGGCCACTGCTAGTGTTAGGCGCTTGGTCAATGCATGAAGCAACACAGCATCCAGGAACCGGTGGTTGAGCTCAATTATGTGGTAACTAGCAGTCTAGGCTTTCTATCAAGGTGCACTGATACTAAGGTAATCTCATCGTATCCAAACCATCCATCAGGAAAATGGATGACTCTTTGACCTCACCAAGGAATGAACAAATCAAATCCTTCCTACAAACCCACATAATAAACCCTCCTGAATTATCAAAACAGTACAACTGCCTCCTTAGGAGAGCACCACTCCTTTATTCAGAGATGAAGAGCAGGAACCAACTACTGCTTGGAGATCCACTAGCATCAAAACCATTCATCAGAGTCCGTCCTACCCTGGATAGTCAACAGGAGCTAGCCCTCGCGAAGCTCATACACATCAGGAAGTCAAGTAAGAATAGCCAGAGCAAATCACTAACGATACACCATTACTGACCCTCAATGGAGATCCAACAAAACAAATCTCTATGCAAAACAAACTACACACTTCTCTAATACTGATGAACCACCAAAAATTGTCCTTCCCTGAAGATGAGCATTAGGTCTTCAGACGACTCATTCAGTTACATTTCATGACCACAGCCAGTTAGGCCATACAAGAACCAGACAATTGGCAAACAGGCCTCCGCTATAGGTCAGCCTTATTTCCTCTCAAACATGGGCCTCCCGGAGTCATGCAAGCAGGTTAACGCAGCTTCAGCGGGGCAAGCTCGGTTGGCCAGCTCATAGTTAGGCACCATGTGAATGAGTCGGCCAGGATGGAGCCCAGCAGAAGCTTAGATGTGTGAAACAAAGGGAGAGTAATAGTATTTTGGGTTCTATTGCACTCCTGTTAATGATGATATTAGTATCCAAGTTCACAATTTTTAGAGGCGTGCTGCTTCTGTGTACTTTGTCTCAGAACACTGTGCTATGTCTAACATCACGTCTCTCGGTACCTTGAGAGGCGTCCCGGGGCGCACTGTCTCTTCACAGACTTCCCTCGGTTTATTTCTTGCGATGTTTCAAGGGAGTGGCACTATCCATTCACTTTGAAGTTTTTAATTTAAGAGATGCTTGTCTGTGCAGGTTTTAAAACGTGGAGCGGTGTATTTTGCTAGAAGTTGGTTCGTGCGGGTTTGTCCGCATCAACTGCACCACTGCTGTTGTTTTGTATCCCAGGTACATGGCTCGGGCATTAACCTTTTAGTCGCCATGCCGAATCACTCTTGTTTGCTCGCTTACCTTGTTTACAGGATTGTATCATTATTTTCAGCAAATTCCCCCTGACGAAAGACCTGATAGGACAAAAATGCATTTCGGACATTGTTTATATTTATATTTAAATGAACAGCCAACAACTTGTTAAAAACACGTGTCTGTTTCATAGGGCATTATAAATATGGAGAAAATGTAAAGAATTGTATAACAGTGAGTCTGAATACATTTCAACGGAAATAAAGAAGTGAAAAACCCGGAAGAGATGGTTTAAAAGATTTAGGCAATGAGTCTTGAAGGCCTAGGAAGAGGCAGTGCACCTCGGGACTCTTCTCAAAGTATTGAGAGAAGGAATGTTAAACGAGGAGAGAGGTGGTTTTAACCCCCTCTCCTAAAGTGAAGCTGTTCTGAGTGATAAGAGGAATGACTCTCCTGAGCGCCTCCAGCCTGTTCTTGAATCACGTCTCTGATGGTTGCCACCGCACACTCTCTCTAGAATGTTGTATTTTGGATTTTTAAGTCTCCTGGGTGTAGGTGGGAGGAACTTCCTAACCACTGTAATATCCTCTATTTTAATTCACTGGTGAGGAAACAGCTGACTAGAGAGTTTCAAACATAGTGTACATTTTGAAGTCCTCTAAAACGACTTGTAGTACCTGGTAATTTAATAACAAGAAACATCAGAAATTGTTGTAGAGGTGCTGATTCTTGTCTTTTAAGTAAGCAAGTAACATAGCATGCCCGCTCAGTAGCGTACTGTAGGAATAGGTAAATCATTACTCTAGTAATGAACATTAATAAAATACACCAAAAACATTTTTACTTCACACTTACAAATAAATGTCACACATTACCAAACTCAACTGAACTGATTCTGCTAACTGCTTGGACACAAGTACTCTTCTGGGGAGGGTCGGGATGACTTGCTTTGTTTGATTTGTGCCATAAGAGTTTTGGTTTGAAGTGGGGGTGTTTTAGTTTTGTGGCTACTCCCTTGTTTGACCTCATTTACTCTCCATTCCCTCTCATTTTACATGCACCCTGGGCGATGCTCTGGACACCCTCTGTTCTGCTGGTACCCTCCTTGCTCTCTCCTACACTCGTGCCAACCAAGGAATACTCCACAAAAAGTGGCGGATTACAGAGGAGAAGGGCGTTTTTTCTTCGCGGCCAGGCCTATTTCCGGTCCCAGTCCGACCCTGCTCCTGATACGGGTCCTTCTTTCCCACGGTGAAGCACGGACTGCAAGGAACTGCGATCTCCAAAACTGGATAGTGCCCAATAGCAGTCCCAGAAGCCCTATTTCTAAGGGATGCTCTATAAATACAGTGACAAGAAGAGACGGAATCACACCTTGGTTGCAGCCACGTGGGTGCACACGCTTTTGGGAGTTTTGATTCTCCACATCAGACACAGGCAAGAGATACAGATTCCAAGGAGCCAATCGAGCTTTGAAAAAATATACCTTCCGTTTGCCCAATGTGTTTGCTTTATGTTTTTCTAATATGCACATCTATCACGGCTCGGCCTCCCACGGTGAAATGCTGTGAGGAGCGGAGGAAAGGCATCCGCCGCATCCATATTCATATAAAATATATATTTCACGCGATGCCTGCTGGAGCCCACTTCTCACGCCCTGCAGAGGCTGCCGCAGAAATCACTCGTTAAAAGATTCCTGGTAATCCGAGTCAGTCGGTAAAATGAGCCTGTCACCAGCCCGTGTTTGTTCAATGAATTCCCATCAGAGCCTCGTGCTAATACATCAAAGTGTCCACTGTTTGATAAAGCGCTCTTCAACGGGAATGAATGTATTGAAACAAGCAGCGGGTGAAATTGTCCGAGATGAAACGCTGCGAGCTGCACTCGTGCACATCGCCTGTCCGGACGCGTGCACATGTCCTGTGCCCCTTCGGCCAAGAAACCGACAACAATATAACTCGCCAAGGCGAGCAGCGCATGCGCTGCATCGCTAGGTGAGACCTAAAAAGGACATTTAAAATAAAAAAAAAAAACATGCAAATCAGTACACCAACTACTAGCTGCAATTACCTATCATGAGATATTTGTTATCATTTATTAGAACAGAAATATGTTACGCCACTTCCGAGGGCAACCTTATGCCTGCGCATGAGCTCAAATCCAGTATTACTATACCTTAAATGCTTTTGGCTTATCATTTCTCCAATGCCCTCACATGTAGCCACAAAAGACCATGCAGAAACTGCAGCAGATATTTCGGTGCGTTGCTGCAGGAGCTGCATGGAGGGGCATCTGAACAGTAGAAGGGAAGCCATGAAGCCTGGAGGACCCGGATAAATGAAAACCGTGCAGGAGCTGACTATACAAGGTAATATATTGTGAAGCATAAGCAAGTCTATGTGCAAGGGGTAAAAGCAGGGTGCAGAAACTCTACAGGAAAAAGTATAGAGTGCAACAATTGATTACATACTAAGAAGTATTGAGCGGTTGGTAGGGAGCCAAGGCAGAAACAGCAGTGTGAAAGCTGCCTACACATAGTGCAAACTGGCAAGCTGAAATCCCATGCAGGAAGTTTATAAAAGACTGTAACAACAGATGGACTGCTGTGAAAAAGCAAGGCTGCAGGAACTCCAGTGGCATAAGCTAGGATATAACTAATAAAATGGACATGTAAACTGTGCAGGAATTTCAGAAGAAAAATCTGAAGCACAGTAACTGCGGAAGGGAAGGCTAAGTATTGTAACAAAGAGCTTTGACAGTGACATCAGTGGACTCAGATTCCCATGTCATTTCTTGTGTCAGATGGGCAGGGGGTCCAAAGACACGTGATGGTAATGCCATTTATCAATTGTCTGTCATGTCATCATTATGCTAATTACTGTTAGACCTGGCATCATTGGCGTGGGTCCCCCTTCCTCTCTACTCTCACTATCTTTTATATTGGCTGGATTTAGATGTTCTGGGTGCCGTGCCACTGCTACTCAGTGCCACAGCGCAAATGCTCCATGTATCTAAATGACTGTATGAATAAGGATAACTATAATACCTACATCGGTGTAGCCTGTTTCAACAGTGAGTTACCTTCCATTTCACTGTCGCTACTGCGAAACGATCCATTCTCATAGGCCAGGATGGGCCGGTTAAAGATTGCTTTCTATCATCCTATTAGGCCCTAGGAACTTGATAGGACCCTCAAGTTTGATATGTATATACTCAGGACATTGAGGGGCACTTTTTAGTAAGGACCATTTATATATTGCATGTGTTAAAATACCTTTCCTGAAAACGTGGTAGCTTCTTGCCTAAGCTTTACTGTAGGCTGTTGCACGTATATGTATTGGCCGTCTGGTTTTGGAGTAGCAGGGCCAGCTGGGTCAGACCTTGCTGAGAGAGAGATCAGTATTCACAGCATGGGGAGGGGTGACTCTTTGATCCGAGCAGGGCCGTGCCTGGCAAGGTGAATGATGGCTCCACCTCCCACTGGGTGTCTGATTGCAGACCCCCTCATTCTGAAAGGGCAGGATGTCACCTCGTAAACCAAGTGCTCCCCGACCCCAACAAACTGGTTCTGACCAGAGTCAGTGATTTGCAACCTTAGAGAACAAAGACTTCTTTAGGTATAAAATGCTAGCCTGGAACTTTGGCCAAGTGTGTTCCTTCTGGATGTCAAGACGAAACTCTGTCCGAGTGAACAGAGGAAAGGACTTTGCAACTTTCATCAAGCTTGCTGAAGAAACTACTCAAGGGCCTAAATTGAGAGCGCCTCCGGCAGAAGTCTCAGGGACATTAGACTTCACCCCGTCCACCGTCATAATTCCTGTGCGAGGAGTTCTGCTTGCAGGTGTGGCCTCCATCAAGTAATCCGGAGGCTCTAGTTCTACTGTGAGGACCATGGACTGGGCGCTTCTAAACTTTTGTGGAACCTGTGCAGGCCGCTGAAGCTAAGGGAGAGCTGCCGTCGCTGAGTGCCCGCCTGACTCTGAACCCTTGAACCTTCTTGTTAAACCTATGTGGGCCGCTGCAGCTAAGAGAGAGCTGCTGCCGCTGAGAGCCCACCTAAATCTGTATCTTCAAACCTTTCACTGGATCCGTGTGTGCCGCTGCAGCTTAGAGAGAGCTGCCGCCGCTGAGAGCCCGCTTGAATCAGCACCTTCGGAACTTCCGCTGAATCTGCGTGGACCGCTGCAGTCAAGAGAGCGCTGTGGCCGCTGAGCGTCCACCGTGGTGCCCGCCTGGTCGAGACCCTAAATTGTCCCATGGGCCGCCGCAGCTAAGAGAGAGCTGCTGCCGCTGAGTGCCCAGACCCTTTGCTACGGTGCACCATCATGTCCTGTCCCGTGGGCCGCTGCAGCCAAAAGAGAGCTGCCGATTGCCCGCACCCTGTGCTACTGTGCACCATTGTGATTCGTCCCGTGGGCCACCGCAGCTAAGCGAGAGCTGCTGCCGCTGAGTGCCCACACCCTTTGCTACGGTGCATCATCGTGATTCGTCCCATGGGCTGCCGCAGCCAAGAGAGAGCTGTTGCTGCTGAGTGCCCGCACTCTTTGCTACTGTGCACCATCGTGATTCATCCCATGGCCCGCCACAGCTAAGAGAGAGCTGCTGCCACTTGAGTGCCCACACCCTCTGCTACAGTGTACCATCATGATCTGTCTCGCGGGCCGCCTCAGCCAAGAGAGAGCTGCTGCCGCTGAGTGCCCACACCCTTTGCCGCTGTGCACCATCTTGATTTGTCCCGTGGGCCACCGTAGCCACTGAGTGCCCACACCCGTTGCTACTGTGCATCATCGTGATTTTTCCCATGGACAGCTGCAGCCAGGAGAGAGCTGTAGCCGCTGAGTGCCCACCCCTTGTGCTATTTTTCATCCTCGTAATTTGCCCCGCGGGCCGCCGCAGCTAAGAGAGAGCTGTGGCCGCAGAGCGCCCACACCATTGACAACTTTGCATCCATGGGATTTGTTCTGTGGGCCGCCGCAGCTAAGAGAGATCTGCTGCCGCTGTGAGCCCACCACGGAGCTGCACGACGAGAGTCATCGCCACCACCAGCCCGGGCCGCCACAGCCGTGCACTGCTGCCACTGAGCACCCACCTGCCCCTGAGTGCCCGAACCACCGTGAGTGCACGCTGCGGACCTCAGCCTCCAAGACCTGTGGTCGCTGGAAGTCCGCCTGTCACCGTCTCCACTTCTTCCAGAAGCTGCGTGCTGTAGTCCCTTCCAACGGCAGGTACCTGGTGCACAACGGGTCGCATAGGCCCCAGCCCCAAACTCAGTCCGTGTCCCACTTTGAGTGAATACGTTGTTGTCTCTTTTAGTCCCTACGGGTCGACGTGAATTGTAGTTGTTGAAACGCTTTGAGAGTCTTTGAGTTAAACTGTTGGATAAAGATATTATTTTTCTATATCTACCTGAGTTGTGTCCTTTTGTGGTGTCATTACT
The DNA here is from genome assembly GCF_964204655.1 of Triturus cristatus. Lineage (NCBI taxonomy): Eukaryota > Metazoa > Chordata > Amphibia > Caudata > Salamandridae > Triturus > Triturus cristatus. The sequence goes on from NC_140591.1 coordinate 521,581,843, forward strand.
GCCTTATTGTACGTGGCCATAAACATTTCACACACTGCCTCTGAGGTAGGCCTAACTGCTCGTGCTACGTTACCACAGGGTTGAGCAGGGGTTATCAAAGGGGTTAGCCCACTTGCCCTGACTTAGGAAGAAGGGTCCCTATTTGGACATTGGCGCCATAGGCCTACTGACCCACTCATGCAAAGTTCTGCTTCTGTGCCCTACCCCAACATCTAGTGCTAACATTCCAAGTGGATACTGTACACGCTGGCGTGTATAGCGCGCAAGGTACATGAATGGGGTGTCTAAATGAGCCAGAGCAATTGAGGCCTATCGGGTCCATTTTGGATACCCAAGCCTGATCTTTGCACAAGACCGAGGTGAAATTGTTTTCTCAGACAGAAGAAGTGTATTGTACACCTACCTAAAGCTGGAGGGAGAACATCTAGGTACTAAAGAGAGGCAGCTGGATACAAGGCTCCTTTAGAAATTCGATTAGGCATTTTTGTTGGCATTGAGCTGCTGATTAGTCATCCTGAATACTGCATTTTGGAAGGAGTGAGGGGTGGGTCTGCAAACTATGTTGTGAAATGTGAGGCCCAGTTTTTTATTGATTTTCTTTTGACTGATGACAGCTAGGTGCAGAAACTTCACACCTCTTTGTGCCTTAGTTGTGGGGCCTCCAGGTTGAAGACTACCCTGCTTTTAGAAGCATTACTAAACAATGACTGTGTCCAGAGGAAATAATTGAAAGGACACTTGAAAAGAGAAACACCCCCAAACTAGTACTGAAGATAGAAAAGTAGGACTTCACTAACCCTCTTGCTTAAGTTCCAAATCCTCTATGGACAAGCACAGAGGACTGCTGTGAGTTGGAGTTGGTGGCGGCCTAGCAGCTAGTTTTCCAGAGGTGAGAGGATATCATCTGAGCCTGACCTCCTGCTGGAAAAGCTGTATACCTGTACTGAAGTACAGGGAAGCCTGTCCCATGCAGAGAGAGGGAAGGAGCCTGCCAACCCTGCAGGAGATACCTTACACGAGGAGCAAGGTGAGATTGCCCCCAGTGACAGTGGGATACCCAGAAGATGAAGACTGAGGAGAGCCATCAGTAGACGCAGGTGTTTGTGGGCCTGCAGGCTCTCTGCGGTGCTTTCAGGAAGGAATCATGAAAATTGAGAATGCAATAGTGGCTGTGTGATCAGGGCTGTGATAGCGAGTCAAGAGAACAAGGCTGTGGCTGCAGCATCACCAGAGTATAAGCCTGATCATGGCCGCATTATCGGCTGAGAATCAGCCTGTGAGCAGCTGCATTGTCAACAGTGCATCAGCATGTACATGGCCGCATCATCATCAGATATCGGCGTGCTGGTTTCAACCAGAAGAACCAGCCTGTGCAGGACTTCAGCCACCATCCCATGCAGGAACTCATCCACCCATAACAAATAAAAACTGCTGACACTGTGTCTTCTGGGTGAGTGGCCCCAGAGCTGTTGCAGACTACACCAATGGAACTGCCAGCTGGTGCACCTCCTCTAAGAAGAGAGGGGAGGGTGCATGGAGGACAAAACCAGAAGGCTGCCATGTGGTAAGAAACTTCAGATTGAACCATGAAAAACTGCATGCAGGCTCGTCAAGTGGTGAGAATTACACTTGAGCTCTATTGACACTAATACCAATTTTTAGGAGGGGAGGGACCACGTAGTACAGAGGGGGGAGCAGGGAGATAGCAGATAGAGACGCAGCACTGCCTGATAGCGCCCAGGGGTACTACATTGTATTTGGTTATGTTTGTACGTGGTATTACATTCTAGCGCACGTTAATGTAACTTCTTTCTTGAAAGATAAGCACTGGGTTAGACATTTGTGTATTGCACTGTTGTAATAGTTCTGATCCCAAGCACCTCAACACTACCTCTCTGAGAAGCCTGTGACTGTTCACCGTAGCTACCACAGAGTGCTGAAGGGGTAGTACTTGGTCCAGTTTGCAGAGCCAAAGTAGGATAGACCTGGGACATCAGAGGAAAACAACCTCAACTCCCACAGTTGAGACCCAGTAGCCACTACTTGCCATGTCGCCTCCCCAAATGGAGTCTGACATGGTCCTAGGAAGAAAAATAAAAAAAATGCCCCCCATATCCTGGGTGGAAAATCAATGACAGCGGGACCATCTTCACATGGAAGCACCTTTAGGATTCAATTTTAACTACAAGTGCTCCTGTTACATTAAGTATGGTAAGCCATCCTCTGCTGGGCCTTAGAAAATGTTGCCTCCATCACCCCTCCCATAAAACATCTGGCTCCCCATACTTTAAACAAGGCCTAAATTCCTCTGCAAGGAATCTAATGACTTCTAAGCACACGCTCCAGTGGCTGCACTTACATCTTGCCTAGTCAGGATTATAAAGTGTTATTCAAATGTTAAACATGGGTTCTTGATCCCCCCCCTTTTTAGAGTTCCCCCACTTGGGACACCCATAAACTGGTGAGTTTACTCTGCTAATCCGACAACGATCAGCGCCAAAATACAATGAGAATGTCAGACGCTGTGCTATATTAGAGCCACCTAACAAGCAGTAAGATAATAAAGGAGGAAAACAAGTGCTGAGCCTGCAGTATCTCAGTGCTCCGCTCAGCCCTGGTACAATGCCGTGCTTGCTAAATAGAAGAATGACCGCGTGAAGAACGCTTACCTCTTTATCAAGTCACTCCAGAGCCAGCTCATGTGGAGGCTCAGATGAGAGCCAGTGCACAGCCCATGTGATCAAAGGGGTATCTGTGCTTAAAGCCATGGGGCTGGGAAAAGGCGCAGACAGAGAGGAAGATATGAGGGCAATCATTAAACGACTTACACCTCTGCTATCAAACTCTGAACGAGAGGGAAAATAAAGGAAATAATCACTTTCATTTGCAGCAGGGAAGCTAGAAAAGCAAACTGAAAAAGAAAAGGGATTCAGAACAATACAGAAAATAGTGTGGAATCGCAAGGCACATGATAATTGCTATTCCCAGCTCTGAGTACTAGGAGCTTACCATGGCATTACCATTATTCAATACATTTGCATTGTGTGCAATTGTTTGCCCCATTTCACACCCTACTGGTAATATGTCTACTGTATGTAGTCCCTTAGTAAGATATAGTTTATTGCCTTTTAAAATCCCAAGGATGAATTATTGTTGAAAGAACACTGGAGTGTTGAGACCTCCAGCGAGTGACTCAGGAACAATAATTGATTCCTATGTTTGTCTTTCCCTTTTTAATTTATAACATTCACCCCCAGTGAGTGTACAGTTCTAATAGCCTCATAGTTCTTATGCCTCAAGCAATAGTGATTGTTGAAGGACCTCCGCGTGTAACTCAGGTTTGGGGTCTGATGACGTGAGGGCTAAGGACGGGGTTTGCACCGTGCAAACTCGAATCTCCACTATGCCCACTGGGATGATCCTTTATTTTGAAATGAGGCTAAAATCATAAACTCAGCAATATATCGATGAGAGTGAAGCGGAGTTTGCCTACAGGAACGACAGAGAAAAGTACTTTGCAAACCATGAAGATTTATTAATAAATTAGTCCATTTACAGTCTCAAATCTGATCAACTAAACATAAACCAGTTGTCTCCAGAATACAACATATATGAGTATAATCCAGGCAATTTAATTAGGCAAATGCAAGTACACATTATTAAAAACAGCATACGCAAAGTGAGGTTAAATTCTGTCCCCATAAAGGAAAACTCCCTAATACTAAGCTAAAGTACTGGGTAAGGTGGAAAATGTGAAATAACTGGTGTCAGCAAATATAGCATCGAAAATAGAGCAAAATGAAGGCTCGAATCAAGAAAAAGGGAAATTCACTTCAATCAATCAATCAAGACATTTATAAAGCGCGCTACTCACCCGGAGGGTCTCAAGGTGCTAGGGGGAGGGGGGTCCGCTACTGCTCGAACAGCCAGGTCTTGAGTTGCTTCCTGAAGGAGAGGTGGTCTTGGGTCAGGCGAAGGTGGATGGGGAGGGAGTTCCAAGTCTTGGCTGCCAGGTAGGAGAAGGATCTTCCTCCCATGGTGGCTCTTCGGATGCGTGGAACGGTGGCGAGGGCGTGGCTGGTCGATCGTAGCTGGCGTGTGGGAGTGTAGAAGGTCAGGCGGTTGTTGAGGTATCTGGGGCCCAGGTCGTGGAGGGCCTTGTGTGCGTGGGTGAGGAGTCGGAACGTGATTCTCTTGCTGACGGGGAGCCAGTGCAGGTCTCTCAGGTGACCGGAGATGTGGCTGTGTCGGGGGATGTCAAGGATGAGTCGTGCGGAGGCGTTCTGGATGCGTTGGAGTCTTTTCTGTAGTTTGGCTGTGGTTCCGGTATAGAGGGTGTTTCCGTAGTCCAGTCGGCTGGTGACGAGAGCCTGGGTGACCGTCTTTCTGGTTTCGGTGGGGATCCATCGGAAAATCTTTCGGAGCATGCGTAGGATGTTGAAACATGATGATGAGACGGCGTTGACTTGTCTGGTCATCGAGAGGGAGGAGTCCAGGATGAACCCCAGGTTGCGTGCGTGGTCCGTAGGTTGGGTGCGCTGCCCAGGGCGGGGGGCCACCAGGAGTCATCCCAGGCGGAGGGTGATGATCCCAGGATGATGACTTCCGTCTTGTCTGAGTTCAGTTTCAGGCGGCTGTTCATCATCCACTCGGCTACGTCTTTCCTCCCTTCGTGTAGGTTGGTTCTGGCGGTGGCTGGGTCGTTGGTGAGGGAGAGGATCAGCTGAGTGTCGTCGGCGTAGGAGATGATGTTGAGGTTGTGTTGGCGTGCGATGGCTGCGAGGGGGCTCATGTAGACGTTGAAGAGGGTGGGGCTGAGTGATGATCCTTGCGGGACGCCGCAGATGACTTCGGTGGCCTCGGATCTGAACGGGGGGAGGCGGACTCTCTGGGTTCTTCCGGCGAGGAACGAGATGATCCAATCTAGAGCCCTCTCTTGGATTCCGATGTTGCTGAGGCGCTGTACTAGGGTGCGGTGGCAGACAGTGTTGAACGCTGTGGAGAGGTCTAGGAGGATGAGGGCCGCTGTTTCCCCGTTGTCGAGCAGGGCTCGGATGTCGTCAGTGGCTGCGATGAGGGCGGTCTTGGTGCTGTGGTTGACTCGGAAGCCGGACTGCGAGTGGTCGAGGGATCCGTTTGTCTCGAGGAAGGCAGCAAGCTGTCTTTTGACGGTCTTCTCGATGACTTTGGCAGGAAAAGGCAGGAGCGAGATGGGGCGGTAGTTCTTGAGGTCGGAGGGGTCTGCTGATGGCTTCTTCAGGAGGGCGCTGAGCTCGGCGTGCTTCCAGCTCTCCGGGAAGGTGGCGGTGTTGAAGGAGCAGTTGATGATGTCCCGGAGTTGGGGTGCGATGACGGAGTCGGCCTTGTTGAAGACTTGGTGGGGGCATGGGTCGGTTGGTGATCCGGAGTGGATGGTGTTCATCGTGTGGATGGTGTCTTCGGTGCTGACTGGGGTCCAGGCGCGGAGGGTGGTGGTGGGGGTCGTCGGTTCGGTGGTTGGGTGCGTGGTCTGTGCGCCGAAGCTGTTGTGTATATCGGCGATCTTGCGGTGAAAGAACGAGGCGAGGGAGTCGCAGAGGTCTTGTGAGGGAGTGATGTCGTTGTTTCCGGCGGTGGGGTTGGAGAGCTCTTTGACAATGCTGAAGAGTTCCTTGCTGTTGTGTGCGTTGTTGTCTAGTCGTTCCTTGAATGCTGTCCTCTTGGTGGTGTGGATCAGCTGGTGGTGTTTGTGGGAGGCGTGCTTGAGGGCGGTCATGTTGTCTGTAGTCGGGTTTTTTCGCCAGGCTTTCTCGAGGGTACGGCAGTTCTTTTTGGAGTTTTTGAGGTCGTCGTTGAACCAGGAGGCTTTCTTGCTGCCGGGCCTGCTGGGGTGGTTTTTCAGAGGTGCGAGGTCGTCAGCGCAGTTGGTGATCCACTGTGTGAGGTTGTTGGCTGCTTGGTTGAGGTTCGTTGACCTGGCGGGTGGGTTCTGGCTCAGTGATGTGGTGAGCTGGTCAGTGGTGATCTTGTTCCAGTTCCTGCGGGGAGCCTGTTGCGGGTGGTGGTGAGTCGTGGTTCTTCTGAAGCTGAAATGGACGCAGCTGTGGTCTGTCCAGTGGAGTCCGGTGGATCTAGAAAGTAAAGCTATGAGCAGAAATAAAAGGATCATTGGGTCTCAAGAGAGAGAAAGGGGATGTCTGACTGCAAAGGTGGATGGGGGAAAATCTAACTAACTAAATTCAGCATGACAAATCTAACTAACTGAATTCAGCATTACACATGTAAATCAAGAAAATAAGTCTAAGAAATGCATTCCACAGGTTCTCATTGAGTAAGAACTAAGCGAAAATCAATGTTCCCACTGTATCTGCACCTTCTCACAGATAGTACAATTCTAGATTCTTCCATAATCGGGGCCTCCACGAATTCTCATAAAGGAGTATTCACCTCCTCTGGCTTCCATCCCTTACAAGTGGTGACAATCATTGTCCAATCAATTAATTGCAACAAACAGGACCTTCACAGAACATGCTAACTGAAAATATATTTTTTTAATGAGACATGGTGGCTCTGGTGCCTGAAACAGTAAGAACATCTGTAAAGCCTTAGCCGGAGGCCACATCTTCTCATATCTCTCCACCAAAGAATGATACAACCCCCCTCACCACATCAGAGCCTCCTCCTCGCTTCTAGAGTTCCGCAAGAAGCTGAAGACTTGGCTCTTTCATTTACTTCACCAGGCAAGAGTTGCCTGCCTACCTGCCTGGATACCTTCACAGGTGACTACTGAGCTCACAAATACACATACGAAGAAAGTTATGCACACCAAGCAAAAATACAATGTTTTATTTTTAATGTGGAGTCGAGTGCTACGGCCTTTGTCAACTCGTCGATTTTAAGATGATGATATCCTAGCTATAGGTAATCAAAACATATAAACCACTTTTTTCACTAAGTCTAAGTGTAAAATAATGTGTGGACCCATATGAGTAATAATTGTGCTTGTTACATGCTAACATCCCATTAAGTGCAAATAAATGCCGGTGACAGTCTGTCTTCAAATCTTTACCAGCTGTTATTGCCCTCGGCAGTGACCCACAGTGGTTAATTAATATTTTACTGGGCATGATGGTTTACCTTACCAGTAGCATTATAGAAAATTATTAATATTTTATTGTTTACAATTGTTGAGCTCTATATAGGAATATTTGAAGTTTTACACAATGAGAAATGTGGATATCCTGGGCATGTCTTCTCCCTTCTTAGTGGGAAGCCCAAAAATGCAGACTTTGTTCAAAGTGAGATGGATCATGATGTTATCTGTTTTCGAACACTTATGGTATAGCATAGCCACTCATCGCTTGGTGTCCACAAATATGTTTAGGGGACAATTCACATGAGTATGGAAAGTAGTACTCCTATTCTATTACTTCCATACTCATGAATTTTGTTAAGTATTATTTAAGTTCATTATTTTAATTTTGTGGGTAGTTATCTTGACAAAGGTTAAAGTGACGTTATAGCCAGGTGAAATGACAAGTAACAATGTAACGTTTTAAACTCTAAAAAGCACTCAAATTCGACAGTTATAGTTATCTCAAGTAACTATAACTTGTGCCCTAAGGTAACTATAACCCGCACCCGTGCCATGCACAGTGATCTCATAGAAGATGTGATGAGTGATGTAATATACGGGGTAATTCACAGTGCACGGCAAAGGCGGTTGTTATAGTTCTCTTAGGGCACGAGTTATAGGAGCTTGCCATAACTATAGCTATAACTGGTGAATATCAGCGCTTTTTAGAGTTGTTACTGGTCATTTCACCTGACTATAACCTCTTTGGTTTTTTCAGTGAATGTTTACATTTTTTTTTAAACGTAAAGTAATATTTAATTATTGTATGTTAATCCAACCCTCCACATACAGCCAATCCCAGATTGCGCAGGCCGTTCAGTCATGCATGGCAAGGGGTTGACCACATGCAAAATATAATATTTTGAGTAGCATCTAACGAACCTGAGAGAGGTATCATTCTAAAATAAATTCTGCATTTTCCAAAGCATGTCATAATGGCTAGATAATAATCAAAACACATGCATCATAATGTGGTTTCAGTGCATAGTATAAAGTAGGTAAACCTAGAATGCAACACATAGTAAGGGCCAGTCTAACATAAATAGGTGCGTCAAGAAGTTATTTCGACAGAGACAACTCAGTTTAAAGCACAAACACAGGTTGTTGGTCATTTGTCTATTTCAGTGCCATGAAGGCTCTTCTACAGAGGTAGTTCACATGGCATGCTTTTCCTTTGTGCTTGTAGCGAACAGTTTGCACTAAGATAGTATATTATGTCTCATTTTGTGTCGGTTTTGGCTAAGAAGAGCAGGAGGACAGGGGAGTCATTTCCCAGCTCGCAGGGGTTTTAGGGGAGTGCTGTAAACATTTTGTCAGTGCGGCAGACGTTTTATGTTTCCTGAAAATGAGAAGAACGAGCAAAAACTAAAAGCATAAACTGATGCATAACCATAAACTCCTGCTGGCTGCAAGTTACTGACTGTCACTGCAGTTTCCGTTTGCTCGTGCAGAGACCAAGCAACAATGAGAAGAATTATAGATCTTTTTTGTCTTCCCATTTTATACCGAGTCAGCAGGGAAATAAAATGCATGATTTTGCTCACAATATTACTTTCTCTGTTTAGACGAAGCAGGCTCTGGAGACAGAGTCACGGCAGTCGTTAGGCTTGTCTCCAGCACGGTGGCTAGTGTGAGCTGGGCTACCAAGTGACCACAAGGGCACAGGTCTATTCTGCAAGGTCTCCAGCACGGTGGCGAGTGTGAGCTGGGCTACCACGTGACCACAAGGCCACAGGTCTATTCTGCAAGGTATCCAGCACAGTGGCTAGTGTGAGCCGGGCTACCAAGTGACCACAAGGGCACAGGTCTATTCTGCAAGGTCTCCAGCACGGTGGCGAGTGTGAGCTGGGCTACCACGTGACCACAAGGCCACAGGTCTATTCTGCAAGGTTTCCAGCACGGTGGCAAGTGTAAGGTGGGCTACCAAGTGACCACAAGGGCACAGGTCTATTCTGCAAGGTCTCCAGCACGGTGGCGAGTGTGAACTGGGCTACCACGTGACCACAAGGCCACAGGTCTATTCTGCAAGGTCTCCAGCACAGTGGCTAGTGTGAGCTGGGCTACCACGTGACCACAAGGCCACAGGTCTATTCTGCAAGGTCTCCAGCATGGTGGCGAGTGTGAGCTGGGCTACCAAGTGACCACAAGGGCACAGGTCTATTCTGCAAGGTCTCCAGCACGGTGGCTAGTGTGAGCCGGGCTACCAAGTGACTACAAGGGCACATGTCTATTCTGCAAGGTCTCCAGCACGGTGGCTAGTGTGAGCTGGGCTAACACGTGACCCCAAGGGCACAGGTCTATTCTGCAAGGTCTGGCAAGCTTTGTGAACCTCTGGAACAAAGAAATGGTGGCCAGAGTGTATGAATAGCATGTGTGCTGACCCAGAGGTGGCAACTGGTGCTGGGAGCTGCTGCAAACACAGACCCAGGAAATCCAACGAGGATAGAGCCAGACCAGACAACGCTCATCTCTCTGGAAGGCCAGCTTAGCACAATGAATGTATGATGTCAGTACGCTGTTCCACAGCCACTCACACTTGTATTTCTCTTCCTCATGCAAGAGTGGCAAGATGCTATTATTTTATTTAAAACAATTATTGGAGCGTGGACACTAGGAAGCAGTTTTGTTTACAAGAAACAGTTAAGTGCTGACAGTTACTACCTGGGAGGCGAACTAATAGGGTCAACAGGAAAATATAGGGCATATTTACAAGGGAAGTGGGGGAGTGAGGCGTTTGCCTTCCTGGATTAACGCCTCACTCCGCCACTTCAGAAACGCAGGGCTGCACCATATTTACAAGACAAGGGGTTCCTTCCTGTACATAAACAATCATTGACCTTTTGCTGTTTTCATGTGTGCTACACAACGCAGCACACATGAAAACAGCAAAAACTAGGCAGAATTAAACATTTGTCCTCGTTGCGCATGGGTAAGACCAGACAGAAAAGGCAACAGGTAGGACTGAATGGCTGTAGGGCCGAATGTGAGTGAACTGCATGTTACAGAAAGTATCGCTCTTAATGTAGGTGCCATAAATATTCGACTTGGGGATGTCAACTTTCCTTATATGAGAATTGTATTTAATACAACCCCATGCGATAACTTGGGGCATCATTCCAATGCTGCACGGTCAGACCACTGACCGATATCGTGGCCGTAAGGAAGACCGCCTAACAGGCAGTTGGCAGTCTAACCACCACATTATGATGCGACTGCCATGATGGCAGTCGTAAATTGGTCCATACCACGTCAGTTTGAACTGCAGCCATTGAAAAGGCCTGCAGCACAAGCCCCTGTGGTGTGGAGCACCTCCTGCACCTCCATGCACTGCGTGCCATGCACCATGTGGCGCATGGCACATGGTGCATGGAGATGTGTGGGGGCACCACATGTGCCCCAGGACCACTTTGCTGTGGTCCATGAGGGACGGCCGCCCTGATTGGGGCTCCTAAAACCCGTTTCCGACAACCTTATTATGGCGGTGTATCCGACATGAAAGGGCTGTCTGAAAGGGGTATCGTAATCCCAATGGCGGTTCCTGCCTCAGCAGCGCCTCCTGTGGGGAATACGATTCTGACCACTGCCCTGTCAGGATCTGAGATCCTGGCAGAGGCTACGGTCTTCACTACGACAGCTTGTGGTTCGACTGCCAGTATTGTAATCCAGCGGTCAAACCGAAGGCCTGTCGGTCGGTCGGACCACCACGGATTGCCTGTCGGTGGCGATCCGACCGACAACAAATAAGCCCCCAAGTTATCAGGACCTTCTTTTCTCCCATGAAATATTATTAGACAAAGCATTTGGAAAACATCTGCACAGTATAGTACAGTCAAGATGAAGTGTGGAGAGGGATGACCAGACCTCATAATGTAAAAGGAGACATACATTTGTTTATTTTGTTACACAGAAGTGCATTTTAACTTTAATATTCAAATACTGTTAGCTGTTGGACTTAGTGTTATTTAAATTCAAATGAATGAGCAAATTCTTATAACAAGGAAGATGTCTTCGAACAAATGTATGCACAGAAACTTGTTGGATGTAACCTTATGTGCATAGCTAAGTTTAAATGAGTAAATTATGTTATTCCCACAAATGTATGCCGTGAACATTAATTCCTCGCATGACGACATGAGTGACCTTTAGTTTAATTGCTAATTCTGTCTCCTATCACCAAAGCACTTAGCGAAGGGACAGAGTGGAAGCACTCATTGTATTCTACAGCTCTTCCCAATATAGTCTTTCTTTGTCAGCATGTTATTAAAACATTTTGGCTGTAATACTCATTTCGTAACTACCTACCCCCTTGAATGCACTTATAACTCTGGTCTACTAACTCATGGGTGACTGACAGAGTGAGGACCCCTTCCTCCAGCTGTTAAACAATACAGTGCCAGTTCTGAGTAAATGAAAAAAGGAGATTTGGTTTACATACGCTAGTGAGATTCAGTTTCTGATGTGGTAGTAGGAAGACCGTATGACCAAAACTGGATAGCAGCAGTCTGTTTAACAGACAGAGGTAATGCAGAGATTAAGCATGTTCCTACTGATGTGGGTTAGAAGTAACCACTGTGTTAGACCTGTCATCCTTAGGGTGGTCTTTCCCCCAAACTTTTTGCCTGCTTACCTCCTCTTTTTGCTGTATCTTTTTGTTGGCCTTAGGATTCTGAGCACTTTACCACTGTTAACCAGTGCTAAAGAGCATGTGCTTCTCCCCTAAACATGGTGATATTGGTGTATACATGATTGGCATATTTAGTTTACTTATAAGTCCCTTGTCAAGTGGTATACCATATACCTAGGGCCTGTAATCTAAATACTACTAGTGGATCTGCAGCACTGGTTATGCCACCTACACAAGTAGCCTTTCAAACCTGTTTCAGGCTGCCATTTCCAGGCCTGGGTGTGCAGTTTACTGCCACTTTGACATGGCATTTAAAACCAATTGCCATGCCTTAAACACCCCTTTATTACACAAAAATCACCCATAAGGTAGGCCCTAGGTAGCCCTAAGGTTAGGTTGCTGAGTAACTAAAAGGTAGGAAACGTACGTTACACTTTATATGTCCTGGTAGTGACAAAAAGCTAAATTTGTTTTCCACTACTGTGAGGCCTACTCTTCTCATAGGCTAGTATTGATCACTCTTTAAAACACTTTTAAGCTGTAATTCATGATTAAAAAGGAGTAGCTGCATCATGTTTCATATATTTTGAATGGTAATGAGAAATCCTCTTTACATGGAAATCTGGATTTAACATTGCTATTTTAGAAATGCTAATTTTAGAAAGTCGACATGTGTCTGCTCTTACTGCTCTGTGTGCCTAGCAGCTTATCTCCAATACACGTCGGGGATGGGTTACATTTACACTTTGTGCATTTCCTCTACACAGCCACAAACACAGGAAGTGTGGGTGTGACAAAGAACTCATCTGCATTTGTTACATTCTTTCAGCTCTTCCTGAGCAGGAAGAGGGAGGGGGAGCTGACACATACACCTAAATAGGCAATGTCCTGTATCCCACAGAAAGGGCTCATTACCCATACTGGTATCCTGGCAATCAGGACCGGGATGAAACGGGGCCTCAGCACTTCAAGGCCCTGCTTTGAAGTCACCCCCACTTAAAAAAGGCACATTTGGGTAGAAGTACTGGGGCTCTGACCCTACCAAGACTGTACACTACTGGACCTGTGAAGACCTCTGCCAGGAGTACAGAATATTGTGAAACAAGGCTTGCTACTCTGCTTTACTGACTGGTCTGAAGTAACTACTTCTCTGCTTTGCTGAGCTGCCCTACTGCCTGCTGATCTCTGCTCTGCTGAGGACAAGGACAGGGTCAATCTCACTTGAACCCAGAGTGACTCAAAGGGCTTGCTGGCTTGCCCCCTGTTCTGAAGTCTCAGGGCCATCAAAGACTTCCTGCAGCCCTGCTGGACATTACCATATGTGAGTCCTCCTGTGCCTGAGGTGCCAATCCAGTCCTGGACCTTAGAAGTGGGTTCTGCAGCTGTTTTGCTGCAAAATTAATGCCGTGCCAACTTGCGCCGATCGGAACTGAAACAGTGCCACTCCACAACGGCTCAGTGCCGATCCATGGATATCCTGGAGCGGCTGGACGATGACAACGGGGGACACGACTGCGAGGTTCAATGACGATGCAGCGCCCCATTCTAAGCGGTTCAACAATGAGGCAGGACCAGACTGTGAGGATCAGCAACGACACATCGACCCGACTGAGTGAATCGAAACCGACGCATCGAGTCTTCGAAGTTTGCTCCATCCAAAGTACTTTTTCAGCGGACCATGTGTGGGTCTTGTATTCAGCCTGCTCTCCATTGCAGTCAGCCTGAACATTAAATTTGCCCCGGACCAGCTCGACCTCCAGTAACCCCTCAGGGGTTTTGACTTCTAAGCACTACTTTTTGCTTTAACCTTTAAAAATACATAACTACGGTTCTACCTATTTTATTTTTTGTTGTTTTGGTCTTGTTTTATTCATAAAATCATTATCTATTCATTTAAACCTGTGCGGAGTATTTTTGTGGTGTTTTCATTGTGTTACTGGGTGTGTGTGTTGCACAGATACTTTACACATTGCCTCTTCAGACAAGCCTGACTGCTCTGTTCCAAGCTACCCAAGGTTGAGCACAGGTTATCTTTTAGTGTGTGTCTAGCTCACTCTGACTAGGATTGTGGTGCCTACTTAGACAGGGTGTATACCTCTGCCAACTAGAGACCCTATTTCTAACACACTGCACTTGAAAAAGAAAAGGGCAAGAAGCTGCCATTACCCCATAAAAATCAGACAGTTATAAACTTATATTGCAAATACATTGCCTAAAAAGACTCCTCACCTAAAGTAAAACCTGAGAAGAGAAATGACGATAAAAAGCTGCCTTCAAACCGCTGGTGTGAAATTATTATAAACTGCTGGTGGCTGCAGATACTGACTTACGTAACTCTTTTTTTCCACTCACTTTCTACATGACTACTAATAAAACTGAGTGAGGGGTAACATGTCAAGCATTCTGTAGCATCTTAGTTGGTGTCTTCAATGAGCAATCAATGACTCTGTGTGGTAAGTAATAACGTCTCTTGTATTGGTAATTCAGATTATAGCCTTATTGCTGTATGTAGCGAGCTATGCCAGCCATTAATGGCTCACTCTAGGGTTATTGGCAAAGCGGGATATAAAGTTATTAGAACTGCCCATTGGGGCAGAATATCCTAATTCAAATCCAAAGGCCTCCCTGGAGACGGAGGGGGTTGAACCCACCTGTGGCTCCAAAGCCTTTGTTTCACAACTCTTGCTATGATTGTTCAACAGGTACAGCCACAGCCAGGGCCATGGCTATTAAATGTTGGCCATATAGATTTGTTATCTTTGATGTGAACATGTACTGTTGTAAAGCGCTCTGATTCCTTCAGGTCTAGTAAGCGCTATATAAAACTCAAATAAAACGAAGCAAAAGATGTGAAAGAAGTCTGAAGTCAGCACCTGGTTCTCCCTGGGCTCGGCTAAACTGCATTTTCTCGATCAGCCAAATCAGGGAGACCAAGAAGTTGAGCAGCATTCGCCCCTCCCTCTTTTCAAAGCTCCAGTGAAACTGCGAGCTACTGGAGGAGGGAGGGAGGAAGCTTCCAGTGTGCATTAGTCCACAGATTTTGCTGCTCCCTTCCCTTGCCCAATCCACGTTTTATGGAGAGACAGGAGAGAGAGAGAGAGAGAGAGAGGCTGAAGCTGTGAATTAGGACATTGTAATGTTGAGAGCAGAGGGTATATACCAGCTTTTATAGGCTGCTGCTGCTGCTACTTTGTCTTCAATGGAGTGCTCAACATTCCAATGTCCTAATATAGGTGTCATGAATGTCAGGTCTCTCATGCTTGAATCTTCCACCATTGTGCCCACTGATAGTTCTCTGCCACTTATCCACAGGCAGCACATTCAATTCATCACCAGATGGTACCATACCTCAACAGGTACTCTGAGATAGCATGCAATGAGCAGCAAACACATTCAAGTTTAACACTTGTCCATAGTTCCAGCCCACTGACTGGTGTTCACTAATGCAAGAATGGTGACCTGAGTGGTGGAGCTTAGGTAACTATTTGTCACCAAGGCACAAAACATGGGACGGCTCATGACTGTTACTGCTAAGGTCAAGCCCTTGCTGTGAGAAAGGGTTACATAAAAATAAATAATCATGTGTTCATGAACCTGTAACAAATAAGACTGTGTTGAAGCAATTTAATTGGAAGCGGACAGCCTCACTGTTTGAAAACAAATACATTGGAAAAGAATTAGCTGCCAACATCACATTTTTCCTCCATATATGCAGTGGATCTTTTTCTGGCATATGCCCATCTGGTTTGCTATAAAAGCTCTCCTCAGGGAAGCGCTAATTGTAATTGTAGCTAATGAAAACAAGCATTGGCAAAGCCAAAAGATCTGGCCTTGGCACAATGGTAAAAAAATATTTGTTCTGCATTGCAAACATAAGCCATATAAAGGAGAACAAGAAGAAAGAAAACAGCATGTCTAAATGAGGCAGCAACATGCTTGCAATATTTTTTATGTATTTACAAACCATCACCTATAAGTTTAATAAAACAGTATGCGTGCTTCCTAGCAGTCAAGTGTACTTTGTAAATGTATAGAAACCCACAATTTAAATATGATTCTTATTGGTGAAAAGAAAATACATTATGGGCCATCAATTGCTGTAACATGGAGACATAGTTTAAACACACAAGGATCACTTAAAAAATTAAAAGAATGTATAGAAAACAGCACTGACAAAAAAACAGTATTGGCCCACCAGCTGTGGCATTGAAGTGCACTTCTTCTTAGGTGGACATGTGCATATGATCAGGCAAAAAGCCATAGCTCAGAGGGCAATGAGCAAAGTTGGCAGGCAGATCATTTCACCATGCTGTATGCTGCTGAGGGGGGAGCAAAATGTCTACAACAGTTGAGAGAAAGTGGCTATAGGTACCCATACTCATATTTGTAGCAGTTCCTGGGTGCCCTACTGCAGACAGTCCCACAGTGCACCCTCTACCTGAATTGAACATGTCACAACCTTTCTTTCCCTGTGCAGAGCTCCTGTGCCCAACCATTTGCCCAACCATTTACTGCTAGGATCCCTTGAAATATCTGTAAGTGTGCCCTGAAAGAGATCAGGTTGAAGACCATAATGGAAGTATTAGACTTCTTTGTGAAAACTCTATGATGAAGCATGCTTTCAGGAGTTCCAGAAGGGTGAGAATTTTATAGTAAAAGTCACTAATGTTCCAGCTCCACCCAGACATACTGGACTCGTAGGGGACACCTTTATTTTGATTTATATACTGTAATTTCAAGGAAGTTGGGGGATCCCAACTGATAGTCTCTCTCCTTCCCTTTGATAATTCATTAAGTTTGCACAGACCTACAGTTTTACTGATAAAACTATATTGCACACAAATGATAATTAGTGGAAATCGGATTTCAGTGAACATTTATCATTTGTGGATCACTAAGTAAAGTGTGTTGATTTGTTTTGATCCTATTAAAAATGTGTTTGGATCACACTTAGAAATACAAAACAATGTGCTTCATTTTTGCTTTCCTAACTGCTGGATGTGTACAGCTCATTTACAGGTATTTACATTTTGTTGTATGATACAAAAAGTGATATCCTACAGGCTTTCCTTTCACACTTCTGGGGCCACTGCAAGATTGCCACTTAATTCATTTTATTTTTGTTACTGCAAAAGGAAGAAGTTTGTAAACACCAATGTCCATATAAAAAAACATAAGCAGCAATTTGCCAGGAGTCATAGCCTAACATTGGACCTCTGTCTTTGAAGCACAGCAACTAGGGACTTATAGTTAAGTGAAATTGGCCATTTAGGAGTATAGCCAATTATGACATGTGTTAGGAGCCAGAGCACATGCACTGGGGCCTGGTTAGCAGAATCCCAGTGAACAGAGTAAAAACCTGCAGCATTAGTCTACAAAATATGGGTGATCGTACAAAAAGGGGAAGAGCGATTTCCTACCACAGTTAAACACGTCAATGGGCAGAGAGGGCTGACCGAAAGCCACTTTATGGATGTATATATAAATAGATGTACAAACACAGTAATTGCCAGTGGTTAAACTTATTATGAGTATCCTCTCATCGCCTTTTGTGTGTTTCATGCCTGCCCAAAGTGGCCCAGGGTATACCCAGACGTGGGTCCCTTGTTATCTGTGCCACTGGAAGCAAGCTACACACGACTGAAGAGCCCCAATCTAGGTGAGACCTGTCTTGGGTAGCTGGTGTTCTGTTTCAGAAAGGACCTGGCTTAACAGTTTGGGCTGGACTGTTCCAACTGGAGAAGGACCAAGGCTGATTTGTATATGGCTGACTCTAATCTTGGCATGGTGGGCAAATAAAAAAACGGTTGGAATGCTACCCAATCGAATGTAATAGTGATATGATACAAGGACTTTATTTGTTACATAACTATTACAGGCTGAACTTTTATTGGTAACAATGCAAATTCATAGTTACGAACAAAGCCAGTACCGCTGTTTCAAGCACATCGTAAAATAAAACTCACGATGGCGGCCAAAATATTGTATTTGCACTAGGAGGGCACAGTCCGCTCTCAATGTCTTTTCGTAACTCAACAATGTGAAGCATACTTTGGATATCATTTAAAAGCAGCAATATCGAACCATGTGCATTTCACTTATTGACCACATGGACAAAGGCATGTTTCTGAAACACGTCTGCTAAATAAAAAGTGATTTTGAACTCAGTGTGTCCATGTGAGTGCCCATTACTTACCTCCCCAGAGAGTTTTTTTTTTAAATGTATCGTGAGTCCATCCCCACGAACGAAGGTACCCACCTAATAAGTGTTCATCAGCAATTGGTGGAAATGTTAAATATATATATATATATTTATATTTATATGGATGTATGTATATTTTTATTACAAGAAGCTGAAAAAAGATAAAGCGGTCTCTAGGCCAGACGTCAAAAGAGGTAAAATATCTGCATTACAAAATTCTGAAACCAAAGTGAAAGTTCTGGACTGCAAATTGCTCACAGTCAAATGTTTATTTATTGGATGTATACTCCAAAGAATATATATATACTTATTTTTTTCTCACCACATAGGGGAGAGAGAAGCTCAGATCCATTCAGCTTCCATATTAGTTATCAAGTAATCAGGGAAGAATGGATCACTTGTCCTGTTTTTACCAGGGTCTGGGGTTCTTACCGTCTAAAAAACCCTCATTCACGTATTACTCGTTGCAGCGATATATCTTGGTTGTCCAATTTTGTTTCTTACGTGAAAAGCATCATCATTGGGTCTTATATGTGCTTTCCTCCAGGGCCAGACTGGGAATGAAAACCGGCCCTGGTAAAGTGCTCGGCCGCCCCCCCCCCCCCCTCCGGGGTAGGGGGTGCCGCCAAACTCTTTGCCAGGGCCGGTTTCCGGACCATTTTGTTACACGGCCGATTATGCAGAAATGGCCCTGTAACAAAAATGGCCCCCAGGGGCCCAAAACCAGCCCGGTGCCCGCTACGGCCAGTCCGGCCCTGTTTTCCTCCACCGAGAGGGAGACCAACTGGTTATTCGCAGTAGGGATCAGGGATGGTG
Source organism: Triturus cristatus (assembly GCF_964204655.1). Taxonomy (NCBI): domain Eukaryota; kingdom Metazoa; phylum Chordata; class Amphibia; order Caudata; family Salamandridae; genus Triturus; species Triturus cristatus. The sequence goes on from NC_140591.1 coordinate 521,600,599, forward strand.
ATCAGGAGTAGTGAGCGTGAGAGTGGAGTGGGCTTAAAATTACCTCCTTGCCGCTGGTTTGAATTTATTTAGTCAGGGGTGGGACAAAATTGAAAAGAATTGCGGTGCGTGAATAGAAGGGTTACTTATCTATAGCACCTGTGTTAGGAAATAAGTGGTCGAGCGGTCGACATGTTTCAGCCCTATGGTTGCCCAGTCGGATCGGGAGGCTTTCTTCAGGACCGGATTGGCAGGTCACTATTGCGTGTCCTGCGAAGGTAAGTGTAGGAGAGTAGGATCTGCACTTATGTTGCCCCCACTTTTTTTCTGATTTATACACTGGTTTCTGGCTATAGTCTGGCTGGGTCCCTGCTAATCAGGGCCCCAGCCTCACTGATCTCTCTAAAACAACTTGGTGTGCATATTAGATGCACTAGGGATTGGATACTGTGGTACCTTATGAGCCCCTAGTATATGGTACCTTGGGTACCTAGGGCATTGGTACTTCACAGGCCTACCAGGGGCTGCAGCATGTATTATGCCACCCCTGGGAAGCATTCACAATCTGACACCACAGGCCTGCTACTGCAGCCTGTGTGAGGTAGTGTTAGCACTCCTCACTGAGGTGTAGGTTCCTATAACTCACCATACACACACATATAAACCTATCAGTCACCCCTCTTGCAGGCCCTAACAATCCTGAGGGCAGGGTGCTTGGTTCACTATGTGAGGGGGTGTTTCTGCATGAGCAGGACCCCTCTGCTGCTGGCAGAGTCTATTCTCTGCTGCTGTTTGTGGATGTGGTTAAACCATATACTCTTAAGTGCATTATAACCTCGCGGTAAATGCTAACTTTGGAATGACTGCATCAAAACATGTCGTGTTTGGTGTCAAACAACTTGGAATCATACCCCCACACCAGTAACTGGTGTGGGATTATGATCCCACCCTTCTAGAGGGGATGACATGTATCCACTGTACTAAACAGTTGAAATCTTCTAGAGCCCTGGCATCACAAAATGGATGCCACCAGCACAGACACTGGGCTGCCCTCCTGCTGCTGACCGAAACTCGCAGTGGAGGAAGCCCAACAAAAGGTATCCTGTCACAGGGAGGTGTCACCACCTCCCAGACAGGATTTAGTGTATTGGAGCTGGGTGGGTGCACTCCTACAGTGCTTTGGAGTCCTGCACTGGGGGAGCACTAGGCTCAAACCGGTTCAGGGGCTACCTGCCCCTGCTCTGGCGCAAAACTGGACAAAGGGAAGTGGGTGTAACCACCCACTGCCCTGACCCTCCTAGAGGAGTGGTCATAGAGCTAGTCCCTCCCCTATCTTCACTATAAGATACCAAGCATTGCCAATGCAATTCAGATTACCCTAGACGACGCTCTACAAAGAAGAATCCTGGCCCTTCAACGTTCCACTATCTCTGGAAGACTGAAGAATCTCCCTTGGAGTCAAGGAGTGACTCCCCTGCTTGGCAGGCACCTGTAACTTCAATCGACGGTTGCAAACTTCACCGCTCCCGCCGGAGTCCGAAGTCTCTGCGTCCCCTGAAGTGGATTTCCTGACCTCTCGACGGCCATTTGAGTCCCCAGCAAAGCTGTGGCATCTGGACCCCACGAGTGATGGGGAACAGCAATACCAGGGAACCGTGCACTGATTTCGAGTGCAAATCCTAAACAACGTTCTACGAACTTGTGCTTTGGACCATCTGTAGTCCAAGTCCCTAACAGGTCTGGTACCAAACATCAGCAGCCTACCCCGTCCCGAGTGACCGTGGGCTCCTGTGGAACTTTTCCTGCAAAGACGTCTTCGCGGTTACTTGCCCGTTGGCTAGTGACTCACCCGAAGACTTTCTCATCAACTTCAAGGGCTCTCCTGGTTGCTCCGGGCCTGCCATCACTTAATCTTGCTGGGTAAGTCCATCAGACCTTGCTGGTCTGCATCCGACCATCTTCAGTCCACACGAGACTTGCAGTTACCAAGGCTTGTTGGCTCCAATCCAGTTGCTGACGCCGTCATCAGCGGCAGACGTTGTGGGACACTCCGAATCCAGCTGCTGGTCATCGTCGATCCCTCCTGGACCTCGTGAGCGAAGAGACAAATCACCATCGACGACCTGAAACGACACAACATCAGTGGTCATCCATCCTGCTGGCCACCGGTCACCGGCAAGTGACTTTGAACACTGTCCCCTCAATTTTCAGGTCCTCTTCATCTTCAATCCATCTTCGGATTCCAGCGGACACCTCTTCAGTCATCTCAAGCAGCAAGTCTTCATTGGTCTCCATTGAAAACAGCATCGCGACCCGACACCAAAAGACACCTATGCACCCGGCTTCCCTGGGTGAGGTAACTCGTGCACTCTGGTGCCCAAGTGTGTGTTTGCCCTCGAAATACTTACCCTGTAAGTGGCTTGCTTGTTGACTTCTTCGAAGTGCCCTAAAACTTTAAAATACAAACCGCGACTTGCCCCATTATAATCTATAGGAAACCCCCGGCTGTGTTTAGACACTGCACGCGTCTCCCGTGGGCTTGTTACTTACCTGCTAACACTGCAGTAGTGAAGCCCCAGCGATTCCCAAGGCCCTAGGCTTTGTCATTTTGCAAGTCAAGTTTGTTAAACCATTTTCTTAGTATATGGTCTGGTACGCCCCTAGGGCTCCAGCCATATTTGTGCTTAATTTATTGAGAAGTGTTGATATTTGAATGTGTACTGGTCTTCTAATCTCATAAAGAGATTAGTAGAGTGTGTCTAGAAATAAATACATATATATTTGATATATATACCTGTGTGGTGTCCTTTCATTTAGTAATTCAAGAGATTATGAGGTAAATCAAGCTGCTTTACATTCCTCAGAGACTTAGCCTGAAGGCTGCTCTCCACAGCTACCACTAGGATAGCTTTCTTTAAAAGGTTGTCTTAAACCTATCTACCATAAGATTCGAATTGGACTGGTGCAAGGTGGCCACTATAACTAGTGACCAGCATATGCCAGGCCAACTTCTCACATTGGTGGGCAGCGAGTGGGATTCCAGCTTGCCATTGTTTTACCAGAAAATCTCTATTTGATTACTAACTGAATAACCACTAAAGGTACTCAAGGTACATATAAAGTCAAGCTAGTATCAATAAGTTCTACTGAACTTAGAGCTGTTTGTGAAGGGATAAGCACACCCTTGCTACAGCTCAAGCTAGGTTCAGTAGGCCTCAACTAGTGTAGGTAGTACAACACTGCACAACACTAGTTTGTCTCACCAAGGTGGAGCCAGTGGGTCCACCCCATCTCAGTACAAAGACATAGCCTACACTGACCTGAAGGCCTTATGCTTTGAAAGACAACTGAGGGTGGGCAGGAGTCCCTCCTCACAACACCTGAGAGATCTGTTTGTAGCAGATGACCTTAGACAAGCTCTAGGAGCTAGTGGGTCTGCATCAGGGAGTGGGTCAACCATAGTCTCTGGGTCTGATGATGAAAATCAAGATGACCTGGAGTCTGTGATTGAAGGGCCAGACCCAGAAAGGTCTGAACAGAACAGAGGAATTCTCCTTAAGAGAGCTGACAAAGTGGGAGATAGGACCAGATCCCCTTCAAGGGAATCTGACCATTCATATCACTCTGGAAGAGACTTTGTTCCACAGAGGAACTCCACCTATCCAAGGGAGACCTCCTCTGACAGAAGGTTCAAGATGCTCCAGTATGAGGAAGCTAGGCTTGCCCTCAGAACCAAGCAATTGGCCTTAAATAGGGAAGCCTTCGAGCTCCAAAGAGCTTCTAAGAAGGAGGGGTTAGATACCCCTGGTGGCAGCAACAGTGTCCCTAGAGGCAGAGATTACATTCCAGACCATAGGAACCTGTCCAAGGTTGTTCCTCCCTACCAGAGTGGGCATGATATCCACAAATGGATAACTGCTATGGAGAGGGCCTGTAAAGTTCAACAGGTCCCCCAGACACAGTGGGCAGCAATCTTGTGGCTCTCCTTTTCAGATAAAGGTAGAGACAAGCTCCTCACTGTTAGAGAAGAGGATGCTAATGATTATGAAGCCCTGAAGAGTGCTTTGATAGATGGGTTTGGCTTAACCACTTAACAGTACAGGTTGAAGTTAGGAGACACCCAGAAAGCACAGACTCAGGATTGGACTGACTTTGTTGATTGTGCAGCCAAGGCTCTAGAAGGTTGGCTGGTTGGTAGTAGAGTAACTGACTTTAAGGGATTGTATAATCTTATAATGAGAGAACAGATCCTTAATAATTGCCAGAACCAGTTGTTGCATCAGTACCTGGTGGACTCTGAACTGACCTCTACCCAAGAATTGGGAAAGAAGGCAGACAAATGGGTCAGAACCAGGGTGAGGCAGAAAAACCAGAACCAAGGTGGTGACACTAAGAAGCAAGATCCTAAAGGCTCAGATAAAGGTGGGGATAAATCTAAAGACCAGAAGTCTTCACAAGGGCCCCAAAAATCTGCATCTGGTGGGGAGTCACAATCTGCAAAGGGAAAAGGCAAAAAGAAGCCCTGGTGCAAATTCTGTAAACAGAAAGGGCACTGGACTTCTGATTGTACCAAGTCCAAAGACCAAACCACCACCACTCCAGCCCCTAAGGCAACTGTTCCCCCTAGTGCAGTCATTGGTGGAGGTAATACTCAGAATAAGGGTGTAGTAGGGTTGACCCTGGGTTCTGATGTGGACTCTGGCCTAGTCAGAGTACCAACACAGGCATTGCTAGTTTGTGAGGGAGACCTTGATATGTCCTTCCTAGTGAGCCCCAATAACCTGGGCAAGTACAAACAGCAGCCTATCATACATGGCAAACAGGCTTTGGCATTTAGGGACACAGGTGCTAGTGTCACCATGGTGGCAGAGGACCTAGTGGACCCTACACAGATCATCCTGGGTGAAATGTACCAGGTAACCAATGCAAGCAACACCAGGACCAACCATAGCCTGGCAGTTGTGAATTTCTCCTGGGGAGGGGTAACTGGCCTAAAAAAGGTAGTAGTCAGTGCAGACCTCCCTGTCGATTGTTTGTTGGGCAATGATCTGGAGACTTCAGCCTGGTCTGAAGTAGAATTATGAACTCATGCTGAGATGTTGGGCATACCTGCAGAGGTATTTGCTGTGACCAGGTCACAAGCCAAAATGCATAAAGCTGAACCAGCTCTGGATCCTGAAACTATGGACCAGGTGCTACCCAAGGGGAGGAGCAGTAGGGTTAAGGCTGGGCCTTCCCCTCTGTCTCAGATCTCAGATTCCCCTCCTGAGGGAGGAGAAGCAGAGCCTGAAGAAGGAACTGCCCCAGAGGAACTTGCGCCTGGTCAGGTTGAGTTCTTGGGGGCAGGGGGACCTTCCAGGGAAGATCTGAGCAAAGAGCAACAGTGCTGCCCCACTCTTGAACCCCTCAGACAGCAGGCTGCTGCTGAGGCTGCTGGGAGTGCTAGTGGGTCCCATAAGGTTTATTGGGATGAGGGGCTCCTATATTCTGAGGCTAGAGATCCTACCCCTGGAGCCACCAGGAGGTTGATAATTCCTCAGAAGTTTAGGGGTTCCTCTTGACCCTAGCACATGACATCCCATTAGCAGGACACTTGGGCCAAAACAAGACCTGGAACAGGCTTGTACCACATTTTCATTGGCCACACATGTCTGAGGACACCAAGGAGTTTTGTCGCTCCTGTGTCACTTGTCAAGCCAGTGGCAAGACAGGTGGCACTACAAAGGCCCCCCTGATACCACTACCTGTGGTGGGGGTTCCCTTTGAAAGGGTAGGGATTGACATTGTTGGTCCCCTTGACCCACCAACTGCATCTGGGCACAGATGTATACTGGTGGTAGTGGATCATGCCACCAGGTATCCAGAAGCTATACCCCTAAGGACTACCACAGCTCCTGTGATAGCAAGAGCCCTCATTGGAGTTTTCTCCAGAGCGGGTTTCCCTAAGGAGGTCATCTCTGACAGAGGTTCTAACTTTATGTCAGGATATCTAACTGCAATGTGGAAGGAGTGTGGTGTAAACTACAAATTCACTACTCCCTATCACCCACAATGCAATGGGTTGGTTGAGAGATTCAACAAAACCCTAAAGGGAATGATTAAAGGCCTCCCAGAAAAGCTTAGGCGAAAATGGGACCTTTTACTTCCCTGCCTTCTGTTTGCATACAGGGAGGTTCCACAGAAGGGGGTTGGCTACAGCCCTTTTGAACTTCTGTTTGGGCACCCTGTTAGAGGACCATTATGTCTGGTGAAGGAGGGATGGGAGTTACCTCTCAAACCTCCCAAACAGGATGTGATGGATTATGTACTTGGTCTCCGCTCCAGGATGGCAGAGTATATGAAGAAGGCCACTAAAAACCTTGAGGCAAGCCAAGAACTACAAACAGCTTGGCATGACCAAAAGGCTGTCCTGACTGTTAACCAGCCAGGCCAGAAAGTGTGGGTGTTGGAGCCTGTGGCCCCAGCAGCTCTCCAGGACAAATGGAGTGGCCTCCATACAATTGTTGAGAAAAAGGGAGAGGTCACCTACTTGGTAGATCTTGGCACTCCCAGGAGCCCCCTTAGGGTGCTCCATGTCAACAGACTTAAGGCATATGTGGACAGGGCTGACATGAGTTTGCTCATGGCAACTGATGAGGACCAGGAGGAGGAGAGTGACCCTCTCCCTGACCTGCTCTCACAGAACCCTGATGATGGGTCAGTTGATGGTGTTGCTTTGGCAAGCAGCCTCACTGAACATCAACAAACTGAATGTAGACAAGTGCTACATCAGTTTAGACATATGTTTAGCCTGACCCCAAGTCAGACTTCCTGGTGCACCCATGAGGTGGACACTGGAGACAGTCTGCCTGTAAAGAGTAAAATCTACAGGCAACCTGACCATGTCAGGGATTGTATCAGGACTGAAGTCCAGAAAATGTTGGAGCTAGGTGTTATTGAGCCCTCAGATAGCCCTTGGGCTAGCCCAGTAGTCCTTGTCCCAAAACCTCACACCCAGGGTGGTAAGAAAGAGATGAGGTTTTGTGTTGACTACAGGGGCCTCAATGCAGTCACCAGGACTGATGCCTACCCAATACCAAGGGCAGATGAACTAATAGACACTTTGGCCTCAGCCAAGTATCTCAGTACATTTGACCTTACAGCTGGCTATTGGCAAATCAGGTTAGCTGACGATGCCAAGGCTAAAACAGCCTTTTCGACCCCTGGTGGGCACTATCACTTTGTGGTAATGCCCTTTGGTTTGAAGAATGCGCCTGCCACATTTCAGAGGTTGGTGAATAAAGTTCTGACTGGTATAGAAACCTATTGCTCAGCTTATCTTGATGATATTGCTGTCTTTAGTTCCACCTGGCAGGATCACTTGGTTCACCTCAGGAATGTACTGGAAGCCCTGCAGAAAGCAGGCCTCACTATCAAGGCCACTAAGTGCCAGATAGGGCAGAGTTAGGTTGTGTACCTGGGCCACCTTGTAGGTGGAGGCCAGGTTCAACCATTGCAGAGCAAGATCCAGACAATAATGGAATGGGTAGCTCCAACCACCCAGACACAGGTGAGAGCCTTCTTGGGCCTGACTGGGTATTACAGGAGGTTTGTTAAGGGATATGGATCTATAGTGACCCCCTTAAATGATCTGACCTCCAAGAAAATGCCAAAAAAGGATCAGTGGACAGCTAGCTGTCAAAAGGCATTTGATGACCTCAAGCAGGCAATGTGCACTGCCAACATCTTACAGAGTCCAGATTACAAAAAGAAGTTCATTGTACAAACAGATGCTTCAGAGCTGGGTGTGGGAGCTGTACTGTCTCAACTTAATGATGAAGGTCAAGACCAGCCAGTAGCTTTCATAAGCAGAAGGCTTACCCCTAGTAAGAAACGTTGGTCAGCTATTGAGAGGGAGGCCTTTGCTCTGGTGTGGGCCCTGAAGAAGCTGAGGCCATACTTGTTTGGCACTCACTTCGTAGTTCAGACTGACCATAAGCACCTCCTATGGCTCAATCAGATGAAAGGTGAAAATCCTAAACTGCTCAGGTGGTCCATTTCCCTACAGGGGAAGGACTATACAGTGGAACATAGACCTGGGACCCAACATGCCAATGCAGATGGACTCTCAAGGTATTTCCACTTAGAACATGAAGACTCAACTGGTCAAGGTTAGTTTAATGTCCCTGCGTTTGGGGGGGGGGGTTGTGTAGGAGAGTAGGATCCGCACTTATGTTGCCCCCACTTTTTTTCTGATGTATACACTGTTTTCTGGCTATAGTCTGGCTGGGTCCCTGCTAATCAGGACCCCAGTCTCACTGATCTCTCTAAAACAACTTGGTGTGCATATTAGATGCAGTAGGGATTGGATACTGTGGTACCTTATGAGCCCCTAGTATATGGTACCTTAGGTACCTAGGGCATTGGTACTTCACAGGCCTACCAGGGGCTGCAGCATGTATTATGCCACCCCTGGGAAGCATTCACAATCTGACACCACAGGCCTGCTATTGCAGCCTGTGTGAGGTAGTGTTAGCACTCCTCACTGAGGCACAGGTTCCTATATCTCACCATACACACACATATAAACCTATCCGTCACCCCTCTTGCAGGCCCTAACAATCCTGAGGGCAGGGTGCTTGGTTCACTGTGTGAGGGGGTGCTTCTGCATGAGCAGGACCCCTCTGCAGCTGGCAGAGTCTATTCTCTGCTGCTGTTTGTGGATGCGGTTAAACCATATACTCTTAAGTGCATTATAACCTCGCGGTAAATGCTAACTTTGGAATGACTGCATCAAAACATGTCGTGTTTGGTGTCAAACAACTTGGAATCATACCCCCACACCAGTAACTGATGTGGGAGTATGATCCCACCCTTCTAGAGGGGATGACATGTACCCACTGTACTAAACGGTAGAAATCTTCTAGAGCCCTGGCATCACAAAATGGATGCCACCAGCACAGACACTGGGCTGCCCTCCTGCTGCTGACCGAAACTCGCAGTGGTGGAAGCCCAACAAAAGGTATCCTGTCACAGGGAGGTGTCACCACACCAGGATTTAGTGTATTGAAGCTGGGTGGGTGCACTCCTAGAGTGCTTTGAAGTCCTGCACTGGGGGAGCAGTAGGCTCCTCTGTGCATATGCCAGCTCAAACCGGTTCAGGGGCTACCTGCCCCTGCTCTGGCATGAAACTGGACAAAGGGAAGTGGGTGTAACCACCCACTACCCTGACCCTCCTAGAGGAGTGGTCATAGAGCTAGTCCCTCCCCTATCTTCACTATAAGATACCAAGCATTGCCAATGCAATTCAGATTACCCTGGACGACGCTCTACAAAGAAGAATCCTGGCCCTTCGATGTTCCACTATCTCTGGAAGACTGAAGAATCTCCCTTGGAGTCAAGGAGTGACTCCCCTGCTTGGCAGGCACCTGTAACTTCAATCGATGGTTGCACACTTCACCGCTCCCGCCGGAGTCCGAAGTCCCTGCATCCCCTGAAGTAGATTTCCTGACCTCTCGACGGCCATTTTGAGTCCCCAGCAAAGCTGTGGCATCTGGACCCCACGAGTGACGAGGAACAGCAATACCAGGGAACCGTGCACTGATTTCGAGTGCAAACCCTAAACAACGTTCTACGAACTTGTGCATTGGACCGTCTGTAGTCCAAGTCCCTAGCAGTTCTGGTACCGAAAATCAGCAGCCTACCCCATCCCGAGTGACCGTGGGCTTCTGTGGAACTTTTCCTGCAAAGGCGTCTTCACGGTTACTTGCCCGTTGGCTAGTGACTCACCCGAAGACTTTCTCATCAACTTCAAGGGCTCTCCTGGCTGCTTCGGGCCTGCCCTCACTTACCCTTGCTGGGTAAGTCCATCAGACCTTGCTGGTCTGCATCACCAACTATCTTCAGTCCACACAAGACTTGCAGTTGCCAAGGCTTGTTGGCTTCAATCCGGTTGCCGACACCGTCATTAGCTGCAGACGTTGTGGGACACTCAGAATCCAGCTGCTGGTCATCGTCGATCCCTCCTGGACCTCATGAACGAAGAGACAAATCACCATCGACGACCTGAAACGACGCAACATCAGTGGTCATCCATCCTGCTGGCCACCGGTCACTGGCAAGTGACTTTGAACACTGTCCCCTCAATTTTCAGGTCCTCTTCATCTTCAATCCATCTTCGTATTCCAGCGGACACCTCTTCAGTCGTCTCAAGCAGCAAGTCTTCATTGGTCTCCATTGAAAACAGCATCGCGACCCGACACCAAAAGACACCTATGCACCCGGCTTACCTGGGTGAGGTAACTCGTGCACTCTGGTGCCCAAGTGTGTGTTGGCCCTCGAAACACTTACCCTGTAAGTGGCTTGCTTCTTGACTTCTTCGAAGTGCCCTAAAACTTTAAAATACAAACCGTGACTTGCCCCATTATAATCTATAGGAAACCCGCGGCTGTGTTTAGGCACTGCACGCGTCTCCCGTGGGCTTGTTACTTACCTGCTAACACTGCAGTAGTGAAGCCCCCGCGATTCCCAAGGCCCTAGGGTTTGTCATTTTGCAAGTCGAGTTTGTTAAACTATATTCTTAGTATATGGTCTGGTACGCCCCTAGGGCTCCAGCCATATTTGTGCTTAATTTATTGAGAAGTGTTGACATTTGAATGTGTACTGGTCTTCTAATCTCATAACGAGATTAGTAGAGTGTGTCTAGAAATAAATACATATATATTTGATATATATACCTGTGTGGTGTCCTTTCATTTAGTAATTGAAGAGATTATAAGGTAAAACAAGCTGCTTTACATTGCTCAGAGACTTAGCCTGAAGGCTGCTCTCCACAGCTACCACTAGGATAGCTTTCTTTAAAAGGTTGTCTTAAACCTATCTACCATAAGAGTCGAATTGGACTGGTGCAAGGTGGCCACTATAACTAGTGACCAGCCTATGCCAGGCCAACTTCTCACAGTAAGTAATTGCACTTACCCTTCCTTCTGTCCAATCAGAACAGTTCGCAAGGTGGTGTTGTCAGATATACAATGCATCTTCTTCAGATTCCCTCAGTTTGCACTCTTTTCGTCAGGTTTGATACAGCTTTCTAGCATAATTGTTACATGATGTAAGGTTCCCATGAGAACCCTCTTGCTTAAACTAAAAGATGCACTACAAGTTCATCGCATACACAAAGACTAGTCAGTAATGTGAAAGCATATGTAAGGTTATTTGGAAGCAACATGTCTATGTCACCATTTATTCAATACAGTTTCAATAAAACTATTATATTCTAGTGACATGATCTAACATGGGGTGAGAAACTTAATGAACATGATATTAGAGTCAGCACATTTCTAAATCAATGCTAGGCAGTTGCACAGAATGCTTTACTATGAGCAAAGTTCAAAAGGAAAGATTTGGGCCTAGTCACTGCACAGGCTAAAGTATAGTTACTTGGTGCAAACTTTTTGAAAAACACACATTTATAAATGAAGCATTTCTGATTACATCTTCCAGTTCTACAGTAGTTATAATTAGATATATTTTCTGTTTATTTATTAATATTCTAAGAAAGTGCATTCATGTTTTTATTTGTAAGTCATTTTCTAAAGAAGGCATTACAATTGTATTTATTAATATTCTAACGATGTACATTCATGTTTTTATTTGTAAGTCATTTTCTAAGGTGAGCATTTCATTAGCATTTAAACATGTTCTAAAATATAATTCTACCATAGTGAATATGGAAACTTTCTAAATATATGGTAATTTTTCCCAAAATTCTGAAGCAGAAAGGAACAATAAGTAATCACGGGTTGTCATGGTATTGGTAGCAGCCTTTAATCCACCAGTTTTGAAATGTATCTAAAAATGAACTGCAGATGTATTTATTTACCAATTTATAAAGCGCCTGGTTACTCCTCGCTAGGATTCTAGCCCCCAATAGAAGATGGTATGAGAAAGGGCAGAAGGAACTAAGCCTAAAGCTACGAAGAGCAGAACACTAAAAAGAGGTAGGCTAAACAGTCCCTATTTGAGTACGGAAAACACAGGTTCTTAATCCCTTATGGAAAATCCTTTCCATAGGTTCTTGTCTCAGATTCAGCTGCAAGGTATTCCACATTTTGGCTGCAAGAGAACTGAAGGACCGGGTTCCTATCCTAGCCCTCTGCACTATTGGCACCTTCGTCAAGTGAGTCCCTACAGATCTTAAATTTCATGAAGGTGTGTAGGGTGTGATCATAGATCGCAGGTAGCTTATGCCTTTGTTTGATTCTGTGGCAATAGCACATATCCTTGTAGGTAATCATATTCACTGGCAGCCAGTGAAGAGTAATCAGAGCTTTTGAGTCAGATGCTCCTCTCGGAAGATTAAGGATCAAGAGTGCAGCTACATTTTGGATGTGTTGGGGTTTAGTTAGACTTCCTTTGATGGCTCCCAAGTAGAGGATGTTACCATAGTTTATTTGGGACGTTACAGGGCATGAACAACTGTTTTCCTGGCCGATATAGGTAGTAGGTCCAAGAACTTCCTTAAGACTTTTAGGGTCCCAAAAAACGTGCCCGCTACCTTCCTAATTTGACTCTCAAACGAGAGTTTAGGATCAAACCACACCCCCAGATTTTTGGTTTCCGCTTTCAGGACAGAGGTTTGACCCAGGGCCTCAGGCCACCAGGCCAACGACCAAATAGAAGGTGTTTTCCCAAATATCATTATCTCCGTTTTGTTGCCATTAAGTTTTAGGCAATTGTTGGTCATCCAGGAGGCTAGCTCTTCTAAACATTGAGAGAATTGTGTTGCAGCTGCCTCGGCATCCTGAGATATAGTTACTATAAGTTGTGTATCATCCGCATATAACACGATTTCTACATTGTGTTTTTCCACGATTTCCGCCAGGGGGCCAATATATAGATTAATTAGAGTAGGGCTCAAAATAAAGCCCTGTGGCACCCCTTCTGTGAGAGGGATGCTGTCTGACATATGCAGATGCTGGGCAACTTGAATGCTCCGTGTAAGAAGGAAAGAGGTCATCCAGCGTAATGCTGTACCCCTGACCCCACAACGACTTAACCTCTGAAGAAGGTTATATGATACCGGGTCACAATCTGCGCTTAGGTCAAGTAACCCCAGAGCGGCTGTTTGTCTTTCATCCTCACACCTTCTAAGGGTTTCGGTCACGAGAAGTAGGGCTGACTTCGAGGAGTAAGAGGCCCTTAAACCCGATTGAGTGGGGTGAAGCAAATCTTTTAAATAGATATGATTTGGAAGTTGGTTATTCAAAGCTTTCTCCGTAATTTTAGCGAAGAATGGTAAAGGTGAGATGGGAAGTAAGTTCTCTAGTTGTATAGGGTCAGCAGAGGGTTCTTTCTGCAGAAGGAGTGCTACTGCGTGCTTCCATTTTTGTGGAATTTCGCCTAAGGGAAAGGATAAAGAGATTAGCTGTTGTACATGAGGAGGAATGATCTCCATTCCTTGAAGAACATTTTTACGTGGGGCCAGATCAAGAGAGGACCTTGACTTAATGCTCATAGTCAGGCCCTTCAGATCTTCCAGAGAGTGGGTCCCAAATTCATTGAGACTGTTCTCACTAGGGGTTTCATCAAAAAAGATATCTCGATTGATACAGCTGCGAACTTCTAATGGGAAGGTGTCATATTTTCTACTTACTTTAGAAGCGAAGAGGGAAGCAATCTTATAGCAGTTTTCTAAAGTTGATGGTACTGGGGATGTCGCACGTTCCAAAGAAGACAGAGAATTAAGAATAGGAAACAGTTCTTTGGAAGAATTATTAGCATTCTCTATTTTTATGTTATAGAAATCGCAATGCGTTTTCCTAATGAGCACATGGCACTGTTTTAGTTTATTTTTATACCTGGCTCTACGGATTGGGCAATAGTCCTTCTTCCAAATCCGCTCTAGGCAATAACAAGTTTTTTTGGCTGTTGTTAAAACATCATTAAACCAAAGGGCGGAGTTCCATGACCTAGACATGTTCTAAGTAGTCAAAGGAGCTATCTTATCTAGGGCTTCTGATAACTATTTTTCTAGTTCCAGGTTGGCAAGATTAACATCCTCCCCAAGATTAATATCGGTGCCCAAGAGAGTATTAGAAAAGATCTTAAAAATACATTTTGCCCACTTTCTTCTGGTCATAGTCTGGTTGGACCTGATGGTGGATAGAGGCCTATGTGAAGGCACAGTGAAAGCCACTAAGTGGTGATCTGACCAGGGAACTATTAATGGTGCGTCGATCTTAATGGTAGAAAAATTAGCAAATAAAGGGTCTAAAATATGTACTGATTGATGGGTGGGAATGCTCACTTTTTTAACTAAATGAACTGTTTCGAGCTCCCTACTTAAAGCGTGTGCCTCCGAGTTGAGGTTATTGTCGAAGTGCATGTTTAGATCACCTAGAACTATCAGGTTGTTGTGGCTTAGCGCTGGCTGAACAATATTCTCTACAAGGCTAGATATAAACTGTGTTGTAGGTCCCGGCGGGCGGTAAATGAGGTAATCTATTAAGGCGCAATCCTCTGCTAGAACGAGGGAGAAAGGGATTGCCTCGCAATTTAGCGAGGTTAGCAACCTTAATGATGCACTTCAGGGACAGTTTGTTGATTATTGTTATCCCTCCTCCCCTTTTTAATGGGCTGTCCCATCTTAGTATACCATAGCCTTGCGGGACAGCATCTAGGATATCCAGTGCCCAAGACTCAGTAAGCTACGTTTCCGCCAGAAATAGGGCGTCTGGTTGCTTCTCCATAAGGACCTCATAAATTTCATTTTTATGTTTAACCAGTGACCGGCAGTTATCAGGAGAAATTGCATTTTATAGTCAGATGTCAGAAGAGACCTTCCTTATTCTAAGTCAAAACCACAGTGAGGGCATTTAAGCATGGGATAATCTAAAATTAACTTATGCAGGCATTTTTCAGGGGTCTTACTAGCTAGGCCTCTGAGCTGATCAGAGGAGTAGCTCATGTGTAGGTGAGAAGCGAAACTGGCAGGGGTCCTGGCCCCTGGCCCCGGACCACTGCTGAATGCTTCAGTTTTGCTACCTAAAGGCCAATTCCAGCAAGTCCGGCCAATGCAGCGCATATCGCCAAATGTAAAACTTTATGTTATCATGAGCCTTTGTACCCAAAGCTCAAAATGATAATTTGACCTGAGCACCCAAGTTCCTTTTTTGTACTTCCCAGTCTGGCCTTCCTATAGCCTACATTTTCTGAAAACTTGCAGAAGTCCACTAAGGAGTTTAGTTGATACATATTTCCATGTCATTTGTTTTTCTAGTGGAAGTTTATAGTACATTCGTAAGATTTTTGCTAGGACCCAAAAAACTATGCTGACCATCCATAAATCCAAAGGGATTTCCCCTATAGAGAATTATCTTCTAACCACCCGGAAAGAATTCATTACCAACTTTCACATTTGTCTAATGCAGTCATGTGATATAAACACTCTCAGTACCATACATAAGTATGGCTGGTATTTGACTGAATAAACGTTCAAAGGACAATCAATTTTGTCATCTAATTGCTGCATGCAAATTCGCCAAAAATTAGCCTATTGGTGTAGATTCACGCAATTGAACTGAGACATGTGCATTAGTAGATGGTGGGCGTCACACAGCATCCCTAAATGCACATACTTGTCCTCGTACCAGCTCCCTCACGACAGATCTCCTGTCCAGCTTGTCCGAAGTTGGCTACCATCTGCTGTCTGTCTACCTGCTGCCCTCTGTTTGTGCCTCCTCTGTGTGTTTCTTGCTCTATTTTGCCTTTTTTGCAAATTTTTCTGCCTTCTGTATTGTCTTTTCTGCTCGTTTTTCTGTCCTCTGTTTTGTCCTCCTCTGCTCTGTTTTGCCTTTTCTGCTTGTTTCTCTGCCATCAGTTTTGCCTTTTTCTGCCCTCTGTTTTGCCTTTTTCTGCGCTCTGTTTAGCCTTTTCTGCTCGTTTTTCTGTCCTCTGTTTGGCCTTTCTGCTCGTTTTTGTGCCCTCTGTTTTCACCTTTTCTACCAGTTTCTGTCTTCTAGTTTCCCTTTTCTGCTAGTTTTTCTGCCCTCTGTTTTGCCTTTTCTGCTCGCTTCTTCCTTCTTCCCACTGTTACCTGAAGAACTGGCTTTTCGACAGAGACCTCGCAGCCCAGCGCCCAGATACCCCCAGGGGTGACAGTGCCGTGTTCCACAAATACTAAATGATTGATTGATATTGCTTCGCAGTTTTAATACATGCTTTATCTATTGACCAACCTACTTTTTTTTAAGTCTGAAGTTTTCTAAGTAATCATGGTCTTGGTTTCACTCAAAGTAACATAAAGATAAACCTGAAGTGCAGATTTGGGCTAAGCCATCAATTTCCTTTCAAATGGGATTGAGGTCTATTAAACAATTTCATTGGTGTTTACCAATAATGTGATGTGTTTTCTTGTTATCTTGGGTGAAAAGGAGCAATGCCACGAGTAAGTGTGCTAAATATATTGAAAACAGGAATAATGCAAGTAACCATCCTGCTAAGATAGTTTTCACCAGAGTAGTAGCAAATGGTACAGCTGGAGTCAATTAGGCCATGTCTGTCCTTTACATCTCCCCCCCCCCCCAGCATAAGCCACTAAAAAAGTGAAATGGTCACCTTACCAATTTTCCATCATGGGTAGATATGTGGTCTTTTTCAAGGCTATTTTCATTCAATTATATATCGATTAAAAATGGAACAGATATACCCCCTATATTAAAGTCATAATAGAAGTAACCTTCTTTTATCCTGTCATGAGTTTTGATGGGTATTAGTTGCAAAGACATCAGCTGTGAAAAGACAGCAAAACTTCAGTTTGTCTATGGTGGCAGCAATTTCTGCACCAACCATGGCTGATCAAAGGCTCACAGAATACTAATGGGGTGTCGAAGAAGAGGGCGAGAAGGAATACCCACACTAAACATCAGGCTCTTGCTTCTAAGGCCATGTGTCACCTTACAAATCTATTGCGATGAGCATCACGAGTGCCACTATTTTCTGCCTGCCGGGAAGCCTCTCTATGGAAAAATATTTTCGGCTGAACAGTAGGCATCCATAATTTTAATGAATCATGACAATGCAAATAAATTATGGCAAGCTATCATCACCATTCCAAGTGGATAATTGAAAAACATGGTAAGTCACTCAGCTCAGAAATATACAGTAACCCTTCTGCCGCCTTACTGTGTGCTGGGATTATTAAACACAGTGAAATTACAAATGTACCTGCTGATTTTTATACAGAATGGGTCATGGCATACTGTTTAGTTCCTTACATGTTTCAGTAATGTAATACGTGGGAGCCTGCATTCCCTGTATAAAATCATTTCACTAATTTCCTTATTAAAAGTGACCCAGTCGCTGATATTAAAGGAAGGAGGTAGCCTCTCAGCTGTAATAACATATTACATTTGAGCTTGTCATAATGCCTGTACAGAGACAGAAGCCATGTGAAAAGGCAGGTTACGGAGTATAATACAGGTAGGGTTTAAAAAATGCAAACAATAGTGGCTTTTCATTATTCTGCTCTTTTTTTCTAGATGAACAACAATAATCAGCAAGGAGATATTTATGGCTACATGTTTATCTTGTCCATGCTTTGGGTAATTGTTAGGCCTGGCATTCTTTGCATGGTTTCCCCTGTCTTCTTGCCTCTACCTCCTGTATTTTTTTATGGTATGATGGACTTTGTGTTTGTTGGTTTAGGTACTCAGGGCACTTAACCACTGCTGATCAGTGCTAAAGTGCAAGTGCTCCCTGCGTAAAATGCAATTATGTTTGGTTATCCATGATTGGCATATTTGATTTACTGGTACGTCCCTAGTAAAGTGCACTGTGTGTGCCCAGGGCCTGTAAATCAAATGCTACTGATGGGCTTGCAGCACTGGTTGTGCCACCCACCTGGTTAGCCTTGTAAACCTGTCTCTGACCTGCCATGCAGTGTCTGTGAGTGAAGTTTTAAACTACCATGTCGACCTGGCAAGTGCACCCACTTGCCAGACCCAAACCTTCCCTATTTTTCACGTAAGGCACTCCTAAGGTAGGCCCAAGGTAACCCCATAGGCACGGTGCAGTATATGTGAAAGGTAGGACATATACTGGTGTGTTTTACATGTAATGATAGTGAAATATTGCCAAATTCGTTTTTCACTATTGCAAAGACTATCGTATTGAAAAAGTTATCATTGGAGCTGCCTTGTAACTCCTTACAAGTGTAAATTTCAATTGGGAAAATATAGAGATTTGGAGTTTGGGCTCCCTGCACTCAGGTTTTAACAATACATCTTCTAGTGAAGGTGATTTTTAAATTGGGTGTCTGAAAATGCCACTTTTAAAAAGTGGGCGTTTTCTTGCTTTGTCTCTGTCTGCCTGTGGAATCCACGTCTGGTTTAGACAGACAGTTGGGCTGTTTGTGCATTTACTCTAGACAGTCACACAAATGGAGTTGAGATGTACCCTGCATATTCTGATGGCCGATCACCAGGCTGATGGCCCTTCCTGAGCTAGAGTGGTGGGAGGAGTTGTCACTGACACCTGAACAGGGCTGTGCTTGGCCTCTCACAGTGCTGTCTCCACCCCCCAGTAGTGTGTCTCGGGATAAGACAGAGCAAGGCAGGGTCTGGCCCTACAAAGGCTATCCTTTGAAGTATTCATACTTCAAAGGCCAAAGGGGTATAAGTATTGGAGCTAAACCCCCAGACTTTTAGAACACTTCTGGATTGAGGACTGTGCCAAGAAAAAGAGTTGTAGAGCTGTCAGGCTGAGTAATGCCCCTTAGCTGTGTGTTGCCTTGCTGGGTTGGCCTGAAGTTGCTGTTTCTATCTGTGGGTAGTGAAAGAACTGGACTTTGCTTTTGAATCCTGCTTTTACAAGGTTCTCCACAGGTTTCTGTTTGCTTGACTCCTGTTGGAAGTCTCAGGGGCATCAAAGACTTTACCTGCAGCCTCCCTGAACTCCACTGCTGGAAGTTCTGACCACCAAGGGATGCCAATTCCACTTCTGGGCCTTTGGAGGTGGTTCCTGCAGTAAAAGACTCCAAATTCGACGTATCGCCCTATCGACGTTTCCATGCACTGCCGCAGTGCAGCCTAAAAAATCAATGCAGCGCCTGTTCACGGCCCGAAGAACTGCCGCAGCGCGAGTCCAGCACACCATGTTTCCGACATCCGGGACCACTGCACTGACTCCGATGCAGGCCCTGTTGTGCAGCTGAAAGAATCAACACAGCTCCAGTTTGCCACATCAACCTCCAGCGTGTCCGGATTTCTACGCATCCCATCTGATTTCCACTGCACTGACCCGCAGACCAGAACTGTCTTCGGATTTGGACATATCGCTTCTCCTTGCAATCTGGAACTGACACAACACTTCTCCTGGGTGCAGAAGATCTGATGCATCACTTCCCGAGGGACTTAAGAAATGACACATCACTGTGATTTCCGACGCTTCTCTCCTCTGTGGCTGTTTTTCCTTGTGGATTTCGACGCATCAAAGGTACTCTGTGTTAAAATCAACGCATCCATAGAAGTTCAATAGACAGAATTGCTTAAACCTCTAAAAAGTGATATTTTGAGTTCTATATGTTGAATTTGTGTAGTTTTGTTCTTGTTTGTTTTAGATAAAGGTTATTTTTCTAAATTGGTGTGGTGTCCATTTGTAGCATTTTCATTGTGTTACTGTGTGTGTTTGCTACAAATGCTTTAAGCAGTGACTCTGAGATCAGCCTGACTGAGCAGTCAGGCTGATCTCAAAGTCACTGGCACGAGCAAGCTACCAAGGGGGTGAGCAGGGGTTATCTTGGGTGTGTAACTCCCTTATCCTGACTAGAAGGAAGGGCCCCTACTTGGACAGGGTGCAAGTCAGTGCCAACTGGAGACCCCCATTTCTTACAGTAATTATAGGAAAGAAAAAAATCAATCTGCATGTTTCTACATATTATGAGCTCAAGTGTTTTTTTCTTAAATGGGACTTGTACTAAACTGATTTCGAAATATTTTTGCAACTAATATCTAATTATTTTTTGTGTCTTTAATTTTGCACTAATTCTAATTGCATTCTTCATGTTTACAAACTTTCTATCTCTTCATATGAAAGAAAGACCGCCCCACCCATCCATCTTTTAGCGATTTCTCTATTTTCCCCACAAAGTCCATGATGGTTCGTGATACTGGCTATTTTAAACATAGGAGCAGCTAAAAAAATAAATCACTTTTTTCTGTTATTTTGTCCTTTTTTCAATGATACAAGTGTATTGCTTGTTGGCACAAAGCGCATCATAACATGCATACCTCAATGAAGTTGGTCAAAGAGGAGCTTTGTTATTATTATTCCCTGCAGGAGCTGGTCCGCATGGCATAGTGACATGGCTGCAGCTATGCCCATACTTATATTTGGCTGCCTGCGTAGGACGGGCTCGGTTCTCCCTGCGGTCATGTGTGCAGGCCTGTGCAGGCCTGACAGGTGAGACATGGACTCCCTCTGCTCGTTCACCCTGCTAAATTATCAGTGGGCAGAGCATGACTCAAGACTTGCACCTACTTACCAGAGCAGCATATGAATGAATGAATTAATTAATGTATGTATTAAGCGCAAACTTTTGCCCGGAGGCATATCTCGGTGATTTGCTGCTACATGCTGAACACAAAGTAAATAATTCTGCTTTTCCTTAATGCACAAGCAGTTTACTAACATGGGAAAAGTGGTCAAAGTATATACACTAAAGTATAAGAACTGTTGGCCTGGGTACATTAAGGGTGGGGTCATACACGTAGGCAAAATGAATAAAATATTTGGTAACTATTTTGATGGCCTTTCACCTATAAGTAACTGCATATAACATGTAATGCACACGCTTGTATGACAAATAATTGCAGGTTTTTCTTACTTATGGAAAATGCACTGCTCTGCTAGGAAAGCTCAGTTAGTTAATGCAATGACTTCAGACTTCTGTGTTGAATAGATCAGGGACACTGATTTGAATCCTGGTTGATGAGCTTTGCAGCGTGTATATATATTGAGCTATAAGTGCACAGCCTGGGACAAAAAGCACTTTAAGTATGTTCGTCAGGAGTTCAAAAAGGGTATTAATCACATTATAAAATATACTGCCACAGTTCAAAAAGATATATTGCACACAATATAGGGCAGGCTGCACGCAGTTTAAGAAAGGTTGCCACAAAATCTCAAAAAGATTCAGGAGTTGATTCACAAATGGCCGCCGCACTCGTGGCGGAAGCCCCACATTCGTGGCAGGGCTCCCATACTCGTAGTGGGACCTCTGTATGGCAGTTACCCATTGTGTAGGTCCTGCCACAAGTGCTAGGCCTCCTCCACGAGGGCGGGACCTCCGCCACGAGTGCAGGGCCTCCGCCACGAGTGCGGGGCCTCCGCCACGAGTGCGAAGGTCCTTTGTGAATCAGCCCCTCAGTGTATAAGTGCTTACAGAGCCTTCCAAAGTTATATAACTGAGAATGAAGAGGATGGCAATGGCAGAGAAGTGTGACAACAAGGGAGCGAGAGAGTGATGAGAAAGGGAGGTAAGGGTGATGGGTGAGGAAGGGACATGGCAGAGGAGGTGGGTGGTAACATAGCAGTGTTAGCAAAGGAAGGGGTTTGACGGGATGGTGGTAGCAGAAGTGAATATCAGAGGAGGGTGTTGGCATTGGAGGTGCTCGCTGAAGAGCTTTATAGTAGTGTAGATTAATGGCAGGAGACTGTGATGTTTTACGGGCCTTGGATTGTGTCAAACAAAGGAATGTGAGTAGAGTAAATAAAAAACGTAATATTGTTGAAAGAAATGCAACCTTAAGCTCCAAATTTTCCATTTTGGTGCCCAAAAAAGTAATTTTTTTAATGATGCTAAATCCTTCGGGTCTACCAAAAGCACCACACCAAGGATTTAAGTGGTATGTGGGGATGGATTATGGTGTGACCATGTATTATAAGGAATACAATACCCCCAGCTGCACATTATACGAATGTTGCAATCCACCTCAGCGTTCTATGACATTATAAAAGATCTCAGTTTTCGGTGTCATTCCTATATACATTGGCAGTTTCTCTTTATGGGTGTAAGAGCGTTGCCCCACCTGCCACAAGCGCAGCGGTAACCACAGAATAATAAAAAGGTCATTGCAATTTTATTAGTCTGTGGGACCTCAGCCCATGCTGCTGGAGAGTGAGGGTGAGGGCAGGGCAGATTCCTGCAGATTGTCTCCCAGGGCTCAGTGCACACTTCAGATTGGTCGGCTATCTACAGCCAGCCTATCTGGCATGCAAACTTCAGACACACCAATCCCAGGGCTTAGAAACAGCTAGGGGATTGCTAGCACAGCCCCCCAGCCTCAAAATGAGCACTGGGTTAGCCTGCTCCAACCAACCCTGGAGCTGCTCTCATGCTGAAAACAGAATGAGAGCAGCTCCAGGATTGGTTGGATTCACACTGCACCTGAAAGGAAGTCCTTCCCATTCCTTCCTGCTCCTTGTCACCCCCAAGATCGGCGTGGGGAAAGGAGCACTGGATGGAGGGCCCAGCGGTCAGCAGCATTTATGGTGAATGCATCACCATTAAAAAATGTTGCCAGCCACCACTGCCTATATATGATCACAATACTCCTTGGCGACTTGCAATATCCTTATAATGTACGTCCAGGGGTACTTTACCCCATATATAATTAAAGGGCGCTGTAAGAAGTTAAAACAAATACACTGAAAAACGCGATTTCTTTGAGTCTGTTAGGCTGGAGGAGCGAGAGGAGAGGGACTGTTTTCTCTCCATGGAATGGAGCACGAGGGAAGCAGACTCACCTTGACGTCAAGGTCACCAGTGGCCGGGCTCGGATGGATCACCGAGTATCATTTCGCGCGTGACCTTTGCAGTTGTCAGACGAGATGACTTTTTCTTACCCCATGCACCGGCTTCGCTTCTATTCCCCTGCACAGAATGCAAACCACTGTCCCAGAAGTGAAACCGAGCTCTGCATTAATCATCGCCGCTCGCCAGAGCTCTTACTCGCCCCTCTCCTGCAGCTCAGAAAACACCAATTTAAACATGGGAGCGCGAGGCGCTTTCAGATCCCTCTACATTCTCTCTTTGACGTCCGCAATGGCGAATCGCGTCAGGATGAGAGAGACGGATCGTGTTTTGGTGCAACCTAATGGCGTCTCCCGCGCTCGCAGGATTCCATTAAAGGTTTATGCTTTTTACAGTATGTAGAATTGATGTGGCACATGAGTCGCGCGATCAATGCTTTTGTGCTATATTGTTTCAAAATTGCTTGTCCGACAACAACTCCGCAGCAAGCAAAAAAAAAAAAAAAACAGGCCTCGTGGACTACAGCAGGAGAAAGACAGAAGTGACATTTCTGCAAGATTATATATCTAGGCAAACAAAACAGAGGAAACAAAATGAAAGAGCAGAATATATGAACTACTTACTACTAGAGCTGTCTGCTTTACGCTTTCTGGGACTCTAGAACGGGCGGTGCAGCTGTAAGAGTATAGTATTCTATAAATAATTCTTCACCCTTGTGTTGCATGTGAGTATTTCAATAACAATTTTCTTTTTTCCGTCATTATTTGCTGCAAAACAAGGAAACACATTTGTTAGACGACCACCTACCTACATGACTGGGAGCATCAATTTTCCACACCAATCTTTTTACAAGGCCCTCGGTTTACAAGCGCGTGGAAATTCAGCCCTGAAAATGTGATTATGAAGAAAACATATGTGTAATCTGCGCCATAATTGTTTAGCTCCTGACAGATGGCGACCTTGAAGTCTCTCCAAAGGAGAGGTGTTGGCACACATACAGTAATTACACTGCTTTGATGAGATTTAGACTCACTTGATTTAATTATGATATTTACGCTGTAAGCCTAAAGAATAATCAATGGAGATTCGCATCAAGCGCTAATCTCCACGCGGGATCGCCTACCAGTGGTCACCCTCACCACTCCTGCGCACAGTGTGGCTGAATTATGAGTAGGGATAGGGAAACAGCACCCTGCCGCACCTGGACACCTGGATGCGGCACTGAATCGAAGCAATCTGCCAACCAACCGAGCCAAGAAAGTGCCACCTATGCAGAAACCCTACTCAAGCTGAGGAAACCATCAACTTCATGGCACAAGCATCGCCTCGAAAACTCATTGTTCTAGTTTACTCTTAGACTCAGCAGGTTTGCACCTTTTTCTGCAGTTACCAGCACAGCTTCTGTAGTATTATGTTATATGAGGATTATATATATATAGTGAACTGGCCTCTTGACGCTAGAGTAGACGATGAACCCAAACTATGCTTGCAACAGATAGATTTCGGAGAGCGACAGAAGGAGAGATGACCATTTAATTGAGTATTAAGTGACTTTAAGAGGAAAGGAGAATAATTGAAATGTGCCACAAGCACTGAAAAAGCATGGCCACTTTGTTCTTTTTACCACGACTGTGTGCAAGGGTCTGTGAGGGAACAGTGCACATGTATATGCTTTAGGAAAGCCATACTTTGCTACCCTGTATGCTTTGTGAGAAATGCAAACTCTAGTCTCCTGTCCACATTGAGCCAAAGCAGCAGAGAAATAAGATGTCTCAACTTTAGTGTGCACCCTGGAATCGATCCCAAGATATTGATGGGACACAATATTGATGACAAAATATTGGGGAGAATAAATAAAGACAAGTAAGTAAGTCTAGATTTTCTGTACATAACACCACATATATGTACCGACACAGTACCTATATCTTCAAGGTACGCAGATGTGGAGTTAGGAATTGTAAATCTATACTTCTCTATATGCAGTTACCACTCGATATTTTGTCTCAACATTCTGTCCTCAATATTCTAGCACAACGATATTCTGGGGGCGATATTCAGTAGTACAATACTCAACTTTAAATAGTTAGTAACTGAGCCACTTCCACTTGGAGCCTCTGGAACTTTCTCAATATTTATTCAAGCCTGCCTAGGTATATACTGCTCAAGAAATCCAGTTTTGATAGTCCGGAGGTCTGTACCTAAAGTGGGAAGAGCAGGTACCCAAGTATCTACTACAGGGAACTGAGAAGAAGAAAGCGCTCTCTCCCACATTGGACTAGGGGACCTACGGAAAGTTCAGCATCATTAAGCACTTCCAGAATCTCTACCATATTTACCAGATGTGGGGAGGATTCTAGATACTCAGGACACCTTGTTATGAGCCAGAAGGAGAAAGGACCTCCAACCACCATGATCCAGTTTTCTTCGATTTACATTTGAGGTAATTTGACCCATACAATGATCAATGGCTATCATGAAAACCAGAAGAAATATTCATACCTTTGCAGGCAGATTTGTATTACTAGCTGAGAGTTATCAGCATAGTTTAAGAAATGGACACCTTATAAATTAAGCAGCTTGGTTTAGATGGTCCAATCAGTTTTAAAAAGAATGGGTGAGAGGGCCAAGCTGTGTTGGACCCTGCATGCCATTATTTGGGAAGATTTAAGAATGGGTGAGTGGGCCAACCTGTGTTGGACCCTGCATGCCATTATTTGGGAAGATTTAAGAATGGGTGAGAGGGCCAAGCTGTGTTGGACCCTGCATGCCATTATTTGGGAAGATTTAAGAGAGCCAGGTGAATCATCTGGGTTCAGTCCAGTAGGAAAGAGTTAAATGATTCCCAGGCTCATCCTTGTGCACACCAGTTGAATAATCTCCTTAGTACAGTTATAGAGTGAATGGTGTTTAATGCTGCAGATAAGTGAGCAGAACAAATGCGCCAACATCACTGTCATTCACCTCCATCTTAAATCATCCCGTACCATTGTAACTGCAACTCCGCACTAAGTTCAGGTTGGAAACCTTGCATGGGACACATTCAGCAAGTTCTTTTCTACAATACGTTCTTAAGTCCTTGTGCCACAATGGGTTTCAACAGATTCACTGTTTAAGGAATAATTTTGTATTTGATTATGTTCTCTGGAGCAGCCCACAGGTCTTTTAGGGAGGGAATAAGCAGAGGTATTTGTAGGTAAAAAGACAAACAGTTCTGGTTAATAGCGAGCGATGTCACCTGATATACATGATGTTAGACACACACAGCAGGAATACATTTCCTTTAAACATACATGAGGACAGCTATCATTGGGAAAACCGAATAAGCAACTCTTAGCAAATAAAGTTTTTTTAATTTTGTGATTCAATCAGTACAAATACCATCAATTTTAGGGCGTGGTATAATGATTTTAGTCAAACAAATTTCAGAGCTAGGGGCACTTCCAATGTCTGATGGAAGGTAACTCATTCTAATGTTTTCCTGGTATATAAAAGTATTCATTTGAGAAGAGACAGTCGCAATTGAGTTACAAAGAGTTTGTCATGCAGGGATAGGATTCTTTGTGGCATCAGTAATATAAAACTCTTCTAAAATACACAAAATTGTTTCTGTAGTGTGGAGAAGGTATCTTTGTCTGCTCTGCAAAGATATTTATACTCAACTTTTTCCAGAAAGTAGTATGGAGGTCCCCGTTTCATTCCTTTTTTGACTGCAACTTTCTCAGAGAACCAATTTGCCACTATAATGCATACAGTTAAGGTACCCTTTTTCCCTTTTAATGGCTAGGCTGAAACAAAAGACACACAAGAATGGCTGAAGTGGTGCAGACTTAACGTCACTATACGCCTCCTGCATCTGGCTGCTAAAACACAGTGGACACATTTAACCAATCCCATCTGCACAGTATGTGGTCTGCCAGTGAGAAATAATGGATAGACTTGTGGTCTACGCTCTTGCCTGCCCATCCTCCTTTTTCTTTCCAACACTGCAGCTGATGATGCTGCAGCTCTAAGCCCCCTAATTTTAGAGCAAACAATGCACTGCCTTTTGGGCTTAACACCCAAATGGCATTCTGCAGGAAGGAGTTGACACCTCCATGGCCTCCAATCGCTCACTGTGCTCCTTCCTAGTAGTCGTTAGCACATCTCTCCAGGAGGGCAGAAAGCTGTGTTGTGGAGCAGGCTCCATGTGTGCCCAGGAAGGCAGAAGAGTTTAAAAGGCTTAGATAGCGCTGACTAGACCCGGAGGGATCAGAGCGCTATACCAGAGGAACATTTTGTTACAAGTTACATCAGTTACAATAGCGTAGTAAGGTACAGTAAACGAGGTTGAGAGAATTTGTAGGAAAGGAGGGCAGGAAGGAGCCATAGCAGGGAGAACAGTGTCCAATGTCCTGCTGGGTAGGTGACGGTCGAGGGGGAAACCAAGGCCAATCTCCTCATTAGCATTCTAGCAACTCCACCGGGCATCAGCTATGTTTCTCAGGTCTCAGCGTTCAGGAAAAACCGTTATGCATAAATACATAGGCTACAGTAACAGAGTCAAGTAGTGGAAGAGCATATCCCCACTAGAGGATAGAGGTAAAAGAAGGAGGTGGTGGGCGTGGAGGGAGTAAAAACAAACCAGAGAAGGATCTGGGGCTGTCATTTAGGCCGATGGGGGATGTGTTCAAGGTCTGGTCGGAGGGAGATAAGGACAGGAGAGACGCAGGAGAGTTTGCCCAAAGACCGG
The DNA here is from genome assembly GCF_964204655.1 of Triturus cristatus. Classification (NCBI taxonomy): domain Eukaryota; kingdom Metazoa; phylum Chordata; class Amphibia; order Caudata; family Salamandridae; genus Triturus; species Triturus cristatus. The sequence continues at coordinate 521,628,099 of NC_140591.1, forward strand.
CTGGGTAGGTGATGGCCAAGGAGGGAATCCATAGTCTATCTCCCCTTTAGCTCGCGAGGTAGCTCCACCGGGCATCAGTCAAAATGGCTAGGTCTCAACTGCCTAGGGAAAGTTCTCAGAGTAAATATCCTGGTGGGTGAGCAGGAGCAGGGTCGGGTGAGGGCTGATCAAGATGGCAGGAACTACAGTACTTTACAGGGTAGGATGGGCCAGTCTCCCTTTGATCTTAAAAGGTCACAAGATCTCAACAAGCGTCCATAGGCGATCAGGGGTAACGCAGTCCGTTAAAAGTCCACCTGGACGCATCTCCCCTCTCGGAGGACAAGCGTGGTAGGAGCCGCCATTTTGCCTCATGCTGGGGGGGATCCGCTCACCTCTGCCTTCAGCTACAAGCGCCAAAAGATTAGCACCAACAATAATGACAGATCTTGAGGCGCTCTGGTTAAATGGTAGGTGGATGGTAGGGTATCCGCGGGAAATGCTGATAATCCCGACCGTGGAGCATCTTGATAAGCTATAGAACGGCGGCCATCTTGGTAATGAACAACTAAGTGCTGAAGGTCCTTGGAGTTCAATGGACCAACTCTGACTCGGGCATGCAACCCTTAGGGCGATGATCCTGGGACAAGGGCTGGCAATCCCTGTTGTTATGAGGCCACCAGTGGATGTTTGATAAGTGGCAATCATCCGCTTGGTACTGCCACGCGATGATGGGATTCGGTGAGCGCAGACATAAGGGGTCAGGCAGTCCGGACCGGCACCCCACGCCTTGTCTGAGACAGCAGCCATTTTGAAGTCAGGCGGCCCGGGTCACGGCACTTCGCGTTGTATAGCACACCTAGGAGGCAGAAACCTTCACCCCTAAAGCTTGCGGTGGCTGCATCTCGGGACCCCGGTTCTCAGCGGGGTTGCCGGCGGCACTGCACTCTACCCCTCTCACCGTATCGATCGACTGGGCAAAAGAAGGCGGGTGCAGGCTTCACCGCTGCTGTGCAGACTCTCTGGACAGGCTGTCCGGTCTCATAGACCTCCTCTCGTCGGCCCGTACGCCAAGAAGTCTTGTGAAGTTTGTCACCACTATCAACGGCTAATCGGAAGGTAGGATCACCTGATAGTGATCTGAAAGCGCAGGCCATGGGATCCGCAGGGTGCAAGAGAGATCGGCAGAGCTGAGGCTCTCAATATATCACTCCAATCCAAAGACTCTACAAAGCCGGCCTCACAATTGGATCACTTCCTACCTTCAAAACAGAACAAATGTCATCCAAACCTTTCTCATCCAAACCATACTTCTCAAAAGCAGGGGTCCCTCAAGGCTCTGTTGTCTCACCCATGCTTTTCAACATCTACATGAAGTCATTACCAGCTATGATCAATGATTTCATCACACATGCTATACCTACACAGATGACACACAAATACCTTTTAAACAGGAAAGCCCCAAAGACATTGGAAACTCAATAATATTCTATTTCCTTAAAGCCACAGATCAGTGGAGCCATCTCAAATTGAATGCATCCAAAACTAAAATACTCACATGTGGCAACTGGAAAAATGATGATCCGTTCTGTGCCTGGCCTGACGATCTGGGACCACCCCCTAAAGTATCCAAGGAAGTAAGAAACCTTGAAATTACCATGTTATCCAAGCTATTGATGAATTCACAAGTGGATAAGTTAGCAAGATCAAGCTTCTTACTATGAAAACTCTGTGAGACATCTTTCCCCACCTAGAATTTCCACACAAGTTCAAAGCTGCGATCTCTCTGTACTGTCAAAACGTGAGTATACCAATGGCCTCTACCATGGATCATCCTTATCAACTATGAAAAGACTACAACAGATTCAGAACACTGCCACCAAACTACGACTACTACATGTAAAACCAATCTCCCCTACCTTGAGGTTCCTACATTGGTTACCAGTTGCCAGAAGAGCCACCTTCAGCATGCTCTGTATCACTCACAAAGGAATAGATGGATCAGGACCGCTTTCATAAGGAATAAAATCCCCAAATAAATGCAACAAAGGAACCTCTGCTCCAGATTGGCATCTCCCCCTCAAAACCTTGGCATACAAGAAAAAAGCCAAAGGTGGTACATCTTTATCGATTCAAACAGCCAAATTATGGAATTCATAACCCCCAAACATAAGATCCACGGATAACTAGCTTATCTTCAGAAGACTACTCAAGAGACATGATTACCATTCTCAAAACACAAATGCACAGCATATGCCTGTGTATGTAAAAATGTATAATTTGATTATATATATGTAGTTAGTTACATTTCTTTGTACAGATATATATACATATACTACGTATTGTTTAAAAATATAAAGATATTCTTATAGGGCTGCTTAACAAATGTATATATTACTTGTGGGTAAATAAAAAAAATATATATGTATATATATATATACATATATATATATATTATTTTATGCTTAACATGTATAAAGATCACTGCACAGTCCACATATAAGTTATTTTATTGTATGCTCATGGGTCTCTATTTTATGTACATTTTTGTATCACAATATGTTATAAATTATATGTGATTTGATTACATGCTTATGAGTCGCTGTTTTATTTTTATTTTATCAATTACAATATCTAAATATGATCATAACAATTGTATCTATAAGTGCTTCATTAATGAAATATTGGGAAATATATACAATAAATATAAATAAATAAACAAATAAAATGAAACATAAGAAATTAGCTTTCTGTACAACAATACTTCAAACTTGGAGTTTCTAACTATTTATCCAAACATATGCAATGGACATTATATAATACAATTTTATATCGCTTTATTATTTTCCATATTTCCATATACATTTTAACCTTTCTATGTATTTATGTATCTATATACTTCTACTGTAGAAAAATAAATATATGGAAAAAATTAAGTAGAAAATAAACCTTTCAACTCTTTCCAATTCACTACTCATCCGTTACCTCTTTCATTATATCCCTACCTCCACTCTCTGACTTATCCCAAACCTCATTCCCTCCTCTATCCCTCCTTGACTCATGCTAAACCTCATTGTACCACTATGATCTCCCTAATAACCCTCTCTAGACTCTTCCCTCCTCGGACCCAACCCAAACCTGATTTTACTGCTATGATCTCCAAAATAACACTTTCTAGATTCTTCCCTCCTCTATTCTTCCTTCGATTGATTCCAAACCTCAATTTACTACTATGATCTCCCTAATAACCCTTTCTAAACTATTTCCTCCTCTTTCCCTCCTTTGACCAATCCCAAACCTCCTTTTACTACTATGATCTCCCAAATAACACTTTCTAGACTCATCCCTCCTCTATCGTATTCAATCCCACTAACAGGCTCACATGTCAACCGCTCAAATCAACACATTATGTTTCCCAATACTAATCCGGCACTAATTCACTTTGGGTTGACCAATCCCAAACCTCCTTTTACTACTATGATCTCCCAAATAACACTTTCTAGACTCATCCCTCCTCTATCGTATTCAATCCCACTAACAGGCTCACATGTCAACCACTCAAATCAACACCTTATGTTTCCCAATACTAATCCGGCACTAATTCACTTTGGGTTCTAGAATAGCGTGCTATGCACTGAAAAGTGCTTAAACGCCTTGTCAAAGGTAGTACACCTTATACAAATACAATTACAACTACAATTCGAATGCCATCTAGTATTTAACCCCTTGTGTGCTCTAGATGGCCCCCGGCCGTCCAACGTCACAGTGGGTGTGTGCGGAGGACGGCCGGGGGCCGGCCGAACCCCGCCCACTCATTAAAACGCCCGTACAGCGCAAAAATTGGGCAGCGCGGAAGGGGTTAATAAATTACACAGTGCAACTGAGATCACAGCCTAATAGATTTACTGGACTTGTTTCACTAATTATAAATGTATGATTATTTATAGCTGAGCCTATTTTACAGATATGTTTGCTGAGAACTTACTAGTTACCTGTTTATTTGAAATAACTACTACCTGGACTTGTTCTAAGTGAGAGGGATAGATTTAGAACTACCACTGGTGAAAATGGGGAACGGGTAGCCCCCGTATCTACCATAAGTAATACAGGGTGGCCATTCACTTCTTCTTTTATTGGGCCATTTAGGTCTATCTTGAGGACTGCACCAAGCCTACAATCATCCTCCTTCCTCAGGCACCATCACTGTGTAAGACTCAGTCCAAAAGGAAATGTTAATGTGGAAATCGATGCATTCATCACTAAAAATGAAATCTTGTTCTTTTTAACAGAATCACCCGTTGCGAACTCCACATCAACCTTGACTCGCAAATTCCACATCAACCTCAACTCACAAATATGTAGTCAAGCAGGCCCTGAGACCAAGGCCCGGGATTGCGGATTGATAGGTCGCAGGTGGGAGGATGCGTAGCTGGCAGGCAAATGCTTGGGAAGGAAACCCTTGATCAATCACACAGATAGAGACAGCAACATTACAAGTGTCAGGGAAGATTTCCTAAATAAAGCACAAGTGTCCAGAGGGGGTACTTGTGCTCCTAAAACACCATAAAAAGTCAGATACCACATGAGTTAGGAACAGATAGCCAATCAGGACTTACTGCATGCAGTGATCACACACTCACTATTTTGTATATATAGCCACGTTATCCCCTGGCTACATTATGTCCATGCAAGATCAAGACCCACCTCTGGTAACTACAAGACAATTAATTTACAACTCCAAAGGCAGCAACCAAAATTCCTCACTATATATGGTATGCTGGAAACTTTTATAACCCATGATGTTTTATATAAAAAAGTTCACATACTGCCTGTAACTTGAGATAGTCTTCAGACCATGTGCCTGTATCTGTTCTCCCGACAGTAAAGTTTAATTAAACACACTGTTCCTGTATTGCCAAATGCCTCTTGCGTTCTTTAATTTAAGGGATTTTGAACTCAAGTTAGAGAACTCAAAGTGTAGTTGCGCATTATTTAAAAGTGTCACTAATTACTGATTGTTTCATTTGAGGTTGAGCTCAGTGTTGCTGATATTTTAAATCATGTGGCAATCCCATTACATTATTCTGCATTTGAGGTTGTAAAACTGGAGCTGAAGGCATAGTTCCTTTTACCTGCCTTGTATTCTACATGTTCTGCACAGGTGCCTTTAGGGCTGGGACCATTGACTATGTCATACTATTCTGTGTCACTGAAGTCATGTTTTACTGCATGGTATTCATTTGAGGCATCATCTGTATTCCATTTGCGAATTGTTTTACATTAAGTAACTTCTTTTCTCAACGACCACCTTTATCACAAATGTGACAAACTCCAGATTTCATCTGAACATTGTCATATTGTTATTAATACCTTAATTTCTGAACTGAATTCATTTCCTCCATCTCCTGGAGGACCCTGAAATTGCACACCAGAAGCTTGAAAACACACTGTCCACCATTCTAAAAATCTGAGCTTGCACCATCAACTTCTCTTTAGTGGAGTTCTTTTTCAACTCAACTCACAATAATCCCTGCAATATTTTGCAAGGATCTCATACAACAATTTTGCTTGCCAACACTTCACATTCTGATGAATCTGTGACTTCAATTCCAGACACAAACCCAAAACAAAAGCAGAAACAAATCCTGGAGCTCCTTTCTTTGATGGATTATTTTATCCACTGTGTTGCCTGTAAATCTGTATTAATCTCTCATAATATGCATGAACGGTGTTATCTGCATTTGAGTTGATCTAATACTTTTGACTAATTGAGCTGTTTTGCTGGAACCTTTCTTTTAAATGCTCAATTACATGAGCACATTTTTGCATGGCAATTCATGAGGGCTTGTAATGAGGACATCTCTATGTGGTTCTCCCTCTGACCAAAAAGGCACAATTATTGAAAATAATGCATCCAAATCTTCCTAAAGCCCTTTTGAGCCAGTCACAATCCTGTCCACTTCTGTATACAATTTTTACGACTTCCTCCTAAGTTTTGGAAAACCCTCAGTAAATGTCCAAAGATCCTGTCTACTCCAAGAGACATGCACATAAGCTCCCGTCAGTGGGAATTCTCTCTCAACTTAACATTTATAATCACTCATAACGTGCGTATTTTGCATTTCAACGGCTTTTCAGTACAGTCATCTTAGTGATTTTTCACATCCTCTTATGTGTACAACACTATTTTTGTAATTCAGATTCTGTCATTCTCATTTTATATAATCCTCACATTTTCTTTTTAGCCAGACCTGCATCCATTTCTTCAGTCATTCTTTCAAGATTTTTATATGCACGACAAGTGTGCTTTCCCGCTTCCAAATCCAAAACCAACAATTTATCAAAAGTACATATTTGAATAATCCAATGATAAGTAGCTAGATTTACACATTCATTTAAATCTACTCTATGTTTTGAAGAATTTGTTTCGCAATACTCTTCACACTTTCTGATGATTCACCAGCCTCTGAATCATCTTCCCTTTACCTAGATTCAATCAACTCAGGCTCTTGAATCTGAACTTGATCCTCATTATAAGGAGGTAGAACTTTCCCTTCTACCAATGAAGTTTTAGATTTTGCCAAAATTGCACCCTTTGTAGATCTAAACACTCTTCACAAGACACATGCACAATCTGACACAATACAACATTACCTCAATATCTCAAAACACAATAATTCTATAGGACTAAACAATAAAACCTGTGTCTGTGCACCGGGACAAAGGACCGAAATCAAATTCCCCACAAAGGGTACGTAGTGCTTCAGGGCACACCACCATCACACACACCCTGAGCTAGGCTTTTGACAAGCAACAATCTAATCTGTAATAAGCACAGTTTACCTTTGTCACACAATAGAAACCACTATTCCTAATTAGTACTCATTCACAACTAGCGAATTAAGGATTTCATAATTTCAACTCATTTTTAAACATGCATGCTTCTTTTAAATATTGCACAGGCACTTTATCTAACTTGAGTTCTCAAAATCTTCACATAAAATACACAATATCAAGACAAATAAAACAGCAACAATTTTTATAATGCACCATCATCAACTGAGCATAACATACTGTGCCTGACACAATACCTTTAAATAAAAAGGACACAGTCACCAAAACACGGCACATATTGCAAAACATCATGCAAATCCCTAGTAATACTCAACAAATCAAAGTTCTGAACAACATCAACAAGTACACTGGCAATACTCCCAAAAATTCGCCAGGATTCTCCAACTCCTTGACATCCAAAGGTTCCCATTAATCAGTGAAATTAATAAGCTCAATTCTCTGTACAGGCCACCAAAAATGTAGACAATTTACTTAAGAAATGATAGGCCATAAGGTGGAAATGGGAGTATCTGAACATCTCAAAGCCTTAGTCCTAGGCTATTAATAAGTTCTGCACATGACAAAATTCTAAAGGTAGTAAACTCTTGGGTTTATAAAAAATTTATCATTACAGAAAGCAAAAATAATTACAATTCCCATGAATTAGCAAGCAGACTGATATACTTTTGGTCTCTAAAGAAAGGCCAAAAGATAAAAGATTACTGCATAATGTTTCATGAACAGAAGGTACAAGCATTCATGGCATTACATTATGTAGAAGGGTTCGATTAAAAATGCTCCACTCATAACAACCAATAAATCTAATAGTTGGTGCAACACCTCTAGAAACTCCTACTTCCTTAAGCAACTCATTGGTTAATGTGTACATATTTCGTTAAGGGGATGGAATCATACATTATGAAACACAGGAATACAATAGCTTGTTCAACTACCAACAGAGCTCAGCTAAGTGACTTTGAAGCTGTAACAGAAACACATTTCCCCCCTTCCCTCTGGAGAGTAGAACTAATTATTATACATTTGTTTTAACACACAGACCATGCAAAAGCTGTATTTTCATTGATTTTCTGAAAGAAAGAAAGAAAGAAAGAAAGAAAGAAAGAAAGAAAGAAAGAAAGAAAGAAAGACACGTATGTGGAATGTTTGTAGACATAAGTTAAAAGTGCACTTTTTTTCAGCATTTCAATAATGATGGTCAGTTCAGCCTGGTGCAGCCTAGGTATGCAAATTAAGACTCATATACAGCGGCATAAACATGGGTAGCAGACGTTTCAAAGGGCAGGGTTGGTTTAAAAAAATAAAAGTAAGTATGCTGGGAATGACACTGACAGGGATATTCAGTTGGACCCTAGCTGGACAATTGTCTGCTGCCCGAGGGGCGCAGTCAGTGACGTAACGATAATTGAGGGGGCCCCCCTGCAAGGTACGTGGAGGGGCCCCTCCAGACTCAATCAGGAGCTCCCCGGTCGAAGTGCAGTGCTGAGGGGTCCCCCTGGAGCTTGGGGGCCTGTGTTACGCCCCTGGGCGCAGTCACAAGTCTGACGTTTGAAGCAGTCCCATGGTATCCTTCCACTTTGAGAATCAGGTGCCATTCCACTTCAGGTGTTTGTATCTGTTCAACGGATTGGGCTGCAATTGTGGTTGCAAACTATTGATACATTTATCTTCTATTCGCAGTGTGGAGGGGATTGCCCATTTCATGCCCCTTTCTATTGGCAATTCATAATCAGTCACAAAAGGCTGAATTACTTTTCTGAATTTCAGAGTACAATTAGTACATTGTAACACACTCTTGTACGGTCACAAAACTGTGTTTTTGCAAATTGTAGGCTTTGTGACCACAAGAGGTTTGCACATCAGACCCCTATTCTTTCATTTGTAACCCTGTGACAGCGAGGTTCAAAAACACAAACTTGTGACAAAAAACTTTATCTAACATTTAAACTGTAGGGTTTTGTTCACTATTAAAAAGGCTAAACCTATCCAATGAGGTGGAATAAGATAAAACTTTGTGTCCATTACAGGAGCTTGTTAAACTGCACTTGCATCTATAATAAGAAAAAACATATTTGTGGGTTCGTCTAGTGAGCTGTCCATACATGTGCATGGAGGGCAGATACAAATTCTTCATAAGGCATGTTAAAAAAAATGCAGATAATTTGTGGATTGAGGGAAAAGATCACTCTCCTAAGGCTAATTAGAATCAGCAAAAAAGAGATTTGCTCTTCAAAATTCCACATCCTCATTCAGAGAATCAGAAATATATTAAGAGAGATTGACAGGCGGTGTTCCAGTAGGGTGGGCTGCAAAATGCAATGAATACTTATAAACAGGTAACTTGGTTAGTAATTTTGCAAGTAGTTTCCTAAACTAGAAAAACACATAAAACTATTTCTGTTAAAGGCTATAGCGAGTACCTATTAAGGATGGGAAAGGAAAAGGAACACCACATTCCATGGTAGTGCTGGACAAAATTATTTTCCTTCTTGAGAAAAACACCTCAATAAAGTTAAATATGCCTTTGGGCATCTTTTTAAGGAATACATTTTGCACAGAAGGGATACTCTTGATAAGCTTTGTGTCGTCAAGATATTCAGTTGTGCTGATGCAATTATTTTCTAATCCCCAAAAGTCACAAATTTACTCCAACAATATAGGAGAAAATATGCTTTATATTTGACTCTATCCAGCACTTCTTTGTGAATCGGGTGTTAGACGTTTCAACTAATTTGGCAGCACGCTTTTGCTGATAATAGTATCATTCCTTTAAAACAAATCTCGTCCAAATTGAAAATATTTTACTGTGGTGAATTATTAAGCAGTTTCTGTAATCTGGACATGGGTGTACGCTTCCATCATGGTCTCTCTTGCTTCCATCTCAATTGCTTGATTTCTTGACGTTGTACTTCGCCAAAATCTATTTATTTCAATTGGACGAACCCCATATCGTTGTATCATAGGAAGGAGTTCCAGTAGACGTGGTTAGGTTACAGATGAATGAGTTTATTGTTCTTATATGTTAAGTAGGTTTTCCAGTAAAGATGTAAATAAAATTTCTAAATAAATCAACCCGTTTCATCCAGGTCATCTATTAACTTAAGGATCTCTGCTGTTTATTATCGTGGCCCCAAGTTTCTTCTGTGCCCCAAAAGTTCATTCATCACGTACAATTGAGCAAGAGGCACATTTCAACGTTTACCACAACTGACCACGAAGGTTTGGACCTTCAAAGAGCACCAGTGACCCTCAAGCGGTGAGGATTCTGCTTCTTGTAAAGGCTAGACATCGACAGTGGGTCTTAGTAGGGTGGACATGATCAGAACTGTGGGACTGCAATGCCGTTCAATCCCTGAGGAAGCATGCAATCATAAGCACAAATTGCGTTAATAGGGCCCTTGGTCACTGGCTGCCCGCCGGAGAACAGAGTCCATGTATTTTGTCATATTTGCAATGTGTGTCAGCAATACAGTAAAGGAATGAAGCATACACATGAACACCTGCTGCTAAACCACCTAAATCCCATTGTATAGATTTCCAGCAGTCTGACTATCCCCTGACTCTGTTTTCATTTGGCACTGTTCTTCGCATGAAGCAAATCATTAGAACTATGGGGCATATTTACTAGAAACTGGCGGAGCGCAGAGTTATGCCAAAATTAGTAACGCTGTGCTCCATCAGTTTCAAAATGCAGGAATGCGCTGTATTTACAAGAATGCGGCACACCCTGCATTTCCCCTGGCGCTGGCGCTAAAGAAGCTGCTTAACGCCAGCGCAGACACCCTTGCGTCATGTTGCAAGGGTGCCTGCGCTGCAGGGACGTTTGTTTATATGCAGGAAGGTACACCTTCCTGCACATAAACAATCTTTACAGGCAATTTCCTGTTTTTAGGTGTACTGCAGAATGCAGCACACATGGAAAGAGAAAAATACGAGTAGAAATGAAATATTTCTCCTCATTTCGCCTGCTTAAGACCAGGTATTCCCTGGCGATATTTTTGGCGCTGCCCCTACCTTATTATTATGGGGAAACGTAAAAAAACAATGGCTATTAAGGTGGAACGCCCACTGCAACACCCATTGCACACCCCTTTCAAGCTAAGTGCTGAATGAATAGGGGCATTAATTACAAGGCGGCGTCCAGCCACGTTATATGGCTTAATGCTGCCTTGTAAATAAGGCAAAGGACTTAACGCCAGCAGAATGTCGGAAAAGGTGACGTTCTGGTGGTGTGAACTCCTTGTAAATATGCCCCTATATCTACATCACAAAGCCCTTTATCAGGCCAGACGCTTGTGTGACAAAGATGCTTAATCTGTTGCACACTTCCAGTTAGAAATCATTTAGATGGTGACAGCTCGCTATCGCAGGATTAGATTATGCAAAACCTCAGGTAGTGTTTAGCTTAAATGAAATCAGATGTTTATTTGCATTCTGCACCACAGAATCTGCCATTTGTTTGTGAGATGAGTAAAAGAACATGCCTTGAATAAACTGAAACCAATAAAATGTAATAACCACAAGGGCTCTTACGCGGACTGACTTGCTGAGGCTGAATTAACCGCATTATGGTAAGCCATTACTAAAGTTGCTATACTTCTATAATATGATATCATATTGCGATTTTTATAATATTGACAACACAAATGCATGTAGCTGTACCAAGTATGTTCTCCTAATCATCATATAAATTTCCGTTCAGAGGTGAAATGGGCGGCGCCATCTACAGGCAAGGGGGCGGGAAGCACGGAGGAACATGGCGGCGGCAGGCTGACGCCCGTCGTAGGAGTCCCGAGGCCGACAGATAGGCACAGCATGCAATGTGCGCTACATGATTGGGAGTTTTCCACCGTATAGGTGAGCAGGTATTGTTTGTCTCCTACCTTATCGATAAACTGATAACTTGCTTTTATTTTGCCTTCCTCTTTGGTTGAGACGCCGGGTGAGGAGCCGATCCATCGCGCTCGGAGGCACTAGGACCCTGGAGACGCGGAACTGAAACTGACACTGACTCGGATGTTCCTTGCCGACGCAGAGGTAGCGGTGGCGGTTGGGAGAGACGAACGGCTTCGTGAAGACGCTCAGGAGGTGAAGAAGATATCGGTTCTGCAGCAGCCCAGAGGAAGCAGGAGGACGCTTTGGTGTAAGGCACGAGCTGCTGTGATATCTGTTCAGTTCCGTGGTCCGGTATGCCGTATTTCCTTTCCTTCTTGCCAAACAGCAACAACCTTGGTAAGGAGCTTCCAAAGAGGGAAGGGTGGTTTGCATGACTACATGGATCTGATTTCAACGGAGACTAACTTAGATACCCCCTGTTGTGTGGTGAGCGCGGTGGATGAAGCAGAGAGGCGAGGAGTTGTTGAGGTGCAGGCCCTTGACCATTTGAGGAGGAAAAATTCTAGAGACCCCCCGTTTGTACATAGAGCGCTATCAATATCGTCCTTAAGAGGTCGAAATAGATACCAATTGAGGTCTCAGCAGGAGCTTATTTCAAACGGGGTGTTAGATTCCGGTATTAAGGAGGGTCCAACTCCGCTTACTCCCTTTAAGAAGAAGAGAAACCAAGGAGACATCAAGAAAACAAAAGCCCCTAAGGGTCCACAACCCCAGAAGAATACACCGTCACTTAAGACCTTTTTCAAAATTATGCAGCAGGCTGGGGCTGGGGATGGGGGGGCTGTACCAATTCAGGGAAGTAGTAGTTCTCCTTTAGAGTTGATAAACCGATATGCACCCATAGAGAATACGTTAGTCCCAGAGGGTGATGGTGAAAGCGGAAGTGGGGACCAGCCCCCGGTAGGTAGTTTATCTCTATCCCAATCCCAAAATCGACATCCCCCATCAAGGGCCTCACCTACTCCGTTTGTAGTTGGCTTGGTTGGGCAGTGTCAAGTTCAATCCCCGATTCAGAAGGCTCCTCAGCTGTTGATGGATAACTCGGATGGAGAGGAGAGTATGCTAGGTTCCCTGTTAAAGTCCCTGAAGGGGGACCTTATGGCTAAATTCGAGATTTCTGAGAGTAATCAAAAGAGCATCCATGATAGATTTGATACTCTCGAGTCCAGGCTGGATGATATTTGTGCTCGTACTGGGTCTTTGGAGCTTAAAGCTTCTGCATTGTCAGAGTCGGTTCAAGAAAACGCTAAGGTAATTAACACTTTAAAAACGCAGAACCGGTCTCTTGCAATGGACATGAAACGGTTAGAGATGGAAGCTCGCAGGAATAATCTCAGAATCTTGAAGATTCTGGAAGGTGAAGAGCGCGGGGATATCAAGGATTTTGTCTGTAAACTTTTGAGGGAAGGGGTCCTGAAAGACTGCCCCGATGTTGTTTTGGAAAGTGAAATTCAAAGGGTGCACAGGGACCCTTTCAGACTACATTCAGATAGGAAAGTTCCGAGAAAGATCCTGGTGAATTTTCAAACTTATAGTGTTAAAGAATTAATTCTAGGCAGATGTTTATCTAGCACCAGTCTCCTCCATAATGCACATCCATATCAAATTAGATCCGATATTGGGGGGAAAACTGCGCAGAGACAGTGGGAGTTGGGTTCTAGAATGCCAGAATTAAGATCTTTAGGTGTACAAGTTCAGATGAAATTTCCTGCCCTTCTGAAAGTGATGTGGAGGAACAAAATGCATAATTTTAGCCAGCCAGAAGATGTTGACATTTTCTTATCCCAGATAAAAGAAGAAGGGGGTAAGGGGAATTGAATGTGAATATGAAATGAGAGAGTAGGGTGAAAAAAGTTTCTGAGGGAGAGAGGAATGTGGGAAAAAGAGGGAAAAGAAAAAAATATATATATATATAATTATAAGATAAAATAAAATAAACAAAAATATGGAAGTAGGGGTAGGAGACAGGTGTATATAACCAAATGTTTCTGCTGTGAGTACAAATGGCATATGATGAAATATGTTTTGTGGATGGTAACTCCTATTTTATTTTATGTTTTATTTGGCGTGATACTTGCATGCCGTTGCCACTGGGGTCTGGGCTCCTGAATAGGCGATTTCAACGCCAGGTATGAAGGGTGGGTTCCTCACGGGAGAGTGTGGGAAGGGTCATAGGGGGTTAGGAAATTTGTAAAATTGTCCTTGTATTGTGCAAGATTGCTTTTTCGCGTTAATTGCTCTAGATGTTTGGTAAGATCAGTATTGTATGAGTGGATCAGTTAGCATAAAATTTCTCTCCTGGAACGTCAATGGTTTAGGATGCAGCAAGAAACAATGGAGCGTCTGTGAGTATTTAAGGAGTACGGAAGCCCATCTCATTTTGGTACAGGAAACACATTTAGAGGCAAAATTATGTGAACAAGCCTTCCGTACATTGGGGTGGGTTCAGGATGTATTATGTTCACATCAGACAGGTTGCACCAGAGGTGTTGCCATAATCATCAGATCAAACAAAGGAATTAAGGTCCAGAAATGGGAAACAGACAATTCAGGTAGATGGCTAGTGGCGGCTCTCTCTATAGCTGGTTTGGCCTTTACGTGTGCAGTGTATTACGGCCCGAATGAGGATGATTCAGGTCCCATTTTAAAATTGAATGCATGCCTCTTACAGTACCCTGCCCCGGTTATCTTAGGGGGAGATTTTAATTTGGTTTTTGATGGGCAGGTAGATCGGACCTCAAGGGCTAAATATTGTGTTCCAACTAAAACTTTAATATCATTGAAGAATATTATGAAGGATTATAATCTATTGGATATTTGGAGAGTGAAAAATCCAGTTCAAAGAGAGTATTCCTTCTACAGTAAGAAATATAAGCAATTTTCAAGAATAGATTTTTTTTTGGCGGATCAATCCTTGCTTTCCAATACTGTCACGGCCGCTTATACCTTGGTGGGCCTTTCCGACCATTCAGTGGTCGAACTTGTTAGTTTAAGACTTACGAATACAGTAACTGGATGGACACTTGATAGATCACTCCTCACGGATGACAAAGTGAAGGTCCTAGTAAGTGCGGGAATAACTGATTTTTTTCATTTTAATCTTGGTTCCGCCACAGTACAAATGGTTTGGGAGTCCTTCAAAGCTTATTTAAGAGTTAGGCTCGCAAATGTCCTACAGGAGGAAAATTCGTAAGAGAGACGAAATAGATGATATTAAAGCTATAAAAGATAAATAATTAGATTTTCAAAGGGCTGTTTTGGTAGATAGGGAAAGGATTCCCAAACTTGAGAGAGAACTGCTGGAATTACAAGCAGCGTTTAGCGCGAGGTGCGATGAGATTAATAATGAAAAATGGGAGGCCAGCAGGCTGAAAAAATTTGAGTATGGAGAAAAGTGTGGAGCTCTCCTAGCCTGGAAATCAAGGGTGGATAGGGTTAGGAATAATATAAAGGCTGTAGTACAAAGGGAATCTGGCTTATTAACTTCGGAGGATGAATTGATTAGAGATGAGGCCATGGGGTTTATGTCTACTTTATATCAAGAGGATACTAGAGTTGGATTGGGCGAGGTAGATGAATGGCTCAATTTGGGTAATCTGCCTCAACTGACAGAGATAGAGAAAATATATTTAGCCAGCGAAATTAAAGAGGGCGAAATACAGGAACAATTAAAGAAAATGAGCAGAGGGAAAGCCGCTGGCCCAGATGGGCTCCCGATAGAAATTTATTCTGATAATCCTGAAATGGTTGTTCCCGTTGGACACTTTTTAATAGTATCCTTTTACAAGGAGAGCCTATCCCCCCATCTTGGTCGGAGGCTACTATAACCTTGCTAGTTAAACCAAACAAAGACCCACAAAAAATGGAGTCATACAGACCAATTTCGTTGTTAAATTCGGATCTAAAAATTTTTGTCTGGGATACTGGCTACTAGATTGGCGGGATCCATTAAAACAATTGTACACCCTGACCAGAGAGGGTTTATACCAGGGAGGCAGCTCAACGAACTCACGTTTCAGGCTTTAGGAGCAATAGATTATGCTGAAGTGAAAGGGCTGCCGCTGGCCATTATAGCAATAGATGCAGCCAAGGCCTTCGATCGGGTTAATTGGGGGTACCTTTGGGCCTCTTTGAGGAAGTTCGGCTTCCCTCTATTGTTTATAGAAGCGGTTAAATCCTTATACTCTGGACCTCGTGCAAAAGTCTTAGTGAATGAGGGGCTATCGGACTGGTTCAATATCACTAGAGGTACAAGGCAGGGTTGCCCCTTATCCCCATTATTGTTTAATGTTTATATAGAGCCTTTCGTTTGTACACTTAGAAGAGATAATACAATCATTCCTTTTAAAATCGGCGAACTGGAGTTGAAAACCGCACTGTATGCTGATGATCTTTTATTATATACCTCTAATCATGTCGAGGCAATCCCGCGGCTTTTTGAACTAGCGGAGGAATTCGGAAGAGTCTCGGGATATAAAGTTAATAAGGAAAAAACGGATATAATGGGTTGGAACAATTTAATCCCGATAGAAGGGGCCAAACAAAAAATCAGATACTTAGGAATATTTTTAACTCAGAAATTAGCTGATATTTCTAAAACTAGTTGGTTGCAGGTTGTCAAGGAAGCTTGTAAGCTAATGTTGAGATGGGGAAGTATCCCACTTAATATCTACGGGAGAGTAAATCTCGTTAAAATGATTATCCTCCCAAAATAAGGTTTCTTTTTAATTCTATCCCATTACTATTTAACTCTAAGGATATCGCCTCTCTTCAAGGAAAGATAAGTTTGTTTATATGGGCCACTAAATCGCCCAGGATAGCGTGGAAGAAATTGAGGAGGGGTTTGAATGTAGGGGGACTGGCTCTACCTGACTTGCTAATATACTGCCATGCATTTCACTTTAAGAATTTTAGAATTCTAGTTAACAAATTGGACTCTTCCTCACAAGGGCGCCTTTTTCAGGCTCTATTACATGATCAACCACAGGGTCTCGAGTGTTTCCTTCTTAAATTTGGAGACCAAAAATTCTTTAAAAAGGTTCGCCTTAAGATTTTACAAACAGCACTTAAGAATTGGGGATTTATTCGGAAAACTCTCGGGATCCCTTATTTCAATCTACACGCCCCAATCTGGGATTCCCCAGGCACTCCTGAATGCCTCCTAGATCAACTATCTCAGCCTCTTAAATTAGCGGGGGTCAAAATATGGGGAGACTTGTGTTGTGAGTCCAGGCTTATGGATTGGGAGTCTCTAGCAAATCTAACGAATGGATCCCTAACTAGGTTTAAGTTTTACCAACTGTCTGCGTGGTGGGTTAGACAATCTTGGGGATCGACAGTGGATTTCCCAATCTTGGATTCTATTTGTAGGGTGGGAGGTTGGAAACGGGAAGTCTCTTTTTGGTATCAAACACTGGTTGGTTTTGGGGACAGTTTAACTTTAGAGGTAGAGAAACTTTGGGGCAATGGCTTAATAGGGAATACGGAGGAGATACAAAAAATTTGGAGAGACTCGTTTTTTATGTCTCAGAGAATCATTAAACCCGCTAATTTGAGGAGAAACCATCTGTTTACAGCTTATAGGGTTTATTGGACTCCGGCTAAACTGTCCAGGGTATCATCAGACAGTTTCTTTTGTCCAAGATGTAAATTTCCGGCAGCAGATGATACCCATATGTTTTTGGATTGTTCTAAGATCTCCTGTTATTGGGGGTCCGTTTGCCGTTTTCTTGAAGAGCTCTTATGTGTACCAATTACCTGTTTAAAACATATATATATAAATATAAAAACATTATATATATATATATATAAAACATATAATCACGCTTAAGACAGCGTGATTATATGTTTTTTCTGGATAACCTAACATCAAAGGGATCATATTCATGCGTAACCTCAGTAATATAAATCTGTGTTGCGACCTGGTGACATCTACTAAATAGGAGTACCACCCTCTATCAGTGGAGGGTTTTGTCAATAAATACAAACTGCTTGTTTCTCTCTGTGGTATTCCTTTCGCTCATAATCTGCCATCAGTAAGAATTTATTGGTGATTTTAATTTTTAGAAACCTTTCTACAAGCCGGTGGGTCCTTAAATAGTTCCAGGAGACTGATCTCCTTCAGCACTGACTCCTCATAGCTGAGCCACCTAGACATTCTCCATTTGTCCATACTTAAGCAATTCTTTTTTAATGTTTGTGTCAATGACACTGTGTCCCTCCGCCAAATTAAATGCCACAAGAGGATTGGGGCTAGTTGTATTGAAACTGCAATATAGGGCAAACCCAATTCCAAATGTAAAATATAGTTTGAGGAAGAGAGAGGGAGGCCCACTATGGATTTGAAGAAGTTGTTCTTGGTGGTTTGCAATAAGGTTGACGCTACCACACCCCAAACACCAGCCCAGTACGTTACTGCTGCCTTTACTTTGGCCTGGTAGATTTTTTTTATTGGTAGGAAAGGTCTTGCGCCCAGTTTTTGGGGGAAAGATTTAACAGCCGAGGTACCTCTCTCCATTACCAGCTTCCTTCCTTCCACCAACTTTGACCATGATAGGTCTTTATCAAAAAGAACCCCCAAATAGGGGAAATTGTCCACCACCTCTATTCTTTCCGTGTCCACATATAGATACGGGGTTTTATCTCTTTTTCTGGCCCCGGCTATGACTACAAAGGACGTAGTTTGGTCCTTCAGCTGTATCAAATCCATGAAGGAAACATACGCAGTTATCAGACGTTGCAGACCAAACACCGTTCTGGCGATTAGCACCACATCGTCTGAATAGGCCAGTATTGGTAGCAGTTGGGAATCAAAGGCAGGGACGTCCCAGGTAGCCACTGTGAGTACTTCCTCGACTCCATTTGTGTATATGGAGAAGAGGAATGGGGCGAGGACGCAACCCTGCCTTAATCCCCAGTCTCCATTTGTTGTATAGTGGACCGATGCCGCAGCATTTGAGTACAGCTGTCTAATAAAATTTAATATGACTTGGTCAACCCCCATCCCCTCCATGATGTTCCATAGCTTAGCATGGACCACGCAGTCGAACGCAGACGACAGGTCCATGAATGCCATGTAGATCTTTTCATCCTTCATTCTGGAGTACTTTTCTATGGTCAGTGCTAGATTCAAGCACTGATCCACAGTGCCCCTTCCCTGCTGGAATCCGTACTGGGCCTGTATTAAGATATTTTTCTCCTTGGCCCACCCCTCTAACTTAGATAGGAGGAGGCGGCCCATGAGCTTCAATGTAGTATCCAGCAGGGAGATTGGTCTATAATTCTTTGGGTTAGCCCTGTCTCCTTTCTTGTAGATTAGGACAATGACACCCATTGACCATGAAAGGGGGGGCCTAACAAAGCTATACTTTTGAGGACATTTGTTAGGACAGGTACCCATAAGTCTGGGTTATCCGGAAAGAAGTCAATTGGGACGCCGTCCGGTCCTGGGGCCTTTCCCATACTACATGAGTCCAACGCTATTTTAACTTCAGTAAGTGAAAAAGAGAGAGGAGCGTCAGAGTTTACCTCCGAGGACAAGGAGAGATTTGGGGAGTGAGGACTTGGGGCAAAGATGTTCTCAATATGAGAAACCCATGCCTCCTCATCTACATTTGTGTCTGTTGTAGGGTCGCTAGGATTTTTTAAAAATGTGGTGCGTTTACTAGCTTCCAGAAATCATGGTTGTTTACCATTCTAGCTGCCTTATCGAGGTCCACCCAAAGCCCCTCCTTAATGCCTTTTTCTCTATTTATTTGTGCCAGTTTATATGAGGCCCGCATTGTTATTATTTGGTCCGGGATTCTAGGTCTGGTTTTTAAAGCGTGCATCAGGGCCTTTCTTGCTTTTGTGCATGGAGAGTCATACCAACCCCTACCATTTAATTTGTTTGGCACTTTGGTGCGTGTAAGGGCCAGTTTTACCTTCTCCAAGATGCCGCCGAAAGCAGACACATTTCCCCAGGCATCTGATTCTAGGCATAATATTATGCTATCCCGTATATTTAACATAATTTCAGGGATCATCCTTATTTTGTTGATGTGGGCCCATTTTAGTTGGACACCATTTTTCCTTGCAACGATTGGGGTTCCAACGGACTGATAGTTAGGTGGGTCCCATTCGAGTACATTTAGCTCTAGGGAAAAAATGGCATGGTCACTAAAAATTTAAAAGGAATTTCCTCCCTTGGTGGCCCTTGTTCTAAGGGGATTTGTAAGTAATATATAATCAATCGTTGAATCAACCCCATTTTGAAGAAAGGTTCCTACTGAATCACCTATTGGTGGGTCTGTATCGCTAATTACTTCCATGTTTAAGGAGGCTAGTAATCTATTTAGACAGTTGCCATACTCATTGTGAGTGAAATGATATATTGGATTTCCCCATTGTCCTCTAAACCACATACAGGGAGTGTATTGTGTTTGCAGGGGTGTATATTAAAGTCACCCAACAAAATGACATTGACATTCTCGTTATTAATATTACGTACGGTGTTGTTTATTGCCTTGCCAACCTCTCCCACAATAGAGTGCATGTTTGGGTCAAACCTATTGTTGTAAAAATGTATTAATAGCCATGTCCCTTCCTGTTGTACCTCCATCGTAAGGATATGGAAGTTTGGGTTTAAAAGATCACACTTTATTACTTTAACTAATAGATTGTTTCGAATTAAAGTGAAGATATTCCCCTTTGCCCTCCCCGAAACAGAAGGTTTAGCTGAAGTCTGAAAGGAGCGGTATCCCTTTATGAACACTGGCTCCGTGGCCCAGGTCTCCTGGGAACATGCAATAACATGGTCTTGCCAGATTTTTAACCAGTTATTGTCACTCAGTTTAGGGGCAATACCTGCCACATTTCACAAGGCTATTTTAAGAACCCCTTTATTAGCCCCCAGTTGTAATTTGGGTGATTGTGGGCTCTCCCTCGTGACAGGGACCGGCATGGCCTGACTTTCACAATTAACTTGAGAGCTTGGTTTTGCTGAAGGTAGTCAGTCACATGCTTCTAGGTCAGATAGGGGTGTGAATCTATTCGCAAGCCTCAAGTCTAGTGACTTGAGGTTTCCCCCTGAGAACCGCCATAACTGTCCCTCCCGATGCTGTAAATTGCACCCTGATGTCAGTGGGAAAGGGGGTCTATAGAAATATCCCAATGGTAACACAATTATATGGGAACTTCTGGGAAAGCCATTGCCTAGTTGCTCCAAAAGGAATCTAACAACAAATTCATTTTTGAAAAATCGATACTGGGTGATGGGGTATGGATCCCGTAAATGTTTCTATATCTGCTTCCTTATCTAATTGGAGAGGTTGGTTTGGGGTGATATGAGATGTCGCGCCCCCCAAAGAGTATCTTTTTTGGAGGATAGGTTCCAGAGATAGGCGGAGTTCCATCCGTTCAATCTCATGTGCTAGGACTGAAGTTGCCCTGGTTAAAAAGGAGTCAAGTGTCTCTGTCATTGCTATAATAGTGCAATTTGACGGTGTTGAAAGTTAAACCTTGAATATAAAAGGTGTGGAAAACATTCCACAGTGACTCGAATATATGCCTGTGGCAAAGGCCATGCACAATGCTGTCATTGGTATACATTATGCGGTGATATTCACCTTAGTGCAGTTCTGATTCAGTCACACTTTCCACTGAAAATGAATTTCTTGGTTTGTCTATAACTTTTGCCCACATGGACTGATCTGCATAAAATTTGGTATGTAGCATAGATCCACGTCAAATTTTGTGAAGTTCCGTGCAGGCGAAAAAATGTTAAGGGCAGTTTAGCCCCCATAGGAACTTTTGCTTGCACCTACATCCAAAACCGCTGAACAGAATAAAGCATACCTGACATGAAAGTTGACATTTACTCAGAAAACGTGCTATTGTTGGTTATATATTGTTGGTTATATGCAGAACCAGTTGTTGAACAAAATAAGTTGTTGAACAAAATAAGATTTACAAAAATGTGCCTTGTGGGCCTTTAAGGGGTAACACTTTTGTATACCTTGGCTGTTGGAGTCCATAAATGGTCCACGAGCAAGTCCGATAAGCGTCAATGGATTAAGTTAAAAGAAACATAAAATCCTCCCATTGGACAAAGGTGCTTTTTAGGTCGAGCCTAGCGTTGCAGCACATGCGCTGCTCGCTTTGCGAGGCATGCAGTATTCGGTGGAAGCTTCTTGGAAGCTCCACCCACTCTCCGACCATCTTTTTCATTAGCTTAGGTCCTAAATTCTGCCTTCCGATTGGTTTTAGGCTTGTTAGTCCCTCCGCATGACGCCCATGTCCTCATTTGTATCCTTCCATGGCTACTGGCCCCGTCACTCCGAACACTATTTTCTTCCCTGCCTCCCCCACCCCCCCCCCGCAGTCCGTGACTTCTCACCCCCACACTCCTGTTCGTGCCTTCTCGCCTGCTCGTACTCCCGTTTCCAATGCAATAGGTCTCGCGTAAATGGGAGTCCTATTGCATTGCAAATGCTTGTTTTTGTTATATCTTGATACGCTGGCGTAGGTCTTTACCAAGCACACGTGGAACGCCAAAAGAGTGATTGACTTTTTAATTCTGCTCATGTGGTGTGGCACGTGGTCAGACTTTAATCTCTTGCTTCTCACTGATCATTTTACGCAGCCTTCGAGAAACTGCAGACTGGTTTGTTTATCTCCAGAGATCTCTCTTGCATGTACCATGCAAGTGTTGTTTCTTCGAGAGCAGTTAGTTATTTTCTTGTTTAATAACGGCCTCTCTCACGAGTCGAGTGTTCGCCCCTTGTTAGGGCTTGTCACCGATATTTTGTGCTGGGCCACAACGCTGCAGATAGTGGAGGCGTTGATTGTGTTATGATGATCGGTTTGTGCTTCATTGGAGGCTTGTCCAGGGGTATATTTCCAGTGACCTTATGATGCACGGTTTATGAAAATCCTTCCCCCCCTGCCCCGGCCCCCTCTTTTAACCGTTCGAATGTTCATCGCATGTACACGTTGTTTTATGAACCATGCCTTTTTAAACCTACTTTCAGAACTTTGGATAGTCGGCTGGTGTTGTAACTCCACTCTTCTACTGCTAACTTGATAACACTTTTGTGTAAACTAAGATTTATTAGCCAGTCACTCGCTGTGTGGGACCACTGCGTCTTTATAGGATTTTTCGCCCCCTAGCCATTAGCATTCTGGTACTTGTAGTTTCGCTTTCATGGTTCTAATCATCAGTTAATAATGTTCGTGTTTATTTATTTGACATAATGTCAAACCTGGCCCCATATTCCAGTAAACAGCCATGTAGAATGGGTGGGTTTGACAATAGCCATACAGAATGTCAAAGGGAGTTTTCCTCCTTTCAATATATTTTTTCCCCAAACTTTCTTTTGAAAATGAGGCCTATTAACTTTATAGCTATGGCAATTATATGGGTTAAAAAGGCAACAATACGGAGACCCTTCTTAAACTTGTGAAGTACTCAGCACTTAAGGGCCTGTCCGGTACCCATATGCATTATTGCCCCAAAGCAGTGCATAGCATATTATATATGAGTAAACTGTATTAGTTTATTAGGGTTTCTTTAGGGATTGGATATGGTAAAGCTGCCAAGCCCTATAGGCAACTATAAGATGACCCTGCGCAGCATTCCCATCTTTGGCTGGTGCCTGCACCTTTAAATCCTGACTTCCGTGCTCCAGGGTTGTGACATGACATCCTCTTTCACCACGATGTCCTGCTGTTCTTTTAGCACTTTTCAATTAGAGTAAGTGCATTTTCTTACTTTCTCTTTTGTTTATGTTTGTCTTCCCTGATGTGAGCTCCGTTCACCGCCTTCAAGTCCCTGCCAGGTTTAAGTTCCCCCACAGTACGTCTGCTCCCTTGTCTTTTACTGCGTTCATTATCGACATCCTCTCCTCACCTACGGGCGCCAACCATCCCTCCTATATTTTAATTTGATATTGTGCCGGGCTCCTTCTCCAACCATTGCCGTGTACTTCGCCTCCGGATCCCGTGTTATCCCTGATTCCTAGGTAGCAGCATTGTCATTTAGAACACATAAGGGGCGCCCAGTGCCAATCCTATACATCTCGTTGGCAGCATGTGTTATGTGTTGTGTGTGTATGTATGTATAGCTCCAAGCCTGGAACTGGTGTGCTCGCTGATGGAGTTGAGGCTCACCTCTTCTCAGGAAGATGGCTCACTTTACAAACGCATGCAATAACGGGGTCACACTCTTTCTTACAGAAGTCACCATGGTCAACAATATCACACTTCAACAAACTCACACAAACGTTTTTACATTGTGATGACGTTGTTCTCCCCGGCACTCACTTAGAGGTGTGCACAAATAATTGCTGTCTCACCATCGCCAATCCCTCCATCCTGATTGGTCTCAGTCTTGGATACAATTAAAGCTGAAACCTGTTCTTCTAGCAGGGAATCTGGAGCTTAACATATTTTTACGTCTATTACTTAAGCCCTTTTGCAGAATGTTTAGCTCTTCCACATTAGTTTGTTGTAACTTGGAAAGCACTTTATCTTCTAGTGCAAATACAGTACCTTTCCACCAGCTTGATTGTTACCACCTAGTAGAAGTAGAAGTATTAGTGCAACAAACACTGACTCCCAGCACATTCTCCCTACCACACTGCACCATCGAGCACAAACATATCACACTGACAACCCGCTCATGTAGGCTAGCACACAAAGGCACCACACTGCACCATCAAGCACAGAACACCATACCGCCACCCAGTCCGTGCAGGCAACACACAAAGGGACCACACAGCACCACAAACCACAGACATATCACGCCAAAACTTGGCTTCATGCAGTCTTGCACAACAAAACCTTACTCAGCACCACAAAGCACGGACAAACCACACCGTCACACACAAAGGCACCACACTGCACCATCAAGCACAGTCACCCAGCTCATGGAGTGCAGCACACAAAAGCGTGGTGCACCATCAAGCACAAACGCAGCCACTGAGCTTATGCAGGCAACACACAAAGGAACCACACTGCACCATCAAGTACAGACACCCCACACAGCCTGTGCACCCCGCTCCGCCAACATCTCCCACAGGCTCATAATAACATCCAGGTCATGTAACCTTGTGCACAAAGACAAATCAGAGAAAGGCACCACGCACAGACAGCAAACAATTCTAGCACAGAGAGACAACACATAGACACTCCTCACAGACCTCGGACAAACACATCAGATACAACCTTGAGAATCCAACACAGACATTTGCTCCAAACACAGACATCTGACACACACATTGGAATCACACACACATCAGACATCAAGATCCAGACTATAGCCTGAGATGCAGATAGAACACACAAACAGATACAGACATCACAATCAGACATATAAAACAGGCACACACATCTGACTCAGACAGACATTAGAATCAGACGTCAGATCCAGAAAGCGCACAAACATCAGACCCACATATCAGACTTTTACGCAGAAATTAAACACATAGCACAGTCATTTAGACGCAAACATCAGACAGATATCGCACTGAGAGACGGCTTGTCCACACATCCTCCATCTAAGACACTCTCCCCAATGAAGGCATGAGGACGTCCCTCACGCCACTCCTGGCTGCTGTCTTCCTGGTCGGGCTCGCAAAGTGTGTCACTGGTTGGTACCGGCTCTGCCCTGCCTGGAGTTTGGTCCCCAGCAGAAGCGCGAGACTTTTTTTTTTGTTTTCTTTTCTGAAACTTTATTCACAGTCTCCCCGACATCCACTGCTGCCTTTGGATTGCAGTTGACATCCAGTAGCCCAAACCAACCAGCCTAAATGAACACATTCAAACAACACGACAAGTGTGACACTTCCAGATATGCAAGTTCGGACCACCAGTTATACAAAAATAACACTTGAAATATGTACAATGCAGTTTTATAATATCCCTACTTTTTTGTGTAATGTAACTGGTGCTCATGTTCAGGGCTCCAATATCTTTTATTTCTGTTTGCGCTATCTCAAACTGCAGAAAAAAAATAAACTTGCACATTAAACAACAGTAAATGTTCTAGCACCCAAGATAATATGCTGCTTTGCTAAAAATGTGTAAGGTCCCATAGGCGAGACCGATTGCATTGCAAATGCTTGTTGCTTCTGTTGTCTGTTTTGGGTAAAGGCAAAATATATGAAGGCTCTGAATGGCCTTCTGGAAGACAAAATGTTTTCGTGCTACCACCATTTAAAGACGCAGTCCCCGCATCCCAAAAATACAAAAGGCCACTTAAGGGGGAGGGTGGCAGATTCACAGGCCAAAGATGAGAATCCTTTATGGATTCCCCCATACTTTAAACGAAAAATAAATCCATGTGCTGTACTTCGTGGACTGTTTGTTGAGGCTGCCGACTCGATGCCCCTAAAATGGTGCATTCAGACTGCGGCTATGACAAGTAGGGCGGAGACTCGATATACCTACGATGGTGCCTACAGTCCATGGCCATGACAACTAAACCACAGACTATGGTTGCCAGTGTATAGGTAATTGTGCTGCACGATCCCCACGGAAGCCTGTGGTCTTGTGAAGTTGGACTCAAAATAGTGCACTTCCTGCAATTATTCCTATTGGGAACTTCATAAAAACATGAAAAAACAACAGGTGGCAAACTGTCAAAAGCACAATGAAATCTCCATTCAATTTCTGGTGTTCTATTAAGCGCCATGAGCTCCCCTAGCCATGAGAACAGGCATGCACATGCACTAGACAGGAGCGTTGCTTAGCCAATCGGGACGTATTGAACTATGATCAGACATCATTTTCCACTTTAACCACTTTAACTACATGTCCCTATGCTGCTGATCGTGATTTTTAGTGAACTGTTACTTTTGTATTCACACCAAGTGGTTTAGTTTAAAGTCTGCTGAATGTAATTGGAGTGATAAGAATGTTCATGGACCATAGCCAGCATGCAAGTAAGGTAACTGCATGTGTGATACTGGACTATCTAATAACCATGACTGGTGCTGAGATCAATGTAGACTGGCGGTGCTGTGGTCACCGGCGCATTCAGGATGGAGGTGTTGCCTGCAGCTGTGGGGGGCTGAGACCCTCTTAAACAAGATGTAAACAGAAGTGATCAATGCCTGGCAGAATGTGATCAGATTTTATCTCGAGTTTTGCCCAAAATGACTCCGGATATTGTGAAATCAGGAGTTCTCACATGAACTGCAGTGCTTCTTGGTACACTAGAGTGATTGTGTTAGCCAGGTTGACACCACAAACAACATGGGTTCACCCAAAGCCCTACTGGACTAACCTCTTGGGCTCGGTCATGGGACAAGGAGTGGTATAAGGGCTGGCAACACCGGTGCAAGAGGAGCTGATATCGCCGGACAAGGATTTGTGCTTGAACCGGGCTATCTGGTGGCCTAAGTCAAACAGGACAAGCATGAGGGTGGAGCAAACGCCATAAGGTGGTGGGAGAAGCGCCATAATTGTCTACTACACCCCCAACCTTGACGTTGTGCAAAAGTAACTCCTAATCACAGATGAGCTTATAATCTGTTACATAGGTTCAGAGTAATAAAGGCTTCAGCCACCAAGCAGTTAAGCCAACTTGTCGCTTGCCAGTCCCCGTCTCTTTCTTCCAACCGCCTTCCTAGAACTCTGGAAACTCACACTCAACATTCGGTTCGGTATCCTGGATACTACAGAGAAGCACTGTGACAGTCCACTACGCCCATCAACCTTTACTACGCTACCTTTGCTAAGGTTTTGCTTCTTTTGCAAACCGTTGGCAGACCTGCAGAAACTGGTGTAATGCACTGAAGAGAGCACAAAAAGCCTGGTACATTGAGGATGTTATTGATTGGAGCTTGGCTATAATTACCTTTACACAGATGGAGGTGAGGAATGAGCAGCTGATGGGCATTCCTGGGGCCAGGAGAGATCGTTTTTTCAAGACATATACTGTCTGACCTGGTAATCCTCCTTCTTGGGATCACAGATACAATGGGAACACGTGAGTCTGGGGTACCACATCTCACGCACACAACAATATGCTAGAAACCTGTCATATTCTGGGGGAATTGAGAGTCCCAATGAACACAGGCCTCACAGAATTACAAGGGAGGGTTAATATTTTGCCTCCCCAACATGGGAACAGGTAAAAAGGCTTTTACTCAATGACTATGAATCATATGAGACCAACGGTCAGTTGTGTCACAGACTTGACATGTGGACAACAGTCTTCAAGTGTGCTGCCGGTGAGCAACTTGTTCAAGCTAACCTAGAGCAAACACCAGAGCTTCATGGCATGAATCTTTTGTGCAAAAAAACATACTGGGTCCATCACAGATTTAGAAATGAAGACCAGGGTGGCAAAGGACAAATACGTTAGAGCTTTCCACCTGCATTTAAATATTTTCAAGGGGAAGATTCTGCCAATTATACCATGGGAAAATTGGTATAAAAAATATTTAATGCAGATAAATTAGCAAAAACATAAATCTTGCATTAAAGTCTCACAGCACGACTGTGCCAGGCTGTTCTAATGCCAAAGTCACAAAAAACGCTTTTAGCTTGTAGGTATACAGGATATATAGACCCCCCAGGATATTGTGGCATAGATTTGCAAATTTAGCGGCACAAAAATGGAAATTTAGCTGCACAAAAATTGAAATTTTGCAACATTATTGCGGCACTTTATTTTACTCGCAATCATTCTGTTTCAGCCTTAAATCAATGTAAACGGATTCAGCAGAGTATTTAACTTTGAAATAGGCATTATAAACTGTCTGAGAGAGTTTATTTTGCTTTATTCTCGTTTGTGGTAACATTCTGGAGCATAGGTTAAGCCAAGCACAATAGCACAGGGAGACCCCAGAGACTCCCCTGACCATGGAGATGTCAGAGACACCCCTGACCATGGAGATGTCAGAGACACCCATGGCCATGAAGACGTCATCTCCTCACCCTCTCTTCAAAAAACAATGCTGTTCCGGGAAAGAGTTGAAAACGAAAGCGCTATTAGCTGGCCCACTCTGTAAAGTGGCACTAATGTGTTTGGGTGTGACTGAAAACACACTGGTCTCTTTGCAACCACTATGTCTAGTTGCATGCAGTTAATTTCCATATATTGTATTTTTTTATTTTTATTTACCCATTCCATCCCAAGGCTTCAGCTCTAACAGAAAATGCCAGAGAAAGACAACATTTGCAACAAAATGTTTATTTCTTTTTTGGATTCATTTCACAGGGGAACGAATGAAGGAGAGGAAAGAGAGGTAAGAACCACTTCCTGAAGTAACTATTTTCCTTTAGCAAGCTTTGACGAGGGAAGACATGGGACTCCACAGACCACTGACGCCCAGCCCCCTTTCACCAGAGCTGGCAGGTCAGGACGGGTTTGTAGAGAGCCATCCGGACTCTCTTGGACAATGTATCACTCTACACGCATCCCCACACCGCTCGGGCGGGCTCGTCCCGAGGGGATAAATAAACGTGGGCGGGACCGCACGTGGTCTTCGAGCCCAAAACGATATACTGGTCTCACGATTGTCCTTTGCTGTATCGTAATTATAGTAACTGCGACACCAGGCCGCGCCGCGCTACACTGGCGACGAGGCCGGTCGCGCCCTTGCGTGCATATCGTCAAGACCAGCTTGCGCGGAGCCCACCTGCAACGCCGCTGCCCCTGGCGCTCACCTGGTGCTGCTGTGAGGTCGCGGAGCCCACCCGCATGCTGCCGGAAAGGAATCTGTGGCCGGTGGCGCTGCGCGCCGTCAGAGGGGTGAGTGGCTGCCCGGATGCCTCCGTGTCCTCCCCTTGGTTTCCTGCCCCCAGCGCTGGGATCCACGGAAGCGCTTCTCCCCATGCTGGCTCCCGGCTTTCTCGGCTGATCTCCAAATAAGGGGCCTTTCCGGAGCTGTCCTGATCCTGCCTGCCTGGTTGCTCGCTCGCTCCGAGTGAAGCAAGTTTGAGCCACAACGAGGCTGATAGATCCACAAGTGAGAGAGGAAAGCGGACAATAAAGCAGTCTTCAAAAAAATAAAGAGGAGAAAGGGGATAGCAACAAGCACTGGCAAAGCCAGACCAGTGTGGACAGTGAACAAGGAGAGATAAATAGCAACAAGCATTGGCAAAATCAGCCAAGTGTGGGCAATAAGAGTCCCAAGCAAGGGATCATCACAACAAGCATTAGCAAGGCCACCCAACTAGGTGGGGAAAAGACTACCCTGAGCCGACCACGCGGTGGTGATACCGCAGCCACGCCCTGTACAGCTGCACAATGTCCACGAGGCCTGCGGGAGGTGCAGGCGCTGCGGGAGGTGCAGCCGCTGCGGGAGGTGCAGGCGCTGCGGGAGGTGCAGGCGCACAGCAAGCAGGTGGGGCCAATCAAGGCGTCGGCAATAATCCACCACTGCCACCAATGGTCACACACACCGCAGTAGCACCACTGCCACCGTTTAGCGAGACCTCGGATCCGGCTACAGCGGCACCAAGGTGGAAAGCTTAGGTAGGGCGATTAAACCACTATTTCAAAGGAACTCGGGAGACCGATGGGACAGTTAAGCGGTCGCTACTCATTTACTATGGCGGGCCGAAATCTACGACTTATTCGACACCCTCCCCAACACCGGGAACGAGGATGACTACGACGCAGCGGTTGCTGCGCGGAATGCACATTTTGATCCACAACTCAACCCGGATTTCGAGAAGTTTAAGTTCCGGAGGGCGTGGCAGACCGACACGGAATCCGTCGACATGTTCTACGCGCGGCTGCGCTGGCTGGCCAGCACGTGCCCCTTCGTGGACCAAAGAGTGGAGATAAGGTACCAGATTATCTTAGGCTCTTGCTCCAAGCTCCTACGCAAGTTAATCCTCCGGCAGCCAGGAATTTCGCTGGATGAGATCCTGGTGCTTGCCCGGTCCCATGAGTTGTCGGATGCCCGGGCGGAAGAAATGGAGGCGGCCCTGCACGCACCCGTAGCTACGGGGTCGGGGTTCAAGATCGCACCCATCAAGGAAGAAAAGGTGGAGATGATCCAGCGACGTCCCGCTATACCCCGGCAAGCGCCGAAGCCCGCACCAGGAGGGTCGTGTGGGTACTGTGGAGATGACCACCCGGCAACGGCTGTCTGCGGGGCAAAAGGGAAGGCGTGCTCCCGCTGTGGAAGGATGAATCACTATGCCCGGGTGTGCCAGGGTGGGCGATTCCGACAAACGTTGTCGAGATCCAGGTTTGGGTCACACCAGGTGCGCCAGATCTCACAGGAAGATCCGATGCCGAACCAGGACCGCCAGCCACAGCCGCGGCCCCCGATATATGAAGACAAAGAAGACGAGGTCTTTGTGGTATCGTATGTCAGCCGGACAGGCTCCCAGCGAAGGCCGCCGCCCATGTGTTCAGTCTCGGTGGGAGACACGAAGGTGCAAGCCCTCATAGACACGGGGGCCTCGGTCAATGTGATGGACTCTGAGCAATATGACCAGCTGTCGCCGAGACCCCCCCTTACGCCGTCCTGGGCGCGCATATACACGTACGGAGGAACGGATCCTCTTCCCCTCCGTGGCGTCATCAGCGCTACCATCGCCAGCGGGGAGTACTCCACTCAGGCACAGTTTCATGTCGCGGAAGGCAAAAAGGGGACTCTGCTCAGCTGTCACACAGCAGAAGACGTAGGCCTAGTGTTTTTCGCAATCCAGATTCATGAGTCACACGCCGAAGACATCCTGAAAGAGTTCCCTACACTCTTCACCGGCTTGGGAAAACTCAAAGGCAAGAGGTTCAAGTTGCACATAGACCAGTCTGTAAGGCCGGTGGCCCTGAGGCACCGGAGGGTGCCATTTAATCTACGCCTCCAGGTGGAAGAGGAGCTGCGAAAGCTCGAAGAGCTGGATGTTATTGAGAAGGTGTCCGGCCCCACCCCCTGGGTGTCCCCGCTGGTTGTGGCGCCCAAGCCTAAGCAACCGGGGGCCATCAGACTCTGTGTGGATATGCGGCTTCCCAACACCGCAGTGAAGAGGGAGGGGCATATCACCCCTACGATGGACGACATCGTGGCAGACCTCAATGGGGCGAAATGGTTTTCGAAGCTGGACCTAAACGCCGGCTATCACCAGCTGGAGCTAGACCCGGGTAGCCGGTACATTACCACATTCTCGACTCATGTCGGCCTCCAGAGGTATAAGAGGCTAAGCTTCGGAGTCTCTTCAGCGTCGGAGGTCTTCCAAAACGCAATCCGTGAGACCCTGTCCGGGCTGCAAGGGGTAATCAACCTCAGCGACGATATCCTGGTTTTCTCCAACACGCTAGAGGAACATCACTCTCACCTAAAGGCCACACTAAAGAGACTGGCAGAATGTGGTTTGACACTGCATAAAGCAAAATGCTCGTTCTACCAGGACAGTGTTGACTTCTTTGGATACACCTTCACTCGGGAAGGGCTTCTGGTAGACCCAAAGAAGGCCGAGGCCATCAGAGCCGCCCACACGCCTCGCAGTCCCACGGAAGTGAGGAGTTTCCTTGGGATGGCTACATACTGCGGGCGCCATGTCAGAGCCTCTACGCGCTCTCTCGCGCCCCGATCATCCGTGGGAATGGACACCGGAAGCCAACAAGGCGTTTGGGGAAATCAAGGAGGGGCTCCTCGACAAGACAATCATGGCGTACTTTCACCCTCGAAAGAAAACGGAGTTAGTGGTGGATGCTAGCCCGGTGGGCCTCGGGGCTGTCCTCCTGCAGGAGCATAGTCATGAAGTGTGGAAGCCAGTCGCGTATGCCAGCAAGGCCCTCACTGATACTGAAACAAGGTATACCCAGATCGAAAGGGAAGCACTGGCTATCAAATGGGCCTGCCAGCATTTCCACTTATATCTTTGTGGACAAGACTTTACTGTCATCACGGATCACAAGCCGCTGATCCCACTGTTCACCGAGCTGTCAAGGCTAGCGCCGCCGAGGATTGAACGGTGGGCTGTACAGCTTCAGGCATATAACTTCAAAGTACTTTATCGGCCCGGGGCCCACAACCCCGCGGACTATCTGTCCCGTCACCCGGGGACAACCTCATCGTCCGCCGCGCCAGAAGACACATGTGTCACAGAGGCGTTTGTCAGCATGATCACGCAAAGCGCATGCCCCAAGGCCATGATGCTGGAGGAGATCGGTCAAGCCACTCGGGAAGACCCCACTCTCACTCTCGTCCGCCGGGCTTTGGACTGCAACGGATGGGACCACTTCATGGATGGGGCCCGCGCCCTGCGACCGGAGGTCAGCCATGCTCGACAGCAACTGTGGCGTGTCCGGAGTGAGGTCAGCGTGGGAGAAGAAGGAGTAATCCTAAGGGGTCGCCTCATTGTGGTCCCGGAACGCCTCCAGGACAGAATTCTTGCGCTGGCGCACGTGGGTCACCAGGGAATGGCCAAGACTAAAGCCCGGCTTCGGGACAAGGTCTGGTTCCCAGCCATGGACTCGAAGGCCAACGAGATGGTTCGACAATGTCATGCCTGCACTATCACCGGAGGGGGGCCGGCCCCTGCTCCTGTGATCACCGAAGAAGCGTGCGAGAAGCCGTGGGCGCATCTCAGCATGGATTTCGGAAGCTTCCCAGACGGCCGGCACATGATGGTCGTTGTCGACTCCTTCTCGAAGTTCCCAGTTGTCGAGGTAATGGCATACACTGCGTTTCCCTCCGTCAAGCGGGCCTTAGACCGAGTGTTCGCGACAATGGGGCTGCCTGAAGAAGTCAAGTCGGACAACGGGCCCCCTTTCCAGGGACGGGAGTTTCAAGAATACCTGGCAAATCTGGCGATCCGACACCGGAAGATAACTCCCCTGTGGCCCCAAGCGAACGGGGAGTGCGGATAGCCGTGGAGAACGGAGAAGACCCGGAGGCCGCCCTGGACCGGTTTCTTGGAGTGTACCGCCAAACACCTCACAGCACAACCAAGTGTGCCCCGGCTCACGTCCTGTTCAAGCGGGCACTGCGGGACATCATCCCGTCTGATCCCGGGTGGGTCCCAGCTGAGAGAGACGGAGCGGCCATCCAAGCGAGGCGAGAATGCACGAACCAGAAGGCGAGCGAGCCCAAGAGCCACGGGTTCAAGTCGGAGACCGAGTGGTCATCAAGGATCGGCACCCTGGATGGAAATTCAGGACCCCCTATGAGCCCGAGGTGTGGACGGTAACGGCGGTTCAAGGGACTATGGTTACCGCCTGACGAGGCCAACAGGTCGTCACCATCTATGCCATTGATACTACCGGGGTGGCTGCCTTCGGTGTGAGCTTTTATTTGGCGGCGTGTAGCCACTGCCTATTTTGCACATTTAATGCGCTGTCTTTTAAATCTGTATTTTAGACTTTTTTACTGTGTATTGTTTACTGTGTAGGGTGTACTGTTTTTTATTCTGTTACTGCTTTCCTCTCCTGGGGCGCAAAGCCGGGAGATCTTATACTGCACTCTCTCCTCCTTTGGGGCTGGGGACTCGCCTCCTACCTTGGGGCAGCGCGTTGCCTGCTCCGGTATCGGGGGCTCGCAGCTCTCCACTTTCCTTTCCTCCGGCTGTGCTCTCCGGGCGACCTTCTCGCTGGCCAATCGCGCAGCGGGATGTTCGCACTGGGACGGCGGCCATCTTGAGTGAGGCAGGCTCGCTAGTCGGCGGACTAGGCTTGCTGCCTCACGGGCAGGAAGTATAAAATTAGCTTCCTCGCCTTGTTCTGATCAGATCTATGCCATTGCTACTACCGGGGTGGCTGCCTTCGGTGTGAGCTTTTATTTGGGGGCGTGTAGCCACTGCCTATTTTGCACATTTAACGCGCTGTCTTTTAAATCTGTATTTTAGACTTTTTTACTGTGTATTGTTTACTGTGTACGGTGTACTGTTTTTTATTCTGTTACTGCTTTCCTCTCCTGAGGCGCAAAGCCGGGAGATCTTATACTGCACTCTCTCCTCCTTTGGGGCTGGGGACTCGCCTCCTACCTTGGGGCAGCGGAGTTGCCCGCTCCGGTATCGGGGGCTCGCAGCTCTCCACTTTCCTTTCCTCCGGCTGTGCTCTCCGGGCGACCTTCTCGCTGGCCAATCACGCAGCGGGATATTCGCACTGGGACGGCGGCCATCTTGAGTGAGGCAGGCTCGCTAGTCGGCGGACTAGGCTTGCTGCCTCTCGGGCGGGAAGTATAAAATTAGCTTCCTCGCCTTGTTCTGATCAGATCTATGCCATTGATACTACCGGGGTGGCTGCCTTCGGTGTGAG
This sequence comes from Triturus cristatus, assembly GCF_964204655.1. Taxonomy (NCBI): domain Eukaryota; kingdom Metazoa; phylum Chordata; class Amphibia; order Caudata; family Salamandridae; genus Triturus; species Triturus cristatus. Next base: position 521,663,032 of record NC_140591.1, read on the forward strand.
CTTTTATTTGGCGGCGTGTAGCCACTGCCTATTTTGCACATTTAACGCGCTGTCTTTTAAATCTGTATTTTAGACTTTTTTACTGTGTATTGTTTACTGTGTAGGGTGTACTGTTTTTTATTCTGTTACTGCTTTCCTCTCCTGGGGCGCAAAGCCGGGAGATCTTATACTGCACTCTCTCCTCCTTTGGGGCTGGGGACTCGCCTCCTACCTTGGGGCAGCGCGTTGCCTGCTCCGGTATCGGGGGCTCGCAGCTCTCCACTTTCCTTTCCTCCGGCTGTGCTCTCCGGGCGACCTTCTCGCTGGCCAATCGCGCAGCGGGATGTTCGCACTGGGACGGCGGCCATCTTGAGTGAGGCAGGCTCGCTAGTCGGCGGACTAGGCTTGCTGCCTCACGGGCGGGAAGTATAAAATTAGCTTCCTCGCCTTGTTCTGATCAGATCTATGCCATTGATACTACCGGGGTGGCTGCCTTCGGTGTGAGCTTTTATTTGGGGGCGTGTAGCCACTGCCTATTTTGCACATTTAACGCGCTGTCTTTTAAATCTGTATTTTAGACTTTTTTACTGTGTATTGTTTACTGTGTACGGTGTACTGTTTTTTATTCTGTTACTGCTTTCCTCTCCTGAGGCGCAAAGCCGGGAGATCTTATACTGCACTCTCTCCTCCTTTGGGGCTGGGGACTCGCCTCCTACCTTGGGGCAGCGGAGTTGCCCGCTCCGGTATCGGGGGCTCGCAGCTCTCCACTTTCCTTTCCTCCGGCTGTGCTCTCCGGGTGACCTTCTCGCTGGCCAATCGCGCAGCGGGATATTCGCACTGGGACGGCGGCCATCTTGAGTGAGGCAGGCTCGCTAGTCGGCGGACTAGGCTTGCTGCCTCTCGGGCGGGAAGTATAAAATTAGCTTCCTCGCCTTGTTCTGATCAGATCTATGCCATTGATACTACCGGGGTGGCTGCCTTCGGTGTGAGCTTTTATTTGGCGGCGTGTAGCCACTGCCTATTTTGCACATTTAACGCGCTGTCTTTTAAATCTGTATTTTAGACTTTTTTACTGTGTATTGTTTACTGTGTAGGGTGTACTGTTTTTTATTCTGTTACTGCTTTCCTCTCCTGAGGCGCAAAGCCGGGAGATCTTATACTGCACTCTCTCCTCCTTTGGGGCTGGGGACTCGCCTCCTACCTTGGGGCAGCGGAGTTGCCTGCTCCGGTATCGGGGGCTCGCAGCTCTCCACTTTCCTTTCCTCCGGCTGTGCTCTCCGGGCGACCTTCTTGCTGGCCAATCGCGCAGCGGGATATTCGCACTGGGAAGGCGGCCATCTTGAGTGAGGCAGGCTCGCTAGTCGGCGGACTAGGCTTGCTGCCTCACGGGCGGGAAGTATAAAATTAGACGGGGATGGCTCCGTGCAGCGGACGCGCATTGCGGAGGCGCCTTTACCGCGCCAAAGGAGCGCCTAAGGAAAGCCCGTCTGCGCCCGTCAGCGTCCCGGATGCGGACGTATGCGGCCGGGCTGGGGACCTTGAGAGTCCCTGTCATATGGGAATCACGGAGTACACAGCCCCTCAGCTACTAGCTTTAAGAATGTGCCGGAATAGCAGTTGTAGTGTGTGTGACCTAGCTGCCGGGGATAATTTTCTTTGCTCTGGTTGTGGGTGGTCACTGAGGGGTGACTGGACGGAGTCAATCTCTACCAAGCCTAGCCAACATACAATCGCAACGACGGTGCATAGCTCGGCTGATTGCTTTTTTAGCTGTGCTCTTCTGAACACTCGTTCGGCGAGCAAACATGCTCAGGATCTGTTTAGCCTCCTTACTGACTTCAAGCCCGCCTGTCTCTTTCTTACTGAAACATGGCTTGACGAAACATCAGGCCCAGATATAGTTAACGCCCTGCCCTCCAATTATTATGTACTAAGAAAAGACCGGAATAAAAGAAAGGGTGGGGGAGTGGCACTAGTAATAGACAGACGCTATGAGTGCTCCATTATACCCACTGATGATATTCACGGGGTTGAAGCACTGGGTTTTTGCCTTACACTTTCACCTGCTCAATTCTGTGCGGGTCTGTTGATTTACAGACCCCCCAGGCCCTGTGGGATCTTTTAATGAGGAGCGAGACCCTGTAATTTCGGCTATGAGTGTTCAATTTAAGCACTTCATTCTTCTGGGCGATTTCAACGTTCATTTTGATAACACGGATGCTGCAGACACTATTAAAATACTAGATACTACTACATCTCTGGGCCTATTACCTTACGTAATGTCGCCGACTCACAATAAGGGGCATACTTTGGATCAGATTTTTTCTACCTCTTCCATCTTAGTTGCGCCCCCCTTCCTGTGTTATGGTCTGACCACCTTCTATTGTCTTTTAGGATTCAGTCTAAGATCACTGTAACTAGCAGAGATGTCGGTCGTCAGCCCCGGCTATCACGGCCTTTCCACCGAGTTACACCAGAAATGATTGAGCAATATCGGCTGTCTCACCCCTGCTCTCTTACAGGGGATTTAGAACTGGACCTTATCCGTTTTCAAACATGGCTTGCGCAGTGTCTGGAGGTCTTAGCCCCGCCTAAGCGGTCCTTTAAGAAATCCTCGCGTGCATCTGCCCCATGGTTTACGCATGCGCTTAATTCCAGCAGAAGGCTCTGCAAGAAGGCCGAGAGAGCTTGGCGTGCAAACTATCTGGATCCTTTGAAGGAGGCCTATAGGTCCTATACCAAGGCCTATCACAAAGAAATCTATCTAGCCAAAAAAGTCTACTTCGCTCAAAGGATTGAAGAAGCCGCTAATACAAGTAAAGAAATTTTTGCAATTGTGAAAGAATTCACTTCTCCTGTTGCCATTTCTCCTAAATGTTCTTTCTCGGAATCTTGGGTTTTTCAACTAGCCAGCTTCTTCTCTAATAAAATCAGGAATATTCAGGCAACTTTTCCCTCTCTTGAGCGGGGGGGACTGTCCTGTCTTAAAATCCAGTCTGATGTGCCTGACCAGGGACAACCCAGCTTGACGAGTTTTCCTCCTATTCAACCTCAAGCTTCTCTGGAAATTCTTTTAAAAATGAGATCTGGCTCTCCTCTGGACCCCTGTCCTGCAAAGTTTTTGGCCAAGGTGGCCCATGTTATTAACCCTATGGTTAACCCCATATTAAACTGCTCCTTGGAAACTGGGATAGTACCGTCTACTTGGAAACGGGTGATGGTCATTCCGCTCCTGAAGAAGCCCTCCTTGGATCATACCATTCATGCTAATTACCGACCCATCTCTTTGCTCCCGGCCTTGGCAAACGTGGCAGTAAAGCATGTGCAGTCTGTCCTCTCGCATTTTGTTGAGCCCCATGGTGTTTTGCACCACACTCAATCCGGTTTCCGTGCTAATATGAGCACGGAGACGGCCCTGCTGGAGGTGACCGAGGCCATTAAGGAAGTCCTGGACTCTGGGGGGAAGGCAATGATGGTACTGCTTGATCTCTCGGCGGCGTTTGACACCGTTCCTCATGACCGCCTATTGGCGCGTCTCGAGGAGATTGGTATTGGAGGAACGGTGTTTTATTGGTTTACTTCCTTTTTGAACAACCGCCAACAAACAGTCTGGGCACCTCCGTACTCCGCGGCAGTGCCGCCTCTGGATGTGGGAGTCCCTCAGGGGTCAATTTTAAGCCCGACTCTTTTTAATATCTATATTTCCCCTTTGGCGGCGCTGGTTGAGTCTTTTGGTGCCCAGATTGTCTCATATGCTGATGACACCCAGCTTCTCTTCTCCTGTGAGAAAGATATGGACTTTGATGGTGATCTCATTAAAGGCTGCTTGGGTGCGGTTTTTAACTGGTTCCAAGATAATCAGCTCAAATGCAACTCGGATAAATCCGAGGTTCTCTTCTTCGGCTGTCCCCCAGATACTTGTTGGAAGTCCTGGTGGCCGACGGACATGTTTCCCCCATCTAATGCGGCACTGGTGGCAAAAAATCTCGGTGTTAAGATGGATACCCTTCTCACTTTTAAACCGCAGATTATGAGCCTGGTCGGTCAGTGTTTTGGGGTCTTGAAGATGCTTAGAAAATGTCTTCCCCTTCTTTCCATCGCCCATAGGAAAACAACAGTGCAGGCCCTGATAGGATCTAGGCTGGACTATGCCAATGTCCTGTATCTGGGTCTTCCGAAGTTTCTCCTATCGCGCCTGCAGATTGTGCAGAACTCAGCCGCTCGGGCGATTTTTGGTCTTGGCCATCGCGCTCACGCTACCGGTCTGTTGCAAACTCTTCATTGGCTGCCTATTCAGAGGCGCATTGAATTTAAGACGCTCACGATGGCTTTCAAAACCCTTCATGGCACTGGCCCCCGCTATCTGAGGAAGAGGATCGGTCTTCATCTGCCAGCCAGAGCCTTGCGTTCTGCGTCTCTGTCTCTTACCACGGTCCCGGCTATTAGGCGCGCCCGGATCGGTGGACGGTCTTTTAAATATCTCGTGCCCCGGCCTGGAATGCCCTCCCATTATCCCTAAGAAAGAGTGAGAGCCTGACGGCCTTCAGAAAAAAGCTCAAAACATGGCTGTTTGGCCAATAAGTTTCACCTTCCCCTGATGGAGTTCTTCGGTTATGGGTCTGATAGCGCCGGGACACTCTGCTTGAGTAGCTGAGCGCTCAACAAAACCCCTCATAACATAACATAACAATGTGTCGAGTTTCAAGGCGATTGTGGAAGGTGGCGCCGATGGGGAAGGGCCCCAATCCACAGGCCTTCCTCCGGATGGGGGTGCCCCGACGTCTCTAGGTGGAGTACTGTCACCCCCAGTGCCCAGTTAGCAGTTACCTCAGGGGGGCGAGGGATGTCAAAGATCCCCCGGTTCGGATCAGGTCGAGAGGATGTCGCCGACCACTCCATCACCCCGTTCCCAGCATCCTACAGCCGGAGTCAGAGGTACGGCATTCGTCCGAACCCAATCCCAAGTCAAGGACTGGCTGACTTTATATACCCATCCCCATGATTAGGCGGACTTAAATTTTGAACTAAAAGAAAGGAAGGATGTAGAGAGCCATCTGGACTCTCTTGGACAATGTATCACTCTACACGCATCCCCACACCCCTCGGGGCGGGCTCGTCCCGAGGGGATAAATAAACGTGGGCGGGACCGCACGTGGTCTTCGAGCCCAGAACGATATACTGGTCTCACGATTGTCCTTTGCTGTATCGTAATTATAGTAACTGCGACACCAGGCCGCGCTACAGGGGTGACTGCGCCATGTGGACACACTCATACCAGCTCTCCACCCCCTACCAGGAAGGAATATTAGCAACAGACCGGACCGCAGGAATACGTGTGTGCGTACAGCAAATAGGAACTCCCCATTTTTTTGCTTCTGCCGGGAGACCATTTTTCGAGGCCATAATGGAAAATATTGCGTCCATCGCGCTCCTTATTCCGATTTCGCAGTAATTTCGTGAATTGCGAAATGCTGGAGGGTCTGGCTATATACAAGCATGAAATATTCAGACAATTCCTTTCCATGGCGTAATATATGTTTAAGAAACCAGGCTCAGTGGGGCACAGGGCAGACAGAGGGTACTGGGTCCCAAAATATATCAACTTGGGTCTTTCGCCACTGGTTGTCTCTGGCCCCATACTGTGGAATCCCCGCCCCCGGAACTAAGTGCCCCTTTTCAGCTCTTGATAATCAGGTGTGTGAGGCAGAGCAGTGAATGGCTTATGCAAGGAAGACTCAGAACCCAGCAATGCAATAAACAACACTTAATAAGTCACTGTCCAGGCAGTGCTTTTTCCTCTAAAAAGGAAAAGTACTTTACCACACAATAGTAAATACTACATACAAATTATTAAATATATACAGCAATGCAGGTGAATATATTCTCCTATGGCGAAACCCTCTAAAGTCCCTCAAACCAATAGGAGGTGCACACTAAATAAATGTCCCACAGGCCAAAAGTGCACCCTGGCCCCCCACACTGGAGGTGCATGTAACGGTCTGTAGACCACAAGCCCCATCCCCCAGAAACACCATACTCCTCCTAGGAACTTAAAACGACATGAGGATGCATTTGTCAAACGTTAGGCCCACTGGCTTTGACAGGGTTTAGCCATACTAATCAATAGCAAAATAGAAGCTCAATCACTATGCAAATCAATCTGCTCCCGAATGGGGCCACCTTTCATTGTCATGAAAAAGCATTTGCAGTGATATACTCTCAAAATACATATATCAGTAACGTTTAAATATTAAGTGCATAAGTGCAATCAGTGTGAGGGTCTTTCTTCTACTTTTAACAAGACTTCGAAGGCAGCATAGGGACCTAGTAACAAACGGCCATGCGACCCAGAGCCTGTACATAAAGGTCCCACATTCAGGAGTGCTTGAAAACGTATAAAACCCTGCCGCTGTCCATTCTTCCTTTGAGCTAAAGGTAGGAGGCTTAGGGTGAAGAGCCGGCAAATACAAATGATGCCCTTGCCCTTCTGGGGCACCCACAGGCACGTCGCTCTAGCTTGCTGTAGTGATATCTAAGGTGCTTATTTGGCCCGTGGCTGTCTCCTTTGATTATGCCAGTAAATGTGTCTTTTTTTGTTATTCACAAAGGGTGCCAAATGGTTCTCTTCTTTTTAAGCAAAGGGGTGCCTATGCACCAAGTGGGCACCTGCAATCTACAGGATGGGGCTCAAGGAAGGAGTTCCTGGTTCAGCAAATCTGACCTCTGGTCAACCATTCACTGTTTGGCTGTACAATCCACCTCCTCTTAAGTGCACTTGCTGCTCTCTGTGCCACCATTGGAGCACATCTCTATCCCAAACGGATGTCATGCACAGATCTTTGGCCCAAACGGACGACACCTTCCCGTGCCCCTCATTTGCAATGCTATGCAGCGCCTCAAATTCTGAAGAGCGTCCCCTCAAATTAGCTGTGCATATCGCTTGCTCTACCACAATCGGATGCTAACCAATACCCTCACACGTCGCGTACATACAGACTACCCTCAAACCCAAGTGCTGCCTGCCTTATCATATCTCGATACGAGTCTATGCCATGAGTGCCTACCTAGTGCCTGTCTGCAAGATTCAGGACTTAACTTATAAAAGAGTGAGTGCCGGTGCCCAGGAATCTGGTCAGAAACCCATGGCTGGTGCAACTGAATTTTGGCGTGCCAGACACTAGGGCTACATTGTCCTAAATCCACCTGAGGCCTCTTTAATCCACTACAAGACACTCCTTGCCCCTTTGGCTCACTCTAGCAGGTTCCTGCTTTCTCCCTTTGTGACATTTTTTGTGTCTTCACTTCTTTCTGTTTTGTGTGTTTTTTCCGTCTTTTGCTCTCTGATGTGGAAAAATAAGTGCTGCTCCTCAAACATGAGTGCCGGTGGCCCCCAAAGGCCACCACCAGCTGAAATTAAGCACTGACAATATTTCCACTCAATTACCTGCATTTGCCACCCTATTTAGCTACATTCTTGTGCAACTGGGACATCTCCCTAGTAGGCTTCAAAGCAATATTCACTGTACATAGTGGCCACACCAACCAACACCCTTCTCAACCCTACATGCATTCTTCAGAGGAAAATCTAACTGTGCTTTGAGGCTACACTACTGGCAGTAATGTGCTACATAAATGACAATGATAATATGCCTTACTTTTATCATCATTTCATTCAGAATGGGACAGGTACCTCTGATCCATTACACTGGTGCAGCCAGTGCTTAATTTGTGCCAGTGCTTTCTGGTGCTTGACACCGGCACTTAATTATCAGCACCAGCTCAAGTGGCAGTCCACCATATGGTGGTGCCGTCTTTTTAATTTTGAGATGAGCACAACAACCGTGTTTATTAAGTCAATATACATTCAACATTAATAATACCATCCTCTCATGACATTATTATAGCTTTGTGTGGCCTGAAATAGTCTGAATTATCACACTTGTAGGAGTGCGATTCTTAGGTGTTATATTGGTTCTGCCATTGGCAGCGCTGACAAGTTTTGCACTTGAAACTTGAAACTTTAATGGGCACCATTGTCAACATTCCTGAATGAACATGCTACTTTTTAAAATTCCTTTGACCAAGAATAATTAGGCCGAAACCTGCCCGGGGTTGCTCTTATTCCCTTCTGGAGGAGGGCTCGCCTGGCATTTCAGGATGGACTGTGCCCATGAGGAGCAGAGTCCACAGGGTCGGTACTGATTTGCATCAGGCTGTCACTCTTTGCGCGCCTTCCGTAAGAACCTGAAGACCTTGCTCTTTAGTCGCCAAGTCTCATTCTCTGTCTTTGGGGTTGTTGTTTAGCAGCCTTTGTGGCTCTGCCTGCCGGCCTGTCCAGTGCCGGGAGACCCTCGTTGGGTAGCCGTGTGCTCTATAAATCCCCAATACAAATACATGTGGCACACTGGGTGCAAAACGATGGCTTGGAATGCTACCCTGAATGACTGGCAGTGGTTAGACTATTTGCAAGCATTCCTTCCTTCGTTCACCTTTTTATGCGTTTGAATGCAGGAAGGCGTCTTTTAAGATGTCTGGTGTTTACAAACATCCTTTACAGCTAATCAGGTACAAACTCAACACTTCGAGCTTTTAAAAAAAGAAAGATCATTTTTTCATGTGGGGTCACAAACATATTTGTTTTCCGGCCCCACAAAGATAGTGAACGTGAGTGAAGAGCTTCTGCTGAAATCTTGCAGCAGCTGCTGTGTGATTTGAGCACCGGGAATAGAGATTGTTTTTCAAACGTGGAACACACAGGTTCATGTGCATGAATGGACCGGCAGGAGTCCACCCGGCGGAAACGAGGTAGCAGCAGCCACCGCGCCTTCCACACTTGCGCCAGATGGAACAATGAAGAGTCCAAGACAGAGGCCAAAACACCTTGCTAGGAAATTGTGTGAGCACTGAGAGGCCATTGAAGGCCTGTCAACAGCAAAGCCCTTCTGTTACCAGACTCGAGTCCTTCCAATTGACACACACACACGTTTTCAAAATAATTTAAATGTCAACTTTATAGTTATTAAATACGCTGCGTATGTTCTAAGCTATTTGGGATTCGATTTTGTTTTCTTTGTGTGGCATTACAGCATGATTTGTTTATAACATTAATATCTTGGAAAATACTGTCATCTGGGCATTTTAGTATTGTGCTGCGCGGACTCCCGCAGTAGGGACAACAAATAAAAACCAACATTTCAAGTCCTCATGTGGCCAGAGTGTCTGTAATTTGTTTTCAGTCCCTGCCAATGAAAAAGAAAAACATGAATACTTTAGAAATATGAACTCGACAATAAAGCATTTGTGTTCCCATCTCCCCTCGCTGCTCCCAGTGGCTGTAGTAATATATTACCAGAATCCAATCTGATCGCATTTACCCAGCCTCATCCCTGGATAACACAAGCGGCTATAGATTATGTTCCACATTACACTTCTCTGATTAAACACGTTGTTGATGCTACATGGAAACAACTATGGAGTGCTATAAAATATGACAGGGGGGACTGAGAACCGCTCGACAACAGGTACTCTGCTGGCGTTAATGTATGTGCATGCCACCCCCTCCGGCACACCGACCTTCACGGGGTCTCAGCACCGCAGAATCACCTTTACTTGTTGCAGGGAGCCTCAGAGAATCCTTCGGGCGCAGCAGGAAAAGGTATGCAAGCGTAAAAGGATGTTGTAGACTTTATGCACATGTATAAAAGGTATAAAAGCTAAAGTTGCACACTTGTATTAAATCATGCGCAAAATCCTTTGCACGAGTATGATTCCATGATACAAAGATCTTCATTTTTGCTTCTTGATGCATACAGGATCTAAAGACTGCATCATTTCTAATTATAAGCAACCCATACGGCAACATATCCCTAAAGAACAACTTACTTACCTGTGGTAACGCCTTATCTGGTAGAGACTCTAACTAGCCACTGATTCCTTACCTTAGAATTATCTCCAAGCGTCAGACTGGATCCTGAAATGTTTTTGCGAGCAGTACTCCTGCGCGCTGGTAGTTGGAGGTGTCTGCGCCAGAAGTAACGTGTGTGGTGCGTATATAGCGTGCTGACATCAGTTTTTATCCAGTGACTTTCCATGCGAGGAGTGCATAGTCACAAAGAACACGGATCACTGGTGTGGAAAACTAAGTCCTTGAAAAGGGAACAGCCCTGTCCCTAGAAATCTGTTCACAGAGAGGATGGGTGGGCCGGTAAGGAATCTGCAGCTAGATAGAGTCTCTACCAGATAAGGCATTACCGAAGGTAAGTAACTTGTTCATCTGATAGACTTCTAGTCACAGATTCCTTACCTTAGAATAGATACCCAAACAATACCTTCCAGGAAGTGGGTCTGTGAAACTGATTCAGACTAGAAAGTCCAGCAAGACCGAACAAGCAAAATGCCCTTCCCGACTGATCAGACTGTCGAGGCAGGAATGCTTCATGATTGTCTGAAGAGAAGCCCACTTTGCTGCCTGGCAGACATCCAAGAAAGGAATTCCTTGCTAACGCAGTGGTCGCAGCCTTAGCTCTGATGGAATGAGCATGCAAACCCTCAGGGGGTTGCTTCTTGGCCAATTTGTAGCAGACTTTAATGCACAGCACAATCCATCAGGATATGGTCTGTTTTTGCACAGCCTTTTTCATCTTCGTTCAACATACCCCATAAAGAGTTGGTCGACCACCTGAACTCTCTCATGCAGTCAAGGTAGAAGGACAACGCTGTTTTGGATCCAGTCGGTAAAGTCGCTCGTCTTTCTTAGAGGGACGTGGCAGAGTGTAAAAAGTAGGCAAAGTGATGGACTGTTCTACATGAAAGGGAGTGATGACTTTCGACAGAAAGTAATCTCTAATGCATGGAACTAGCTTGTCTGGGTAGATGCTCAGGTATGGGGGCTTGGATGACAAAGCCTGTTCACTAACCCTCCGGGCAGATGTTACTGCCACCAGGAAGGCGGTATTGATGGTAAAGAGCCTGAGAGGATAATTGTGCAAGGGCTCAAATGGAGCGCACATCAGAAATGCCCCAACGAGTATTAAGGTCCATTAAGGCATGATCAAGAAAGAAGGAGGAAACATATGTTGCAGACCTCAAGAACCTATGTACAATAGGGAATTCGACAATGGATGGCGGATCAGGCAACCGCAGAAAGGATGAGATAGCAGAAAGATAACCCTTTAAGGTGCCCAGAACAAAGCCCTGCAGGGCAAGGGGAAGAATAAAGAGAAGAACCTAAGAAAAGGGAGATTTCAGTTCATCAAACATGGGGTCACAGCCCCAGTACCAGTTCTAGGGGGCACTTAAAAATCTCCTTACAGTGCACAACACTCCCCATTGTACGTGTGAGCCCTGGCCCCAGACACACCACAGGGGGGCGGAGCCATGATTGTGAAAGGCACAGCCCTATTCAGTTGCAGGTGCTACTCCTCCTACCACTCCAAATGCAGACCAGGCCTATTCAGCCAGCACTGACTCATCCAGACTCTCTGGAGCCACTGCACCTCCCCAGCCCCTTGTCACTCCAAGGCCAGACAGTCAATACACAACAGGTAGGCACAAAGACACATAGCACACAGAAATGCCTACTTCTGAAAGATTTTGTTAAGTTCAACAGGAGTGTCACCCATAGACCACGTTGTGATATGGGTAGGTGTGAGAAAAAAGTAACAATATCACAACTGGTGTAAATACGAGAGGCGGTTTAAAGAATGCATGCCAAAGAACATTGCAGAACAGGAAAAGGAAGACTCTTAATCAGTGATTTTTTGGGAAGTGCACAAGGCATCATATATTAAAACACAATCATGTACAGTTGTATCAACACTGTAGGCAAGAAAATGCATATAAACAACCCAACATTGAACTTGGTGCTAGAATGTGCGAGTGACAAGGCAAGTAGCGACGCAAGTGACAATGTGTATACAGCGAAAAACGGCGCAAAGTGGGATAATATATACAGTGAAGAATGGTTCGGACATTGCTTTCAATAAATTTTGCAATTAGTTGGTGGAACCATATTGAAGAATGCGCTGAAATGTTGTGCTGATTGGTCGACAGCGTTTCAATCCTTTTAGATCGGGATCATCTTCAGGACCGGGTTGTTGGTTTACAGCGGTGCTGTACAAGGGGGAGAAAGGAGGAAGTCAGGGGGGGAAAGAAAGTGGAGGGAAGGTGTGTCGTGCGTAGCGATCAAGGCTGGTGTGAGCGGAGGGTGGCAGGGGGTGTAAAAAGGGGGGGAAGAGAAGGTGGGGAAGAAGGGCATGGGTGTCCGAAGAAGTCAAGGTACCGTATCTAATCGGCTGAGGGGGAAAAAGCAATCAGAATAAAAAGGACTCCAGAGGGGATGTCCGGGGGGTGAATAGGAGAAGGGCGGAGAGACGAGGATAGCAGAGCGGGGAAGGTGTGAGGCGCAAGGGTCACCATGGTGGTGTGGCAAACCACTGAGTAAGAAAAGGTGAGAGCCATGAAGGTCAACTAGAGAAGGGCTGGCCAAAGAACATCAGTCAAGAGTCTCAGCAAGGCCAAGAAGGGCTGGGGGAGCACAGGGAGGACAAGCTGAAAGGAGCGGAGAAACTGGTCCGTTTAGTGGAACTGCGAGGTGCAGGCAGTGAAGTAAGGGTTACATGTAGGGTAACAAAATGCCACGCGCGTGAGGCGCAAGGGTTACCTGGTGATGTTGGAATCCACAGGGAGTGAGTAGTGCCATAAAGGTCATCTACAGAGGAGCTGGCAAGTAGACCAATTATCAGCAGTAGCAAAGACGAGCTGGGGGAGCAAGGGGAGGACAGGCTGTCAGGATGGCCCGTGTGAGTCCGTTACCGGTAGAGCGCGAGATGAAGCCAGAGAAGTAAGAGTTACCTGTAAGGAACCGTTAAAGTGAGTGGGAGAGAGGAACCAGGTGAAAATCCCGTATCCGTGGTTCAAGTTGCCGGAGGGAAGCCATCGCGGTCGAGGATCCGGTGGAATGACGCTGGGGAAGAAAAAGTGGCAGTCAAAGGGCTGGAGGGAGGGCGGTGACAATCGGTAGCCGGGGGTGAAGGAGGTGTCGGTGTTGGGCATACTTGAAGGAGGAATGAATCCAATCGAGGACGGAGGTGCCATAGCTGGCGACTCGCCGTAGCTGGAAATGCCGTGGAATGGTGGCGCGGGCGTACTCCTCTAAAAGAGAGTCCGGGTGTAACTTCCGGGTCATGTGATCGTCGGAGGCGGGTGGGCGTGTGTGAGGAAGGTGTGGTGATTGGCGGGGAGGAGGGGGAGGGAGGGAGGGAGGGAAGAGCGATACACAGATAAAATAAATGCGAAGGTATAAAGGAAAGAAGGGGAGAACGGTACACAGATAAAATAGGTTAGAGCGCTCCAGGAAGCATAGGAGGTTATCTACAATATGCAGTAGTCAATCCAACAGCCTGTGCGTTTAGACAACAATTTACATATCAGGAAAGGTTTCTAGTTGTGGACAGTCATCAATGTAATAATTACGAAGGGTGGAAGAAGGAGACAACTCATGCCAAAAAGACCATTTGAATGAGGGTCAAAGGGCAATCATCTAGGAGGGGTGGGTGGTCGGTGCATGTCCATTTGAAATAAACTGTTCAGGAACACGGTTCTAGTTGTAGCCACTGGAGCATTTGGCCGCAATAATTGCGAAGGTATACAGGAAAGAAAGTTGAGAACATAACACGTACAATACATGAAAATGACGGAGGGGAACCAAGCAGGCAAAGAATTAAATTGATGAACAGAAGTACCAGGTGGAAAGGAACATTTAAATAGGACGCTACAGGCTGTATACCAACGGCGTTAGTATGCAGGGCTGGGGTACAGTATACAGAAGGAGTCTGTGTCAGAGATGAAGGAGGTATCTAGAGAGAGACTGTACTATTCCATTCATCTAGGGTGTTGATGAGGCCTGTGTGAATGGAGTCACAGATAGTCATCCATTTGCATTCAAGTTTATTGAGCAAAGCTGACATGTTGCCACCTCTGATGGGGAGGACGGGTTGGTCTATAACTTGCCAGGAAATGTCTGTCTCACAATGATTCATTTGAATGTAGTGTGGGACCAGGGGTGCGGTGAGTACTTTGCAATTGATGCGACTCCTGTGTTGGATTATTCTTTGTTTGATCATTTGTGTGGTTTGCCCAGGGGCATCGGATAGCATAGATAACATTTTGTGATCTACAGTTTGTGAGAGTTTTTAATTTGTAGGTATCGTTGTTGGCTTTGAAGTCTTTGGTGTTGACTGTGAGGTCACAGACGCTGCAGGTTTGGCATTTGTAGTGGCCTATAATGGGAGGTAGACCCCAGGCATTCATGATTGTGTTATTGCCTTTAGGTTCCACTGGCCATGTGATGGCGTGGACGAGATGGGTGGCTACATTTTTGCCTCTCTGATAGGAGAAAAGAGGGGCTTCTCTGAATGTTTAAAAATGTTGAAGCAGCCGCCAGTTGCGTTTGATAATCTTGCTAACTTTGTTACTGCAGGGGCTGAATTTAGATACAAAGGGAATCCTGGTCATGGTTTTTTTGGGTTGAGGAGTGAGGAGATGTTCTCGATGGCAATACCATGCTCTCTTGCGAGCTCTGGAGACAAGTCGTTTGGGGTAACCTCTGTCCATGAGTTTTTGAATGAGGATATCTGATTCTCTAAAGTAATGTTTTCGTCATTTGCAGTTTCTGCGGATTCTGAGGAAATGGCCAAAGGAGAGGCCGCCCCGGAGGCCTCTAGGATGATAACTAGAGGACTGTAGTAGGGTGTTCCTTTCAGTGGGTTTGCGGTACAAGCATGTGCCGATTTTATTGTCTTCTGCGTGTATCGTGAGGTCTAGGAAAGGGAGGTCGTTGGATTTGGATTCATGGGTGAATTTCAGATGAGTCTGGGACTGGTTGAGTCAATCGATGAAGGGGTTGAGAGTGAGGGTGGAGCCTTTCCATAAAAGAAGGATGTCGTCGATATATCTCCGCCAAAGGGTGATATGGTCGATGAAAGGGTTATTTACAGTGAGGATGAGTGTTCTCTCCAAGTGGTGGACGAACAAGATGGCAAAGTTGGGAGCGAAGCAAGCTCCCATGGAGACACCTTTGACTTGGAGGTAGAAGGTGTCGCGATATAGAAAATAATTATTTTCTAGGGCGATATGTAGAAGATCCATGATAAATTTAGTGGGTATAAGGGTCGGTTTGGATCTGCTCTCAAGCAAGGATTCGATGACTTCAAGGCCTTCTATGTGTGGGATGTTGGTATATAGGGATTCAATATCTAATCCCACCATCAGGTCAGTGTTGGTAACAAAAGGTCTGTCTTCTATGGTGAGGAAAAAGTCCATCGTGTCTCTGATGAAGGTATCTGTGGTGGGGACAAACTCTGTGATGATGGCATCGATATATTTTCCCAAGGGTTCAAGGATGGACCCAACCCGGAAACAATTGGCCGATCAGGTGGATTGGTACTATCTTTGTGGATCTTGGGCAAGACATACAGAACTGGTGTGCGAGGGTGAGGATTGTTTGCAGAAGTGAACCCGTTTTACTTGATTAACATGCTTGAGTGAAATATGGCATCCTTTGTTTTTGTTGTGTGTATTTCAACATAATCTTTGCAACTCTCCCACGTTTTTGGCACCCTAAGGCGTGCAATATGATTGAAATGAGCAACTAACCCTGTCACAGAGCAACTAGCCCTGTCACAAAACTCTTAATTGTTGGATTTTAGTCTGTATTTAGAACGAGTGGCTCAGTCTCAATTTTTGAAAGAGGCCTACTCAAGCACATCTTTTTCCATGGTCAAGATGAGATAATATTCACTGGCTGCTTATAAGAATTGAAGTCCGGTGCATAAGTGTGCAGAGAGCACTTGTCACAGAAGGACTAATATTGTATAGCCGGAGATGTGATCTGCTCTAAACTCTGCGCAGGTACGGAAGGAGCCACATGCTTGGAGGTTATTTTGACCTACACGGTGACATCAATATGCTTTTGATATTTTTGAACCCATGACTTTCAAATATTCACAAGGTCGTATGGTTAGCATGCATGGGTGAATCCTAACCTAAATATTGAACTGATTTTTGTAATCCTCTGTGCAAGATTTGCAGTGGTCCCACTGGATGCAGCCTCATTGTAAGTGGGATCATGTTTATTTTATGCTTGATTGACACAATTGGACGTTGATCCTCTCATTTCTGATGTAGAGCCAGAATGGTTTTGAGATCTTCTGGGTAGAGGTCTACTATAACTTGTGTGCAGAGTTTTGGATTGAATTGCATCATGTTTTCAGCCCCAATGACTTGCCTTGGTCATTTGAAATGCCTGACAACACTCAGACATTTAGTCAAAGATTTTTCCTTGTTTCCTCAGTGTAGCGCTGAATCTTGGATAATCCTTAACCTATTGTGCACAGTATGTGATCATTACGAAAAAGATCAAACTTCACTGATGTTGCTGGGAGCTTGTGTGTTGTTCAGTGCTTTGATCTTTTGAGTTTCTGAATGCATGCCTTAGTCTAAGAAGAACTGTCCGTAGAGCCTCATATGATCCTAGTAAAACTTATGTTTGTCTATTTTAAAAGTGAAGTTTTCGTCCTCCAAAGCTATGAAGGTCCTTCTTTGGGCGTCGGCATGTTTATTGAGGGTAGCTCAGAATACCAAGATGTCATCGCTGTAGGTGAAAGCCTCTACAATAGGTCTGATTACCTTTTGAATTGCCTTTTGAAAATTTCAGTCACTGCTGCCCCTCCAAAGTAGATTGTTTTTACCAAAGGGGCCCAAATGTGTACTAAAATGTGTGACGGGTCTGACTTTCAAGTTAATCATATTTTTTTAATGTAATTTTGAGACTATATGCACCATATTGCAGTGTTATATTGATGTCTTCTTCTATATGTCACTCTCTTTCATAAGCCCAATTTAGTTGCCTCATATCAACACACGGGCCACTCTTTGATAACTGGGATCACATTTATTTAATTCTAGATTGGCCCTCTTTACACTGGGACATCCACATATGCAGGGCTGATATCAGACTCGACACCTCCTCACCAGCAATTAATCTGCATCCTCTTTTCTGTCCCCTTTTCGTCCTGTGCTTGCCTTTCCCTGGAGCTGGAGGCCATTGTCCCTCGCTCCGTCTCACCCTCCAGGTCCTGCTGCTCACCCTTATTGACCTCCTGTCACTGTCATGACAACATATTTATCTTTGTTCCTCTGCATGGTAAATGACACTTGGACATAAGGTTTTCCGTATGTCCATTGCATAAACGCATCTAAATAACAAAAACTTTATAGTTTCCTGACTTATCAGCGAATGCGAAATTTTAATGGACATCAGACCCAATGGTTCCACCTTCCTTCTAGCAGTGTATGGCTGTATTGCAGAATCATACTTTCCTTTTTAGGTCGAGCCTGCAGGAAGCTCATGTGATAATCTATTCTTAAAGAAAACAAGCATTGAAAATGCAATAGGTCTCGCTTTTGATAAAGTTAAAGCCATTTCCTTTGCTAATGGTATTGTGTACCAAAGCAAATGACTTTAACTTAATGAAAGGCGAGACCTATTGCATTTTTAATGCTTGTTTGTATTTGCAACTGTTGTAATAACTACTTCCTCTTTGCGATCAAAACTCTGTAAGCTTGGAGCCCTTTCCTGCCTATTGTATAATTATTTAATGAAATTACAACTCTTATTTAACTAGAACTTTAGCTTTCTCCTTAGCAACACACTCATTTTAGCAACTCTAATTGCAAAATTCAGTAGACACATACAGTAGAACTCTGCCATACTCAAGAATTTGAGCAATTCAGTTTTGCTTTTAAGTGGTCACATGTCCTGAATGGTTCTTACCAAACTCTTCTTTGGCTTTATAACATTTCCAGCCAACCTGTGCCCTCAATAACCTCTTTCACTCATTTAAAATATATATGTTCCTACCTCCAAGGTCAAGCCATTTTCCTTTAATGTGTTCAAAACAAGCATTACCATCTAATTATGCATTCTTTGATTGCTACTGAAGATTAAAATGTCATATTATATATTCAGTACCGTCTGGAATGCTTTCCATGCTCTTTGGAAAACCATGATTGTAGGGATCAGGCCAAATGGTATTCTCAAAAACCGAAAGGTGTCCCAAATGGAGCAACAAATGCAGTTAGGTCTTCTGACTCGTGTAATTTGACCTGATGACATGCTGATGCTAAGTTCCGTAAGGCTCCCTTCAACATCATCATCTGCTTAATATCAGATAGCAAGTATTTGTCCACTACCATTTCCTTGTTTAACTCAAGAATGTTGATGAATAGCTTTACACCTCCTCGTGGTTTTCAGGCCATAACCATTCGAGTCAACCATTCAGTCACTGCAACAGTTTTAATGATTTCCTCTACTGTCAGGCTCCCTATTTGCTCTTTACTGTAGGTAAATATATTTATGTTGCTTACTTTTATATATGTTCCAACTCTGATTAATTTTACGCACATAGCCTATCAAGCATTCCAACCTGCGTTTTATCGGTTCAGGAAATTCTTTCACAAATTCCTTTTCAGCTTTCCCTGATACATTTTTTTACTTCCATATACACTTTCAACACTAGAGGTGGACTGGCATTGCGGCTCAAAAACAAAACTAATTCTTTTTAGTTTACCAGCTTATCACAAGTCATATCTGAAGGAGACATAGATCGTTCCTGCATTAAACCTCCCCAGTACTCTACACTCACCAAAAAGTATTCAAAGAGTTTGTTTTGGTCACCTCATAACACATCGGTTTTATATATGGTTTGAGCAACTCAGCCTAATCTTTTAATTTACCTTCAAAGACTTCCTTAGATATCAGCATGAACTTTTCACTTAACTGAAATAACATTCGGACGTTTGTTCATTCAATACTCACATGATTCAATTCTTAATTTTCTCTCTCTCCTACTACCGGCAACAATATTTTTCAATTTTCAGTTTCGATTTCACTGATTTTCTTTTTTTTGGAACTACATAACAAATTCTATATTTTTTTACATTATGACCTTATGCCCACATGGTTTACACACTGCTTTCCAAGCTGGACACTCCTCTTTGTTTTCCGTGAGTTCCATAACCTCACATGTATAGCATCTGTCATAATATCTTTGTGTACATGGCTCAATTTGCTTGGGATTGACCACCTGTACACTCTCCTTAAGAATTTTGAGTTTTTATGTCCTCATATATGCCATGCAATGTTCAAGTTTCTTTGCCATCAGAAGTACTTTAGTTCAAGTTGGCTTATCCCTCACATTTTCTATGTTACATCCCAACATAAACTACTCTCTCACCATCTCTTGCAGGCTACCGTCACATTTGCAGGTGGAGCCAACTTTCGCACATCAGAAATAAAATCGTCCAGTAATGCTGCCCCCACACATGCAGATGAAGGCCAACATTCTCAGATCAGAAATAGAATATTCCACTGACTCTCCATCCTTTTGCCGTAGTCTTACCTCTCCAAAACTGTGCTCTTCTTTAGTAAATAATGCATATCAAGTTTAAGTGCATCTAATTAAGGCCATTGGCATCTTCTGTTGTAATCAAATACCTTCTGTCCTTATGGACCTAATCAATGCAACAAAAGCCATGATTCCCGCTCTGCACTTATGGAAGCTCCACGCACCCTAGCATAGTATGCGAAAAGTTGTGGCATGATAGGAATGATAACCTCTATTTATAAAATGCTTGATGCTAAAGGTTTTGTCTTTTCTAAGCGCTACAAACATTTTTACTATTACTCAATTTAAATTGCACTCAATTTATCAACCTAGGAAACATGAACATCGGAGTTGACCTAGGTGGGATTATCACTCATTACCCTCAGATTTTCCCAGGCGTGGGATTACAGAAGAGTTTTGATTGGTGCTATTTCATGTCCTTGGTGATAAAATAAAGCATTGCTTTTTCTAACACCTTTTACCACCATTTAATGGAAACAGGATTCTGGCGGTGGTAATGTGTGACAAGAACATTTGTGCATATTTATTGAGTGGCATTTTATTGTGGTGGTAATGTATTCTGTTGTTTTTTTACTGTTGTGCAGTTGTATTGCATTACTGTAATGTGATTTGTTGTGCTGTATTAAGATTGTTGTGTTATGACCTGTTTTGACTGGATGTGATGTGCTCTGTTATGTTTTAATTGTGTTATGTTGCTTTGTGCTTGTTATTATTATGTTATATTCTGTTGTTTACTTTAAATATGTCAACAAACGCTGCTGCATTTCCAGCTTAATTAACAACGTCTCAACAGGTAATGATAAAAGACAATTTGGAAAACATGCACAATATTTGCAGGAAGGAAGAGTCAGGGAGCTAATAATGGTTATTGCAACAAATGCACAGAGCGGTTTATATTTGAAAACAGAATAAACAAAATCAATGGCGGAACTATATTACAATTGATGTAGATGTAACCTGTACAAACTTGTGCACATGGGTGCTCGTAAAGAAAACAAAGTGAGCAGCGCAGGTGACAAGTGGAATAGTGAAAAATTGTTGCAAAAGAATTAGAAAAGACAATATGTACAAGGAATATTTTGACATCTCTAGTGGTTCAAATTAATTTCCAAGAGTTTAGGTAATTTGCTGAACTATAGAGGCCTTGCCAACAATTGCGCTGGGTGGTCGACGGTGTTTCAACCTGTGTTTAGTTCAGGCCATCTTCAGGACCAGGTTATGGATATAAATAAAGTGCTTTCAGGGAAGGTAGAGAAGAAAAATGGGAGTAAAGGTAGAGATGAAAACCGGCATGGATAAGTAGTCAGGGGACTGAAAAAACGATATTACCTTTGTAGTTGTAGGGAAGAGACTGTCGCAAAGCGATCAAGGTTGCACCCAGGGATGGGTGTGTAAGGGTTGTAGAGCACAACGTCGGAGGTGGTGCCCAAGAAGAAAACTACAAGGGAAAAAAAAGGGGGGGGGGGGGGGGTTTAAATGTCAAGGTGTATGTATGTTCAAGGGGAAACCTGATGTGGAGTACAGCAAATTGGAGCAGGATTACTACTCCAAACAATGAAAATTCACCAGTGAATGCCGTTAAATATGGTGATGCCTCAAATGGCATGCACGGACTTGGGTGAGTCATCTGGCCAACCGGCAGGTAGACCAGGGAATAAGGAGTGGAAGTTCATGGTGACTTGGAACCGGCATCAAGAGAAGATGTCCGGATTGAAGGCTGGAAGGGGGACAACGAGTGAGAGTTAAAAAAGGGGGGGAGACGCTCGTGAATCCACAGGACCAGTAACTCGATAGAG
Source organism: Triturus cristatus (assembly GCF_964204655.1). Lineage (NCBI taxonomy): Eukaryota > Metazoa > Chordata > Amphibia > Caudata > Salamandridae > Triturus > Triturus cristatus. The sequence continues at coordinate 521,684,273 of NC_140591.1, forward strand.
CATGAGTGGTGAGTCCTCATCTGTGATTAGTTAGCGGGAGGACTGACCGGGCTTAAATTATGAGGAAACGATAGGAGATGGCAGCATGCAGTAAAAGTCGGCGACAAGGTGGGGACATCCAATCCGGAGACTGGAAAAGATATTCAATGGGAAATATAAAGGGGGAGTACGTGGATGGACACAACACAACAACGAACGAAAAAAGGAGGCAGTGCTCACCCGTGCGCAGGAATCGGGGAGTCTTGGGCACCACCTCAGACGTTGTGCTCTCCAACCCTTACACACCCATCCCCGGGTGATACCTTGATCACTTTGCGACAGTCTCTTCCCTACAACTACAAATTTAATATAGTTTTTTCCGTCCCCCTGACTACTTTAGTCCATGTCGGTTTTCATCTCTACCCTTAATCCCATTTTTCTTCTTTTTCTTCTCTAGCCTCTCTGACAGCACTTTATTTATATCCGTAACCTGGTCCTGAAGATGACCTGAACTAAACACAGGTCGAAACACCCAGCGCAATTGTTGGCGCAGCCTCTATGGTTCAGCAAATTACCTAAACTCTTGGAAATGAATTTGAACTACTAGAGATGTCTAAATAATATTTTACTTTTTTTTTGTGCCGTTTTTTCTCTGTCCCACTTGTCACCTGCGTCGCTCACTTTGTATTCTTCATCAACACCCATGTGCACAAGTTTGTACAGGTTACATGTACATCTATTGTAACATAGTGCCGCCATTAATTTTGTTTATTCTGTTTTCAAATATGAACCACTCTGTGCATTTGTTGCAATAACCATTATTACCTCCCTGTCTCTTCCTTAAATTGTCTTTTATCATTATCTGTTGAGACGACGTTATTTGATATATATATCCTAACTACCCAACTGGGTCTACGGGTATCCTCCTGTGGTTTGTTTACAGCATTTTCAGATTAAAGCAGCACATACATTGAAAGTTCTTGCCCTTGGGATGGCCTGACAGAGACCCGATGGACTGGGCCCCATCCCCCGGCGAGAAAGCCCAGGCTCACAGTAGCCACCTATGACCACAGTGTCAGTGCACGCTGGGGTCAGTGCTTGGGAGGCTACTTCCTAGAGTACTCTACCAACTTGCTTCCCAGTGACTCCTCCGGTGCCCTTTCCAGACATCTGGTTATCCTGCCGATCTGCAAGGGATTGTGCCACCATTCCTGCACTCGGCGGTGTAGGGCAGAGGGGAGCTCCTGTGCCATGCAGTATGTGGTGGAGGCAGCCTCCCAGGGGCCTGCACCCCACCCCAGCTGGTGGCAAAGGGACACCAGGAGGTTGAGAACCAAGGACAGAGACAAAAGCTTTGCTCAGAGGATGACTTTCAATAGACTGTAGCGAAGTAGCCGTTCTGCTACTTATGAAACTCTGACCCAGAAGCCACTCCTCTACGAATGATTGAGCACCGGGTGCCCTATGAACATGTGGTGCACAAAGGGCGATGGAAGTGGTCCCCTTCTGTCCGTGCTGCTGTCTATAAGCATTTGGCTCTACACCCCCTCCTAGAGGCTAGCTATCTTAGGTCAACCGAGGCTCCACTGTGGTATCATTACGTTTTAAAGGAGACTGACTTATAGGTGTTCAGTCATAATCCCACCAATGGTAGATTTGACCCTCATGCACCTCAGCCAAGCACATACACCAAACATCCGAACCTGTGGTTATTTTCAAACTGCACAGGATTATTATTGTGACAACACCTCATCAGGTAGACATGCACCTGACACATGCGCAATTGTTTCACATGCATCTTTGCAATTTCTACAAGTAGTGAATGATTGATCTCTTCCTCTGGATATTGTTTCTCTATTGTTCATGACATTCTCTCTCAGCATAATTGCAGCTATGTATTGATTTTTCATTGGTTTCATACTGTTTGTAATCAAAAAGTTTGAGGGTGGATTATTTTATAGGTATTTTCTATCATCTCCTTGTACAAGGAGATTTTTCAATTTTTCAAAATCGTTTTTTTCCCCAGTCATAAGATGCTAACAATTGAAAAGAGTGGACTGGAATCTGCTGTCTGATAGCTTTAATTTGTGAGTTTTGATAATCTGATCAATTCTATTGTTTATTATATCTCCTGCATACATGTATGAGTGAGCAATGTATAAATTTAGAGTTTCTGTGAAATACGATAGGTTGTTCACTTTGCTGATTTTTATAGTTGTACATAGCTCTAGAATGCTTATTCCACCATTTGATCTTTTTGTGCACAACAGACAATCACAGATGTTAGCAGGTAGATGATGATCGTTCTTCACATATTTCTTTATTGTCTGGATTAGTACAATGAGAGTCTCTGCTTCGGTGACTGTCATTTCAAGTTTGAATGGTAGCTTAGAACAAGGTCTTGATATAGTATTTCAACTTTTTTGGGGGGCTTTAGTGGTTGACTGTCGAGTTTCTTAGCCCATTCTGCTAGTGCCTCATATATTTTGCTGTTTTTAGTATGACCTGTGTCAAGATAAAAGTTCAATTCAAGGAATTTCTCACTATCACCTGGCTTTATGTTATCAATCTTTTGTTTGTCAAATTGCCATGTGTTAGAAATGGGATTTCTGGCTGGCTAAGGCGTGCGCCAAAGCCAGGCAGAAACCACCACTCTAGTCAGGGCAAGGAAGTTACACGCCAAAGATAACCCCTGCTCACCCCCTTGGTAGCTTGGCACGAGCAGTCAGGCTTATCCCGGAGGCAATTTGTAAAGCATTTGCGCACGCACACAACAACAACATCCCAGACCCACCACAAAAGAAACTCCACACACGGTTATATATAAAAATAGCCTTTGTATTATCATAACACATTAGAATAGTACGCACATATTATACTGGGTGCCACCTGGAACTAGGTCATATTTACAAGGGATTATTTACACCTTACAGGGCCCACTGGACCACTGTCAGTACCGTCATAAAGGGAACTTAGTAAATGTAGAATTTATCATAAACATAGAACACCCCCAGTGACTACTGGTAATCACTGTACTTAGCATCGGCCTGTAACATCTCACTCTTAACTCAGGCATGTCCCCCAAAGAAACAAATGGCCTAAACGTTGCAGCTGACACTAATTGCTGCGCAGCTGTAAATAATCAAATGAGTCAGTGGCTCTCACTGGCCCTGGAACTAACTGTGCCCCAGTTGGAGCCATCTGGGCTCTAAAACAAATCTGCGTGGTGGGGGAGCCATCTGGCTCTAAAACAAATACTGTGGAGCGTTGGGCCATTTGGCTCTGAAAATAAATCTGCTCCCGTGGAGCGCACCGGCTCCGGAAATAGATATGTCCCCAAGCATTGGAGCCACGCACGGGCTCCTTTAACTAAAACATGCCCACGAGGTTGGAGCGCACTGGTGCTTTAAATGTAACATGCCCCGAGGTTGGAGCGCACTGGCGCTTTAAATGTAACCTGCCCGGAGGTTGGAGCGGCCCGCTGCCATCCGGGGCTGCTCTAAAGGCAAAACTGGCACCGTGCCTTTATCAGGCACCAACATTTGTCCCCACGGAGCCCCCCAGCCCTTCCAGACTCACCGGGCTTGCTTCTGGGGACTCCGCTCCGTCTGCGGCGGTCTCCTCGTCAGATGCGGTGGGGGCAGGCACCGGCAATGTGCCTCGCGCCCCCTCCGCCTTCTGCTTCCCCCGGTCCCCTCTCCTCGGGACCTGGACTTGTAGGATGGATCTCGGGGGGCGAGCGGGACTTCCTTCCTTCAAGCGAAAGTCCCGCCCCGCTCCAGGCATCTGGCCGCCTGACTTCCTGTTTTGCGAGAGGGCCGTGGCGGTGATATCTCGTTGTCGGCAATATGAGGGGTAGGCTCCCTCGAAAGTAAAAATATACAGCGGGGTGGGCACCCGCTTTAATTAAGGTCAAAGTCGCGGGGTGGGCGCCCTCGCATAGAAATAAAAAAACGGCAATGCATACGCAGGGTCGGTACCTGCTTAAGTCGATAATCCATGAAGCGGCAATCACGCGGGTTAGGCACCCGCAATAGGTCAGATAAGCGGGGTGGGCACCCGCATTTGTAAAGGAAGAAATGAGCGGGGTGGGCTCCCGCTACAGGCAGGACGGGGGAATCCCTACGCTGGGGATTCCCTCTGGGGACAAAGACAGCAGCTCAGCGCTGCCCAGAACCCACGCATTCCCCCTTTCCATGGGGGAAATAAAAATAAAGCACTCACAGGGCGCAGGAGGCAGAAAGGGTCCAAGCAAGAATGGTCTTCCAGGTCCAGGGGGCAGGGCAGAGCCCAGGGAGGCAAGCCTTCCCCTGGGCCCCAGCAGCAACACGCCCCAGGCAGATTCGAGTCCAAGAACAAGAACATCTTCAGGGGGTCACAGCCCGTCTATTTATATCAGAAAATCCTTTGTTTTACAACTATAGGGCAAGGGGAGAACCAGCTACAACTGGTTCAGGAGAACTTTGTTTTGCTCAGCTCCCCTCTCTATTCACAGGACAGGCCAGGGACATCAGACGCACCACAGGAGGTGGAGCCAGCATTGTGAAGGGAAGGCCCAGCCCCATTCAGGTCCCAGGTGCAACTCCTCCCTCCCATCTACATGCAGATCTCTCCATTGACCACCGGGCAGACTCACCCTGGCTCCTGGAATTCCCCAGCCCTCTCAGCTCCTGTCAATCACAAGCCAGACAGGCAATTCACATCACACAGCACACAGACATGCCAACTTCTTGAAGTGGCACTTCTCCACCAGTCACAATAAATCTGCGCACACCATTGCGCAGCATTTATTCTCACGAGTTCGCACATACCAAACTCACCCCTGCACTCCTCACACATCAGGAACTACCATGGACACACATATCCCCCTTGCATTCCTATGGGAGGGCAGGCCAGTCTCACTAAATGTAACACAGAGCGCACACACTTTACACTGGGACGCAGTGCTAAAGTGCCTATAGGCCTAAAACTACTAACACTACATAGGGAAAAAGGCCAGGATAAATGGAAAAAGTTTAGGGGTGAACCTGCCAAAAGAGCCAGGTCCAACACCATGGTTTGCAATTATTCACCAGAATTTTTGTCTTTGTGAAGATTTTCTAAAATACCCATGTGTCTTTTTTCCATTTAGTTCTAGACCAGTTATTTTTCTGAATTTTTCAATGATTTACAAGCTAGTATTCAAGCCTTCTCGTGTGTTACTGAGTTTTGCTATGTCGTCTGCAAATGCTAAAGCAGCGATTTGTTCGATGAATCCATCTGAGCCCTGCTGTTTTTCTGAGGATCACTTCCATGGCAATACTACCCAACAGTGGGGATAATGAGTCACCTTGTTTGACAATAGACTTAATTAATTTTTCTTGTGTAGATTCATTGTTATTCCCCTTGAAATATGTAGATATATATGTGCATAAGTCTCTTATCAGACCTTGGATATAAGACAGAACTCTTTCTCTTTTGAGACACCGCATGATGTGATTGGGACTGACTGAGTCAAATGTGTCTGAACACCACTGCAAGCTTATTATTACATACCCCTTTTATGACCCCTTTGCGACATCCTCTCACTTTCATGAAACCTTTTCGTCTTTTACTCAAGTTTACAAACAACTAGTGAGTCTTTTGGTCAGGATTTTTTATAGTAACTTCATGAATGCTGTACCAATTATATTTGGTCTCCAAATGGTTATTTTGTTCAGCTTATTTTAGGGATATGTTCTTGCGAATCAATATTGATCGGTTCTCTTTGATAGGCTCTGGATCTTTTCACATTTCTAATCAAGTTGATAGTAGTCTGGCCATCAAACTTGTTTTTTCTTATGAACATTGTACAGATCATGGAAGGCAATACTGTCAGACCCTACTGTGTTGTATAAGTTGGCTTCCTCAAATGCATCTATTATTTCAAGAACTGTGATTTCTTAACATGGATATTCATAGTCCTATTCTTCTGGGATCCAGTCAAATGAATATTGAAAAGGAAAACAAGAACTGAAAAATGTCTTTGTAATATTGACAAAAATATCAGCGTCAATCTGTCAAGTGTCATCTTCTGCCCCATCAATAATTAAGCTGGCAATTTTCTTTTTATCTTTCTTGAACATTGCCTGGTATTCTTTAAAGCTGTCCGTTGATTTTGCATATATTTTCTTATGGTTTTTATTGAGCTTTCCATTTTTCTTCTCTTTCTTGGGTATGTTACTTTGGACAGAAACAGTTTGGTTTTCGCTTGAATGGTACCTATAAACTCAGCACCATTTTTGTTAGGTGATTCACTTTGTTTTTGGATGCATATTGGTGGCAGTGTCTGTGATATAAAACACAATTTCTTCCATCAAGTCCATACCATCTCCATGAGGTTGCAGATATTTGTAATATTTTTGCCCTTCAGAAAATCTGTCATCCAAATCTCAAATGTTTGTGATTTTAAGCACTGTTTTTCTGATTATAAAGTTTTTACGCCTGTCTTTTATTGTTCTCTCTGATTCATCATTAGAGTTGCTTTCATATATAGGAATGATTGATACACAACTTTTTCAAGTTTTTTGCTTTTCTCTTTTGCATCCCATCTTTTCCTGCAACCTGCTTGATGTTTTTATTATCTAAGTGTGGAACTGAAAGTACATTTATTTTCTGTTTTATTTCCAATTCAGTCAGCTATATTTCGTCTTATGACCACCTTTTGGAAGGTTTAGTGCTTGCCAGAGCCAAGAGTCTAGCATCATTTTGTGTGTGTATGTCTTGCATGCTGCAACACTCCAATATTTGTTGTGAATCTCAAATCACTAAATTTACATAGAATTTGTAGCTATCCTTTCTTTTTCCTACCTTTGGACCTGGCATAGTGACATACAATGTTATGAAACTCAGCTTCTTTGTCACATTTCAAGCAATACAAGTTTATGTAACTCCTTTTTGTTTGCCGTAGATATATTTTTAAAGTTCGTTAAAAGTTTCTATTGGACTTGGCCCTCTCTGCAGGGTCATTGTGGGATGGAGGCACCTTGTGCTTCACTATGGCGCATGGGTGTTTATAGTCACAGGCACATTGTATCCTTTAAACACCGTTCCATGACCAAGCTTAGAAGGATGTGTGCGAAGACGCTGTGGACGTTGAGTCAGTTGACAGAGACCTTTGCACGCATTGGGAGCCTCGGTCGTGGATGTCGTGAGTTCTAGAATAAAACACCCACTGACCCGCATCTGCTCCTTCTCGTGGTGTAGTCACTGGATCCTGCGGCCCTCTGCTTGGGGCATCCGCACTCCGCCTGGTTGCCTGCTGGTTCCTGGACCCTAGAGCCCGGGGTTAATCTCTGTTCCCCTCACGAGAGCCTGTCTGACCGCGACATCAGCATCTGGAAGCCGGCACCTTAAAGGTAATGACGTCATCACACGCAAACATGAGTGTCACAGGTATGTGGCCATCTTGGATTGGGCTGCAGATATAGGCCCTGACTTCCATCACTGCCCACGGGCGCAAATCAAATCTGCTTCACCCCCACTGCTGATGGCCGCATTTCAGGTAGGATCTAAACCTGTCTGCACTTACGGTGACAGGCACACCTTTCAAAATTTCTTTAAAGTGGCTTCTTTTCTGCTTTTCTTTGGGTGTTTGAAACTTTGGGCCAGCATTTTCAGCGACAGGTTCACCTTGAATTTAATAAATGACTTGCAACGCCTTCATACTTGGAGCCTTCACTGTCGATGACAGGCTCACCTTAAAATTATTAAAATACTACAACCTACAGTGACAGGCCCACCCATCTGCCTACAAGTTGCTAAAGTTCCAGTGACAGGTTCACTTATTTTAAACTGCTGTGCCTGCAAAACTAACTACTAACTTACAGTTTCTGAAGTGAGAATTGTCATATTGGTATTACTTGCAATTTGCCATTATCTTCCATATTTATTTGTTATTGTATTTTCAGCTTTGCAGTATGGTGAATTCACAGCAGTTTGCGCAACCTCCTCCATTTTTACAACATCCAGGGAAACCTAACATTAGGTGGCGGCATTGAGTCTAAATCTTTGAAAGTCATTTGGTGGCTATTGACGCTGTTAAGTTTCCCCCTGTTCGCAAAGTTGCAATATTATATGGTTGTCTGAGGCTTGCAGCGCAGGAAGGTTTTGAAACTTTACCTTCCACAACGCCCCCTCAAGGAAGCGCTGGCGACAGTGAGCACTGGGATGCTTACAAGGAGGCATTGACCCATATGGGAAAACAGTATGATCATGAGCCAAGCAAAATGTTGGAAAGACAGAACTTTCTCAGGGGGAGACAAAGTGCAGATGAAAGTGTGAATGAATGTATTTCAGCATTACGTGTTTTGGCATCTACATGCAAGTTTGAGGCCCACACTGACATTTATAATCGTGATCAATTTGTCTTTGCTTGCTTTTCCAAGAAAATTCAGTAACGCCTACTTAGCTGCAGAAAACCCTCACTCATGGAAACAATTGATATTGCAAAGAGCATTGAGCCCTCCATGATCACTTCAAGGGCACTTCTCAATGAACAATCTGTTAATGCGGTGAAGATTCCTGGGAATGAGATTGCAGACTGCGTGAATGTTGTGATTGTACCTAGACCTGTTAAGCAGCCGTTTAGGAGGGGTAGCACCAGCTGCTTTAGGTGTGGGTCGAAGTTGCATCTCAGCAATAATCCCCCTTACCCTGCTCTAGGCAAGAGATGCCTGCTTTGCAAGAAAATAGGCCGTTTCCAAGGGGCGTGTAGATCTGGAAGAAGCACCACAAGAGTCAACAGTGTTGAGATTGCTGAGGCCATGAAAGGGTGTGCACAGCAATTGCAGGAGGTGTTGTTGACTGTGGAATGCAATGTTGTTTTCGATACCAAGAAGATCAAAGGACCTTGGTGGAATGTGTTGTTTGGTAGGATTGAAGTTCCGGTCATGGTAGATTCTGGATCGCCCTTTACAATCTTATCAGAAATCTTGTTTTTTGACAAATGGAAAAGATCTGTTGCTTTAACTCACACAGACGTAAATCCCAAAGCATTTGGTGAATCGAACATAGACATGTTGGAATATTTCATGTCTAAGGTGGAATGTTTGGGGAGATCAATTTGTACCGCGGTTTACGTTGCTGTCAAAGGACGCAACATAAATGGGTGGCAGGACCTAGAGAGAATGAGCTTATATTTAGTTCCAGGTTCAGATAATCCCATTGCTGTAGAAGAGGCCCCTGGGTTTTATACCGAGGTTGGCTATTTTGATGAAGAAACTCAGGTGGGCTGTCTAAGAGTTGAAGAACGCACTTTGGACATCAAGAAGGTATTAGACCATTTCCCAAGCTTGTTTTCTGATAAACTAGGACCTGGTAAAGGTTTCCAGCCTCAAATCAGACTTAAAGCTGATGCCCAACCCATCGTTCATAAGGTGCATCCTCCACCCCTAAGTGCGAGAGATGAACTTATTTCAGTTCTTAGGTCATTGTGTGATAAAGGTGTCATTGCACTGTGTGACTCCTCCGAGTGGGTTTCCACCATTGTTGTAGTCAGGAAGAAGTCTGGGGAGGTGAAGTTATGTGCTGATTTGCGTTCTTTAAACAAAAATATATTGATTGATTGTCAGCCAAAATCCCCAAAATTCAAGAAGTTCTTAGTAGTCTGGTTGGTGCCGATTTTTTTTCGGTCATCTGCTTACATTTGGCATACCATCAAATAACCCTAACGGTGGACTCTCAGGAGTTCACCACGTTTGTCACTCCTTTTGGAGTTAATAAATATCTCAAATTGCATCTTGGTCTGGCGTCCGCGGCCAGTGTCTTCCAAAAATTGATGGACAATCTTTTTGGAGACATCTGGGGGGTCCAGGCCTATCAGGACAACTTGTTGGTGTTTGTAAATGGTTGGGAAACACATTTGAATAATCTGACCACGGTTTTAGGTGAGCTAGACTAGGCAGGTATGACCATTGGGCTGGATCAGTGCAAGTTTGGTAGTCAGCAATTGGACTATTTGGGTCACACCGTATCCTCAGAGGGCATCACACCCAAGTTATCCTTAATTAAAGTGATTAGTGATGTTGCTTGTCCCAAGGATAGAGATGGCTTTCAGTCCTTTTTGGGATTAGCAGAGTACTATGCACAATTTGAAAAGAGTTATGCTCAGACTGTTGAGCCCTTGTGCCCTGCTGCGGAATGGTTCAATGTTTGTCTGGTCAGATGAAATTTCTCAAACCTTTGACCAAGTCAAGAAGTTGAGTGTCGAAGTACCCGCTTTGCATGTTTTCCAGGATAACAGTAAATGCTTCCTCATGGCAGATGCAATGGTTAGGTGCAATTCTGGGACAGTGGGTAGCTGATAAGGAACACACAATAGCCTTTGTCTCCAGAATGCTTAGACAGTGTGAACCACATCATAGTACAATCCAGCACGAAGCTCTGGCTTGTGTGTGGGCAACTGACACATTTAGGAGTTACATTTGGGGACATGAGTTTGAGGTCTTTACTGACCACAAACCCCTCATGCACATACTTAATGGAACTGGTTTGGGATAGGCATTGGCTAGGCTTGTGAGGTTGTTGTCAAAACTACAAGAGTTTCACTTTTCAATAAAGCACATACAGGAGTAAAACATTTCAGGGCTGACTGCTTGTCACATATGGCCTTTTCTGATCAGTCTGATGTTGGTGATGTTGGAGACACCGAATGTGTAGTGGCAGCCTTGGATGCAATCAAAGAGTGTTCTGCCATAACAGAGCTGTCTTGGTTGGCAGCTTATGACAAAGACACCCATCTTAAGCAGGTCAAGGAGTTCATTGTAAAGGATGGCCGGAGTGTAAAAAGTTAGCTGGTGAAATAAGGGCTTTTGTTATGGTGGCTCCTGAGTTGTCCCTTGTCAACGACATGGTTATGCGTCATGACTTGTTTGTCCCTCCAGAAAGTCTCGGACGAGACATTATTAAGTCTGCGCATCGGGGCCATTTAGGTATTTCTAAGACATCTCAACTTATTAAGTTGTACTATTGGTGGATTTTTTTATAGGATGAGGTTAAGTTTTGGATTGACTCTTATGCTCAATGTCTCGTATCTGACAAAAGATGGAAGTCGATGGATACTCTCTTGCATCCAGTTCCCTTTCTGGACAAACCTTGGATGAAGGTTGGTCTGGATTTTCCAGGTCCATATGATATTTGCCTGATAACATCAGGTTTCTCATTTTGCTGATCGATTATCATTCAAAATGGATATATCATGTGTTTTGTGATGCACCCAGCCCTGACAATGGAATGCGGTTCTTGAAGAGGATTTTTGCAACTTAGGGTTCGCCCTCCATTATTGTGACTGACTTTGTGTCTCACAAGATGTGCACATTCTTGGCAGGTAACGACGTGAGACACTTCAAAGTTGTCTTGTATTCCCCATCTTCCAATGGGTTGGTTGAAAGGGCAAACAGATTAGTGAAGGAAGGTATACAGGCAGCTCTGTCATTTTGCCAGGATGTTCAAGAATTTGTTGATGCCAAAGTGTGGACGTATAACATTTCACCTCATAGTACTACAGGGGTGTCACCTTTTACTCTCTTAAGAGGAAGGAAAGTACACACAGATCAATGTCCTGAATGGTTACAGAACAAACATTGTGTTGAAAGGGCAAGTAGTGAAGGTAAATGTCTTGCGTCTCAGGTGATGCAGAAGCAGCAGGCCATGAAGTTGAGGCTGGATGATGGCAAAAGTTATAAAAATATGGATCTGGGAATAAATGATTGGGTCCTTATCAAAAATCCTAAAAAAGTTTCTAAAGGTTTGTCAAAGTACTCCTCTCTAGTTCAAGTGAAAAACGCAAGCAAAGGCTCTGCACTCCTTGGGAATAAGGGTTGGTGGAACAAGACGTCGCTTGTGAATCTTTCAGACTCTCAGGCGTGCTCCTTGATAAAATTGACAAAACGGGAGGTCGAACAATGTGACTGGTCCAGCTGGCTCAGGATTCAACTTCACATGTTTCACTGTCTCCAAATGGAGATGGCACTAGGGAAATCACTGATTCTCAGTGCATCACCCCACCTGGTTATGTAGATACCATTCCTGTCACAAAGGGATTTCTTCAAAGGGATGTTGGTTCTCCGCAAAATGCTTCTCTGCAAAATGTTGGTATAAGCAGTCGCCAGAGGAGATTGCCTTCCAGGTTTGATGATTATGTTTTGAATTAACAATGCCAATTTTCAGTCATACTCTTGTTATGCTTTGTGTTTGTTAATATTTATTATTTGTGGCCGTTCGCATTCTAAAGGAGGGAAAAGTTGTGGTATGGAGGCACCACGCGCTTCGCTGTGGCGCGTGGGCGCTTCCAGCCACGAGCACATTGTATCCTTTAAATACCGTTCCATGACCAAGTTTAGAACGATGAGTGGGAAGACTGTGTGGACGTTGAGTCAGTTGACCAAGAACTTTGCACACATCGGGAGCCTCAGTCATGGGTGCTGTGATTTCTAGAATAAAACTTAAAGATACTTACCTGCTTGAACCACCTTATCTTCATTCAACAGTCATCCACAAACGTTTTGCCTTCACTCTCCTGTTTTCTGAATTCGTTTTTGTTGGCCTTAGGACTCTGCACATGTTACCACTGCTAACCAGTGCTTACATGCTTGTACTCTCCCCTTTAAACATGGTGACATTGGCTTTCATCCATTTGCCACATTTCATTTAATTGTAAGTCCCTAGTAAAGTGGTACTACATATACCCAGGTCCTGTAAGTTAAATGCTACTAAAGGGCCTGCAGCTCTAATTGCACCACCAGCTTTAGTAGCCTTTTAAACATGTCTCAGGCCTGCCATTGCAGCCTGTGTGTGCAATTTAAACTGCCATTTCGACCTAGCAAAATATACCTTTTTCCAAGCCTAAACTTCCCTTTTTAATACATATGTCTCCCCTAGGGGAGGCCCTAAACAGCCCAGATGGCATGGTGCAGTATATTTAAAAAGTTGGACATGTACTTTTAACATTTACATGTCCTGATAAAAAACCTCTTATAATTTTTTTTTCACTATTGTGAGGCCTATATCCCCCATAGGAAAACATTGGATTAAACCATTGCATTTACTAACTGATAACTTTCAATTGCGAACAGGTAGGAAAGTAGAGCTTGGTATCTAAAGAATTGTAATTTAAAGCCCTCTTTACTGGTAAAATTGGATTTTAAGTCACAATTCTGAAAATGCCACTTTTCAAAAGTTAGCATTTTACTGCCCCAACCATTTACTACTTGCAGTCGGTATCCTGGGTCAAATTAATAGGTGTACCTGGCAGTTGGTCTATGTGTATTGCTACCAGACAGTGAGACAAAGGGGGAATAGGTGTTGGCAGGATGGACCATCTCGGACTTGATTTGGGGGGAGGAGTTGTCACCTACCACACTTGCACATCACAAAGACTCTGCTTCAGCACACTCACAAAGGGTTTCACACTGTGCCCCCAGACAAGCTGAGGCCAGGGCAGGTAGGTAGATATCAAATTCCAAACACCACTGGGGGCGGAACTCCCTAAAAACGTCTCCTACTTCAAAGCTGGCACCAAGGATAAATAGTGGACCCTCAGAGCTGTGGAAAACTCAGGAGTGCTGTGCTGTGCTGCTCTGCTGCAAGAAGGTCTGCTACTCTGCTTCCTGTTTGAGGACTGGACCTGCACTTTGAACCCAGAAAAAGCAGAGTGACTCTAAGGGCTAGTTGGCTGACTTCTTGATGAGAGTTTTGGGCCAGAAAAAGGCTCCAATCACCTTGAACCCAGAATCTGGAATCTGTCTGCTGTAAGTCTTGCCCGCCCCAATGGTGCCACCCTGTCCTGGACCCTTGGAAGTGGGCCTGAAGGTACTCTGCCGGAGCTGTATGACATTGCCACACATGATTTTACCATGCAAGTCTTTACATCGCATATTTAACCACGCATACCATTAACACGCTTGTGCATCCATTAACATTAGTACACTTACCACGAAAACAACTAGCACGCACAGTTTCATCACGCATACCATTTATCTCTTTTTTCTGTAAATGTACTGAATTTGTTATAGAATGCAAATTAAATGTACCTGTATGCAGAACTTTCTGTTCCAATTGTTTGTCCTGGCCCAAAATGCTCTATATTCTATAAAAAAAGAAGCGTTCAACCACGTACATCCTAGAATGTTCATTGAAAGGGAAAAACGACTGTTCTTTTGCAATCACTGTTAGCACTCCGGTCCATCCCTTCTCCGTGTCTCCCACAGTAAGTGAACTCAGACTTACCCGCTTTGCAAACCCGACTGCATAAGCAGGGCATTGAGGATTGTGCAGCAAACTTGATTTAGACGCCTTCCTTCAGTACTGTCTTGTACTAAGTTGTACCGGCTGTCCGCAATCAAGTAAGTTCAATTTCATGGCTGGGAGACCCACAGCTAATCGTGCTGTCAGCGCAGTCTTAGGACTGATCACCGGAGAGTGGTACAAGACTTTGGTGTTCGCCTGTGTTTTGAGTCTAATCTAACTTTACGTTGCTCAGTCTTAAATGTGTGAAAAACAAGCAGTTGTCATTCCATAACCCAGGTTTTGGCTATGTTTTCTAAAAGCAACTCTGCAGGTCTTTTCCACCATTGCGCAAGCAAATCTTGCAGGTTCTACCAGGCTGAATAATTTTAACATCAGGCACCCTTTCACTCTCAGCTCTGCTATTCACTTGTTAATCATGTAAATAACTCCTTACACACTGCTAAACATTTCCTAAACTCATGCTTAACACTATTGATTCTGGGTACCTAACTAACATTTCTACCTCTAAGTCCTACTTCAAGTGCAATAAAAATCTAGCCTACCACAAGTATAAAGCTTGGTAATCCACTTTGCTTCAAGCACTCTAGGTAATAGGGGCCTATCACTCGCTCTCATATCGGCCTACCCGGTAAACTCTCAAAATCAATTTTAAGAAGCCCGGAAGCAACATTCCTCAAACCCAATTCTACATATTTATAAAACACCCAGAATATGGTGCAACACTGCCAACTACTGTGAAAATGAGTGGTAAAGCCTTGAGTTGTAAAGACTTGAGTGCCAACAGTCTTTACGATGTACAAAATGAGAGGTAAATGGTATACGAAGTAAAAACTTCGTAGTACAGGCTGTTTCCCCTCTGCCGGACCAGTTGTGGTCCAAGCAGAACCAACGCAGTGCAACGCATCGCCTCACATAAGAACCACAGTTTTGCACCACATCCCCGATGTAGGGCCTCGCAGCTCCTCAGAACTGGCGATACACAACGCATCCTTGATGCAGGACCTTGTATCACAGCCCCTCAGAACTGCCGCTGTGCAATGCATCCTCGACACAGGACCTCGTATCACAGGCCAGAATCACCGCTGTGCAACGCATCCTTCACACACGGGACATTGTGACACTTTGCAACCAGAATTTAAGGTGCTTTGTTCAGCTGGCCTAATTTGGTCCTTCTACATGGCCCACGCTCCATTGTGGTAGACCTGAACTTGTGACTTTGTCCCAGTCCAACGCAACCTCTTTGTGTTTTAAAGCACTAATTTTACCTAAATATTTAAAATTGGACATCTCCAGTTGTACTGATTAGATTTTTGTTGTTTTGGTGTCAAATAATGTATTACATTTTACACTATTTTTCAAAATTGGTGAGGTGTTTTCTTGTGTTGAGTTTTCACTTTATTAATATTTGAAGTGCTGCATAAATACTTTACACATTGCCTCTAAGTTCAGCCTGACTGCTTTTATGCCAAACTACCCATGTTAATTTGGGTTTTGCTTGTGTTTCACCCTGACAAGAATTGTTGCTGCTTGCTTTAGTAGGCGTTCACTCTCTCAACCAGTAACCCAATTTCCTACAGCTCCCATTATGTCTCGAAAAAGATCACAATTGTATTTTTTGTTGGGATATTTCCAATAAGTGACTTTCTTTGTGAATTCACTTTTCTTGTCATTGGCTTTGTCAAAGACCTCGAACCTCTTTGTGTGTCTGCTACTCTTACACCTGATGAAATTACAAATTTGATTGTATCACTGAACTCTATAATTTCCTTATTAACAGGCAAGTACAGAGGGTGAACATGGCGACAAAGTGGGATTCAATTCGATGTTATTCATTGCGTTATTGGAGCTAGGTGTAAAGTTAAAAAAATTGTGAAGGAGGCTAATGAACTGTTGAAAAGACAGTACCGCCTTTCACGATTTTCATGGGGTTTTTGTTGCCTCTTCAAAGACATTAGTGGTATAGAGACAGTTACCAGCCGGACGACTCAGAGGTAAAGGCCATTATGATCGAGAAGAATTAGTTACTTCTGCCATTTACCCATGCTTCAATGAATTATTTCCTTTTGACATTCATAGTACTTTTACCAGGTAAAACTGGGGGTTCAGAGCACCAGCTATCCTGTGGCAAACATCAAAGGGAACCAGATATTAGATGGTCCAATTATTTTTTTGTCCCTACACCCAGGTCAGACGACCAATTTGTACGTCGGGACCGTTACTGACCTCCACCAGACTTTCCTCTGGCTTTGCCCTACCTAGGCATAGTTCAACATCTTTCCGGTCCTATCACACATTTTCATGATCCACTGCTCCAACAGAGCAGGTGAGACAAGCCGCTGGTGAGCCCGCGACAAAGACACAGGAGGATCCCACTTCAGCCGGCAAATGCCGGCACTCGTCTTCATTGCATCTTGTACATGTGGTAGACTCCTTCATCTGTGTTTCAAGATGGATCAGGTGGGTAACCAACATTACTGCAGACCCCCGGCTGCTGGTGTGGGCCTTGGAACTCAAAGAAGTTGGAGTGCACTGAGCTCAATCCACCCCGGTCATCTCGGGTGTAGGGGCCCCATCCCAAAGCAGTTGCCGTGGTAGACACAGAGGTAGTCAATCTCTGTCAGCCCCACTGACGGCACCTGTATTTAGCCTTAGATAGAGTTTCCTGCCCACTTTGGGATGCATTCCTGAGCAATCCAACTTTGAGAATACCCAATCTCAGTATCCCACGGTTCGCTACTGGCCTAAAACCATCCAGGGTGAGCCTTGATCAGACGGACTGAGGTCCTTTGGGCGACACCAGGAAGTAGGTTTTCTGTACGCCACATTTCCCACACCTGCCATCAGACCGGAATTTGGCGCTGGGCGCTTTCCTATTCACACACAGTTACTGATGGAATCCTGGTTGGTTTCTTATCCTCTGCTTAGTAATAGGCCTACATTAATTGGGTCACCACATCTGATAGGAGGTTGTAGTTGGATGCTAAAAAATAGAAGAACCAGACAGATCCCTGGGCTAAAGAGGGGTGGGGTCCACCTCCTCCACACGGTTTAGGGGAGATTACAGCAGGGAACCTGTTCGAGATCGGAGACTGAAGCCCACAGGAGCCAGCACGAAAACAAGCACCCGCAGGAAGACAGAGGGCCTTCCCAAACTCGTCTTGAAAAGTGGGCACCTGAGGCAGTGTACACCCGCAGAAGAGGAACACCACAGACAGCTGCCCACAGCCAGGGTTTTTCACATCTGGGGCATATAGGTTACCCGCTTACCCCACCAAAGTAGGGGATGGTCAGGCACGCTAGTGGTGTACCTCCATCCCGGGACATAGGGGTCCTGCGACGGGCAATCAGGCTCTTCAAATCTCAGCCTGGCCACAAGGGACATGGCACAGGCTACCTTGCAACAAGGGAGGGTTGCCTCACATGCACATCAGTCATTCGCCATCCACCAGGGTTGGTGGGAGCCAGGACTTTGACCTCTGCATATTCAGAGTCATCAGCTGAGGCATCAGCCGCGAGCCATGCCAGTGGGCTGGAGGCCTGTGCCCTGGTAGGAGGCATTAAAGTGACATGAGTAATGTTCCCCCACAAGTCAAGGCTACTCACTTGGTTCCTGCTGGGGTTTCGCATATTAAAGCCAGAGCAAAGAGAAGGGTGCTTTCCCGCCCACTATCAAAGCAGTTTACACTGACTTCCAGGGGTACGATATTCCACCGAGAGGAGTGGTGGTTCCTTCATAGCCCTGACTCCTTCTTATCCAGGCTACCCTGCTGCCTGAGGCAGGACACTTCTTGGTTGCTTGAAACTGGGGCAGGCCAGGATCAGGCACAGGAGGGCCCAGGCAGCAGAGCCTTCAGGGCTTCCTATCAAGGAGGCACTGTGATTTGGTTCCCCCCCAGAGCCATGTTGGATGAGTGTAGGTTACATCTAGAGAGGGCTGTCTTTCAAATCCTTCCCCTTTTAGAGAAGCCAGGGTCACCTACCCGGGTCCCTCATATGTTAGTCAGGTGTTGCCTGGAGTGCAGAAGTCCACAAACGTCCCAGTCTACATTGAAGCGCTCAGTGGCTACAGACCACTCCTCCAGACAGAGTACAAGGTGAGGGCTGGGCACTCTGGCTGGGCTCCTTAGGAAGGCAGCAAAGGGTTCAGGCTGGCAGTGTCATTGGCTCAGGCCACTACGCCATAATGATCCTTCCGCAGCTTCACCTATGGAAATCTTATACAATTTAATTCCACCGGATAGTCAAGGTGGATTGTCTTCTCTGTGCATCACCAGGGGCGTTGCAGACCCCGGCAGGGCCGATCCGAGGACCTCACAGAACCATCTAATCAGTAGTAGCAATGTGTACAAAGGGCAAGGAAGCACATGGTTGTGACTCAGACTTACAAGAAATTCCTCTTTCATGGGAAAGAAATCCCCAATCCCTATTATGAACAAGGTTCAGAGGGTTACCAGCATCTGTTGACGAGGGGTAGTCTCGCGGGGCTCCATTCAGTATAGGCTTCTGCTGCCCCAGATATCTAGAGGCATCATCGACCTGGGACTACTCAATCTCATGTACCCTTACCCTTCTGCCTTATCCCTCTGAGAAGCTAAGCACCTACTGCTGTGGCAATCTAGGAGCTAATTATCATGGAAGATTTGATTTATGATCAGAATTAACCAGTAAAATTGCTACATCAACTAAGAACAGCCATTGACTACCACCAACAGAATTGAGAAGGCGCTTTCAAACTGTCAGTCTTTTCCTTGCCCAGGCACGGTGAGGTTTCACATGTTCAGTCAAGTTAAGTCCCAGGGTCCAACTTTGGTCGAGCCCTTCCCCCAATTCCTTTCTTTTCAGCTTGGTAACGATACCCCCCTGGAACCCAAAGATTTTGCTTTCCCAGAAGCTGTTGGGTGGGTAATGGGAATAACGTTGCTGGATCGCTAGTCTGCATTGTTTATGGTTGAAACTCTGGCATATCTGATAGTCTTTGAAATTCCGACTTCCGATTAATCAATCTTGATTAATGAAAACATCCCTGGCAAATGCTCCCGCTTTGGTTCATCTTGCACTGAACCAAGAATTTTACCTCTAGTTGCACAATACCCATGCCCCCAGTCATCCCTCTTAATCATGGCCCCAGTTCTGAAACCTTACAAAATAGAACCATAGTCCTATTCAATTATTCCTACTGAAGTATTCAGGTTACTGGGCTCTACTCAAATGTTTTCAAAGTACATGCTTCCGACCCCCAGGAAAGAGGCACGGATAGGTGTTAGCTCGCACACGGTGAACCACCAGCTTGATCCCAAAATCCAACTAGGTGCTTTTTAACTGCAGCAACTTGAATATAAGCTATTGGAGCTGGAATTATCTCTGCTGACACCAGACTTACTCTCCAATGTATCCTTGTTGAAGGTTTTAAAGTGTACTCATTCCAGTTACAGGACCGCAAAAGAGTTCTGTATTGTTATTTTTCGTCACTACCTCCCCGACTCGCGTGTGGGTAATTTTTGAGATTGCTATCTTCCTTAGATGTGGTAGCTTTTCTCAGGCCCTTTCTCTGGAATCGACCTCTGAACTCATGGTCACCATGGTAGGCTTAGAAAGTAACTTCAAAAGTTAATAGGGCAGACATTCAAATGTATTGTCATGGTCACAGGAAGGTGAGAATATCTAGATTAACTAAAGCAGTCCAGCTAGTCCAGATTGGTCTTCGTCTGATAAATGCATTTAACCCTGGAGGTCAGTGCTCATCAGCATGTATTAGCTCTAAAATTACCAGTTACTCAAGTAATATATGGAGCGGTCAAAGGAACCATAAGGATTTAATGGGCCATTTGTAGTTTCACTGTACTGGATATGTGTACTTACACTTGCATGGCCTAATCTTTGAGACAAACATATGCTACTGGAAAGAATAACCAGGTAGCCGCACCTGCTGGGCAGCAGGAGAAGCCTTGAGCCAAAAGAAGACCAACCTCCACACCACTCGGGAGCCTTCTGCGGGAGCCTCTGGTTGATCCAAGGGGCTGAGAGAACAGCTAGTCACACAGGCACCGGTGGGCCCAGCCTGTGCCAAAACAATGGAAAGGAGAGGCAGGCCAAGGTGCAACCTGAGCAGGACACAAGGGTGCTATCCTGGGTAGCTGGGGCACCCCACAGAATGGCTGTTCCGAGCTGCTGTGGAAATGCACTGAGTGAAAAAGGGCAATGATGCTGTATTCCATCTCTAAACAAACAGAGTTCACCCAACCTATCAGAGTACAGTGCTGGCTAAATCATCCCTAATCAGGCAGCCCTGCACAGAGAAGTCACATTATAGGATTGGTCCCAGTAGGGGATTATTTAAAGACAACAAAACATTAAAGAAATGAAAAACATACTTAAACAACACGTTGTATAATTAGTAGTCCAATGTTATTTAATCACACTGAACGTTAAATTAACTTTGTTGTAAACGATTATCAAAACAATGCAGAGCGCAAGTGCCCCAGCGAAGGGGGAATGGAAAGGGGAGTGTGATAAAGAGGATTTGGTGATCTGAGTGAGGATCGGGGGGTATATAGAAAAAGTATAGTGCAAATCACATATTCCTTTACATGAAAAATAGGCTCATCCTTAAGCCACATGAATAAAATCAACATTCGAAAAAAATCGCATAGCCATGATCAATGACACAGTGAAGAATCGCTGTTGAGCCAACTGGCAAACATATTAAATGTCGACGTTTCGACACATAAAAGAAGTAGGCTCCTTAGTTCCTTACGGGGGTCTTCCTCAGGACAAGGGTGTAGGGAAAAACAGGGCACCTGGGGATAAACATAAAAATAACCTCACTGAATATCAAGTGTAAACATATTAATCAGAAAAAGGGCAAAGCCCATAGAGTCAGTATTAATTTACCATGTGTCATCCCGAACAAGGGATGAAGGTTGTTGGGCGCACAGGCTCCAAGACTAGGGGGCGAACGGGTCTCGTCCCTTCTGTTCGCAGATGATACCATTCTTATTTCCCAAACACCACGGGGCCTTCAAAATTTATTAGATAGGTTTCAGTCCTATTGTTCCTCGAAGGGCTTAGAAATTAATACTAAAAAAAACGAAATATATGGCACTGAGCCCACATAGAAATTTTAAGAAAAATCTAATGTTAAACGGACAGAAGCTTGATTATGTGCAGAATTTTATTTATTTAGGTGTCTCTATAGACTCTTCTTTAGCATGGAGATCACAGCTAGAAAGGACTAAGATAGTCTTCAAACAAAACTGTCTCCCAATTCTCAAGAGACATAAAAAATGCTTGAACAAGGCAGTGACCCCTGCCCTAGAGATTTTCAAGTATAAAGTTCAACTAGCGGTATTATATGGGGCAGAACTATGGGGACCCGCATGTAGAAATACATTTGAAAGCCTTGAGAACAAGTTCCTTAGGGGGTTGCTAAAAATATCTACTAATACCCCATTGACACCCCTCCTTCTGGATCTAAACTTGAAACGAACAGATCAACATGCAATATTAAGACCATTATTGCTGTGGGTCAGACTGTGGACGACTCCAGAATTACTTGACTACAAGAAAGGCCTGAAAGAAGTTATGGATCTCGATAGTTGCAACAAAGTTTATTGGTTCAAGCATGTTAGAAATTGGTTAGGCATGATTGGATTAGCCCATTTTTGGAATGATCCTGAGGCTATGAACTCGTGCTCTAGGAAAATTGTTAAATTATCTTTTTGGTCATATGTGAGCTACGAGTCAGTGTATATAAAAATCCATGGACCACTAACTGAAATTTTTTTATTGTTTAAGGATGTAGCATCCTTTGAACCCTTTCTAGACGAGATTCATCCGCCGTTATCAAAAACTTTGTACCTAAAATTTAGATATGGTACACTTAGAACGAAGGCGCTTGAAAAAAGCTGGGCAAAATCAAGAAGTGATCTTTGTATTTCATGTACTCATGATACTAAGGAAGATGATCTACATATACTTCTATTTTGCTCCAGCTATGCAATACCAAGGAAAAAGTGGATAGTGCCGCTTTGTCTTAAAATTGGTTCAAGATCTATAAGGAGGCTGGCAGAATTTTAAAAACCGATACTAGCCAGGTGATAGTTTTTGGAGTCAGTAGATTTCTTCTCGCTGTTAATTTTATTAGAACAAAGTTGGGCCTACATTTAAAAAAAAAAAAAAAAAAGGGAAAACATATATATAAATGCACAACTATTGTTCATTAGATATCTCCAAAATGACCAGGACAATCAAATATTTAAACCGCATGTCTAATTACCCAACCAGGAGGATGTTGTTGTTGTTTTTATAAACTTTTTATAAAAAAAAAAAAACTATGTCCTAGCGGTTAGTGATTTAATACTATTTTAATAGTTCTTAAATTGTATTTATTATTAATTGTATTTTTTAATTATTGTAAAATTTTCG
This sequence comes from Triturus cristatus, assembly GCF_964204655.1. Classification (NCBI taxonomy): domain Eukaryota; kingdom Metazoa; phylum Chordata; class Amphibia; order Caudata; family Salamandridae; genus Triturus; species Triturus cristatus. The sequence goes on from NC_140591.1 coordinate 521,706,941, forward strand.
CCCAGGCAAATTGTGTTTGATAAAGAATTTTGTAACTAGATATTGTGTACTCGGACGCAATGGATATATATGAATAGGTTAGCTTAATTGACCCTCTTACTCTTTTTTGAGCTAGTAAATGTTAAATTGTTAGAGAAATAAATGTTTTTTATTGTATCTTTTATGATGCTAATGCGTCGAAATAAAGATTTAAATGAATGAGTGAGGATCGGGGGGTATATAGAAAAAGTATAGTGCAAATCACATCTTCCTTTACATGAAAAATAGGCTCATCCTTAAGCCACATGAATAAAATCAACATTCGAAAAAAATCGCATAGCCATGATCAATGACACAGTGAAGAAACGCTGTTGAGCCAACTGGCAAACATATTAAATGTCGACGTTTCGACACATAAAAGAAGTAGGCTCCTTAGTTCCTTACGGGGGTCTTCCTCAGGACAAGGGTGTAGGGAAAAACAGGGCACCTGGGGATAAACATAAAAATAACCTCACTGAATATCAAGTGTAAACATATTAATCAGAAAAAGGGCAAAGCCCATAGAGTCAGTATTAATTTACCATGTGTCATCCCGAACAAGGGATGAAGGTTGTTGGGCGCACAGGCTCCAACAGAGCCGGAGAACGAAAGCAAAGTACCTGTAACAATAATGTACAGGCTGTCATTATGCCATCCCAATTGCAGCAGAGGGAATAGCTGCGCTGGGAGTAACAAATGAATGATTACAAAGATACTCACTCAAAAACATAAATCACAAGTCCGTCCCTTGTTAAGACTGATCGGACCGAGTCAAACTAATTAGGGCAATGAATAGTGTCAACCAAGAAGAATGATTAATCTGAAAAATAGAGAGTGTAAAAAACAATTTAGTTAGGGGAGCCTGAAAACTACACTAAAGCAAGAATGCTAAAGTGTGCCACCACCCGGGTTAAGAAACCAATTACCTTCGGGTTTCCTGGGGCACAACGGAAGCCGCTCGGTCGGCAGTCTACAAATAAAGGAAATGAGCGGTTTTAGAGCCAGCACAAAATAACTCAGAAAACTTCACGAGCTACCAATTATGTGCGCGCAGAGCGAGCGTGCTGCAAGAACTCACTGCTACTCTGGAAAACTTCCGCTCCTGCTGAAAAGGGAACCTGAGTGCGTGACCACCTGTCAGTTAAGTACAGGGGCTCGGCTTACTTGAGCACACGCATGACGTGTTCGTAGCAGACGCTCGATGCTTGTCAGATTGACAAGCCATCGTGTCAGAGGAAGAAAGACTATGCGGGGGCCGGTGCTCTCTTAGTTGCTAAACAGATGTGAATCACGGAAAAAATCAATCACGGAGAGAAATCAAGAATCAAAAAGCATACGGTATTACACGATTCTGAAACCAAAATTCTCATCATACACACATTTGTAATTCAGAATTGGGAATGAATTAAAGAAAGGGACACAGTATCACTCGTACAAGAGGGTATAATGCCAAAACAATAGATACATAGTCAACATAGATAAATCCACATTTGAAAAAACTCAGCTCTACGGGGATTATCACAACCATATACAGTTTATGGAGAATAACAGTGGCAATCAGTCCAGATTAGTTAAAAATCCAATACGTTCAGTTCGGAAGATATTAGTAGTCCATGTGTAGTTTATAGAAAAACACACTTGATAATAAGTCCTGCTCAGTTAGAAATGTACTATGGACAGGACCTGTATGCAATGTAGCAGTATAAATTGGTATACACACATATGGGTGAAATATGCCAAACCACAGGGTAATCGGGTTAAAATATACATACCATAGGGAGGTTCATTCGAATGCAAGGGATGCTAACTGTGCCTGGCTGGTATCTAGTTCATTAAGGCCAGTCTGTATGGAGTCCAGAAGGGACATCCATTTACATTCCCTAGTGTCTAAGATCTGTTCGATGTTACCTCCTCTCGGTCCAAGAGTGGTCTTCTCAAGAATTAGCCACTGTAGTTCATTGGGGCCGTGCCGAGCAGTTTTGAAATGTTCCACTAGTGGTGCTCCTTGCACTCCACACCTTATTCGACTACAGCGTTGCAGTATTCTGGCCTTGATCTTTTGTTATGTCTGACCCACAAATATCTGTCCACAGGGGAAAATGATTCCATAGATGACATTGCTGGTGTTACAGTTAGTGTAAGATTTAATGTTGATTGTATGGCGTCTGTAGACAAACTGCTTTGTTTGAATCGTGGTTTGGCAGGCCTTACATTGGCCGCACTTGAAATGGCCAATAATCGGTGGCAGGTTCCATAGGGCTTGGATGGACAGAGCCTCAGGAGAGTCAAGGAAAGAACAGACAACATGGTCCTTCACACTCTTGGCTTTCTTATATGAATGCATAGGTAGATTTATTTGGTCAATGTCATCCGATATCAAGCCCCAGTGCTTATTTATCACCTTCCTGATGGCATTGCTCTGAGTGGAGAACGTAGTGACACAAATAATTTTCTGTGTAGGATCTCTCTTTTCTTTAGGTGTTAATAAAGTATCGCGAGGGCTGTACCATGCCCGCTTCTGTGCCCTCTTAATCAGCCTCCTTGGATAGCCTCTTTCCAATAGTCTATTACTCAGGTCCTCTGATTCTGCCAGGTAACGAGGAATGAGGACAACAAATTATACACTACACTCTACCGTAAACCCGCAGACCGGAATTCACTGCTTCAATACAACAGTTATCTCCCTAGAGGACTTAGGGATAATTTACCATTTGGGCAGTTCCTGCACATCCGTAGGAACTGTTCCAAGAAGACAGATTATAGATAATTTGTTTCTTAACCCAGGTGGTAGCACACTTTAGCATTCTGGCTTTAGTGTAGTTTTCAGGGTCCCCTAACTAAGTTGTTTTTTACACTCTCTATTTTTCAGAATAATCATTCTTCTTGGTTGACACTATTCATTGCCCTAATTAGTTTGGCTCGGTCCGATCAGTCTTATCAAGGGACGGACTTGTGATTTATCTTTTTGAGTGTGTATCTTTGCAATCATTCATTTGTTACTCCCAGTGCAGCTATTTCCTCCGCTGCAATTGAGATGGCATAATGACAGCCTGTACATTATTGTTACAGGTACCTTGCTTTCGCTCTCCGGCTCTGTTGGAGCCTGTGCGCCCAACAACCCTCATCCCCTGGTCGGGATGACACATGGTAAATTAATACTAACTCTATGGGCTTTGCCCTTTTTCTGATTAATACGTTTACACTTGATATTCAGTGAGGTTATTTTTATGTTTATCCCCAGGTACCCCGATTTTCCCTACACCCTTGTCCTGAGGAAGACCCCCCCGTAAGGAACTAAGAAGCCTACTTCTTTTATGGGTCGAAACGTAGACATTTAATATGTTTTCCAGTTGGCTCAACAGCGATTCTTCACTGTGTTATTGATCACAATCATGGCTATGAGATTTTTTGAATGTTGTTTTTATTCATGTGGCTTAAGGATGAAACTATTTTTCATGTAAAGGAATATGTGATTTGCACTATACTTTTTCTATATACCCCCTGATCCTCACTCAGATCACCAAATCCTCTTTATCACACTCCCCTTTCCTTTCCCCCTTCTCTGGGGCACTTGCGCTCTGCATTGTTTTGATAAAATCATTTACAACAAAGTTAATTTAATGTTCAGTGTGATCAAATAACATTGGACTACTAATTATACAACGTGTTGTTTTAGTATGTTTTTCATTTCTTTAATGTTTTGTTGTCTTTAAATAATCCCCCACTGGGACCAATCCTATAATGTACTGTTTCCTACCCATGTCCCTGTGACGCATTTTGGGTCTACCCTTTTTGGTAACTATCCCTGCACAGAGATGTCAGCTTCATGTCCATGCCTGCTCTCCAGAAAGACAGGGTCCCAGAAAGGCCTATCTGACTGGGCTGAAAGGCAGTGTCAGACCCAAGCCCCCGGGAACCCAAGGCAGGCTAGCCAAGGCAATAGCACCCAACTCTGGGAGTACAACCTGATGACAAACAGGTCCCAAGCACCTTTTCCCTACTAATCTAGAGCAAAGCCACCTGCCTTTCTTGCAATCGGTGCACACTGAGCGACAGAGTGGGCCATTCAAGCAAATATGTCTGATCTCCAGGAGCACTCCCTGTGCTCAGAGTCAAATGAGCCTTCATCCGTACTTCTGGGGCAATCGGGCCAACTGGTTACAACATGCGTTCCTATGGCATGCACGATGAGATGGTAAAGCATCGAGCAGGTGGCCAGGCTTGAAGGACGGCCATCTGGTCACACCATGTCTTATGAATCAAATTCAGCTAATTCTTGGAGGGGTCAATGGGATCCCCAGACTGGTTGCTTTGAGTCAAAGCTGAGCTTCAGGCACGGGGCTGGTCAGAGCAGCTTCATCAGACCAAGCAAACTCCAAATGAGCCTTCAATGGGGCTGCCACGTTGTCGTCTTCTCTTGCATCTGCAGATGGTTATAGAAGAGTAGGGCCAGATGATCTGCAAAGTTCTGGTCGTTGAGCTGCTTCCAAGGTGTTCACTGGTTCTTATTTCTTCTCCTTGCAGCAAATACCTTGAGATAATCCAGCCTATGGACACCTGAAAGAGAAAAGGTGAGAGAAAACAACCCTGGGGGACTCCAGTCCTCACTTGGAAGGCTTCGGTGACTTGTCCTCTGTGGCCTATCTAGCAGATCACTCCCTCGTAAGAGTTTTTGATGATTCTTATGAGTTTATCTGACACACCGTAGTGGCAGAGGAGTTTCCAAAGTGTCTCTCTGTCCATGCTGTTGAATGCCTTCTCAGTCAATGAAGTTGACATCGAAGGGGGAGTTCCAATACATCGACTGATCAATGATGATGTGCAGTGTTACAATCTGGTCTGTGCTGGATCTATCTTTGCGGAAGCCAGCTTGCTGGTCTCGCAACTGAGCAGACTTGTGGCTTCATTCTATTTAGGATGACTCTGTTGAACACTTTGCCTGGTGTTGATAGAAGAGTTATCCTCTGTAGTTTGTGCAGTTACTCAGATCACTTTTCTCTGGGATCTTGATGAGATATTCCTCCTAGTCTAATGGCACATTTTCATCTTCCCACATCCTTCCAAACATGGCCTACAGCATGTCTACTGATGTTTTAATGTCTGCCTTCAGTGCCTCTGCAGGGACGCTGTCAGGTCCTGCTGCCTTCCCATTTCTCAGATGTCCGATGGCTTGTTGTATTTCTTCCATGGTTGGTCTGCGACTGTCGATTGGCAAATTGTTGTCAACTGGCTGAATGTCTGGTGGAGACTGCGGCATGGGCTGGTTCAGCAATTTTTCAAAGTGCTCCACCCATCTCCTTTGTTAACCTTCGTTACCCAAAATGATGTCCCAGCTTTATCTTCAGCAGGTCTTTCTGGCTTGCTATACCTGCCGGAGAGTTTCCTCGATATGTCAGAGTTCCTTCAAGTTCCCATGGCCTGCTGCTTTCTAGGCTTCTGCGGCATGACCATCGATGAATCGTCACTTGTCTGCTCTTAATCTTCTCTTTCCTTCCTTGTTGGTTTTGGTGTCTTTGCCATGAGCTTTCGCTTATCCGCTGCTGTTCGGCTCGTTTGACTGTAGCTTTCTTTACCTTTCTCTCTGGAATTTTTTTTAGGAGCGTCTCAGTTAAGGCCTTTACCTAACTGGGTAGTGTCTTAGACAAGCAGGGTGACACAGACACCAATCTCAAAGCAAGAATGGGCACATCAAGGGCTGCCTTCATTTAGCTAAAGAAGATCTGGAGCTCCAAGGACCTAACGCTGCAAACCAAGATCACCAACGTCAAATCAGTCCTTCTCCATGGAGGAAAACTGGCGGAAACTTGGAGAAACTTGGAGGAAAACAGTGATTACCGTCAATAAAGACAAGACATTTATCAGCACCGGTCTGAGGAAAATCCTCCAAATCCGCTGGTCAAACACAATCAGCAACAATGACAAATGGCAGTAGACTTTCCAACTTCCTGCTCATGAAAATACCCTGGGACTGGATAGGTCACAACCTAAACAAGCCCACATCAAACATCAAGAGGCAAGCCCAGACCTAGAACCCACAAAGGAAACGGATAAGAGGAAAGCCAAGAGACAACGGTACTGAGGGCTTAAGGCTGACTGCAAGGTGATGGGTTACACCTAGAATCAGATTGAAAGAAAAGCCCTGGACAGAGATGGTTGGAGAGTCTCGATTGATGGCCTGTACCCCAGGAGGGATAGTAGGCATAATAAGGTAAGTGAAGGACATCTTTTGTTTATTGATTTTAAGTACAAAAAGTAACCAGTGATGTTGGCATTGCGCATTAATTACCACCCATGTAGACATGGTAAATATCTCAGACATAATTTCACACACCCCTGAGCTCTAGTTGAAACAGGACTATAATGGAATAAGTCACGCCAATTTGCTGTAAAATGATTATGTAGGAGGATCAAACAAGCATTGGGAACAGAAATGTTTTATTGCTTTAAAGAATGCAAGATGGTTGCAAGATTCCATATTCAAAGTAAAAGAGAATTCTAAAGCTTAAAGGGCTTAGCAGAGCAAATTGTGACCCTATCCTTATTAGAGATTCCTCGTTGGGTGGAAGAGGGCCTAAAACACCAGATAACTCAAATCGCAACACAGGGTGCTTTAAGTAAAATCTATCTGGCTACTAGGAGCCATTGCACTTCTTTTAAGACAGGAGAAAAGTTATCCCAGGGTTGGAGGTGAAGGGACAGTCTGGATTCTATATTCTGGACCTCAATGTGAAAATAAGAGAAAGCCCACAAGCACGTCATGAACATATTTTCTACTGGGTCTGTAGTAGGTTGGTGGTAGCCTGGACGTGATGGTGATTGGGGTGAGGGGTATCTCAGGAAAAGGGAATTGCAATTCATCATTATTAGAGGATGTAATTTTAACATGATTACCAGGGTGACTTGAGGAATTAGTCTGAGCTGTGTCTATGACGACACCAAGGTTACTGACCTCAATGATTGGAAATGGTAGTGCTCCAAGTTCTTTTGAGCATTATGCACAGATCTGTGTATTTAAGCAATCTCCACACAAATGCAGATTTCTGTTTGAGATTTATTTCAGTTTGGTGTCATTTATCCTTTCCTCCAACATCCTTAGGCTGAGTCACAGGCTTCAGCTCAATGAGTCTTTTCATGTCTTCGATATAGCTGAGGGTGCAGAGGCTGGAGATCTAAATCAAGAACACAGCGGTGGAGCCCCTGCTTTGATAATGAAAGGAGATGATTCATAGGGAGGGTGATACTCTGATGACTAATGTAATCTGTTCTAGAGCAATCACATGAATCCAGTTTCTTGAGTTAATGAAGCAAAGTGAGTGATGAGGAATGTTTCGTAGCATCTAAAAGACGTAACTGAAGCTTGCTGCCATGGGAGCCTGGTAGACTCTCTACCTATTGTATTCTACCTTCTGAACTGTTTTAAACCTAATAACCTATGCTCTGTTAAAACTTGTGAATTGTACGTTTGCACGTGAATCTGATTGTTTTATTAATTTCAAGATCGAATCTGCACTTCGCACTTTAGCACTACGAGGCTCTGTTTTCCAGGGAGACCATTTGGTTGCGCCTCACGCCATTTTGAGTTAGCGTTCTAGCTTCCATGCTGCGTCTCGCCTCGGCTCACTATTTAATGGCCCGGGAGCAGTCGGGCTTTGCCTGGTAGGCTCTCTACCTATCGTATTCTATCTTCTGAACTGTTTTAAACCAAATAACCTATGCTCTGTTAAAACTTGTGGATTGTACGTTTACACTTGAATCTGATTGTTTTAATAATTTTAAGACCGAACCTGCACTTTGCACTTTAGCACTATGAGGCTCTGTGTTCCAGGGAGACCATTTTGTTGTGCCTCACGCCATTTCGAGTTAGCATTCTAGCTTCCACACTGCATCTCGCCTCGGCTCACTATTTAATGGCCCGGGAGTGGACGTGCAGCCGGCACGCCAAAGACAAAGTCTGTGCCCGTCCGGGACCAGGGGCCACAACCCCTGGTCCAACTAATGCTATGAGATTAATCTACTCTGCTAAACAACTGACTAAGCTCCGTCAGACCTCTTCCTTCAACTGCAAGATTTTTAAATTAGATGAAGCCCTCTCTGACTGCCAGCATTGTATGCTGGTCCGATCATTTTGCTGTAACTCTCTTACTGAAAGTCCCGCCCTATCCTCCGGCAATCTCTATGGGGCCTAAACAAAAAGTTAGCAGTTGGGCATAGCTCTATGTCCTGGCTTTAAACAAACTTCTAGCTGACAGTAGGCCAGCTGTCAAACAGATTTCAACCCCAGATCTATCCAAATTTGGATTTTACAAGCAGTTGATACCTGCCTCCCTCTGTCCAACAAACACTCTAACAATCATCAACCACCAGCCCCTTGGTTTACTGAGAGGCTTAAGAATGAAAAGTCTAGATGTAAAACCCTAGAAAGACACTGGAGGAAACACTATCAGAAAGATGCCAAAGTGGCATATAAAAAAGCCCTAAGTGAATACCACATTCTCTGTAAAGCAGCTTGAGCTGAGTTTTTCTCACATAAAATCCCTCAAGCACAAAATTGCTCTAAAACTCTTTTCAAGGTGGTAAAAGAACTATTTGGCTCTGAAACCCAGACTGCTCCCCTTGTTCTTACCGGTACTCAATTTGAGGAACTCGCACATTATTTTGTGAATTAAGTTGAAAAAATACACTCTGCACTGTCCAGTAAAAACTCACAAAATACTCTACCTGATACTGAGACCACCCCAAATGCTACAAGTGAATGGGCCCTACAATAATTCTACATCAGCCGGGGAAAAACTGGAAGTGTGGTCTCTCTTGGAATTTAGCTTGTTTAACCATCTTTTGGCAAACATTAAATCTGGTTCCCCCTGTGACCTACTTTCTACTTGTGTGATGAAGCAGCTAGACGCCCCGATACTCTCTATAATTATGGAACTCCTCGACGCCTCCTTGCAGGAGGGCCTAGTTCGTTCGGAATGGAAACATGATATAGTGCTCCCTCTTTTAAAGAAAGTCAATGCTGACCCAACTAAGCCACCTGACTTCCGTCCCATCTCATTGCTCCCGTTTTTTTCTAAAATTCTAGAAAAGCATGTAAACGCTCAGCTGAAGTCCTTTGTTGAGTCTAAGAATTTCCTTCATACCTCTCAATCTAGGTTTATAGCTTGTTTCTCTACTGAATCAACTCTACTTGGAGTCACCGAAATGCTGAGGCACTGGTTAGATGAGGACGATACAGCGGCTCTTATCTTACTGGACCTCAGCGCGTGTCACGGTGTCTCACGCTGCCTTATTGAGAGCCTTGCAGTCCTTGGAGGGTTCAGCCTAGCCTGGAGGGTTCAGCCTAGCAGTGGCTCGGCTCTTTTTTAACGGACCGTACCTTTCAGGTATTTTCTGCAGCGGTCAGCTCCAAGTCTTATTTCTCCCCTTATGGAGTTCCCCAAGGCTCTGTGCTGAGCCCTTTGCTATTTAGGTGCCGATTCTGATCCTGGAAAAAAAAAATGCCAAGTACGATTCGCATGGGAAAAAGTCCATACGAATCGCATTGGGAATAATTCCCCACACGTCCTCGGGTCGGAAAATGTGTCCGACACGTCCCCGGACGATTTACCGTACAAATGTGAAAAGTGAAGTTCGACCGCGCAAGTACGATCCATCCCGTGCGTCCGATCTTACAACCGTATGGAAAAAACACCGTCCGCACCGAACTCCCATAGCAACCATGGAGACATGTGCCCGAATACGCGCCGAAACCCCCCCAGCCCCCGTATGTACACGCCGAACCATCCCCCCAGCCCTCGTATGTACACGCCGAACCCCCACCCGTGCATGTACACCCCCGTACGTACGGACCGTACACCCACCCGTGCATATACACCCGTGTACGTACGGCCCGTACCCCCACCCGTGTGTGTATGGAGCATACCCCCACCCCAACAGTGGATGTACGGACCGTACCCCCACCCGTGTATGTACACCAGTGCATGTACAGACCGTACCTCCACCCGCGTATGTATGGAGCGTACCCCCACCCCAACAGTGTACGTACGGACCGTACCCCCACCCGCATATGTATGGAGCGTACCCCCACCCCAACAGTGTACGTACGGACCGTACCCCCACCCGCGTATGTATGGAGCGTACGGACCATACCCCCACCCGCGTATGTATGGAGCGTGCCCCCATCCCAACAGTGTACGTACGGACCGTACCCCCACCCGCGTATGGATGGAGCGTACCCCCACCCCAACAGTGTACATACGGACCGTACCCCCACCCGCGTATGTATGGAGCATACCCCCACCCCAACAGTGTACGTACGGACCGTACCCCCACCCGCGTATGTATGGAGCGTACCCCCACCCCAACAGTGTACGTACGGACCGTACCCCCACCCGTGTATGTACGGAGCGAACACATACCCCACCAGTCTAAGTACGGAGCGCACCCCAGGCCCCAACACCAGCACCCTCACCCAACATCGCGCATGTACGAGTCGTACCAAGCCAGAGACAAGGACAGCACTGTACAACAAAATGGCCCATGTACGCACCGTGCAGACGCTAAAAACACACGTACACAACCAGGACAAAGCAAAGAAACACAAAAAGACTCCATTCGAATCGCACAAAGTCACAAAACATGTCCAACAAGCACAAATACAACCTATTCACTGACCTGCAACTGCCAAACTCCCAAACAGAGGCCCAAAACACAACCACTCATTATAACACACCCACCCAAAGTTCAAACACAGCCACACCCACCAATGGACCAATAAAAAAGCACAACACACACAAACCATGATCCTTTGCAACAGACCCACTGCTGCCAGACCACACAGAGAAACAACTGCACCATACTACAACCTCCACTACACCTTACACCTGCACACCTTCACACAGCCACCTTCACAAACACCCCCTCATCACATTCACACACACACCTGCACAACCACACCCACACACCCACAACCATCCACACCCACACCCCCCACAACCATCCACACCCACACCCCTCAGCATGCCCACTAACAAGAATCCAAAGTTCACTAGCCGAGAGTTGGAGGTCCTCGTCGACGAAATCATTAGAGTCGAGCCACACCTCTTTGGAACATTGGTCAGACAGACCAGCATTTCAGAAAAATCAGCCATGTGGCAGACGATTGTCGATGCTGTGAATGCTGTTGGGTCCACCAGAAGGACCAGGCATGAATGCCAATCCAGGTGGTACGATCTGCGGAGGACGGTCCGCCGCAAAATGACCGACGACCACAACCAGGCCAACATCACTGGAATAGGGCCGCCCCGCAGACCGGTACACTACCATCCCTGGGAGGAGAAGGTGATGGCCACGCTGCCGCTGGTGGGAGTGGAGGGAGTAGAAGGACTCCGAGAGCCTGGTGAGTACACAAACAACTCACCGCACATGGGGGGAACGTCATCCACCACCAAACTCACAATCATGCACGCAACCACCCCAAAGCTATCGCATGACTCAACCACACTCCATAAACACGCACATGCCACTAGCGCCACCATGCCCCATGCACCCAGCTAGACAATGCCAAGTCACAGGCCACAGAAAACACCAACACAAGACACGGTAACCCGGATGGCGGGAGTGTGGGCCTCAAAAATCACATAGTGCAACTCAGAAGCAGACAACAATGCCCTCTGCCCATATGGCCTAGGTCACAGCCAGACAAACAGGGTGTCCCCACACAGGAAAGACTTGCCTGCAAATGGCGCATGCCTTGCATGAAGACATGGGGGTGAAGGCACTTCTTGCACATGACAGCAGCTAATGAACAGCCAACACTGTGAAAGAGTGGCAGCACACACCACCACAGCAGCAGCGCAGACACAGACACTACACCCAATGGGTGCCTGGAGATCAGAAACAAACTCACATGAACAAGCCAAGGCCCATTCAAAGATCTGCAAACAGTGTGTGCCTAGGAAGCTGGGCTGAGGTGACAGAGGGTGACACACAGAGGGAGGGAGAGGGGGAGAGAGAGGGAGGGAGACACAGGGAAACGGACAGAGGGAGGAGGCTGACACAGGGAGGGAGGGAGAGGGGGACAGAGAGGGAGTAAGAAAGGGAGACACAGGGAGACCAATTCAGCCTTGGGTGGTGTGGGAATGTCTGCTCGTCAGCAGGTGGACTGCGTGCATGTAGACAAGGGTGGCCAGTGCCTGAATCCCCCTCTCTTCTCCATGGCAAAACACTGGGCCATGTGTCAACCTGTGCACGAGCACAACGCCAGCTACCTGCATTATATAAGTGTGTGGAACAACTCCATTTACAGTGCAACACGGAAGGCGCCAATGCATGGCTCGCCACACCTGCTCACTCCACTGCTGACTGCAGTCACAATTGACGCAGCAAGTAAGACTGTGTCACACATAGGTAAAGTCTCAAAAGCTGTGGCCAAGGGACATACCCCTGCACAAGTGCACAGTGAGTGGAATGCAAGACATATCCAAATACCCAGAGGAAAAGTGCCAACTTTGAAACGAAGGAAACATGGATGTTGCATGGAACAAAAATAACATTGTCTCTCTCACACACAGGTCAACGTTGTGGATCACCCCCCAACACTGGGGGGGAAGACTCACAGGACCTGTCTCTGCAGGATGACGACCCCACCGGCAGCGACGACTCTCACCACTCTGTGGACGACCCCGACCAACCTGGCCCCTCTGGTGTCCAACCACCTGCAGCACCTGCGTCAGGTACAACTGGGCCAACCACCACCCCCACTCCTGCCACATCCCAGGAGACACCCAGGATCCCTGTCCCACCACCACAATGCAGCCAGGCTGAGCAGGGGGACACGGTGTACCGGGCACCCAGGAGGAGGCAGGCGACAACGCAAATGCCACCCCTCAGGGGTCCCGGAGACCCGATGTGCCCACAAGGGCAGGCCAGGCGCAAGTGGGCAGGGGTGGTGGGAGTGGAGGACGGCGGAGGCGCGAGCCTGACCAGTTGGCTGCGGAACCGGTATATTCCCATGTAAGAAACATCCTGGACACATACCGGCAGGACACCACGGGCATGAGCCAGGTTGTGTCCACCCTCAACGAGATGAAGGGGACCCTCGAGGAGATCAAGACCCAGCAGGCCCAGCAACATGCGGAGCAACATGCCTGTCAACAGCGACACCAAGGACGGATGGAGGACAGACAGGCTGAGCTCGTGACGGTGCTCACGGGAATTAACCGTTCACTCCGTCGGATAGCCGACAACATGGGCAACCCTCCCTGTGCCACCAGGCGAAGAACATCACCACCCACAGGGAGGGATCAGGAGAAGGAGGATACATCCGACGGAGCATCCCAAGTATCGTCACGGCCTGCTTCTGAGGGTTCCCGCAGGAGGGCGGGTCGTCCACGGAAAAGACCGTGAGGGTCGGCGCAACAGCACCATCTCCCAGGACACCTGGCCTGGCACCTGGCCCACTGGCCCAACAGCAGCACATCAGCAAATGACATTCTCTGCCACATGGACTTGCTGGTCACTGTCTGACCAATGTTGACAAACACTGTGGCATGGACTCTGATGATTTCCAATGGCAAGGATACCAACTACCCCGTGAACTTTGGATTCCACACACCCAGAAAGCCCCTCTTGTCATACCCCCCCAACACGTACCCCAACACAAATAAAAACTTACACGATCAAGAGATGATGCCTACATTTTGCATTATTACATTACATGTGTCTTGTAAAGTCTAACCATGCCTGAGTTCTCATATGACTTCAACCATCCATACCCTGGGGCCTGAGTCTGGCACAGGACACACATGGGTCACAATGTATTAGGCAAGACAGACATGGAGCACCATACACACCCGTGATGGGCCCAACCAGCTGAGGGGGTGGCCGCACAACCGTGCCGACAGACATATTGAGTACAGCAACAGTCAAGCGCAGAGGTCAGGGATCATGTGGAGTGTCCTGGGGGGCACCCAGGTATGTGTAGACAGGTGGCAGAACCATGTCCTGCAAGCTTGAGTCAGGTGGATGCAGAGAATGGTGGCCTGGCCAACGTTGGATGCATGGGGATGGCACATGTCACAATACCCACACAGTCATGGACATCATGCACAATACAGAGTTTAATCCCAGACAAACAGCTTGCATCTTGCTACTCCACACATAGACACATAGCCACTATCACTGAGAACCATGCCAGACATGCCGTATGCACCGTGGCAACACACCAGCATTGACTGAGAAGAGGCACCTTGGAGGCATAGGGATACCTTTATTAGTCATGTATTCCGGAATGCAGAGGCAACTCGGAGTACACATACACAAGTCATGTGGAGTAACATGTGGGTACAACACTGGCACCCCCCTTCTGCACCACAAATGCTTGATATCCATGGAACTGGCACACAAGTGTCGGGTAACAGCTAAACACCCCCTGCTGCTCACGGAGAGGCTGCCATACACCATTGATCCTCTGATGTGGAAGTCCCACACCATGTCAAGCCAATGCAAACTGTATGTGTCCGAGGGCAGTGTTACACACATTGATGCCTTCACCACAATCCACTATCCCATTACAGATGACTGTCAACAAGTCTGACCATCTATTCAGGTGAATCCACCTACATGTCATGTGTCCCATGGTGATGCGACATGTCTGCAGAGGAACCAAACATCGACAGGGGCAGTGTGCACACATCGTAAACAACTGCCACACCCAATACACTCCTGATGCATCCCTTACCCTAAGGAGACTTCCAAACTTGTCCGTGCGTGTAACGCTGAGTCAGCACACGATGACGTGTCCATGAGGAATAGCAGTGCCACAACAATGCAACCAGCAGACGGCATGCGCAAGTACCTGGGGATGAGAGACACACAAGAAGTCAGCCACAAAAAGCTCATCCACTTGCATGTGCATGTACTCGACACATATAAGGATGACAACATGCTAGGTCACAATTATGACTGCGGAAATACACTCATCACTGGCACCATCACTCGAGTGACACATCCACACACACCTCTGACTCACGTGGCATACATGCAGATGGACACACACATTGCAACACATGCCACACAAGGACCAATGCGTGCACACTCAGTCACTGGTACTCACCACTAAGCAAAGAAGTCGCATATGAGCAGACTCCGGATGTCCTCCTGCGGCTCCACATCCTCCACATCACTAGCCCCATTGCCAAGCCCTTCGTCCTCCACGGGTGGATGGTCCTGATCATCTTGATCCAGGATGAGTGGCACAGCTTTCTCAACTGCCATGTTGTGCAGCATGCAGCAGACCATGAAGATTTTGCAGACCTTCACCGGGGCATATGGGAGGGCGCCGCCGGTCTTGTGTAGGCACCTGAATCGGCTCTTCAGGAGGCCAAATGTCCTCTCTATCACTCGCCTTGTCCGGCCATGGGCGGTGTTGTAGCGGAGCTGGGCCGGCGTGCTGGGGTTGCGGAGAGGTGTGATCAGCCATGGCATGTTGGGATAGCCAGCGTCCCCTACATGGAAACCACATGGTCAAAAGTAGGACAGGAGAAGCAGTCGGGCAGGAAGTCTACGCAAAATACAGGACAGATAGAGTGTACCCACCAACAACACATGCTCGTTCGTTGCGCAGCTGCGTCATCATTTCAGGCACCCTGCTACGCCTCATGATGTAGGCATCGTGTGCTGATCCTGGAAAACGAGCACAGACATGTGAAATCACCATGTTGGACAGACACACCACAAGGGCATTGATGGAGTGGTAGTGCTTGCGATTCCTGTACGCTACCTCCTGTGCCTGTGGTGGTACCAAAGCCACATGTGTCCCATCTATGGACCCAATGACATGGGGCATCCCTCCCAGGGCATAGAATCCACGCTTGACACCTGTCAACTGTTCAGGAGTTGGGAAATGGATAAACTCATCCAGGTGAAGCAAGATGGCCTCTAAAAAATCATGCAGCACACGGCTGAACATGGTCTGGGACATGCCACCAACATGAGCTATGGTATATTGAAAGGTACCCGTGGCAAAAAATGTAGGGCTGCCATTACCTTCAGCTTGGGTGTCAGTGCCGTAGGATACCTGTGCAGCGGTAGCAGGTGTGGTGCCAGCCTTGCCGTCAACTCCTCAATCAACGGTTGGGGGAAGCGGTAGCAGCGTATACAGTCATTCTCCCGCATGTCAGCCAAGTCCGGAATTGGTCGGGGAAGAGGCGGCGCTCTGCAGTAATTTGGAAGTGACAAGGAAGAGTGAGTGCACCACAACAACAATTTATATGTACTGAGCACATGTTAATCTGTCAATACACATATGCTACATACGGAGTCAGGTATGTGCTACATGCCCTGGACATGTATGGCTGCCAGGTGACACTCCTACCAAGACCCGGCTACACACGGGGATTGTGAACCTCCACATCCCATGGCATGGGACTAGCTGTGTCCCAGTGTAAGTGAACAGCCAGACGCAATACAGGAGTGACATACATCAACATATCAGCAGATGTAGGATGTTGATTGCAGAGACAGGTAGCGGAACACTAGAGCCACAGGTCACATGACATAACACTAGGACAGCCCACACACCTTGCCATGAAGGTGTACATGTCATGACTGATCACACATACATTGAGAGTATGCAGACAGGTCCTTGTTACGCTACTCCGTGTCCCATGCATACATACACACCTTACATCCGATACCACATGTGGCCTGGTGTGCGTAACAGTGTGCCATGGCCATCTACATACAGACACATGTTGGTTGCAGCAACTGCAGATGCATGTGAGGGAACACCAACATCAAGCTAATGGGAACACACCACACATACATTACATAGTCACATCGTGCAACGTGGGTAGTCACATGTCAGGTGTGGTAACCCCTGTAGCGGGCATCAGGGGACACTTGCGTGTGTTGTTGACTGTGCCATGCCAGTGACGCTTATCTCAAGTGTTCTGTACGACATGCACACATGTCAAAGGAGTGAAGGGCATGTCTGGCACATAGTGCACCATCACACATAACATCTGTACACATCTCATCATACATCCGTTGCCTTCACAACTCAGGAGTAATGTGCCACATCACAGCCTTTCACACCTGTGCCCCACACATGTAGTACTGCACAGACAATGCCTTGATGTCCATCCATGGACAAGTATGTCAGCTCTATTCCCTTCTGTGTGCTGCCTGTCACCACTGTTATGTGTGAAAGGCACCGTACATTCGCTCTGAGGGCGTGTGTACGTTCCCTATCACTATGGGAGTGCTGCCGTAAGCCTACCCATAGTGATAGTGAGCGTACAGGCGTGTGTACGGTCCGTATCACTATGGGTACGCATACGCGAGCACACCCATAGTGATAGTGAGCATACAGGCGTGTGTACGGTCCGTATCACTATGGGTACGCATACGCGAGCACACCCATAGTGATAGTGAGCGTACAGGCGTGTGTACGGTCCGTATCACTATGGGTACGCATACGCGAGCACACCCATAGTGATAGTGAGCGTACAGGCGTGTGTACGGTCCGTATCACTATGGGTACGCATACGCGAGCACACCCATAGTGATAGTGAGCGTACAGGCATGTGTACGGTCCGTATCACTATGGGTTTGCTCGCGTATGCGTACCCATAGTGATACGGACCGTACACACGCCTGTACGCTCACTATCACTATGGGTGTGCTCTCGTATGCATACCCATAGTGATACGGACCGTACACAAGCCTGTACGGCCCGTTGCTATGCATCTGTGGTGCCCTAGGGACCCGGAACGCACCGTACCTGTGTGTGAATGTCCAAATTACATAGGGGACACTTGAGGGACAAGTATGAAGCCAGAGATGCGTGCTGGTTGCCATGGAGACCGAGTTTAAACTTTGAATTTGTTGAATGAGGTGGCCTGCAAAAGTCGGTTTGAAATAATCAACTTTGTTGCAAAGTTGTTGTTGAAAGTACATCATGCTGAATGCTAAAAAAATCTAACCCCCTCACAGGGGTAGGTTTAAATGGATTGGAGGAAACATAGGATGCAAATGTGAGTGACCAATCACTCTGTACTCCAGTGCATGAAACAGGGCAGCAAGGCAGATATAAGGCAGCCAGGTCCCATGAGAGAGCACTGGCCTGCACATCATTTGATTCCACACCACTGCTGCTGCTCGTGATTCCCTGGCACCATGTCAAGGTCTGTGGAGAGGGCCCAGCCTTTCACCCACGAGGAGAATGTGGCATTGCTGGATGTCATCCTCCCACAGTACCCCATGCTGTATGGCCGACCAGGGTTTCAGGTGAGTGCTGAGTCCACTAGCACAGAGTGTGGCCCTTTTTTGTGACTGTGATTTCTGGCATTGTGTCCATGTGTGACAGACATGCAATGTTGCTTAGAGTGGGTCCCAGGGTGGGGAAGGCCTCATGTCTCCCATGCAGAGCATGCTGTAGTTCCTGTGTGCACTCCTCACTTGCATAGTGCTTACTGTGACAATCAATGCATGGTGCATGCCACATTCTGCCTGGCTACTCCTCCTGGGAATGTTGTTGCTACAGTCCTGATGTGATTCTGTGGTCCCCCCAGTGTGACAGGTGACTGTACCCACAGATGTGTGTTTGTTCAGCGTACCTGTGCTGAGAGTGTCCACATGATGTGTTCGTACCCTGGACATCGGTGTGTGTGTAAGTCCCCTGTCATGTGGGTGGGTGCATATGTGGAGTGTAGCACGCCAGCTGCATGAGGGATGGATATACCCTGCCCATCTGATGTGAGCAGGGAGCAGTGCTGTGTGTCTGACATGCAGAGCCAGCCCCACACCTGTGAGCCCACCCAGTCTAGTGGCACATGTGCAGAGTGAGGTTTGTAGCTGCAGTTGGCAATGGCAGGTGAATGTCCTGTGCCTGTGTGTGTCTGTGTACTCTGCTGAGGTAGCGTCAGTGGCCTGTGGCATGTGACTGCTTTGAGGTGCTGCACATAATCCTGGTGTACCTTCTGATGCACAGTGAGAGTCTGGATCATTTATAGTGTTGTACCCCTCATGCCAGCTGTGTACTTTCAATGGCACGTGGTGCATTTGCCCTTACCCAGAGAAAAATGTCCCTATGACAAAGGTGCAATGCTTTGGCTGCATACTATGCCTTGTTGAAACCAGCAAAATTGTTCTAATGTGTGTCTCTGTGACATGTGGCAGGTGTATTGATGTAGTCTCACTTTTTCAACCCCACAGGTAGGCGCCTCTGCCAAGGAGCAGATTTGGAGGGACGCCGTCAGTGCCGTGAGGAGGACGGAGGGTCGCAAGCGGCGCCTGGCCCAGGTGAGAAAACGGTGGCAGCATGTCCGGTGCTGGACGCGGAGGATCGCACGGGTCCTGCTGGGGGACTCATCTGTGGGCCCTAAGAACCATGGGTGTCGCCGACTGACCCACATCCACAAGCGTGTGCTGGCGGTGGTCTTTCCTGACATGGACAGGCGCTTACGGGAGAAGCAGCAGCAGGAAGGGGGTAGGTACATGTGTGTTTGTTGTGTGTCACCAGCATTTGTAAGTGCGCAGTTGCATGGATACACTGCCTGTGTCCTGTCACCCACAGTATAGGGGTGCTGTCCTTCCTCCCTTTCCCTCCTTGCCATGTGTTCCCTGGTCTGTGTGTAGTCACTCTTTCACAAGGTCATCTGGGCTGGCAGTTTATCCACGTGACCAATGCTTGCAGCATCATGTGTGGGGGTGGTGTGTAACAGGTTTTGGGACCTTGCCTGTGCCCTGTCCAGTTCAGTACTTGTGGGGTCCATGTCAATTGGCACTGATGCTGAGTCCAGACATAGGAGTATGTCTCTGAAGTGTAATGCCTTACAGCAAGCATGTCCTATGTTGTGGCCTGTGACATGATGTACATGAGTGTGCGATACGCAGAGTGCAGGGATGGTGGCCTGTGTTGCAGTCATTACCATTCAGGACCATGGAATATTGTGGCCACTACTGTCCCCTAGGGCATATTTTGCTAGTTATCAGGGGTGTCATCACAATATGTGGACACTCTCAGTGTCTACAGCATAGGATGTGCTCTGTGCCATTGTCCCCTGGCACCATGTATATTTACGTAACGTGTTCTACAAGTGTCCACTGTACAGCCTGACCTAATTTTCCGCGTTCATACTCACGGTGGCCAGTGCCTGTGTGTCTTGTTACAATTATCTGATGATGGACATTTGTAAATGAGATTGTTGTACAGGCGCACATGGGGTATTTTGGGTCCAATATGGGTTTCTTGCAGCCCATGTGTATTTCTCCCAGACTAAGAGATGCAAGTGCTTCCTGTGTCTCATCACATTGTCTCATGTAGGGGGTGGTTGGTGCGGGCAAGGCCTACATGTCGACACCTGAAATCTCATTGCTCGGTCTGGCCAGTGTGTGATGTTTGTCTGGACATACACTCAAGGTGCAGTGACCCATTCATGTTGGGCATGTCTTTAAGTATTACCTTTGCAGCATGTGCCTCAAGTTCATGGTGATGGTCTCTGCTCATCCCTAGTTACGGCAACGCTGTGTGGTGCAGATGCAGTGCTGGATTGTCCCCAGAGCCTGGCTCCTCTGTCCAAATCCATATCATGTCATTTGCAAATGTGTCATGCTCTCCATAGTTTCTCAGTGGCATGGTGGGTGAACCAACTGTGTGTTGCAGGGCCTATATATGTACCTTGTATTGTAGATGTTACTCATCTTTCTTTTCAGGCTATGCACTGTAACCTATGTAGATTTGACTCATGTGACATATGTATACAGGTGTCTGATTAATTCCTGTTTATTCACCTTGCCCACAGCATCGTCGGGGGACACGGATGGAGACACCGGCACGGACCGTGCGGAGGGACCGAGCACCAGTGCCAGCAGTGACATCTTAGCTGGCACATCGAGTGGAACTGAGGCCGAGGGGAGTGAGCCGGAGGACCTGTCAACTGCCACCACAGAATATGAAGCTGACGGGTCCGAGGCTGAGCTCTCCGAGGGGGCGGAGGCTGCTCCAACAGTTGACAGCAGCACAACATCTCTCCCTGCCCCCTCCATTGCCATCAGCCGCCTCCCACTTGCTCGTGTCCCTTCCCGGCGTGCTAGGTCACCACGTGTCTCCTTCCTGCCAGGCACCGCACCCCCTGCCCCTGTCTCCACTGCTGCCGCCAATGCTGAGTCTGTGGACATCCTGCGGCAGTTGCAGGTTGGTCAGGCTGCGATGCTTAATGTCCTCCATGGCCACAGCAGAGTGCTGAACAACATGGAGGCATACATTGAGGGCATTTCAGCATCGCAGGCTGACCAACGCAACTTGCTGAGGTCCATTGACTCGACACTGACTGCAGCAGTGGGTCTCCTGCAGCGCTTCATCCCACCCCCTACCCCTGCCCCTTCCACACTTCTCACTCCCATGCCTGTCCCACGTACACCCAGACGTCAGCATGCACACACCACACCAGACACAGGCACCACACCAGAAGGGAAGGACAAGCGCATACCTCCTGTCACGCACACACAGGGTGAAGTAGGCACACCCACTGGGTCGGGGGGCAAACGTAAGACACGCAGCCAGAGTGGGAGTCCGCATTCTGCAAAATCCACTCCCTCCAAATCCACTCCCCTCAGCTCTCCTGGCCAAGAGTCGGACACAGGGTCAGTCCTGCCCAGTATGTCCATCAGCCCCAGTGTGGCACCATCCCGCAAGCGGTGGAGGCCGGACACCGCCAGGGGAGTTGAGCCCCCCCCTGTCCACACCCTCCACCAGTAGCGCTGCGACCCATCCCTCCGACCCCCCCCCCTCCTTGGGGCCTGTGGTTCCTTCGGGTGCAGGGGAGATGCTGGGCAACCTGGCAGTAGTGTGCAGCGCCGTGCTCGAATCCACCTTTGGCGCTGCCCCACCCCCTGTGTTGGAGTCGTCCGTCCCTGCACCCACAACAGCTCCCCTTGCCCCTCCTGTCCCTGCGGTGGCTGGTCCTTCCCCCCAACATGATGCCTCCCCCTGTGGAAGACAAAGGAGTTTGACTGTGCAGGCAAGCTAGGGGACACGCGTCCCACTGTGTCCCCCATCCATATTGGAGTCATGGACTGCCCTATGGGCCTTGTATATATTGATATTTCTGATGATTATTCCTTACATCCTGCTGAATAAAGCTATTTGTTTTTTCCATGGAACACTACTGTTTATCTGGTATTGCTGTTGGTGGACCTGCTCCCTGATTTTGGGTGGTGATAATGTGTTGGGTGTGTGGGAAATGTAGTCTTGTGCAGGTCATAGGGTGGACCCTGGTATCTGTGTGCCATCACAAGCTGTTGGCTAAATTAATTTGTTCATGTAAGCAGTTACTTCATGGTGACATCGTCCCAAGGTGTGTTCCTTCCTCTGTGTAACCTGACATCTTCCCTGCAGGGTGTTTCCAATATGTGGTGCTGAGCTGTGTCTACATCAGCTGGGTGTGTGACGGACTCCTTCAACTTTGCACATGCATGCTGAGCATCATTCGTGGCATCCTTGGTGGTCACTGTACTTGTGTATGTAGACTGTTGACATGACTTCATGTGGACATGTTCTCTTTTAGGTGCTATGCATGTGTGTACTCCCAGCCTCGCACACATGTGGTACATGTACTGCAGGGTCTTTGTGCACCTGACTGACATTTGTGGGCATTGTATCTGTGGGTACTCCACCCTTTGCGTTCCATGGGCACTGCTGGGAGGACTCTGCACCCACCCCTCCTGTGTCTGGGCACTGCTGGGAGGACTCTGCACCCACCCCTCCTGCATCTGGGCACTGCTGGGAGGACTCTGCACACACCCCTCCTGTGTCTGGGCACTGCTGGGAGGACTCTGCACCCACCCCTCCTGTGTCTGGGCACTGCTGGTAGTGATAGGCACCCACCCCTCCTGTGTCTGGGCACTGCTGGGAGGACTCTGCACCCACCCCTCCTGCATCTGGGCACTGCTGGTAGTGATAGGCACCCACCCCTCCTGTGTCTGGGCACTGCTGGGAGGACTCTGCACACACCCCTCCTGTGTCTGGGCACTGCTGGTAGGACTCTGCACACACCCCTCCTGTGTCTGGGCACTGCTGGGAGGACTCTGCACCCACCCCTCCTGCATCTGGGCACTGCTGGGAGGACTCTACACCCACCCCTCCTGTTTCTGGGCACTGCTGGGAGGACTCTGCACACATCCCTCCTGTGTCTGGGCACTGCTGGGAGGACTCTGCACCCACCCCTCCTGCGTCTGGGCACTGCTGGTAGTGATAGGCACCCACCCCTCCTGTGTCTGGGCACTGCTGGGAGGACTCTGCACCCACCCCTCCTGTGTCTGGGCACTGCTGGTAGTGATAGGCACACACCCCTCCTGTGTCTGGGCACTGCTGGGAGGACTCTGCACACACCCCTCCTGTGTCTGGGCACTGCTGGGAGGACTCTGCACACACCCCTCCTGCGTCTGGGCACTGCTGGGAGGACTCTACACCCACCCCTCCTGTGTCTGGGCACTGCTGGGAGGACTCTGCACACACCCCTCCTGTGTCTGGGCACTGCTGGGAGGACTCTGCACCCACCCCTCCTGCGTCTGGGCACTGCTGGTAGTGATAGGCACCCACCCCTCCTGTGTCTGGGCACTGCTGGGAGGACTCTGCACCCACCCCTCCTGCGTCTGGGCACTGCTGGTAGTGATAGGCACCCACCCCTCCTGTGTCTGGGCACTGCTGGGAGGACTCTGCACACACCCCTCCTGTGTCTGGGCACTGCTGGGAGGACTCTGCACACACCCCTCCTGTGTCTGGGCACTGCTGGGAGGACTCTGCACACACCCCTCCTGTGTCTGGGCACTGCTGGGAGGACTCTGCACCCACCCCTCCTGCGTCTGCGCACTGCTGGGAGGACTCTGCACCCACCCCTCCTGCGTCTGGGCACTGCTGGTAGTGATAGGCACCCACCCCTCCTGCGTCTGGGCACTGCTGGGAGGACTGTACACCCACCCCTCCTGTGTCTGGGCACTGCTGGGAGGACTCTGCACACACCCCTCCTGTGTCTGGGCACTGCTGGGAGGACTCTGCACCCACCCCTCCTGCGTCTGGGCACTGCTGGTAGTGATAGGCACCCACCCCTCCTGTGTTTCGGCACTGCTGGGAGGTCTCTGCACCCACCCCTCCTGCGTCTGGGCACTGCTGGTAGTGATAGGCACCCACCCCTCCTGTGTCTGGGCACTGCTGGGAGGACTCTGCACACACCCCTCCTGTGTCTGGGCACTGCTGGGAGGACTCTACACACACCCCTCCTGTGTCTGGGCACTGCTGGGAGGACTCTGCACACACCCCTCCTGTGTCTGGGCACTGCTGGGAGAACTCTACACCCACCCCTCCTGCGTCTGGCCATGTACGCTCCGTACATACACGGGTGGGGGTACGGTCCGTACATACACTGTTGGGGTGGGGGTACGCTCCATACATACGTGGGTGGGGGTACAGTCCGTACGCTCCATACATACGCGGGTGGGGGTACGGTCCGTACGTACACTGTTGGGGTGGGGGTACGGTCCGTACGTACACTGTTGGGATGGGGGTACGCTCCATTCATACGCGGGTGGGGGTACGGTCCGTACGTACACTGTTGGGGTGGGGGTACGCTCCATACATACGTGGGTGGGGGTACGGTCCGTACGTACACTGTTGGGGTGGGGGTATGCTCCATACATACGCGGGTGGGGGTACGGTCCGTACGCTCCATACATACGCGGGTGGGGGTACGGTCCGTACGTACCCGTGCCCACGCTGTGGAATGCTTGTGCGGCCCATACCCAGGCCTTTGGCACATGGGTACGGGCCGTACCGCCATTGTTGGGGTGACATAGGGGTGGGCGTGGTACGACTCGTACCCACGCTCTTAAGGCGTGGGTACGGTACGTACCTTTATTGTTGTGTTGCCGGTTCGCGTCGTCGCCCACTTCCGTTGTGGCGTACGCTGGCGTTGCTGGACATGCCCCCACCCCCTCGAAGTGACCAGGGCCTGGAGGTCAGGTATGTCTAGGGCATGTGTGCTGTGTGACTTGGGTGGGGGGTTTGTGTCCTGCCCCGCCCCCCCCCTTTGCCCCTGGGTGTTGTTCTGACCTTCTGCGGCGTCTGCGTCGGTACCTGTAGAGAAGGTCAACTGCTATGAGGGCCGGGATGACACGTAGGTTCGGGTCCATGTCTGTCCGTCCCGTACAGGTGCTCCTTGTGCGCGTCGTCCTGATTTCCCGGCAGTTTTTGGCTCCCGGAAAATATTCTCTGTGCGGGCTGACGTCGGTGCGAATCGTACTTCCTGGTTCGTGGAACGCAGGCTGCATGCGTACCGACGTCACGTCGGCGCTTTTCCTGATGTCATTTGTATGTTTATTTTCCTCGGTTGGTGTTTTGTACGAATCGTACGGAAATGGTGTTTCCGTACGAATCGTACTTGCATGTTTGTATACTTTTACAACCGGGTACGCGTCGGACGGAGAAAACGCTCCGTCCGACGGTTCGTACCCGGTTTTTCCAGGATCGGAATTGGCACCTTAATGTCTATGTCTGGCAGATGTCGCTGAAGAGGTTAGGTTGTCCCTTTTTTCCTACACCGATGACACTCAGATCATCTTTTCCCTTTCCTCATCAAAGGGGTCTGAACCCTCTGCTCTTCAATCAGATCTGAGTAAAATCGCATCTTGGATACAAAACAACCTGCTCAAATTAAATGGGGAAAAGACTGAAGTCATGATTTTAGGAAAAAAACATGACCTCTGGGGACCTCAACAGTGGCCCTCTGAAATGGGTGCCTTACCCTTGCCAGTACATCAGGTTCGCAATTTGGGCTTCATCATTGACGAACATCTTTCAATGAAACAAAAAGTCACCAAGGTGGCCTCCCCCTGTTTTACTATTCTAAAGTGGCTGAAGAAATGTTATGGATAATACCCCTCTCTGCTCAGAGAACTGTAGTTCATGCCTTAGTTATGTCTAGGCTGGACTACAGAAATGTTGTCTACCTGGGCTCCAATAAAGCTACGATCCAAAGACCTCAGGTGGTGCAAATGCGGCTGCCAGACTTCTGTGTCATATGCCTAAGAGTGCCTCAGTCTCTGGCTTCCTTCGCTACCTTCATTGGCTGAAGGTGGAGAACCGAGTCAAATTCAAAGCCTTGTGCTACATGTTCAAAATTAAAAAGGGAGTGGCCCAGAAATATTTGCAAAATCTAGTTTAACGCTACCTACCCTCACACCCTTTGCGCTCTGCCCTGCAGACTAGGTTTACTATCCCTAAACTCAAACTCTCTCGAATGCGTGGTCGGTCTTTTTCCTACTTAGGACCTACCCTATGGAATTCTCTACCCATCTCTCTACGCGAGGAAATCGTGGATGGTAGATATTGCAGAAGTTTGAAGACTTCGTTGTTCAATCATTAATTTCTTTTTCGTTCTTTCTCTTTCCTACCGGGTTGGCGCCAGGAAACCTCTTGAGGTAGCTGTGCGCCCTACAAATTTGATTTATTAATATTAATAATATTATTAGAAGATAAGGAAAAAACGTTATCATGAATAATGTGATTAACAAAAACAGAAATGATGACTAAGAAGTGGTTGCAATTAAATGAGATAAATGCAACAAAGGCTTATTCAAATAACCAGGCAGATCTTCCGTAACAATCCTTGATAAAGGGTTATATTCCATGAAACACATTTTGGCTCTCTAATGGAATAAAAATCACAATGAATCATGGCTGGAAATGGGGGCCTCTAGTTGGCAGTGGTATGCACCATGTCAGAGTAGGGACCCTTCCTTCTAGTCAGGGTAAGGGAGTTACACAACTAAGATAACCCCTGCTCACTCCCTTGAAAGCTTGACATGAGCAGTCAGGCCTATCTCAGAGGCAATGTGTAAAGCATTGGTACATAAAACAGTGAGAATACTACAAACAGACACCGCACCAGTTTAGAAAAATAATCTTTATCTAAACAAAACAGGACCAAAAAGACATAAATCCAACATACACAACTCAAGATATCACTTTTTAAAGGTTTAAGCAATCCAGTCCATAGAACTCTATGGATGTGTTCATCTTAGCACAAAGTACCTTTGGTGTGTCAAAATCCAAAACAAAACAGCTGCAAAAGGAGGGATGCATCAGAAAACACAGTGATGCGTCGATGCTTGAGTCCCAGGGGAATGAAGGTGTCAGTTCTGCTGCACGCAGGAGATCTGTTGCATCGATTCCTTACTGCGAGGAGAAGCGATGCGTCGAATTCTGAAATCAGCTCCTTGCGGCAGGCGATGTGATGGAAACTTGGCACACAGGTGCAATTAGTGGAAAATCCAGGTGCGCTGGGTCGATGCAGCACCAAAACAGGCACAGCGTGGATCCTTCCACTCACCCGCAGGTGATGCCTCGATTCCTTCAGCAGCACAGCAGGGCCTGCATCGAACTCAGGGCCGGGGTCTCGGACATCAGAGATGCGGTGCTCTGGACTCGGACTGCGTCAGTTCGTCCAGCCGTGAACAGGCGCTGAATCGATTTTTCGGCTGCACCCCAGTGATGGGTTGGTTTTTCAACCTCACGGCAAGCTTGCGGTGGGAAAACAGCACTGAAGGACAATGCGTTGATTTTCAGCTCTTGAAGTAGCAAAACCACCTCCAATGGCCCAGAACTGGAGTTGGCACCACTTGGCAGGTAAGAACTTCTAGCAGAGGAGTTCAGGGTAGCTGCAGATGAAGTCTTTGATGGCCCTGAGAATTCCAACAGGAGCCAAGCACACACAAGCCCTTGGAGAACATGGAAAGTAGGATTCCAGAAAGCAAAGTCCAGTTCTTTCATTGGTCACAGACAGAAGCAGCAACTGCAGGCAACCCCAGCAAAGCCACACAGCAAAGGGGCAGCACTCCTCCTGACAGCTCTTCTTCTTGGCAGAGCCCTTAGATAGTCTTTGTAGTGCACAGATCCTGCCTTGCCCTGACCTGGCTCTAGACACACTATAGGGGGGGTGGAGACTGCATTGTGAGAGCACAGGCACAGCCCAATTTAGGTGTCAGTGACAACTCCTCCCACCACTCTAGCTTAGGAAGACCCATCAACCAGGTGATGTGCAATCGGGATATGTAGGGCACACATTAGCTCCTTTTATGTGACTGTCTAGAGTGAATGTACAACCAGCCCAACTGTCAGTCTCAAACAGACGTGGGTTTCAAAGGCAGGCAGAGGCACAAGATTGTAAAGCAAGAAAATGCCATCTTTCTAAAAGTAGCATTTTCAAACACACAATTTAAAAACCACCTTTACGGAAAGTTTTTAAATTCTGAGTTCAGGGAGTCCAAACTCCAAATCTCTATCTCTTCCCAATTTAAAGTAACACTTGTAAGATGTTACAAGGGAGCTCCAATGATAATCTATGGGAGAGATAGTTCATGCAATAGTGAGAACGAAGTTAGCAGTATTTCACTATCAGGACATGTAAAACAAAAACGTGCATGTCCTACCTTTCACATACACTGCGCCCTGCCCATGGGGCTACATTGGGCCCACCTTAGGGGTGCCTTACATGTAGAAAAAGGGAAGGTTTGGGCCTGGCAAGTGGATGCACTTGCAAGGTCGACGTGGCAGTTTAAAACTACACTTGCAGACACTGCAGTGGCAGGCCTGAGACATGTTTACAAGGCTACTCATGTGGGTGGCACAATCAGTGCTGCAGGTCCACTTGTAGCATTTGATTGACAGGCCTGGGGCACACACAGTGCACTTTTCTAAGGACTTACCAGTAAATCAAATAGGTCAATCATGGATAACCAAAAATCACAATTTACACAGGGAGCACTTGCACTTTAGCACTGATCAGCAGTGGTAAAGTGCCCAGATTTCAAACACCAGCAAAAACGAAGTCCAGGGCACAGTCGAAAATAAAGGGGGTAGAGGCAAAAAGACAGGGGGAACCACGCCAAGGATGCTAGGTCTAACAATCATGAATTGTAACAATCTGATCAAGATTGTAATTATTATTGATGATTTTTGTAGTGAGAGAAGAATAAAGATGTTGGAAAAAGAAACTCCACGGGCTCCATTATTTATTTGATCAAATGTGTCATTTACAGATA
Source organism: Triturus cristatus (assembly GCF_964204655.1). Lineage (NCBI taxonomy): Eukaryota > Metazoa > Chordata > Amphibia > Caudata > Salamandridae > Triturus > Triturus cristatus. Next base: position 521,736,056 of record NC_140591.1, read on the forward strand.
TACATTATCTCCCATAGTAAAGGATAGATATCGGACAGCTAATTGCTGATTGCAGGTGAGCCCTAAAAAGTAATGGATTGGCTCCTCCCCGGGGGAAACTTCGAGACCGCACTCTACTCAAAGCCTAATTAGTTCCACCTCACGGGGCCTACAAAGCACTCGGTCCAACTGTGGCACATTGTAAACTGAAAACTAGGGTGGGCTGACAAACTTACGATGGCAACCCCGCTCTGGGTGTCAGAAAGGCTTGGGTCTCTGGGTCGCACCAAGGGATTTCGTAATTGGGACCTGATCGGGATATCCCATATAGGGGACCTTTGGGGATCCAAGGGAATGGTGACCTTTGCCTCCCTACAGCAGTCCCACGAGTTGGTGCACTCTGAGTTTTTCCGGTACATGCAGGTTCGGCACTCTCTCCAATCTAATATTCCACCGGGAACAGCGCTCCCGGAATCCTCCCCTTTAGAGGATAGGCTGCTTGACGGCTATCTGCCGCAGAGGGCTATATCCCTAACATACAAAAAACTCGTACACCACGCCCCAGATCCACTGCGCTCCCTCAGGAGGAAATGGGAGGCGGACGGCCTGGAAATTGATGATGAGGAATGGAAGGAGGCACTCTCTTCCCCCAGAGGTGGCGATATCGGCAAAGTTGCGGCTGATACAGCTCAAAATATTGCACCGGTGTATGTCTCAGGCACTAGGCTAGTGTTGATGGGGAGGAGTGCAGATGGGTTCTGCCGGCGACGGTGTGGGGAGAGGGGGACATTTCTCCACATAATATGGGAATGCCCGCGAATTCAAGCATACTGGGCAAAGATACATGACTGTATGAGCGAGGTTTGGGGGTAAAATTGCGGCCTGAAGCTAAGCCGTGCCTCCTGAACATTTGGGAGCCCACGGACCTATCGGTGAAAGGCAAATTGTGGGTAACACTGGGGCTGGTAATTGCAAAACGTAACATAGTGCGCCTATGGGGAGCGGGAGAACCCCCACTGATTAGTGCATGGAAGAAGGACATGGACTGGTGTATGCTGCAAGAGAAGACAGTGTATGTTTCGAGGGGGTGCCCCGGGAAGTGGGTAGAGGTCTGCTCTTGTTGGAATGCATATCGCGGTAACATCTGCGAACCTCCCATGTTCCCCCCCCTGGAAGAATTGTTAACTCAATAGTGTGTCGGTACTGTCTACCCCCAGTATGCTGTTCCACATTAAGCAACAATAATGTCTGTAAGTCCAAGGATGCAACACTGTAACATCATTAAGTGAAAACTGTGAAATGACCAACAAGTTTGTTTGTTAATAAAAAGATTTAATAAAAAAAAAAAAAAGTAATGGATTGAATGCTTGATTTCATTTCAGCCCCTGGTATTTTTTCGGGAAGCATTCCAGTCCATCCTTTTTTTGCCCAGTGTGCCACCTTAGACAAAAATCCGCTTGGCGCAAATTAACCTCTATCCTGCTTTAATAGGAACAGTCCCGCCTGAACTGCCAAATCCAGCTGAAGGAGTGATACCACTCCACTTTTGACTTAAAGCCATTCCAGATAGCAATCCGTGGGAACTCAGTGATACCTCGAGGAAGAAAGTCGGCCTAGGAGCCAAGACTTCAAGAGTTAATGATTGTTTTTCGAATATGCTCTCCAGATGGATTTGTCTTAGTGATGGGTCTGTAGGTAGCAGCTCAGTAGCATCAAGTCTAATGTAACATGTATTTGCATCAAGTCTAATGTAACATGTATTTGATGGCTCACATTGCACCAGCTGGCATGCTCGAGCATGAAATCTCTCTAGGTACTTACTGATCTGATCTTCTGTCATCTGACAAGGAGAGCACCATGTTCCTCTAAGCCTGATACAGTTGAGCATCCATGGATGCATCAGACACTGTGGCTCAAAGATCACTGGTACAGACATGGTTGTTCGGCGAGGATCTACATTACGTTTTCTTAGCTGGACTTTGTATCGAATGTTTGTCTAGTCATTCTCCATGTATGTGGTTAGCGTCCTTACCTTTATGCCTGACTATCCAGATGCTGTAGTTTAATACCAATTCAACAGGCATTTCACTTAGTCTGGAGTTATTCAAAATATACTCATTCCAATAGCGATGTGGCTTAAATGCTGAAGTATGGTCGTGATCACTGGAATGTCACGATTCTCCAGAAGCTGCATTTCCCCCCACGTGCTGCAAAATCCGCATATTAATTTGCAGTTTGAAACCCCAAAAAGTCAAATGGATCAAAGGTTACTAAAAATGCACAAACCCTGCTGCTGTGCAGTGGAAGACCTTTGGCAAAGTTTAACTGGTACTAATTAGGTGAAAGATTTGCCCTGAATTGATGAATTAAAATGACAAAACAGAGAAATAAACTACCTCAAAATGCGCTGCATTTCTCTCCATGGTTCGCATACCTTGGTTCATTATGTGTTCCTCCATTGCTGCATAATTCCAGTCGTGACTGCGGTGCAGAGGGCAGGAGTAACATTCCATGGCTATACAAAGGGCCCAGATGCCAAACGAGCTACATCGCCCTCACACTTCAAGAAGAGTGTCATCAATTAGGAACTGAATAAAGTCTAATTAAGGCAAACCTTGAATGCTCGAGAGGAGCGGAGCAGCTTTTAAAATTCCACCTGCATGTTGGCAGCGAAGCACAGTCATCGATCTGCCACTCTGAGAAGGTCTTCCTTTGTTTCACTTGAACTTCAGCCTGTAAAAATGTGTCACACTGGGATTCTCGGTGTTGCCATGGAGAAGGGCTTGTCGTTGTATTAGAGAACAGGAGAAGTTCTGTAAGAATCAACGGAATTGACTGAAAGCAGATTTCTAAGAAGCACGGATGAGCACCACTCATTCTATGCAAACGGGTGAGCGCCATTCAATATGCCATTCATTATATGGAAACGGGTGAGCGCCATTCAATATGCCATTCATTATATGGAAACGGGTGAGCGCCATTCATTCTATGGAAACGGGTGAGCACCATTCATTATGCCATTCATTATATGGAAACGGGTGAGCGCCATTCAATATGCCATTCATTATATGGAAACGGGTGAGCGCCATTCATTCTATGGAAACGGGTGAGCGCCATTCATTATGCCATTCATTATATGGAAACGGGTGAGCGCCATTCATTCCATGGAAACGGGTGAGCGCCATTCATTCTATGGAAACGGGTGAGCGCCATTCATTCTGCCATTCATTATATGGAAACGGGCGAGCACCAATTATTATATGGAAATGGATGTGCAGAATTAGGTGCGCTTTTTAGGTAAGTGTGGAGGACGTTTTCTACCAACCCCTACCGTAATGCAATCAGTACAACGTCAATGGCTGGCATTGATTGCATGAGTTTGGTTAGAGAAAACAACATGAGTTTAATAGCTGTATCAGTTATTAAAAAAAAATGGCTACTAATATAGCACACACCTGACTGAACTTACATTGGGTACTGTGTGTTACATACACCTTTACAGTGCCGAAATGGTTATATTATCCTTTTGACTTGCACAACCAATGAGGGAAAAGAAATAAAGGAATTTGTTTAATTAGCAACTGCCCAGAGGAGAGACTGTCTGTCTTTAGTGTTGGTGTTTGCATATGGTGTGTATTGTACAACTGTTCTGGTTATGTTATTGCCAACACTATGTTCCATGTTGAGTATTCTTTTACCGGCATCTACTGATGTGAACTCCATGTTCTACTGGGGCCTAGAGGCAGGTCCACTGAAATTGGACAATTGTGCGGGTGCATTTTTTGAATCATTATAGATGTGCAGCATTTGCCACATAATCCATCATCTGCTGCATAATCTGCATATTTTAACAACAAAACTGTTTTGCTTCTAGCTCAAACGGTTCAAAAATTACTAAAAAGGCAGCAACAAGTGTTGCAGCGCACTTGAAGGCCATTTGCAAAGGTTGACTGGTGACCTTTCAGTTTCTTATTACTATATTTGGGTGTTAAACTGGTAGTAATGAGATGCAACCAATGCCCAGATAGTGTTAACAAGTGTAAAAATTATAATACACTGAAGTAATACCATCACAATATGTGCCGCTTTATGCTGCATAATGTGCCTTTTCTTGACATAATTTCATCAACAGTGCCGCATAATTTGGACCTCCCATGCCACATAATTCCAGTGGCCTCCCTATAGACAGTTGTAGGAAGAGCTGCTGAAGGAGCTCTACTCTTTTTTTTCTTTAAGACATATTTTATTCATTTGCAGGTTATTTATATGCATGATACATTTTATGCTTTTAAGTACAGTTCCAGATTAACAGGTTTCCTGTGCAATATTTCCATTCTTGAAGTACATACATATAGTTTCGGATATATACATTTTGTTATATTTTTACATTCGAGTCTGCATATCAAAGTAATACAAACATACATCCGATGACCACTTAAAGCGAGCAACATATCCAACTCCAAACCCCCCCGCCCTCCGTTTAAACAGAACAACTAAAAACTAGCCACTGTGGTCTGGACGCCTGTTTCATGTGTGATATCCATGTAAGATGATATGGAGGGGGCGAGAGGGAGGGCCGAGTAGGGATGTGCCACCGGTTCAGTGATTAGCGATAATGTATCTATTATGTGCCATCTCATTCAATGCGGTCAGAGACATGAGGAAGGTCCTTTGCATTCATTCATTCTCCCTGAGCAGCAGCAGTATTTATTTTTAACTGTTCTACAAACTGGGCCCACTCAATTGAAATTGTTTTTTTCCTAAGTCCCCTGTACTCCTCGCGCTGCAGCGTCTCCCTTTCGGCAGTAGCCCACCTGAGGACATCCTCTTTCCATGCTCCCTCACGTGGCGCTCTGTGGGATTTCCAGCGTTGTGTGATCAATCACTTGGCCAATATGAAGGAAAGCCTGGTAAAGTGGAGCAGTACCACCACTTTTTGGGGGAGCGGGGAAGACCCATGAGACAGGCCTCAATAGTGGACCAAGCAGGGCGCTCGGATATTTGGGTTAGGCCCATCGTAACTTTATTCCAATACCCTTTCAAGGAGGGACAGGCCCATAACATATGAATGAAATCAGCATCTGACCGACGAAATCTAGGACAGTCTGAGGAAGCAGTCGGGTACATTGTATCATCTGTGGTGTTAAATAAGCCCTGTGCAAAATTAGTAGCTTTATGAATTTAAATCGGATATTGCAAGAGACTCGTTTGGGATGCTCTAGAACCATCGCCCATTCCTGTCAGTAAGTTCCCTGGCTATGTCACTTTCCCACTTCTGGCGAAGGGATACCAGTGAAATGTCTAAATGTCCCCTTAATCCTCAGTGTAACCATCTAACCAGGGGCCTTCCATGGCCCATTATGTGAAGTGCCTGTAATAAGTGAAAGATGGGGGGCTCCCTCTGTTTCACTAACCGGTGCCAACATATAAAATGCGTAATTGCAGCGTGAGTCAAGAACAGCGTATCAGGTACTGCATTAATTCGCACAAACTCAGAGTAACGCATCAAGTTTCCGTCCGTGAACAAGTCACCCACCATCTCAACTCCAGCTTCCGTCGACTGCCTCAACCTGCTAGCTGATGGAACTCCCCGTAGTGTTGGCAGATCACAGAGGGGACTATTTGGGGCATATGGAGTGGATTTTTTGGCATATTTCAATGCTAGCTTCCAATCATGTAGTGCCGTCTGGAGAAGGAAGGGGGCATGCCTCATTCTTCTGGAGTCGGGGCAGAGTAACGCCTGTAACAATAAAAGTCTTACCCGCTCAGGCGAGTATAAAATTTCAAACAAGTTATGGCGAATATTCAGTGAAGTACTACGTCTGGGTATGAAGCCACACTGGTCAATATGTATCAACCCAGGGAGAAGGGGAAGTAACCGTGATGCCAGAATTTTACTGAGGATTTTATATTTTGTGTTAGGAATAGATAGGGGTCTATAAGAAGAGAGGTCCGCCTGGGGTTTGTCAGGTTTTAATAAGGAAGTCACTATCGCCTCCCTGGTTGTGGGCGGTAGGGCTCCCTCTTAAAGTGTGGTTTATATAACTGCAATAGCTTTGGGACTAATTGCGGTGCAAATGTGGAACAGAACTCGTTGGGGAGCCCATCCGATCCTGGTGTTTTAATACGAGCAAGTTTCTTTATCGCGCCACGGATCTCGGCGGAGGTAAGAGGACCCACCAAGTCTTCGATACTTGCATTTGAGGCAACTGGGAGCGTTACGGACTCGAGGAATTCAGTGATTGCTTCTGCTACATTTTGAGAGGGAGCCTCATAGAGACATGTATAGTATTCCTGAAATGCCCTATTAATTTCGGCCTGTGTTGTAACCAATATGTGATGTCTGCCATATACTGCCAGTATTGCTGTAGGTAAAGGTTGTGGTCGTATTAATCGAGCTAATAATGTACTAGACTTGTATGCCTCCACATGTGAGCGTAAGGTATATGCATTTAGTTCCAACAATTCCTCATACTTCACTCTAGCCTCTTGCAGTTTCTCTGCTCCATCCGTGTCTGTCTGGGCCGCTATTGTTTGCAATGTTGGCTCTAGTTCTGTAATGTCGCGAGCTATCTTCCGTCTGGCACCCACCACTATCCCCATAGACACCCTGAATTGATACCTTAAAGGCTTCCCACTCTTTAGACCTAGTTGTGGCCGTACCCTCATTGTCCGAAAAGTACGTAGTTGCTATTGTGTTTCTAAACACAGGGTCTTCCAAAAACAAAGGCTGCAAGCCCCATGTTGGAATCAGAGTGGGGACCCGCCCCAGTTAAGAGTCAGTTCAATTGGGTTATGGTCTGAGATGGGTTGTCCTAAGTAAGTGCTATGTGCTCTCTACACCCTCCTGAGGCTTGAGCCGGGAGAGCTGCTGTCGCTACTTTGCACATCTTATTTGCTACTTTGCACAGTGATTTGGTTTTAAATAGTGAGTCTCTCTGATTTTTTAACATACAGTCTGTTTTAATTTACTCGCTCAGAAATTGCTATTATAAATCGCCTACCTCATTTTAAGCATGTAATCTTTGTTTATCGGGGGCAATCCATACTCACAATTTGAAGGGAGGACAGGTACACTTCCCGGTTGGGTTCTAAACCAGGGGTTCTACGGGCATAAGCGGGGTGCCCATCTTGGGGGAAGTACGGTCAGCGGGCTAGTGGTTGCGCCCCTGACTGTATAATTACAAATGCCGGGGTGACCGCGCAGCGTGTGCGACGCAGGCGCGCCAAAGGCAAGCTCGTCTGTGCCCGTCCGCGCCAGTCCAGCGCCCAACGCTAGCACCCTTGCTTGTTTTGGAAGCGGTAAGCCGACTATCTTACAATATTCAAGTGATTATTTAAAAAGTTTAAATAAGACTGGCAGATTGGCCGGGTGTCCAAACCATAATCTGGCTAAGGGGTTGCCCACCTGCTCCACAACATGTCCGAGGTGTAAAGTCGAGCTTCCAGAATTATTATACCAGCTAATTCAGCCACAAGATCAATCAAGTCAGAAGTGTGTAGACATGCTACAATCACAGGGACTGAAGTGCATTTTGCTGAACGCCATATCCCTTGTAAAGCAAAGTATAGAATGCGCCAGATTAATTGAGGAAAAAGATATAATGGTCGCCTTTATTACAGAATCATGGACAGACGAGGCATCTGGTCTAGATTTAGTTAAGGCTACGCCTCCAGACTATGTCTGTCACACCTTAAATAGGCCTTCCAGGAGAGGTGGGGGGCTCGCGGTTATGCACCATTCTACCATTAATGTGACCTTTGAAAAAGTATCTATCTCAGATTGTGAGGCACTAGAATTCTGTGTATATTATTCTCACCAGGCCACTTTTAAAGGGATTCTCCTTTATAGGCCACCTGGCCTTAGGACGCCTTTTCTAACTTCAGTGGAAAATTTGTTGGAAAGAGGTCTTTGTGCCAGCTCCTTTACCCTGTTGGGAGATTTTAATTTTTATTTAGAGGCTTCGGCTGACCCTGATACAGCTACTCTTTTGGAATTCATGGAAAGTGTTGATCTTGAACAACGGGTTGTTGGTCCCACCCACATAGCAGGTCATACCCTAGATGGGATTTTTTCTAATAACCCGCAACTTTTGTTTACTGGCTTGGTTCCCATGGTCTGGTCTGACCATGTGGCAGTATGCTTTGAGTTAGCATTTCCTAACCATCATGGGATGAGCAAATTAGCCAAGAAGCAAGTGACATTTAGAGCATGGAATAAAATTGAGGCTAGACAGCTAGAAGATTTATTGAACGCTACCTCTCCTCACCTATCAATAGACATAGAAGAGGCGACCACTCAATACTCTAACTGGCTTGAGGCGGCCGGTAATAAGTTAGCACCTGAAAAGTTTCTATACTCTAATAGAATACGGTCCTCTGCTCCTTGGTATGGACGTATTCCTCTGCCAGCTAAACTGGCCGAGAAAAGTATGAATGCACAACTAACTACATACTTACGGGAAGCACAAGTATTAGATCCAACCCAACACGGGTTCAGAACAGGTTATAGTACGGAGTCCGCTCAGCTAAAATCTACAGAGGAAATTAGGGCCGTACTAGATCAGGGAGGCAAGGCCGCAATGATCATGCTGGACTTGTCCGTGGCCTTCAACCCGGTCCATCATGACTTGTTGATGGACCGGTTGTGGGAATGTGGAGTCCAAGGCAAAGCATGGGAACTTTTGAAGTCCTTCCTTTCGGACAGAAAGCAAACAGTGTCTCTTGGTACATTTTGTTCCAAACCGTTTTCTCTGCCCTGCGGGGTTCCGCAGGGCTCTTCTCTTAGTCCGACACTGTTTAATGTATACGTTTCCTCACTTGCACCCCTGATCAGGTCATTTCGATTTGCTCTGACATCGTATGCAGATGACACTCAGATCGTGGTGTCTCTACTACCAGGGCAAGAGAGGGGGACAGAACTACGATTTCATGATTGCATGGATGCAGTGGGTATATGGATTGCCCAAAACTGTTTAAAACTCAACTCAAGCAAGACGGAGGTTATTCTGTTTGGCAGTGCTCCCAAGTTTTGGACCCCAAGTTGGTGGCCAGCTTCGCTGGGTTTACTTCCAATCCCCTCCAGGAAAGTAAAAAACCTGGGAGTTCTGATTGACGATAGGCTTCAGTTTGAAGACCAAGTCAACTCAGTTGTTTCGGCTACCACATTTGCCCTGAGAACATGTAAGAAAATTCTACAGTATCTACCAAAGGAAAATCAATGTACAGTAGTGACCGCATTAACTATGACAAGGCTGGATTACTGTAACAGCCTCTACCTTAATATCCAGGAGCGTCTGCTGCATAAACTCCAACTTCTACAGAACTTGGCCGCTAGACTGCTAACAGGGACGCCTAAGTTCGCCTCTGTTTCTGGCGACAACAGAAGACTCCACTGGCTGCCTATTAAGAAACGGGTGCAGTTTAAATCACTCTGTACCGTCTTTAAAGCTCTTCACGAGACCGGTCCAGAGCATCTGAAGCAGCAGTTTCAGTGGTATGTTCCGAATAGACCACTACGCTCCCTAGGAGCTAAATTAGTAGCAGATCCAATCTTTAGAAAAGCCGGCTGGGGAGGCAGGAGTTTTCGGGTGGGGGCAGCCAAAGCTTGGAACGCCCTCCCATTTCAGCTTCAAAATAGTATGGATCTCCTGGCTTTCAGGAAAGCCTTAAAAACCTGGTTGTTTGATGTTTAATCTGTGGCCTTTTGGTGAGCTCTTGGGAGGTTCTCTGTAGATAGCGCCAGGACACCTTCGGGTAACAGTTTGTGCTTTAGAAATATTATAACATAACATAACAACATAACAAGAGATGGGAATAGGTCTGGTGTGCAAAGAAAAGGATCCAGCCGAGTATGTAGGCGATGGGTGTGTGAGAAAAAGGAGTATTCACGCATGTTGTTGTGTTGAAGTCTCAATACATCCAATAGGTTCCACCCGCTTACCCATCGAGCCAGGTTCCTAGCCTGCACTGTTGCTACTGTTCCCAGTAAAGGAGGATGAGAATGGTCCAATCCCACATCAAGGACCGCATTAAAATCTCCCCCCAAAACACCCATGGATATTGTGTCCATTCTGAAAGGATATTTGACAGGCGGGATAGAAAGGCTTCTTGATCTATATTAGGTGCCTAAATTGACCCCAGTACCACTTGCCTACCATCCAGCGTGCCTTGCAATAGCACATATCTAACCTGGTCATCTATTTTACTATCATTTAGAGAAAATGGGACCATAGCACAAACCCATAACGCCGCCCCACGCGAGAAAGTGGAATAGGCAGTCGCATAAAGCTGGCCCCTCCACCTTCTTTGCAATTTACAGGTTTCGGAGGGCATTAAATGTGTTTCTTGCAAATATACTATTTGAGCACGATCACAATGCAATTGAGCCGCGATTCTGTGCCGCTTGTGAATCCAGGATATAATAGTATATTGTTTCACTACAGATGGCATTTATGAGAGACATGGTTACCATAGGTTCCCCCCTACCTACCCCGGACAATAGGGAGCAGACCATCGGCAATTTAAGCAAACAAACTATATCCCAATACATGTTCAAACGATTCAACATCGATCGACCAAACTGAATGCAAACCATTAACATATTGGACTATACAATAACAGACGCTTTCACTTACGGGTTAGGCTAGTAACATGAAAGACATGTAAGCTATTTGTAGTAGGTGGTTTCACCCTTGATGGGCTGGGCCATGGGATCTTACCACTTAAATTGCTGCTGTATCCCTGAACTAGCATCATAATGGCAAAATCTTGTACAGACGCCAGGACGCAGCCACATCGTTCAGGTTAATATATGTGCAGGGTTGGTGTACCTTAGTTGGGATCGATATGTCCCCCTGTATCTATTACAAAACATATTCAGCACAGTGGGTCATCACTTAAATGCGTGAACATTGAGGGGAAGAGAGCCACGCTATCCCAGAGTCTGAATCTGAGGACACCTCTTCCGAGGGACTGGAGCTGATAGGCGGTCAGACAGACCTCAATGCAGACGCCGATCGGAGGGCCTCCTGTCTGCCCTCCAATACTACCTGGGGAGATGGGGGATCAGTCGCGGTGCTCTGAGTTGTAAGTCCCCTCCTGCGTCTGTGTGGTAGTCTCTGTAGTTTCTGTTGCGGCCTTTTGCGATGTTCTGTGCTCAACGTTTCGGGGAAGTTCCTGTCGAGTCAGTCCCAAGCACTTTCTGACATGTCAAACTTTTAAGTTGGCCGGAAACAAAAGAGCGAACGCCAGGCCCGCCGTACGGATATGAGCCTTAACCTCCATAAATTAGGAGCGCTTACATTGGACCGCGAGTGTGTAGTCTGGGAAAATTGAAAGTTTTGCTTTGCTGAACTGTATCGGGCCGCTGTCTCGGGCTGCTTGTAATAGATGATCAAGGTCTCTATAGTCCAATATCTTGGCCAGAATTGGTCGGGGATGCGCACTCAGGATGGGCTTTCTGGTGGGAACCCTGTGGGCTTATTCCACCGTAAATAGTTCAGAAAGGCCTGTGGGGGCAACTTTTGTTTTGAGCCACTCTTCGATGAACGTGGTCGGGCGCGGTCCTTCTGATCCCTCGGGCATACCCACTATTCTGAGATTGTTCTGATGCGGCCTTCCTTCTGCGTCATCCGCGGGGGCCTGGAGGGTTTCTATTTGCTGGCGCATTTGCTGCATTTGCTCATCGTGCTCTTTCACCTTTGGGGCCACTGTGCCCAGCATCCGTTCAGCGGTCTTGATCTTATCTGACAATTTCCTGTGATCGTCTTTCAGCAAATTGAGCTCTGAAGATATAGCGCCCAGTTGTTGCGCAATTGCTGATCTGGAGTCCCGAATTTCTTGCAATATCATGTCTAGTTTGTCAGTGGGGGGATCGGGAGTCCCCCCTCTTCCAGCCGAGAACGCACGGAGTACGTTTCTGATGGCGGCGATCGGGACCCGGTCCTCCTGGTCATTGCCGCAGTTTGTGCTTTCGCCCGGCCCATTGTTGTTAGTTCAGTGACTGCGGTATGTCGCGGAGCCACTCCTAAGATGCCCAGGATTCTTAACTTGTTATATATCCAAATCGTTATGGCATGTGAATCCACGCACCTAGTGGCGGGGGGGGTAGGGTCATTGTATTGGGTTCCAGCCACTCAACAATCTCCTTCACTGTGCACTTTGCTAAGGGGTGGCCTCTCCCCTCAGAATGATGCTGTACTCATTACTGTGCGACTAATGTTCAGTCCTTTCCCACAGTCCTTACTTGGCCTCGATGACTGGAGGGGGGGGGGGGAGGAGGGGATGGTTTTCCAGCCCCGGCAGGCACGCACCCGGTCCCCCTTGATCTCCACAATCACTGGCCAATCCGCAGGGGAGGGGGGAAAGGAGCAGCACTCATGATTGGGGGCACACGGGCCCGATGCTGCGGTATTTCACCTGCATTGCAATGTGTTCCCCTGGCGTCAGAGCCGGAGATGTCTGGCGGTACTTCTTGCTGATTCTTACGTAACCCCCTTGTGGCTCCAACTGTGTTTTGCCCTTTCTCGACCACCACTCTCGGATACCTGCTATCCAGCACCTGCTCTGCGGGCCGCAGTCAGTCGTCGCTCCACCAAACCAGCTCCTGCAGCACTCCCATGGTCTTTTATGCCTGGGGGGGGCTGGACCAGCCCCTGCGCAGGATCGGGGAAAACTCGCAGCTTCACCGGCCTTACCCGCAGCAGCATGCCTGACCCTTGCCGGGAGAAATCTTAGTCTCCGGCCAGCCACTGCCTGGCTGTCGGCTGCCTCTCAGGCTCAATTCAATTTCAGGGGTAGTTCGGCGTCCAGGTAGGACTACACAAAGGAGACCAGCCTCAGCAGGCACCTGCCTGGATCCTTCAGAGAGCAACCGTCCCGGATCCGCTTACAACGGGGGGTTAACAGATCACAACATGGGGGGGTAAAAAACCCAAAAAGGGGACACCACAGCAGTGTCTCGCCCCTACAGGGTACTCCTGGGGCATCCCAGTCGGAATATCGTACGAGTTACTTACCTTCGGTAACGATGTATCTGGTAGAGACGATTCTAGCCGCAGATTCCTTCACATAGAATTATCCCCAGTCGTGAGACTGGATCCGGAAACTTTTTGCCACAGCAACCCTGCGCGCCGGGGGCGGGGCGACATCACGTGACTCCGCCCAGGCAATGTCCGCGTACGTGACGTCAGCGAGGTCACATAAGACCCGCCCCGGCGTGCCCACGTCAGTTTTCTTCTGAGAACTTTTCTGCACCACAACGCGGAACCACCAGATAAAAAACTGTGGGAGCATGGGAACAGTGTGCGAAGAGCAGAAAAATTGGAAAGAAACGGTGACTAACAACACCACCAGGGTAGTGCCAACACCGCAGACCCCAAGGGCAGGGAAAGAAGAAGAAAAAGCAGAAACCTGCGCAGCCACCCTGCCCGCACATATACAAACTCGCATCCCTGTGTCCCAAAGGGAAGAACAGGCATAAAAGTCATGGCACACGTAGGAAGCCGACCCCCCTCATCTTGAGCAAGAAGGGGACCAGTCCCAAGACAGACAGGGACAACAAACCACCAAGCCACCCCAACCTAGAGGGCAACCACCCACAAGGGCAAGACATGGTCGGAGGACCCTCAAACCAGAGGACAGCAATGGAAGGAGGGAGGGGAGGGAGGACAAGGATAGAAGCAATCCCCCCCAAACCTGGAGAAGCCAGAGCAGCAGGGCACCAGTGCACTGAAACCCCATCCTCCAAAGAACCAGGGAGGAATGAACTGCCCCCAGACGGAGCCACCCGTCAAGAACAAGGAAGGCACTCACAGGAGACACAGCTCCCCACCGAGAGGCGAGTACCGAAGACCAACCCAAGGGTCATCGCAGAACAGGGAAGGAAGGGCGGGCCGTGAAAGAATCTGCAGCTAGAATCGTCTCTACCAGATACATCGTTACCGAAGGTAAGTAACTCGCACATCTGATAGAGACTACTAGCCACAGATTCCTTCCTGTAGAATAGATACCATAGCAATACCCCTGGGAAGGAGGGTCTGCGAAAGGACCCCACCAGCCGAAGCAGAACAGAGGGCCCCACCGGGGACCAAATCTGTGGAGCAGGTAGAAAGCTTGCCCCTGCCAGGCCAAGGGAACCCCCACAAGCAGAACCCCACCGACCTCAAGGGGACGTAGGAGGAAAGGAAGGCTGAAGAGGCTCGTACACTCACAGCAGAGGAACCAAGGGCAAGGACGGAGAGGCCGAAGCACTCCACTCCCCCAAAAGGCAACACAGCTTCCGCCGAAAGCCAAGACAGGAAGACGGAAGAAGAAGAAGCCTAGAGGGCCCAAGGAAACCAAGGAGAAGAAGGCGAGCCCAATCCAAATTGAGAGCAGCCTGCCAGCCAGAACAATGCAGGCAGTCAAGGCCAGAAGCCAGAAGAACAGCCCGAGGCCCCAGGAAGACCAAGTAGGCAACGCCTGGCAAGGGCGAACACAAGGACATCCTTGACCGCAGAACGGAAGCAAGGAGAGAAGGAGAGGCCCGGGCCACCACCACGAGTGGCCGCGCACACAACCTCAGGAAGCAAAGCAACCTACGTAAACACCATGGAGAACAGGTACCCGAAGGTGACCAGAACCCCCCCATCAGAGCACAAGCCATATGACAGCTACCAAAACCTCACCTAGGACACGTGAAGTCCCAATACATGGGAACCCTCTTTGGAAGAACTTCCGCAGCAGAGGAAGAAACAAAATAACCACAGGAAAAAAAAAAAAAAGCACCCCCGCTACAGGCTTGACAGCAGCCCAAACAAAGCAGAAAGCCCAATCTCCGGGCCAATTCTGCGCAACAACTCCTGCAGAACTCTCACACAACAACAAAGGGGCCGTCCAGCAGCCAACAATGCCAAAGTCCCAAGGAGGATGTAAATGTCCAGAAAAACATACTCCACAACCATAACCGCCGGCCTATGAAGGACCAAAAGCAACCCTAACTCAGAAGTCACTGAGGAGGGGACGGAGGAGGAGGAGGAGGGGACGGAGGAGGACGGAGCCCTGTCAAGAGCCTCTGGATGGCGGAGTCGGCCGGGGCATGAAACAACAGACTGCCATCAAATGGGAGATCAATGAGCCTCTCCTGAATATTTTCGGGGAAGACGCCATCCCGAAGCCAAGCATGGCGACGGAGGGCGACTGAGGAAGCCATGGCCCGGCCCAGCGGCTCAGAGACGTCCAGAGCTGAGCGGAGAATAAACGCAGCAAGCTCCCGGCCATCCAATGCATGGTGCCGCAAATCCACCTGAGCAGACTCCTGGGACGCTGCAGAGCCCAGAGACTCAGCCGAGTCCCACAAACAGGAGGAGGCCCTAGCCAGCACACACAAGGTTTTAAGGGGCCGCAGGGCCGTGCTGGTCGAGGCGAAAATGTCACGTCCCCAAGTGTCCAGCCAGCGGGCCTCTCGGGACGGCGGAGTCAACAGGGGCGGCAGGGAGGGAAAAGCAGTCCGCAGAAGGGGACTGGCAGCTGAGGGGTGAATGGACAGGCACGCCGGGTCACGCGGCGTCGGAAGGTGCCGATGCAGAAGATGTGGAGGCACTGGGTCCCCGGAGGCAGGACGCCTCCAAGCCCCTGTCAAGGCAGAAAGGAGTGAACCTTCAAAGGGAAGTAAGATTTCCCTCCCACCAGAGCCCTGGTGGAGGACCTCCAACAGATAGTCCGCCGGAAAGTGAGCCACCGGGTCACCCATGCGTAGGATGCCCACAGCCGTGGACACCACGTGAGCGAAAGTCACACCCGCATCCGTAGGGCCCCGCGGTGGAGAAAGCAGCTCCTCTGTGGGCGACGGCTGCAAACTAAGGCGGCCGTCCCCGAGGCCAAGCGGGGCGGGCAAGGGCCAGACCTAGAAGTCAGGAGGAGCCGAAGAATGAGGGACCTGCCGCTCTTCCGACGAACACCCCGCCTCCGGAAGGGCGGGGAGCCACCCTTCGACACCGGTGAAAAGGACACCACACGGCGACCAGTCTCCGGGGAGGACGACACCAATATGCAGCCTGCCTCCGGAGAAGAAGGAGCATCTGAAGACGAATCCGCGGTACGACCCCTGTGCGGATCCGTAGAGTCCGCTGCTTCAGGCAGGACACCGACACTGTCCGGCGTCGCCGGGCTAGGGACCTCCAAGTCACCCCGCACCGGAGACCGGAGCGGGGACCGGAGTAGAGCTGGAGCCGTACCGGCCCCTAAGCGGCGCCGTTTCTGCGTTGGCCCGACCCCCGCCGAGGCAACCACCTGCGTGGGGGAACGGGATGGGCGCGGGGAGGGGCCCGAAGTCTTCCGCCGGCCGCGGCGCAGAAGGAGGCGAAGGTCGCCCGGCAACCCCTGTGGCGGCGCCTGGGACTATGCAACCTCCGACTCACCCTCCAACGAGGCAGCCGCCTGTGAGGAGGTACGAGAGGGGCCCGGAGAGGAAGTAGGGGTCTGCCCTCGACCCGGAGCAGGACGGGGAAGAGGCCACTGACCCCTGTGGCTCCGCACGGTGCAGCTGCTGCCGGCGCCGTAGCGGCGTCACCTCAGCCTTAGACAGGACCACCCTGCCAAGGGACCGAGGGGGACTGTCGTCTTCCTCTTTAGTAGAGTTGCATGCTTATGTGAGAGCGCAAGCTTGCTCAACGTGACCTAATGCAGCAGCCATCTTGGTCAGTGTTGCCAGATTGGGCTATTTCCCACACAAATGAGTAATATTTTACCCCCTTTGTGCTGGAAATAACTCTTCTGGCGGGGTGCACAAAGTTGGGCTTTATTTGACCCATTATGCCCAAAAACTCCAAATGCGGCCGTGCCGCCAATCAAATTATTGCAGAGTTCCAGAACTCAGCAGAGCAGGGCCGGCAATCATTCATAGCACGAGATCACTACCTATTACGGCCCTGCTAAATGCTGCTGTCCTGCCCCCAAAAGTGTCTGGACAAATGTGGTCATCATTGACAACAATGAGCAAGGCATTATGGCCACCAAACACCTCCTAGTACCACCCTTTAACATGTCAATCACTATGAACTAGCTTGATGATTGCTTCTCCTTACAATCGCTCATTCAAGTTGGGTAATGTCCTTCATCCTTGAAAGCCAACGACAGCTGGCAGTATTGCAGAAGTGGGAGATCTGCTGTCGGGTGGCTGGTGGTAAAGCCTGTGGTCTGGAGGGTTTTCTTGCTTGCTTTGCCCCAGGGCGCACCCGTGTTGCAGGTGGCATGCATGCCAGCAGTCATCAATGTGTCCTAAGAGTTAGTAAGGGGTGGGTGGCCCCAGAGTTCAAGATGCTCCGTGTTGGTGTGAGGTCACCTGCCCTACAATTTTACTGGATTTAGTTCCTGTGATGGGAATCCAGTACAACTTAGGAGTTAATGTAACTTAATATTTGACACAGTGCTTCTTGACCCTGGACAGTTCTTTTAAGGGAAAAGGGGGCAAAAAAAAAAAACACTTAAGTCCTGATACTGCATACTCGCGAGTCCTGCTACCGGGTGTGCACAATCAAGCTTTTTTATTTTTTTATTGACTATTTCTGTGTACATTGTTATTATAGCACACACACACACAAAATGCCTAAAAACCAAAAACTGTGTTGAGAACAGACTGAGTGTGAAAGTAATGATAGAACTTATTTTACGTTTTGTTAGGGGCTATTCACATAACGCTTAAGGAAGAGAGTATTTAAAGAGACTTTGCTACTAGTCAGAACACATGTGAGCAGTTTAATAATAGTTATACATAAGGATGTTAGTGAAGACGCCTAAAAAAAATTATTTGACGTGAATTTAATGGGTAAAGGGTGCGCCCAGAGCTTTATGTGGGTTGAAAAACAAGGGGGGGGGGATTCTCTCAAAGGGGTGTAACCTATGTAACAAAGGGTGTGACTTAACATATAAGGTAAAAATCTCTGCTGCCTGACTGGCATTTTGCTGCCTCTTTCTGTTATTTCACCCAGATATATAATGGAACAACTGGCATGCTCTTAAAACAAACCCAGACTATTGGCTTTATCAATGGTTGTAAGCTGCAGTAGATGAATATGTAACAACAATGATTTTGTGGTAAATAATTGTGAAAATACTTCAGTTCTATAATTATGATACTGTGAAATTACTATACCATGCCATTAGAAACGTTAAATAAAACTATTTGTAAAATACTTGTATTTATTGTGGGCTTGAAAAAAAAGCCTAGAAGCTGGTAATAGTTGGCTGCAGCAACATTAATCACTGCAGACCTGTTAAATGTAGAGCCTGCACTCTGGCCTTTACACCTTCAGCCATGCTGCAGATACTCATGGTGTGCACTTTCAGATCACTAGCAGGGGATGTATCTTCTGATTAGCTCCTTCGTGGCACCTGCATAACAAAGGAGTACCTCCAGTCAGCATGGCAAAGTACCACGCATCAGGGGTGAGGCTAATGCATTTTAGTGTGGTGGTCCGCATCACAACACTAAAACGCAAAATCACATATTTATAGTTCCTCTCACACCACTGGAGCTGACGTGTAGACACAAGCGGGACGGAGCGCCGCCCAAGCACTTCATGATGAGCAACCATGCACTACTTTGGCAGAGTGTGTGACTGCAACACTAGGACTGCACACTGCTGAAAAGTACGTTTTCATGCGCCGGCCTGAGGGCTCAGACAGCTGCGCTGGCTGCAACGTTATCGCAGCTGTTGCAAGACTCAGCCGAGGCCGGATGCTGTGGCAGTCACGTGACATGGCATCACATAATGCAGCTAAGTGTATGTCCATTTGCCAGAGTGACATACTCTCTCTTTTGAGTGCGGGTCGCGGCAGTTAGGTTTCTTTTTAGTGTTTCGCTTCCGGCTGTGCCTCAGCATGTGGATGGTAACACCGCCATTCACAATCAGTGGCTGGTGAGGTGGTCGCAGTCTCATCACAGAAGCAGGGTCGTGAGATGAATATACAACTGGATCTGACTGCCTCTGGCGGTGTGTCCTCAGGAATCTTGTGGCGGCCCGACTCACTCAGTCAGGTCTGTGTTACTCATCAAGCTTTTCTGATTTTAATACCAATATGTTGATTATGAGGTGCTATGCAGCCCACACAAGGTGCTTATCCGTGTACTGCCACTCTACAGATTGCACAGAGAAACACATTTACGTCTGTTTCAATCCGAAGACGCACAGTTACACCCACAGCCTCATCTATTGACCACTGCCAAATCTCAATTTCCTATTCCAACGTGCCGAAATGTAAATAAACATCTATCAGTAGAGATGCTAATAGAAATAATATTTTTACTAATTTTTATTGGTTTTGTACCACACAACAATTGGTAGGACACATGGGCGACTCGAGACTTAGAGCCACTGTGTGCATTGAAACAGTTACTGAAGTGAAGTGTGAACTCACAGGTAGCCGGTGCCACGGCGCACCGTACCCCGAGGCGGTCGCTCACTCAGCTCAGTCACTATTCTACAAAAATTATCAATAGCTAAGTCTTTTTGAAATATTGGTGCATGGTAGCAGTTTAAAGATCTTCTCAGAGTTTCTCGTTGCTCAAATTGGTGTCATTTCTGATATTTAGGTTTCCTTCGTCTTCATTGCTTGATTTTGCTCGCGAGAAAGCGTCATTCACAGTCGTTAAAATGTCACTCAATTATAGCGAAATTATGAAAATGTCACACATAGCAATCTGAAACTTTGGCAGCTATAACCAGGGTTACATCAATGGCTGGTAGTGCACCAGAGTGAAGATTTATTTTCGCACCCGAGGTGAGTGCAGAATTGAAGAGCCCAATAGGGACCTGTCTCAGCACCTGTTTTTGTTCTTTTTTAGGTCTCGCCTGACCTAGCGCATGCGCTGGTCTGGCGAGACATTTTGTGAGGGCTCAAAAAAGTGCTACCAGGCCAGCCTAGAGCTACAGTGCATGTGCGCGGGCGCGCGCATCGAGCTTTACCGCGATTACTTTCACTTTCGCGGCCGCTTTGATTTTTGATCGTGATCACGATCACTTTCGCGGCCGCTTTGATTTTTGATCGTGATCACGATCACTTTCGCGGCCGCACCGCTTTGATGTTTTCCGTGAGGCTTCAATAGATTGCAGCAGTTAAAACAAGCATTGGCATAGCCAATAGGTCTCGCTTTTGGGACCTTATAAGTGTTTAGTTCTGCAACTGTTGCATGGCTAAACACTTAAAAGGTCCCTAAGGCGAGACCTATTTGCTATGCCAATGCTTGTTTGAAACTGCCGGTGCTTAGCACTGGCAGGACTCGGCCCACTTAAAGCCCTGGAGACTATCTTATTTTACCAGTACTTTAAGAGGGCCCAGTAAAACCTGGAAAACTTGAGACCCACCCGCTGTCCAGCCTAGTTTTCTATTTCTGGCCATGGGCTTCTGAATTGTGATTAAAAGAAAACTGCACTCCACACCATTAACAAAAATAGACTAGAGGAGGGGTGCAGAGGCAGGGATTGCTTTGGGATATACCTTTTTTATTTCAGAGGGCTCTTTTAAGTTCCTGCACTGCTTTCCCATCAATTGCATATGCATTTGTGGTGAGAGAGGGTCCCAGTGAATCCCGTTACTACATGAGTGCTGCTTTGAATGTAATGTTTTACTGATCCATGTGCAAAACAAACAAAAAAAAAAAGGTTAATAAAAACGATTTAAACAAAAAAAAGAGAGGGTCCCAGTGAGGACTAGTCTTCAAAATGAGTGTTTTTAATAGAAACTCTTGTTGTCTCCAGACTAGACTACGGAATTGCCCTTCTCTCAGGCATTTCCAAAGTTCATTATGGTCCAGCGAGAGCAACACTACATGCAGCAGCACACTTTGTTGCAGGTCTCAAGAAATTTGACCACATTTCCCCTGTCCTGCTAACCCTCCAATGGCTTCCCATTGAATCGTGAGCCTAATTCAAAACCGCCTGCATTGCCCACAGAGTGCTGCACTCCTCTTCACCCTACTGGCTAAACGAGAAACCGAAAATCTCTGGAGCTAATAGTCCAGAAATGCCCAGCCCCTGCTCCTGGAACCCCCCCCCCCTAACCTTCAGGCAAGAAGGCTACAAGAGCCAATCAATCTCTGATAGTTCCACAAGAATCTGGAACGCCTTACCTCTCTCCCTTTGCCTAACAACCTGCATGGACACTATTTGACAGACACCTGGGTTAATCACCCTCGACCATACTTAAGTACTCTCTCCACCAGGATAAGGATTACTATAATTATGTGACTCCACCATCTTAATCGATGCTTGAACTGTGTGACCCGTGACCAACTGCTGCATTTGTCCTGGTCGCAGATACTGATGCAAATGTCTGAATCTAATTACTGTAACTGTAACTTGCTGTACCCTTGTGTCCTGCTATTGTAGTAAAGATCTCAGATGCCTTTGGGCCATGTCCGCGCTACATAAAATTGCAAAAATAAAATAAAACAACTGAATAGTAAAACAACTTGGACACAAGGGCAAGGAGATGTATTCAAACATGCCAATTAGACATATTTTAAACCTAGTGTTTGTGCTGCTATTTAGTGTTACAAGTTTTTCTATGGAAAACAGGGAAGTAAAGAAAGTGTGAATGACAATCTCTCCCTTAGAAACACTTAGCTTTAACATACCGCTTTGGCAACCTCCATGATGAATTTGTGTGAGAATAAATCACTGTGCATACGAGTGACCACAACATCCAGGAGAGACTAGGGTCAAAGTGGAATCTTTCTAGAAGGGAGTGGAGGCAATTGTGCTCAAAGCAGAACTTACAGGGAGGTGTGCCAAAGCCATACTGGAGAAATCAGATAGAACTGAGGTAGTTAGTAAAATCCTAATATAAACTGAGGTCAGTCAAACAAAAGCAGCATGCTAGTAAAAATTCAAAGTCTAGTAAAGAAGAGTGAAAAAACACCACAGGGAGCAAGAACAATACTCATAAAAAGTGTCACAGATGTGGGAGTTGAGAACATCTTGCGTATATCAAAAAGTGCCCTGCACTGCACCAGAAGTGCGCTGTGTACGGGGTTCTAGGCCATTTTTGCGAAGTTATTTTCTAAAACGAAATCCAAACAAATTGAGAGTGTCCTTTAGGAGAAAAAATCTGTTAATTATGATTTGGATTCAGGGAGTACAAGTGACATGGCTTGCTGGTTGAGAGTGAATGTTACTGTATCTAAGGTGGCTGAAGAGGAGAAAAAGAATTGAGTATGTGAAAAGAAGATGGAGGGTTAAACTTAATATTGCTACTGAATAAGGATCCCCCTACAAAATAGCCTTCAACTCTGCATCAATGCCAAGCAAATATCTTGTAACTCCAGCAATTTGATGTGGAGTCCAACTTCCATGAGAGTCCTGTAATCCCCATCTCCTCCAGTTGGCCCTCATAACACGGCAGTGATGCATCTATCACGTCCATCAGCTCTGGATAGGGAAGGGAGAGGGACCTCCATTGGTCCAATTGTGGTTGAATAACCACAACTTTAGTGTTTAGCGTTTGTGCAGTCTCCTTCAAAATGTGAATGGTATCCAATAGGTTTCCTCGGCGCTGGGACCACTGCAACTTCTGGTTGCATTGCAGAGCCTGTATATTCTGCTGACAAAGAGGATGCATAAGGGTTAAAAGGCCAAAAAGCCTGTGAGATGCTCTTACCGAAGATAGAGGCCAAAGTCTGAAATATCATAATCTTAGCCCCAATGGCCTAGACTTGTTGAAATGGAGAAAGGGCCCTGAACTGTACCATATCTTGGAGAACTCCAATGAAAGAAAGGCTCTGCGAAGAAGTAAGGTGAGTCTTCAGATCGTTGATTGTGAACCTCAACAATGTTACACGGTTTGCTGTCATGAGGAAGTGGTTTACGACTGGCTGTGGCCAGCCCACCTTGAACAAGTCGCCAAGGCATGAAAAACTGGTATCTCAAACAACTGATGATGGGCTCCTATCACCGCCATTTATTTTAAAGGTTTTATATAGCGCTGGCTAGACCCAGAGGTGTCAGAGCACTTTACAGACGCAAGAGCAAGGCAAATAATAATGGAACGATAGTTACGTGCAAAATACAATCAAGAATATGAGAATCTCACCATTGAATCAGGAGAAAGGCAAAAATCTTAGGATTTGAAGGTTATATACAGGTAAATATAATAAGGGAGGTATAACCTAGGAGCACACAATAACATATAACAAAGAAACATTTGTAGGGGTAAGAGGGA
Source organism: Triturus cristatus (assembly GCF_964204655.1). Classification (NCBI taxonomy): domain Eukaryota; kingdom Metazoa; phylum Chordata; class Amphibia; order Caudata; family Salamandridae; genus Triturus; species Triturus cristatus. Next base: position 521,759,234 of record NC_140591.1, read on the forward strand.
TGGGTTAACTGAAGAGAGGACAAGATAAATTAACAAAATCAAGGCAGAAGGCAAAAACGTACAGAAATGTAGTTAGAGCAGACAAAATACACGAGACCAAGGAGAGCAAAGGAAGGTGTAGGCAATAAGAACACAGGGAACGCGAAAGGTCAGCAGGTTAGCAGAGAGATGACCAGTAAAGGTGATCAAAGGATATCAGGATCTGACAGAATTATGGACTGCAGTATTTATTGGGGAGATGACGTTTTCGGTCTCTTTCGAAGCCGAGGTAGGAGGGGTTGCAGCAAAGGTCCCTTGGGAGGGCATTCCAGATGCAAGGAACATTTCCAGAGAAGGAGCGAGTCTGGGTGGATTTCTTTTTTAGTAACGGAGGAGCGAGGAGCAGAGCATGAGAGCTTCTCATCGGTCTGGCGCTTCCCGCTCGTGAGTTTATTTGTGAAGTAAACCAGAGATTAAGAGTGAAGAGCTTTGTGGGTGATGCAGGCAGTTTTGTAGATGCATCTTCCTTCGATGGGGAGCCATTTAAGGGATTTGAGGGCAGGCGTGATGTGATCAAACCGTTTGCAGTCAGTAATAAGCCTGCAGCCATGTTGAGCACGGCTCCAAGGGGGGCCAGGTGAGCTTTAGGGGCTCCAGTGAGAATAGCATTGCCGTAATCAAGTTTAGAGAGGACTAGTAATTGAACAACCCATTTAAAGTAGTCTTGAGGGATGAAGGGTTTGATTTTTTTGAGGTGTTTAAGAGTGAAAGTGCTCCTTTGGCTGCGTTGTTGATATGGTCCTTCAGTGCCAAATATTTGTCCAGGATGAAACCTATGGATTTTGCCGAGTTAGATAGAGTGAGCGGACAGTTGAGGGCGTCGAGTTCAGAGATCCATCCTTGGATAGAGACACGGTTACTTTTGGGAGAGCATAGAATGATTTCCGTTTTGTTAGGGTTCAATTTTAGATGGTTGGAGAAAAAGCAGGATTGAATCTTGCTCTGAGTGTTGATTAGATGAAGGACATCGCTGTGTGATTTGATTTTGTAGTAGAGTTGCGTGTCATCAGCGTAAAGGTGATAATTGATCCCGGCTTGTTTCAGAATGATAGTAAGGGGTTCCATGAAGAGGTTGAAGAGAGAGGGGGAGAGAATTGAGCCCTGGGGGACACGCTGAGAGACAGGTGTAGGATTGGAGAGGCAGGAGTTGATTCTAATTTGTTGTGTTCGATGTTGGAGGTAGGAAGTGAACCAGTTAAGGACAGTGCCATTGAGGCTATAGTGAGAATTGAGAGATTCCAGTAAGAATGAATGATTGACTGTATCGAAAGCAGCTGAAAGGTCCAGGAGGATAAGAAGGCAAGCCTCTCCATTCTCTAGAGAACAATGAATGTCGAAGGCAATATTCTACATGGCGGTTTCAGTACTACAGGCTTTCCTGAAACCAAATTGAAAGGAGTCAAGTAAGTTCTATTTGTCTATGTGGCTGTCAAGTTGTAGTAAGACACATTTATCCATGGTTTTGGCTAGGAGTGGGAGGTTAGAGATATGACGGAGGTTATTGGGATCACCAGGGCCTGCCTTTAGGTTTTTAAGAATGGGAGTGATTTGCCCAAGTTGAAGGGAGTCAGGGATGCACCCAGAGGCAAAGGAGGTGTTACTAAGTTATGTCCAACATGGGGCAATGATGTGGTTAAGGTTATGTACTAGCTTTGCCGGTAGCGGGTCTTTGGTATGAGAGGTCGGCTTTAATTTCACAATGATATTGAAGACTTCGAGCTCGGTCATGTGTTTGAAATTAGTGCAGGTGGCGTCATTTTTCAGTTGTGCGTTGGAAAGGATGTCTCCAGAAGCAATTGGAGTAGACTGGTGAAGGAAAGGATTAGGAGGGTGGGAAGATGTGGAGAAAGGGGGGATGTTAAGAGATATTTGGGGATAGGGAAAGGCCAAGATTTGCAGGAATGATTGATCATTTTTTGCAATTTTGTCTGTGAAGAAGTTGGCAATTTCCTCACATCTTTCGTTAGAGGCCGTCTGTTCAGGAGGGGCAGATGAAGTTTGTCTACTGACAATGTTAAAGAGTTCTCTGGGCCTATTTTAGCACGATCCAGTTGGGAAAGAATGAAAGATGCTTTTTCCATGAAAATGTGCTTCTTGTATGTTGATCTTGCAGATCTGAGGAGAGCTAATGAGAAGGCGAGGGTGGTTATCTCCAAGTTCTTTTGCTAGTCTAAGTTGTCTTCCTTCATTATTGAGTTCAGGATTGAACCAAGATTTAGATTGGATTGCTCTTTGTTGTTTTAGTTTAAGCGTTGTGACTTGGTCAAGGACATCAGAAATAGCCTTGTTGAAATGTTCAGTAAGCTCATTTACGTTTTGGGAGTGTGGGAGAAGTTGCAGCAGAGCTTGAATTTTTGACTCGAGTTCAGTAGGAGGGAATTGTTTGAGGTTTCTGGTCCATGTCTTGGGTTTGTTATTTAATACTGTGGGATGAAAGTCGCTGGTCAAGATGTTGAACAGAATAAGATGATGGTCTGACCAGTAAATGGGGACGATGTTGGTAAGGGAGACCAGATTAGTGCTAGTGATGATTACGTAAAGAGTGGCACTTTTGATATGGGTACGTTTGTTGTTTTAGGTCATTTATCTCAAGAAGGTTAATGAGGCACCTAACAGTGAGATCATCAGCATAATTCCAGTGAATGTTGTAATCTCTTAAAAACAAATTCTTGGAGGCAGAAATGAATAAGAAGGTCGGATAACTCATCAGCAAAGGGTAGTAGATCACCCAGAGGGTGGTAGATATTATGCAGTCTGAGAGGAGGGGAGCCTTTGACATTGAGTTCTAAGCCGAGGTATTTAAAGGTCAAGTATTCAACTTTCTTCAGAGGGGTGAGTTGAAACTCAGTTTTGTGGATTATGGCTATGCCACCACCTGTTCTGTCAGGTTTGTCCTGTCTAATGATGGAATAGCCAGGAGGAGTGAGTAGGTCAAGGATGGCCATTGAGTGGTCATTGAGCCAGGTTTCAGTGAGGAAAGCAATGTCAATAGCCTCGCTGAGGATGGTTTCAGAAGTCTCCGTAGCATGTAGTGCTGCAGATCTCCAGTTAACGAGCATGCAAGAAAGAGTATTAGAATTATCCTTAGCTGATTTGAGGGTGTGGATGGTGGTGAATTGCGCTGGAGGTCTAGGCGAATTGAGAGTTGAAGGGACTCGGTTAACGCCCACTATTACTGGGATGTTGGAGTAGGGGAGATGATCAGTTGCCAGAGAGATAGGATTTGCTAATGCATTAAGGTCAACAGTGGGGAGAGAGCAAACAGTGCGGTAATGCCTTTGAGCCCATCTGCAAAGGGGGATGCCACAGGGCACGTTGAGAGAAGTTGGAAGAACTAGTGGGAGAAGTATCAGAAGTGTAGGGGTGTGCCCGGGAGTTAAGGTTAGAGAGATCCTCTCTAAGATGAGTTAATTCTGTAGCCAGAGAATTGAGTTTAAGTTTAATTCTGTTCAGAATCTATGCAAAAGAATTTGGGGTGATTCCCACAGTGAAGGTGGTGGGGGACGAAGTTGGGTCAGTGTTGACTGGGGAGGTAGATCCCACAAAGAGAGGGTGATCAGAAACGGGGTGGAAGCCAACACATTAGGCAGATGGTCAATGACATTCGGACTAGTATTTAATAAGCTCTGAGTGATATGCTTGGAGTCAGCCGTACGATATGGGGAAGAGTTGGGAGAGTGAAAGTAAGAGGGTGTATTCAGGGAATAAACCTAATTGTATTGCTTGGAATGGATTCCGTTAGTAGTCGAGTCACTAAACAGAGGAGAGAGCAGTAGGAGACCAAAAAGAAGGCAATTGTATAGGATGCATGTTTGAGGGTGAAACTGGGAAGATGGTTGGGACAGGAAGAGATTGATTGTTGGTGAGAGTACGTGAGAGTGCGGTCAATCTTGGGACAGGGGGAGCAGGGGTCCTACACTGAGAAGTGAGACCAAGTCTGAGGTTGGCCCTCAATAACAAGGGTGAAGAAGGGTTACCGCTAGGAGGGGAGGAATCAACTCTAGGATTTGATGATGCAGGGCGAGGGGATGGGCCCAAGCATCTATGTGGGGCATGATAATTATCAAGGATAGTATTAGAGCGGATGCCCATCTGAGAGGGCAGAGACGTCGGTAAGGAGGGCAAGGCACAGCAGTGAGAATCAGAAGGGATGATAGGGTTGCAGGAACAATTCAGGCGGGCCTTAATGAGGATGACTGGATAGGAGGGGGAAGGTGAGACTGATCGGGGAGAGTGAGTGGAGTCACAGGGGAGCAAGGCAGTTGGGGTGCTAGGGTTTTTTGGCCCAGTTGAAAGAGAAAATTGGCCATAGTACTGAAATGGCTGTCACAAATGTTGAGGTGAAGGTCAGCTGCTTCAATAAGAATGTTCCCAGTCCTGAATAAGAACATATCAATTTTCCCATTGAAAGAAAGGGAGGGGGTAGTCGTCAGTTTAATTCCATACCGAATTTTGATAGTTTTAGTGATAGGAAGGTGGAAAAGGAGTATGTTTTTCCATTTAGTCAGGCGCTTAGAGTAGAATATAAAGTCTTTTTTCTTCTTGGGACAAGACAGGCTGTGGTAGGTATTCACTGTTAACGTTTCAGGGTGAAGTTTCAATAATTTATATTTGAAATGTTTCTTGGCGTTCTTAGAAATATTGAACAGATATATGATGCTCCACGAGTTAGGGCCATGACTAGCTAGAGCAGGGCCCGGGGAATTGTGAGGGGGGCTTTGCTGGAGACATGATTCGAAACATGAATAGAATAGAAGCAGTCTAAGACAGGGAGGTTTCAGTTTGAAAAAAGCTGTACAGGCAGGTTTCAGTTAGAAACACGTTCGATAGGGTGAGCATCCACAAAATGCCATAGCGCACAGGTAATATCAAAGCATCAGATGGGGTCAATACAACAAACCTCGGATACTATAATGGTAAAAAAGGAGTGGTTTGGTAGGGAAGCCCCTCAGAGACCACTATAGTCAGAGAAAAGGGAAGGAGACAAATTAGGGTAGGAACAGGGAAGGGGGAGAGGAATGATTCTGTAGTGTGGTAGAATAGAACAAATTAGGTGAATAGAAGTGTGAGTTTAGGGAGTGAAGGCTAAAAGAAACATCAGAAGGTTACTGTTCAGTATGGACGACCAGTAGTGACTCTGAGGAGTGCTCGCTAGTGCATAAGGTAGGAAGTCTTTCATTTGCAAAATGTACCGAAATCAGTGCTCGGTGAATCCTTTTTTTCTTTCAATAAGGATTCAGGGACGCCATCTTGTGAAGGCAAAAAGTTAGAGAGGAGGGAGGCTCACAAAATGGAGGGGATGCTATAGCTGAAACACAGTGTACCCCCAGCCAGAGGCAAAGCAGAATTCTCAAAGAGTGACCAAAGTAGAACCAACGGGCGGGGGACACCATAAGATCTTGATAAGGAAGGCAAGACACCAGATGGCAGTATCCAATATCTCCACCACATTACCATGTGAGGGAGATCACCGTCAAGGCGAAGGACCAGCTGTCAACCGGGGAGTGAGGCAGCCACAACCGGCTCAGCCCGCTCACCCAGCTGGAGCAGGATCGCCAAAGAAAACAGAAAGGCAGCCGCACCAGGTGGAGGACAACTCAGAGGACCCGGGGGCCAGCGCTGCGGCAGGGTCCCACAGGAAAATCGGGGTCAAGCGGCAGATCGGCCTGAGGGATGTCAGAGGTGAGACACAGGACAGCCCTGATCTAACGGGCGCAAAGTACAAAAGGACGCGGACGGGAAGTCCAAGTTCAGCGCGCCGCCGCCGCCACAGTCACAGAACCTGACGGAGACTCCGGCAGTGGCAAGGTGGAAACCCAGGAGACCAGGACAGTTCACAGAATCATCACAAACAGTATATTAAGGGTTCCAGGCACCGAGGCATCAACAACGAAAGACACCCAGATAGCATCCGTCCCATGAACGATCTCTCAACCAGATCTATGGAACATTTGCCTCACCTCACCAGCTGGCGTATGGCTGGGAGCCTTGGGGAAACCACGGTCCTTGGGGATGCTCACCGCGAACCAGTGGCTCGATTACCATGCCAACAAACACAGACAGCGTGGACTGCTGGGCCAATGGGGTCAGAGCTGCATTGGAAGGCTGCTGCCGATATTAATCCATTCAATCCCCGACCAAGACTGGCGTCCAAACAGCACTCGTCCCAGGTGTGGCATCCCGTAGAGAACTCCGGTAAAGGGCATCTCAGCCGGCGAAGGCAACGAGCCTTGGGTACGGCACAAGCCTGGAGGACACTCAGCATGATCCTGCGGTCGTAGCCAGCCCACACATCACTGGCAGCCAGGCCTGCAATGCCAATGGGGTCAGAGCTGCAAAGGCAACGCCGCTGCTGATAGTCATCCCGCCAGTTGGCGACAGGGACCGCTGCTGAACAGCCGACGGGAACCCTCCACAACTTTGTCCATTTACCAGTTCACTCTCCAGTGGGCCTCTCGAAGTGGCAGAATCCGCATGCCGTGAATTTACAATCTTGTAAGATTATGTCCTAAAATTATTAATTATATCAGTGTTCGCACTCACGAACTCAATCGGAGACCGTGCAGAAAACCGAATCTAACGGTAATCTTTCGTTTTAGGAGGAAAAGGGTAGTGGATGGCTAGGCTATTTCCAGGGATTTTCAAGCGATGTAAAACCACCACAAAATGGTTCAGCACCACAGTCCGTCAATAGAAAGAGTAAATGGATACTTAATTATACAGAACCAGTGACAGTAAGAGCAAATCACTGCTAGTACATGGTCTTCTTGTTTCGTTCTTCTCTTTTATTGTTTCTTTTAATCAAATTCTTCATCAGCCGACGCGTTTCGTCCTTTTGTCTTAGGACTTCTTCAGGGCAACGTTGTGGCACACAAGCCACAGTTGAATCGAGGTATGTTACCATCCATATAACCGGACCTGTCTTCTACGTCGATCTATTACACAAAAGGTTTCTAAGTGGATTTTTCAAAAACTTTTTTCCACATCCAAACGAAATGGGGTAGGCAGATGTCCAATCACCATCTATCTACATGTAGTTATGCCTCGCTTGATAACCATGGACTTAAGGGAATATGAGGCCAATAAGTTCCATTAAGAACTTACGGCAATAAACCTATTATGTCCCGTCCAACTGGTGCTTGAAACGGAGGCAGTCTTCCACCCGGTCATCCGAAGCCACATGTATCCCTAGCCCGGGGCTTCCTAGGAAAGTTCCTCTCCGATGGCCATCTTGTTTAAAAAGCCTGTACTTTCGTGAACAACTGAGGGGTACTAGTGAGAGGGAAGCAGAGTACTGCAGTCTTACAATGCCCCTTGTCTGGTGTGATCTGCAGTTAACATTTGTGGGACTGCAGGTTGAGTATATGAAAATACAATTCTTGGAAGTCCAAGGACAGCATCGACTCAGCATCGGTTCGGGCAGACAGAATCTAGAACAGAGCAAGCATTTTAGAACGTGTCCTTCTGCAGGAATGTATTTAGAAATTAATGGTTCAAATGGGCAGTATCTTTCTTTGGCACAGGGAAATAGCTAAAGTAGCAACTCTTCCTTATTTCCGAGTCAGTAACTCTCTATAGTTCCTTTGGAAAAGTAAAACTCGCACCTCGTGCAACAGAATGGACATGTGTTCCCCTGAGTTTTGCTGTGATATGGGGCGGAGGAGGCAAGCGAGATTTGGAAGAGTAGAAATAAAGGGTAGGGCATGGCCATACTAAATGATCTGTCAGATGTGATGGATCACCACCCAGGGAGAAAGTGCTGGGTCCTGTTTCCCACAGGGTGATTGTGCATGACTAATGACAAGATAAAGCAGCACAGTGTCTATTGTCGCAGTCAATGCGGACTAGGAGTACTGGTGCCCTTTCTGGGTTTGGGGGTGGCTGCTAGGTCCACATCCTAGTCCTCAAACAGACCGGAGTGATTGCAGCAGAGGTTGGGTTGACTGACATTTTCTTTAAGCCAGCCCTCTAGAGGTGCTTTGGAATTTCTGAACCTGATGTGGAAAATGTTTGGCAGGGTCAAAAAACCTTGGGAGTGAGCGGTGACTCTATTGTCTGAAAAATTCCTATACTTGTGTTGCCTTTCTCGCAGAACAGGTGTAAACCATCAAAAAGCATATCCATGAGAGAGGCCTGTACATCTCTAAAATATCCTGTGAAGTACATCCACAAATGCCAGTGGAGCACCACACCGGTACCAACCACCCTTCCCAGAACAATTTCATTATCAAGGCCAGCACATATCACAAATTTGACTGTCCTGAATTGTTTGAGCCAGCGAAGTTATAAGGTCTTCTGGAACTGCATGCAAGATCTAGCAGGACGTGTTCCAGAGAGCATGTGTACACCAGCCCAATAGGCATACTGTATTAACCAATCTCAATGCTAAGCTAGCCAAGGTAAATATTAGTTCTCCAAATGCCTCAGTCCCTTAGACTCTCTATCCGGAGGAGTTGTGAGGAATTAACTGGGGTTTACCGTGCTGGCTGAAGCATGAATTACCAGACTCTCTGGGGTAGGATATTTAGAGAGCAAATCTGTGATGTCTGATCACTTGCCTATTCACCAGTAAGCAAGAACAAGGCTCTGACCAGGTGCATATTAAAGTATTCATGCGAACCTCGGTGAAAGGGAGCAAGGGCTCATGCGTGACTGGCCAAGGTTCTAAGATTTCTATAAGGATGTAAGTCTTAGTTTCTACAGAGTGCAGATGTAGGTCCAAGGCCTCAGCTGCTTGTTGATCTACAGCTGAAAATTATTTACTCTCTGCCATTGGTGGTCCAACTGCATAAACCAACCCTGCATGGGGGGTGGAGTATCAAGCCAAATGGCCTCTTGTAAGTCCATGTAAGTACTATCATCATTCTTTTAAAATACATTGTATTGCTTTCCCCAAATAAACAATTACTTTCAATCCTCAGTACAAACTACAATAGCATTCTTGTATATTAGATTGGTTATTCTGCATCAAATTAGCACTGTATTACATGTCCTGGAATCAATTATCAAATGGGATGTCAATGCACATCATTTCCTAACAACCCGGTGAGACGCATATGCATTAAAGTATAAAGAATATGAAAAGTTATCTAACTAATCCCTAACTATTTCCCAACCATCCATCCCCATTTCATAGCAGGTGACTAATTAGGCTGTTACTCGAATGAATAACTGCTCATTAGGATCACGAAAGCCACAGCCATTTCATGAGTATCATAACAAATACTGTACCAATGTGAGATGGAATATGAAATCACATCAACTATAGCATGTCTAGCCGGGGGGGGCTGTTCCGAAGCAAACTAATACATTGTTGAAAAATGGGAAGAGGGGGAACTGCAGAGTTAAGGCAGTCTAGCATCTTCCTGTGAGTGTTTGGTGAAATCATGGAACATTGTGTCCCAGTGTATTGCTAGTGGTCATTTACGTAGACCTCTTTTCTCCTCTCTGTGTTGGGCTACACAATCTGCCTGCGCCTATCTCCTGACTTTATCTCTCCAATGCAGGACTGTAGCGTTAGTGGAATACATACGTCTCATTGCTATTGCCCTTTTGGTAAGTACCAAAGTGAAATCAATGAATCTAGCAGTACCCTATTTATTAAGGATCTGGGGAATGTAGGAAGCTTGACTTCTCTTTGTAAATGTCCCCCCAGTTTTTGACCCCATTTGAACTGCTAGATGCTAGTTTTTGACTCTGCTAACCATGCTACAGTTAGGAAATACATTTAAAATACTTTTGAAATTTACTAAAAAAATACCAAAGGTCACAGGGACATTATAGTTAGGAAATAGAACTAAAAAAAACCTTAGAAAGTCACTGAAATAAAAGGTTTACAGGAATGTTATAGTCATGCTCGAATTTCACTCGTACAAAACAACTGAAGTTCTGCAATTAGTTACCTGAGCCAACTATAACTTATACCCCCGTAATGTACTGCTTATGACCTCACATATTACATCACTCATGACATGGTCAGTGACATCATCCTGTGAGTGTATTTTGTACACGTTTCAGAAACGTAACGATATATACTAAGCTACAGCATAACTTAAATTACTATTCTTTCTGTACTAAATACTATTACTAAAATCACATCTGAGTAGCTGTGTAACTGTCTGTGAGACTATGGGTGTGTGAGTGTATGGATGTGTTAGTGGGTATGTGAGTAACTGTATGGGTGAAGGAGTGGCTGTGTTGGATAGTGAGTGTGTGTGTGAGTGATTGTATGGGTGACTTGATGGTTGTGTGAGTAGCTGTATAGGTGAGCAAGTGGGTGTCAATGGCTGTATTGGAGAGTGAGTGTCTGTGTAAGTGACTGAAAGGGTGAGTGAGTGGTTGTATGGATGTGTGAATGGGTATGTAAGTGGTTCAGTGGGTGAGAGGTTGTATGGGTGCGTGAGTGGCTGTGTCAGTGGTTGTATGGGTGAGTGAGTGGCTGTGTCAGTGGCTGTATGGGTAAAAAAGTGGGTATGTGAATAGCTGTATCAGTGATTAAGTGGCAGTGTAAATGGCTGTATGGGTGTCTGACTACCTGTATGGGTGAGTGAGTGGCTGTGTGAGTTTCTGTAGGGGCTATTGAGAGGGTGTGTGTGTGGCTGTATATGAGAGTGAGTGGCTGTTCTAGTGGCTATATTGGTGGGGTGACTGAGTGGCTGTTTGAATGGATGTATGGGTAAGTGAGTGAGTGTGAGTGGCTGTTTTGTACAATAAGTGTCTATCACTGGCTGTATAGGTGAGTGAGTGGGTGGGTGTGTGACTATATATGGATGTGTGAATAGGTATGCAAGTGGTTAACTGGATTAGTCAATGGATGTGTGAGCAGCCAAATTGGTACATGAGTGGCTGTGTGAATGGCTGTATTAGTGAGTGAGGGTGTGTATAAGTGACTGTATGGGTGGGCGATTTGATTGCATTACTGTCTATATGAGAGAGTGGGTGTGTGTGTGATTCATTGAATGGGTTTATGAATGGGTATGTGAGTGGTTGTGTGAGTGGACATATGAAAGGGGTTGCATGGGGTGTGAGTGGTTCTGTGTGTGATGTCATTTGAGATGTCATTAGCGATGACACTGACCAGATCATGAGGGATGTAATATCTGAGGTCATAAGCAGTGCATTGTGGGGGCTACGTTATAGTTAGCTCAGGTAACGAGAATTGCAGAATTTCAATGGTTTTGTAAGGGTGAAATCTGAGCCTTACTAAAAAAAAATCCTGTAACCTTTGTTTCATTCTGTGAAAAGAAAAAAAAAATATATATATATATACACACACATATATATACACACATACATATGTATATATATATATATATATATATATATATATATATTCACTGAAAAAAACCATAGGTTTCACACACGTTATAGTTGGGAATTAGCATTTAAAAAACCTTGCAAATTCAATGAAAAAACCATAGGTTTCACACATGTTATAGTTAGCTGGACATTTCACTCGTACAAAACCATTGAAATTCCCCCGTTATAGTTAGTTCAGCTAACTATAACTCGCGCACCCGCAATCCACTGCTGATGAAGTCACATATTACATCACTCATGACATGGTCAGTGACATCACTCATGACATCACTGATGACATCTCAAATGACATCACTGATGACATCATCCATTGAGTATGTGTTTCTGAACAATTTTAATATGTTTAATATAGGGACCTGTTGAAGAATGAGTGGGTGTACAAGTGTGTAAATGGATGATTTTCTGTGGTGCGCAACTGACTCTATAAGTGAGTCATTAAATGTATCTTGCTGCAGACTAGTGACTAAACTGTGTAAATGTCTGTATGTGTCTGTATGTTGGTGTATAAGTGGCTGCATGGTTTTGTGAATAGCTATATGAGTGTCTATATGAGTTATTGATTGCTTGTCTCAGTATCTGTATGGGTTCCTGAGTGTTTGTGTGGGTAGGGTGAGTGTGACTCTGTGCATACATGTGTGAGTGGGTGATTCTATGGGTGCATGGTTTTAAGAGTGCATCTGTGATGGACTGTATGGTTGAGTGAGTGTATGTATGGGTGTGTTCGGGATTGAGTGTATATCTCAGTGGTACATTTGTGACTAACTACATATGTGAAAGGCAGTATATATGCGTGTAAGAGTATATAAGTGGGTAGATGTGAGAGTGTGTGATTGTGAGAGTGACTGTATGGATGAGTGTGTGCTTGTATCAATGATTCTATAAGAGCGTAAGAATGTGGTACTATTTTTATGAGTAAGTGAACTTGAGTGTGTATAACCGCATAGGTGAGTAAATGGGAGTGTGATTATTTGCATGACTGAGTAGGTGTGAGAGTACCTCTATGGATGATTGGTAGTGTGTGAGTGTCTATATAGGTGTATAAATGCATATGATAGTTTTGTATGGAGTGACTGTAAGTATGAGTGACTGTACAGGTGAATGAGTGGAGGTGTATGTAGACCTAAGAGTTAATAAGTGGGTATGTAGTTATTGGTATTGCAGTATGTATGGTTTTGAGAATGCAACTCTTAAATTTTGAGTCGGTGTATCAAAGGTTATATTAGGGTGTGAGAAGATGTGGTAATTTATCACATGGATGACGTCATCAGTGATGTCATTTGAGATGTCATGAGTGATGTCATGAGTGATGTCACTGACCATGTCATGAGTGATGTAATATGTGACGTCATCAGCAGTGGATTGCGGGCGCGCGAGTTATAGTTAGCTGAACTAACTATAACGGGGGAATTTCAATGGGTTTGTACGAGTGAAATGTCCAGCTAACTATAACATGTGTGAAACCTATGGTTTTTTCATTGAATTTGCAAGGTTTTTTTAATGCTAATTCCTAACTATAACGTGTGTGAAACCTATGGTTTTTTCAGTGAATTTGCAAGGTTTTTTAAATGCTAATTCCTAACTATAACGTGTTTGAAACCTATGGTTTTTTTTTTGTGAATTTGCAAGGTTTTTTAAATGCTAATTCCTAACTATAACGTGTGTGAAACCTATGGTTTTTTAAGTGAATTTGCAAGATTTTTTAAATGCTAATTTATGAATGTATTATATTTTTTAAATATTTATTTTACAATAAGCTACCTATATATATAGTTATAGATTAACTTTATCCTTTAATATGGAATGGCTCAGTTTTTTTTTTTATTTGGATAGAGTTGAACAGCATAGTTAATATCTTCTATAAACTTATAAACACTTTTTTTTAAAGTGTTTTTGACGGTGCGCGCATGGTGCACGCATGCGTACGTGCTCCGTGTGCACATGCGTACGTGCTCCACGTGCGCATGCATGCGTACGTCGTGCGTGCTCCGTACGCGCGTGCTCCGTACGCACATGCGCGCGTGCTACGTATGCGTGTGCTCCGTACGCTCATGCGTGCGTGCTCTGTGCACGCACCGTGCGCGCATGGCAAGTCATGTGATTTAGAAACAACACTTTTTATTGGTTTTTAGTAGTTTCAGGTCATGTGATTGAGAAACAACACTTTTCATTGGTTTATAGTAGTTTCAGTTCCAGAAACTTCCAACACCACACCCACTCCCCTCATTATTACTTCTGATTCCCTGGGAGAAGGAGCTGAGCAGCTTTTCCAGTACTCCAGTACTTGAGAATGGCAGAGCAGCAGTCATCTTCTGGGAGTGAGCAGGAGACCCTTGTGCCACAGAGACAGAGGAAACAGAAAAACTCTTTTATATGGCAATTTTTCACTTTTCCAGAGGGGCAGAGGAAGGTGAATGCTCCAAAAGTCACCTGCACGATTTGTGGTGGTGTCTTATCAAGAGGAGATCCTAAAAAGAAATACTCTTTTAGTATCTTCACTATGATCAGGTACGTTAGAGATGTACATCCTGTGTCTTATGCTCGAGCTGCTAGAGAAAACCCTCCAGCAGCTCAGCCGAGCACATCCGCAGCAGCTCAGCCGAGCACATCATCGGCAGCTCAGCCGAGCACTTCATCTGCGGCGGCAGCTTCACCTGCTTCTGTTCCTCTGGATATACACCCTCTGTTTAAGAGGGTGCATATACGGTGCAATGCGTGCAATGCTCTTCTCTCTTATGGGGACACCAGCATTCCCCTAATAGAGAGCAAGATACAGCAGCACACATGCGGCACCCTATAATTTTTGTAATTTTTTTATTCCTCTGTTCCTCAATTAACACAACGGCTCTTTTTAGAGCCACCTAACATCTAAACACTTAAATTTGATTTTTAATTCTATTTTTTTAATGATTTTTTTTCCACCGGGCGCGCACCCAGCGATTTAAAAAAAAAAAAAAAATGTTTTTTTCACCCTTCATGGTCCTTCAGGGACCCCCTGACAAAAGCTAGGGGGTCAGGAACTCTTTACCCTGCCCCCTTTTCACGTTCTCCACCTTTCTTTTTCACTGTCACACACAAAATGGCGGACAACACTTCCTGATTTCGACCGATTCGAATGTTGACTGACATGTAACCACCAATCAGAATTACGCTCGCGCACGGCACCGTGCGCGCACGGTGCGCGCATATAGATATTTATGTACTTTTAACTGCAATTTTCTCAGGAACTACTGAACAGATTGACACCATATATGCAAAAGGCACATCCCTGACCTGAGGACTACCTCTTTGCCAAATTTCAAGTAATTCTGTTCAGCCGTTCGGGCTGTACCTTCGACTAAAGGTTCTATGGGAAAATGCATGGGGAAAACGAGTTTTGGGACCCCCCTTTTTTCTCAGCCCCCGCTTGACGAATCACCCCGAGACTTCCAGGGTAGGAGCTGAGCGGAGCGCCCCATTAGTTTTGAAAATTTCGCGAGGATCCGTCATCCGGCGCCAAAGTTATTCAAAATAGAATTTTCAGATTTCCTATAGAAACACGGTCCTAACTATAACTATCTACTGGCGACCACCAGTAGATAATATATTCACACACACCTACCTGCGAAATAACTTACATTTTCATTGTACAGGCCTGCACGGTAAAGGTACATGTGCAGTAAAAATTTGTGCAGTAAAGGTATATGCGTAGTAGTGGATGTGTGGTAAAGATATTGCGTGTTAATAACCATGTTATAAAGGCTGTTTCCCCTTTTTGTCTGTTCCCAAGGATTGTAGTACTGTAGGTCCTATTTTCTGGCTGTTTGAGCTTCCTTGTCAGTCCTCACACTGTTCCGGTGTCTTTACCTGAGCCTCTTAAAACACTCTCAAGGGAGTTACCCAAATGCCAAGACAAGGGACAGGATATGAATCAGACAAGGGAACCCTTTTCCTCGTGGACTGGAGACTAAATATAAGGTTTATATAACAAACCGGCAAACCTTGAAGTACAAATAAAAATGTGATATGGTATTTGAAAACTTTGACAAACCTTTTTTACATACAAATCACAGACATAAGTTATTACTAGATTGTTCAGGCCATCTTATCCGCAGATGCCAGTGGAAGTAAGATGCACCCTCTGATGGAACCACCAGACAGCTGTGGGTGCCACTGATCCAGACCTCGTTCTGGATCCAGCTCTTGAGGTAGTTTCAAAAGACTTGCCTTCTTTTTAAGAGTTGCCCTCCCTCAGCCCCAGGCGTGCAACACCCATTGGACTCAAAGGGCTTCAGCCCCCCCCCCCCCCCCGTCGTGTGTGGCAGCCCGGGATGAGACACCTTCCCGGGCAAAAAAGCAGCCGCACCCGAGCACTTCACAGGTCTTTAAAAGACCATTTGCAAGTTAATGAGGCTTTGCTGTTGTTTCACCCCTTCTAAGAACCCCTGCAGCTCCACTCTGCCTATTGCTTAAAGATCAGCCCCCCCGAAATTTTTGCTCAGCCCCCCCCCCCCCCCCCCCCCCGAAATTTGGCTCTAGTTGCGCCTCTGCTCAGCCCTATTACTTCAAACCGTTTGCCAGCTGTTCCTCCTATCGGACATCGCTCACAACCTCAGGGCAGGTTATCTGTTTTGTAGGTGTCACCCCTAGATTTCAGACTCGATGTCAAAAGGTGAGGAATCTTCATGTATTAGTATCCATCAGAAACAAGGTGTAAGTAAACATGCTGGGAGAAGGAATAAGCCAGACAAAAATATAGTATAGTTGTTCATTTACAGAGCCATTAAATCAGATGTACTGTAAGTTTTGAAAAAATAGTTCTACAACTGGAAGATCAGGTAAATTCTCTTTTTCGCATACAAATGTTTTATCAAATGCATAATGTTTATACAGACAGTGGTTCTGTGGGGAACCTTTCACGGATCCAGCCCTATTGGGCACCGCTGTTATAAAGAAAAAGACAGGTGCAATCACAGTGTCCGACATCAAGGTATCCCCAGTGTATAATCTATTATATCAAACATATCAAGTCTTCTTTAGGCTTGACATTGAAGCACAAATGGTTGTAAAGAGGGACTGCACTGGGATATTCTGGAACCTTTCGGAAATTTTCAAAGTAAAATTTATCAAGCAGTTGTGAAAATTATGTAGACCGTTGCAAAGTTCTTGTGAAAAAAATTCTCATCCCCGCCCTACCAGCTCCTGTGTACTGTACGCACCTGCAAAATTCCAAAAACGCATGTGGATTTTACACATTTATTCTGCCATCTTTTGTTTAATACACTTGACAGTATATTGGCAAATGTAAAGGGAACATTCTTGTAGCCTTTTAGAAACGAAAATAGGATGAAATTAGGATGACAAGATTATAACCCAGAAAACAATAACAATAAAATGACATTATTGTACTCTCATCGGATATTTATGAATGTCTTTAAAACATTTACAGACTGCAAAGGAGAAATTTACCTTTTATGCCAAAAAGCACGTCATAGATGTTCATCCTAAAGGGCCAGTGTAAAACGCTCATGATTAAAAATTGGGGTCATCCGAAAACAGGGTTGATGACAGACTGTCATGATCTGAACCCCAACTTCACTAGTCCTTAAAGCTTTTTACTTTGTGCTGTAACATGAAATACAACTGCTTGGTATACAAGTAGCACCCACATATCACCATTATTTCCTTTTCATTTATATACCTGCACCACAGATCTCCTCATCATACCTCTAGTTACAACATAGACTACATTTCCCATGTAAATGCTGCATGGTATGCATTTTATTTCGTTATTTTTTGGTACGGCCCACGATTAAAAAACAGAGGCATCTACGTCAGGTCATCTGTAACTCCAACTATTCGAACCCGCCACGGGTATAATTACCTCAAAATGTGCTTTATTCCTGCTTTCCGTGAATTTATGTAGCTCCTTGCAACTAGCGTACACCATCCTCAGTTATAAGGTGATCATCTGTGGTACCCAATAGGGCCTGCTCCCTTACTGCTTGATGCATCTTGTGCATGAGAAGGCCATAATCAAAGCAGACGCTGCAGAGCCTTAAAATTTGAAATCTTAAACGTTATGCATATTTACTGGTTTGTATTCCACCTGGACAGATGATCCCTACAAATAGGCCCTTGACTAGTTCAATTCCAACCAATGAACCCTAACAAAAGAAGACCTGCAGAACAGACAGCACATTAACAAACGTGATGCTGCTGAATGTTGCACCAAAGGCCTTCATACACAACTGCATAACTCCCCCAAAAATCTCAACAAATAGGAAAATATCAGCACAGTACTACTTATGCAATTTCCACGTTTTACAATGAATGCATTCTAAACACATGTTGTGATAAACATCTTCAGGTTCCAGCGCACAGCAACAAAGCTTGCTGTTCAAATTAATACACCTGTGAATATACATATATAATAATATTTTAGGCTACATTATGTATATACATAGCAAACAAGTGATTTGGTTGCACTAACTAAATATTGAAAATAACCAAAAGCCGTGTAGAAAAAAGTCTGCAAGTGCTAAATGTTGAATTATGGTTTGCACGCCTGAAGCAGGCGGAGCTCTTGGACGATGACCAAATCGAGTGAGGTTCACTGTAACTTTAGAGGTGAGCCTCGTGATCATGCCTGTGTGTCTGCAAAACCCTGTAGTAGTTTGATACAATCGCCAAGATCATTTTCAGCAGGGACTACGTGAATTATTGTGCATTAGATACTCTGTGTACACTGTACAGACGATTGGTATTGCATAGAAAAATTCAGATGTGTTTCACTCTGTGATAATAGATATATATTGCTAATGTACATATATATTTATATATTGTCTCATGGTTAGACAAGAAATAGATGCTTCACTTGGGTTACGTTACCATATATCTATGTACAAAATCAGATGCCATTATACAGTTGTTCCCCACCCCTCTCTTCTGCATAACCAGATCCACTAGCATGCTACCACTGAGGTGTGTGGTTGTGCATTAAAAGTTGCACACAAGACAAGTTCAGTAAGGCTCTTTTTGGGAGATGGGCCATCTATAAGTTACAAATGAGCATTTCCACACTGCCGGGAGTGAAGTAAGTCCAAAACAATGTAAAGGATAGGAAACAGCCACCGCATTATAAAGCCATATATAGTTTTCACTGGTACATTTAAAAACCATTATCAATGTACAGTAGGCTCAGCGAGTGCCGCAGAGAACACCTTAGGTGGTGTGATGTCTAGGATCTCGAATAAGCACCTTCGCTTTGCAGGCTGCCTTAATGTGCAAGGCCCAGCCGAATCTGAGACGCGAACCCAACTGACCCAAACTTTGATAACAGACAAAGAAATGTGCAAGACCCCGATGGGTAGGTAGTGCATTCAATGGGCGCATTCAAAATACTGCATGATATAAAAAGCACTTAAGCACACACATAAATGTCAGTCACACAAAATGGCTTGGATTCGAGGCGCTGTAGTCGTTCGATGCATCATGATAGCAATGTCCGTTGCAGCGGAGCTCTACAGGGCCCGTAGTCTTGCCAGCAGGGCCTCTACTTCGGGAACGGGCTCGGATTTGGTAGCCGAGCCGGCGGGTTCGTTCGCCTGCTCGTGGCTGCTTTCCGAATGACCGCCTGCCTTCCTTCCGGCAACTTTGGCCCGCGTCGTCGATGAATGCGACTCAGCATCGTAATTAAGTTCCTTTTCAACTGGAGCCCTTGAAGCGTTGAAGTTGATGTTGTGGCGTGAACGTGATCTTTCCAGTGCGGCCTTCTGGTTTTCTGCAGTAGGGAGTAAGAAAGGATAGCGTTAGAAAAGAAGTCCATAATACAGTGCTACATACCACATGCGCGGTTCCCTATTTGCAGTTATGAAAGGAAACCAACGAAAAATGTCAATAAGCAACGTTAGTTCTTCGATACCCTGTGTTTTATTTATTGCAAAACTAGACACATGTTTATCATTTACATGGTTGTCGCTTAAAATGTGAAACCAGGCCAGCTAAAAGGATTTGGTATAAAAATCTAAGATTATATATCCAGTTTTACCTCTTACTACCGAAAAAGATCACAGTTAAACTTTGGATTGCACTTCAAACTTTAAAAATGTTCATCTGTACAGTCGCTGAATCACAGTCACATATGTCTTTCCTGATTATGTACAAGTTACTTACCTTCAGTAACGCCTTATCTGGTAGAGACTATCTAGCCACAGATAACTTTCCTTATAATCCTCAGGCATCAAACTGGATCCCAAAAACTGCTGTGAGCAGTACCCCAGTGCACTGGTAGGTGGTGTAGTACAGCTCCGCATGACGTTGTCCACCCTTGAAGTGATTTGTGCGGTGCTTATAAATAGGTACCATCCCAGCACGCTGGCGTCTGTTTCTTTACGCAATTTTCCATGCAAGAAGCGCAGAGCCAGGAAGAGCACGGACCACTGGTGTGTTAAGCTAGAGCCCTTAAAAGGGAAACCAGTTTGCAGAGCGGCTCGATAGTCTACAAGATAAGGCGTTATCGAAGGTAAGTAACTTGTTCATATGATAGTGACTTCTAGCTTCAGATTCCTTACCCTAGATTAGCTACCCAAGACATACCTCACTGAAGGGGGGGATAGCGACATGGATCTATAATAAAAAAATTCTGCAGGACCGAACGGGCAAAGTTCGTCTCTCGTTGGACCCGACTGTCTAAGCAGTAGTGCTGCGTAAATGTGTGCAGGAAAGCCCACGTTGCTCTTTGACAGACATCCAGAACAGGTACTCCACAAGCTAATAACAGTGGTCGCAGCCTTGGCTCTGGTGCAGTGAGCATGCAAACTTTCAGGAGGTTGCTTTTTTGGCAAATACGTAGCAGATTTTGATGCAGAGAACCCTCATCATGAGATGGTCCATTTCTGCATCGCCTTTCCTGTTTTGGCCCTCATGTACCGCACAAAAAAAATGCTTTTAAGCACTTTTTCATGACTGCCAGAAAAAGACTTCCAGAGGGTGTGGCGGAGTAGAGCTTTTTTTGCAGCTAGTCTTGGCAATGTTTGATCTCACACAAATTTTTATTTGACTAATTATCAGTTTAAGGGTGGGAGCGGAGAACTTCAAGAGCAACATGCTGAAGACTTGAGTGAATCTCAGTGTTACAGCCATTTTGATTGTTTGGACCCCAAAGGGAGAGATACTGAGACTTACACTTATCAAAGTCTTTCCTGCTGTTCTCCAGTAGTGTCAGTACATTGTCATGGACCACAGGGGGAAAGCTGGTGCTGACTAGTATTCCCAAATTTTCTAATCTGGACCTGCCATGAGGGAGTCCAGGACTTGTTGATGGGTGGGGGAGGGGGCGGTGCTTTGGCATGGCTTCAGTGATATGGTCAAGGGTTCCAGAGCTAAAAGAAAGAGCAGAGGTGACAGGGGACATCCCTGCCTCGTGCCTCTGAAATAAAACTCTGGAGCCTATCTGTGCAGCAGGATTAGCATATTACCATTGAACCATCTTAAGCCAGTTTCCTACGATGCCAAAACATTTCATGGCCTGGAAAAGATACAGCCATTCCACTCGATCAAGCACCTTTTCTGTATCTAAGGAAAGTAACACTTTCTCAATGTTATCCTGCCTTGTACACCAGAAGAACAAGTTACTTACCTTCGGTAACGATGTATCTGTAAGAAACATTAGTTAGTTAGATTCCTCACCTTAGAATATCCCCAGGCGTCAGACTGGATCCGGAAGATTTTTCGTCAGCAATACCCCTTGCGCGTCGCTAGGCGTCGTCTGCGGCTCCGCGTCCGTCGTCGGCGTCGTGCGCCGGAATGACGTCGGAGTACTTAGACGCCGCCCTCGCGCGCTGACGTCAGTTCTTGTACATAGCTTTCCGCGCCAGGAACGCAGAGCCATGCAAAGACCGACACTGGTGCCAAAAAGAAAATCTAGGGGCCTGAAAAGGATAACCTTAACCCTAGATGTCAGTTCGCAGAACGGGGAGGATGGGTGGGTCGGTGAGGAATCTAACTAACTAATGTTTCTTACAGATACATCGTTACCGAAGGTAAGTAACTTGTTCATCTGAAAGAAACACGTTAGTTAGATTCCTCACCTTAGAATAGATACCCAAGCAATACCATCCCCGGTGGTGGGTCTGCGAACCAAGATCACACCAGAAAGTCCTGGACGACAGAACGGCCAAAGAAGCCATCCCTCCGGACTTGGCTGTCAAGGCAATAATGCCTGGCAAACGTGTGTAGCGAAGCCCACGTTGCCGCCTGACAGATGTCCTGCAAAGGGACACCTCGTCCCAAAGCAGTAGTAGCCGCTGTGGCCCGAATAGAATGGGCGCGCAGCCCAACAGGAGGGTCCTTTTTTGCCAAGGAGTAACAAATTTTGATGCACAAAACGACCCACCGAGAGATGATCCGTTTGTGCACAGCTTTCCCCTTCTTAGCACCCACGTATCCAACGAAAAGTTGGTCGTCCACCCGGAACTGCTTTGTGCGGTCCAAATAAAAGGAGAGCGCACGTTTTGGGTCCAGACGGTGGAGCCTCTCTTCCTCTTTGGAAGGATGCGGAGGCGGAAAGAAGGTGGGCAAGGTGACAGACTGCCCAAGATGAAATGGAGTCACCACTTTCGGAAGAAAGGAGGGACGAGGCCGAAGGACAACCTTGTCCGGATGAACAGACAGAAAAGGAGGCTTCGAAGATAAAGCCTGGAGCTCACTCACCCGTCTAGCCGAGGTGATGGCTACCAGAAAAGCAGTCTTAAGAGTCAGAAGACGAAGAGGACAATTGTGAAGAGGCTCGAAGGGAGCGCACATCAGGAATGTCAAGACAAGATTCAAGTCCCACTGAGGCATTACAAAAGGAACAGGAGGGAACGTGTGAGTAATGCCTTTTAGAAAGCGTGTAACCACAGGGGACTTGAAAAGAGAAGGCTGATCAGGAAGCCGCAAGAAGGCAGAGATGGCAGCAAGATAACCTTTCAGGGTGCCCAGGGCAGAGCCCTGCCGGGCCAAAGAAAGAAGAAACAGTAGAACCTCAGAAAGAGGGGCGGAAAGGGGATCCACAGCCTTTGCTGTGCACCATGCCACAAATTTGTTCCACCGGCAGGCGTATACCGTCTTTGTGGAGGGACGCCTGGCTGCCAGAATGATATCACAGACTTCAGGAGGCAAGTCAAATGGCATCAACTGCCGCCGCTCAATCTCCACGCATGGAGGTGGAGGCTGGACAGGTTCGGGTGGAGGACCGTCCCCTGCTGCTGCGACAGAAGATCCTCCCGAAGGGGCAGACGTATCGGAGGATCGGTCAACATACTGAGTAGCTCGGGATACCAGTACCTTCGTGCCCAATCCGGAGCCACCAAGATGACTTGGGCCCGGTCGTGCCTGATCTTCTTCAGCACTCTGGGCAGAAGTGGTATAGGCGGAAAGGCGTACAACAGACCGCAACTCCACTCGTGACGAAAAGCGTCGCCGAGCGAGTGCCGCCTTGGAAATTCCAACGCGCAGAGCTGCTGATATTGCGCGTTCTCTTCGGTGGCGAATAGATCTAACCAAGGCTCTCCCCACTGCTGAAAGAGACCTTGCGCCACTTCGGAGTTCAGACGCCATTCGTGATCCATCATGCACCGGCGGCTGAGTTCGTCCGCTCTGGCGTTCAGAGAGCCCGCCAGATGTTGAACCACCAGGGTGATGCCCTGGTGTTCCAGCCATGTCCAGAGGCGCAGAGCTTCCTGACAAAGGGTCCACGACCCCACCCCGCCCTGCTTGTTGCAATACCACATGGCGGTGGTGTTGTCCGTGAACACCTGCACAACACTTCCTCGGACAGAGGGAAGGAAGGCTTTCAGTGCAAGCCGGATCGCTCTCAACTCCAACAGGTTGATGTGGAGACGAGACTCCGCCGGAGACCAGAGGCCTCTGATCTCCGCCTCTCCCATATGGCCACCCCATCCCAGGAGGGACGCATCCGTCAATACGACATGCTCCGGTTGGGGAAGGGAGAGGCTTCTGCCCATGACCCAATCGCGGTCCGTGAGCCACCACTGCAACTGCTGTGCAGTGCCCTCCGAGATCAAGACATGGTCGGACAGGTTGCCGTGATGCTGGGCCCACTGAAACTTCAGGTCCCACTGCACAGCCCGCATGCGCCGCCTGGCGTGATGCACTAGTAGGATGCAGGAGGCCATCAGCCCCAGAAGCCGCAACACTAGCCTGACCGAAACCCAGGATAGAGGCCGAAAGATGGGAATCAGGGCCTGAATATCCCGGACCCGCTGTTCCGGTGGATAGACCCGGAACTGCACCGAATCGAGAACTGCTCCGATGAAGAGGAGCTTCTGAGAGGGACTCAGGTGTGACTTCGGCACGTTGATGGAAAATCCCAGCAAATGCAGGAGATCCGCCGTAGTCTGGAGGTGGGAGACGACTGCCTGGGGCGAGCCCGCCTTCAACAACCAGTCGTCGAGATAGGGGAAGACCGGAACCCCTGATCTGCGCAGATGAGCTGCGACCACCGCCATCACTTTCGTGAACACCCGAGGGGCACTGGTGAGGCCGAAGGGGAGCACGGTAAACTGAAAGTGCTCTTGGCCCACCGTGAACCGCAGGTAACGCCGGTGGGCCAGCAGGACGGAGATGTGGAAATATGCGTCCTGCAAGTCCAACGCTACCATCCAGTCTCCAGGGTCGAGGGCAGCCAGAACCTGAGCCAGAGTTAACATCTTGAACCTCTCCTTCCGGAGGAAGGCATTGACATTCCGGAGGTCCAAGATAGGGCGTAGGCCCCCTTTGCCCTTCTTGGGAACCAGAAAGTAGTGGGAATAACAACCACGACCTACTTCTGGACTCGGAACGCGCTCGACGGCCCCCTTGGCCAAGAGGGCCGAAACTTCCTCGTGGAGAAGATTCAAATGATCCCCCGAGATACGGTGGTGCTGCGGTGGCATGGCTGGAGGGGTCGTCTCGAAGGGGAGGGAGTAGCCCCTTCGGACGATTTGCAGCACCCACCTGTCCGATGTGATGGACCGCCAGTGGAGCAGGTGATGGCGAACTCTGCCGCCCACTGGCGTGAAATGGGCCTGAAAGCTCGGACTAGGAAGGCTTTGAGGCGGATGCTGCCGGGGTGGATGTGGGCTGACCGCGTCGTCCTCCAGAACCGCCTTGGCGGAAACCACGTCCGCGACCGCGCGCAGGTTGGGTCTGCGGCTGGTGGCTAGGCGCACGTGAGGAGGCACCCCTTCCTTGGCCACGAAAGGGGCGAAAAGCGGAAGTTTGCGATCGCGGGCCGAGAGGCCCAAGGACTTGGCCGTAGCCCGGGAGTCCTTAAAGCGATTCAGCGCACTGTCCGCTTTCTCGCCAAAAAGGCGAGTGCCATCAAAGGGCATGTCCATGAGAGTGCTCTGAACATCGCCCGAAAATGACGTGGACCGCAGCCAGGCGTGACGTCGAAGCGCCACTGTGGTAGAAATTGCCCTACCCAGCGAGTCCGTAGTGTCAAGCCCACACCGGATAGCGTGCCGTGCTGCATCCCTCCCATCGGCCAGAGCCTGGGTAAGTCGTGTCTGGACCTCCTCCGGACACAGGGGCAGCACGTCCTCCACCGCATCCCACAGAGAGTGGGAATAACGGTCCAAGAGACAGGCGGTGTTCAAAGACCGCAGGCCCAAACTAAGGGAAGAGAACAGCTTCTTGCCAAACTGTTCCAGTCTCTTGGAATCCCGGTCCGGCGGAGCGGTCGGGAAGGAGGATTGGGAGGTAGAGGCCTGGGTAACCAGGCTGTCGGGGGTAGGGTGTTGGGACAGAAAACTGGGGTCGCCCGGAGCAGGGCGGTGGCGCCTGGCGACGTTCCTGTCCACAGGAGGAACTGTGGAGGGCTTGGACCAGGTGCCCTGCAGAACGTCAATGAGGGCCTCATTGAATTGCAGCAGAGGCTCAGTGGAGCTTGCAGCAGACTGAAGCACCTCAGTGAGGACGTTAGTCCTCACAGCCACGGCAGGTAGCTCGAGCCCAAGGGCTGCGGCCGCCTTGCGCAACACCACAGAGAAAGCTGCGCCCTCCTCCTAAGCCACAGTCGGAGGAGAGACGAATCCAGTGTCCGGAGAGGTATCCAGGCCACTGGCCTCCCCCAGTTCATCTGCCCAGTCCTGTGACATTTGAGCCTGTGCGGCCAAAGGATCCTCGGATCCCTCCCAGTTGTCCCCATCATCCGATTCCTGGTATACAGGAGGAAGGTACGGAGCCGGGCGGTAGACATAATGTGTCTCTAGCGGCGCCGAACCGGCGCCAGCCCCGGAGCGGGACTGAACTGGGGCTCGACGTCGAGCGGAGTCGGCGTCGGGGGTGGTACCGGTGTCGACGCCGGCGGAGGAGGCGTGACGAGGTTGACCGGCGTCGGCGGGGACTCGGGAACGGGTCCCTCGGGCGCTTGCGGCGTCGAGGCCGGAGCCGGCGCCGGGGCCGGAGCCACCGGCAGGCAAGGCAGCCCTGTCGGGTCCGCGGGGCCCGAAGGCGTGCCAGCGGGCGTCGACGGCGGAGCCAGGCTCCTCATGGCCGAGAGGAAGGCACTGACCTCCGCCGGCGTCGCGTTAGTCCCAGGGACCGGCGGGTATGGGGACTTGCGCGGCGCCTGCGGCTCCGCCGGAGCCGCGGGGGTGGAACCACCCTGACCCTCGGCCGAGTCGCGCGACCGGCGAGGGGAGTCCGAAGAGCGGTGTCGCCTCTTGGACTTCTTGGAATGCTTCGACTTACCCGAAGACTTGGATCCCGACGACCGATGGTGACGTCGGCTGCGGCTCCGCGACCGATCCTTGGACCTCCTCCTGGACCGGGATCGAGAGGGGCGCGGAGCCGAGTGGCGAATCTCGAGAAGCTTACGGGACCGCTCCCGTCTAGCCTTCGAGGTCAGGGCCTTGCAGTCCGAACACAACTCCGCGTTGTGGTCGAGGCCCAAGCAGTACAGGCACCGGCGGTGATGGTCCGTAACCAACATCAGGCGGTTACAGTCAGCACAGGCTTTAAAACCAGGCATCCTACCGGCACCGGCGTCGTTAGACAAGATCAAAAAGGATCGAAAAAGTTAGTCAAAAAGTGACTAAAGGGGTAGCTCTCCCGGATCTGCGCTTACTGGCGCGGAAAAAAGAAGAACTGACGTCAGCGCGCGAGGGCGGCGTCTAAGTACTCCGACGACGTCATTCCGGCGCACGACGCCGACGACGGACGCGGAGCCGCAGACGACGCCTAGCGACGCGCAAGGGGTATTGCTGACGAAAAATCTTCCGGATCCAGTCTGACGCCTGGGGATATTCTAAGGTGAGGAATCTAACTAACGTGTTTCTTTCAGATGCTTGGGTGCTATTACGAGCCGCTCTACGATTGAGTTGCACTTCGCTTCTGTTCCGAGAAATAGTACCGCCTCTCTCCTGTGTTTCGAACCTCCCCAGGTTGTAAACGGGAATCGAGGTACTTTTTGTGGCTTACTGAACAGAAGCGACTTGCAGGCCTGTTGAACGAGCCGCATTCGGCTCTTGCAGGCTTGCTAAACGCTCCCCCACACGTCGGACCAGGAAGGTCCAAACCGCAGTCGCGGTAACATTCCTTTGTTGTGTCATATGGTGTGTCCTATGGAGTTCGGGGCTGTATGAGTCCAATACCGCCAGAACCCCGAAGACAGGCACATTGAAAGGGAAGGGTTTTGCCAATAACCCGCATTTTGGAATTCACGCACTGGAAGGTGTACATAACTGTTTTACGAGTAGTAATTCTGTAAAGACCACGGAAGGTCTAGTGACATCTGAATAGGTCTATGGTTGGCCTGTGGAGCCAGGGTGCTTCCCTTAAACAAAAGGGGAAATCTAACCTCATTTCTAATTCTCGCCTTATGTGGCAGGGTCTGATTGAGCTCCGTGGAAGTTAGCTCCTTACCCCCAGTAACCTGTTGCTGTGGTTTTCTAGGTACGCCCTGTTTGTGAATGTCTTTCCAGCCACCTGTACTTTGACCACACAAGTGTCGACAGCTTTGTGTATGCCCATAGTAATTGTGCTCTCCAGTCTATAGAACAAGATAAAGACCTTGGCTTCTCAGAGGCCACTCCAAAGCATAAGGAACCATTCTTTTTATTTACAGGTACAAAAGGGGCACGGCACATATGGGTGTGAGAGACATTAACTGTAGTGCGTTAGAACTATGTTAACGATAGGGTATTGATACTTGTGTGTTCTTTTTCTTTACAGATCCCCCTCCCTGCTGACCCCATCCTTTCCTTCCCTCACATGATCTCTCGATAGAGTCTGTGTTGTCATTCAGGCCTTTTGAGCTATCAGGAGGTGGAACCCATAGCGCATCGTACGTCTCCGAGGATCTGCGGACCTGACATGTAGAGAGTTGTGAGGAGACGGCTGCTGCACCGATTGGGTCATTGCCCGTGTGTAGGGAAAAGCTGGTGACACCCAAATGCCAGAGGAGGGCCACTGGGACCGTTGCTGCACTGATCAACTCATTGCCAATGTGCAGATACCAAATCAGCTATCCTGTTTGCCAGGTAGGGCCGCTGTGAAAGTACTGCAGTGCTGATCCAGCCGTAGTCCACATGCGGAACCAAGTCAGCGACCCTGCTTGCCAGGTGGGTCTGCCATAAAAAATTGCTGCTGTGCCGATAGGGCCATAGCCAGTGTGGAGAGGAGGAAAGATGACTCTCTGTGCCGGTGGATGGAAGTTGTGGTGAGGGCCTGGTAGTAGGAGTAGGAGTACTGGGACAAGGCAAGGAGCATGGTCTGGTCAATAAGGAGGCTGCTGTGGTGTCACATCCCCACACCAGTGGAGAATATTCCAAGAAACCTACCAGCATTGAGAACCTCCCTTCCCCCACCAGCTGCAGGGCAATTTATGAGGAACTAGAGGACACTTAACAGCAGGTCAAGCAGATCCACCAGGTCTGTGTTCGAAAGACTTTCTGGAGGCAGCCACTGTACCTTAAGCACCAGCGAAGGGGCTGTGGTCAGAGCCCCCCCTCCACCCCAAAGAAGCCTTGGGCTGCTCAACTGTGCTACTTGAGTCAGTTTCTCTGGACCCATAGTAGGCCATGCACCGGGACATGAGGAGTAAAAGGACTCAATACCCACTGTTGGCTGCAGTAGCTCCTGCTTGTACTGTAGCTCTCTGAACGGGGTTCTGACACAATGGTGTTCTGGCAAACAGATGAAAATACAATATAAGAGGTCCCATTACAATACTGAAGGACATCTGAAAGCAACAGTGGTGTTTGCTGCAGAGGATGATCTGAGAAAATCTTTAGTAAAAATGTGGGCTAAAATCAAGACACCCTCACACTTTACCCCCATGCGTTCCTGTGTCAACAGACAAAGAAGCTGCATAGGCGCTTAATGGTGTGATTTATGGATCACCAAGAGTGATCAAACACAAACGACGTGGTTGCAGGCCAAGGTGCACCTAGCTTAGGGAGAATACGGTAGTTAGTAAGTTGGCCTCTTTTCCCTGTTCAGCAGAAGTAGATTGGATCTCTAGCAAGGTGTCACCTTAACGTGAATTAGAATGTTTTCGGCACCTAGGGATTGAAATATTGAGGGATTGAAATACTGAGGGATCACGTAAGGATCACAAACTGTAGATAGCTTTATAAAAAATGGAAAGAGAATCCCCCATTCGCTCTTGATGTGGTGCCGTGCTGCATAGTTGAATTAAGCCTAAAGTTTTTGTCCTTCTTGAACATTCATCAATTTGTAATCATCACTCTCTATATACACCCACACAAACACACACATACATACATACATACATACATATATATCCACCACGATCGTTCCTTCGACGTCAGCAAAAAACGACGCCACAGCCACTGAATCCTTTAAACAGCGTGTTTATTCAAGTATAGGTTTTGGCCAAAACCTATACTTGAATAAACAAGCTGTTTAAAGGATTCAGTGGCTGTGGCGTCGTTTTATGCTGACGTCGAAGGAACGATCGTGGTGGATTATAGGGGTTCGCGACCCCGCCACGGCCCACCGCCGAAAGGGGCCCGGGTCTGTCCGCGACAAGGAGCTGTGGATATATATGTATATTACCTACTGGCGGTCGCCAGTAGGTAGTTATAGTTATGACCCCTTTTCCATAGGAAATCCGCAACATTCTATTTTGAATAACTTTGGCGCCGGTCGACGAATCCTCGCGAATTTCTCAAAATAGGTGGGGCGCTACGCTCCGCTCCTACCCTGAAAGTCTCGGGGGGATTCGTCAAGCGGGGGCTGAGATAAAAGGGGGGTCCCAAAACGCGTTTTTCCCATGCATTTTTCCATAGGACCTTTAGAACGAGCTACAGCCCGAACGGCTGAACAGAATTACTCAAAATTTGGCAGAGAGGTAGTCCCTAGGTCAAGGAAGTGCCTTTTGTAGGTTTGGTGTAAATCTGTTCAGTAGATTCTGAGAAAATAGCCTTTAAATCAATATATATATCTGAGCCCGCTTACGGTACGCTTACCGTACGCTTACGGTAAGCGTACGGTGGCGTGCGCGAGCGCGATTCTGTTTGGCTCTTAGATCTTAGTAAACATTCGAATCGGTCGAAACCAGGAAGCGGCGGCCGCCATTTTGTGTATTTCGCTCTGAAAAAAAAGAGTGAAAACAAGGAAAGGGGGCAATGAGGAGAGTTACAGACCCCCTAACATTTGTAAGGGGGTCAAAGAAGGACAGAAAAGTACAAAAAAACCATTTATTGATTTTTAAAAAAATCACGGGGTACGCGTACGGTAAGCTTACGGTAAGCGTACGGTAAAAAAAAATAAAAAAAAATAAATGAAAAGCAGATTTAAGAGTTTAGATATTAGGGAGCTCTAAAAAGAGCTGTTGTGTTTATGAAGTCATTTTTTTAGTGGTACCTACAAGTAAGTACCGATGCAGAGTCTAAGGTTCAAGAGGAAGACTCTGTTCCCTTCATCATTGAAGTGCACACCATCTCCTCTATAAATGTCTTGCATGTCATAACGCAAGTTGTTGTGGTAAATGGCACCCATACCATAGTCACGGAGGAAAGCAGAAACAGATTTGTTGACGTGCTTTCTTGCTTTGTCAATCTGTGGACAGAAATGATTGGACCAGTTCCATTTTTGCCTTTGGCATATGTTGGAAAACACAAAGGCAGTTTTAGGGAAAAGTGTAAACAGTTGTGCAAAGGTGTCCTTCATAAGCATTTCCAGACCTACCCCAGTCAAAGTGCCTAGGTCATTGCCACCACAGTGCACTATTATGAGGTCAGGGTGTTGGATTTGAATGAAGGATTTCACCAATGGCATCAATTGGTGCCACTTTAACCCTCTTTGACCAATCCATTTAATGTCTACATTTGGCAAAGCAAGGTCTCTCACCATACCTGTTTTCTCTGCAAACTTTTCACTCCAGAAGACATAGCTGTGCCCTACAATCCACACTGTGAACATCTTCAAAGGAGAACTGGATGCACTCAGGAGGTGTCTTTCAGTAGAATGGCAATATGAAAAGAAAGACAGTTTGGAAATGGAGGCATACATATTTTTTTCAAAACAAAAAGAACTGATTGGCTGTTTCATACCATTCTAGAATAAAAACTAGGCTGTATGTGTAAATTAATAGAAGCATGTTTTGTATTGGTAAAAAAAAATGTGTAACCAAAGAACAGTACTATGGATTTGCTGTTAGGTTTGAAAAGTCAAGCACTCTTGCTCTGTGGAATTGAAACATTGTTTGGCGAACTTCTGACCTAACTCAACACAGCAGTGTTCCATGAGCTGTTGCTATGGTAGCAGGCAGAAGTCAAGTTGGGGGAAGGGTACTAGGCAGAAGTCAAGTTGGGGGAAGGGTACTTTTGGAAAAGGGTTGGTTTTCAACCAATAGAAATGTGTGATTACATTTGAAAAAAAGGGGGAAGCACTGAGATTTGAAACTTACAAGTATATGTGTGGAAAAATAGAGGGAAAGTTTGCCATTATCTGGTTCTGCTGAGAGGAGAGAGGTGAACACAACAGAGATCCTGGCTCTGATAATCTGCTGTTTGAGTGTCACA
This sequence comes from Triturus cristatus, assembly GCF_964204655.1. Taxonomy (NCBI): domain Eukaryota; kingdom Metazoa; phylum Chordata; class Amphibia; order Caudata; family Salamandridae; genus Triturus; species Triturus cristatus. The sequence continues at coordinate 521,790,607 of NC_140591.1, forward strand.
TTTCTTTCACAACTAACTAATTTTAAAGGTGAGTTTACAGTTTGAGAGGGGATGTATGTGGTAACTTAAGAAATGAATAATAGAAATGGAAATTGTTTTTGTTGTAGTTACACATGGTGGTTTCATAATGTGTCAGTCTGTAAAAGTGATTTTCACTTGCCCCGAAAAAAAAAAGAGCAGTAAGTGTGCTTTCAAATTGGCAAAGAAATTTCGTTTTGGGACTAATGTGAAAACATGACTCTGTGTGGAAATAGGAATTACAGGCAGAGATTTATTGCGTATTGCTCTGGTGATTTCACAGTTACATTAGATGGAAAGGGGGAGCGAATTTTTGGGGGAAGAAGCAGAGTCTTAGCACACACCCATGTGCTTGCCATGTATAGTCATGCACAGTATTTACAAGCGAGTGGGGTTTTCAGGTTTCAGTCTGTAATGCAAATACATTCAGCATCACTAAGGCTGGTTGCCCTTGCTGGAGTGTAGGCAGTCACCGAGAATAAACATGGTGGTGGTCTGAAAAAACAGTTTGGACATGTGCATTTAAATAAATCAAAAAAAGTGGTTTCATAATGTGTCAGTCTGTAAAAGTGATTTTCACTTGTAAAAAGTGAGTTTCACTTGCCCCGAAAAAAAAAAGAGCAGTAAGTGTGCTTTCAAATTGGCAAAGAAATTTAGTTTTGGGACTAATGTGAAAACATGACTCTGTGTGCAGAGAGGAATTATAGGCAGAGATTTATTGCGTATTGCTCTGGTGATTTCACAGTTACATTAGATGGAAAGGGGGAGCGAATTTTTGGGGGAAGAAGCAGAGTCTTAGCACACACCCATGTGCTTGCCATGTATAGTCATGCACAGTATTTACAAGCGAGTGGGGTTTTCAGGTTTCAGTCTGTAATGCAAATACATTCAGCATCACTAAGGCTGGTTGCCCTTGCTGGAGTGTAGGCAGTCACCGAGAATAAACATGGTGGTGGTCTGAAAAAACAGTTTGGACATGTGCATTTAAATAAATCAAAAAAAGTGGTTTCATAATGTGTCAGTCTGTAAAAGTGATTTTCACTTGTAAAAAGTGAGTTTCACTTGCCCCGAAAAAAAAAAGAGCAGTAAGTGTGCTTTCAAATTGGCAAAGAAATTTAGTTTTGGGACTAATGTGAAAACATGACTCTGTGTGCAGAGAGGAATTATAGGCAGAGATTTATTGCGTATTGCTCTGGTGATTTCACAGTTACATTAGATGGAAAGGGGGAGCGAATTTTTGGGGGAAGAAGCAGAGTCTTAGCACACACCCATGTGCTTGCCATGTATAGTCATGCACAGTATTTACAAGCGAGTGGGGTTTTCAGGTTTCAGTCTGTAATGCAAATACATTCAGCATCACTAAGGCTGGTTGCCCTTGCTGGAGTGTAGCACTCTGGACATGGGCTTTTTAAAAAATCTGAAAAGTGGTTTCATAATGTGACAGTTTGTAAAAGTGATTTTCACTTGCCCAAAAAAAAGAGCAGTTTGTGTGCATTCAAATTGGCAAAGAAATTTCGTTTTGTGACTATTGTGAAAAGAAATGTAGTAATATATTTAAATACAATAAAGGATTTTTTTTTTTGTTTTTTTCAGGTATTGCTGAAGAGCAGTGAACAAAATTTAAGATGCCTACAAAATCCAGAGTTCAAAAAACGCTAAAAAAAAAACTATATTTGAAGACAACTGGAGGACCAAAGTTAGTAGAAGATGCTCATGTTGGGAAAAAGAAAAAATCTTCTGGTAAGCAGAAAAAACAATTTCTTAAAAATATATTCAAAACAAAGAAAAATGTACAAAATGTCTGTACTGGAAAGAATGTTACAAAAGGAAGAGAACAGGAAAAAATTGAGAATTTAGTTAATGCAAATATACCTTCTGCAACTGAAAAGATTTACATAAACAGAAAAACAGCGTTTAAAGAGATACGTAGAAAAATGTTTCAGAGAAGAGTTATGTCCAATTTGATAAAGGATGTGAAGAAATATAAGCAAAAGGCAAAATATTACAAGAGAAAAAAAGAAATTGAAGCCATTGCAGCAAAGGCATTAGAATTAAAAAGGAAACTATTCATATTAATTTTGAATAGGATGCGTACATTAGACAAAATGGTTAATGTACTGAAATCACATAGCAAAAGGAAAAGAGTAGTGAACAGAACAAACTTTTGTAAAGTGTTTTTAGGAAAGTGGATGCATAGTTCAAGTAGTGAACCTTTTTTTAATGAAGAGAGCTATTTTCAAAGTAATAGTTTGCTGCATGCAGTTGACACCAGAGGTCGTTCATACGAAGTAACAAATGGTTGCATAATGGAGAAGGAGATAATGGTTCCAAGAGATGAGGTACAAGTGATGGCAGATGAGGCAATGGGGAGACGTCCTAAAGCCCCAGTGTACACTTGGAATTGTAGTAGTATTTGCACTGTGCGTCAGGAATCTATTGACAAATTTCGAGAGTTTCTAAGAGAATATAGTAAAAAAAGTGTAAAACAGAAGATTAAGGTGCTTCAAAGTCTGGATCCATGCAGAGTGAGAGAGAATACTGGTTTGCAGGGTCATTCTCTGGCTTGTCTATCTAGAAAAGTGTGCAATAGTGTTTTCCATCATTTTAGGATGCTGGCTGTTCATCATACTGGAATGAGAAAGTTTGTGAGACGGTTGTATTTTGCCAAAAGTCCAGCAATAAAGTTAAATGAATTGAATAGGGCTCTGTTCCGAGGAACGGTATCAGATGTAGAGAAGGTTGTTGATGAAATTCAGTTTTGTTACTTTGGTCCTGAACAAAACAGTGCAGAGAAAGACACAGTAAATGAGGAAGAAGTGGAAGAGAATGTAGAACCTTCTGTAAGTAAGATATTTAATGATCACATAACAAAATTTGCAATAGTCTCTAATGAAAGACCAAATGTTACTTGTATTTGTTGCCGCAGAACTCATTATAGAAAACAAACTAGGAATGTTGATCTCTACAGAAAGAGTGAAAATGAAGATAATTATAAGTGGAAGGATTTTGCCACATATATATTTCTAGAAAATTGTTTTGAATTGGGTGAAGATCAGCGTATTTGTAAATACTGTTACAACAAGTTAGAGGAAAATAGAATGCCGACCAGAGCTGTACATAATAATTTAGAATTGGATGCTATTCCTGCTGAACTTTCTGAATTAAATACATATGAGTCTATACTCATTCAATGTGTTCATCCGTTCCAGACCATAGTACGTATGGAGCCCAAAACTGGTAAATTACCTCCTTCAGATTTACTGAGAGGTTTAAAAGGTAGAGTGGTGTATTTGCCCTTGGATTTGAAAAAAAATATGGAAACTATTGATGCGGATACTTTGGAAACTGAACCATTAATTATTCTGGTTAATGGTGTACCTACAAAGAATAAGAAGATTTGGCAGGAGCTGGTAGATGTGCGGAAAGTACAAAGAGCAAATTTGTATTTGAAAAAAAATAACAAATGGTATGAATCAATTTATATAGAAGAAGAAGAAGAAGAAGAAGATTTTCAAGAAGACACAGAAACACCAACTGGACAAATTGAAAAAGTGGACAAGTCAAAGGAAGAAGAAATTTATGAACATTTTAGCATACATCCTCTTCATTCGAAAGAAGTTATGGGAGACAATATTGATTATGGGAGACAATATTGATCTCTTTCAGATGAAGAAAGCAAAAGGAACTCCTGTGAGTGTATGGGAGGAGAGCTTGGAAGCTCGATGTTTTCCTCAGCTGTTTCCTAAAGGAAAAGGAGGACGATACGATGAACGTCCAGAAGAGATTCCAGCTTCAGAGTATCGGACTACAAGACTATATGCTGAAGATCCCAGATTTCGACAAAGTATTCCTTATTTGTTCCATCTTTTATTTGAAAGCGACTTGTCTGCACTGTCTTATGCAGTAAATCACATTTTAAAAAGTGGAGTACATTTACAAAATGTGTCTGCTAAGGATTTTATGGAGAAAGTGCAGCACCGAGATGATCATTTGGAAACACAACTGATCAATCTGATGGCTTGTCAGCGTGGGACAAATGAATATTGGTACCGACGCCATGGTGAACTAAAATGCATGTTACGGAATTTAGGAACACCAACATGGTTCCTTACCCTAAGCTGTGCCGAGTACGCTTGGGATGATTTACTGGATTTTCTACGAGAGGCCAATTCAAACATTAAAAACATTGAATACAAGACAGCAGGAGAACTGTGCTCATTGGATCCGGTTAATGTTTGCAGATATTTCAATCATAGATTTGAGGCTATGATGTCCTTCATCTGCAATAAAAAAAATCCACCCCTTGGAGAAGTAGTGGATTTCTTTTGGAGAAAAGAGTACCAGGCAAGAGGTGCTCCTCATATTCATATGCTGTTGTGGATCAAGGATGCCCCAAAGTTTGGAACAGATGCTGATGAAGCAGTGTTATCTTACATTCAAGAATATGCAACATGTGCTATACCAAAAAGCACAGAAGAGAACAAGTTAAAGGAGCAAGTTTTACGTTTCCAAAGTCATCGGTGTGGAAAATACTGTCGACGGAAATACAAGAGCAAAGAAAAATACTACACTAAATGTCGATTTGGATTTCCTAGACCTGTTCTTTCAAATGGAAGAGTAAACAGTTTTATGTCAGCTGTGAGACATACTATCACAAGAAAATCACCTAAGAATACCTACAACCTTAAAAGAAAAGAAGAATCAAAAAATATAAATGACTACAACCCAGTCATTTTATCCATGTGGAATGCTAACATGGATATACAGTATGTAGCTGACAATTCCATTGCTGTTGCACGATATGTAACGTCTTACATTACGAAATCAGAAAAAACAGAATTGAAGGAAATGTGGGAAGAGATTTCTCACGAGAAGACTGTCAGTAAGAAGCTGTACAGTTTCAGTTTGAAGATGTTATCGCATCGAGAAATTGGATCCTACGAATGTTCAGATAGGTTATCTTCTGCAAGTCTCTACTCGAAGTCAAGAAGAATAATTTGGGCAAGTTTAGGCCTTGCAGCAATGAGAAATCGGGTACTGAAATCTGTAGGAGAAATTGAATATTTGGTCGAGAATGACCCAGAAAGTACAGATATATTGAAAACAAACATGTTGGACACATATTATCCCAAGAGAAGTCAACATCTGGAGAACATGTGTCTCTATGAAGTGCTGCAGAACTACATTTATTCAAGGAAAGCCGCAGAAGACATCAATAATGGAAAATATAAAGTCGTTGGTGAAGAAGTATGTTTGGTGAAGCAAACAAAAGGAAGTTTGATAAATCACCGGAAGCTGAGTTGTGACACTACTGACAAGAAAGAATTTTACTACTTGGCTCTTTTACAGTTGTTTAAACCATGGCGTACAGAGGATGAACTACTGGGAGAATTTCAAAGCTATGAAGATTCATTTAATGCTTGCAAAGACAGCATACAATGCAATACATTCACAACTTATCTGCAAATGTTAAATGAAGAAATTGAACAGGAAACTACAATTGCAGCAGAAATAGCTAGAGACAGTTCTCAGGACAGCCAAAGTTCAGGAACACACAGTCAAGATCCCCTAGGACAACCAATCATTGAAAATGAAGCATCAATAGCCATGAATGAAGTGGAAACGGCTATGAATCAAGCTCAAGAAGAATTTATAGACTTAGAAAATTTGGAAAGACAACTGAATCAAGAGCAGCAACAAATTTATGAAGAGATCAAAAACAAAATTGATCACGGATTTCTACATGTAAAAAAAGAGTGCTCATGCACATCATTTCATCCAATCAGGATGTATGTAAGCGGACAAGCTGGAACTGGAAAAAGTTTCCTAATAAAAGTCATCAGAAGCTACCTACAGCAAAAAACGGATTCTACTTTGTCTTGTGTGGTTACTGCTCCAACTGGGTTAGCAGCATATAACATAAAAGGAATCACCTTACATCGTTTGCTAATGTTACCAGTGGAGCATGAGAACAAAATACAATTCAACAAGCTAACTGGAGAAGCATCCTTGGAAGTTTCAAGAGTATTGAAGAAGATGCAAGTTCTCATTATTGATGAGGTGAGCATGGTATCAAACCTAATGCTTGCCTTTGTGCATTTAAGAATGCAGCAAATTTTGAAGACAGACTATGACGTGTTATTTGGTGGAAAACACGTCATAGTTTTTGGAGATCTTTTGCAACTTACTCCAGTTAAAGGACAACCAGTGTTTAATACTGTGACACATGAAGACACGAAGAAGTCATTGGGAAGCATCGGAAATACAAATATTTGGTCCTTCTTTGAGTACAAGGAACTTACTACTAATATGAGGCAAGCAAACGATGAAGAATATGGAAGTATTCTGAAAGATATCAGGATTGGACTACTGACAGAAGTTGGCAAAAAAGCATTACAGAGTCGGCTGCTACATAATTTATTTCCAAAGGAAGAAATAGTTGCAGAGAAGATATACAAGAACATTGCATAAAACAAAAGTGTCATCTGCTTAATGCCAACTCTACGTGAATGCTCAATATTCAATGAGGAGCTTTTGAAATTGGAAAAGGAAGAGATCAGGAAATTGGAAGCAGTGGACAAAATTGAGGATGGAAGAATTACTGTCACAGTAACAGGCAAACTGAAAAATAAATTGGACTCACTAGAGAAGAACATCTCCAAAACAGCTGGATTAGAAAAAAATCTATATGTTTGCATGAACTGTAGAGTGTTTTTAAGGAGAAATTTGGATGTTGAGAAAGGTTTAGTTAATGGAGCGATGGGAAGAGTTGTGGGTTTTATTAATTACCAGAAAAAAGAAGGAGTTGAATGTTTAAAAATAAAATTTGATCAGATAGATGAAGTTAAAGATATTTGTCGTTGTACAGTTCGTTTTATGCTTGTGAAAGACTTATATGTACGTAGGAAGCAGTTTCCGTTTTCTCTAGCATATGCTGTAACTATTCACAAGTCTCAAGGATTGACTGTAGATTGTGCATTTGTGAACATTGGTTCAATTGTGTTCAAAGAATGTATGGCATATGTTGCTTTGTCACGAGTCAAAACATTATCAGGTTTATTCATGATAGACTTTGATGAGTCAAAAGTTAGTGCTGATACAAACTGTGTAAAAGAGTATAATAGATTAAGAAGAAGCTATGCTCCTCATTTAGGTCAGTATCCTGTGTTGGAGAAACGTGTAGTTTCTCGTAAAAGAAAAAATGAGAATATCTGTAGTGAAGATGTAGAGAAGAGGAAAAAAAAGAGGAGTGATGTAATTGCAAGCAAAAAGAAAAAGGAAAATGAAGAACAGGTTGTAGGATGTCATTTTGAAAATAGCTCTGGTGTCAACTGCTACGCAAATGTAGTGCTGAATGTTGCATTTTATCTGGAAAGTTTGCAAGAGCAGATAATAGTAAATCAGGGAAAAAGATTCTGTTCAGAGCTGAGTCTCCTTTTTCAAAAGCTGAGTAAAGATAAAACTCAAATAGAAAGTGCTACTGACATTAGAAAACTTTTAGATGTATGTTCAGGACGAACCAGTTTTCTCAAAATGAACAGCAAGATGCACATGAATTTTTGATGTATTTTCTTCAGGTAGTGGAAGAAGAAGGAGTTCCCATTGACATTTTTTTTGGTCTCTCTTATAAATGGGAACATAGTTGTGATAATTGTTATAATATATGTGGCTCTATTGTTGATAATGAAAGGTTTATTTATTTGACATTGCCAGAGAGTAAAACAGTCACTTTTGCAAAATTAGTTAAAGATGCTAATCATAGCATGAAATGTGGTGAGTGTAATTCTGACATGTTTTCAACATTAATTTTAAAGGAATACGGACAGTATGTAATTTTAATGATGCAACGATGTAGAGCTGATGGTTCAAAATTGGATACTTTAATAAAGAAGTTTACAGGACAGCAATTATCAATTTCAGGAAAAACTTTTTTAACTGTTGCAATAATTTTCCATGATGGACCTAGTGTTACTTCTGGACATTACACAGTTTATCTTAAATGTGAAAAAGGCTGGACACTGTGTAATGATTCCCAATTGATTTTCAAACAACGTTTGCCTTTTGATTTAGCAAATTCCTATCTAATCTTCCTGAAACCTAAATTTTAGAGAGACTTGGCAAGATCTGGACAAAACAATTTTACCATTTTACTGGATTACCATTGCAATTTTGTAAAAAAAACATTTTTTAAATTATCATTTGGCCTAATGGAAAGATAACCAATTGTAATGTGGACTTTTTTAATTTTTAATGAAACTTTGAAAAACCAATAATTTAGAGATTATCGGTAACTTCTGCACATTTTAAATTTTGGAATGTTATTGGACTGCCATTGGAAATTTTTTCAAAAATGTTTTAAAAAATTACTATTTGGCCATGTGGAAAAGTAACCAATTCTATTGTGGACTTAATAAATTATTCAAAAAATTTTCGTGAACCAAAATGTTACAGAGAATCGGTGAGATCTGGACAAATTAAACTTTAGAATTTTATTGGATTACCGTTGGAAATTTATTCCCAAAAAAAATTTAAAATTACTATTTGGTCTAAAGGAAATGAAATCAGATGTATTTTGGAGTTATTTGAGATATAATATTGTGATTATACTTCTGAAACAAACATATCAGACGGTATTTTAAAGAAATAACTATTGGTATTAGATGATATTTTTTTACAATATTATGCATTTCTATAATGTTAAGTTTAAGTAAAAAGAGATTCTGGGCTTTTTTATTACAATCTTTGTGATTGTTATTTTTTTTTGCCCGCTGTAAAATGATGAATGCAATTGCTTTCACAATTTATAGTGAAATGCAATATATTCTGAAAACAGCAAAAATAAGGCAAAAATATTTTTTGGAAAAAAATGTAAATATGTGTACTGTATTATAAAATGTTTTTAAAATATTAATACTTTTTTCTTTTTTTCCAGAGAGATATAGAAAATTTTCGAAAACTACAAACATTTTTAAAACTATTTTTTAAAAAAACAAATGAATAAATATTTTTTTGAGTGAGTATGGTAAGTCAATAATAATAATTGTAGTCTCTCAAGGACAATGTAATGTGATAAATGATTTTTAGTGTTTTTAAAAAAAAAAAAAAAAAAAGTACGCGCACCGTACGCGTACGGTAAAAAAAAAATAAAAAAAAGTTTATAAAAACATATGTAAAAAAAAGATGAAAGATAAGGTTGGCTCTTAAAAGAACCGTTGTGTTCATGCAGGGACAGAGGAAAGGAAGCATGGGAAAATTATTCAAAGCGACAAATGTGCTGATCTATTTTGTTGTTCACTAGGGAAACACTGGTCTCCCTATGGCAAATTAGATCTTTACAAAATGTGCAATGAATATCAACCTTCCGAAATCGAGGGTTCATTTCCAGAGGGCCAGCAAAAGGAGATTCTCCCCCCACAGATGAAGGGCTCACCTGACCTGCAGAAGAAGGAGTCAGCCCTGCAGATGATGGTTCAGGCTGAGCTACTGTGGATGTACTGGCTCGTCTTTCTGAAGAGTTACCTCCAAAAAGATGACCATGTGTCCTTCTGTGTACATCCTGGAGGTGTCTCTTCATGGTGTGATTCCCAAAGGAATACTTCCTGTTAGGATTACCTCTAGAAAGTACACGCTTACACAGCTTACAAGTCACTAAGGGTGCATTTACCTTTTGCTGGCCTTCTGGAAAAGTAAAATAATCCCATACATAAGAGGGCTTTTGTTTCCTCGATCTCTGCCTCAAGACAGTGCTGCTAGAGCTAGCCTCACTCTCAGAAGAGCTCTGCTGTTCTGCCATCGTATCCCAAAGACAAACCAGCTCCTTCTCCCAAGGGATCACAAGCAGAAATGAGGGGAATGGGTGTGGTGTAGGAGAGTTCTAGAACTGAAAGTAGTTTCAACCAATCAAAAGTTGTGTTTCATGATCACATGACCTACCGTACGCTTACGGTACGCTTACGGCAAAAAGTACGCATGCGCGTAAAAAAGACACGCGCTTGCGCGCATGCGCATAACAGTCACAACCCGACACTTCCGCGTAACGTGCGCGTGTGGCGTAAGCGCGTACGCGTCCCACGCGCAGTACGCGCGGCAACGCAAAGTGCGTAACTATACGCAAGCAGCGTAGATAGATTACGGACGTTGCGTAAACCGTACGCTTACCGTGAGCTTACGGTACGCGTACTAAAAAAATATTTTTTTTTTTAAAAAAGTACTGCAAATAAATTTTACATGTTTATTTTAAAAAATATATTTAAAAAAACATATTAAAGAATTTTAAAAATTTAATCATAGTCTTTATAAAAGGTAAAATAATTAAATTAAAAAATATGTTCGAAAAAAAAAAAAAAAAAAAAAAATTAGCATTTAAAAAACCTTGCAAATTCACTGAAAAAACCATGGGTTTCACACACGTTATAGTTAGGAATTAGCATTTAAAAAACCTTAGAAATTCAGTGAAAAAACCATGGGTTTCACACACGTTATAGTTAGGAATTAGCATTTAAAAAACCTTAGAAATTCAGTGAAAAAACCATAGGTTTCACACATGTTATAGTTAGCTGGACATTTTACTCGTAAAAAACCAATGAAATTGCCCCGTTATAGTTAGTTCAGCTAACTATAACTCGCGCGCCCGCAATGCACTGCTGATGACGTCACATATTACATCACTCATGACATGGTCAGTGACATCACTCATGACATCACTGATGACATCTCAAATGACATCACTGATGACATCACTGATGACATCATCCTTGTGATAGAGTGGCAGACCTCCTCTTCCCCTAATATAACCTTTGATACACACAATCAAAAATAGAAATTAAAATTTTAAAAACAATGGACATACCAATACCAGTTACAACAACCTATACAGTAATTCTAAGATCCAAATACACATCCACTCATTCACCAACAGTCCTATACAGTCACTCATACATGTACTCACTCATCATATGTACTCATACACGTATACATCCTGTTACACAATGCCACTCATCCATAGAGGTACTCACACACATAGTTAGTCATGCTAATAAAGAATCAAACATACATTTACTTGCATATACAGTTATACACACACCACCACACTTACTTCTACGGAAACTTACATATACTTAGTCTTTTAAACAATCACTTATAGAAACACATACTTATTCATACAGGAACTCTTTCAATCTCTCACTCTCACATATACTCACATATATACACCAATAGTCACATATACTAGTTTAAAACATATGTAGTTACACATAAAGACACTATTGAGACAGTCATTCACTCACTAACACACCCATACATACACTCATCCACCCATACAGTCCTGCACACATGCTGTCTTCAACACATACAAACAATGAGTCACTCATTCATGCACCCATGCACTACGTAATACCCCTCACCGAACCAGACACTCACACTCATACTGATACTCAAAAAACCAACTAATAACCTATTTAGACACTCATGTAGCTACACACCAACCCATGCAGCCACTTATACACAAAGTGAGAGACTGATACAGATATTTACATATTTAAACATTACTCACTAAGCCATGTATTCACTAAGATACACTTAATCAGTCAGTAATACAATCAATTTTTCAAAAACAATTCATCCATTTAGACACTTATATACCCATTTATTCTTCCATCGACCTTGAGATATACATATATAAAACATATTTAATTTTCAGAAAAACACACATTCACTGGATGATGTCATCAGTGATGTCATCAGTGATGTCATTTGAGATGTCATCAGTGATGTCATGAGTGATGTCACTGACCATGTCATGAGTGATGTAATATGTGACGTCATCAGCAGTGCATTGCGGGCGCGCGAGTTATAGTTAGCTGAACTAACTATAACGGGGCAATTTCATTGGTTTTTTACGAGTAAAATGTCCAGCTAACTATAACATGTGTGAAACCTATGGTTTTTTCACTGAATTTCTAAGGTTTTTTAAATGCTAATTCCTAACTATAACGTGTGTGAAACCCATGGTTTTTTCACTGAATATATATATATATATATATGTATATATATATATATATATATATATATATATATATATATATATATATATATATATATATATATACACACACACACACACACACACACATATTTACACATACAAAGAACGCTTATCAACATCCCAGCCAGCTCTGTGTTTGCACATTATTTGCTCTGTTGCCCACCATTCGCATATGTCTGAAGCTCCTGATTATCGATTGCTTATACTGGTTGATTTTACTGAATTATTTGACAGATGTATGCCAATAGGTTGCTTATGTTTTACATATTACAATAGTTTGCTTTTAGATCATCTCTGATGTCATGTTTTCATCCAAAAACCTAGTGGGCTCCTATTTGGATATTCATGAATAGGACATCAAGTATTGCATAAGATTCTTCGCCCACTGCACCAGAAATCACTGGTACACCAGCCTGTTTTCCTCCACCAAATATTAAGTTGGCATACCTGCCCCACCTGCAGGCAATGGAACTCAATTGCGTGTAACCAAGATTAGTTTGACCATAGGTTTGGTAGTCCCATGGCACTTATTGGTAGGACCTGCATGGCCATTCCCCCAACAAGGACTGAGTACTGATGGAGGAAAGGGTGGTTTGAAAAATGTTAGACACCTTACTAGGGACTGATCCTCTAGAAGGATTCTAATTTGCATCTGTTGGATGGAAAGGATCAGGCAGGTTTTTTTGTTTAACGTTTAGCAAAGCTTAAGGCACAGGATCATCCTGCTTGGATACTGCCTTGGTTGGCCCTGGATAAACAGACAAATATTAGGTCATTTGTTTTGTGTTCCTTAGCCCTCTAAGCCACCCAAGGTTCCAACTGTCTCAGCTCTGGAAAGGATTCCCTAGGATAAAAGAAACCATATGTGTTAGATTTCCTGCAAAATTGACGCTGGCTCATCTGACGAAGAGGTCGACCAAAGCAGCACCAGTAAGACTTCTATCTGGTTCTGATCCGCTCTTACATTTATGTATGAAGTAGTATGAACATTTAAAGGCATATTTCCTGTGCTTGAGCATCTACTTGTGGAGGGTCTCTTCCACAAGAAGATGATGTATGTAATTCTCTTACTGTTCACAGAAGGACACAGAGAACCAGATTCTCTGTCTCATAGTAAGGTCAAACAACGTAGGACTCTCCCTTCCTAACAGTTGTAAGGGGCCATTTTTGAGAAAACGTTAGGCCTCTCTGTCTTTATCCGACCACAGTCACCACAACAGCTACCTTGTTTACTGGAGACCATAAAAGTGTTGTGAATAAACAGTCTTTTTGCATGTTTCAACCCCACTTGTGCCACTTTTTTTGACTACTATGCATTGGTGTAATGGCTCTGAAATCCCCTGAGCCCTGCCTGCTAACCAGGACCCAGTGTGTGTGTTCTGGCCCTTAAAAAGGTGCATGGTTGATTGATTTATAACCAATTGGCCAAGCCTTACTTGTAAATCCTTGATATGGTACCAGGGGTACTCCGGGCTTTAAAGCTAGAGTGTCCCCTCAGGAACTGAAGCACTTGTTGTGCCAGCCTGAGCAGTATACATGGCTGCCAGCCTGCCACTACAGACTGCAAGGGCAGTTTGAAGCTGCTAACTCGACTTTGCCATTTACCCACACAAAGAAGGCCCTTCATTTTGGTGTCTAAAAATATATTAAAATGTGCTTTTTTAGAAATTGGTGTTATAAATTGTGTCAGATTTCTTGAGTGTCAGTTATTTTTTCAATTGTTTTCGTGCTGTTTACATGCTTTATACTTATTTCTTTATATAAGCTTGACTACTCCGAGCCACAGTTCCCCAGGGTTCAGCTTAGGATTTAACAAACTAAACCTACTGGTCCTAAATTACGAGTTATTTACCTTCGGTAACGATGTATCTGGTAGAGACAATTCGAGCCGCAGATTCCTTCACGTAAAATTATCCCCAGGCGTGAAACTTTTTTGCCACAGCATCCCTGCGCGCTGGGGGCGGGGCGACATCACGCGACTCCGCCCAGGCGTCGTCCGCGTACGCGATGTCAGCGAGGTCACATAAGACCCGCCCTGGCGCACCTACGTCAGTTTTCATCGGAGCACTTTTCCGCACCACAACGCGGAACCACCAGATAAAAAACTGTGGAAGCAAGGGAACAGTGTGCGAAGAGCAGAAAGATTGGAAAAAAACGTTGTCTAACACCACCACCAGAGTAGTGCCAATACCGCAGAACCCAAGGGCAGGGAAAGAAGAAAAAAGAACAAGCAGAAACCTGCGCAGTCACTCTGCCAGCACATAGACAGCCTCCCATTCCTGTGCCCCGAAGGTAAGAACATGCGTAAAGTCATAGAACATGCGTAAAGTCATGGCACATGTAGTAAACCCCCCCCCCCATCCTGAGCAAGGAATGGAACCAGTCCCAAGACAGACGGGGACAACGAACATCCAAGCCACCCCAACCTAGAGGGCAACCACCCACAAGGACAAGGGCATGACATGGCCAGAGGACCCTCAATCAAAGGATAGCAATGGAAGGAAGGGAGGGAGGACAGGGATAGAAAGCAGTCCCCCCCCAAACCTGGAGTAGCCAGAGCAGCAGGGCACCGGAACCCCATCCTCCAAAGAACCAAGGAGGAATGAACTGCCCCCAGACGGAGTCACCTGTCAAGAACAAGGAAGGCCCTCACAGGAGACACAGCCCCCCACCGGGAGGCGAGTAGCGAAGACCAACCCAAGGGTCCTCGCAGAATAAGCGAGGAAGGGCAGGCCGTGAAGGAATCTGCGGCTAGAATCGGCTCTACCAGATACATCGTTACCGAAGGTAAGTAACTCGTACATCTGATAGAGACTACTAGCCGCAGATTCCTTCACGTAGAATAGATACCCTAGCAATACCCACGGGGAAGGAGGGTCTGCAAAAGGACCCCACCAGCCAATGCAGAACAGAGGGCCCCACAGGGGACCAGATCTGTGGACCAGGTAGAACCTCGCCCCTGCCAGGCCAAGGGAACCCCCCCACCAGCAGAACCCCACCGACCCCAAGGGGATGTAGGAGGCAAAGAAGGCTGAAGAGGCTCGTGCCCTCACAGCAGAGGAACCAAGAGTAAGGATGGAGAGGCCGAAGCACCCCACTCCCCCACAAGGCAACATAGATGCTGCCCAATGCCAAGGCAGGAAAGGCGGAAGAAGAAGAAGCTTAGAGGGCCCAAGGAAACGAGGGAAAAGAAGGCAAACCCACTCCAGATGGAGAGCAGCCTGCCAACCAGAACAGCGCCAGCAGTCAAGCCGCCAGAAGCAAGCAGAACAGCCCGAGGCCCCAGGAAGGCCGAGTAGGCGACGCCTGGCAAGGGAGAACACAGGATCATCCCAAACCTCAGGACAGGAGCAGGGAGAGGAGGAGATGCCCGGGCCACCACTATGAGTGGCCGCGTACACGACCTCAGGAAGCAAAAGCAACCTACCTAAACGCCATGGAGAACAGGCACCCGAAGGCGACCCGAACCCTCTAGCAGAGTGCAAGCTATATAACAGCTACCACTACCCCACATAGGGTACGTTAAGTCCCAAGATATGGGGACCCTCTTAGGAAGAACTTCCGCAGCAGAGGAAAAAACAAAAGAGCCACGGGGAAAAAAACACCCCTCGCTGAAGGCTTGACAAGCAGCCCAAGCAAAGCAGAAGGCCCAATCTCAGGGCCAAGTCTGCGCAACAACTCCTGCAGAATCCACACACCATTAACACAAGGGCCGTCCAGCAGCCAACAATGTCAAAGTCCCAAGGAAGGACGTAAACGGCCAGAAAACACTCCACAGCTAGAACAACCGGCCTAAGAAAGCCCAGAAGCAACCCAACTCAGAAGTCACTGAGGAGGGAACGGAGGAGGAGGAGGATAAGGCGGAGGAGGAGGAGGAGGACGGAGCCCTGCCAAGAGCCTTTGGATGGCGGAGTCGGCCGGGGCATGGAACAACAGGCTGCCATCAAACGGAAGGTCGATGAGTCGCTCCCGAATATTCTCAGGGAATACTCTGTCCCGAAGCCAAGCATGGCGACGGAGAGCGACTGAGGAAGCCATGGCTCGGCCCAGCACCTCTGAGATGTCCAGAGCAGAGCGGAGAATAAACGCCGCAAGCTCCCGGCCATCCAAAGCGTGATGCTGTAAGTCCACTGGACCAGACTCCTGGGACGGCGCAGATCCCAGAGACTCAGCCGAGTCCCACAAACAGGAGGAGGCCCTAGCCAGCACACACAAGGTGTTAAGGGGCTGCAGGGCCGTGCTGGTCGAGGCGAACATGCTACGCCCCCAAGAGTCCAGCCAGCGGGCCTCTCGGGACGGCGGAGTCAACAGTGGCGGCAGGGAGGAAAAAGCAGTCCGCAAAAGGGGACTTGCGGCTGAGGGGTGAAGGGAAAGACACGCCGGGTCACGCGGTGCCCGGAGGTGCCGGCGCAGAAGATGCTGCGGCACCGGGTCCCCTGAGGCAGGACGCCTCCAAGCCCCCGTCAAGGAAGAAAGGACCGAACCTTCAAAGGGAAGTAAGATTTCCCTCCCACCAGAGCCCTGGTGGAGGACCTCCAATAGATGGTCCGCCGGAAAGTGAGCCACCTGGTCAACCATGCGCAGGATGCCCACAGCCGTGGACACGGCGTGAGCGAAGGCCGCCCCCTCCTCCATAGGGCACCGCGGTGGAGAAAGCAGCTCCTCCGTGGGCGACGGCTGTAAACTAAGGCGGCAGTCCCCGAGGCCAAGCGGGACGGGCAAGGGCCAGACTTGGAAGTCAGTAGGAGCCGAAGAATGAGGGACCTGCCGCTCTTCCGACGATCCCCTTTGCCTCAGGAAGGGCGGGGAGCCGCCCTTCGATGCTGGTGAAAAAGCCACCACACAGCGACCAGTCTCCGGGGAAGACGACACCAATATACAGCCTAACTCCGGAGAAGAAGGAGCGTCCTTCGACTAAACCGCGGTACGACCCCAGCGCGGAGCCGTAGAGTCTGCTGCTTGAGGTAGGACGTCGGCACCAGCTGGCGTCACCGGACAAGGTACCTCCAAGCCACCCCACACCGGAGACCGGAGTAGGGCTGGAGCCGCACCGGCCTCGGGGCGGCGCCGGAATGACGCCGACCCGACCCCCGCGGAGGAAGCCACCTGCGTGGGGGAACGAGACGGGCCTGGGGAGTGGCACTAAGCCCTCCGCCAGCCGCAGCCCAGAATGAGGCAAAGATCGCTCTGCAACCCATGTGGCGGCGCCAAGGACGATTCAACCTCCGACTCGCCCTCCGACGAGGCAGCCGCCTGTGTGGAGGGATGAGAGGGGCCGGAGAGGGACGAGGGGTCTTCCCTCAGCCTCGACCCAGAGCGGGACGAGGAGGGTCCCCCGACCCCTGTGACTCCGCACGGTCCAGCTGCTGCCGGCGCCATAGCGGCATCACCTAGGCCTTAGACAGGGCCACCTTGTCAAAGGACCGAGAGGGACTCAGGGATGCTACCAAAGCCCCGGTGACCTCCCGCGACACCACAGGGACCCCCGCAGGAGTTTGCGGCGAGGCAGAGATGCCGTGGCCTGATGGAGGCCCCCAAGAGGAGCCGCACCCCAACAGTACCACATCCTCCAAGTCTGAAACCGAACCAGCCGGAGCCGCCGGCGGCGCCGCAGAGGGCCCTGCGCAGGGCAAGGGATCTGCTGACGTCCCAGGAGGGGAAGGAGGAGGAGACGCCAGCGAGGCCTGCAAAGCCGCCACGTATGTCTCCATTTGGACTCTCGACGCCCCAACACTGGGAAACGGTGGATAGGACGACATGCGGGGCCGCATCACCCGCGGAAAGTCGACGCCCCCGGTAGGCCAGAAACCTGCCCCGGGGACAAACTGCGACACTTACCCACCGAGGAGCGACGCTCATGTGACATCAGAGAAAGGCGAGGATGACGACCACGGCCGTATCTGAAGCCGTCCACCGAAGCAGACCGAGAGGAGGACGTCGACCTGGAGAGACGTGCCGAGAGAAGTTTCATCTGCGCTCCCGCCGCGACTTCAACTGTTGGCACGCCGTACAATCTGTGGTGCCGTGATCCTTCCCCAAACACCACATACAAATGAGGTGAAGGTCCGTCGCCGACGTAAGACGCCCACAAAACGTGCAAGATTTAAAGCCCGAAGGCATTCGCACACTGTTCCACCAAAGAAATGGAAGAAAAAGGGGCCCTAACAGGGCCGTAGCAAGGATCGGATCCGCGTTGCACGCGGAAAAGGAAAAAACCGACGTAGGCGCGCCGGGGCGGGTCGAGTGATGTCGCCCCGGCGCGCAGGGATGCTGTGGCAAAAAAGTTTCCGGATCCAGTCTCACGCCTGGGGATAATTCTACGTGAAGGAATCTGCGGCTAGTAGTCTCGATCAGATGGGGTTGGTAAGTGTATTACACAGTGAAATTGCATAACCATACCATATAATAAACCCGATTTCCTCACAAGTGTGCTTGTACATAAATGCTAACTTGATGTGCAACATGTTGTTGAAAAACCAACTGAAACTTCACGAGAAAAAATAACTTGAAAATGGGACAAGCATTAGATTGTAGCATCTGTGTTGCTCGATAAAAAGGGTTGGCTAACAAAGGCAAGCGGGGCAGTTTTATGGCGCTATTAAGTCAAAGTCGGTGGGGGCGCCAAAGCATATGCCTATAAATCACTCCTCACACTTATTTACTCGTTTCACTGGAAAAAAGATGCGCATCTTTTGCAAAACAAAATGAACGTCTTCTTATTGTCATAGATATTGTGTAATTTGTTTACTTTATTGATATTGCCTAGGAGTTTTTGTCATTACTGCTCGCCCAAACACCACATGCAAATAGGATGAGGGTCCATCACCGACATCTAATGCGCGCAAGACGAGCACGCCTTAAAGCCCGAAGGCATTCGCACACTGTCCCACCATGCAAAGCGTGAAAAGCAGGCCTGAAAACAGGTCAGGGACATGATCCGGATCCGCGTTGCACACGGAAAAGAAGGAAACTGATGTCAGCACGCCGGGGTGGGGCTTATGTGAACTCGCTGACGTCACGCCCGCGGATTGAAGTCAGGGCGGAGCCACGTGGTACCGCCCCCGGCACGCAGAGATGCTGGGGCAAAGAAAGTTTTCCGAGTCCAGTTTCGCGCCTGGGGATAATTCTACATTAAGGAATCTGCGGCTAGTAGTCTCTATCAGATATCAGTTTTCACCTATTATATATGGGCTGTACGTGAAATGCTTCCATCCATACTTGAAGCTAGACAGAATATTAGCGCCTCCACACAGAACAAGCATTTGCAATGCAACAGGTCTCGCACTTGCGGAATTTTGAGCTATTGGCATTGTAAATGACAATGCCTTTTATTTATGTGTTTAAAAAACAACACACAAATAAAAGGCATTGTCATTTACAATACTAACAGGTCACAGTTTCTAAAATGCAAGACCTATTGCATTGCAAATGCTTGTTGTTTACAAGTGCCCTATGCTGCGCTTTCCTGTTAATAGGGCCACGGCCCTTTCTTTAGACGAGCCATGTCTAAAGAAAGGTCCGCGGCCGCTATTAAAGTGAAAGTGCGGTATGGGGCGCTTTTACCACAAAAAAGCATTTGTTTGTCAAGTTGACAAGCAAATTATTATTATTTTTTTTTTTTTAAAGCGCCCTGTGAAAGCGTGCATGGCGCGCTGAATGTTGCAGGAAAGCATGTAGTGCCTGCAGTAGGAGAAACGCATTAAAGAAAATAGTGCTTACAGACTATATAAGACCTACCGTGTAACAACCAAAGTAAAAGGGCCAGTCCTCATGGGAGGTTACAAATAAAGACATGGCGGTAATAAGAAGGTACTAAGAAGCCTATTATTGAATCATAAGCCAGCATTTACGAAGGACAATGATACAAGCAAATGACAAATATGAGCGGAGTGGGCGGGGTTTCAATTCAATACTCCAAAACAGCATGCATATCGAAGGAGAGTGGGCGGGGCTTCAATTCCATACTCCAATACAGCATGCCTCCCAGAGCAGCGCATGTGCTGCCCAGGCTCGACCTAAAAACAGAATGTTGCAAAGAGTAGGAGAAGAAAGAAGGTAGTGCTTGACGTCCTTTAATGAGCCCTTCAAATTAATGTACCGTCACGGCAACTGAAGACAATTATTCTAACAGTGAAACACCAAAACTTGGCGACAGAAAATATATATGAAATGCACCGCACACAAAGCGGTGTCATCCTTCTTGCAATCACCAGAGAACATTGATACACATACGTACACTTCATTAGGTACTTACAGCGAACTAGACAAGCGTAAGGGTGAGCTAAAGCAAAGCGTGGGAAGAAGGATTGGAATGTGCCGCCACATAGACTTGAAAGATGTCTGTTAATCAGAAGTGGCAAGGGAAGCCATACCAGATGAGCAATTTATATTTTCAAGCTGCTTAAGTCAGTTAAGAATGGGAAAATGGAAAATGGCGCAGACCTTACTGTAGTTTTCTTGCCTGGCGTCAATCACAATTCAAGGATAATTCAAGACTTCCTGGACGTGCAGGGCAGCACCATTAAATAACTTTCTGAAGTGTACAGAAAATGTTCAACCTTTTCCCGGATCTAGTATTTTTTTTATTTATTAAGTTATCGCCAAGCGATGGGATCTCGACACATTATGCCTTTAGTGTATCAGCTCGACTAACAGATGACTGAACTACTCTGGCCGATTTGCTTTCCCCAAGAGTTCTAGACAGATTCTTTTTCTTTAGACTGGCCAACTCTCAGCTACCACCCTCCTGAGTGATCCCTCTGCCATACAGATCAGGCAGTCTTCCTTGCTTGAACAGCAGAGTGTTCAATATTCATGTAACCTTGGACAGAAGCTAGGGAACGGCCTCAACAAACTTGACATGACATTTAAAGTTTTCCACTTGTTCACTGAAGGATGTTCGATCATCCCAGTAGTAATGACTTTGGAGAGCAGGCAGTCACTCATGACAGTGTGTTTTATGTGAGTGCTGAAAATCCTTGCCGAAAACAGCTTGTACATTAAAAAGGTAGCTGCTGAAGATATTTACTGCACTGTCATTTCCTGACCACAGGCTCGGGGTGATGGATGAGCGTTTCACAGAGACTCTTGGACAGTCGCAGCAGTTTTTCAAGACCGGGCACCTTTCAGCCGCAAGAAAGCTAACACCCTCCTCTCTGTCACGTTCTGAGCTCGGTGGACAATGATTACTGGACGCACCTAGTCATAGGTGATATCAGTGATGTCATTTAAGGTGTCATGAGTGATGTATTATGTAAGGTCATAAGCAGTACATGGCAGGAGCCCGCGTTATGGTTAGATGAGTAAATTATAAATAGAGCATTTATTGATTTATTCAGTTTCTTAACACTAGTTTTTATCTCATTTCAACACCGAACTATAATGTCACTTTACCCTTTAGATTCTCAGTGAATTTCAGAGTTTAAAAAAAAAATAAAAGCAAGATAAGATCTTATTCCCATACATAACTATAACGTCACTTTAACCTTTGTTTTTTTCAGTGCATTTCATTTATTTCTTTTAATCATATTCTAAATGCACCATGTTTAACACATTCTTCAGGTGGGTAACCCCATCTGTGCATGGCATGAGGCCAGATGCAGTGGAGTTTGGGCAAAGGCATTTCTCAGTCTGCACAGAGAAGCTCTAGTAAAAAAAAAAATGTTTTGGAGTGTCCCAAAAATAAACTTCTGAAACTTTTTTTTTCAATGTTAAACTAATGTTTTTCTTAACCTTAACTTTACATATCATACATTTTTTAATTTTTTTAATGCTTTTTAAACTTTTTTTTTTGGGGTGGGATTCCATAGGGAAAATTATTTTGTTAGTGTTGCCGGAAGCCACAATTTTGAAGCAGTATTTACAATATGTAGCAAAATGATGCATTATGCTGTTGGCGTTGTACTTCCAGAGATACAGTTTCTCTGGCCACTGCTTCTTGACATGTTCTTTCAAAGGCTACTCATGTAGTTGGGATGCCTAGCCCTCCGATGTTTCCACATCCCACTCATCCCCATGGAGTACCGGCCAGCTGTACTTCCATGCAGCACCTATTTGTACAAGGTGTATGTGTTTTTATGCCCAACGTGTAACAAAAATAACTGCAACACAATTGATTCCTTTTAGAGCCTAGCTGGCTGTGCTGCAGCAGATGTTGAAGGAAGCACAAATAGATTATTATCTTGTGATGTACCAGTTGTGATAGGGCCCAGTGGATGGTGCAATCGGTGGCTATTGCTGTGGAGTTTTGTTGGAGGCCATGATGCATGCTGATGTCAGTTTCCTTCATGAAGCCTCACGCGCCTTCAGATGTGGAGTCCGTCAGAAAATCAAAAGAACCAGAGTGCAGATTCCTAAATTGAAATCTTTTTAGCTTGAAGAGACTATACCACAGAACGGGGGATTGGGAGGGTTGTGAGGAATCTGCGGTTAGATACAGTATCCACCAGAAACAGCGTTACTGAAGGTAAGTAACTTGTTTTTTTGAATACTGCAGATTTCTCATCTTGTATACAGATACCAAAGCAGTACCTCCCAAGGTGTGCGTAAGCATGTGTACTGACTGCCATGTAGAAGCCTGACATATATCCTGGACAGGCATGCCATGTACTATGGGAGTGGTGGTAGCCTTGGCCATGGTGGAATGAGCTTACAGACCATCAATTGATAGATGGTCCATTTCTGCACCACCTTGATCTTCCTATAACCTATACTTGTACCTAGAGCCAGATCTTACTGGGTCAAAAAAACAAAGCAAGCAACAACACAGTTTTGCCTACAGCAGGTCCAACTGGCAGATATTGCACCAACCAACAAACATCTCCCAGTGCCCTGCATAGACAGATTTCTTGTAAGGGTGCCTGGCTGCCAGTATGATGTAAACGACGTTTGGAGGAAAGTCAAAGGATTCAATTGTCACTACTCAATCTCGATGCATGGAGGTGCAGGTTGAGCTGGGAGGACCTGCAATCAGCTGTGTGAACACCCAAGGAGTACTGTTGGGTCTGAATGTGAGCACAACAAACTAAGTGCACACTGCCCACCTTGAACCTCAGGTAAACCCTGTGAGCCTGCAGGACGGGGATGTGAAAATAAGTCTCCTCTAGGTCCAGTGCTATCATCCAGTCTCTGGAATCTAGGGCAGAGATAACCAGGGATAGAATGAGGATTTTGAATTTGTCCTTGCGTAGGAAGGCGTTGAGAGGGCTAAGATCTAGACAGTGGCCTTTGGCCTTCATTGGCACAGGGAAGTAATGGGAATAGCATCCAGTCCCCACAACAGAAGCTCTCACCCTCTCTATGGCTCATTTGGCCAAAAAAGCCTGCACTTCCTGGAGTAAAATAGACATATGATCCTTTAAGAAGTGGCCTGATGTATGTGTCTTGTGCAGTGGGTAAAAAATGAATGGCAAAGCGTATCCCCTTTTGACAATCTGCAGGACCCATTTGCTGGATGTAATGTGTTGCCACCCGTCCAGAAAGTGGCTGATCCTGCCTCCTACCAGATGGCGGTGTGCTGCTAAGAGTGCATTAAAGGGGTATTGAGGTTGCAAATGGAGGGGCAGAGGATTGGGATGTGCGCTTCCCCGGATGGCCAGGTTGTTGTCTTTTGGGCCCAAGGTCCTGATCTCAAAAGGGTGGGGGGGCTTGATGTGTGGGCGGTATAGCCTGATGTTTTGTTACGCCAGGCCCCTGACATATCCATGAAAAGGGCAACACTTTTGCAGGACTGCAGCTGAAAGGCCCAAAGAGTGTGCAGTGGTTCGGTAATCCTCAAAACGTTATAGAGCGGAGTCTGCCTTATCACCAAACAGGCAGGAGCTCTCAAAGTCTATGTCCATTAAGGACGCCTAGATGTCCTCGCAGAAGCCTTTGGAACTCATCCAAGATTTGGGTAGAGCGCCATTCTCATTCCTAAAGAACTTTACAAACTGTGGTGTCTAGGCTTGAACATTCGCTTACCAAAGGTATCCAGACATTTTGACTCAACGTCAAGAGGGCTGGTTTGGAAGGTGTTAGGGTTTACTCAACTGATTGATGCCTGTACTATCAAGCTTTCAGGGGTTGCGTCCTGAGTAAAGAAATCCAGGTCACCTAGGGCCATTCTATGGCAACCTGTAGGTTAACTGTGGAACCAGAACGTGGTTTAGCCCAAGTGCTCAACAGAATGTTTCTGAAGCCTTCATTGAAGGGTAAGAGAGGTGTGGTCAGTGCCTGGCCAGGCTGCAGGACCTATGTCAGCACATTCATTTTTACATCCATAGTGGGGAGGAGGAGGTCATGGAACTCAGCAGGCCTCCTAATCACAGTAGGAATTATGCACTTCCTTCTCTTAATGGGCCAGGAGTGGGTGGTTGTGGTGGGGTACTAACTCAGGTGTTCAGTTCAATGGCATCATGTAAGTCCATGTACCGGTTGTCATCATAGGATGTGGCAAACTGTTCCCCATCCCCACCATTGTCATCTCCATATGGTTGGTTGGCTCTGGTATGAGAAAAAAAGCTGGAGTAGAGTAGGTGCACGGTTGAGTGAAATTGTGTCTGAGTCTGATGGATTTAGTATAGTTTGCGGCACACCAATATCTGGACATGGTTTTGGCCAAAACAAAGCTTACTCTGAGTCTCATACCACGATTGGCTGTTGTTCCGCCTCCAGTGCATCGGAGCCAGCGTGGATTTCGGCTATAAGCCCGAAACCGGCACTAATGCCGAAGAAGGTTCAAGCAACACAGAGTGCCATAAGTGGGAGACCACCACTGATTAACTGATTGTGGGCCCTGCGGATCTTGGGGCCCGGAGGGAACACCAGCAGGAGCTAGGAAAGTGTTGAAAATGCACAGCATGGCCCTTCAGAAGGCTTTTACTACTGCAATTTTGCTGATGGACCTGGAACTCGGGGGAATCAGGACCAAGGATGGATGTGGCTCCTCAGTGGAAAGGGAGTCAGAACTGTAGGCAAGTTAACACCCGAGCACATTCTCTGTAGAATGAGAGTGGCCAAGTTTCACTTGGAATTCCTTTGTTTCTTCTTTGACTTACCTAAAGACTTCCAACCCTGAAGATCTGCTGCAGGAACACTTTTGGGAGTGAGTCTATGTTCTTGACTCTAACTTGGAGCAGGTCCAGTATAGAGCCTTCTACTGCTTCACCACAGAGCTTTGCAGACTCGGTGGCTTTTGGATTCTTCTAGGTAGAGTCATTAAAGGATTGCGAAGTACATCTAATCCAGACAACAGAGGCACATCTCATGGGGATATGTCACATGCATCTATTTGATCTATAAGGTTTAAGCTCTGTTGTTTAAGTGGGTGACTTATCCCTTGTAGACCGGAAAGCTTGACAAACATACAAAATGAAGGAAGGAGGAGCTGAGCACAGGATCCCTGACCAAAAGCACAGAAAGAAAAGACTTATATGCGGCTCCATTTGTCACTTCCAGAGTAGAACGACGTTGGTGGAGAGCCACACAGTGCCACCAACTGGTGCAAAGGAGCACTGCTTTTTCCATTTCCAGAACCAGTCTGGTGCCTGGGGAAATTAACAAGGTGATGAATCTACGGTTAGACGTATCCATCAGAAATATGAAAATATGAAATTAGATGGTGTTGAATATTCACTTAAAGCAGGCTGAAGCATCTCCGCTAACTACAGAGAACAATAAGAGACAATCATACTATCTTTTTAATTATTAGCTTCCGAACACTGCGCCAAATATGCCAGATTCAAGAGATTTTAAAATTCCAGTTCAAACTATGGCTTAAAGATGTAAGTCTCTTAAAAAATTTAGAGTGGATTATCTATTGATGCTTAAAAATAAAAAGTCAGTTACCAATCTTCTGCTGGAACTAAGAAGATTCAGTTGTACTCAAAGGGAAATACGGATATTGAGACTAAGAGTTTTTCTCTTGAACTTTAAAACTTGTGGGTTCCAGTCTGCTGGAAATATTTGGAATAAAAAGTACATCATTTTGACTGCGTTGATGTCTTGTCCCGGGTCAGAAGTGAGTGGTATAAAATGACCATCACTTACCTCTTACACAACAAAGAACTGATCATAGTGTCGATTATAATAATTGCACCATATCTGAAGCGATTTTGTTGTGAAACAGCCCTAATTTAGTCAAACAATAAGGAACTTTTTTTTTTTAGATTGTGTATTTTGCATACTGTAGTCTTAATCATGCATATGTATTGTTTAGTGTAACTTTACATAAAATCGAAAAATGTACTATGCCAAACTGCCTTCCCCTGGAGGGACCATCTTCAGCACTAGTGGTACAGTGCAAGAGCTGTCGACTGTAAATTATGATTCTGACCTACCTCTGCACAGATGGGACAATCTAGAAGGCAAAAAGCTATCTAGTTCCTCAAGGATTGATGTCGTTGCTCTTAGCTCCCAAATACGCTGGTGAGCTTCATCGCCAATGGTCACTGGTAATCAGTCAGATAAGGTACCAGCTGCTCTTTCCTGTCAACAACAGGTAAGAATGGGAGGGTTGAACACTTCAGTTGAAAAGTGGCGAAATGCACAAAATTTCTCCTATGGGTGAGGCAGAGTCGTTGAAACCATTCTGGCACCACACAGTCACAGGTTCGAGAAATGGGGCCTGCCCTTCTGCGCAAGCGCAGTGTAGCAATGCACGAAGCTTGAGTAGAGGTCGGTATCCAGATGCAAGTGCCCACTTTGCAGCATTTTGAGTCGGGCGGGGTACTTGAGGGGATCTCTGGTAACTCAAAACTTTTTTTGACTGGCCTCCTCCCCAACTCAATTGCTGGGTAAACAAAATTAAGGACGGTGGGTTGGTGGGGGTCTCAGTACATGCGTAACTTTTGGTTGAAAATCTTCCGGAGGACTCTGTTAAGTTTATATGTGTGAATTGCAGGCTGTGCTGGTCATCCCTCAGCCATCAATCACTCTGCTTAATAGTTTTTTTTTTAAGTCACAAAAGGCTGTGGAGTGTGGACGCCTTTTAGCGTAGCTTTAACAAAATCGGTTCTGTGGTTATTCCAACAATGGCGGACTGTTCGAGACTGGGACTGTTCGAGACGGAGTATAGGACGGAACTGATAGAATCCGGTAGGCACTCACAGGCTCTCCCTCACACTGCCTACCACAACTCTTTTAAACGCAATACCAAAGAAGACCTCAAAACATGATGGGAAAGCACTTAAATTGACATTTACACTAACTCAGAAAAATGTATGGCACTAAACAGTTAATTAAGTTTGAGAATTGCTGGTCCTGGAATTCTAAAAATTATTTTCTTAATTCGTTTCAAATTGTAGGGGTATTTAGTTTTACATTGAATTTCTAAAGCCATTGATAAACCCATAATAAACTGCACTGTGAATCATTAAAAGTTGAGTAAGTGGTTAATCGCAAGGCAGTTTATATGGTAAGGTTAAAAAGTATTTTGCTATCTTGAAAAAAAACAGAGCTTTTCAAACATTCATAGTGCTTGAGAGACTGAGAAGACCTCCAAATCGCCTTGCACCAAGGCAAGTGTCTGCTACAATTATCATTTAATTAACATATTTTTTTCCAAGACAATTTTGATAGGATTTTAACAATAAACCAAGGACTAAACGGCCCACAAATATGTACAGGAGTTGTAATAAAAGCCCAGTGAAGGAATACAGCACAAAAACTTGCAGTCTATCCCAAACATCCCACCCACGTACCACTCACCACTAGTAAAGCCCTTGATCAGATTCAACATTAGGCAATAACCTCAGTCTCTCACGTCTAGGCGCGATAATTCTGACTCTCCGCTTTAAGCTGGGCGTCGCTAGATCGGACCGGTGCTAGAACTATACCCTGGTAGTTGGCCTATCTCTTCCAAATTTTTGAGTGTTTTTGGGGTCATCCCCTTGCCTGGAACACCACCGCTTTGAGACCCATACTATGGTCCATCCCCTTAATTAACATATTTTAAACAACTACATGCACAGAAAAACACCTATAAACGTGGATAATACTTGCTGTATATTACTTGCTATTTGCAAACCTTCCTCTTACCAATGCCTAGTGCAAGTGGTTCGGCCCGGGGCGGGGCGCATCATTGATCTATAGAGCTATTCTTCAGACTCACCTCTGCTGTGAGATAAAGGGCAAGACATGCTAGTAGCAGACACCACACTACTGAGAGCAGAAGAGGCAGATTTTGAGAGCAGGCACAAACGCTACGCCACAGTTCAAAGTCCCCCAGGCGGCTACCATTTATGTGTCTATTAATACAATATTCCACCAGAGATGCAATCATGTGGACCGCTGCTCGAATTATATGCAATCAAGTGAAACCGTTTTTTAGGCTAAAAGCTGGTGGCAATTTTAAGAGATAAGCCTCATGGAGTGGCAAATACAGTAATTCAAACATTTTCAAATTGAAAACATAACCTTTCTGTAATGATGCCCATGGTAGGGGCACCTGTGGTGATGGCCTACATTAGTGCCAGTACATGCATTACAGCGGCTCAAGGGCAGCTTCAACGTGCGGATCAAGTGTATTCTTATTTATATTTTGTTCAAAGCGAAGAAACAAGTATAACTAGAACAGGCTTTAAGTCTTCAAAATGTTCGATTGCTTTATGACAATGATGTATTTGAAGTGAGTTTGAATTTCAGGATATCACATAAGTATCCTCCTCGTCCATCTTGTGCATGATACGGTCCTCCTTTCGGAGACAGGACTTCTTACTCTTGAACCTCACCTTGTGGTACCAATACCAAACCTCTCTGCCCTAGCAATATCCTGTTTTCCGTGTCACATGCGAGACCTGCTCTTTGAATGTCAGATAAGCTCGTTTTTATTCCCGCCTGCTAAATAATTCTGAGATTCCCTTATACCCCTGCCCTGTGTTTTTGTAATTATTTGATAGGGAGTTGTTTTGACAGACCACATGGCTAACTTGGGGGCCTGCAGTGTGGATTCCCATTTGACTTAGGCCAGGTGTCATGGGACACAATACACGCCTGAGCCACGGCGAGTCATGCACACGTTTCCAGTTTACAAACCCCCCTCCCTCTGCAGTGTCAAATGAGAACCATCCGGATCTTGGAAGGTTATGGTCCATGCAGATGATGGCCGTTGTGCTCCTTGAAAGTGTGCTATCTGGGTTTGCCTTTTTGGGTCATGTCCAGTGCCTGCCTGATTTTATGATGGTGACTGCCTTTTAAGACACCCGATTAGATGCATCCCAGGTTTTATATGGCAACCACCATACCTATGTAAGAGCATATTAGGAAGCTTTACTATGCTTAAGAAGCTGTCCATTCGCATTACCTTCAAACTTATTGATGGTGTGAAAATGGAGTGATATTGACCCCCCTCCATCCCCCCCAAAAGTCACTACACTGTCAATCACCACACACACGAATCTCTGTCCCATGATCAAACAATTAACCAGCTGTGACTGCGCCCCACAGAGACTGGATGATGCCCTAGAAAAGCAATCCAGACTGATTGATGGTTACCCCTTGAAAGACCCGGTAGAGGAGGAGGCTGAACCAGTACTCAGGAAGAAGAATGAACAAGTATTAACATCCTACCATCTGATATTAGGTTTGCCTCCTGCTACTTCAAGTTTAGGAAACTGTGAAGACCTGGATGTTCAGGGTGGCTTATAATTAGGGCTCCCGGTTTTATGGTATTTATTCTTTTGCCATTTCCGTCTGTATTTATCCATATTTATTTTTTGGGCACTTTTTCTGTATTTATCCACATTTATTTTTGCCACAAGTAAAAGACGACGCTACAGCTAGTATTTTTCCACATTTTTTTAAATTAACAATGCATACATGCGCTCACTTAAACTAGTGATTTGTTGTGGCTTTAGCAGTGCTATAAATGGTCCGGTACTGAGTAATTTCAAAAGGAGAGTACCTGTGCTTCTCAGTTCTGCTATAAAAACACTTTAGGATAGAGTACAAGCACTTATCAGGAGTAAACATGTGCCAGCGCTTCTGTATTTCCATCTAAAGCCAGCTAGAAATCTGCCTTCAAGTGAATTAGTTCATTTCACATTTTTAAGCATTTTTCCCTTACCTAGCAAAAATTACCTCCTACAACAACTGTTTCTTCTTTTCCTGTATTGAAACTAGCCCTCCCTAGGAAACGGGAAGAAGTGGTACAACCTCATGTTACCAACCTACTTAAACCTGCGCTTGCCTTTACTATTTCTTGTTGCTAAGCCTACAAACCCTTCACTGGATCCATAAAATCTTTCAGGGATGAGAAGTTGGCCAACTGTATGTCCAGGCCACAATCACACAACACATCCTGGGATGCTCTGCTAATTACAAGGTGACTGATGGAAAATAAGAGACTAGAAACACCGTTTTTAAAGATAAATCTTGAGTCCTTATAAAAAGGTACAAAAAAAGATGTTCAGCCAAAATAGGAAGTTTACTGAGACCAGGAAATAAACACGCTTTCACCCACCCTTCTTCTCTTTTCCGACTTGTCAGATCTGCTTTGACTAATGCCAGGCGCGCAACACCCATTGGACTCACAGGGCTTCAGCCCCCACCCCCCCCCCCCTCGTGTGTGGCAGCCCGGGATGAGACCGCTTCCCGGGCAAAAAAGCAGCCGCACCCGAGCACTTCACAGGTCTTTAAAAGACCATTTGCATGTTAATGAGGCCTCGCTGGTGTTTCACCCCTTCTAAGAGCCCCTGCAGCTCCACTCTGCCTATTGCTTAAAGTTCAGCCCCCCCCGAAATTTTTGCTCAGCCCCCCCCCCCCCCCCCCCCCGAAATTTGTCTCTAGTTGCGCCTCTGACTAATGCTAACAATTTTACCAAAGGTAGGCCATTGCAAGATTTTTGTGACCGCCTGAACCATTCCTTTTATGCTCCTGTTCGAAGAGCTGGGCTTGACCTCTTTAACAGATTCAACCTATGGCTTCCTCAATAGCAGTACGATTATTTGGAGCAAACGGTGGGCCTTTAGTATTGCCTCAAAAACACCTAAATCAGCAGGGTAGACATTTGTGATTGTGCGGTTGCTATTGCGTAGTTCCCATGATGATTGTGCCTGCTTTACGAGCAGTCCCGTGGACAAGACTCTCTGACAGTCTGCTTTAAGCGCAGGCCTGCGTGTTGTTTCCTGTGTCTGTTTTTAAATCGGGCCTGTGTGCGTGGTTCCCTGTCTGTGCCCGGGGTCTGCCCCCTCGGAGGGCCCTCCTTTGTCCTTGATCTCTGTGTGCAGGAGTGACGGCGGCGGTGGTATTATTTTTTTAGCGACCCTGGAATGATGAAAGACTGAGTTGACCCCGCTGGGGTGCAAAAGTTTATCCTGCAGGCTACATCCAGTGTTGTGCCCCATAATAGCACCTTTCTTCTGTCTCCTCCTCCTAACTTTAGACGCCTGGTGCTGAGCGTGAATCAGATGCACAGCTATGTCGGTCCGAAGCTCTCACGCTGCCACGTGAAATGTATGGGGTGAAAGAACAATAAAGCCTCGTTAACAAGTAAATGGTCTTTCAAAAGACCTGTGAAGTACTCGGGTGCGGCTGTGTGCGCGCCTGGGAAGGAATTTCCAGCAGTAGGAAGGGGGCGTGGCTGGATTCGAGCACGGCAGTGTGGCAACATTTTTCAGTATTTTGCCGTTTCTAAATATAAATACAGACAAAGGAAATCTAGATTTCCGTCTGTATTTATATGTAGAAATCCGTAAAAACGGAAAACCGGGAGCCCTACTTATAATTAAGGCTCCCCGTTTTCCATTTTTACAGATAAATACAGACAGAAAACAGTATATTTATTTTTAAAAGAGGAAAATTGCAGAAAATTGTGCTAATGACTGACTTTCTATTCTGTCTGCTGTGAATTCCAGGACAGTAGATGAGCAATGAGACAGCAAGGGGAGTTAAAAACACGAGTTAAGATATCTTTAAATACAGGCATATGTTAATATATATGTCAAGTAAATTGCAAATATTTACCTGTGGTTGTAGTTTTTTGCTATATTTGCCTGCTAAATTTGCTAAAACGCGACGGGCATCACAGTAGGAGTGCATGTTTATCAGTTAAATAAATGTGGAAATGTACCATTTTTTACTTCATTTATTCACAAACCACAAAATAAATCTGGATAAATACTAATAAGATGACCTAAAAATAAATCTGGATAAATACAGACGGAAATGTTAAAAAAATAAATACCATAAAACCGGGAGCCCTACTTATGATTAACCAGAATGAGCGTATAACTGTAGGTTTGCGTCTGTACCTTTAGCGACAAGAGACCACTCGGTGAATGGCCGCTTTATAAATCCAGCCAACATACCAAGGAGAACATGCAGCTGAGGTTCTGCAGCATCTTCGTGACCATCTAACACCTGCCTGGAAACTCAACAGAGTCAAATGAAGATAACCTGCTGGATCATTATTATGTCTGCATGAAATCTGAAGGACCCAGATTACAGGCTAGTCGGGTCATACTTTTAAACCAAATGAAGTAGAGAAAATGCCATTTCCCGGGTTTTTGCTGACGTGCATTTGGAAGGCATTAATGAAGAACTCTCGCCAGCTGTAAAAATTGATTCTTTGACACGAGCCAGATGGCGGAGCCTTCTGGTATCTTGGAGGATGCTGTGTCTTGTGACGTGGTGAACAGGTGTGTAGATGCTGTTGTCAAACATCTGTTGTCCATCATGCCAGCAGTGACTCTGAACAATGCTGGGCAATCCTTCTGAATTGATTTTGTCCAAAGGATTACATTAGAAGGTGTATTTCCCAGGTTTATTCTCCATCATGACAAGATCTCGGCAGAAACCATGCCAGGACATAAGGAAACAACATGCCAATAGATGCTTGACGCTAAAAAAAGGATTCCAAGGTTGCCAAAATCCGCCCAAAACACCTGAACATTGATGAGTGGACTCAACAGGATGCCGATGGAAAAATCTATGCTCCGTCGTACGAGAATAGAGAACAAATATATTTGGAAAGCTTGTCTTTCTTTTATTCGAGCATTTGTACTATTGCTGTATCAAATTCGCTCCTGCTGGTCGTTCCGTGAACAATAGCCTCCATTATTTCCTCTCCTTGGTCTTGTTTTGTGTTTCTAAATCTTGAAAGTATATCTGTGCAGCAGATACATTTTTCTGTTCCTGTTCGCAAAAAGCCATTTATTACCCTATCTTTTGAAAAAGAAAAAAAAAGGGTTGTTGATAGTTTCTGCTTCTTTAAATATCAGGTATTTTTAAGCACATTCCCTGTGAACTGTTAAAAAGCAGACTATAAAATGCGACTGTCTTTCATTTTTCCTCGTGTGTTATTTTCTCCCTGCATAAATTACTTAAAAAAAAAAAAAATTTAAAACGGACAGTTGCTGACAAATCCTGGAGCATTATGCCGTGAAATAATTCCTTATAAACTGAAAAGACTCAACATTTGCTTGTTTCACCTGTCAATACATAGGCTGCAAGGTAGAAGTCATGTGGCCACAACCTCCCTTTGTAACCGCGACAATAATTAAGGTTGGCAGCAGAACAGGTTACACTAATTCCTGCTAATAAGGAAAAATAGGTGCCGCTGAGATTTTCAACACCATGAAAGAACAGCTGACATTAAATCTGGCAGATGGTAAAATAGATGAACGCAATGGGTTCAGAAACTGTCAAGCAATCTGCAAGCACGGAAATAAAGCACGAGCGGCGTACAAAGCGCAAGCAAGGTAGCCTGCGTGAGACCAGCAGGTGTAACAACACAAGAGAAATGGGAAATGTGACCTGAAAAACACCGACAGAGTGAACCAGGAAATGGACTGCGAGGACACAGGAGAAGAGTGACATGATTGACAAGCTTTCTAAGCGAGAACGGCACAGCCTAAGTGTAAACTGGAAATGAAAAAAACATAAGCCTGCAGGACTCTTAACCCCTTCGCCGCGGCAGGAATTCCGCCGCGGCGCTGGGGCGGGTTTGGGGGCAGCGCGGTGGCGCTGTGCTCGTGACGGAACCGCTCCGTCACGAGCCACGGTTGAGCTGTGCTCATGACGGAGTGGTTCCGTCACGTCTCCGCCCACTGCGCTAATCGCCCGCACAGGCGGGGAATTAGCGCCGCGTGGGCGGAGTGGCGGCCAACGGCCGCAGCATGACGGGACCACTCCGTCATGAGCACAGCGCAACCGTGGCTCATGACGGAGTGGTTCCGTCATGAGCGGGGAAGGGGTTAAGCAAGACCGTGAGTGATGGGGGCTAAGTAGTATGAATTATGAAATAATTGAAGAAAAATTGATGGCAGGGGCGTGTCTTGGTTAGTTAGACTAGGGGGCTTTAGACTGACCGACAATCACGCTGGAATATCATGTCAATCGTAATACGGGAAGCAGCTCTTGAGGGGGACTTAAAATAGTATTTTATAAAATAACCATGTTTTAAGAACTTCAAAACAGAGACAAGAATGTGTGTTTATGTGTTTTCGTCTGAGTGTTTAAAAATCCCAGGTGAAATCGAACAGACATCTTACTATACCCCACTGAAAGCTTCTGTACCCAACTATACATTAAGGAATACATTTATGAGGTGTGTGTAACACCCCAAACATCCCCCCTGAAGCTACACTCCTGATTGAGGGGAAATGTAAGAATAAACAAAACAGCAGCATAAAGGGTGCTTCTGACAAAAACTCGTGAAAAATGGGTTATCAAAAAGTAAGTATATATATCTTACACCAGGTACAAGTTAACCTATAGACAAGTTACGATATTTACCAAACATTCCGATGCAAATTGATGTAACTTTCAAATGTTCTAGGGTGCCGGTTTAAGTGTATAAAATTTACTAGAAAACACTTATGTCTGTTAAATGATACTTATGCTTTTGTATTTTATGATTAAAATTCATCATTTTGGGGTTATGAATTTGTACCTAGTTAGTGTTCACCATAGTTATATTCCCAAAACCACAACGTTGACACAACTCAAATACCGAATAACTTGGGAGAAACAGTGAATGTCTAAGAGAGATAAACTGTATTCAAACACTAATACTTGCCGTTTCATAACTATGGTTTAACCTACAAAAGTGCAATATACAACTTTTAAGTGGTGTAAGTAAAGTTTTGAAAATTACAGAGAAAATAGGGGTAACCTATTTTTTTTTGTATTTGTTGCGTTAAGGAACAAGTTACTTACCTTCAGTAACGATATATCTGTAAGAAACATTAGTAGTGATAGATTCCTTACCTTAGAATTACCCCCAGAAGTCAGACTGGATCCGGAAAGTTTCCGTCAGCAGTACCCCCTGCGTGTCGGAAGGTGGCGTTGTGCGGCTCCGCGTCCGTCGCTGGCATCGTGGTCACCGAGATGACGTCGCGACAGCTACTTAGACGCTGCCCTCGCGTGCAGACGTCAGTTCTGTACACGACATTCCGCGCCAGAAAACGCAGAGCCATGCAAGATACTGACCACTGGTGCCTTGAAACTAGAGCCCTGAAAGGGATGACGTTAACCTTAGAAATCAGTTCACAGAACGGGAAGGATGGGTGGGGCGGTAAGGAATCTATCACTACTAATGTTTCTAACAGATATATCGTTACCAAAGGTAAGTAACGTGTTCATCTGAAAGAAACACATAGTGATAGATTCCTTACCTTAGAATAGATACCCCAGCAATACCAACCCCGGTGGTGGGTCTGCGAAGTGAGATTACACCAGAAAGTCACAGCGAACTGAACGGCCAAAGAAGCCGTCTCTCCGGACCGGACTGTCAAGGCAATAGTGCTTAGTGAAAGTATGCAACGAGGCCCAAGTGGCCGCCTGACAGATGTCGTGCAGGGGGACACCGCGTCCCAATGCTGTAGTAGCTGCTGTCGCCCTGGTAGAATGGGTGCGCAGCCCAACCGGAGGTTCCTGTTTGGCCATAGAGTAACAAGCTTTAATGCACAAGACAACCCATCGGGAATTAGTGCGCTTGTGCACAGCCCGGCCTTTCTTGGCGCCCATGTAGCCAACAAAGAGCTGGTCATCCACCCGGAATCCGTTGTGTGCCGTTGAGATAGAACGAGAGCGCATGTTTTGGGTCCAGACGGTGGAACCTCTCCTCTTCTCTTGAAGGGTGCAGAGGCGGAAAGAAATTAGGCAGAGTTACAGTTTGCCCGAGATGAAAGGCAGAGACCACTTTAGGTAGAAAGGAGGGACGCGGTCGAAGCACAACCTTGTCCAGATGAACCGCCAGGAAAGGAGGATTTCTGCAAGAAAAAGCCTGGAGCTCACGCACCCGCCGAGCGGAGGTGATGGCCACCAGGTAGACAGTTTTCAAAGTTAATAACTGCAAAGGACAGTTATGAAGAGGTTCAAAGGGAGCGCACATCAGATATGTGAGAACCAGGTTCAAGTCCCATTGAGGCATCACAAAACCAACAGGAGGGAAAAGGTGAGTAATGCCTTTGAGAAATCGATTGACAACCGGGGACTTGAAAAGAGAGGGCTGATCAGGCAACCGAAGAAAGGCTGAAAGAACCGAAAGGTAGCCCTTGATAGTGCCCAAAGCAGAGCCCTGCTGGGCCAAAGAAAGGAGGAACAATAGGACCTCAGAAAGAGGGGCAGCAAGAAGATCAACAGATTTTGCTGTGCACCATGCTACAAAACTTTTCCACCGACAGGCGTATACCGTTTTAGTGGAGGGATGCCTGGCTGCCAGAATCACATTACAGCCTTCGGGAGGCAAGGAAAATGGAATTCGCTGTCGCCGCTCAATCTCCACGCAAGCAGGTGGAGGCTGGCCAGGTTCGGGTGGAGGACCGTCCCCTATTGCTGCGACAGGAGATCCTCCCGAAGAGGCAGTCGGATCGGGGGATCCACGCTCATACTGAGTAGCTCGGGATACCAAACTCTTCGAGCCCAGTCCGGTGCAACAAGAATGACTTGGGCCCGGTCGCGCCTAATCTTCTTCAGCACTCTGGGCAGAAGTGGTATAGGCGGGAAGGCGTACAACAGACCGCAACTCCACTCACGACGAAAAGCATTGCCTAGTGAGTGCCGCCTTGGAAACTCCAACGTGCAGAACTGCTAACATTGCGCGTTCTCTTCGGTGGCAAATAGATCTAACCAAGGCTCTCCCCACTGCTGAAAGGGACCTTGCACCACCTCCGAGTGAAGATGCCATTCGTGATCCAACATGCACCTTCGGTTGAGTTTGTCCGCCCCGGCATTCAGGGTACCTGCCAGGTGTTGAACCACTAAGGAAATGCCTTGACTTTCCAGCTATATCCAGAGACGTAGAGCCTCCTGACATAGGGTCCACGACCGCACCCTGCCCTGTTTGTTGCAGTACCACATGGCAGTGGTGTTGTCTGTGAACACCTGCACTACTCTCCCCGTGACAGAGGGAAGGAATGCTTTGAGTGCAAGTAGGATCGCCCTGAGATTCAAAAGGTTGATATGGAGCTTGGACTCCGCCGGAGACCAGAGGCCTCTGATCTCCGCCTCTCCCATGTGGCTGCCCCATCCCAGGAGGGACGCGTCCGTCACTACTGTGTGCTCCGGTTGGGGAAGGGAGAGGGATCTGCCGCTGACCCAACGCTGGTTTGTGAGCCACCACTGCAAGTCCTGTGAAGTGCCATCCAAGTTCTGGACACAGTCGGACAGGTTCCCCCGATGCTGCGTCCACTGGAACTTCAGGTCCCACTGCAGAGCCCGCATATGCCATCGGGCATGATCAATCAGCAGGATGCAGGAGGCCATGAGGCCCAGCAGCCTCAGGGTCTTCCTGACCGAAACCCTGGACCAGGGCCGAAAGATCGGAATCATAGCCCGAATGTCCCGGACTCACTGTTTGGGAGGATAAACCAAAAACTGCGCCGTATCCAGAACTGCTCTGATGAAGAGGAGCTTCTGAGAGGGAATCAGGTGCGACTTCGGCACGTTGATGGAAAACCCCAGCAAATGCAGGAGGTCGGCCGTAGTCTGGAGGTGGGAGACGACTGCCTGGGGCGAGCCCGCCTTCAACAGCCAGTAATCGAGATGGGGGAAGACTGAAACCCCTGATCTGCGCAGATGAGCTGCAAAAACCGCCATCACTTTCGTTAACACCCGAAGGGCGCTGGTAAGGCCAAAAGGGAGCATGGTGAACAAAGTGCTCATGGACCCGTGAACTGTAGGTAACGCTGGTGGGCTGGCAGGAAGAAGATATGAAAATAAGCATCCTGCAAGTCCAACGCTACCAGCCAGTCTTGCGGGTCTGGGGCAGACAAGACCTGAGCAAGCGTGAGCATCTTGAACTTCTCCTTCCGGAGGAAGCGATTGACGTTCCGGAGGTCTAAGAAAGGGCGCAGACACAACCACGACCTACTTCTGGCTTTGGAACGCGCTCGATGGCCCCCTTGGCCAAGAGGGCTATAACTTCCTGCTGGAGAAGTGCCAAGTGTTCCCCCGACATGCGGTGGTACTGAGGTGGCATGGCTGGAGGAGTAGATTCGAAGGGGAAGGAGTTGCCCCTGCGGACTATTTGCAGAACCCACCTGTCCGAGGTTATGGAGTGCCAGTGGGGAAGGTGATGGTGAATCCTGCCACCCACTGGCGTCAGGAGGGCCTGAAACACCGGACTAGAAAGGTTTAGAGGCGGCAGCGGCAGGGGAGGTGGTGGACTGACCTGTCCGCTGTCCCAGGGATCCGCCACTGCGGGTCCCACATCTGCGGTTGTGCTGAGACTGCGGCTGCACAGCCTTGCGGGTCTGAAAAGAACACGCCTGGGCGCCCCGAGCTTGACCTCGAAAGGACCGAAAAGCGGACCCCGAGGGAGTACGTGTAGTGTCGAGACCCAAGGACTGGGCCGTAGCCCGAGAGTCCTTAAAGCGTTCCAGGGTGCTATCCGCCTTATCACCAAAGAGGAGTGTACCGTCAAAGGGCATGTCCAACAGGGTATTCTGGACATCCCCAGAGAAGCCAGTAGTTTGGAGCCAAGCATAACGACGGAGCGCCACAGTTGTGGAAAGTGCCCTACTGACAGAATCGGCAGTGTCAAGCCCACAATGAATAGTACATTTTGCAGCATCTCTCCCTTCAGTAAGGGCTTGGGAGAAAACCGCCACTGCTTCCACAGGACACGGAGGCAGCACCTGTGCCACAGTGTCCCACACAGAATGGGAATAGCGGCCTAGCAGGCACGCAGTAGTCACCGCCTGCAACCCAGAGTAACGGCTCCGCAGAGGATGACTGCGGCTGCAGGACCTCAATCAGGAGATAGGTACAGAAGGGAGCTTGAGGTTAAGAGCCTCAGCTACCCGACGCAAAATCACCCAAAAAGTCCCAACCTCCTCCGTGGCCACGGAAGAAGGGGACAGAGTACCGGGGTGTGGAGAGAAATCCAGATCCACTGTACCCTCCACATCGCCTCCCACTCAGGCTCATCCTTGCATTGAGCTGCGAGAGGGTCCTCAGACCCCTCCCAGTATTCCCCTTCGTCCACCGGTTGCTGAAGAGGCTGGTAAGGATGAGTTGCCCTGGGAAACGGGATAAACTCCACTCCAAGAAAAGGAATGGGAGGGTAAGATACCAGCTGGCGCAGAAGCCAGATCCAGGGCTGGAGCCGAGGCCGACGCCCGAGCCAAGGCCGGAGACGCCGCAGGGTATGGTGCTGGCGTGGCTGAGGCCAGAGGCGGCGGCACAGAGGCAAACCCTTACGACGGATCCGTGGGCCCGAAGGCGCTCCGGAGGGACCCAGCGGGGCAAAAAAATGGCGCAAGGCCGACATGAAGGCCTCGCCCGAAGTCGCGTGTGCGCCCGGAAAGGGTGGGTAGGCCGTAGGCATCAACGGAGGCTCCAATGGAGTCACTGCCCGCCCCCTCCACCATGTCCTGCGACCGGTGAGGGGTAGAGGAAGAGGGACTCCTTAGTAATTAGTCAAAAGTGTCTGCGGTGCCACAGCACCGTTAGCAGTGAGTATTCCGGGGCCAGTTCCAGTCTTACCTGTTTATTACAACACCGAAGCATTCGGCGTTGTAACGGGTGCCCTCAGTGTGAGCACCCATGAGTTCTGATCCTGCTCGGAGTAGTCCAAATGCTCACAGCCTACATGGCAGCACCTGACGGCACAGGCTCGCTTTTCTGGATGGTGCAGCCAGGGTTTTTCAGTTATTGGAGTAACTCCCAGCTCATGGGGGGTATCCTTTCTTGAGCTCCCGACGGAAGCCAAGCAAGGATGCAGTGTTATCCACTGCAGTCCTTAGAGTTAGTCAGAGACAGTCCTCTCCCTATTCTAGTCTCGCAGTCTCAGTCTTTCTTTGGGCAACGGACCACAACATCTTGGAAATGTTGGTACCAGAAGCCTCTCTTGGCATACGGGGTTGACGTCATACTTCCAGTACACGTGCAGATTCCTTTGGTGCATATCCTCCTACCATGGCAATTTTGAGTTTCAACGCGGTCACACTAGCAACTTTACTGGTGGCCCCTCCTGGCATACGGGGTCACCGCCACACAGCACCTGTACTCAGTCTGCTGCGAGTTTGGTCCCCCAAGTGGAGCCACCCCAGTCCTTGACCTTTGGAAGTTGACATGAAGGTGCTTAGCCAGCCCACTGTTGACCTGTGGGCAGAACCGACGCAGCAGGATGCACCTCCTCTTTTAAACTATCTCTGCGCGACTCATCCTAGATGCAGGACTTAGCATCGCAGCCTCCTCAGAACCTTCGATGCACGACGCATCCTCCATGCAGGCCTTCTCATTGCGAGCGCCCCATCACCAGCATACTCGACAATGACGCAGGACTTTGCATGGAAGCACGCGGCATGGAAGCATTCTCCAAGGGGGTTGATCTTGGCTTTCTCTGGGGGATGCCCCCTCATCCAGCAGGGACACCAGCAGGCCTTTGCCCCCCTACCCCACCGTCCAGCTTACAGGCAGAAGTCTTGCAGAGTGTCCCCTTCTCAGACAGCTTGTCAGGATACTTGGTAGATGACAAACTTTGGGGTCTCAAACTCACCTTCTTATAGTCCATTTCCAGACATTAAAATGTGATTAAGGGTCTGAGTCTTTAAAACGTTATATTGGGGTTCTGCTTCTTTTGAAGTGCTCACTTCTCATTCTCTTTTTTCCCTTTGAAAGAACAGGCAAAACTCCGAAGCTGACTGACACACAACACAATTCATGGGAGTGACCCAAGTTCACACCTCGATTTCAGCTATATTGACATGGGAATCTCAGTTTCCCAGCCCTACTCTTTATGATTCCCTGTTCAGCCCCATCTCCTTCCCGAAATGTGTCCAGGCTACTTCCTTGCGATCGATCACTGAATCAAATAGAAACGTTTAGAAGTGAAATAGGAGAGTCTCTCTCTCTCGCTCTCTCTTCAGTGTCTCCCACCCAACTCATAGAAATGCAACAATACACACATCTGTCTGGAGGGATTCCTCTGCTACTCATGTCTTCACCAGGTAGGTCTTGGTTGCCCAAAATGGAACCCAAGGTCCTCCATGTAATGCACCATTTCAGGCACACTTGCACTAACAGTACATTCACAGCACACTTTCTATCCAGCACAGTTACCATCATGCATTGTGCCACACATGCAGTTTGTGTGCACTGTTCAGTAATAAAGCTCATCTATATTGTATCAGGGTGTGTTATTTACAAACACATCCAATCACCATGCGCTCAGCACAACACTTCACCTGCCACGCATTGTACTTCATGCAAGCACACATATATCCAGCACAGGCTTTCACTGTGCAAGCACTGTACAGTACTACATATCTCATTTAATGTATTCCTTGCAAGCATACACACATAGTACATGCATTAACCACACATACTACACAATACTGCTCTATCCCTGTACTCTACTCTTTCCAGGCACACATACATGCAGCACAGAGTCACTACTCCTGTGCAGCACTCCACATCGACCTGATGTAAGCCACGGGTAAGTTAAGCGCACAGCAGTTGAACTTTCAAAAAGATGAGTGAACCTGTAGGCAACATTACAGTGACACAGGATAAAAAAAGACCTTTTCACTACTACTGATCACTAAACTGCATGCTGCCACTATCGCGCTTGTGCTCCTTACCTCCTGGTGCAGGCAGTAGCCTTCCGCCACTATGAGGGTGGCACTTTGTCTGCCCCTCCCGCTCAAACAAGACCGCAATCAGTGAGACATGCGTATATATCATGGCACACGCGCATGATCAGTGCTTACCCAAGGCAAAACAAAATCAGCATTAGGGACCCAAACAACTGTACAGTTGGGCACAAAAGCAGGGGTACATGTCTCCAACTATGCAAAAGACTCTCCCATCCCAACAGTAGCACAACTCCAATGGACAGCCAGATGGCTGTTATGACCTGACACACTAGACACTCACTACATGAACGGGATGTCATCTGCCACCTTGGAGTTAACATGAATGCTTAACACAAAGGTGGCACACTTCCCAAACTTACCGCTTTAGAATATGCCAGGCTTGGAGAGAATGGACAGAGGACGACATGAGGACTGTTGGAAATTGGGTTACTGTTTAAGGGGAGAAACCCTACTCAATCATGAACCACAATACTGGTCAGGGTGAAACGCAAGCAAACCCGAAATTAACCTGTGCTTAACCATCTGGTAGTTTGGCACAAAGCAGTCAGGCTTAACTTAGAACCAACGTGTAAGGTATTTATGCAGCACTTCTAACAGTAATAAAGTAAAATCATAACACAAGAAAATGTCAACACCAAGTTAGAACAATATAGTAAAATTGAATAAATAATTTGACTCCAAAACGACAAAAATATAATTAGTAGAACGAGAGATATGCAATTTTAAAGTTGTACTTAAAAATAGTGCCTAGAAGCACTAAGCACCAACTGTGGTTATCTGGTTGCACTGGACCGGGACAAAGTCACATGTTCAGGCCGACCGTGATGGAGCATGGGCCGGATACAGGGACTAAGTTAGGCCTGCTGAACAAGAGTACCTAAATCCTGGTTGCAGAGCATTGCGAGATCCCACGTTGAAGATTCGGCATAAGTGCCAGACCCAAGGAACTACGAGGTTGTGATGCAAGGCCCTGCATCCTTGTTGAGGATGCTGTTGACAAGGAACTTGAGATGTGAAGGCCTGCGTGAAGGATGCATTGCACAGTGGCGATTCCGAAGAGACTGCGAGCTTCCATGCAAAGTCCTGCGTCATTGTCGAGTATACTGTCGACGAGGCGCTCGCGATGAGGCCTGTATCGAGGATGCGTCATGCAGCGGAGGTTCTGGGGAGACTGCGTCTGCGATGCGAGGTCCTGCAACTAGGATCAGCAGCACAGCTGTAGTTTCAAAGTGGAGATGCATCCCGCTGTGCCGATTTTGCCCACAGGACGACAGTTGGGCTGGCTGAGCACCTTCAAGTCCACTTCCAAAGGTCAAGGACTGGGGTGGCACCACTTGGGGGACCAAACTCACAGCAGACTGTGCACCACGTGCTGGGTTCAAGATGGTTGGAGCCGGTTCTGTCCCTGAGGCTTCTGATCAGGAGGCCAGCCAACTGCCCCTTGGAGTCACTCCGGTGCTCCTGGGTTCAAGATGTAGGTCCAGTCCTTCAATCAGGAAGCAGGGCAACAGAGTAGCAGTCCTTCTGGCAGAGCAGCACAGCAATCCTTCAGAGTGTTCCAAAGGGCCAGAGGTGTACTGAAGAGCTGGGCCCGAGAGTCTAATATTTATACCTGGTGCTCACTTTGAAGTAGGATAAGGTTCTGGAAATTTTCACCCCCAGAGGACTTTGGAATTTCCTGCCTCCCTGTCCTGGCCCCAGGTTGTCTGGGGTCACAAACGACTAGTGTTGAACCCTTTGTGACAGTGCTCAGACAGAGCATTTGTGATTTGCAAGTGTGCTCCTCCCCTCATCGACTCCGAGATGGCTAATCCTGCTAAAACCTATGACCCTTTGTTTCACTGTCTGGGAGTAATACACAAAGACCAAATGCCAGCTACATATAGTCATGTTACCCAGGATACAGGCGGCAGACACCAAATGGTTGGGACAAGAAAATACCAACTTTCTAAGAGTAGAATTTTCAGAATTGAGACTTAACATCTGACTTGAACATTGAAGAGAGCTTTAACTTATAATTCGTTGGACACCAAACTCGATATTCCTAACTACTACCAATTGAAAGTTATCACTTATTAGAACATTGAAATGTGGAGCACTCCATTGAAGACAATGGAGTGCTCCGTGCTTCTACAGGCCGGTAAAGGCCCGCAACGCAACATTCCAATGTTATTTTCACAAAGGCCTGTCGGAGTCCGAGGGGATATAAATCCCCGCGGGCCCTGAGAGGCCTTTGTATTTATTAGCTAGAACATTCTGCCCTCTAGTGGCAGAATGTTCCAACAGCCTTATAGCCCTTCGTAGCTTGGCTATACCGGCTATTTAAGTCCCACTTCCTTGTTAAAGGCACTCGCCTTCAGCTTGGGCCTTTAACACTGCAGTGGGCCTTTAATAGCCGCTATAGCGGGCTATAAGGCTATCTTAAATGTCATAAGAAACCCAATGTTATCCTATGGGAGAGGTAGGCCTTGCAGTAGTGAAAAACAAATTTAAGAGGTTTTCACTACTAGGACATGTAAAACTTGAAAGTACCTGTCCTACTTTTTAAATACACTCCACCCTGACCTCTGGGCTGTTTAGGGCCTACCCGGGGTGGCTTATATGTATTGAAAAGGAAGGTTAGGTTTGGCAAAAGGTTTATTTTGCCGGGCCGAAAACTGCACACACAGGCTGCATGGCAGTCCTGAGACATGTTTAAAGGGGACTACTTAAGTGGGTGGTGCTGCAGGCCTACTAGTAGCATCTAATTTGCAGGCCCTGGTAACATGTAATACCACTTTACCAGGGACTTACAAGTAAATTAAATGT
The DNA here is from genome assembly GCF_964204655.1 of Triturus cristatus. Taxonomy (NCBI): domain Eukaryota; kingdom Metazoa; phylum Chordata; class Amphibia; order Caudata; family Salamandridae; genus Triturus; species Triturus cristatus. The sequence goes on from NC_140591.1 coordinate 521,835,499, forward strand.
GCCAACTGGGTTTACCATAATTAAAGGAGAGAGAACATGTACTTTAGCACTGGTTAGCAGTGGTAAAGTGCACAGAGTCCAAAGGCTACTAAAAACGAGATCAGCGAAAATGGAGGAGGAAGGCAAAAAGTTTGGGGGAAGACCAACATAAGGCTGTCCGGTCTAACACTGACATAACACATGCAGGTGTAATGACACAAGCTGAGCTGATGGACGATGAGAGACTACACATATTCCAGAGCCTCAGACAGGTATGGCTATCCAAGAGGAAGTGTTTCCGGCATTCTAAGCAGTGGTGGACATATTCAAACAGATGGGGAACTCTGAACAGGAGCTTCCAAAGCTGCATGAGGCTTTATTTCATGCTTTGGTTCGGCAATGGAAGAAGGGTGGCAAATGGAATTGTGTCTGGCCTTGCTCAACATGGCCAAGGGAGGTTTAACAGCCATTGGGCCACATGGTTAGAAGACATAAGATCTGATGTAGAGTGGCAAAAAGTAGTGAACTACCTGAAAGAGGTTTCCTGGAATGCAAGATCTAAACTTAAACATTACAGTATCTTACAATGTGCCTTTTTGATACTAAGCCAGCTACACAGGATATTTTCCTTCAACGTCAAAAGCATGCCTGAGATGCTAACTGTAGACGCTGACTTCTACACATGGTGTGGTGGTGTTCAACTATAAAGTCCTTCTGAGAAGATGTACTGCCACACGTAGAAAATATTGCATATGCCAAGGTAGACCAAAATCCCTAAATGTGCAAACTGAATCTATTAGAGAGGTGAAGAATATGTAAGATGGCATGCAGATTTTCTGACTTGGCCCACCAATAGGCAGCTGGCAACATCCTGGTAAAGTGATAGTGCACCTTGAACGTCAACCTGGCAAAGAGCTTTCCAAACAAATTGGAGAGGTACTGACGAAACACAAAAGTGGTTGGCTTCTAGTGACAGAATGGTATGAGGTCCTCTTGAGTTTAGCTGTAACAGATGATACCAGACCATCTTGACAAGTAGGTGAAGCCACCCCTTTTCAAGGCTACCGACTGCAGTGCCTCTGCACCTTTGGACCCCCTCACAGAGTCCTTGATAAGTGTAGAAGAGAACAGAGGCAAGACAAATGACTTAAGCGTATGGTGAAACAAGCCAATAACAATCAAATACGTGTTAGTGCTAGGGGTTCCAGTAACTCCAGAGGTGGAAAACTGTGGTTACTATCCCCACTGGAATTAAGAGATCACGTGTAATGAGGGCCTCAAAGTCAACAACTGTCTGGAATATGCATCTATATAACATAACTAAGAACCGATCTACTTAACTACACATAATTGCAGTCAACTGTTAATTGTTTAAATTGCCAATACATTAATATAGAGTATCTTTCTCTTAACTACTGCATTTGAAACTAGAACCTTTATATTTAAAGAGACTATGGATGTCGATGCCCTATAGTCAAGGAGGCCTAAATAATAAAATTGGAAGCATGGGGAAAGAATACACGTAAGGGTTACTGTATTCCCTCATTTAACTTTCACAGTGATAAAAGGCTTCCAATTATGCTTCTGGTCTGGAAATCAGATGTTACAGTGAGACTACTCAGGAGTACAACAGAGTCCACATCCCACTGAGATACAAACTTAGTGTACGCATTTAACTGTTAAAGGCAGTTAAACATACTTACAATATTTTACAATATATATATATCTATATATGCATATATATTAAAAATACATGGATCGTACCACAGGTCACAAAATATCCTTACAAAATGAATAAAACTAATTTTGTGCATAAAAATACTGAATCCAACCTGGCAATTAAAGAGTTACTTTAGTTTAAATAAGAGACTTTATTTTGAGCCGAGGATTGGTGTACACGTCCGTACTGGGAGTTCCAAATTCCATTTACTCATATCCCGAGGCAGAATTTAGACACTGCCACGGGTGAAAGTGAATTGTTCAGCTGCTGTGCCAGCTCCCCGAAGGCCGAGTTTAAGAGCATTAATGACATGCTACCAGCAGCATTCTGATAATAAATAGATTGCTCCACATGGCCAAGGTTGGGTTTCCTAATAAGGAATAGGCAGGACAGACCGCTAATATTTAGATTTGAAATTCAAGGTGCAATATGAACACCTGAAAAATTAATCCTTCATTCAAAATTTTCTAAAGAGTCGAATCAGACCTGGAAAAAAATATGCAAAAATAAGCAAGGCCCTCAGTTGAAATGTTCGACTTGTGTAGAAAAGGAAAGGACCATGCAGTTTCTGTTTGAGACCGACAATGTTTTAAATCAGATCTCTGGAGTGACTCGCATGTCTCCGGGCTAAGTCATGTTAACAGGCGCAGTCACATACAGCTCGCCCATACGAGGAGGAGAGGCTGTGTGAAGCAGAGCTTTGTATGTCCTGCGGCAACAGAAACACCGAGCGACGGAGGCGAACGGGGAAGCCATAAAACTCCTTCTTTCGGTACCTGGAATTCACTCTGAAATCCAAGAAGTGCAGTCTGGCTCACTTGGCGTCTAGACCACGAGGCGGAATTGAAAACAAAAGGTTGGAGATCATTGTGGGACATTAATTATTCAAGAGAAGACGAACCAAGCCTGCAGACACAACAGCTTCGATTTTTTTCTTTTTTTAATACGGACAACAGTGTTTAAGAAAACATTTCTGTGCATACTGATAACAGATCAAAGTTCCAAGACAATGCCCTTAAATCAGTAAAGCACATTCCAAGGATAAAAATCCATGCGACTGCAGTCAGCAGTAAAACAATGCCCCGTTTCAGCACGACTCTGGACTCTTTGTCCTTGCACGAACGACGAGGCATCTTTTCGACCACTGCCTTCATTTTTTTAAAACTTCTTCCCTAGTTCAGTTCTCTCCTATGCTGTGCCGAGAATACAGCCAAAATGAGCCCTTATCCATTAACAAGAACAGCATCCCTCTCATCAGGCAATGAAGTGACTGATCTGTGACAGCATCAATTCGAGAGTCGGGGGTACAGACCTTCATTACTGCATCCCGGGAGAGGAGAGTTTGCTTATCCTCACACAAAATCTGTGCATGTTCCATGGTGGTGACTGGTCAATCCTTACCGGCATCCGTATGAGTATTTCTGTGCGTCATGATCGCACACAAAATGGTATCTCGTCGGGACAGGTACTCCCCGCATAAGTAATCCTATTCAGGTGGCAGCCCCAGGTAGATTTCCTGGGAGCACACCTAGTTGTTTTGCAGGTGTTTTGCTGGGGATGTCTGTAAATGTCCTGACCGCTGCCTTCATGCCATCCATCTCCAGGGCAGAAAAGCCACGAAATTCGTGAATGCTCAAATTCTTAACGCGTCAAACCTCTTCCCGCCAATGCCCCGCAATGGAGAAGTGCTGGCCTCCTAAGGGCTTCTCATGCGCTCGGACTCTACAGGCCAGCTGAAGGGAAGAGCCAGGACAAGGATTCTGTGGTCAAAAGCCCAAAGGCTGGGAATAAGCACACATGGCTGTAGGAAGGTAGGATCCTTCTAGCATGGTTACCCCCACTTTTTGGCTGGTGTCACTGTGTTTTTGACTTAGCCTGCTGCGATCCTGCTAATCAGGACCCCAGCAACGGTGCTTTCTCCCCTAAACTGACAGGGTAAGTATTTTGGTACCTCCACAATTGGCTACTTGTCTACTCTTATACGTCTCTAGTATATGGAACTAAGGTACCCAGGGCATAGGTACACCAGGGGTCCCCCAAGGGCTGAAGCATGTATTGTGCCACCCATGGCAGTCCACTTAAACTGTGACTACAGGCCTGCCATGGTCATTCTCACGCCAGATATGTTTCCTTCTCACGGCGGTCACTGCACTTAAAACCTATACGTCACCCCTACGGCAGGCTCTTCAGTCCTGAGAGCAGGGTGCTTGGCTATAAGTGTGAGGGTGCCCTTGAATGAGCAGGACACCCCTACAAACCTCTGAGTTGATTCTCCAGGCCTTGTAAGTTTGGTCAGCCATTTTTAGACATATAGTGGACATCAGTCATTACGAGATGACTAACTATATAGTGGCTGCGCCGAACCCGGTCATGTTTGGTATCAAACATGTTGGAATCATACCCCAACACCGATTCTAGTGTTGGAAGTATGATATCATGTACTGGGGGGGGCTCCTTAAGGGACCAACCAGTACTCCCGGTAACTGCCTTTCAAGGTCTGCAAGCAAGCTAGTCCTGCTGCCGACCACATACACGATTCTGCCCTCCTGTTGCTGAGCTGAGCTCAAGCAAGGGAAGGTAGAACAATAGGTTTCCTGTCATTGGGTGATATGACCACCTCCCAGACAGGGCTTAGTGTTTGGGCTGGTGTGGGGGTGCTTGCTAGCTTCACCAGACTGCTTTGAAGGGCATATTTGGTGCTCTCCTTGCATACTCCAGTTTGAACCAGTTCAGGGAGTCCTTGGCTCCCGCTCTGGTGCGAAACTGGACAAAGGTCATGGGAGTATCCGCCCCTCTGTCCAGCCCCTCCTCTTGGAGGGTCCGCCCTAGTCGTCCTAACCCTTTCCTTAGAGTATTTAAGGGCTCTCCTGTGGTTGGAGCCTCAGATTCGTCATGGGACAAGAATCAACACTGAAACTACGTCGCTCTTCAATCGTCTGGACACTTGGACTTTGTTGGACTTCGACTGGAAACGAGACTACACCAAGGAAGACTCATGCTGCTCCTGCGGTTATTCAAGTCTTCTTCATTGTGTGTGTCTGTGCTTCATCCAGGTTCTTCAACAGATCTGTGGGCATCAAGTACATCCAAAGTAAATTCCATTGGAGCAAAGGACTCACTCCCCTACATATGCAGAAACCGCAACAAAGCTGACTGGTCTGCTGTTTCTATCATCCTACAGACTTCCCAAGGCCCAGCAACACAGGTGGTGGTTCTGCAACTCCCTTGAGGCCTGACCTGTCCTCTCTGCAATTTTGAGGCCAGTATCCCTCATCGGAACCTCTGGGACCAAACTCCTGTGCCCCGAGTTGCTGTTGCCAAGGCTTGCTGGTTCTGAACTCCAGAGATCTTCGGGCTACAAGAAGCTCCAGCCTCAAGCAAGTCTTCCCTCCAAGATTAGCAGCCTCACTGCATCCTCTGCCCGTGACCCTTTATCTTTGGTGAGCCGCTCATGGTCCTCTTGCGACTCCTGTGCCTTCAGCCTGTGGCTCCTGCTGGACATGGCCACCTAGTCACCGACATCCAACGTTGGACAGCTCGTGCATGGCTCTTGGTCTTCCTAAACATCACCTAGTCCTCACAGATGCAGCGACAAGGTCACTGTCAACTCTTTAGAACCTCCTGACATTGGTGGGCATTGTGTCTCAGTGCCTCCTGGTCACCTCCGAGTGGCACAGACTCTGTCCCCTCTGCTTGCAAGTTATTCACTTCCAAAATCCACTCTTGGATTTCACCGGACTCCTTCACAGGCTTCTCCAGAGGCATCTTCTTCTAAGTCTGCCATTGTTGTCTAAGATAGGTTCTGACGTCACTTCACACCTATGCACCCGGCTTCCCTGGTGTAGGTAACCTGGCTCCCGGTGAATCCACAGGTGGTGTGACTCTCCAACCTTCTGGCTTCCAAAGGGTTTCTTCTGGGTCCTCTGGGAAGGGTCGTTTTTCTTCAAAACTGCAACCATGACTTCTCCATTGACTTCCATTGGGCACACAGCTGTGTTTCCACTCTGCACATAGCCTCCTTGGGTTTCCCAGGTACTTACCTCGGTGGTTCCTTATGTCCCCAGCTCTTCTGGTCCAAGTCCTGTTCTCCTTTGCAGTTCGCATTCCACTTTCTTAGTATATGGTTTGGTCTCCCCCCTGGAGACCACTGTATTTTTGTGCTACTTACCTGATTGCTTTTTAAGTATTCTTCTGTATTGTGTTGATATATTCGGGTAGGAGCTATTCCAATGTGACAGTGATATTGTGTTGTAATAAATATAATTAATTTTGCTAAACACTGTAGGAAGGTAGGCTCTTTCTGCATGGTTACCCCTACCTGGTGCTGTGATGGTTTCTGACTAGTCTGACTGGTATCCTGCTAATCAGGACCCCAGTCTCTGTTCTTTCTCCCCTAAATTGGTTTGGTAAGTACCTAAGTACATCCCAGATTGAATACTGGGGTACCCATATCAGTCCCTAGTATATGGTACTAAGGTACCCAGGGCATAGGTACCCCATAGGCCAAAGCATCTATTCTGGCACCTATGGGAGACCATTCAAACTACCTCTACAGGCTTGCCATTGCAGCCTGTGTAAGCTGGTGCTAGCACCACTTACGAAAGATCTAGGTTTACCTGTATCTAAGGTCACTGCTCTTAAAATCTATGTCACCCCTACAGCAGGCCTTACAATCCTAAAGGCAGGGTGCTTGGTTCTAAGTGTGAGGGTGCCCCTGCATGAGCAGGACACCCGTACAGCCCATGGAGTCCATTCTCCTGGGTTTTAAGTGTGACAGCCATAGGAAATATATAGGGACACCGCATCATTACGCGATGATCATCTCAAAACTGGCTGTAACTAACCCTGTCGTGCTTGGTATCAAACATGTTGGAATCATACCCCCACATTGAAAACGGTGTGGGAGGTATGATTCAAGCACTGCAAAAGCCCTTCATTAAGCCCTCAGTGCTCCCGGGTACCAGTCTTCTATACCCGGACAACACAACATGGATGCTGCTGACCAGAGACCTGATTCTGCCGTCTTGCTGCTGAGCCAAGCTTGAGCAGGGGAAGGCAGACCAATAGGCATCCTGTCACAGGGAGGTGTGACCACCTCCCAGACAGGGTTTATTGTATTGGGGCAGGGTGGGGGCACTTCCCAGCGCCACATAGTCTGCGTGCAGGGCACACTTGGTGCCCTCCATGCATAGTCCAGTCCAAACCAGTTCAGGGAGCCATTGGCTCCTGCTCTGGTTTGAAACTGGACAAAGGACAGGGGAGTAACCTCCCCCTTGTCCAGCCCCTCCTTAGGGAGGGACCCCTGAGTTGTCCCAACCCTTTCCTTATGGTACTTAAGGGCTTACTTGAGGGTGGGTCCCTAGATGCGTCGTGGGACAAGATTAATTTCAGACACCACTTCTTTGACCGTCTGAGCACTGAGGACTTCGCTCTGGGTATCAAGGCTGCAACCGGGAAGACTCCTGCTGCTCCTGATCTCCTGGCCCTGCTTGTCTGCTGGAACGTCTGTGCCTGTGCACCACACAGGGACCTTCCACGGCGTGTGGGCATTCAAGACACCGGAAGGAATCTCCCTTGAAGTGAAGGAGTCTCTTCCCTGCATCTGCAGGCACCGCAACTAAGCTGACCGGTCTGCTGATCCTGGGCTCCCACAGACTCTGAAAAGCTCAGCAACACAGGTCATGGAACTCCACATCCCCCGAGGCCTGACCTATCCTCTCACCAAGTTTGAGGCCAGCATCCCTCGCTGGAGCCGAAGGAACCGTATCCCTGTGTACCGCGTCGACTTGCAGTTGCAAAGGCTTGTTGGCTTCCTTCCACCAAGATCTTCGGGCTCCAAGTAGCTCCAACCTCAAGCATCTCCAGTGACCAAGATCTCAGTCCTCACTGCAACACTTGTGTCGTGGGCCTGCTTCTTTGGTGAGCTGCTCAAGGTCCTCTCGCGACTCCAGTGCCTCCGACCTGTGGGTCCTCTTGAGGATCATCTTCAAATTCTTTGGACTACCCTGATTGCTCAGGCCTGCACGGACTCCCCGGTTTGTGGTGATTCTCCTGGACCTTGCTGGTCCAGACATTGCACCGTCTATGACTTCCCTGTTGTTTGCAATTGCCAAGGCTTGTTGGTGCTCCCGCCGGACACCGAACCCTCAACTCTCAACATCCGACATGGGACAGTTCATGAAGACTCCTGGTCTTCCACAGCGTCGACTGGTAACCCAGCTGCAGTTCCAGGGGCACCGTCAACTCTTTTACATCCCCAAACATTGGTGGGCATTCGTCTTCCGTGCCTCCTGGTCACATCCAAGTGGCATAGACTCTGTCCCCTCTGCTTTCAGATACTTCTTGACTCTAATCCACCTTTGGGTTCCACCGGACACTTTCACCTTCTCCAGCAGCGGCATCTTCCTGAAGTCCTCCATTGGGTTCAACAGCGGTTTTCAACGCCACTTCACACTTATGCACCCGGCTCCCCTGGGGCAGGTAAACTGGTTCCGAAGGTATCCACGGTGGCTCTCCAACCTTCTGTCTTCCATGGGGTTTCTTCAGGGTCCACTGGGAAGGGTCCTCCTTCTTTAAAATTGCAACCGCGACTTTCCCATTGACTTACATTGATCCCGCGGTCGTGTTCCCACTCTGCACACGGCCACCACTGGGCTCCTGGTCACTTACCTTGACTGGTTCCTTGGGTCCCAGGCACTTCTACGTCTTCTGGGTATAGTCTTCACTTGAGTCGTGGTTTGCATACCACTATCTTAGTATATGGTTTGGTCTCCCCCTGGTGACCACTGTGTATTACGTGCTACCTACCTGCTTCTATTGAAAAGTATTGTGTGCATTGTGTGTATATCCGGCTAAGAGATACCTGTATGTGTTAGTGAGTGTTATATAATAAATCCATATTTTTATAAATACACCATGTGGTTCTTTTTCACTTAATCTATATCAATAAGATTATGTTCTGGTAAAACAAGCTGCTTTACACTCCTTCTGGACTAAGCCTGAAGGCTCCTCTCCACAGCTACCACTTAGAGAGCTTTTTAAGGTTGTCTAAAAACACTGAAATCACCATAAGGCGTGTGGCTTGGTGCAAGGTGCCCACTTACATAAATGTACACCATATACCAAGCCAGCTTCTCAGATTAAACTGGAAAACAAGCTGCATAACACTTCTTCCAGATAAGCCTGAAGGCAGCTCTCCAAATCACCCACTTTGAGAGCTTTCTATGGTTATCAAAGACCACTAAAACCACCATAAGGGTTGCCTTGATTAGTGCAAGGTGCACCACTTGAATAAGTGTGCACCATATACTAAGCCGGCCCCCTACAATGGCCTTTCTGGTTGTCAAAGGAGCTTGGCCCTACAGTGCCTTACAACAACAAAGAGCTTATCTCATGACATAAAATTAGCTTTCAACAAGGCCAATGAGAGCATAGCTAAAACCAGTGACATCTAAATGACTTGTGGGGCCTGTGGCAAAAGATGTTAAGTGGTCTGCTGTTAGTAGCAACATTGAATTTATTACACTTTTTCTGGTCAGACAAGTTCTTGTGATGTTTACCACTATTAAATTATATGTTAAACCTTCAGAAATGGAAGCTTGCAAAAACAGACGAAAACTCAAGCTGGCTGTTGTCCACAAGCCAAATAGTTCCAAAAGAACATTTAAATAAACCTTGATAAAGCCCTTTCTTTTTGAGTTTGGTCTAGATGAGCAAGTTAATTAACTCTGGTAACCCCTTTTCTGGTCGATACTGCCTAGGAGCAGATTACTCACCTTCTGAATAACCCTAGGCGTCAGACTGGATCAAGAATTTGTGGTTCCTCTGAGCCCCGGAAGGTAGCGTCTTGCAGCTCTGCACCAACGCCACTCCACACGGGAACTGACATGCAGGGCCTATACATGCCCGCTCCTGCACGCTAAGATCAGATGCTTTTGAAACTGTCCTCACCCCTCAACGCCGAGCCCCAAAAGCAAACTGGTAGACAGTGTACAGATTACTAGGTTTGGGATTGCAATAATGGATACAGACTAACCACAGAACGGAGAACATGGGAGGGTCTGTGAGGAATCTGCAGATACATAGTGTCTCCACCAGAAAGAGCAATTCCAAAGGTGACTTGTTTTTCTGATAGAGACGTCTAGTTGCAGATTTCTCACCTTTCGAATAGATACCAAAGCAGTACCTAATTGGAGGTGGGTCTTTGAGAGGATTCAAACCGGAAAGTCCTGCAGGACTTGGTGGGTAAAATGCTCCTTAGGACGAACCGGACTGTCCAGACAACAGTGTTTCATGTGAAATATTGTGGGATGCCCATGTAGCAGTTTAGCAGCTGTCTAGAGCAGGGACCCTGTGTGCTAATGCAGTGGAAGCAGCTTAGGCCCAGGTTGAATGAGCACACAGTCCTTCTGGACGCTGCTTTTTATTCAATGCATAGAATATCTTTGCGTAGAGCACGATCCAGTGGGAGGTGGTTCTCTTTTGCACTGCCTTACATTTTTTTTGCTCCAGAGAACCTTGCCAAGAGCTATCCACCTGGTGATCTATGTAGAAGCTCAGCGCTCTCTTGGGGCCCAAATGATGGAGCCTCTCCTCCTCCTTAGAGGAGAATGCATTACAACTTTCAACAGGAAGATGCCTGAGTCCGCAGAACTAGTTTGTCTTGGAAGAAGGTAGTGTAAGGTGGATTTACACAAAGAACCTGAAGCTCGTTCACTTGGGGGGCCGAGGTGATTGCGACAAGGAACATGTGGTAAGGAGCCATAAGCGACAACTGTTAAGTGACTAGAACAGAGTGCACATCAGATAAGTCAGGACCTCATTAAGGTCCCATTGAAGCATCACAAAGAGAACCCATTTAAAAAATCACATCACAATTGGTGATTTAAAGAGTGAGGGGTGATTCAACAACTGTAAGAAGACCGAAAGGGCTAAAAGATAACCCTTAACTGTGTTCAAAGCTAAGCCTTGCTTGGCAAGAGAAAGAACAAACAGAACATCAGATAACTTGGACTGGAGTGGGGTGGGGGTCAATCTGGCTTGTGCCACACTAACCACGATTTTTTCCCAATGACAGGTGTATACAGTTTAGGGTGAGGGACGCCTGGCTGCCAAGATGACATTCACCACCTCTGGAGGAAGGTCAAAGGTGGTTCAGCTGTTGATGCTCAATCTCCAAGCATGAAAGTGGAGCTTGCGAAGTCCTGGTTGCAGAACCCTGCTATTTTGCTGCAGCAACAGTTCCTCCTGGAGGTGCAGCCAGATCAGAGGACATATGCTCAAGCCCAGGAGTTCTAGATACCATACTCTCCCATGCAAATCCACTAGGGTAACTTGGGCGTGATCTGATCTGATCTTCCTGAGAAGTCAGGGCGGGAGTGGTATCAGCAGAAAAGTGAACAGGACCTCTGAGTTTCACTTGAGGTGGAAGAGACGCCTTGGAAACTCCAACGCCCAGAAGTGCTGACATTGTGCGTTCTCGCCACTGGTGAACAAATCGAGCAATGGCTCTCCCCATTGGCGGAGACCTTGTGCTACCTCTGGGTTTAACTGTCATTTATGATCAGTTAGGTACCGACGGCTGAGCTTGTCTGCCTGTGGCATTAACAAATTGAAAATTCTTTGGAGGTCCAGCCATTTCCAGAGGCGCAAGGCCTTCTAGCACAGGGTCCATGGCCCCACCCCATCCTGTTTGTTGCAGTACCACATGTCAGTGGTGCTGCCCGTGAGCACCTATACTAGCCTCCCTTTCATGGAAGGCAGGCTTTCAGCGCCAGGCGGCTGGTCTTCTGCTCCAAAATGTTGATGTGGAGCTGGGACTCCGTCGAAGAACAAAGGTTTCTGACTTCTACCTCCCCCAATATCTGCCTAACCCAGATGCAATGCATCAGTCACCACTGTCAGCTCTGCGTGGGGAAAGGAGAGGGGCCTGCTACTGACCCAATCAGAGTACAGTAATCACCACTTCAAGTCTTTCGCAGTCTCCTCCAAAATCGGAACATTATCGGAGAGGTCCCCTTGATGTTGTGCCCACTGGGACTAAAGATCCCACTGCAGAGCCCGCATATTCCACCTGGCAAGCTCGACCAGAAGGATGCAGGAGGCCATCAGCCTCAGAGTTGACCTCACTGAAATCTAGCACAGAGGATGAAAGACTGGGATCATAGCCTGAATGTCCTGGAGTCTCTCAGGGGAAGGCACAAAACGGAACTGTGTCCAGAATAGCAAAGATTATAGGGAAGCTTCTGGAAAGGAGTCAGGTGTAACTTTGGCATGTTAATAATGAACCCTAAAGATGAAAGGAGGTTCGCAGTAGACTGGAGGGGGTTGACAACTGCCTAGGGCGAGCCCGCCTTTAACAGCCAGTTGTTGAGGTAGGGTATGACTGGCACTCCTGACCTGCAAAGTTGAGCTGCCACTACCGCCATCACTTTTGTGAACACCCGATGGGCGCTGGTAAGACAAAAGGGGAGCATGTATGTGAAAATAGGCACCCTGCAAGTCCAATTCCACCATCTGGTCTCCAGGGTCCAAGGCAGACAAACCTGGGCCAGGGTGAGCATGCTCCATGGAATCGGTGGTGTCTATGCCCAAACAAATCATGTGCTTGGCGGCATCTTGAATTGCCGGAGACAGTACAGGGAAAAGATGTTCCTGCACACCAGGGAGTGCCACAGAGTCCTAAAGGGCGTGACTATAACGGCCCAACAAACAGGAAGCGTTAATAGAACACAGAGCCAAATTAGTGGCCAAAAAGAGGCACTTACTGAATGTCTCCAATAGATTTGAAACCCTATCAGGGTAAGTGGTAGAACACGTGCTTGGATTGGAATGGCTGGTGGAAGCCTGCATCACAAAATGTTCCAGAGAAGGGTTCTGGGAAAAAAAAGCTGGGTCCTCTAGCGCGGCATGGTGGATCCTGCAGATATGTCCATTTACTGGTGAGGCTTGGCCCAAGTTCCCATAAAGGTGTCCATTAGAGCATCATTGAACGATAGGAGGAACTCAGAAGAAGTCCGGCTTGGCTGTAAGACCATGGTCAGAACATTTTTTTTTACATCCAGGGTGAGGAACTGGATGTCAAGGACTTCGGCTTCCTTGTGGTAAGTCAAGAGCAGAAATGGACACCTAATGAGATTCAGGCGCAATGTCGGTTGAAGTTGGACCGGCGTCAAGTCGGCATTGGTGAGGACACTTAAGGCCACCCCTCAGGCAGCGAGGTTGGCGAAGACGTTGACATACCCGGCGTCATTTTGGGAACCTGAAGCGGCGTCAGAATTGGAGCAGCAGTATTCCCATAGGTGAGCCAGAGGGAGTCAGTAATGAACCGAAGAGCGACATCATAGCTCTGCGCACCTTTTTACTCTGACATGGCTTGACTTTTGGCCCTGGAAATTCAGGTTGTGCCGGAACCAGCTGCAGAATTGGCCTTTAAGTCACTCAACTTTGAAAGTGTGATCAAAACTGTTGATGCCGCCCATGCAGGCCAGTGGCATGAAGGAGCAGAACTCCGCTTCAACATCTTGAGCACGCTCTGGCCTTGCTAAATTTAAATCGCTAAAGGGAAGAGTCTGCTTTCTCACCAAAGAGGCAAGAGCAGTAGAAGGACATGTTCATTAGTGGGGATTGGACATCCCCAGAGAAGCTGCCAGATCGCATCCAGGTATGTCGTAAAAGTGCTACACTGGTTCCTATTGCCCAGCAACTTGCCAGTTTACTGGAGAACCGGAGCATGGTTTTGCCATGCCCCATGTAAGCTATCCATTTAGGTCTCATTAAAAGACAGTAGAAGCTCTTGTGTGCTTAACCCGGTTGAAGGACCTCAATTAGGATATTGATCTTTACCTCAATGGTTGGAAGTTGGTGGTCAATTACCTTAACTGCCCTCTGTATTACCACCAAGAAGGAAGCACCGCCTTTAGTAGCAGGGCCAGGAGAACAGACTAATCCGGTATCAGGAGAAGTATCTAGTCCACTATCATCTAGTAATTCCTGTTACCAGTGTTCATCTGTCTACTGAGGTACGATCTCATTCTCCTAATCATATTGATCATTGTCTGTCTTAAAAAGACTGTGGAGGGTTTGAGCTCTTCCTTAAGGTAAGAGCAATATGGTAGGTTGCCGGAAAGCTACAGCCCAGTGGGATCAGGGTGCAGTTGGTCGAGTCGATTTCGGCTCAGAGGGTTCAATTGGTAGTGCCTTTTTTTTCCGGTACTGGTCGTGATGCTGGGACAGAAGATGGTGCCAAAGCCAGTGTGGAGCCAGTGTGGAACCAGCAGCAGGTTCAAAGGTTCCAGCTGGCGCGGACGGCAAACGTGCTGGCAAGATTTCATTTGGAGGTCCTCTCAGTTACTTTGGACCTGGAGGCATGCCAGAGACAGCTGGTAGGGAGTCAAAAAGACGAAGCGTGACTGCACGGAACTCCTCGATCTGCTGCGACATCGCCAATGGGCCTGGAAATTCAGGCGGCCTCGGGACGAGGTTCAGAATCGACTCAGAAGGTGAACAAGTTTGGGAGAGAGTTGACACCCCCGCACCTTCTCTGGTATTCAAAAGTGGGGAGAAGGGGGCGAGAGCTTCTAGTGCTTCTTTCTTGACTTACCCGATCACTTCCAACACTACGCTGATCTACTGCGGGAATGGGACCTCCCTTTCGACCTAGACTGGACAAGGCATGGCGTTTTTCGAGGTTTGGCGACAAAACATTTGCCTCACTGTCCCGTATGGCCTTTGGGTTCATCTGGGCACATCCACTATAGGCCACAGAGTTGTGTTTGGACCCCAAGCACCGACATCTGTTTGAGGGGTTGAATGTGGTCTTAGGAAGTGACATTTTCGTTGTACATGATATAGTTAAAATTTTGAGTGAAATATGTCTCGTCAGAGACAAGAGGGTAGCTCTGCATCCGCGTCTCATGGTGTGGAAATAAAGGAACTGACGTGAGTGCTCATGGGTGACGCTTATATACAGGCACACAGAGGTACTGCTGAAAAGCTTCCCAATCCAGTCTGACACCTGGGGAATATTCACAGGGTGAGGAATCTGAGGTTAGAATTATCCATCAGAAAAGTAAGCTATAAAAGATTTACTTTCACATTTGTCCTTGTTCCCAATTTCTTTGGGGTGGTGTTTTGAAAAAATAAATGTATACTTTGACAGTCGGACCCCACTCATAGTGGCTCATGCCCCATTGACTCCTCCTCACCCCTTTGTGCTGCAACCCCTTAACTCCAAATTTAAGGGATCTCGGGGTACATTTTTGCAGCACTGGTCGTTGTTGGTTTTGAGGACCGCTTCAAGAACCAGACAGAAGGTGGGACTTAAACCAGAAGGGAATCTGGATATATGCGTGTGTGAAACATGACAAATTTGCGTTCCTGAAAAGGTCTGAACAGAAAAGAAGCTTTATTCAAGCGGTAGCACAACACAACACATCCCTGTGCGCTGCTAAATGTGCATTTATCTTGCGAGGGATCAGCCTCCTCCAACAGGGTCAGTAATGCATATATATTTTGCTCTTTTATGTGCTGGCCTGCTCTGCCAAGACTGCCAACGAGGCTGCCAGCTATGCAAATAAAATATACTCGATTCAAATGCCTTAAACGCTTTTTACTTAAATTTAAGGGGCTAATTAAAGGTTACAAGCAATTATTGGAAACACCAAATAAAAATGTTAAATGATTAAGGGCTTGTGAAGCTGGAACTTGAGGTCAGCTAATCAACATACCGTACTTCCAAAGTCATGTCAATTATAAGGTATAAATTACAGACACAAGCTCATCAAAAGTGAGCAGCCTCCAATGGGAAATCCAAGATGGGCATGGTGACATTTATACATTTTAAAGAGTTCAAACAATGCCTGGGCTTATCGTAACCTGCTTTTAACGAACAGCCAAGAGCCAAAAGGCATCAAAAGTCTAAGTGCCTTGCTCAACAGAAGAAACAGCAATATTTCCTTCAAGTTAGCATTTTCAAAGTGGCGTTACCCGATTTATGGCCATGTTTTATCACCTCTCTTGCAACTCAGGCGGGTGCCGTCTGTTACTACTCTACATAAGATAGACCGTTTAAAGGCCATTAATGGATTCTTCAGGTACTAGGATACCCTTCACCCAGGTAGCAGTGGCGCATGAGAAAAATATACACGGGTCGCTCCTCCACAATGGCAGAAGAGCGTCACCCCAGTGGCTCAGAGCCAGCAGGTGAAAAATAAAACAATGTTCTGCCATCGTTTTTATTTTTCGCCTGCTGGCAGAGCCAGCGTGCGTAGGGAGCGGCGGGCCGGGGCCATGAGAGTGGGGAGGACTACTAGTTGGTGTGCTTCCTAAGTGCGCATGTGTGTTTGGCCGGCTGTCTCAGGCTGACCAAACACACATGCACACTTAGGTTTCTCCAACCCAGCCGTATTGAACAGCCGGTTGGAGAAACAGCACAGACTCCCTGTCCTGAGTGGAGGGTCAAAGCAGCCCTCTCAAGGCCTATCACTGCGCTGATCTCATAGCAGGAGAACAGCACTGGGATTGCACAGGGAGTTTGTGATGCTGCCCCAGTGTCTGTTGGGACAAGGAAGAACACCGAGGCGCAACGCGTTGTGGGTGGCGGCCGGCTGCCTCAGGTAAGTTCTTTTTCTTTAAATTCTTTTTATTGTTAACATCACAGCTTGCAGATGGTATAGAGCAAATGGCATGAGGGTCAGTGACACATTACACACAGTTCCATAGTATCATGGGAAATTATTTACAGTGAACGTTAGCATATTAGGGTGTTGGGCCCTCCGGGTACGGTTGCATCGGTAGCGTGGGTAGTTCACATATATTACACCTATAGTCCTTCCATTCCCCCCATATTTGCATCAATTTTCTAGGGCATCCCCTTGATATATACACAGTTTTTTCTCGAAACATGCACCAATCCATGTCACCTTCCCATTCCCTCAGTGTCGGGGCTGGGTGTACTCTCCATTTCTTTGCAATATTCCTCTTAGCGACCATCAGTCTTAGTGTCACCCACGTTTTCTCTTTGCTACCCAAGCCTGTTGGCTCATATATATGTAGTAGACATCGCTTGGTCTTCATTGTAATTGTCTGTCCAACAACTTCCCCCATATATGTGGTTACTGCTCTCCAATATCTAGCAACATGAGGGCATTCCCATAGTATGTGAAAAAAGGTGCCTTCACTGCCACACCGCCGTCTACAACTTGACTCATAATTGTATCCCATCTTGACCAGTTTTGGCCCTGTCACGTTAATTCTGTGCAGTATTTTCAGCTGTACAAGCTTCAGATTAGAGGATATTGCCCCCTCCCTTGGGGATGCTAGCACCTCATCCTCCTCATCGAGCTCTGTCAAGTCACTTTCCCACTTTGCCCGGATTTGCGGAAGAGGATCAGGTGAGTGATTTATCAATTTTAAATAAGTCAGGGAAATCGCCTTCTTGGGCATGTACCCGTCCAAAAGTCTGTCCTCAAGAGGAGAGGCCTCAGGAGGGGTCTTACCCTTCGGGATGACTGCATATAGGGTGTGCCGCACATGTAGATAGCTGAATCTTTCAGTGCCTGCGAGCTCATAGTTTTGTTGGAGGGTGGTGAAGGGTAGCACCTCTCCCTTTATCCAGAGACTGCCCACCCGAGAGATGCCTATCATATCCCATTTATCAAACCCCTTCGTTTTCCAGAGATTTCCCATTTGTTCTAAATCCCATAGTGGTGGTGATCCAAGTTATGGTTTTTGTCCATCCCATACTTTTCTGGACCAAATGCCACACCTGTACAGAGTGTTTTGTGGGACCCGTCAAGGGGAATTTTGTGTTTTTTTAATATAGCGCTAGTGTGTAGTTACCCCCAGGGAGTAGCCACCTATCAATGGTATAGCCCGGGTCAGTAGGGGGCCAATAGATACAGTGATTAATGGCCGCTAGTTATGCCGCCCAATAATACTTTTTGATATTTGGCAAACCAATTCCTCCAACGTACCAGCTTCTCACTAATTTCGGGAATGAGATTCTTGGTGGACTATTTCCCCAGAGCAGCATTCCCTGTGCAAATTCCACCTGTCTAAAGTATGACGTGGGGACTAGGGCGAATTTGGTAAAACGTATAAAAAAACGAGGCAGCGACATCATCTTAAACAATGCAGCTCTCCCCAAGAGCGACAACCGAAGAGACTGCCAGTGTTCTACATCACACTTCAGCCGCTGCAGTGGTGGCAGCAGGTTAGCATCATAAAATAGTTTGGGAACTTTGGTGATAAAAATTCCCAAATATTTGAACCCCTATGTCGCTATCCTGAGTTGGTATTCTCTTGGCAGGACCAGTGGTTTGCCTTTTAGGACAAAAATAAGCGATTTCGTCCAATTGATAGTGTACCCGGAGTACGTACCAAAATTAGTAAAGATGTTAAGGACTCTACGCTGAGATCTATGAGGGGAAGCCAAATATAACAAAATATCATCTAGGTAGAGCGATATACGGTCCTCCCAATCTTCAGTCCAGCGTAGCTCTCTTATTATGGGGTCCCATTGGATCCAACAGGCCAGGGGCTCGAGCGTGAGTGCAAACAGCAATGGGGACAGCGGGCACCCCGGACTCGTTCCCCTGTGAAGACTGAATTTAGCTGATTTTATGTTGTTGACTACTTCTTGTGCTAGTTGATCAGTATATAAAAGTCGGACCCAGTTCATAAAGTGAGGACCGAATCCCAACCTCTCCAAGACAGCGAAAAGGTATGACCACTCTATGGTGTCAAACGCCATGGTGGCGATCAGGGACACCACAATTGCGTCTTCCTTGATGGTGTCCGCCCTGCCTAGCACACCGTGCACCCTCCTTAAATTCAGGGACGTGTTTCTTGATGGCATAAATCCAGATTGGTCCGGGTGGACCAGCCCAGGGAAAACTCGAATCAAGCGATTTGGCCAGTATCTTGGCCTCTGCATTCAGCAGCGATATGGGCCGATACGACGTGCAACTGTGTCCTTGGGAAAGGTAAGTTATTTTCTAAAATCATTAAACCCTCTGCACCCACCCCCCCCCGCACCCTTCCACCCACCCCTCCACTTTTTGTTTCTGGCGTCCGCCAATGAAAATACATAAGTATGGCGTAATCCGAAACCTTTTGATTTCACTAAAATTACATATATTTACTGATTTGGTGGGGTTTTTAGCCAACCCTCTACATCTACTGGTCGTTTGTTGTGTTGAGGGCATTTTTCTTCAACCCACTACAGCATACCGCATGGGGCAGTGGGTAAGTCCCCTTCGGCTATTGGCTAACTTCACTGTAACTGATGGCATTCTACTTTTTCACAAGGAGCATTTTTTTTAAGGCAAAGTGGTTCCCTCTCATGAGGGGGACTACTATTTTACAAAAGCCACAATAAAGCAAAACAAGCACTCACAAAGCCAAAAGGCTGGCAGATAATATCAGGCAGGTTAGCTTTGTCAATACTTGTTTAGCAGGGGTACCAAGAAGAGTTCGCAAATCTCATTTTCTCAATTTATTTCAGGCATCCTGCATCTCACCATAGTTTTGGCTTGTGGCTGCTTCAGAATACATTTGGAAAGTATAAACCTACACCTGGCAAACACCAGGCCCTCAATCTTAAACCCTGATGAGGTTTACTCAAATTTTAATGGGATACAGAAAGAATCAAGGCTATAAAAAGCGGTTCATTTTGGGTAACTGTGTGCAGAACTATCTTCCCCAGTCAGCTACTATGTGAGGCTATTGTCCAAGCTCTTCATTGTCGAGTTAACATTATGTTTCAGCTTTTCACATATTATACAATCTAGGTCCCCAAAGTTTATGGGTATCTAGGAGCTGCTAAGCACATCGCAGAATGATCTTTACCTGTTCGCTACTAAATGGGGCTCGTGGTCCAAACTACACTTGCATTGGGCTACCTTTGAAAATCCACATTTCTGGCTTGATTAAAATATATAAAAGTGCAGAGTTTTCGGATTCACAGACACTTCCTTTGCCTCGTTGCTCTGAGCTTTTTTCCTCCTCAGAACAGCTTGGGTACATTCTACTTGTTCTGAAAGCACCACTGCCTCCTTCCCAAACAAATCACCAACAGCCTGCATAAGAATAAAAATGCTTTGTGACAGAGACGAGCCGACTGCTGTAGAAAAGCCAAATGACGTATTGTTATTTTTCATCATGACGTTTACTTTAAAATGATGAGGTACTTGAACCTACCTGCAAACTAGAGGGTCGATTTTATACCTCACTGTTCGGTATAGCGATGTTAAAGAGAAAGGGATAGTGAATCAATGGGAGAGCATGACCTTCACATAAAAAAGAAAAAATAGCATACACACAGTTTTGAAAATTAAAGTAAATATGCACCGAATTGGTAAACATGACGTAGGCAGCAGGAGGCCCCCGGGCCTGGCAAGTGAGGGAGGCTATGGCCTCTGCCTCCCTGTTGAGGACTCTCTGCCAGATTTAGAGATCCCTGACTGGTTGGCCGGGATCTCGATGCCTTCAGAGCTAAAGGCACTGCAGCAGTTGCTCTGAAGGCTGAAGAGTTTGCTGAGAGGCAGTTATGTTGGTTGTGGTAGGCACTGCAAGCTTTTTCTTTTTTCTAAAATAAACTCCCAGAGGAACATATCGAGATACAAAGAACACAAACAGCCCTGATGCACTGAGAGTGTTTTACCAGTACTTGGGCGTCATTCGTGGTATTCCTGATTGGAGCTGCTAGACTTTCCCTGACAGTCCTGAACAAAGAAAGTGTACATTTGAAAGATGCCCTAAGAAGGGCAGTTGTTCTGACATACAGTGACCAACAGCCATGTAGCGCACGGACGACTGATTAAAGGATTTCGGTGGCTGAAACCAGGTATTTCAACCACCTGAAAATGAGCAGATTGTGGTGGGAAACCCTGAGACTTATGTGATATGAAGCTTGGAAAACTAAGGAGGTCTGCATCCGATGAAGGGGTGCACCACCAAATTTATCTGTGAAAGTACTTCTTACACCACTATTTACAGGAGACGAAATTATGAATACTATTGTTTTTAATTGTGTGACTATTAATGCAATTGATCTAATTTACATACTTATTAAAGTGAAGGATCTCAGCGTTATGAAGATCAGAAAGGAACACGAAATCGAGGTTCTTGCTATGTTGCATTTACAGAGTAATACACTTATTTTATCTGTTGAGCTTCACAATTAACTTAAATAAATCCATCCCTACACCCACTCAAGCTAAAGGAACATTCGGTGTTGGGTTGGTTTGACCACGGAAATGTATATATTGTTTTAGATGCGAATAGCCCAGACCAAGTGCTATTAATGGACGATAGAGGGGTGTGACAGGAAAGACACTTTAGGAAACATTTCCATGGGTTTTTTCAGGATTGAATTTTATCTGAAGGGGTTTGAACGTACAATAATTTTAAGAGAGGTGAGCACAGTTAGAGAAGCTTGTTCAAGCGGACGTAATTTAACCTATTGAGGTACTAATGGGAAGATTTGTTTGTGAATAAACTGTAGGCAATTAAATATAGTTATTGGTTGGTTCCCTCTTCCAAAGACAAAAGCAATGTTAGATATGATTAAAGAGCACAGTACTTTTTACAGTCGATTTATCAACGTATCACCAAATTCCATTTGAAGCATATTGTTAGCAAGTTATTACACCTAGTGGTCACTTCCAAGCCAAGTTTATGCGACTGGGCCAGCAGTTTTGTAAAGGCTTATGTTTAAGATGTTCGCAGAGATACAAGGCATTAATTTGTTTTAAAATGATATATTAATAACAGGAAGGAATAAAGTGTTACATGATGAACGTTTGAAAAGATATCACTTGTATTGGAAGATAAGAGATTGATTGTTGAATTTTCAAAGCGTAAGTTTGCTGCAGAAAGCGTGATCGTCCTAAGGCATGAGATTAATGGCGATGGTGGAAAACCTTGTGGTCGTATAGTTGAAGCAATCCAAGGAGCTCTACCACCAAGAAGTAAGGATGATGTAAGAATATTCTTAGGAACGGCTGAATTCTACGCAAAATGTGACAAATTTTTCAATTAAATTGTTCCACATTAGACAGCTACTAAGGAGCAACAGCAAATTTGTATAGGACAAGGAGTGCCAACTAGATTTTGGAAGAATCAGGAACGATATATAACTCCAAGTAGTTGACCCAAAAGCTATGAATGTAATCACTGCTGATGCTAGCAGTTTGGGCCTGGTGCTGTGCTTAGTCAGAGAAATAGTGATGAATGTGGATGGGTAATCATCTTTGCATCACGCTCACTTTCTCCAGCAGAAGAAAAATATTCTATTATAAAGCGCAAAAGCTTTGGTATATGTGGTCACTAGATAATTTCAGGACATTTCTGTGGGGAAGCCCAGTAGAAATAAGATGTGATCGTAAACTCCTTAACTGGTTGTTTACCAGTGAAGGATTAGTGAGTGCTTCTGCAAGACTGGCTATGATGCCTCTGCGTCTACAGGAGTATGTGATGTATAAAATGGTATAAGTTTCTGGCAAGAAGAATGTAGGTGTAGATTCTTTTGTTAAGAATACCAATTCAGATGGTTAAGTATGTGAATGGTGAGTAGTAAGATTATTAAATTGTTGTAGTGAATTTAAAGAGCGATCCTCCGATCAGGAGTATGCTTTGTATTCTATTTTCCATTCCATATTCCATGGTGATATTTATATGTAGTGCTTAGAATGCTGAAGGCAGTTACTGCCTGATGGAGACACTGGCATTCAATGTATGTATGCCAAGTCCCTACACATGGAACTGCAATTAAGAAATGTTTATCAAGTTACAATATTGTGAAATTCTACACATCAACACTTCAAGCCTTCAGAGCAGGAATGGGTCAGCTCCCCCGACTCTGACAGGGAGCAGGGACTTATGAGCCTTCCTTCGGTGTTCAGCAACGTAGTGTTTGGCTTCACGATCCCCGGTCCCCTTGGGATTCATGCATGTCCAAAACTTGCAGGCCTTGGAGTCGTGCAACAACCCTAATCACTAGAGGCAGATCTCATGGAGATCTGTCGCAGACATCTGCTCATGATGTACAAGTTACTTACCTTCGGTAACGATGTATCTGGTAGAGACGATTCTAGCCGCAGATTCCTTAACGTAGAATTATCCTCAGGCGTGAGACTGGACCCAGAAAACTTTCTTTGCCCCAGCATCTCTGCGCGCTGGGGAGTGGTACCACGCGACTCCGCCCCGACGTCCGCGGGCGTGATGTCAGCGAGGTCACATAAGCCCCACCCCGGCGCGCGGACATCAGTTTTTGTCGGAGAACTTTTCCGCGCCACAACGCGGACCCATCACAAACAAAACTGTGGAGAGCATGGGAACAGTGTGCGAAAAATCAGTGAAACAGAAAAGAGAGAAACGAAAGGTGAGGAACAGCACCAGTTGGAAAAGTGCCAAGCACTAAGGTACAAAAAGCCATAGCGGTGAAAGCCATATCAGTGAAAGAGCAGAGCACCGCTCTGAGGAACACCCTTGCAAGCTAAGGCGACAACCTCCCTGGAGGCAGAAAGCATGTGAAAAACGCCATAGCAGAAGAGAGAGAGAGACCGCAATCACAATTCACAACAGTGAAGGGCAACAATCCCGAAACAGAGGAGTAACAGCAATTCACCCTAAGACGACACAATCAAGGAGGGCCTTATCCCCTGAAAGGAGCTAAAAGGCCGAGGTACAGGCAAAAAAAAATAATAAAACCCAATGTAGAGGACTGCAAAGTAATCAGAAAC
This sequence comes from Triturus cristatus, assembly GCF_964204655.1. Classification (NCBI taxonomy): domain Eukaryota; kingdom Metazoa; phylum Chordata; class Amphibia; order Caudata; family Salamandridae; genus Triturus; species Triturus cristatus. The sequence continues at coordinate 521,858,944 of NC_140591.1, forward strand.
CATAAAGCAAGTAAAAGGGAGAAGAGTAAAAGTGGGCCCCTACACTGGAGAAAAAAACAGGGTGGAGGGATGCAGAAGCCCACATGAACCAACCGACCATGTATCAAAGGAAGGGGAGGAACAATGAAGCAGAACGAAGCATGCTATCCGGGAGGAAGCGAAGCGGACACCCACAGAAGACAAGCCACCCGGAGGGAGGCGAGTGCAGAAAACCAAACTGAAGGCCCTCGCAGAACGGGGAGGAAGGGTGGGCTGTGAAGGAATCTGCGGCTAGAATCGTCTCTACCGGATACATCGTTACCGAAGGTAAGTAACTTGTACATCTGATAGAGACTACTAGCCGCCGATTCCTTAACGTAGAATAGATACCCTAGCCATACCCAGAGGGGAGGAGGGCCTGCGAGAGAACCTCCCCAGTAGGAAGAAACACAAGGCCCCAGCAGGGGACGTGTCACGGGGACAAGAAGGGCAGCCCAGCCCCTCCCAAGCAGAAGTAAGCAAGAACAAGGCAAAGGGAAGGCCAGAAGACCCCAAGCCCATCCAAGGTACAATTGCCATAAACCCTCGCAGGGAAAGGCAGTCGCAGAGGAGCACCCAGGAGGAAAAGAACCACCACAACTCCAGGGAGAAGAGGTAGAACCGGAGGCAGAGCCCACCGTAGGAAAACACAAGGCAATATAGGACAGCTGAACAGGCATCAGCCGCAAGGCAGCAGACAAGGCAGGAACGGCTCCACAGCCAAGAAGCACAGGAGTAAGAAGAAAGGCACAGGTGCACAAAGCCCCAGCAGAACAAGCAGGCGTGCGCAGCCGGCAGCTGGCAATACCATGGAGCTGTGCACCCAGAACAAGCCAGGCGCAAGCCGAGGGCAGAGGCGAGGGAAATTCAGAACAATCCCCAAAGGAGGAGCGTTCTATAGACACACACCGCCCCACGAAGAGAAGTGGGACCAGCCAGAAGAGAAAGAGGAGAGACACGGAGGACGGACTCAAGCCGTCAACCAGAGCACAGGAAAGACAAGAGAAACCTAGCCCCCCTGGAACACCACACAGAGGACCAGGCCGAAACACCGGACAGGAAGGCGGAAACGCCACAACACGACACCGTAGACCGCATGCCAGACTGGTCGAGCGAGGTAGCGAACACTGAGAATTACAGAACCTGCAGCAGCGCAAGCTGCGCCCGGACAAGACAAAAAAGACCGCACCAGCGGTATACAGTGATGCCAGGAAAGGCAGGAAACTCGAAAAAGGGCGACTATACCTTCCCCGCGCAGGACCGAGCTATGCAATAGCTACAAGTACCCCACATAGGGTATGATACATCCCAAGAAAACATGGGAACACCTCTTACGGAAAAATCCCGCAGCAGAGGAAAAGAACATAAAGGACCTGCAGATACAACCACAGACGGCTTGCCAATCAGCCAACCAAAAAACATACAGAAGGCCCAACCTGAGGACCCATATGGGTGTATCAACAACCAAAGAACCACAAAAGACAAAGGGGCTGTACCAGCAGCCAACAGTACAAAGGGGCCAACCTAAGGACCCCGAATGCACGCCAACCCACACAGAATACACAGACGGTCCAACAGAACCACTGGACCTCCGAAAAAAGGGTGAGATAATGCCTCCCAGAAAGCAAGCCAAGTTTACGGAGGAGGAGGACAGAGACGCGCAAGGAGCCGCTGAATGGCAGCATCCGCATGGGTGCTAAACAAAAGCACCCATCACAAGGCAGGTCAACCAGACGCTCCCTAACATTCTCAGGGAACACGCTATCCCTCAACCAATCATGGCGAAGGAGAGCTACTGAACTTGCCATAGTGCGGCCGAGAGCATCAAAAACATCCAGGGCCGAACAAAGATTAAACACGGCCAACTCCCGGCCATCCATCACATGGTGCCGCAGATCAGCGCAGACACCTTCTTGAGAGGCACAACACAGAAGGGACTCCACAGAATCCCACAAGCTGGAAATAGCCCTGGCCAACACACAAAGCATGTTGAGCGCTCGCAAAGCAGCACTAGAGGAAGCGAAGATGTTACGCCCCCATGAATCCAACCACCGGGCCTCCAGTGATGGAGGAAACACCACCAAAGGCAAGGAAGGAAAAGCAGTCTGCAGAAGAGGGCCCTAGGTAGAAGGGTGGAAAGAAAGGCAGACTGGATCGTGCAGAGCAGGACAGTGGCGGTGTAGGAACGACTGGGGCACCGGCTCCCCCGTGGCAGGACGCCCCCAGGCCCCCAGAAGAGAATTATGGAGCGAGACTTCGAATAGAAGAAGCAGCTCCCGTCCACCAGAGCCCTGGTGGAGAACCTGAATCAAATGGCCACTAGCCAGCACCCGCGGCACCGACAGCCGTCGGCGCCACCAGTGCCGGCAGCCGTAGGCGCCTGAGCGGTGTCAGCTTGGCCTCTGGCAAGGCCGCCGCCTGCCCAGAGGACCGAGGAGGACTCGGGGATAAGCCGCGAGTCCCGGCGACCTCCCGCAACACCACAGGGACCCGCTCGGGGGTTTGCGGCGAGGCAGAGATGCCGTGGGTCAAAGAGGGGAACCCCGTAGGGCCGCACCCCGATGACACCACACCTCCAAAAACTGAAGCCGAACCCGCCGGGGCTGGAGCTGCCAGCGACTCCGCGGAAAGCCCCGCACGTGGCAAGAGATCCGCAGACGTCCCAGGAAGAGGAGGAGGGGCCAAGGAAGCCTGCAGAGCCACAGCATAGGCCTCCATTTGGACCATGGTCGCTCCGACACCGGGAAACAGCGGGTAGGGTGGCGACGAATGAGGCCGCATGTCCCGCGGAGAACCCGCGCCCTCCGCCGAACGGGGGCCAGGCCTTGGAGACAAGCTAGAGGACTTACCGATGGGCGAGCGACGCCCAATGGGCCTCGGTGACGGGTGATGTCAGAATCAGAAGCGGCGATTCTTGAACCCTTCCGCGGGGGACGGATGCAGAGACGACACTGATCTGGACAACCGGGCTGAAAGGAGCCTCATCCGGCGCTCCTGCCGAGACTTAGGCCTCAGATGCTGGCAAGCGTCGCAGTCCGTGGAATCATGGTGCTCGCCCAAACACCACATGCAAATAGGATGAGGGTCCGTCACCGACATCAGACGCGCGCAAGACGAGCACGCCTTAAAGCCCGAAGACATTTGCACACTGTCCCACAACGCAAAGCGTGAAAAGAAGGCCTGAAAACAGGTCAGGGACACAATCCGGATCCGTGTTGCATGCGGAAAAGAAGAAAACTGATGTCAGCACAACGGGGTGGGGCTTATGCGACCTCGCGGATGTCACGCCCACGGACGCCATGGCGGAGTCGCGTGGTACCGCCCCCCGGTGCGCAGAGATGCTGGGGCAAAGAAAGTTTTCCGGGTACAGTCTCACGCCTGGGGATAATTCTATGTTAAGGAATCTGCGACTAGTAGTCTCTATCAGATACTTTCCTACAAGGCTTAAAATGTTTGGTTTTAAGTGGGGCCATGTTCCCTTTTCACCGAAGGAGAATTTGGCAAAAAATCTAGTTAGAGACCAGAAAAAAGTTCAGCAGTGAGGCTTGCATCCGCATTCAAAGCACCATACAGAAAGCAGCTGACATCAGCACACAAAGGTGGGGCATATCTGTGACTTGGGCATCACTTTCAGGACAAGTCAACCTGGAGCCGCACAACACCACCTGCTGGCGCATGGGAGCAATGCTGAGAAAATCTCTGGATCCAGTTTGGCGCAGGGAAAATTCACAAGCTGAGCGATCGGCGGTTAGAGGTGTTCAGCAGAACAAAATGCTGTCACTCATAGTGCAACAGAGCCAGTGGCTTAAGTAGGCTGATTCATTGACATTGACCCCATGCTGGAGTGGCGGAACCAAAATGTGAATGACATCTAAACAGATAAATGGATTAAGAGTGCTGACAAAAAAAGGCCCTCTATTATCTATATATGTATGTACTTTATGTTTTTATTTTTTTTTATTACACGTGGATGGCAAAACGGCTAAAGCTGGTTATAGGCCCACCAAAAACCGGCTATTATGGAGAGAATTCTATCTGACAAAAAAGAGAATTTAGCTTTTGTTATGGAAAGCACTTTGAAAACAAATCAACTGATGTAATTTGTATTCTGCTGCAACTCGAAAAAATGTGACCAACATGTCACACTTCAATCCAGTGCTTAGTTGGTAAAAGAAGGAACGCCGGTGTCCTTAACTCTGTCAGAAGTCCACAAGCAGTGCAATTAAATGTTGGCATGCCTCATACCAAGGGCAGTAGTCTTCAATCAACCTCATAATTCATTAACACACTACAAGACACTCCCTGCCCCTTTACCTCACTCTTATAAGTCCCTGCTTTCCCTCTTTGTGACGATTTTGCCGTTTTTTCTATTCCTTGATCTTCCGGATGAGTGTGTTTTACCATGACTCAGAAAAATACGTGCTGGTCCATAAAATTAAGTGCAGGTGGTCATAAATATGGGAATCTAATCAAGAGTGAATGGCCTTTCAACTGGGACCGTGGGTCTAATGAAACCTGACAGCATGGTGAAGAAGAGCATGAGATTGGAAATTAACACATAGTTGATAAGCAAGATAAAAATATGGAATCTGACATGCTAGGAACTGGGAGTGCAGTATTTAAATTTAACCTGTGGGTTTGCGCATTAGGTACAAGCCACTATATCACACGGAAACATGCCTGGTATCCCATTATGCGAAGTAAACCCTGGATGAACTTTCAAGAGCCTTCACAAGACTGACTCAGCTTCAGAGAGAGAGTCCCCTACTCTCAAAAGTGTCCTCGGTCCTAGCTGGCTTTTTGTTAGCTGACTTTAGGATGATCAGGTGTCTACTCCTTCTCAGTGTCCTCCAGAGAGGGTATCAGGTCACTCAACCTACCACCCACTCTTCTCTAGCGGTTTTTTGGTGAATCACCATTCAGGGTGTGCTGAAGGGTCAATTCCTCAGCCTTTGATGATAAAGAAGCTCAGCTGGATGGTACCCTCGGGCCCACAAAACGATCAATACAGAAGTGTGCCCATTGATGGTTGAGCAGTCTAAGTTTACATGTACAAGAGAAACGGATTAAAGAGTCTTTGGGAACTGTCTTTTGGGTCGATAAAACTATACCCCATACCCATGAGTTTGAGCTCATCCACTCTCATGGCAGGGATCCACAAACTGCCTCATTTAAAGGAGACGCACTCCAAGTCGAATTAAGAATCTGCCTTCTATGAGCACAAGCAGGAATCTAGTTTGTACATTCACATGGCTGGCTACAGTGAACCAAACATTAACAGTCAGATCTCCACGCAAAGCTAAACCACACAGAACAGTGAGTGCTTGTATTTATGTAGGACAGCATGCAAACTAAATGTTCTATTTGCAAAGACAAAATCTAGTATCCAAAAAAGATCCAGTAATGATTAGAATCCAGGATTTCTTAGATCCAACTCTAACAAACCAAGAGAAGAGTCATACACAGTTAGCATTTCCAGGACTGTGAACCATGACTGACACAGGCTCTGCAAGAAAAACCTAATGGCTGTGTTGTAGGCTCTCTTGGGCAAATGGCCAGCACAGCAAATGAGAAGGAAGGAGTTCTTGACAAAGAAAAAACAGAATAGGACAATTAAATGTGCCACAGTTTTTTCCTGTCAGTAAGTGGCAGATGATTTTCTTCAATTCTCTCTTTTGTTTACACAGACAGATGTGAGCGTAAGGGGATGGAACTAGACTCACTAGAGCAGACAAAAGCAAGTGTGTGCGGAGTGTAAGGAAAAAAATCTCATCGATCAAGACAAATTAACCAGGTTAGCTATCAAACCTCATTTCATACTCAATACCAAGAAAACTAATTTACAATATGTATTTTATTCACTATGTGTAAAGGAATTCATCGCTCTTAACATTACTCAGTTGATGTATTGGTGGGGTTAGCTGTGTGTATCAATAACACAATCATTGCAATTAAAACCCAAGTTCGTGTAAGAAAAAAAAAGAAACAACTATGTGAATTGTGTAGATTAACATAAGTAGAGACTTCCTAAGATATAGGTAGAACAGCAGGTTCTAATTTACATCTGTGGATATTTAAGGTATAGTTCAGGGACAAAAATTGTATTATTGCGACATGTTTAAGACCATCAGAAAGAAGCAAATGGTCAGGATCGCCTATAGACAAATGTTATGTAAATTTATTGATACCTACAATAAGTGCAAAGTCGCCAAGATGATGTTCTCAACTGAGAAAATAACACCAAAGCTCAAAATAGATTTGGTCATTAGTTTGTAGGTAAAAAAAAAACAAATATGACTAGCTACGGATTGACGGAAAACTCGCCATATGATAACAAGAGAAGAGAGGCTAGCTATGGCACAAACGCAACAATCTCAAGCTGCCACCAGCTGGCTTCTTTACTATGCACGGGGACAAATCTGTGATCTCAAGCCTAGAAGACCTGATGAGCCTTTCTGTGAACTCTGACTTCTTAGACGAAGATCCTCTGCTAGATGACTAAATCAGGCAGAGATTTGAGATCAAGCCTTGTTCTAGATCCAATTCTTTCTGTCAGACTGCCAGCAGAGCGAAATGCAAGACAGGGCATTATATAAAAATACCAGCTCACCTAAGCTTAGGCCAGAACCATGATTGGACCAAACGAATAAGAAATTCTCATGCCATAAAAAGTGTTGTACAGCATAGCTGCCAAATCACCTAATGTTATGAGTGACATCTTGAGTCACTTTGGGCTTTCTTTGCAATATCCACATCCTCACCCTTACCCTTTGGGCCCATGTATAAAATGGTAAATGGAAAATTATGTGCCTGAGGTTTCACCATGCTCTTCGGCAAAAAAGCAGGACTGGCGGAAGGTGTTGTGCACGACACCAATTCACCTGCCGGCAATGTGTAAAAATGATTGAAGCATACGACAAACCCCCCGAGACTTGAGGAAGGGATGAGGGAATACAGTAAAATAAGCATGCTATCTACATTGGAATACAATGCTGCAACCCCAAAACATACTCCACACAGCAGCTAATCTTGATTTATCTTTACATTTAGAACGTATACTTTACCAGTTTTTTCAAGATAAGCAATTTACAAACACTGGCATCAACTGTATACTTAAGTGATGTAACAATGAGTTAATACTCTTGATTATGGTTTCTTAAAGACTAAACCTTTTTGCGGGGAAAAAAACCTACGATGCAACATGGAAATGTAAGTTACCACTAATTTAAGCATGCATACCAGAACTCAAACAATTTTTTCAATGTTTAATCATTGGATTTATTCATATTACTATCACTTGGTTAGCCACATTAGAAGAAAATGCTCCGGTGGGTTATAAATTACTTAAAGAAAATCTTCTCACTTGACAGGACCCCAAATATTTCCTGGAAACACTACCAGTGTGAAGACGCTTGGAATTACAATAAGCTGTACATGTCTTGTGTTACGGTGTTATTTTAAGTTGGCTGCTTACAAAGTACTTTATCGCACCCTGAGAGTGCCTCAAAACGCTGAAGGGGTGATGGTTAGGAGTCACGGGGGGGGGGGGGGGGGGGGGGGGGGGAATGGACAAGGGAGAAGATTAAGGAAGGAGGCTTGTAAATATAACACTCGGCATAAAAAACACTATCATCACACCTGATGGAGAGATAATGTATCCTGTGTAAGTGGACTCGTGGAGAAGAACAGAATTGGAGCCGACAGATAGTCAGAAGGCATATGTAAGGAATCTGGTTCGAACCAAGGTAAAGTACCAGGTTTTTGCTTCTAGACTTCTGTTTCGTAACCTCTTTTGTGGCGTCACTTACTGTAAATGTTATATTCAAATGGATTTGAGGTGTGTGCTCAAGTGTCCACCTTTTAAAATAGGATATGCTGCTACAAAGTTGGGTAAGAAAATGTGCACAGCACACACGTGTCCAAGTGTGTGCCTATCTGCAGGTTGCACAAGAAAGCTACTGTCTGACTCATCCTGGCACCTCCAAATAGGCAATGATCTCACAGATGAGACCTAGTTTAAATTAGTTGAGGTCTTTTTAGACATTATAATGCAATTAGGAACCCCCCCCAAAAATATCCTGTTTCTTTTTGGTTGAAGAGTAGATTTGGAGTGTTTAAACGGTTTAGGACCTTGAGGAAAGTGTGCCTCTAATATAATTTTTGATTGTCCTGAGCTAGAAAGATCGTTGATGTGTCCATTTCTATTAATTATTGGCCACAAACCTATATTAATCTTTTTTGCGTTGTATGCATTAGTTGAGAAGTTTCATAATTAGGCCTATTTCTGTGAGCCAGTCCTCATACTTTGGGCCACCCTTCTATGGACAAATAATTTATCAGCTGCCCACTGGCAGTTCAAAACCTCCTTGAAATAAAAAGTCCATCTAACATATTAGAAATGGGGGTCCCCTGTTGGCAATGGTTTGCACCTTTGTCCAAGTAGATTGCAAAAGTACACACAAAGTTCCTGTTAGATTTGGGGGTCTCTATTTGGCAAAGGTAGGTACCTTTCACCAAATAGGGACCCTTGAGTCTAGTCAGGATAAGGGGGATACACTCCCAAAATAACCCCTGCTCACCTCCTTGGTAGCTTGGCATGAGCAGTCAGGGTTATTTCAGATACAAGGAAAACACTACAAAAGGACACCACTCCAGTTTTGGAAAAAATAATCAATATGTATGCCGGCAAACAAGACCAAAACGATAAAAGACCAACATACAATAATCAAAATTAGGTACTTTGGAAGTTTGACTTAAAAATGCAGTTCGTTGACGTCTGTAGCTCCGTCTGGTGCTACAGCAGTGCTGAAAACAACAGAATCCAACAGTTTCGGCTGACCACGTCGGTGCGGACCAGCTTTAGTGTCAGCAGACTCGTAAATAGCACCTTTGGTTCTGGCCGACCGCGTAGGAGCAGGCGGGTCGTGGCAACCGTCGCATTTGTGATGTGAAGCAAGTCGCGGTGCAGGCAACAGCTCGGTTACGGTCGACCAGAGATGTCAGTGAGACCAGGGCTTGCAGGGAGGAGTGAGGCAGTCCTCGTTGCGGTGCTGACACAGTGCAAGCGACAGTGCCGGTTGATGGAAGCTGGCGTCGGTCAGCCCAGACTGCGGTGTGAAACGGGGCGGTGTGTCGTGTAACTTACGAGAGGTGCCCCTAAACCACGGTGCTGTTACGGGTGTCGCGGTCAGCAACGTCAGTGAGACCAGGGCGGCAGAGTGAAGCGTGGAGGTGCGGAGTTCAGAGCACAAGCCGCGGTGTATGCAGCGGCTCGGTGGTGGTCGTCGGTGAGACCAGGGTTGCGGAGCGAAGTGCATCGGTGCCTTCAGGACACTGAGCCAGCAGTGGTGTCGGTGTCGGCTGCTTCCCCCCCCCCCCCTGTGGCAACTGAAACCGCAGTTCTAGAGGCGGTAGCCAAAAGGTAGGTGAAGTCTGTGTTGTCCCTCAGACTTAGAGAACAAGAGTCAAGCTCTATTTCAAGCCCTTGGAGAAACTCAGCAAAAGTAAAAAAAAGTTCAGTCCAGTCCTTTCATTGCCCAAGGCAGAAGCAGCAACTGCAGGCCAACCCAACAAAGCATCAACATTGCAACGGGGCAGTACTCCTCCTAGCAGTTCTTCCAGCTATTCTTCTTGGCAGGTTCCTTGATTTCAGTGAGTTCTAAAGTTCTGGGCCCAAATATTTATACTGCCTTTCTCTTTGTTCCCTTGGGCAGAGAGTGTCTGTGCTTAGTCCAAACCAGTTTGGTCCACTCTGGCCCGGCTTCCGAGCAGGAGGTGGAGACAGCATTGTCCAAGGCAGACCAGGCCCATTCAGGTGCAAGGAAATCTCCTCCCACTACTCTGAAATGCAGCCCAGGTTTATTCAGCCCAGCCTGTACTCATCAAGGAAAGGCAGGACACACCTCAACCCACCCCCCCCCCCCCCCCAAGTGGCTGTCTGAAAAGAATGCACATTCCCGGCCCCTGCCAATCTAAAGCCAGACAGTCAATCCACAACCCAGCAGAGGCACACAAGATGGCAAAGCAAGAAAATACCTACTTTCTAAAAGTGCTATTTTCAAACATAGAACATAAAAAAAGATGCATTTCTACATTCTGAGTTCAGGCATACCAAACTCTTTCTCTATCTTGTCCCAATGGTAAGATATACTCGTAATAGGTTACAGAGTATTCCCTATTCTATCCTAAGGGACCAATAGCCTTTCAACAGTGAAAAACGAATTAGACTGTAGTTCACGGTCAGGACATGTCACACATACCAGGACATGTCCTACCTTTCACATAACCTGCCCATAGGGGTACATTGGGCATATCTTAGGGGTGTCTCACCTGTAATAAAAGGGAAGGTTAGGGCTTGGCAAGTGAGTGCACTTACAAAGTCGACATGGCAGTAAAAACTGTGCACCGACATTGCAGTGGCCGGTCTGAGAACCCTTTGACAGGCTGCTTGTGTGGGTGGTACTATCAGTGCTGCAGGCCCACTTGAAGCATTTGATTTACAGGCCCTGTCACTCTCAGAGCACTTTACCAGGGAATTACTAGTAAATCAAATAAGCCAATCATGGAAACACCAATCAATAATACAATTTACAATAGGAGCCCTTGCACTTTAACACTGAACAGCAGTGAGAAAGTACGCAGAGACACTAAACCAGCAAAAACAGAGTCAAAACCAGGAGGTCAGAAAGCAAAAAGGCAGGGGGAAACACCCAAAAAGATGCCAGGTCTAACACTACAGAAATTGTATTTGTCTTGGCAGGGGAAGGGAGCAAGGGCGAAACCTGCATAGGCTGATTATTACCACCAGCTTGCCAAGTAGCATGCAGATGTTACATCACATGACAAAGGGGAAGGCAGATGTTTGGCTCTAGTTATCAAAGCCAGTTTTTTTTAAATCTTGAAGGGAAGAAACTAGAACCAAGTGGAAAAAGCTTGGCTTACACTACAGGAAAGGAATTATTTCATTTTGCACTAAGTCACCATTCTTGTTTCTTCACAGGATACTCTTCATGGGGTTTGACAGCCTGTGGGCTGGTTCCCGGAAATGCCTGTTAGGGGTGAAAGAGTCATGTAGCTTGCAGGTTCTAGAACTTTCCACCTCTGTTTTATAACTCATTCAAAGTGAAGAAGGGGTGAGAAGAAGAGGAACAAAAGTAGAGAAACAGAGTGTAGCATTGCACGGGGACAAGTATATCAGTATTTTTGTGGACTACCTCCTGGGCTAGTGATACTAGCTCCCTGACTTCTCAGCAGCAGGAGACGTTGGACTTTCTGAGAACAATGAAAGGGAGCGTTACCCATGCAGTCTATATCCTGGTCCTGTTGGTTGGTGACTGAGGAATGGGTACAATAGGTTCCTATGGATCATGCAAGCGTGTAAATGACCGAAGGCCTGGGTACTTGCGGAGAAAAGACAGGGAGTGTGTTCTGCTTTTGGGACCATGTGGTGTTGCTGCCTGGAATGCTCCAGGTCAGATCATCATGGCTAGAAAGGCAAGCAGGTACAGGACCCTACAGGACCCAACAGCCAATCTGCTACTAAGGAGTAAGAAAGAGCAGAGGCTGTAGACAGGCATAAGGAATCCTCACTAAAACAATTTGGGGTCAGGTGGACTGAGTTTGCCAAAAGAAGCACAGAGCAGACAACCTCTTTTAAACTGGCCCATCATGGCTGGGTATATTTTAAAAAGTGGTCTGCTGTGTGTAGCGTTTTCATCCTTTCCCCAGGGAGTCTACAGACAGCTGACCCCATCCCCCTCACCACAACAGAAAAGAAGCGCATTAAGGCAACCAAACTCAGAGAATATGCTCTGCCTTATTAGAGATGGGGGGGGGGGGGGGAAGTACCCACATTGTCTCTACTACCTGGGAAGCATCTCATCTTGATTGGACTGGACCTATTCTGAGGGAGACTCCGTAGGCACAGCGCACTGACTGCCCTCACCACACACTGAATTATACACTGATGTGGGGTGGGGGTGCCTAAAATCTACAAAAAGGAAACCAAAAACGCAAATGTTTACTGGTTAGGTGGCCGAATCAAAAACTTGCCCTTAGGCAAAAGACCACCCCATAAGCAAACAGGGCTTTAAGATATGGACATTTTTTTACGCCATGTTACTTGATTCTCAAGGACACTGCAAAAGTAGTCAATTGTGTTCTGGGGGGAAGGGTGGGCAAAATCAGCTGAGTGTCTCCCCTAGCATCCGATGGGGCAGGGAAGAAACAGTGATCAGAGTCTTCTAGGGCAAAGGATTAGTGGCCTTGAATGAAGCTGGCGTCTGTTGCAAATCACTCCCAGAACTGAGTTTGTGTGTTGCTTTCACGTGGGGGACCTTTTGAGTTTTGGGTCCTGAAATATTTCTAGACAACCCGTGAAAAATTTAAAATATTGATTTTCATTAGAATGTTAATACTACTGGCAATCCTCGGGGTAGCATCCCAAACCATTGTTATTTGCTCACCATGCCTCCTCAGTTTAGAAGCAGCTATATGTAGATCAGTCTTGACCCTGCTCCTCATAGGAACAGGCCAGACTGAGCTACTAAGCAGGTCCTCCCTGAACCAGAAACCAAGCAACCCAAAACCGGTTTCGCACGGATTACAGCTCATCAGTCGGGTATAGCTTGGGCACAGTGAGCACAAGGCTCCTATTTGAGCATGAGGCCATGTGCTGAGTAGTTTATACATGTCACCAAAACCCCAAGATGTAATACTGGAGAGTGCAGCACAATATGGAATGCAGAGACTGGATAAGCCGATCAGAAGGCTTAAAATCTGGCATTAACTACTGTTTGCTTACATTTTAAGTTCAATCGGAAACAGGAACATGGTGCTAATAGGGACAGAAGGTTGGTTTGCAAGCCTCGAATTTGAGGTAAGTAATTAACAAGAGTTAGTCCGGGAATTAACTGCATATACCCCCATCAGAGCAAGAATGTTTAAATGGCACACTTTTCTTTCGACATTTCTGATCCATTGGTGGGGGCAGGGTTTGGTGCTCGAGAGGACCAATTGTTACTTCTGGGGTGCAATTGTCAGACTTTGCGGTTCAACTTTGAAAGTGGGGATGAATGAGGTGTGGCAAGATGAATGAAGCGGGTGCTCTGTGGCACAGTGGTGTATTTAGTGTTGGTGGCATCTCGGTTGTCTCAGTGGTTGCTGAAAATTGTAACCTGGAGTGAAAAAATTAAAGGTACTAACTGCAGCCAGCAGGTGGGCGAAGCAGGCAAATTATATTTACTTCAATTACTACCGGAGGAGAATGAAGTAAAATGGGCCTAAGCAGTGCATTTTTTTAGCTTAATTTGCAAGTACAATTCCTGATAAAAAAGATATAGGTTCTGAAGGAGTGCTCATTACATAAACCCAGTGCCTTCATTGTATGCAAGTCAAGCCTGATCCTCACTAGAGGTGTTTGGGGTTTATCCTCTTCAACAAAAATGTAAAAACTGTGGAACAGCCATGCTTTCTTCAGCACAGTAGTTAGAAACGTGTACAATATATGCCAATATTATGTCAGATGCACAATATGTGTCAACATCAAGCCAGAGATTGTTTAACACGAACTAGTGCTTGGCTCGAGATGCTACGGGTCACTGACAGTCAGGAGTGAGACAGGGGCTGTAATGTGACATGGAGATGGAAAGTGACAGGTACAAGAAGGCTCACAGGGACACAAAGGGCTGAGAGTGCAGGGAAGGGTGACAGTGTCTGGAAAGGTGAAAAAGTTTTTGGGAGCGTGAAAAGGATGGGGAGGGTTACATGGATGTAGCAGCTCAGAGGGGCCGTAAGAGTGATGGGGGGAGGAGAATAAAGGGACTGAAAATGTTACTGCGTTGATGAACGTGACAGGGCCTGGGCTGCTAATATGGATGCGGAGAATGCCCGGATTTGGAGGATGACCTGGATGTGGAGGGTTACAGTGATCAGGAATTGGGATGGTGACACAGACTGAATGAAGTGATGGCGACGATAATGTGACAATGATTATAAGTGTGACAGAAGTCGGGGAAGGACCCAAAGAGGTGGGGTCATACAGACCCTTATCTCTCTTAAACGTGGATATTAAGATTATGGCTATTGGTTTCTTGCCAATAGGTTAAACCAACTAATGCCTGAGCTGGTCCTGACTATCAATCGGTCTTCATTCTGCGCAGGGCCACCTCTAATAATTAAAGAACGCTCATGACAATATTACATCGCATAAGGCCGGAAACGTAAGCGGTGTTCCTGGGTGCTGAGAAGGCGTTTCATTCCCTGGAGTCACCCTTCCTGTACTGTACAGACTGTACTACATGGAATGGGCTTGGCTCATCACTTCTTGAGCATGGCCAAGCTGTTGTACACTAACCCAATGGCTAGGCTACTAATCGACAGCCTCCTCAGTGGTTAGGGGCACGAGGCAGCTTTGCCCCTGTCTCCGCTTTTCTTTGCATTAGCCACTGAGCCTATTGCGGCGCTGCTGAATGAGACACACATTGAGCACGGTACAACTTTTCCTACCAGTAGATACCTAATCTCAATGTACACAAACTATATCCTGCTATCAAGGACCCGGGCTGAATTTAGACCCCATTCTACAAGATATCAGTCGATTCTGAGGATGGTCCGGTCTCCGGATTAATTGAGCAACATCTTATTTTTTTCTGCTCACTGGTGATACTCGTGAATTCAATTCACAATTCCTGCATTCGTGACATGAAGACGCTGTCGGATACCTGGGCATGGATGTGAATAGGGCGAATGAGCTCTTAATTTGAGAAAACTATGGCCTGGTAATGGATAAATGGTTTTGGGAAAAAGGGGGTCACGCAGATTGAGCAGTGGTTGACGACTCTTCTCTCCAAGGCTGGCCATGTGGCACGGATCAAGACGCTGATCTTTCTGAAGCTCGTCTGCCTCTTTATTAATATCCCCATCCCACCTGGGGCCTTATTATGTAAAGGGCGCAATTTCCTTGTTTGTATCCGGCGCACCTTATAACAGGTGCACCTGGCAAACCTTAAAACAGGTGCACTGGGCGCAAACAGGTAAAGTGCGGCCTATTACGTAGAATGCACTGCCCCCAGGGCAGCCGTGAACTTGCGCTGCCCCCAGAGCAGTGCATTCAGGTCAATACGGAGCGGCTGCTTTGAAGCCCATCCGTGTTTTCATAGTGGAGGCGGCAACCCGCCTGCACTTTGAAGGGGGTTTAGAGACCCCCTTGCAGGTGGGTGCAGTCAGTGACTGCATGCGCCTGCAAGGGGATGTCTGGGGGGGTCCATAGTGCACCATTTCCCTCTTCAAAGGGCTGCTCTCAGGGGGCGAACTAATAATGTGCATCAGTGCGCCTCCTGAGAGCTTCTTTGCCTCTGCGTCCGCGTCTGCAATATGGCACGGGGGCAAAGGGATTCCCTCATTTGCATGGTGCACGCCACCATGCAAATAAGGGAATGCCCCCTGAAGATAGCGTTGGCGCTTTGTGTGCCAGCGCTATCGATATTACAGAAGGAGACACAAGCATCTGCGGCCCCTTCTGTAATACCAAAGTGACCCGGGGCGTGCAAAGCAGGCGCAAAATACCGTTCCGCCCCCGGGACACCTTCCAGAATACAGAATACAGTCCCTTGTAAACACCTGTTCCTTAAGATGCGCTCCATGATTAATAGACAGGTATTTGGGGCGTGCAGTTAAGGCCATGTTGGGGGTTTGCGGTCCCGGACCACTATTTCTTAGGCCATTTATGACATTTACTGACACGTAGTACAGAGCACAACATCTCACACCACACCTGAACCACAAATGATCAGCTAGAACTCTGTGCATTGAGCACAACACTCGCTTCCCCACTTGCTAGACCGCACACTTCTACTGAAACAGCTAACAGCACACATTGGGCGTCCAGGACTCTCGCAAAACGCACAGGCCGGAAAGCTGAGTATTCCCCATGAGATGCCGCTACTCAACAACCGAGTGCTTAGCCCCACAATGAACAAATCAGTATAGAACGTGCTGCAACGATTACCGCCCATGAGACTGGGGTATTTGTTTGATGTGGGTGCATTTATATCGCCCTGCCCCCGAGGGTCGACTAATGATTTGCCCTATGTGCCTGCTATAGGCTGAGACACGCTTCCTGTTTACTGGGCGGGCTTCCTTCGCGTTCCTGGTGAATACCCATCACTAACGCAACTGTACCAGATCACCAACACAAGGGACGAGTAGCCAAGCTATGCCATCTGACAGACAAAGCGCTGCCTGCAGGGGGCACGGAGTGGGGGGTTTGGTGGGAGGAGCATCTGCGTATCAACAATACCCCTAAAAACGTGGTGCTACTGCTGTGAGCAGACTGGTTTGGGCTCCATCAATCAAAGGCATAGACTTACACCGTTTACTTTTCTTAATAGAGTTTATTATACTCCAAAGCGGCCACCCCTCTTAGACAGCTTGTGCTCCTCGGGATGGCCCACTGTCCACTGATCCGGCTGATTTTATGCACTTCGCTTGGTGCTGCCCGCAAGATCCAGGCAGTCTGGGCTGAGTTGGTTCCAGTTCTTAATGAAATCGCCGAAATACTCCTGCCTTCTCACTGGGTTTTCTTGCTGCTGCCCCACAGGGCATTAGACGCCTCATCGTGTTGCTGCTGGCGCTTGTCTGACGTCGAGGTAACGGGCACACAGCCTGCGCCAAAAATGTCAGACTGGCTGCTGCCTGTAGCGGGGATGCCGAAACATGTCCCACTCCACAGGCCCTGCGCTTGAGGACCCCCGAGAGATATTTGGAGTCCTTTTATAGATAAAAAGGATGTCGATAGCCCTGGACCCAGATGTGTGGTTTCGGGCACTGATGGCAATGATTTAACCCCTTGTTTTTAAACACCTTTTGATTTCTGGCATGCCCTCTGGGATACATCCAGCAGTGTGGCTTGACCTTATGCCTGCACCTTACAGTTCTGACTGTTAAATGTTCATAATGCACTGATTTCCGAGATGTGGCGCCCTGTGGCCGGAATCGCCTGCTGCCATCTGTGATGTGGACTCCTGCTATTTCTGTTTGTCATGGTTTGTAAGTTTGACCTTGTAGGAAGGTGGATATCTGACTATGGTTTCCCCCAACTTTTTGCCTAGTGTCTAGCTGGTTTTTCGACTTAGTTGTCCTGAGATCCTGCCATTCAGGGTCTCAGGCTGTCTGCTCTCTCTTTAAAATGGACTCCATGTACCCTAGGTACATTCCCAATTGGTAAGGATCACCTTATTGGACCCTGTACAGTGTACCCTAGGTACCCAGGGCATAGGTGTACCCTAGGCCTACCAGGGGCTGCAGCATGTATTATGCCACCCCTGGCCTGGCCTTCCATTATGACACAACTGGCTGATCACTCAGCTGGGGCAAGGTCGTGTAATCACCCCTTGCTTAGGTGTAGTATTCCTATACCTAACTTACATATAGACACATGTGTACCTATCAGCCACTCCTATGGCAGGCCTTAACAATCCTGGAGGCAGAGTGCTTGGTAACATGTGAGATGGTGCTCTAGCATGAGCTGAGCCTGTCTTCAGCTTTCGGAACCATGTCCTTATAGCTGTTCTATGATATAGCCTACCATTTACTCTTAAAGTACCTTATAATCTTAAACGGTTATGGTAACTATGGTTTGGCTTTATCAAAACATGTCGTGTAAGGTGTCTAACACTGTGGAATAATACCCCCATACCATTTCTGGACAAGAGGATATTATTCCCCCCTTCTAGAGGGAAAGACATGTTGAAATCATACTTTACTGTTAGCCTCTGACCAAAGCCTCAGCATCACAAAATGGATGCTGCTGCCACGACACAAGTCTGACCTCCTGCTGCTGGGAGTGATCCCAGCCAGGGAGGCCTGGACAATAGGTTTCCTGCTTGGGGAGGTGCTAGCACCTCCCCAGTGCCTTTAGTGTATTGGGGCAGGGTGGGCTGAAAGGAATGAGACATGCCTGGGGCACACAAGGTGTTCCTTGCATAGTCCAGTTCAAACCGGCGCTGGGGCACTCCAGCCCCAGCTCTGGCGCGAAACTGGACAAAGGGAAGTGGGTGTAACCACCCCCTCCCAGATCCCACCCATAAGGCGTGACCTAGCAGGTATCCCAGCCCCCCAGATTAGTATAAGAGTGGGAGTTGGGCCCCAGGACTTTAGATTATCCTGAACCTGCAACTTGAACAGAAACTCTGGACCTTCGACATTCGACGAAAGAAGAAGACTGAAGAATCTCCCTTGTGGCCAAGGAGTGGCTACCCTGTGCAAACAGGCACCAGCAAGAGACTACCCTTTGCTTTGCTAAAGTTCTACGAGGGACCGACTGCAGAACCCGACCAGAGCCTTGACTTCCAGACTTCTCCGACCCTGATCCACATCCACAGCCGAGCTGAGATCCGTGGAGGCGACGAGAGACGTGGGACCGGCTACCTGGGAAAAGTGGCTAGTATCTTCAAGCGCAGCTTCTGAGGCACCCTCGAAGTTGTGCACCGGGGATTGAGAAGCCCCAACCCCAAGCACCACCTGCACCGAAGATCAGCCCCCCACACTCCACGAGTCCTGCGTGGGGTCCTTCTGCATTTTCCTGCTTGCCGCGTCTGTCCGGTTGCTTGCCCGCTGGCTAGTGGCCTTTGTGACGACGCATCCTGAAATCTTCACCGCTGGTTTGGCTCCTCCAGACTGGCTCCTGCTTCTTTGAAAAAGAGAAGCACCCCAGACCTTCCTGGTCTGCACCAGAAGCAAGTCCTCTGTTCTTCGTGGGTTCCGCTTGCCAAGGCTTGGTGAGTCCTAGTCCAACATCGACGCCGCCGACAGCACGAGCCTTCGTGGGACAGCTCGCCTCCTGGTCCTGGTCGTCCTCGACGTTCCCTGGTCCTCGTGGCTGCAGCGACAAGCTTCACCTTCACCTGCAATCTTCACGACATCGCCTGGTTCCTTCCTGGTTCCACGTGGTCACTGGCTAGTGACCTTGACTCTGTCCCTTCTGCTTGCAGGTCTCCTCTCTTCTTGATCCCAGCCTTGGGATCCACCGGACACTCTTCACTGACTGCCTGTCAGCAACTTTCCTTCAGGCATCCATAGAAGTCCACGACGAAACCCGACGCAAGTTCACACCTATGCACCCGCAGCCTGTGGGCTAGGTAACTTGGGTACTTCGGTGCTCACAAGGGTAGTAACTATCCTAGGGTCTAGTTTCCGAGTCTCGACTCTCTAGCTGCTTCAGAAGTGTCCTTAAACTGTTAATTTCTAACAACTACTAATTCTATCGACTTTTACGCATTACGCGTGAGTGTTTCCACTCTGCACCTGAATCCCGTGGGCCTCCCACTTCCTAACTGTTGCTAGTGTAGTGTAGCCCCAGCGATTCCCTAGGCCTAGGCCTATCCTATTTCCGTGACAGTGGTCCTTATACCACTTACTTAGTATATGGTTTGCGTGGCCCCTAGGGCCTAACTGTATTACTTACCTGTGGGACTTAATGTATGCTTAAATAAGACTGTGTTGTACTTACCTCTAATCTCATAAAGAGTGCTGAGGGTTTGACTAGAATAAATACACTTTATTTTATATATATATATCTGTTGTGGTGTCCTTTCATTTGGTATTCAAGGGATTGTATATGGTATCACAGCTGGCTTCACATGCCATTCAGAGTTTAGCCTAAGACTGCTCTTGTCCATGCTACCACTAGGATAGCTGGTCTATAAGGTTGACTTTACAACCAATCACCATAAGGGTATTTGGACTGATATAAGGTGTACACTAGAACTAGTGACATCATACATCAGGCCAACTTCTCACAGACCTCTGTTCTGTTTCAAAGAAAAACTTAATATAAAGAGTTTAAATTAAAAGGAGTGTCACAGAGCCTGGGAGTGTGATGGGAAGGGAGAGGTTGAAATGGACGGGGAGGGTGACAGGATTTGGAGAGGGACGGAGACTAGAAGAGAGGCAGGGACTGTGAGAGGGGCTGAACATGTGACGAGAACTGGGAGTGTGAAAGGAACTGGGCGCGTCAATGACCGGAAATTTGAAAGTGACAGAGAATTCGGGAGGGACAGGCATGGCACGGATGAGAAGTATAACAGGTACAAGCATAGGGATATAATGGACTGGAAAAGTGATGGGGTCGGGAGGTGGTCCAGGAGTGTCATACGTCAGTCCCTTGCTTGCCTGATTTGTTGATTGTCGAATCATCTCAGAAGAAAACCCTGTGCACTTCTGTTGACAGCCAGCTTGTGTGGAGGCAGCCAGGATGACACTTAGCATCTTGTTCAAACTCATTCACTACCCCATGACACTGGCCCCCACTTCTGTAGCTACCTATCTTCCCACACGCGTCTTTAGCTGCCTATCCACATCACTTCCCCGCCTTATTCTCTATCCACCTACCACCTGCGGCTCTAGCAACGTCTTAGTTGCTTTTCCACCTCATGCCAACTTAGTCCTTACCCACCTATCACCACCAGACTGTCACATCTCTGCCCAGACTGCAAACACTACCTGCCCATCCCACACCTGATTCACTAACCCTCCCTCCCCTGCACCACAGTCATTACTGTAGTCACTGACTGCCCTACTTATCACTACATACTTGCTCCAACACCCTTTCCCACCTCGCTCACAATCCACCTGCTTCCAGCCCCATACCACCCTTCCCTACCATCCAGACCGCCACAACCCTCTTCAACTCAGTCACTACTCACCTATGCCAATACCTACCTCATTCATTACTACCCATCTGAGCGTCATGCCCCCTATCCCCACCTCATTCACTACCCAGCTGCAACTTTAGCCCTGACACATTATTTCACTACTCACCCGCGCTCACGCCCCTGCCCTTATCTCAGACAATACCCACCTGCCCTATACCCATGCCTTACCCTGCCCAATGCCCTCATGCCTCACCTTAGCCTGCCCAAAGAGGCTATAATATACCTGCCCACGTGCCCTCCCACCATACTGCTGACAAAACTGACCTGAAAGAATTAGTCCCAGCCCCTCTGGCCCCCAGAAGACTATGCACCAGCACGTGTTCCCCTGTTCTCCCTCTGCCCACTGGGACCCGGAGGTACCAGACACATTTCTTCTTGGTGCCTCACTCGTACTCCTCCAGCGGTCCACACCACTACCCAAACTCCTTCAGCCACTCTCACCCCAAAGCGCTTAGATCTCCTGACGTCGACGATCGAACCCAGTTCAGCTCGTTTGGTCTCCAATACTGACTTGCACGAAAGGATATTTATCCGATTCCATCCCTGATGTCCTAAGTCTGGCTTCAGAGAGTTACTACTGCTGCCCCCCAGTTTAAGTCCTTACTGCGGCACCCCGCCGAAATCATGACCCCGCCTAGACCCTGCATGAGCTGATATGACTAGCAAGATGCAATGCGCAGCCTTTACCTTAAAATGCAAACAATTATTTTGAAGCCACCAGTATGAAAACTGGGTCCACTTTTAAAAACAAATCGATTCAATTTTATTCTTGAATGTCAATTGGCATTTTGTTTGAACTGTGTGACCTTAAGACCAGCCAAAGAAACAGGGGCACACCCAGCAAACACCACAAACAAAAAGCCAAGCCAAAGGTTTGGGGGCCGTGGCCTCTTTGCCCTCTATTAAACGCACCACTTTTCAGACCCTTGAGCCTGGGACCGTTAATGCTAACAGTGAAATAAATCATCTATGTATTTCGACCATATACAGATCATGTGCAAGCAGTCGCGGCTGGTGACATTTGAAAGTGGTAGGGCGTAAAATGTGCAGGGGAGCGAGCCACGCACCGTGCATGCATCCGGACCGTCACTGTATACACTCTGTGCACTGACGGGAAACCAAGCCACCTCAGGGAAAGCCGCTGCACTCCGCATGCACAAGTCACTGTACACAAACAGGGCCCCGACCGGAAACCACGCGACCCGGGGAAACGACCCCTGAAATGTGCATGCAGCTGTCCGTCATGAATCCTTTAATGTACACACACGCACTGAGAGGAATCCAAGCCACCTCGGGGAATGCCCCTGCACTCTGCATGCACCTGTCCGTCATAATTGCATCCCGTAGAAAACTTCAAAAGGATTTATTTCAAAGTAAAGAATACCCACGATGTGCTGCGACCGGCCAGCCAGGATCCCACAGTAACTGACTAGTACTTATGTGATCCTCCTCGCCGTTCTCTGCACATGAGGTTATATTGAATGTAAACAACACACATCATAATGCTTCAACATACATTGCCTTCGTACGTTGCATGTTCAACATCACCTTCCTCCTTAAAGTAACAGAAAAAGAAAAAACTGCATGCTAACATACAAGGTAATACACTACAAAATCTTTAAACTTTTCTTTTACTTTTCACATGACCCAGCTGGTGTCCTGTATTCTTGACTCCAAGGAAAAACAGGATTCGAGAGAACAGTTGCAGACATCCCCGCATTAGCACAAACATTTTTAAACCTTGTACCTGCGGATCAAGCACAGGTTGCAGTCGCGGGGGGGGGGGGTCGCGGGGGGGGGGGGGGGGGGGGTCGCTCGGGGGGAAGTCACGGGGGGTGTCGCGCGGGGTGGGGAGTGTTAAAATACATTTATTAAAAATCCTACCTGAGGTCCTCAGCATGTCCGCGCCACCTCGGGTCCGTCCGTTGGTGCCTACAGCCCCTCTAGTCTTACCGCTGACCGCCTCTGCTCCTGGTCCGCGTTGGCGCCTCTTCAAACTGGATGGAAGTTGAACAGCAAGTCGTCACGTCACGTCAGCACTGCAGTGGCAACCCCTCAGCCAATCCTGGCGCTGCTGCAGCGCCAGGATTGGCTGAGGGCACAGCCTACTCCTCGCCCGCCGCCTGCCCATTTGGAGACCGAGGGGCTCCTAATGGGCATGCGCAAATCCGTGAAAACACAAGTGCGCATGACTGGGCACGGGTTAAAAACTAGCTCACCATGCCCACTCATGCGCACTTGTGCTGCAGTGCTGCCTGGTCTGACAATGCTTGTCAGTCAACAATGACGCCGGACCGCCCACGGTCCGACGTCATGCTGACTGACATGCATTGTCAGTTGAGTTCTCCCCACCCTCGGCATCGCGAGGGAGCTACGGGCGGGGCATCGCGAGGGAGCTACTGACGGGTGCGCGCGGGCGGGGAGGCTACGCCCCCACGCCCCAATGGACGCACCGCGCCTGTGTGCAAGAGAATACATCTTTCCTTGCGTATACCGTCGGTCCATCTGCTATTGGTTCTTTTGACTGACACCTAGGATCTAATTGAAAGGTATTACCAATAAACTGCAAATTAAAAATAAATACATAAATAATACACACACGCACGCACACACACACACACACAGGCACCCCCCCCCCCCCCACCCCTACCTATCTCGGAAGGTCGGCGCAACGCATAGTAAAGGTGGCTAAAGGGAAACACGTTTTCCAGGCGAGAGGCACCGATAGCGCGCTACCCTGCACAACAGTGGCTAAAAATAAATTAATGGGGAGAACTATCGAGGAAAGGTGTATATCATTCGCTCTCTGTGTAGAGACATGAAAGTATGAAAACCTGCCCTCACTCTTACCTCCCTCAACAGACCCGCCAATTTAGAACGTCGTTATTCATGCATCTATTTTTCATATGAATATGAGTGTCTAAGAGCGGCGAATCTCTCGCATAAGCTTCCCAACAGGTCATCGAGAGTAGAAATAAAACTTCAACTGCCATATCACATCACAGAAACTCCTCATCTTCCAGCAAGTGGGCAGCAATAAGCCCACCCTCTGCATCAAAGGCATATTTCCATGAAACATTTGAGATGTATGAGCCTGGCTGTTTTTACATGCAAGGGCGTGGCGCAACCCTGGAAAGCTGTCGAACTTGATCCAGGCTCTGCGTGAATGCGGTCGCTTTCTTTCAGCACCACGGACAGCGGCGTCAAACCCGCCGATCACTTACAAAGAGGGGAAAAAAAAGATTGGCGTCGCATGTGCTGGTTTGCTAGGATATTTAAAGCATACACTGACAACCCCAATCATTTCGGATTTATTCTGATGAAAAGAGGTTCCCAAGCTTCAGTGAGACAGAAAGAATAGGCACCACATAGGCAGCTGCAGAGGAAATTTCTTCCGTGCATAGTACATAGAACTAGGGCTTTAAGTGGGATGAAAAACGTTTGTGTGAGTATAAGATCCAAGGGAAGGGGGTTCCTGAAAGGGGTGAACCTATTTAATTAAGAGCGCAGCACAAACATATACACTTAAGTTCCCACTGAGTGCCACCATAGCCACACATTTGCATAGATAACAAATGCAACTGGCATGTGTACCATTGCTCTGTGCACTTTGCAGAGAGACCATATATTGGATGACCACGATTTATGACCACCTTGTTGCCCCACTGTCAGGCACTGAGAAAAACTAGCAAATCCTTACGCCACAACTCAATTGTGCCCCGTTATAAACACATGGATGCGACTCATTTCAAATTATGCAATAGACTAGAGTAATATGGTACATGGAAAGGAAAAATAAACTTACCAGCATCCTGGAAAAAGCTAACACTCACAGGGACTGCAAGATTAAGTAAAGCACGTGAAATATAAGCAAGAGGGATATGGATTACCTTAATGTTGATCAGAAATCGATTAGTGTTTTTGCATGCAACGTTAAGGACATGAATACAGGGCCCGAAAGAGACCCACTTCAATGTCTGTTTTAAATTACTACTGGGTGTGAGACCTGGAGGGACCCGGCTCACTTTAAAACCCTTCATAGCAAAGATATAACCTATCAGTCACGCACACAAATGGGACAACTGCTTCAGATCATGGATTATGGAATTGGTAACTAAAGCTCCAACTAGGCTGCACCGTCTTTTGGCACAGGGAGCACATGATCAAGGATGCATAGCGGGTATAAATAGTAGGAACTGGTCAAGGGGGCACAGGAATGGGCATAGACAGAGGCTAAGGAGAAAGAAGGCATGAGGATGGGCATAGGGAGGAGAGTTGACTTAAACGCTTGGGCAGATGAAAAAACAAGGCAATGCCTTTTCATCTGCCTAACAACCTGGTACGAAGTCAAGTTAAACCAATGCTCAGGAAGTGGAGTTGTTGCAGTTCTCAATTACAAGTGCCATCAAATAAAATCACATTGTGACGGAGTAACTCGTCCGCCAAACACTAACTGATGCTCTAAGAGATCTGATTCCATAGTCTGATTAGAGCGCTCCAAGCACTGTGGAGAGTTTCACTCATGGTGTTTGTTACTTGCTGCCTTTGGCCAGTATGGTACATCGGAGGCACCAAGAATCTTCAAAAAAAATTGCAAGAAAACATAAGGAGACATGAAGGAGTGCTTGCCGTTATCGCCATTATTTTGAGGTCACCAATGATGGTGCTTATGATTTTATCTTAGGCTTGAACAGTATATTTGCTGTGTGAGTAAACAATGGTCCTCACGAGAAATTCAGAATTTCAGTATTTTTGGGGTTTAGGTTTGCAATAAAAACTTCTAGTTTACTGATGTTTTGCCAATGGAAGGGTCATAATTCTTTAGTTATAATAGAATATAAACAACAAAAATAGGATATTACCTAAAAGAACTCAGGTGAAGGGACATTATGGTTATGATGCAAATCCTAAAACTACTCAAATGTATCAGTTAAGGAGAGCAATGCACCCATAACTCTGCTGTGCACTGCTCAGGACCACACTTGTCACAGAAAATATCACAAGGGACATCAGCAACGACATCCCTGAAGGTGGGCAATAACTGTAAACTCCGGACTCTAGACGGTCAAACTTTAGCATACTCATAAGGATACATGGATCAGGGAAGGCTTTGCCCAAGCACTGTATCGTCAGTTAAGTGTTGCTGAGCCCACACCCCACTTTAGTGAAACTACAGAGTTATCGTCCCACAATGTGCCCTTTGGCAAAGCCGTTTTCAATCATCCAAATAATCATATAGACCATAGGTTAAGGCTTTCTGTAGAGCCTGGCCAAAGACTAGGCACTGCATTTACGTCCTGTACTCAGCATCCCTACTGTCAAACCCACTGGACATCATTTTCAAGTATGTACAGTGGCCTCTGGGTGCAGGGTCTGGCCTTCGATCTGGCTGTGCAAACACACTAAGGGCCTGGCTGTAAAGCATACTCGCCGTTCATGACGTTAATAGGGTCAAAGCAATAATAGGAAAGTACCATGCCGCTTTTGAGGAAATGCATTTCGTAAAGTTTCGGATTAATCAGTGCTGCAGAACAGAGTCCAAAAAGAACAATTGATGGACAGAATGCACAACAGTGTCATACATTCACCCCAATTAAGAGATCTGGGCCTAAATCCATCGTATTTTGCTCACCATGCCATTCCAGTTTGGACCCAGCCATACGCAAATCAGTCTAGACCCTGCAGCCAATAGGAACAGTCTAGCCAGAATTGCCAGGCCAAGTCCTCCCTGGACTGGAAACGAGCAACCTAGGACCGGTTTGGGGGTTTCACCCCTTATCAGCCAGGATAGCTTGACTCCAGTGGCATGGAGAGCAAGGAACCAACGACTGGGCATACCCGTCCCACTCTGTGTGACAAATAAAAAAAGAACAATTGACGGATAGAATGCAGAACAATGTCATACACCAGTACAGAGATTTGGGCCTAAATCCATCGTTTTTTGCTCAGCATGCCATTCCAGTTTGGACCCAGCCATATGCAAATCAGTCTTGACCCTGTGCCCAATGGGAACAGTCCAGCCAGAACTGCCAGGCCAAGTCCTCCTTGGACTGGCAACAAGCATCCTAGGACCGGTTTCATACAAATTTCTGAACACAGAGTATAGGTAAGAACTTCCTATAAAACGAAGTCCATGATGAAATAAACACAAGTTAGCAGAGCACAGTGTCATACACTGATTGCCCATCACGCTAATGAAAGTATGCAGCTATTTAAATATTCGCATTTTCACTCGCACGTTCTCCATCAGCAGAACAGGCACAGCTACTTGGAGGACAGGACTCCATCTGTCTGACTGACTTCAGAAGCAAAAAAGATTAGACTTGTCAGGGAAACCTTCATACAATATGAATTTTAATTTGAATAATTTATTAAGTACATTTCCAGGAGCGTCATAAAAAGTAAATGCTTATAAAAGATGAATGTTCTGATCAAATTTGCAATTTCCGGTAAAATATAGCTCTGACTCTCTAATTGATATAATTATGTTGTCAACACCATTTAGCAAGTCTGCTCATTAGCTGACAAACGAGCACAGGTAAGTTATCAAATATTGTTAAATGATTCCTAGAACCTTTTGTCCTAAGATCTAAATGATCGCCTTTATTTCTCAGGAGTAAAGAACCAGACACTTCTGTTGCAAAGGCTACAAAACAATGATGGTACCTCCCAAACCCAAGCATACGCCTTCCGGCATACTAAAGATAAGGGGCATACCACACTAAGGGGTTTCATCCACACAGGGGTACATGGAAAAAGTCCTCATTGGGAAAACCACTGTTATCCAGAGGCTTGGTAACAACATGGCAGAACCTTGTGAGAAGTTGGCCTGATATATGATGTCACTAATTCTAGTGTACACCTTGTATCAGTCCAAACAACCCTTATGGTGATTGGTTATAAAGTCAACCTTATAGACCAGCTATCCTAGTGGTAGCATGGACAAGAGCAGTCTTAGGCTAAACTCTGAATGGCATGTGAAGCCAGCTGTTATACCATATGTAATCCCTTGAATACCAAATGAAAGGACACCACAACAGATATATATATAAAATAAAGTGTATTTATTCTAGTCAAACCCTCAGCACTCTTTATGAGATTCGAGGTAAGTACAACACAGTCTTATTCAAGCATACATTAAGTCACATAGGTAAGTAATACAGTTAGGCCCTAGGGGCCACGCAAACCATATATTAAGTAAGTGGTATAAGGACCACTGTCACGGAAATGGGATAGGCCTAGGGAATCGCTGGGGCTACACTATACTACCCAAGGTTAGGAAGTGGGAGGCCCACGGGATTCAGGTGCAGAGTGGAAACACTCACGCGTAATGCGTATAATCGATAGAAATAGTACAGTTCAGAATTAATAAGATTTAGGACACTTCTGGAGTAGCTAGGAAGTCGAGACTTGAGAACTAGACACTAGGAAAGTCAATACCCTGATGAGCACCGGAGTACCCAAGTTACCTAGCCCACGGGCTGCGGGTGCATAGGTGTGAACTTGCGTCGGGTTTCGTCGTCGACTCCTATGGATGCCTGATGGAAGGATGCTGACAGGCAGTCAGTGAAGAGTGTCCGGTGGATCCCAAGGCTGGGATCAAGAAGGAAGGATACCTGCAGGCAGAAGGGACAGAGTCTGGGTCACTAGCCAGTGACCACGTGGAACCAGGAAGGAACCAGGCGATGTCGGGAGATTGCAGGTGAAGAGGTGAAGCTTGTCGCAGCAGCCACGGGTCCCAGGAGACGTCGAGGACGACCAGGACCAGGAGGCGAGCTGTCCCACGAAGGCTCGTGCTGTCAGCGGCGTCGAACTAGGACTCACCAAGCCTTGGCAAGCGGAACCCACGAAGAATGGAGGACTTGCTTCTGGTGCAGACCAGGGAGGTCTGGGGTGCTTCTCTTTTACAGAGGAGCAGGAGCCAATCTGGAGGAGCCAAACCAGCAGTGGAAAATCGAAGGTGTGTCGTCGCAAAGGTTACTAGCCAACGGGCAAGCAACCGGACAGACGCGGCAAGCAGGAAAATGCAGAAGGGCCCCACGCAGGACTCGTGGAGTGTGGGGGGCTAATCTTCGGTGCAGATGGTGCTTGGGGTTGGGGCTTCTCAATCCCCGGTGCACAACTTCGAGGGTGCCTCAGAAGCTGCGCTGGAAGATACTCGTCACTTTTCCCAGGTAGCCGGTCCCACGTCTCTCGTCGCCTCCACGGATCTCAGCTCGGATGTGGATGAGGGTCGGAGAAGTCTGGAAGTCAAGGCTCTGGTCAGGCTCTGCCGTCTGTCCCTCGTAGGACTTCAGCAAAGCAAAGGGTAAGTCTCTTGATGGTGCCTGTTCGCACAGGGTGACCACTCCTTGGCCACAAGGGAGATTCTTCAGTCTTCTTCTTTCGTCGAATGTCGAAGGTCCAGAGTTTCTGTTCAAGTTGCAGGTTCAGGATAATCTAATTTAGCAGGGCCCAACTAGCTACTAATATACTGGGCTAGTGGGCTGGGCTACCTGCAAGGTCCCTCCTATGGGTGGGACCAGGAAGGGGAGTGGCTACACCCCCTTTCCTTTGTCCAGTTTCGCGCCAGAGCTGGGGCTGGAGTGCCCCAGCACCGGTTTGAACTGGACTATGCATGGAGCACCTTGTGTGCCCCAGGCATGTCTCATTCCTTTCAGCCCTCCCTGCCCCAATACACTAAAGTCTGTCTGGGCCTCCCTGGCTGGGAGGGCTCCCAGCAGCAGGAGGTCAGACTCGTGTCTGTGGCAGCAGCATCCATTTTGTGATGCGGAGGCTTTGGTGAGAGTTAAACAGCAAAGTAGGATTTTAACATGTCTCTCCCTCTAGAAGGGAGGAATAATATCCTCATCACCAGAAATGGTATGGGGGTATTATTACAAAGTGTTAGACACCTTACACGACATGTTTTGATAAAGCCAAACCATAGTTACCATAACCGTTTAAGATTATGAGGCACTTTAAGAGTATATGGTGGAGAAGTGTGGCTCACTGGTTAGAGTACGCAGACCTGGAAGCAGAGGTCAGCCTGGGACCAGGGTTCAATTCCCGGCTCGGCTGGGTCTTGAGTCCATAAATTGTCCATGGACTCGATAATTCTCGCTCCAGTGCATACTCGATTCATGGGTTCACACTCTGCGACTCTGGGCAATAGCTTGCTTAATCTCCACAATGGCCCCTTGCGGCGGGATGCCTGGCTTTCACCTTGTGGATGCCCTGCTGGGTTATCTCACAGGGGAATACCAGGACGGGTTCCCTAAGCAAGCGCTTAGAGACCGGTTGGTGATTTGCGCTATATAAATATCTGCACATTTACATTTACATTATAAGGTACTTTAAGAGTATATGGTAGGCTATATCATAGAACAGCTATAAGGACATGGTTCCGAAAGCTGCAGACAGGCTCAGCTCATGCTAGAGCACCATCTCACATGTTACCAAGCACTCTGCCTCCAGGATTGTTAAGGCCTGCCATAGGAGTGGCTGATAGGTACACATGTGTCGGATGTATGACGTTACAACGCATACTTTTACAACGCATGCACTTACAACGCAATTTTTACAACGCTACATCCACTACAACGCATTCCATTACATCGCATGACACTACAACGCATTTTTAAAAACTACCTTTACAACGCATTCCATTACATCGCATACTACCTTTACAACGCATACCATTACAACGCATAATATTACATTGCATTTAAGGTAAGTGTTGGATAGTGTAGGGGTAAAAATTACTATTCTAACTCCAGGGGGTGCAATAGTAGGGTAAGTGTTGGATAGTGTAGGGGTAAAAATTACTATTCTAACTCCAGGGGGTGCAACAGTAGGGTAAGTGTTGGATAGTATAGGGGTAAAAATTACTATTCTAACTCCAGGGGGTGCAACAGTAGGGTAAGTGTTGGATAGTGTAGGGGTAAAAATTACTATTCTAACTCCAGGGGGTGCAATAGTAGGGTAAGTGTTGGATAGTGTAGGGGTAAAAATTACTATTCTAACTCCAGGGGGTGCAACAGTAGGGTAAGTGTTGGATAGTGTAGGGGTAAAAATTACTATTCTAACTCCAGGGGGTGCAACAGTAGGGTAAGTGTTGGATAGTGTAGGGGTTTTACCCCTATACTATCCAATACTTACCTTAAATGCAAGGTAATATTATGCGTTGTAATGGTATGCGTTGTAAAGGTAGTATGCGATGTAATGGAATGCGTTGTAAAGGTAGTTTTTAAAAATGCGTTGTAGTGTCATGCGATGTAATGGAATGCGTTGTAGTGGATGTTGCGTTGTAAAAATTGCGTTGTAAGTGTAGTGCGTTGTAAAAGTTGCGTTGTAAAGGTTGTTCCCCACATGTGTCTATATATAATGTAGGTATATGAATACTACACCTAAGCAAGGGGTGATTACACGACCTTGCCCCAGCTGAGTGATCAGCCAGTTGTGTCATAATGGAAGGCCAGGCCAGGGGTGGCATAATACATGCTGCAGCCCCTGGGAGGCCTAGGGTACACCTATGCCCTGGGTACCTAGGGTACACTGTACAGGGTCCAATAAGGTGATCCTTACCAATTGGGTATGTACCTAGGGTACATGGAGTCCATTTTAAAGAGAGAGCAGACAGCCTGAGACCCTGAATGGCAGGATCTCAGGCCGACTAAGTCGAAAAACCAGCAAGACACTAGGCAAAAAGTTGGGGGTAACCATAGTCAGATATCCACCTTACTACAAACCTCAAACACCATTCCTATGCAAAGAGGTGCCATGAGACAAAATGAAGAAATTGAACTATGACCATAGAAATTGTACTAAGATGGTAGGGTTTTTGTGGCAACTAAACAGAGCTACTGCTCTGCAGCCATTCACAAGACGTCCAAAACAAAACTGTGCTATATTTGTGCCCATGAAAGTACCCATTAGTCATTCAAAATAGGGGCTACATGAACCTGCCTGTGTTCACCATGAGACAAACAACTAAGAGATACAGCTAAAACTGTTTGTGGAGTTCCCTTTCAAAGAAGTAATCGGAACTAAGGGCAGAAGAAAATGCCAGTGCATTACTTGCACAAAAAAGAACAGCAATTTGGATGGTCCTGGCTATTTCTAATGTGTGAAGTGAAAAGTGTTAGAAACTTGGCACCTGATACATATCTTGTTGAAACGTCCCAAAACACAAATCATTTGGGATATTGCTCCATCGAAACCGCCACCTTCCCTGAAGACTGGAAACGCGCTGAGATCAACCTCCTGCTGAAGAAGCTGTCCATTGACCCGACAGACCTCAAGAACTTCAGGCCCATCTCCCTCCTCCTCTTCCCAGCCAAGGTCGTCGAAAAGGCTATCAACGCCCATCTCGCCAAGTTCATCTATGAGAACCATGTCATGGACACCTCCCAATCCGGCTTCCGAAGCAACCACAACACCAAAACTGCACTCCGACATTCGTTCACTCCTCGACTGGGGAGAAACCACAGCCCTCATTCTCCTAGACCTCTCTGTCCCCTTTGACACAGTCTCCCACCGCACCCTAATAATGAGACTCCACGATGCCGGCATTCATGATAGGGCTCTGGACTGGATCACCTCCTTCCTTACCGGCTAAACACAGGGAGTCAGACTACGCCCGTTCCTCTCAGAACCTAGAGATCAGCGGAGGAGTGCCCAAGGGCTCCTTCTTGAGCCCCACCCTCTTCATCGTCAGAAGCCACGGACTCAACATCGTCACCTATGCCGACGGCACCCAGCTGAACCTCTCCTTCACCAACGAACCCACAGCCGCTAGAATCAACTTTCACAGCGGAATGAAGGCCGTGCTACCTGGATGAAAGACAGCTGCCTGAAGTTCAACTCGGACAAGACCGAAGCGCTCATCCTGGGACCCACCTCCTCAGACTGGGGCTACTAGTGATGGCCTGCCGCACTAGGGACCTCTCTCATCCCTACGGACCACGTACACAACCTCGGCATCATACTGGACTCCTCGCTCACAATGAACTACCAAATCAACACAGTATCCTCATCCGGCATCCGCACGCTCCGCCTGCTCCGAAAGACATTCAGATGTATCCCCACAGAATCCAGAAAGACGGTCACCCATGCACTCATCACCAACAGACTTGACTACAGCAACGCACTCTACGCCGGCACTACCCAGAAACAGCTTAGGAAACTACAGAACGACCAAAACACCGCAGCCAGACTAGTCCTCGACATACCCCGCCGCCACATAACACAACACCTCGGACAACTTCACTGGCTCCCAATCAACAAGAGAATCACCTTCAAGTTCTTCACACATGCCTACAAACCTCTCCATGACGCAGGACCAGAATATCTAAACAATAGCCTCACATTCTACATACTCACCAGACAACTCTGCTCTGTCCAACTCGCCCTGGCCTCTGTCCCATGGATCCATAAGACCAGGTACGGAGGAAGGCCCTTCTCCTACCTCGCCGCCAAGACCTGGAACACCCTGCCCCTCCACCTAAGGCAATCCACGTAGTTGATGCAATTCAGGAAAGACCTGGCTCTTCGACTCAACCTCCACAACCAGATGGATCAGCAGCCCCCGCACACCCCCACACTTCTTGAGACCCTCACGGGTGAACAGCCACGCTATACAAACTCCTGATTGATTGATTGATACTAACTTGGGATTAAGTAAGGAAGCCACTCGGGTATGGTTTAAAAAAAAAAAAAACAGGTTGTGCTGGAAAACACTAATGACTTTAAACAAAGGTCCCTAGAATTTTACAAGATATATAGGAGAATAAATACATTCTCGATCAGTACTATATTGAAGGGACTTGTCCAGCCGGTCAGAGGTCAATTATTTACTTATACGTTAATAAACAAACATTAGTACATTAATACACAAAGTGGGATACAAGCCTGTGTCCTGTTTGAACAAAGGAAGATGTGCAAAATAAAAGGAGACAACAGGGGCTCAGGCAAAGCACATGGTTTGTTGTAGGGAGCCAATAAAAAGTTACAAGCAAACAAATCACATAAACACCTTTACACTTTATAATGAGCTATTTTTAGCATATAAGGTGTTATTAAAGTGTCGACGGCGTTTCGATCCATTGGGGAAATACAAGGATCATCATCAGGACAACAAGTATTATGCCTGTTGGATAGAGCCTGAATAACCGGTGGATAGGGAACGGGAGTTATAGTCCGGCACGGGGGAGACCGCGAAATGCGGCAATGGGATAGAAAGTTGAAGCGGAGGCGCGGCAGCATGCTCAACGGCACTCGGGCCGTTATGATAGGAGGAAATTCCTTGGTGGTGGGATTCAGGAGTCCGTCAATGCGGGAGGCAGGTTTCCGTCAATGCGGGAAAGCCATTCCACCACAGGCGTGCCGCCAGCTCCGGCCCTCTTTTAACTGTACTAAACGTACAATGCAAAGACAGGCCACTTCCAATAAAATACTCAATGATCTTGAATTCCGTGCAGACCAAGGAGATTTGGTAAACACTAAGAGGTCTCAGTTTCTGCAGTATAACCCCTAATGTCTTGCATTTTGTTGGTCACTTTCCTCTCCATGCGATTAGTAAAACGTGATCAGCTTTCTATGCGTGTGTTGTATACATTGCATTTTTTCTAAAAGTACAATTTTTTTGTAATTAACAGAAACTGACAACAGCAGAGGCCCATTAAAGCTGAGCCCCCGCTTTATTATGGGGCTACACGTGGAAGTTTAGGCAGGCCGCCGTACATTAAGTCTAAATGCTCATCATGGCCGCGCTAATCAGTATGCGCTACCGGTTTATAGGATTTGCAGCGCTTACCAGGCAATCATTAATGAAACAATATCAGCAGAAAAATGGAAAGCACTTTAAAAAGCTGTCACTCGATCCAATTAGCGGTCGGCGAACAGCAGAGTTGTCTCCTCCAGACAGTGACATGCTCTTATGTCACTGTTATTCTTCGCTCACAAAGGATGTTGCAGCGCTAGAGAGGACCAACGCCGTCGTCTATTACCCGGCATCCCATTACAATGGGTTCATTCATATTTATAATGCAATCTGTGATGTTGATGCAATCTCTTTAGACCTCACTGTAATTTCAAACAAATCCATAACTGGGGAAAAAGCAGGCTGTTGACAGGAGTTAATGTGGGTTTTACTCTGTTTACAATTGCTTTCTAATCTATTAAATGGCTGTGAAAATTGATGCACCGTTGGAAGTGCCTTTATGTACTGCTATAGATAAAGGGCTGCTGCTCGGCAACAATCTCGGTAATGCCACGTTGAAATTTTGACAGTTCTCTCTTTGTTTTTACAATGTGAACATGACAATGTAAGGCCACTGAATTTATCACAGCTTCAATCTTGTCACCCGGAAGCAACAGTCGGTGGTACTAATCGAAAACCTTCCATGTGGAAATTCGTGGTCAGACTTAATTTCTTATTTAAAAACACAGATTTCAGTTTTTATCCTCTACAAACCACGTGTCATGGACAGGTGGCTGAGACCGAAAAAGTCATCTTCTTTTGAAATATCCCCGGGAGTTGGGCAGGGTTCGCAAATTGTTCACATCTAGGCCTTTGCTCAAAGCATGACAGGCATCACTGGAAGCGATATATGGGTTTCCTGAACCTCAGAGCCCCTTCATTTCACCACTTCACGCACACTAGGCAAAGAAGAGGAAGCTAAAAAGTCTGTAAATATTGGAAAGAAAATTAGTAAAAGAGTGAGTTAGTTACCTTAGGGAAAATTCTTTCTGGTGGATATGCTATCTAGCTGCAGACTCCACAACTCTTGAATGGATCTGGAAACTTTGCAAAAGCTCTCCTGTACCAGAATATGGGTCTACAAGTACATCTCTGCTTCAGAATCTCCCCGGGCGTGTCGTCACAGAGTCATCTATGTTACCACCTTTTTTCCATGCCCTCTCAGGCAGACACGAGGTTGACAGGATTGGTAAAATGATCATGTCAACCCAAGAGCGGAGGACCCTGCGTTGATCTTGGTGGTGCAGTCTCTTCTCCTCTTTGATGGGATGAGTAGGTGAGAAACACTTGCAATGCGATGCACTGGCCACGTGAAATGGGGTGCGAAACTTTGACAAAAACAGACACGTTGGTGGTCAGAACAAGCTTTGTTAGAAAATGTGGTGAAACGAGGACGAACAGACAAAGCACGCAGTATGATAAAGCTGTTCCTACTGGAGCAGGACCAAGACTGATTAACATATGGCTGGTTTCTGTCTAGAGTCGCACACTGGGAGAAAAACAATGGTGTGATATGTGGTCCTGAGCGATTGCCAAAGGCATAGATTAATCCAAGCATTCCTTTCATCACCTTAATGTTGCAGACCAACCCCTAAGTTCAAACGTGGGCACCATGCTCACTACATCAGATGATTCAAGCTATACATCACTGACAAGGCATAATTAGGTGTAAAACAGTCTGGGGTATCTTTTGTCCGCGTCTGTAGAGGACCCAGCCTGGTAGTTTAGACTGTTCCTAGTGGAGCAGGTCTTTTACACCAAGAAAGTATGAGAGAAGCCCACAGTCTTCGCTCGATCTCACAATCACAACAGATGCACAACACAAAAAACTGTGGTGGCCGGAATTCAGTCAGTCTTCTATTTAAGGTCTAACATAATGTCCTGCAGGAGTACCTGATGTTAGAGGAAACACCTCACCAGTCGTATAATGGCATGTATTGCATTGATTTGCCGCATCTACAGTAACTCTTTTCTGCTGCACTGTATTGGAACAGAACCAAGGATGATTTACATATGCCTGGTCTCAGTTTAGAGTGGCGTAATTGATAAAAAGGATGGTCTGGAATGCAGTCACGAGTGATTGCCAAAGGCTGAGCCAACGTCAAGTAATCGTTCCATCACCTTCTTGTTATTGTAAAATGTATGTAGTGGACACATCACTTCCCATGATATCTTTTCAACTGTGTGGCCATAGCATTTCTTGAAGTACAGAGTTGTACACACCTGAAAATAACGATTTTCTTGATCGAATCTGATGCCTGGGGACAGTTCAGAATTTGAGGAATTCAGGGAAGAAGTAATCATTACAGGAACAATGTATGTACCTGCACTAACGAACAAGTTACTTCCCTTGGTAACACCTTATCTGGTGGACTATCTAGCAGCAGAGAGGACTTGAACAGGCAGGAGTATTTTGAATTTCTCCTTTCTGAGGAAGAAATTAAGAATGTGCAGGTATAGGATAGGACGAAGCCCTCCGTAATTTTTGAGTGCCACAAAACAGAAGGAATAATAACCACGACCTACTTCCAGTATCAGCACTCTCTCTATGGCTCCTGTGGCCAAGAGAGCAGACACTTCCTGGAGGCGTAAGGAGAGATGGTCTTCCGTCAGCTCGTTGCAAGTGGGTATCATGGGAGGGAAAGTAGTCATGAAGAGGGAAGCAGTAGACCCTTCGGGCAATCAGGACAACCCAGTGGTCTGATGTGATCGACCTCCAGTGGTACAGGTGATGGCATATCCTGCCTCCCACTAGATCCCCATGGTGGTTGGAGGGCTAACTCAAAAGGTTTGGAGGCTGCAGCTGGTGGGTGGGGGTGGTGCACTGGCTCGACCTCTGGCTGCCCTAAGCACAGGTCTGTGGGTACCGCGTCCTCAGCCACGCAGAGGCTGAGGAGCTTGCGTGCCTTGGAGGTTGGGCAGGTAAAGACTTGACTGGAAGCCCCTTGCGTGGCCACAAAAGGTGGACAGGGTTAGCAGTGAGCCATAGAAATGCCCAAGGACCTGGCTGTAGGTCTCCTATCTTTGAAGCACTCCAGAACGGAGTCAGCCTTGTCTCTGAAGGGACGGGAGCCATCAAAGGGCATGTCCATAAGGAGAGCTTGGACATGCCCTGAAAAGCCAGTCACCCTCAGCCAGGCATGGCGCTGCAAGGCCACCAACGAAGAAGCCACTCTGCCTGGCATGTTGGTTGTGTCCAGCCCAAATTGGATCGAGAACTTCCCTGTATCCCTCCCATATATCCATAGCTTAGGAGGGTATGGCCCGGGCCTCCTCCAGGACCATGAGCAGTACATGCGCAACTGAATCCCTAAGTGCATGGGAGTAACTGCCCAAAAGGCATGCTGTGTTCATGGTCTGCAGTGACAGGCTGGGGGAAGAAAACAATTTATTACCTAAGGTATCCAAACTCTGGGTTTTATACAGGAAGTGGAGGCTTGGACCACTAAGCTCTCTGTAATAGAGTGCTGCTGGGGTCTCCCAGAGCGGGGCAACAGCGGCGGGCAAATGTCCTGTTCACCGAAGCCCCTGTGCAGGGCTTGGACAAGGCCCCAAGCAGAATGTCCATACGGACTTCATTAAATGGGAGAAGAGGGTTGGAGTGGGTAACTCCCAGATGAAGCACCTCTGTCAAGATGTAAACCTGGACTGCCACTGCTGGGCAGGTTAAGGTCCAGGACCTCAGCCGCCCTTCTCACCACCATAGTAGGAGGAGATACCATGTCAGTATCAGGGGGGAGGTGTTCAGTCCACTGGCATCCACTAATTCCTCACACCAGTCCATGTTGGGATCTCGGGG
Source organism: Triturus cristatus (assembly GCF_964204655.1). Lineage (NCBI taxonomy): Eukaryota > Metazoa > Chordata > Amphibia > Caudata > Salamandridae > Triturus > Triturus cristatus. The sequence continues at coordinate 521,897,213 of NC_140591.1, forward strand.
CTGGTATTCCTCAGGGTTGAGTGGCCCCTCCCAAATTTCCCCAAGTCCTAACCCATAGGAATAGGACTCATGCTCCGGGCTGGAGGGTATGGCTTCAGTCAGCGTAGGAGTCGGACGCCGCCCCTCCGGCTCCGTGTTGGGGATGAGAATGGAAACAGTGCCGGAGCGTCGACACCAGGAACAGCATCAGAGAAAGTTGAGGTGACATAACCGGCGCCGGTCCAGTTCCTTCCATGGATCCAAGGGGCTTGACTGGGGCGGACACACCGGTGGGGAACCAGTAGTGGCCCCTTCCTGAACATGTGGGGCCCGAAGGTGCTCCAGGAGGGACATGCTTCCTAAATAAAGGTGCATGGCCTCATAAAATTCTCAGAACTGGGCAAGGGTAGCTGCAGCTCTCGGAAACTCAAGGAGGTGGTCTAGGTGCACACTCAACTGCAGAGTCAGGCTTTGAATGACGACGCTCCCTCTTCGGATGACCTCTACAGAGGGGACGAAGTCAAAGACCTCTTCGACTTCTTTCTCTTTTTTTCTTATGGAACTTACCGGAGGACGACTTCGACAAAGATCAATGGCTCCACGACCAATCCCAGGGTCTTCCTCTCGACTGGGATCGAGACCGTTTTGGCGTTGCACGACCTTTGAATAGACCTAATGTTACTTTGCTGTGAGTGCATTAATTGGTCATGATTAACGTACTGGACTGTTTGCCAACACAGTACCAGAAGCATGTTACTTTGATTCAATAACAGGGTAAACACACAGCTGTTGTATTGTGTACATGAGTATTGCACAGCCTCACATCAATAACGAACCTCTGATGAACAATAGGAAACAGATGTTAGTCACTATACGACCACCAGTGAACTACTTTTGAACGATTAATAAAATAAACAAAACTGCTGTGCTCCTTCCAACTTTTTCCTAGTTGGTATCAAAAGGTGTTAGTTATCTCCATACCACTACTCCAGATAAGTTTAAAATGAAAGGCATTTCAGTTGTCATCAATACTTGATTATTACGGGTATGAATTTTTGAGCCATAGTTGATCTAGGGTAGTGTGGGAATATGCTTCCAAACATATCAAATATATTTAGGTCGTTTAATTCTGAACTCATAGGGGCCTATTCACAAACTCCATTTTGTAGTACATGAAATAGTAGTATAGTAAGTGCTACTTATGTACTACAAAATGCTAGTCACTAATCTAAGGGCAGAAACCTCCGCCTCTCCTAACCTTTCAATGTGTGGATCTCTGCAACAGTGGCTGAGACCTCCGCATTTTGTAGTGAATGTAGAAACGGTAAGGGAGTGGCTGGAAAATGCAGAATACTTGTTACAAAATGAGAAGGGTTTGGGGAAATTTAAGGAGGGGCTGAGGGAGTGACAGGCTACGACAAACACCCGGCCACACAATAGCAAGCAACTTGCTGTTCACAAACCACTTCTAAAGGTGCCAAAGCCCAAAATGTATCAATACGGTAGTAAATGTAACCCAGCCTATCATTGGGTTAAGTCAAGCATCACTCATAGGCACCGCAACACACTCTCAAAGAAAATAATAGAGTTAGGGACCTCAAATAACGCCCTATAAAAACTAATGCTAAACAAAATTATTTCAACATTTGAATACATATATAGTTAATGGTAAACACATTTTAAATGATTCAATTGTTTAAACATTTTGTAATAAACTTAATTTCAGATACAATTTTAACTTTTGTTAAAAAGTAAAAGTAGTTTCAACTAGCTCTGTTATTCTTATGAAATGAAAACAAAATATTTACTGTGTGTGGGTTTTAAACTGAATTACAGAAATATTTATAAATTAAATATATTTAAGAATATTTTTTTATTACATGTAATTTAACGAGGAAATGTGCAGTATCATGATATCGCATCAATTCTAGATTAATATTCCACATTTTTTATTGTTTTAGATCCATATTTTATATTAAAATACTTTTAATATTTTTGTTAATTAACAATATTTTCCCATACACTTTCCTTGAGGGATATCTCAAACTACACGCGTAATGTTACTAGTAGTAATAATTCTGTTGTAGGAAACTCCACTAGGGGATAGGAACGCGCAAGTCTACACTAAAGTGTAAATCTATACGCAGAAATGAAGATTACCAAATAAAATCTAGACTTACACTAGGGTGCATATACACTGAGTCAATCCACAAATGTATATTTACCTTTATGAATAAGCCACTTTCAGACTTACAATCAAATGAGTTACTCTGGCTACCTGTTTTGACTATTCAGTAACATGCTTTGTTTCATGCCTTTGTTACCTTAATACTTTGTTTCTCGTTCTTTGTAGTTACCAGGACAATTAAGCAATGTCCAAGATAAGCTCACTGGTGTTTCCCAGTAACCAGGAACCATCTTTCCTGCCAACACCAAGATTTTCTTTATTTGTCTTGCAAAAACTTTATCATTCATGATGCTAATGACCAAAATGAACTGAAGCAAAGGCAACACAGTTGCAAACAATAGGGCAATGCTACAGTCAATCAATTATTCTTCACATTAATGAGGCAAACAATACCTACTACAAGGTCTTTTAGCATCATATAACAAGTTACTTGCCTTCAGTAACGCTCTTTCTGATAGAGACTATCTAGTTGCAGATTCCTCACCTTTTGTATATTAAGGGCGACTGGAATTATGCGACAGAAGAGGGCCAAATTATGTGGCAGGTTTTAGTAAATTATGTGGCAAGAAAAGGCAAATGTGGCACATTTTTTTAAAGTATCAATTCATTATGTTGTACTTTTTACACTAGTTAACACTGTCTGGGCAATGGGTGCACCTCATTAGTACCAGTTTAATCTCCAAGTATAGCAATAAGCAAAATAAAGGTGCCTAGTCAACATTTGCACAAGGCCTTCCACTGAGCGGCAACTCGTGGCGCTTTGTTTTATATAACTTTTGAAAATGTTTGAACAAGAAACACATTTTTTTTTGTTAAAATCTGCAGATTGTGCAGCAGAAGTTGGATTATGTAGCAAATCCATAATTATGCAAAAATCTATGTGGCCACACTATTGCATAATTTCAGTAGCCCTGTGTGTATTCCCCAGTCATTCGACTTGATTTAGAAACTTTTTTGCAATGCGTGCCGGAAGGTGCCACCTTGCAGCTCTGTGCTGACAGTGTTCTGCTCTGGAAATTACATGAGGGTCCTGTATGGGTGCCACACCAGCGCGCTGTCAGTTGCTTTTGAGACTGTCTGCACCCTCAGTGGTGGAGTCCCAAAAGGAGATTGATAGACAATGTGCAGATTCTTAAACTTGGGATCTTATTAAGAGTAGAGTCCAACCACAGAATAGGGAGGATGGAAGGGTCAGTGAGGAATCTGCAGATAGAGTGTCTACCATAAATAGAGTTACATAAAGTAAGTAACTTGTTCTTTTGATAGAGACTTCTAACTGCAGACTCCTCACATTTTTTTTTTAACCATCTTTTTTTTATTAACATTGCTCAAGATCATATGCATGACAAAGCAGTGATCAAAAGACACATAAACCAACAGTGGTACATTACAGAGTTGAGGATCGGGAGAGTTACCCAAAGGTCCCGCTACAGCTGCCCCCCCCCGCCTTTGAAGGTTCGGAATCTGCACCATGGGCCCCACACCCTCCTCCATTTCTTCACACAGCCCCTGGATTTATAGACTGTTTCCTCCGCCCTCTGACACCAGTCCAGGTCCCTGAGCCACTGGTCCCATTGTGGAGGCGCAACCGCCCCCCCCAGGCGCTCCCAATGTTCCGTTTTGCCACCCCAGCCACTGTAGCCAGCCAGATCTCGTGATACCTGGACCAGTCCGTGTCTCCCTTGATCAGCAGTAGCAGCCACCTGGGCTCCAATGGGACCGGCACACCCACCACCTTCGCCATAGTGTCCGTCACCCTGGTCCAAAAAGGTACTATGTGCGGACATTCCCACAAGATGTGGAAGAACGTGCCCTCCTCCCGGCAGCCCCTCACACACAGAGGCGACAGCGCCCTGCCCCATGAAAATAGGTTGGTCCATGGATAGTAAACCCTATGCAGGACTTTGAATTGGATGAGGCGAAACCGCATCCGGATGGCAATTTCGCGAGGGCCCTGCAGGGCCTCCTGCCAGTCCTCGTCATCCATGCTGCCTATATCTCCCTCCCACTTAGCCCGCAAGGAGACGAGCGGGTCAGGCATGTTATTGATGAGCTTACGGTAAATGGTGGCCGTTAGCTTCCCCGGTATGGGGTCAAGCAAGAGCCTATCCTCCAGGGGAGAATACTCAGGGAGCGAGGAGCCTCGTCGCAGGTAGGAACCCAGGGCATGCATGAGGCGCAGGTAATGGAAGTGTTGAGCACTGTGCATGCGATACTCCTTCTGGAAATATTCAAAGGATCTGGGGGCGCCCCTCTTCCATACATCTCCCAGGTAATCTATCCCGATCAATCGCCATCCTTTGAAACCGGTCAGTCTCGCGACCTCTGGTAGTTGGTCCCCAAACCAGAGCGGCGTCCGACCCGTGAGGCTGCCTGCCCACCCAAGAAACTGATGGGCCTCCCGCCAGCACTGTATGACCACCCCGGTATGCAATGGGAGGTCCCTACATCTCCTCCTCGAATACAACAGCTGCTCACAGTTTCCTCCTGGCATAACATGCCTGTCAACCCTATACGCCGGCTCCGACCCCGTTGCGTACACCCACTCATTAACTACTTGTAGCTGGGAGGCCCAGTAATAGAGACGGACATCCGGGAGGGCCAGCCCCCCGTCGTATACCCCTCTTGTAAGCTTACACAACGCTATTCTAGGGCTCCCTCCGTCCCAAAGCAGGGCCCGCACCATCTGTGAAATACGCCGGAACACCCCCCCCAGGGATCGGGTACGGTGAGTTCTGTAGGATATAGAGGAGGCGCGGTAAAGCCAGCATCTTGAAGAGCCCCGCGCGCCCCATCAGAGACAGAGGCAAGGATCGCCAATGAGAAACATCCACTGCTAGGCGCGCCAGAAGTGGTTCCAGGTTTCTTTGAAAGAACACCCCTTTATCTCTAGTCACATACACCCCAAGGTACTGAAAACCCTCTGACACCACCCGGGCCGAGCACCCGGTTGGAATCCGCGGGGTAGGGCCAGAGAGGGGGAAAATCACTGACTTGGACCAATTGATCCTATAACCGGAGTAGCTGCCAAACAAGGCAAAGAGGTGGAGCGCCTGCGCCATTGAATGGTACGGTCTGGCCATGTACAGCACAATATCATCCGCGTAGAGGGAGATACGCTCCTCCCACCCATTGCACATTGCCAACCCCCAAAACGCCTGGTCCCTCCGTACCCAGTGGGCCAACGGCTCAAGTGCCAGTGCGAAAAGAAGGGGAGATAGTGGGCACCCCTGCCTAGTGCCTCGACGCAGTGGAAACGCACGGGAGAGCGCACCATTCACTCTTACCCTGGCGACCGGCTGTGCATACAGCAGGCGCACCCAACTACAAAAGACCGGTCCAAAGCCCAGACGCTGTAGGACCATGAATAAGTACGGCCACTCGATGCTATCAAAGGCCATAGAGGCGTCCAGCGCCATCAACGCTGTCTGGGAGTCGTCCTCTCCCTCTGTCATGTACAGAGCCCCGTACAGCCGCCGAAGATTAAGTCGAGTGCTTCTGTGCGGCATGAAGCCAGATTGGTCAGCATGCACCAGGTCAGGCAGGACCGCCAACAGACGCATCGCCAAAGCCTTAGCCAGGACCTTGGCCTCTATATTAAGGAGCGAGATAGGTCGATAGGATGAGCACTGGTCAGCCAGCTTGCCAGGCTTGTGGATGACCACGATCGTAGCCTCCCGTTGATCCGGTGGCAGCACACCCCCAGCTCGTGCCTCGAGGAACATCTTCCTCATTGGATCTATGACTATGCTCGCCTGTCTCTTGTAGATTTCCACAGGTAGCCCATTGGGCCCCTGCGCCTTTCCCGCCTTGAGGGAGTTAAGCGCCTCACTCAGCTCCGCCCCGGACAGTTCCTTCTCGAGGCTGTCAGCTTGTTCCCCTGAGAGAGCAGGCAAGTCAAAGTCCCGCAGGAACTCCGCGCAGTCAGACTCCGTTCTAGTGCATACCGGAGTGTATACCTTCACATAGTATGACGCGAAAGCCTCAGCTATTTCCGTGCCAGTAGTGGCCAAGGACCCTGCTTCATCCCTAACTGCCGCAACCCAGGAACGCTCCCGGTCCCTGCGTTCGAGCCAGGCCATCAGTTTCATAGATTTGTCACCCGCATCGTATATCCGATGCTGTGTGGCCAAGGAGTACGCGCGTGCCTCACCCTCCGCCAGTGACCACAGCTCCCTCTGTTTAAGAGCAAGTTCATGTCGCTGCTGCGTGGAGGGAACCCCACCGGCCTCCCTCTCCAGAGATGTAATTTCGCCCTCGAGCTGACGGATCTGGAGCGTTTCCTCCTTTTTCCGCCCGCCAATCAGCGCCTGAGCCTGACCCCGCAGCACCACCTTATATGCTTCCCATAAGACCAACGACGTATCCACCGAGCCCGAGTTCTCTGCGAAGTAGAGTTTGGAACCATCCCTCAACTTGCCCAGAATGGACTCGTCCCGGGGGCGCCACGGGTCAATCCTGGGAAAAGCCGACCGGTCAAGTGTCGGCCCCTGGAGAGAGACCCCAACCGGCGAGTGATCCGAGATGCCCCTGGCCATGGTACAAGGATCCACGAAGTTCGCCAACTGATCACCCGGCACAAAAAGATGGTCTAGCCTGGAGAACGACCCATGCCTGGCTGAGTAGAAGGTTTACTGCCTGAGGGAGGGGTTGTGGATGCGCCACACGTCCCGAAGCCCCAACGATGCGACGAAGCCCCGCAAGCCCAGCTCCCCTCTATTGCCCTGCCGCTCCCCAGAGCGGTCCAGATCCGCATCCATGACTGCATTCGTGTCCCCCCCTAGCACCAATATACCCCGGGGAAGATCTGCGATGTGGGACCCCAACTTGGCATACGTCTGAGTGTGCAACCCCGGCGGGATGTAACAGGAACTCAACACTATTGTGCGCCCCTCCCATTTAAACGCCACCGCTGCCAGACAGCCCGAGTCCTCCACCCAGGTGCCCGTAGTTACCAGCGGAAGGGCCTTGCGAACGAGTATACCCACCCCTCTGGACCCGGACGTAAACCCCGAAAGCGCCACCATCTGATACCCGAACCAGTCTAGCGCCCTACATTTATTTCCCCGCAGATGAGTCTCTTGAAGGAGCACCACATCCGGTGAATGCCGCTTCAAGTGCTGTAGGACAAGCGTACGTTTAATCTTGTTACCCAGCCCATTGACGTTCCACGTCCAGATCCGTATCCTAGCTCTGTCACCCATTCCGAATCGGAATCCACCCCATACTCCCTCCATCGAACGCCCACTGCCTGCCATTGCCACATAACCTCTGTACTTGGAACTGAAAAGAATCCTGAGCTAAACTTAAACTATGCCCCAACACTCCCCCACCCCGCCCCCTCCACTACCCCCCTCCCTGCTACGTGGGTCCCCAACCACCCACCTGTAAAACCTGCAGAGTGCCTGTCGCCCCATCTCCCCCGACTTAACACAACAAGGGAACCTGACTCTGCAACCGCAGAAGAAGACATACATATTGTTCGGATCACCAACCCCATTAACGGAGCATAGGCAACATACCCCCCCCCCCGCCCTCCCAGTCGGCCCTCCTCGCCCGGCTTCGCGCCAGAGACATGAAAAGACCCTCCAAGGCCCTGCGTCCACCCCCGACTCAAAGCCCCAAAGGCAGTCCAAGTCATGTACCACAGACCTCCTCCAATACCATTCCTCCAGAGGCCAGGATCCCTGCGCCCAACTGTGCCCCCCCTACACAGCGCTAAGCGACCATCAGCCGGCTCTCCAACCCCTTCACTCAGGGGCAGTCTGCTCAGGCGGCCGCGGCTCCCGCGTTGGGGAATCACCACTCCGAGAACCCTGGCTCGCGCAGTGTTGTGCTGGTCTGTGCAGCCGGCCCGGGCGGCCCACTGTGCGCCAACCCTCCATCCAGTCATTCGCTGCCATCGGTGAATCGAAAAAGTACGCTTTTTCTCCATCAATAACCTTAAGACGCGCTGGATACAACATCATGTATTTAAGTCCTTGGTCCCTCAGGGCCCTCTTGACTCCTTCGAACGACCTCCGCTGACGCTGTACCTGGAGTGTAAAATCCGGAAAGAAACGAATTGTGGCCCCTTCCAACCTCAGATCGCCAGACACCCACGACGCCTGGAGCACAGCGTCGCGGTCTCGGTAGTTCAGGAGGCGGGCGATGATGGTGCGTGGCGGAGCCCCCGGCTTGGGCCTCCCCCCCCCCCCAACGCCCGATGAGCCCTTTCCACTGAAAAGAAGTTTGAGAGGCGTTTCGGCTTGAGATGCTTAAGGATAAGGTCCTCCACGAAGCAGTCAGTGGACTGCCCCTCCATGCCCTCCGGAACCCCCACGATGCGGAGATTATTGCGGCGCGCCCTCCCTTCCTGATCGTCCAGGCGGGCGGCGATGTCCGCTTGGTTCTTCGTCAGCGTGGCCACCTGCTCCTCAAGCCTCTTCGTCTTAGACTGAAGGCCGCCTATGCCACTCTCCGCTTCCGCCACCTTCTCTGACATCTTGCGAAAGTCCGCGCGGAGCAGGTTGACCTCCTCCGTCACTGAATCCAGAGACGTTTTAATGCAGGGGCAAAGTGGGCTCTGGCCCAGGGCCCCAGCCTTTCAAGGGGCCCCCTGACAGAGTCAGCTCCGTTCTCCGGAGTTTTGCCCTAATGACCTTGGATATTTCTTAAACAGATTATTTTAAATACTGTTATCCTTTAATTTATTTTTTATGTACCTAATGTGTGAGTCTAGTACAGCCATTTTGCAGAGAAAAAATGTTGTGCTTGTTTCATGAAATATACATAAAAAAAGTTTATTTTCGATCAAAACAAGGCCTAACATATAAGAAATGGGAGGGCGTCACAGAGATTATTTGCAGTAATATTGGTGAGCTGCTGCGGTGTTACAATATTGAAAACACACAACTATCCCTGAATATTAGATTTAAACTCATTTAGGGCCTTATTTATGAGAAGTGATGCATAGCTGTGTGAAAACAGGGATGCGTCACTTCTTAGTGCGCCCTCCTTGCGACATGATGGATGCGTCATATTTACTGTATGATGCATCATGTCGGAAGGAGTTACAGATATGTCAGTATTTCTGACATTTCTGTAGGCGCAAAAGTGATGCATTGCTGGGGTGTGTCTGAAAATAGACGCAAGTCCAGCAATGTGTCCTTTCACATGTGGCAAGCCCCATGTGAAAGGGCCTGCATCAGTCTTACGCCTGCTGTGAGGCAGGTGTAAGATATTGACGCAATGGCATCCTAGAAGTGGTGCACTGAGTTCTCAAAGATTTCAATGTGCCACTTCTATGAGGCTTTTTTGGGGGGAAAACCCACCCTGCATACATTGTACCTGGTGCAGGTACAATGTGGTGCAGGCAGATCTTTTGGCCACCGAGAGCTCCAGTCAGGCGTTTCTGGATTATTTTATGTTTTGTTAGTGGGTTTATAAAGCATGACAGCTGCCCCAGCAAAGGGGCGTCCCGGCACTGACCGCAACGAGGTCACCAAGATCAGGGAGGGCCCAAGGAGGCCTACGAAGTGGGAAAGAGAAAGGTTTTGATGGCTTTCTTAAATTCGAGGAAATTATGGAGCCCCCACATGTGGGCCGGCAGCGTGTTCCAAAGGATGGCCGCTCTGTTCTGAAAAGAACTACCTCCGGCACGAACCCTCCTAACCCGGGGGACCACCACCAGGTGTTGTCCCATGGAGCGTAGCTGGCAGGAGGGAAAATAAGGTAGAAGCAAGTCGGTCAAAATATTAGGAGAGGCAAATTTCAGAACTTTAAAGGCTATACAGAGAGCCTTGAACTCAATCCGCCTATGGATAAAACCATTGCCTTATAAATTTCAGCCATCTCCTTAACTGGTCTGGAGACCAGCTTGGCAGAAAATCTAAAAATGCCATGTGTACTTCTGTCCATTTTACTCTTAACATTAATGAGTTCACGAGTCCAGGAGCCATTACCAGAGAAGGTAATGCCCAAGTAACAAAATGAATCAACAGAAGCCACTGGTAATTTATCCAAAAGGAATGATCTACTTTTTTTAACCTTGGACTGACATGCCATTGTGTAAGTTTTACTTTTGTTAATGACCAGTTTCCGTGCACCAATAAAATCCCCAAAAGCATCCATTAGATGTTGCAACCCCAGAGGGGTCCTGGCCGGCAGGACTGCATCATCTGCATACTGTAGTACCGGAAAGGAGCGTCCATCCACTTGTGGGACATCAGCATGGACAGTTTGCAAAGTCTGATCCACCCCATTAATAAATAAAGAAAATGAAATAGGGGCTAAAACACAACCTTGTCGAATGCCACGTTTAACTGCAAAATTATTAGTGCATTCTCCCAGAGAACCTTTGCACTATAGGGGACCCCCTCTAAAGGCTAGGGAGAAGAGGGGAAAGAACCAAAGACCACTAAATATGCTCCCTCGTAGCCTATCTATTCCTTACATCAAGGACTTGCTCTCTCTTGAGCTATCTCATGCATATAATCACAACAGTGACACTTGACATTTAAATTTTCATTACTTTTATTATTTAATTGCTTTATATATTTTATAACATTTCACTTTTCTTTTTCTTTTTATGTATATCTTTCTTTCATTCAAATAGAAAAAACTGATTATGAAAATTCATACAAAAACAAAATCATCACAATAATTACATAACATTTCACATGCACAAATCCATTTAATAGAAAAACAACCCCTGAACTAACTTCAATAAATACATCCATATCACAGCCATTCGAACACATACATACTCTCACAAACTTCATACAACCTGCATCTGAACAAAGTAGAGAGCACAAGGCTCAACATAAGGTCGACGCGCATTTCGGCGGTATATGAAGAGTAGTTAGACCACCTTCATCAGGACCTTTCCAGATAACCACATCAATATCCCAGCAACCAGGGGACAGGGTCAAAGGATTTATGGAAAATTGACAAATGGCAGCTATTCATAAAGTCTCATTATAAGCGAAAGAATCCTCCCTTATTCTCGGCAAGATCTGCCTATATTTCCAAGGCAAGTTCCTTCAAATGCGTAGTTTCAATATGTATTAGTCCTGGGGCCCAATGCGCGAGGAAGCCAAGCTTTTTCCAAAAGTTGTTGATAGGCAAGACCATAGAAGACCTTCTACGTTTTCTTTCATCAATTTGTTTTCCTCAATCGATTTTTTTTTTCTTCCCCCACTTATATCTGTTAGAGTTTCAGAGTTGTTACATGACTCGTGCGTTCTGCTTCTCAAAGTACGGATGTTTGCACGCGATGGCCCACAGTTCTCCAATTGAGAACCATAATTGCTTACCAAATTCTCATACAGTCTGGCCAGGAAGCTCACAATTGGTCTAGAGCAGTGGTCTTCAAACTTTTTTGCTCGGTGCCCCCCAAAGCAAAATGTTTTGGAGTCGGGCCCCCCTGCAAAACTTTATGGCAAGGATCGGAAAACAGGAGATGCAGGGCTGAGCGCAGAGGCAGAGCTTTTGAGATCATATCATGGATACTTTTTTTTTGTGGCTCATAATCCACAATAAATGTGAAACATATAATAGGGAAAATCATCAAACAATAACAGAAATTGACTAAAAACTGTTCTTTCCATAATTTGGTTATTGTGAGCCCCTCACACTCCTGGGCTCCAATGCTACTGCACTTACTCTACTAATGATAGCTGAGGCCCTAAGTCGGAGTCTACCCTTCTCTGCCTCTTTCACAACTTACTGACCATGGCCATCACTCCAATCTTGAATCAGGTTATCCATCCCTTTTTTGGTTTTTGGAGGGATGACCTGGCCCAAGGGCATTAGAAAACTTTACAAAAGCACCATATACATTACACAAACACTATTTCATATTCATTCATCATATATTTTTTTTATTTTAGGCATTGGACGATTAAGTGATTTGAGTTGCGCTGACATGAGGACCTGAACTAGGTTCCAAAGTAGGCAGCTCTCGCCATTAGGCTACAACTCCTCCCTTTCAGAAAAAAAGAGCTCCAGCGTGTTGCCCCCACCTTTTTGCAGCAAAGGTGCTCTCATCTCTATATGAAAGGTCCTTTTCAAAGCTTGACTAGTATGCTTTTTGCTATATTTGGGTATTAAACCGGTATTAATAAGGTGAAACCTATGCCCAGATAGTTTTTACCAAATGTAAAAATGACAAAATAACAAAATAAATGTATGACAAAATGTGCTGTATAACATCACATAATTTTCCTTTTCTTGCCACATAATTTAGTCAACCCTGCCACATAATTTGGTACTCCCTTGCCGCATAATTCCGGTGAGCCTGGCTTTAATTGACCTCATGACGCTGGACCCTATGCAACTGGTTAAGCAACACACACAAAAGCTGCTGAGGAGCTAATATATGCTCTAACTGTTGGAGTCAGAGTGCTTTTTACCACAGGCATGGAAGTTGTAGCTCTATAAATACACTTGTTACTATTTCCCACTGTAAAAACCAGGATTCAAATCGGCGACTCTCTGGTAAGACAGAAATCTGCAGTTATTGCTTTAGCCAACTGAGGTTTATAACATAAGACGGTATATTTTCAAAACATTTGTTTCATTTGCTTTGTTTTTTCATTTATTGTGTGTGCGTGTCTGAAGACATGTGGTCTAGGGGCACCCATACCAAGCAAGGTAGTGCAAAGAGTGAGGTGATCTACTAGATCAAAAGCGCTGCTCAAGTCAGTGAAACAAAGATATAATCTTCCACCTGTGGCACGAGCATACTTGCCTATAAGCAGGTCAAGATTCACGCATTGCTTGATAGACCCTAGGGCTTTCCGGAAACCAAACCGTGCAGGTGAGAGAATTGAACAGTCCTAAGCCCATTCTTCTAATCTTTTCATTAATACCTTGCTCATCACTTTAACAGACGAGTCTAACAATGAAATTGGTCTGTAATTTTTGGGGTCTGATTTATTGCCATACTCATAAACTAACATTTTGCTTAAAAACATCCACTGGTACCCCATCCAGGCCCGGTGCTTTCCCCCTTTGCTTTCATTCAGTGTCCAAACCACTTCCTGTAAGGTATTTATTTATTGGAAAGATTTTATATAGCGCTGGCTAGACCCGGAAGTATCAGAGCGCTTTACATTAGTATCGGACCATAGTTGCAGGTTACATTGTTACAAAGGTTGCACAGTTATTCGAGCATAGCTACATAGTTACATGTTCAGTCGAGACAAACAATAAGGGCATATGCGTAAGGGAAAAAGCAGGCAAGGGGAGCGATTCAGGGGGGAGGGGGTAGTAGATGGGGAAGTAGACAGCGAATGAAGGAGGGAAAGAGGAGGGGGAGGGTGCGAGACACAGCATGAAAGAAGAGGGGGGAGGGTGACGGGGGCACAAACTGGTAGAAAAGTAAAAGCTGCGTCCAAAGTCCAGTAAGCTGTGATCCCAGGGGAAGTGGTATTATTCCCCTAACTCAGATGCGAGAGGCTCCCTTTACACAGTGGACTCTCTCAGCGGGGTCTCTGAGACTCCAAGGCCTACCTACTGGATCCTTCCCCAAAAAGGGGAGAGGGAGTGCTTTGGCAAGGGGCGCCATTCCATGCCTCAACTGTGAGTGGCTCCCTTAGCGCTGTGGACTCTCTCAGATAGATCACTGAGACTCCAGAGTATAAGTAGTTGGATCTTTCCCCAAGAAGGGGAGAAGGAGTGCTTAGTTAAAGGGCACAAGGGACAGGGGGCTAGGGGGCGTAGCAGGCAAGGGGAGAGATTAAAGTGGGAGGGGATAGGAGCAGAGGAAGTAGACAAAAAATGAAAGAGGGAAAGTGGTAGGGGAGGGTGAGAGAGAGCATGAAAAGAGGGGGGGAGGGTGTTTTACGCGGTTGACTCTCTCAGTGGGGTCTCTAAGACTCCAAGGTCTACCTACTGGATCCTTCCCCAACAAGGGGAGAGGGAGTGCTTTGGTAAGGGGCGCCATACCATGCCTCAGCTGTGCGTGGTTTCCTTGACTCTGTGGACTCTCTCAGAGGGTTCACTGAGACTCCAGAGTAAGAATATTAGATCTTTCCCCAACAAGGGGATAAGGAGCGCTTAGTCAAAGGGCAACAAGGGACAGGGGGTTAGGAGGAGGGTCGGAACTGGCAGGTCAACCGAGGGGGAACATACGGCAAAAGAAAATCGCATTAATTACAGAAAGATAACACCTACAATACCCGGATAAATTAGCGATCCAGAAAAAGACAGGATCCACTAAAGGCAAGGGTCAGGGAGGACAAAGGGAGGGAGTCAGTGAGTTGAAGAGTCCCACAAGGAAGATCCGTGTTAAGCTTGGTAGATTTCTCTAGGTCGTGGACCATTTCCAGGTTCCTGAGTATCATGTGCATTATGCTGGTACCTTCACCTTTAATATCCAGAGGTAAAAATGGATTTATCAACTGGCCCCTTTTTAGAGTGGGCACCGATCCTGCTACAGGGGGATTAAAGATACTAGTGAAGTGCGCCACCCATGCCTCGCAGGTGACATGCCAGGAAGTCAGGAAGGGAATCATCCTTTAAAAAAGACGAGTTAAGTGTCTCAAAAATAACTTACTATCCCTTATCTCCGCCGCTTGAGTCAGTTTTGTCCAGGCTATTTCCTGCAATTCTTTTTTCCTTGCTAGAAGTACCTCTCTTTGTTTAAATCTAAGAGATTTAACCAGTAGGCTATCTCTAGGTTGTTTGAGGGTCTTTTCCATTGTCCATATGTATATTGAAATCTCCCAGAATAAGGCAGTTGTTGTATTTTAAGTCCAGGGAAGTGGTGGCTGTATTAAGTGTAGTAATAAAATTTCCAATTGCACAGAGAGGTCTGTAAATCAGAAAAACAGCTATGCTATGAATGGGGGGATAAGGTACAGCGGAAGCCTAAGGACTCTGCACCCTCGATGTTTTCCATTGGGATGGGAGAGCAGTCTAGTTTTTTATTGTAAATTATGGTGACACCGCCCCCCTTCCCACTCAGTCTGTCCCTCCATAGGATTTTATAACCCGTAGGAATGGCCGAGGTGATAGTAGGGTTGGAGGCTTCAGACAGGCAGGTCTCAGTGAGAAATAAAAGATCAGGCTGTTCGTCTAAAAGTAGGTCATAAATGTGTGGTTCATGCTTTTGCATAGAGCAACAATTTAAAAGGGTGGCCTTTAAGTCCTCTGTTTTCTTATTGTTTTTACACTTATTGTTTCGTGGGAGGATCTTGGGTGAGAGTTTCCTGGGCTGGAGGAGAGACCAGTTGCACTTATTGAATCGAAAGTCTACCTCCAAGCTCATATCAGTCGCTGTACACTGACCTAATGGTAGCTGCCTAAGGCTAAGCAGTTTTCCCTATTGTAATATAGTGGAAGAAACTCACCGGAGGGGAACTGGGCAGCATGGCTGGCGCCGGACGCCTCCGCGAAGCTGATGGGCGCAGATGGGCTTGTCTGTTTGCATCGGGAATATATAGGCTAATGCCTGTGATGCAAACTGGATCACTAACGCAGCTGAGGAAGTGGAAACTGCGTGGGCTTAAGTGAGGTGCCCGATAGTAGCCCCAGCCCTCCGCACAATCTGCGTATAATCCGTGGCGGACCAGGACTGGAGGAAAAGCGAGATGCGAATCGGAGCAGCTAAGGAGGTGTAGGCAAGCAGAATCAAGTAAAGTGCAAGTGCACGTATGTAGGAGAAATTGTTAAAAAGCACAGAGTAATTCAGCCACACATATACAATTTAAAAAGTATTAAAAACCTAGTAGCAGGGCAGGATACACTAAATCCTACCACTGTCAGCTATGTGCGTCCGTTTGCAGCGGGACTATATAGGCTAATGCTTATGATGCAAACTGGATCGCTAACGCAGTTGAGCAAGTGAAAACTGCGTGGGAAACAGGGACAAATTGGATCATAAATTCAAAGCTATTCTGAAAAGGGGCCCCCAAAATATGTTTGGCCCAGGGCCCCCAAAATCCTTAAGATGTCCCTGACTGAATCCAGCTTAGGCTCCAAGGTACCGCGCATCTCCTTAATGGCCCCGCGCATCTCCTTTATGGCAAGCATAATGTCTCTGAGCGACGGGTCGGACACATCTCCAGTGGCCCCACTCCGCTGACTCCCATCAACCGGGTCGTCTTCCCGACCCATGCTGACCATGTATTTGTCTATGTGGTTCGATTGGCCTGGTGTCGTCTGTTTGTTGCGGCCCATGGTCTCAAAAGGGCCCAATCCGCGACCCCACGACAGCCGCTCCCCTATATGGTCCAGTCCAGGCCACGCCACCAGGGCTCAATCTGCCTCCTCAGTCACAATCAATGCCCGCCGGCTCCCCCTGCACCGCGCGGGGGACCGTTAGTCGCTATCCCCAACACTGGCCCTGGCGTTCCACCACTCACCGCAGTCTCAACTCTTCCGGTGACCCGCTCCAACGAACCCAGGCGAGATCGCTGCAGTGCCTCTGACGGTCCGGAATGCCACCTCAATGCTCCGAGGCAGACCGCCCGAGACGTATGATCTGCGGGTGCCCCTCCTTATCAGCCCGCGTGTTCGCCTCCGGCGCCGTCGTGCACCACCACTGGGGCTCCCGCCACACCGGAGGATTCGTTCACTCCTCAGTCAGCCACCATTGAGGCCCGTCAGGCACCTGGTTCAGACCCGACGTCCAGAGATCACCAGATGCCGGCGCCAGCACACCTCCTCCTGACGCTGGAAGCCGGCTCCCACTGCCCCCTCGCTTGCCACTGCAGCAGTCCCCCGCATCCAGGGCTCGAAGATTCGGGACGCCTCCAGCTCGGCCGGCACAGCGCCGGCTCTAGGACCCCGCGGGCACTGTCAGAGGGCCGCAGCCCGCTCCGTCAATCTGCCGCGGCGGGCCCCGGGATTCCTCCCTCAATCGGCCGCGGCCCCCACTGGCATCAGCGGCAGCCGCCACAAGAGTCTCGCACCACTCCTGCTGCCCAACAGGTGCCCCCGCTCCGCTCGTCACCTCAGTAGCGGAGCGCCGTGATGACTGGCGCCACCGTCGAGGCCGCAGACGCTCCGGACGTTTACTCCATCAGCCGCCCGGGAGGTGCAGCAAGCAGGTCACCGCCGCTGGTATCACCGCTGCCCTGGACGGTAGGTCGCTGCCCAAGGGATCGGATAATGCCGGATTATGGGTGATTTATGCGGATCTGCTACCGCAGCTCACCTAGTGTGCGGCCATCTTCATTGGCTGCAGGCCACGCCCCCTGACTCCTCACATTTTGAATACCAGAGCAGTACCCGAGCAGGAGAGCTGTAGATGTACTCAAACCAGGAAGTCCTGCAGAACTGAGCAGGCAAAGTATCCTTCTCGGTAGACTTGGCTATTAAGACATTAGTCTTCGTTAATGTATTGAGGGGCTACTATGTAGTTGCCTGGCATATGTCTATGACAAGGACTCAGCAAGCCAACAAAGTAGTGCCAGCTTTGGCCCTGGTGGAATGGAAATGCAGTCCATCCGGAGGCTGCGTCTTCACTAGTGCGATGCAAACTTAATGCAGAGCATGATCCAGTGTGAGATGGTATGCTTCTGCACTGCCTTTTTTTCGCTTCTGCGAACCCCACAAAGAGCTAATCACACATCTAGTGGTCTTCAGTAGATCAATGTAGAAGCTGAGCACTCTCTTAGGGTTCAATTGATTGAGCCTCTCCTCCTCCTTAGAGGGGTAAGGTGGAGCACAGAACGCCAGGCAGAGTAAGGGATGGCTAACGCGAAAGTACGGCACAACTTTTGGGGGAAAAGGTGCCTTAGTAGGCAGAAGCAGCTTGTTGGTGAGAAAGGTGGTATATGCTGGAAGAACACTCGAAGCCTGAAGCTCATTCACATGCTGTTCTCATGAGATGGCAACCAGAAGCCCAGTTTGTAACTTGAGAAGCCGTAAGGGACAACTGTGGAGTGACTCAAATCGAGTACAAATCAGACATGTAAGGATAAGACTGAGGTACCAGTGGGGCATTATAGAAGGAAATGAGGGCAACGTATATTGTAATCCTTTCATAAACTGCATCACAACAGGTGACTTGAGTAAGGAAGGCTGATCAGACTACCGTAAGAAGGCAGAGAGTGCAGAAAGGTAACCTTTAACTGGGCCCAGAGCAAGGCCTTGCAGGAAGGCTTTCAGTACCAAGCAGATGGCCCTCTGCTCCAGAAGGTTGATATGGAGGCGGGAATCCACCGGAGACCAGAGGCCTCTCATCTCCACCTCTCCCAGATAGCCACCCAAACCCAGAAGCAATGAATCAGTCACCATTGTCAGCTCTGGCAGGGTAAAGGAGAGGGGTCAGACGCTGACCCAATACCAGGTCCAGTAGCCACCACTGCAGATCTTCTTTTACAGTCTCCTCTGCAATCTGGACAGTGTCGGATAAGTCCCCTTATTGCTGTGCCCACTGGGACTTCAGATCCCACTGCAGAGCCCACATATGCCACCTGGCAAGCCCGACCAACAAGATGCAGTAAGCCATCAGTCCCAGCAGGCTCACAGTAAACCTCACTAAAATCCAGGACAGAGCCTAAATGTCAGGGACTCTCTTTTACGGGGGAATAGGCACAAAACTGAACCGTGTCCAGAATAGCTCAGATGAAGGGGAGCATGAGACTGAGTTTGGTGCGATTGGCATGTTGGTAGTGAACACAAATAATAAAAGGATCACCTGGAGGAGGTTGACAACTATGAAAAATGCCTGTGATGAGCCCTTCTTCAGCAGCCAGTTGTCGAGATAGAGGAAAGACTAGCACCTCTGACCTGCGAAGGTGTGTTATTACCATTTTGTGAACACCTGAAGGGAGCTGGTGAAACCAAAGGTGAGCACAGTAAACAAAAAATGCTCCACTTCTACCACGAACCACATTTAGCACCAATGGTGCGGCAGGACCAGAATATGAAAACAGGCATCCTGCAGGACCAACGCCACCATCCAAGCTACAGGTTTAAGGGCAGACAAGACCTGGGCAAGTTGAGCATTTTGAATTTCTCCTTTTGGAGGAAGAGAGTGAGAGGGCACAAAGCTACAAACGGCCAATGGCTCCCGTCCTTCTTGGGCACCAGAATACAGTGGGATTAACAACCACATCCTACATCTGGTGCAGGCACCATCTCGATAGTCCCTTTGGGCAAATCAACTTGCACTTCCTGACGCAAAATGTGGAGTTGAACCTCTGTCAATCGTACGGTGGGCAGTTGTAGGTGCAGCAGGGATGAAAGGTAAGGCGTTGCCTTTGCGAATAACCTGTCCAACGTGATCGCTTGCCATCCCAGGTAGAATCGGGGAATGCTACATCCCACCGGGTGGCTCGGACACTGAGAGGGTACACTATAGGAGCATGGCAGTTAGGGCTTTTGGGTAGGACTGCAGAGGGTGGGGAGGGATTGTGGATTGAGCAGCACCCTGCCCTTGGCCACAGTGGCAGTGTGCACCACAGCCTCCACTGCAAAACTATTGGGTTCTCTGTTGAGGTTGAATAGGCTGGTGGTAGGGAATGCCCCTGCTAAAGCCATAAAAGGAGCATTGGAAGTGTTGCTGGTGAGGCTGGATGGAAAGGCCTAGAGAGCAAGCAGTAGCCCTAATCTCTTTAAAACATTCAATTGCAGAGTTTGCCTTGTCTCAGAACAAGCGATTCCCATCAAACGGTATGCGCATTAGGGAGGACAAATCGTATACTTGGCCACATGATGACCATCCTGAATGGCCAGTGGAAGAACAGGACAAAAATCTTCAGGAACAGCAGGGAGGTCTTATGCCACTGAGACCCAAAGGGTGTGAGTACAGCGGCCCAGTAAACAAGAGACACTGATTGACCGAAAAGGAGAACAATAATTTTGCGAAATTCTCCAGTTTCTTTAATTTCCTGTCAGGGGGAGTGGTAGGGAAATTGTAAGGGTTAGTTCAGCTAGTGCAAGTCTGCACCACAAGGCACTCTGCAGAGGTGATGAAAGAGAAAAGTTGGGAACCCGGACAGTATAGTGGTGTCTGGCAATTCGCCGGTTAACTGGAGGGACAGTATCTGGTTTAGACCAGGCTACCAGAAGGGTTTACATCAAGGCTCACTGAAGGGAAGGAGCAGCTCAGAAGCAGTCAGGACATTCATTTTGACCTCCATAGTAGGAATTTGAAGATTGAGAACTTTGGGTGCTGTACGCATTACCATGGCGTAGGAGGCAGACTCTTCAGTGGCTGAGCTAGGAGGCAAAAAGAGGGCTGTTACTGAGGAGGTATCTAGCACACTAGCCTCTTTTATAGCTTCATACCAATTATCATCAGCATAGGGCTGAGTGAACTCACCATGATCATAGTCGTTATTGGAGTCCGCTCCAAAGAGGGAATTAAATTAATGTGTCTCCCTTTAAGTAAGGCGACTAGAGAATCCTCATCTGGATTTGGTTGCTACGTCGGTCAAAGATAGACCTGCGTAGAGTCAGCATCCAAAGGGTCAATAACGGTTACCTGTTCCACTGGACTAGTCTGTGACGATGTACCTAGTGTGATCTTCTGGGGTGGCATCAGTACTGGACCGAGAGCAGAAGCATCTTACAAGGTCCAGCTGGTGCTGAGGGCGAACCTGCCTAAGGTAATCCAAGTATAAGGCATCTCGACTCCCTGGGGCCTGCCAGCGGGAGTCAGCAGGGATCCAAGGAGCCGGAGCATAGCTGAACTCTACTCATCACTCTGGCGCGGCATTGCTGAAGGCCCTGGAAACTCAGGTTGTGCCGAAATCAGCTGTGGAACTGGCTTTAAAGTAGTCAGACTTCGGGACCAGGACTGTTGGCGGAGCCCACATGCTTTATCAAGTGGAAGGGAAAGGCAAGAAGGAGTGGAACTCCTTATGTTTTTTGTGCTTACTTGAGGACTTGATGAACGATGAAGACTGACCTTAAGAAGTGCTTAATTGACTCCAGGAATGGTAGCTGGGACTGGACCTTTGGTTTAGAGCAGGACTTGGATTGGCCCCGACACTGCATGTTGTGCTTGGCAACAAAGTTTCATCTCTCGTTCCCTGATGGCTTTCGGGTTCATTGACGCTCAGGCTCCGCAGGTCTTGAAATCGTTGTTCGACTCCAGACACCATAGGCAAATCTGGCAGAGATTTGTCACAGACATCTGCTGCAACAGTCCTTGCAGGGTTTAAAAACTATTATCTTAGGGAGAACATGCCTTCCACACTGTGAATTTGTGAAGAAATTTGTAAACAAAAAAGCGGTCTCTGAGAGACGAGAAAAGCTCTGGATCTGCGTCTGAAGGCATGGAAAGAAAGGAACTGACGTCAAAGTACAGGAGTGGTGCCTGTCTAGGCTCCCACATACCATTTTTGGAGCAGAATGGCATCAGTGCGGAGCTGCAAGGTGCCACCTTCCAGCTCGCAGAAGCACTGCTAAAATGTTTCCAGATCCAGTCTGATGCTGGGGAATACTCAAAAGGTCAGGAATCTGTGGCTCGAAGTCTCTATCAGAATAGTAGTTGCAAAGTGAGCACAAGTATCTTGAAGTTTGGCACGAGGGAAAAAAGCATTGCAGATGATTAGCATTCCAGTTTCTCTCAGTGGTTGTTATTCCCTGCAAATGAGTGTGCCTTGTGAGCAGGCAGTTGTAGAAATTTACTGTTGGCAGCTCCACACTCTGGAAGGGAGGAACCTGAATAATGTTGGGCAACAGATGGCAGTCTAGCCCATTTGGACAAATGGAGTGTGAGCCCACAAGACAAGGGGCACACGCTGACACCACCAAGACCCTTCTTGATCAGGTTAACATGCAGGGCAACCATTTCTTGGACCACTGTACACAAAGACATGGTGAAGGGATCAAAAACAATAAAAGATGATGCCAACAGGGAGTGCTTTCTTCACGCAAAGTCACCACTCCATTAAACTACTCTTGAAGATACTGATGCCTTCTGACAGCTCACTTCTGGACTCCGTTCAGAAAGGAGAGTGCTTCAGGCTACTATGTCTGCTCCACTGAACTCATTGGACGAGTTAGTGCCTTCCACTCAGTCAGGTTGTTCAGCTGGAGCAGGATAGGCAAGCAGAACTTCAGCTGACGCTTCATGCGTGTTCCCAGCTGAGAGGAAATAAGCATCACAACAGGACTCGTGGAGTTCTGCTCAACGTCAGTGCAAATGTTCCTGAGATGGGAAGAAGCTCCAGCTTACGGCTGTTGGTCCTTACAGTGGGCTACCACTCCTAGCTTGAATATTCAATCAGCCAGGTTGCAGCATAGTTTCCCTTCTCTAAGTTGATCCTGGGAATGGCACCCTTTGCCTTCTTCCCAAAATGCACCAGGATGGCTGTTGCCTACAAACAGCTGGCCATGTACAAACTCCAGGGTACTGCTCTGGTAGTAAGTGTGTGTAGTCCTAGAGACAAAGGATGCAGGAGAAAAAAGTAAGGGATGCCACTGTCCCCGTTGCTCTGCAGCTAAAACAGTCATCAATTTTCTAATCACTGCTCAATTCAAAATGATATTGGTGGCCACAAGGTAATGCTTAACAAAATATGTTCTAAAGGCGATCCTAAACTATCCTCTGTGTGCAAATATTCCAAATTTCACGATCTTTATTAGTAAAAACATGCCTCCAATGTTTGTTGCTTCATGTGCCCAAGCGATTTGCACTTAATTTAGAAAATGAGTTAAGTATCACCCCCTATGAGTGCAGCTACATAAACTAAAATGCTTCAATGCTGCTTCCAACCAAGGCCTGTGCAGAAGTTATCAAGGGGAGTGACTCCATTGAGACTACAGGGTGTGGAGACATGGCAGGTCTTCAGAATATCACGCTTTGTCCTTATGTCCCCAGACCTGCAGTTTGGGAGGTCCTTTGCAATCCGTAGTCTCACACAACTGTGTCAACAAGGAAAACATGCAAAACAACCTCAGGATAAAACCACTACACGTATGGTCGGGTGATTGTCCATATAAACATTTTGCCCTAATTATATTTGATAGTATCGATGAAGCAGAAATTGGACCATAACATTTGGAAACGGGGTACTTGAGAGAAAAATAAGCACAGACAGTGGGTGAGAACGTTATAACTAAAGGGAAAAGCCTTAGATATTCATGAAATGTACGTGGCTGGAAGAGGCGATTGGCTATACACTCTGAAAGTACATCTTTCTTTAGTGTTCAGAAGAGAGCCACTGAGAATCTCTTATAATGCAAAGTTCCACAGAACAGATTTAAATGTACAAAAATATGTCAACTGCAACATGTGGAATGAGGGCAAAAAATATTGTAAACACCGCTTTTTTAATTACAGTAAAATAGCAGCCATTTTTTGTCAAAATTTGATTGGATGAAAAAGTGATTTTACATGACCCACCAATGACCACAAAACAAGAAATGAGTAGATTAATTACTGGAAGAAGAGTTCAGAAATTTCAATTTGCCTAGAATAAGACGTGCAAAAAAAACGTAGGCCTACTTTTCATCTTAACCTTCAGTAGAAGTCACCACTTAGAAATCACAAAGGCAGAAGAGGTCAGAAGCAATTCCACATGGAAAAGGAGTTAACAGGCAAAATAAGCAAACAAGATTTCACTAGCAGCACTTAGAAAACAGAAACCTGTACTTACAACAGAAGTGTCAAGAGCACGGCCAAGAATGTGACATTCTCCACTTTTAAACTGAGCATTACAAGCAAAAAAGCCGGCACAGATCTGCTAAAAAGAATGCTACCCGCAAGCACTATGTATCTGTTTAAATAACACACACCAGGAACCTGTCAGGATACCACTAACTTAATATTTCCGCAGCAAAAAACGGAAACAACTTCCATTTTAATGGGAAAGCAAAGGCGAATATATGTTTCATTTTAGCACATTATATTGAGGATTCAAGCATGCTAATTATTGTGTGAAAACCCAAGGGCAACTTAAATATTTAAAGGCAAGAGTAATTAATGTCACATTTTCCGAGTTCATTGGTTTAGTGAGCTAATTTTCGGGTACATGAAAACGCGTTCATCAATAAACACGCAGAGCAGCACACAACTGAAACAGGAACTACCTCACCCATCATCCCATTTAATATTTCTAGATGGCAGTCGCTTTAGCAGAAAAGTACCTTTTTTAACATCATTAAAAATATATAAGAGATCCTTTTTGACACTCGAATAACCCGCAAATCTAATGAGGATTTTTTACTCCGTTGCTGAAATAGACAAAAGCCTGCAGCAAGAGGAAAATACTTGTCAGTAACACAATAATGCTTCATTGTTTTTCTCTCCACCAATCGCTGCTAGATTACAATATTTCGCAAAACTGCATTTTCATGGGCCAGATAAAACTGCACACATTCAGATACCGTAGAAAATTAAAAAATATAAATCTTACCATTACTGTGAATGGGTTAGGAAGATAAACTAACCACTTTTCACTAGAGCGAGGAGAAAATGGTACTACACAAATAGTTGTTTTTAATTTGCGAATTTTCTATGCTAAGTTATGTAGAGAATTTGTCGGCCTTGTAACGTGAGCAGAGAACGCGAAAATGTGCAGAATCGTATTTGTGGTTGTTTTTGTTTGACCGAGCAGACTGGTGAATCATAACCCAATTGAATTTGTGCTGCTGGGCATGACAAATCAGCGTATCCATGATAGGACACGCGGGGGTTTCATTGACCTTTTTCATGCATATGAAGGGACTAGAGCCAACACCCAGTCCCTGGTAAACAAGTTTTGCAACCACACCAAGGACGGTCTACAAAGTCTTCATGACGTGATGGGTCTTCATAAGGGCCCTAGGGACAATCAAGTTATCTCATCATAAGGTCATAAAAATAGCACTTTGCAAAAGTCAGCCCAGAACATCTCAACGGGAAAAAGAGCAGCAGTGCACCCACCTCTTTATTGAGGGAAGGATACTTTGCAGCCGGACACTTTCGAACAAGATACATACCTAAAGTAATGCCTTACCTGGTAGAGAATCTATCTAGCCGCTAATTCTTTACCTTTTAATTTCCTCAGGTGTCATTCTGGATCCGGAAGAGTTGGTGGGTGGTGTCATTCGGCTACGTGTGCGTCATCTATGCAGGAAGTCAAATCCACGACACCGATATAGGCACCACCTAGGCACGATGACTTTCGTTTCTTTTCACGACTTTCCATGCCAGAAGAGCAGAGCCATGAAGAATATGGACCGCTGGTGTGGAAAACTAGGGCCCTGAAAGGGATTAGCCCTGTCCCTGAAGAACAAGTTACTTACCTTCGATAACGATATATCTGTGAGAAACATTAGTTAGTTAGATTCCTTACCTTAGAATATCCCCAAGCGTCAGGCTGGATCCGGAAAGTTTTTTCGTCAGCAATACCCTTGCGCATCGCTAGGCGTCGTCTGTGGCTCCGCGTCCGTCGTCGTGATCGCCGGGATGACGTCGGCCTCGCGCGCTTACGTCAGTTCTTGTACATAGCTTTCCGCGCCAGGAACGCAGAACCATGCAAGAAACCGACACTGGTGCAATGAATCTAGGGCCCTGAAAGGGATAACCTTAACCCTAGATATCAGTTCGCAGAACGGGGAGGATGGGTGGGGCGGTAAGGAATCTAACTAACTAATGTTTCTTACAGATATATCGTTACCGAAGGTAAGTAACTTTTACATCTGAAAGAAACACGTTAGTTAGATTCCTTACCTTAGAATAAATACCCCAGCAATACCAACCCCGGTGGTGGGTCTGCGAACCAAGATCACAGCAGGAAGTTCTGGAGAACGGAACGGCCAAAGAAGCCATCTCTCCGGACTTGGCTGTCCAGGCAGTAATGTATTGCAAACGTGTGCAGCGAAGCCCATGTTGATGCCTGACAAATGTCCTGCAGAGGGACTCTCCGTCCCAGGGCAGGAGTAGCCGTTGTAGCCAGAGTGGAATGGGCCCTCAGCCACACAGGAGGTTCCTTCCTAGCCAAGGAATAGCGGGCCTTAATGCACAAAACGACCCACCGGGAGATGATTCGCTTGCTCATTGCCGCCCCTTCTTAGCGCCCACGTAGCCAACAAAGAGTTGGTCGTCCACCCGGAACTGTTTCATGTGGTCCAGATAGAAGGAGAGCGCACATTTTGGGTCCAGATGGTGGAGCCTCTCTCCCTCTTTCGAGGGATGCGGAGGCAGAAAGAAGGTGGGCAGTGTAACAGACTGGCCGATGTGAAAGGCAGTAACCACCTTAGGGAGAAAGGAAGGACGAGTCCTTAGAACAACTTTGTCCTGATGGACAGAGAGGAAAGGAGGTTTAGAGGAAAGAGCCTGGAGCTCACTCACTTTTCTGGCAGAGGTGATGGCAACCAGGAAAGCAGTCTTAAGAGTCAGAAGACGAAGAGGGCAAGTATGAAGTGGCTCAAAAGGAGCGCACATCAGATAGGTTAACACCAGGTTCAAGTCCCACTGAGGCATTACGAAAGGGACAGGAGGATACATGTGAGTAATGCTTTTAAAGAATCTAGCAACAGCAGGGGACTTGAAAAGAGAAGGCTGATCAGGAAGTAGTAAGAAAGCAGAAACAGCTGAAAGATATCCCTTGAGGATGCCCAGAGCAGAGCCCTGCTGGGCCAGGGAAAGAAGAAAGAGGAGAACTTCAGAAAGAGGGGCGGAAAGCGGATCCACAGCCTTTGCTGTGCACCAAATATGTTCCACCTGCAGGCTGCCAGAATGACATCACAGACTTCAGGGGGCAAGTCAATTGGCATCAACTGTCGCCGCTCAATCTCCACGCATGGAGGTGGAGGCTGTACAGGTTCCGGTGGAGGACCGTCCCCTGCTGCTGCGACAGAAGGTCCTCCTAAAGAGGCAGGCAAATCGGGGGATCGATTGACAGACTGAGTAGCTCGGGATACCAGTACCTTCTTGCCCTTTCCGGAGCCACAAGGATGACTTGGGCCCGGTCACGCCTGATCTTCTTCAGCACTCTGGGCAGAAGTGGTATAGGCGGAATGGCGTACAATAGACCGCAACTCCACTCGTGACGAAAGGCGTCTCCGAGCGAGTGCTGACTTGGAAATTCCAACACGCAGAACTGATGACATTGCGAGTTCTCTTCGGTAGCGAATAGATCTAACCAAGGCTCACCCCACTGCCGAAAGAGACCTTGCGCCACGTCCGAGTTCAGACGCCATTCGTGATCCATCATGCACCGGCGGCTGCGTTCGTCCGCCCTGGCGTTCAGAGAGCCCGCCAGGTGTTGAACCACCAGGATGATGCCCTGATGTTCCAGCCATGTCCAGACGCGCAGAGCCTCCTGACATAGGGTCCACGACCCAACCCCGCCCTGTTTGTTGCAATACCACATGGCAGTGGTGTTGTCCGTGAACACCTGCACTACACGTCCCCGAACAGAGGGAAGGAATACCTTCAGTGCAAGCCGGATCGCCCGCAGCTCCAGTAGGTTGATATGGAGCCGGGACTCCGCCGGAGACCAGAGGCCTCTGATCTCTGCCTCTCCCATGTGGCCCCCCCATCCCAGGAGGGACGCATCTGTCACCACCACATGCTCCGGTTGGTGTAGGGAGAGGGATCTGCCACTGACCCAATCGCGGTCCATGAGCCACCAATGCAACTGTCTTGCAGTGCCCTCTGAGATCAGGACGTGGTCGGACAGGTTGCCCCGATGTTGAGCCCACTGGAACTTCAGGTCCCACTGCAGAGCCCGCATCCGCCACCTTGCGTGATGTACCAGCAGGATGCAGGAGGCCATTAGACCCAGCAGCCGCAGCACCAACCTGACCGAAATTTGGGATAAAGGTTGAAAGATCCGAATCAGAGCCTGAATATCCCGAACCCGCTGTTCTGGAGGATAGACCCGAAATAGTGCCGAGTCCAGAACCGCACCAATGAAAAGAAGCTTCTGGGAGGGACTCAGGTGCGACTTCGGCACGTTGATGGAGAACCCCAGCAAATGCAGGAGGTCGGCCGTAGTCTGGAGGTGGGAGACGACTGCCTGGGGCGAGCCCTCCTTCAACAACCAGTCATCGAGATAGGGGAAGACTGGAACCCCTAATCTGCGCAGATGAGCTGCGACCACCGCCATCACTTTCGTGAACACCCGAGGAGCACTGGTGAGGCCGAAGGGGAGCACGGTAAACTGAAAGTGCTCGTGGCCTACCGTGAACCGCAGGTAACGCCGGTGAGCCGGCAGGACGGGGATGTGGAAATACGCATCCTGCAAGTCTAACACTACCACCCAGTCTCCAGGGTCTAGGGCAGCCAGAACCTGAGCTAAGGTGAGCATCTTGAACTTCTCCTACTGGAAGGCATTGACGCTCCTGAGGTCCAAGATAGGGCACAGGCTCCCTTTGCCCTTCTTGGGAACCAGAAAGTAGTGGGAGTAACAACCCTGACCTACTGCTGGGCAAGGAACGCGCTCGATGGCCCCCTTGGCCAAGAGGTCCGTAACTTCCTCCTGCAGAAGTTGCAAGTGATCCCCGACATGTGGTGGTACTGTGGTGGCATGGCTGGAGAGGTCGCCTCGAAGGGGATGGAGTAGCCCCTTCGTACGATTTGCAGTACCCACCTGTCCGACGTGATGGTACGCCAGTGGAGTAGGTGATGGCGAACTCTGACACCCACTGGCGTGGAATGGGCCTGAAAGGTCGGACTAGGAAATTTGTGGATCTCAGCCAGGCGTGGTGACGAATCGCCACCGTCGTCGCAATCGCCCTACCTAGCGAGTTCGTGGTGTCAAGCCCACATCGAATCGAGTACCGTGCTGCATCCCGCCCCTCAGCAAGAGCTTGGGCGAGCAGTGTCCGGGCCTCCTCCGGACACTGGGGCAGCACGTCCGCCACCGTATCCCACAAGGAGTGGGTGTAACGGTCCAAAAGGCACGCGGTATTAATGGACCGCAATCCCAAACTGAGGGAGGAAAACAGCTTCTTCCCAAACTGTTCCAACCTTTTGGATTCCCGGTCCGGAGGAGCGGACGGGAAGGCGGTCTGGGACGTAGAGGTCTGGATAACCAGGCTCTCAGGGGTGGGGTGCACCGACAGAAAGCTGGGGTCACCCGGAGCAGGGCGGTGGCGCCAGGCCACGTTCCGGTCCACAGCAGTGACTGTGGAGGTCTTGGACCAGGTGCCCATCAGAACGTCAGTCAGTGCTTCATTGAACTGCAGTAGAGGCTCTGAAGAGCTTACTGGCGGTTGAAGCACTTCAGTGAGGAGGTTAGTCCTCACGGCCGCTGCAGGGAGCTCCAGATGAAGGGCTTCGGCAGCCCTGCGCAGCACCACAGAATAGGTTGCACCCTCCTCCGTGGCCACGGAGGGAGGAGAGATGAAGCCAGTGTCAGGGGGAAGTATCAAGACCACTGGCATGCCGCAGCTCTTCTGCCCAGTCCTGATTAAACTGGCACTGCTGTGCCAGAGGGTCCTCAGACCCCTCCCAGTCGTCCCCGTCATCCGACTCCTGGTAGACAGGTTGAAAGGACGGAGCCGGGCGGTAGATGAATTGCTCATCCATCAGCGCCGGGCGGCGCCGCTCCGACGCCAGACCGGGGCTAAAACTGGGGACGACGACGTCCGAAGACGGCGCCGGGGGCAGCACCATAGGGGTCGGGGCCGGCGGAGGAGTCGTAAGGTCAACCGGTGTCGACCGGGATCCAGGCCTGGATCCCACGGGGGCCTGCGGCGTCGGGACCGAAGTCGACGACGGCACCCTGGCCGCCGGCTCGCTAGGCCTCCCAAGCGGACCCGCGGGGACCGAAGGCATGCCGACAGGCTGCGACAGCGGAGCGAGACTCCTCATGGCCACGAGGAAGTCTCGAACCTCGTCCGGAGTCGCGTTAGGCCCAGGGACCGGAGGGTATGGGGCCGGACGCGACTCCTGCGGCTCCGATGGAGTCGCGCGGGTGGTGCCACCCGAACCCTCAGCTGAGTCACGTGACCGACGAGGGGAGTCAGAAGAGCGATGTTGCCTCTTCGACTTCTTCTTACTGTGCCTCGACTTACCTGAATGCGAGGACTTCGAACCAGACGAGCGGTGATGGCTTCGGCTCCACGACCGGTCCCTCGACCTCCTCCTCGACCGGGACCTCGAGCGGCGTGAAGCCGACTGCCGGATCTCGAGGAGCTTGCGGGACCCCTCCCGCCTAGCCTTCGACGTCAAGGCCCAGAAGTCGAGGCACGACTCGGCATCATGGTTGGCCCCAAGGCAGTAGAGACACCGACGGTGGTGATCCATAACCGACATCAGTCGGTTACAGGCGTCGCACGGCTTGAAACCGGGCATCCCTACCAGCACCAGGAGTTGAGGTCGACTCGAAAGAGGAACCAAAAAAGTCCAAAAAGTTTAGTCAAAAAGTGACTAAAGGGTAAGCTCTTCCCGGATCTGCGCTTACTGGCGAGGAAAAAAGAAGAACGGACGTCAGCACGCGTGGGCGGCGTCTAAGTAATCTGACTACGTCATCCCGGCGATCACGCCGCCGACGACGGACGCGGAGCCGCAGACGACGCCTAGCGACGCGCAAGGGTATTGCTGATGAAAAATCTTTCTGAATCCAGCCTGACGCCTGGGGATATTCTAAGGTAAGGAATCTAACTAACGTGTTTCTTTCAGATATATGTTTGCAGAGCAGGGAAAGTGGATGGGTGGTTAAGAAATCTGTGACTAGACAGAGTCTCTACTAGATAAGGTGTTACCGTAGGTAAGTAACTTGTTCATCTGATAGAGACTTCTAGCCGCAGATTCCTTACCTTTGAACAGATACCAAGCAATACCTCACAGGAGGTGGGTCTGCGGACCAATTTCAAACAAGGAAGTACTACAGGACCGAACGGGCAAAGAGCCCACTTCAATGGATCTGATTGTCCAGACAGTAATGTTTAGTGAACGTGTGCAGGTAACCCCATGTTGCTGCCTGGCAGATGTCCAGGACCGGAATTCTGTGTGCTAAAGCAGTGGTTGCAGCTTTTACTCTGGTGGAATTAGCCCATAAACCTTCAGGAGGCTGCTTCTTGGCCAGTGCATTGCAGATCTTCCATCAAGAGATGCTCCGTTTCTTTAACGCCCGACCTTTCATCGCACCAACATACCCCATAAAGTGTGTGCGGTCAAGGTAGAACTGGTGCCTAGTGTAGAATCAGGCACAACTTTGGTCTAGGTCAGACAATGGTTGACTTGACATTGGAGTGAACTATTGGGACCTCCTACTCTGGTGTTGATGGAGATGCATCTGTGTCTAAGTGCCCATGGTTGGTGTAGGTCATGGGGTTGGAAATGGAAACAGAGGCACGCAGGGCTCAGTGGGTCCAACTGGTGTGGCGGGTGAACCCACCAGTGGTACTCCAAATGGAAGCCTCTTGGCTCCTTGGGTCTCGAAGGCGTACCAAAGGAGATCAATAAGGATCTGAGGAACCGGAAAATGGCTGCATATAACTCTATAATCCGATGTGGCTGTTTCGGATCTGTAAACATGGGTTGTGCCAGGACCAGTTGCAGAATTGGCTCTTTAGTATGCCGACTTCAGCAGTGAGATCGAGAGGTGTGGTGCCAACCCCGTGCTTGCTCAGGCGAATGCAAGTGGCACGAGGTAGAGGAATCCTGCTTATATATCTTATGCTTCTTTTTTGATTTACCATGGGACTTGGACCATGACAAAGACTGCCCTCTCGAGCTTCTATGTAAACTCCGGGAACGGGACAGGGATCAAACTTTGGATGCGGACTGTGACTTGGAGCGGTCCTGACAAGTAGTCTTTTTGTTCGGCGATCCAAAGCTTCGCTCACGATCCCAGATGGCCTTCAGGTTCATCTGCACGCAGTTATTGCAGGCTTCGGAGTAATGGCCTGACTCCAGACATCACAGGCATACCTGGTGAGTATCTGCCACAGACATTTGTCGGCGATAGTTCCTGCAGGGCTTAAAACCTGTCATTTTGTGGGGGTTGGTGTATGCACTGCCAGCAATCTGCCATGCCAGTGCAGAACACTTGCATCGCCCTCTCTCTCTGCCTGCCATTGCGCTCCATGAAGAAACAAACGTTGATTTGCGTTTCAAATGTCCGACCCTGCAGCGGCAAACTTCCAAAGCCCATACATAACAGTAACCCGATTCAAGGCCCCATTCTCCCGATTTTTTCCTAAAAAGTCTCCCACTTTGCTCTTCTGTAATGTTGGCATGTATGTTTATAATAATATTTTATGCTGATGCAAGATCCTAGAAATACAGGCACAGAAAGCAGTTTGGGATACTTGCCAACATATTTTCATTCCTAACACCCCATAGGGTCCTAGCTACAAGATAGCGAGGGAGTGTGATGCTGCTTGTATTTGTGTATCTGTGTACATTCGTGTGGCAGTGTTCGCGTCACCTGCTCAAAATAGTTCTGTTTTTTAACCACACGCATAATAAAAATAGGGCATGATGCATAAACAGCTTAACCCATCGTTACAATGTTTCAACAAACTGAATCGAAAACCACGTGCCTGCTTCAGCGGGCTCACAGATCAACATATTAAAAAAAGGGGAGGAATTGTTTATCGCCAACACAATTAAAGATTAATGTGTATAGCATTCAAGGTAAAAAGTAAACGCTCAATTGCCCATGAAACTGCCGCTTGTCAACTAACTTCTCTATAACGAAGTGTCCTGTTGCTTTGCATTCATCAGATTAGAGCACACCCGCTTTCATTAGTCGCTGCACATAAGGCCTGGTGCCAACATGTTTACATTCTTATTGCTAATAATTGGCATTTCGTGCTGCCCTCGCTCGGTGCACCTCCCAACCTGCTCGAGACTATTTAGCAGCGTCTAACAGTCGGATCCCGTCGGTGGAAGCGCGCAAGCGCAGCCTGTTCCGCTTTGTTAAAAGCAGGTTACCAAATGTAGTGCAGCCATCTTAAACCCCTCTAATGGCTGGGGAAATCAACCCTCGCCTGTAATTAGACCGCGCAAGCCGGCCTCCCCCGAGCGGCTGCGGCATCACTGCACGCGGGCATTGATATGCAAGGCCTAGGAGGGCTCGGCCCTCCACAATTACTGTTCGAACACGAGCTCCACCCTGCGCAGATACACAAATCCGTGTATTCTTAGAACATCCACGCCGCGGCACGAGGGACGGACAGGCAGCATCCTCCCCGGCCGACGCGCCGCCAATTAATCCAATTTAACAAGGAGAACGCGTTCTGTCACAGATGTTCTCGCAATAATAAGTTTACAATTATGTCCCTGCTTGGAGTTCCAAGCGTTGAAGGCTGCGGGCAGCAATAACCGATTAAGAGCCTGCGGCTGTTGCTGTGACACTGTAACACGTCCGCGTCTTTCCCGCCGCTCGCCTCCCTCATCCTTGTACACAAAGCGGTACATCAAAAAGAGCGCGAATAATTGAGCAAGATCCATCACTTCGTCTTGTCTCCTCCTGAAGTAGCCAGACGAACAAGTTACTAACCTTCGGTAACGATGTATCTGTAAGAAACATTAGTTAGTTAGATTCCTCACCTTAGAATATCCCCAGGCGTCAGACTGGATCCGGAAGATTTTTCGTCAGCAATACCCCTTGCGCGTCGCTAGGCGTCGTCTGCGGCTCCGCGTCCGTCGTCGGCGTCGTGCGCCGGGATGACGTCGTCGGTGTACTTAGACGCCGCCCTCGCGCGCTGACGTCAGTTCTTGTACATAGCCTTCCGCGCCAGGAACGCAGAGCCATGCAAAGACCGACACTGGTGCCAAAAATAAAATCTAGGGGCCTGAAAGGACAACCTTAACCCTAGATGTCAGTTCGCAGAACGGGGAGGATGGGTGGGTCGGTGAGGAATCTAACTAACTAATGTTTCTTACAGATACATCGTTACCGAAGGTTAGTAACTTGTTCATCTGAAAGAAACACGTTAGTTAGATTCCTCACCTTAGAATAGATACCCAAGCAATACCATCCCCGGTGGTGGGTCTGCGAACCAAGATCACACCAGAAAGTCCTGGAGGACAGAACGGCCAAAGAAGCCATCCCTCCGGACTTGGCTGTCAAGGCAATAATGCCTGGCAAACGTGTGTAGCGAAGCCCACGTTGCCGCCTGACAGATGTCCTGCAAAGGGACACCCCGTCCCAAAGCAGTAGTAGCCGCTGTGGCCCGAGTAGAATGGGCGCGCAGCCCAACAGGAGGGTCCTTTTTAGCCAAGGAATAGCAGATTTTTATACACAAAACGACCCACCGAGAGATGGTTCGTTTGTGCACAGCCTTCCCCTTCTTAGCGCCCACGTACCCAACAAAAAGCTGGTCGTCCACCCGGAACTGTTTGGTGCGGTCCAGATAAAAGGAGAGCGCACGTTTTGGGTCCAGACGGTGGAGCCTCTCTTCCTCTTTGGAAGGATGCGGAGGCGGAAAGAAGGTGGGCAAGGTGACAGACTGCCCAAGGTGAAATGGAGTCACCACTTTAGGAAGAAAGGAGGGACGAGGCCGAAGGACAACCTTGTCCGGATGAACAGATAGAAAAGGAGGCTTTGAAGATAAAGCCTGGAGCTCACTCACCCGTCTAGCCGAGGTGATGGCTACCAGAAAAGCAGTCTTTAGAGTTAGAAGACGAAGAGGGCAATTGTGAAGAGGCTCGAAGGGAGCGCACATCAGGAATGTCAAAACCAGATTCAAGTCCCACTGAGGCATTACAAAAGGGACAGGAGGGAACGTGTGTGTAATGCCTTTGAGAAAGCGTGTAACCACAGGGGACTTGAAAAGAGAAGGCTGATCAGGAAGCCGCAAGAAGGCGGAGATGGCAGCAAGATAACCTTTCAGGGTGCCCAGGGCAGAGCCCTGCCGGGCCAGAGAAAGAAGGAAGAGGAGAACCTCAGAAAGAGGGGCGGAAAGGGGATCCACAGCCTTTGCTGTGCACCATGCCACAAATTTGTTCCACCGGCAGGCGTATACCGACTTTGTGGAGGGACGCCTGGCTGCCAGAATGATATCACAGACTTCAGGAGGCAAGTCAAATGGCATCAACTGCCGCCGCTCAATCTCCACGCATGGAGGTGGAGGCTGGACAGGTTCGGGTGGAGGACCGTCCCCTGCTGCTGCGACAGAAGATCCTCCCGAAGGGGCAGACGTATCGGGGGATCGGTCAACAGACTGAGTAGCTCGGGATACCAGTATCTTCGTGCCCAATCCGGAGCCACCAAGATGACTTGGGCCCGGTCGCGCCTGATCTTCTTCAGCACTCTGGGCAGAAGTGGTATAGGCGGAAAGGCGTACAACAGACCGCAACTCCACTCGTGACGAAAAGCGTCGCCGAGCGAGTGCCGCCTTGGAAATTCCAACGCGCAGAACTGCTGACATTGCGCGTTCTCTTCGGTGGCGAATAGATCTAACCAAGGCTCTCCCCACTGCTGAAAGAGGCCTTGCACCACTTCGGAGTGCAGACGCCATTCGTGATCCATCATGCACCGGCGGCTGAGTTCGTCTGCTCTGGCGTTCAGAGAGCCCGCCAGATGTTGAACCACCAGGGTGACGCCCTGGTGTTCCAGCCATGTCCAGAGGCGCAGAGCCTCCTGACAAAGGGTCCACGACCCCACCCCGCCCTGTTTGTTGCAGTACCACATGGCGGTGGTGTTGTCCGTGAACACCTGCACGACACTTCCCCTGACAGAGGGAAGGAAGGCTTTCAGTGCAAGCCGGATCGCTCTCAACTCCAACAGGTTGATGTGGAGACGAGACTCCGCCGGAGACCAGAGGCCTCTGATCTCCGCCTCTCCCATATGGCCACCCCATCCCAGGAGGGACGCATCCGTCACTACGACATGCTCCGGTTGGGGAAGGGAGAGGCTCTTGCCCTTGACCCACTCGCGGTCCGTGAGCCACCACTGCAACTGCTGTGCAGTACCCTCCGAGATCAAGACATGGTCGGACAGGTTGCCGTGATGCTGGGCCCACTGAAACTTCAGGTCCCACTGCAGAGCCCGCATGCGCCGCCTGGCGTGATGCACTAGTAGGATGCAGGAGGCCATCAGCCCCAGAAGCCGCAACACTAGCCTGACCGAAACCCGGGATAGAGGCCGAAAGATGGGAATCAGGGCCTGTATATCCCGGACCCGCTGTTCCGGAGGATGGACCCGGAACTGCGCCGAATCGAGAACCGCTCCGATGAAGAGGAGCTTCTGAGAGGGGCTCAAGTGTGACTTCGGCACGTTGATGGAAAACCCCAGCAAATGCAGGAGATCCGCCGTAGTCTGGAGGTGGGAGACGACTGCCTGGGGCGAGCCCGCCTTCAACAACCAGTCGTCGAGATAGGGGAAGACTGGGACCCCTGATCTGCGCAGATGAGCTGCGACCACCGCCATCACTTTCGTGAACACCCGAGGGGCACTGGTGAGGCCGAAGGGGAGCACGGTAAACTGAAAGTGCTCTTGGCCCACCGTGAACCGCAGGTAACGCCGGTGGGCCGGCAGGACGGGGATATGGAAATATGCGTCCTGCAAGTCCAACGCTACCATCCAGTCTCCAGGGTCTAGGGCAGCTAAAACCTGAGCCAACGTGAGCATCTTGAACCTCTCCTTTCGGAGGAAGGCATTGACGTTCCGAAGGTCCAAGATAGGGCGCAGGCCCCCCTTGCCCTTCTTGGGAACCAGAAAGTAGTGGGAATAACAACCACGACCTACTTCTGGACTCGGAACGCGCTCGACGGCCCCCTTGGCCAAGAGAGCCGAAACTTCCTCGCGGAGAAGATCCAAATGATCCCCCGAGATACGGTGGTGCTGCGGTGGCATGGCTGGAGGGGTCGTCTCGAAGGGGAGGGAGTAGCCCCTTCGGACGATTTGCAGCACCCACCTGTCCGATGTTATGGACCGCCAGTGGAGCAGGTGATGGCGAACTCTGCCGCCCACTGGCGTGGTATGGGCCTGAAAGCTCGGACTAGGAAGGCTTTGAGGCGGATGCTGCTGGGGTGGATGTGGGCTGACCACGTCGGCCTCCATTTCCGCCACGGCGGAAGCCACGTCCGCGCGCAGGTTGGTTCTGCGGCTGGTGGCTTTGCGGACGGGAGGAGGCGCCCCTTCCTTGGCCACGAAAGGGGCGAAAAGCGGAGGTGTGCGCCCGCGGAGCCGAGAGGCCCAAGGACTTGGCCGTAGCCCGGGAGTCCTTAAAACGGTTCAGCGCACTGTCCGCCTTCTCACCAAACAGGCGAGTGCCATCAAAGGGCATGTCCATGAGGGTGTTCTGGACATCCCCGGAAAATGACGTGGACCGCATCCAGGCGTGGCGGCGGAGCGCCACCGTGGTGGAAATCGCCCGACCTAGCGAGTCCGTGGTGTCAAGCCCACATCGTATGGCGTGCCGTGCCGCATCCCTCCCATCGGCCAAAGCCTGGGTAAGACGCGTCCGGACCTCCTCCGGACACAGGGGCAGCACGTCCTCCACCGTATCCCACAGGGAATGGGAATAACGGTCCAAGAGACAGGCGGTATTTAAGGACCGCAGGCCCAAACTAAGGGACGAGAACAGTTTCTTGCCAAACTGCTCGAGTCTCTTGGAATCCCGGTCCGGCGGAGCGGTCGGGAAGGAGGATTGGGAAGTAGAGGCCTGGATAACCAGACTCTCGGGGGTGGGGTGTTGGGACAGGAAACTGGGGTCGCCCGGAGCAGGGCGGTGGCGCCTGGCAACGTTCCTATCCACAGGAGGAACTGTGGAGGGCTTGGACCAGGTGCCCTGCAGAACGTCAGTGAGGGCCTCGTTGAACGGCAGCAGAGGCTCAGTGGAGCTTGCTGAGGTTTGAAGCACCTCAGTGAGGATGTTGGTCCTCACAGCCACGGCAGGCAACTCGAGCCCAAGGGCCTCAGCCGCCTTGCGCAGCACCACAGAAAATGCTGCACCCTCCTCCGAAGCCACGGTCGGAGGAGAAGTGAATCCAGCGTCTGGCGAGGTGTCCAGTCCGCTGGCCTCCCCCAGTTCATCTGCCCAGTCCTGAGAAAGCTGTGACTGAACAGCCAGAGGGTCCTCGAACCCCTCCCAGTCGCCCCCTTCTTCCGATTCCTGATAAACAGGAGGAATGATCGGAACCGGACTGTAGAGATGGTAGGACTCAAGCGGCGTCGGATGCGGCGTCGGCGGACGCCGTGCCGGCGTCGGGTCCGGATGAGGGCTAAACCGGGGCGTCGGCGTCACAGACGTCGGCGGCGCCGGTGACGGCGTCGGTGGTTCAGGCGTCGGCGCCGGTGGAGGAGTGACAAGGTCAACCGGCGTCGACTGGGGCCCAGGCAAGGGCCCCGCGGGGACCTGCGGCGTCGAGACCGGAGTCGTCGACGGCGCCGGGGCCGGAGCCGCCGGCACGCGAGGTCGCCCAGTCGAGTCCGCGGGGCCCGAAGGCGCGCCAGCGGGCGTCGACGGCGGGGCCAGGCTCCTCATGGCCGAGAGGAAGGCACTGATCTCCGCCGGCGCCGCGTCAGCCCCAGGGACCGGAAGGTATGGGGGCGGACGCGGCACCTGCGGCTCCGCCGGAGCCGCGGGGGTGGAACCACTTGGACCCTCGGCCGAGTCGCGCGACCGGCGAGGGGAGTCCGAAGAGCGATGTCGCCGCTTCGACTTCTTAGAGTGTTTGGACTTACCCGACGACTTGGAGCCCGACGAGCGATGGTGGCGTCGGCTAGGGCTCCGCGAGCGATCCTTGGACCTCCTCCTGGACCGGGATCGCGCACGACGCGGAGCCGAGTGGCGAAGCTCCAGAAGCTTGCGGGACCGCTCCCGCCTAGCCTTCGAAGTCAGGGCCTGACAGTCGTTGCACGACTCCGCGTCGTGGTCGAGGCCTAAGCAGTAGAGGCACCGGCGGTGGTGATCGGTCACCGACATCAGTCGATGACAATCTTCACAAGCCTTGAACCCAGGCATCCTACCGGCACCAGATGTCGACAGACAAGGATCAAAAATGATCAAAAAGATTTAGTCAAAAAAGACTAAAAGGGGTAGCTCTCCCGGATCTGCGCTTACTGGCGCGGAAAAAAGAAGAACTGACGTCAGCGCGCGAGGGCGGCGTCTAAGTACTCCGACGACGTCATCCCGGCGCACGACGCCGACGACGGACGCGGAGCCGCAGACGACGCCTAGCGACGCGCAAGGGGTATTGCTGACGAAAAATCTTCCGGATCCAGTCTGACGCCTGGGGATATTCTAAGGTGAGGAATCTAACTAACGTGTTTCT
Organism: Triturus cristatus; assembly: GCF_964204655.1. Classification (NCBI taxonomy): domain Eukaryota; kingdom Metazoa; phylum Chordata; class Amphibia; order Caudata; family Salamandridae; genus Triturus; species Triturus cristatus. The sequence goes on from NC_140591.1 coordinate 521,936,440, forward strand.
TTCAGATAAAACAGTTCGCACATTGTAAAGATAAATGCCAAACCTTCCACGGTGAAGCAGGATAAAGTTTAAGGTGGCTCCCCCCGACTATATACTGTGGCAGAAAGAGGGAGGATGAATAACGGGGAGATGACATGAAGGCTGATGTCACGAGGGATGGACAAACTCGAACAGGCAACTAAGAAAACATGATAGTCAAGCTGTTCTCCGGGCTGGCTTTGGGCATGGGCGAGCTGGGCACAGGGCGCCTTGCTTCAGAAGGGCACAGTGAGCTTACATAGCAAACCGCTTTTAATCCATTTTAGGTCTCGCCCCTCGAAGGCTAAAGGCTTATAAAAAAACATCTTTTTCATTGGTTTCTGCTGTCTTTCACAAGCGATGGCTTTTCATTGGTGAATACATTAAGTAGTCCCTCCTTTTGGACTTTTGGACCCTCCCATGAGGACTGCCCCAGTTCCATGTGCTCCTACTTGTCAGTTTACGCAGAGAGCTACGAAAGCACTATTTTTTTTGTTGGACTGTCTCTGCGCAAGTGTTTTGTTTACTTCACTTGAGCAGCCTCAATTGCCTGCCCACTTAATATCTCTGTGCTGTTCACCACACCCCCTCAAACAACACAGCTTGCCTGCCCCCACCACCCCACTGACATCGCTGCTTTAAAAAAAAAATCAATTAGTATTTTTAGCGATGCGGCCAGTCCACCCCCACTTCTTCACAACACTGCTTGCCCACCCCCACCACCCCTCCGACATCGCTGCTTTAAAAAATAAATTAAATAAGTACATTTTAGCAAGGCCATGGGGACAGAAGTCATTTGCCTAGTTTCACAGGATGTTGAGTGGACGACGTGGCTCGAACAGATATCTCCAGCTCCCGAGTCGGCAGCTCTGACTGCTGCGCCCCATCCTGTCTCTCTGGGGATCAATGTTGGAGGCTCCCTTTGTTCGCCTCAAAGGTGCTGCTCTTATCTCAAAGGACTTGTTATTGTTTCTGTGCAGGTAAAGTCACCAGGCACAGGTAAGTGATATAACTTATTTCCTTTATATTTGATCAAAGAAAGTCTGCTCCAGCGACTCCATGTGTAAACAGATGTGTAAGAGGTTCTGCTCTAGCAAACCTATATTTGTATTGTCAAGGTTCTGCCCTAGCGGACCCATTTTAGGTAAGAGAGTGAGGTCCTGCTTTAGCGAACCCATTTGTGCCCAATATGAGATACTGCTTTAACAGTTCCATTTGGGTATGTGCTGTACATGCTTGAGATTGTACAGCACATGTGTTGCTGAATATCCGATTGGTTGCAGTCTCGTTGCTAGCTTGCATTTTAAAAATGCGTGCATTTTTAAAACGCAAGCTAACAAAAATCTCACTTCCAATAAAAAGAAATGGAAACGTATGCTCAGCTGCAATCTTTCTCTTTATAATTGCCTTAAGGGTGCAGTACCTTATGTGGCTAATAGAGGTCCCTTTACAACTCCACAGGGACACCTAGTAACAGCCTGTGGTACTGCACCCTTTTCTTGCTTCGTGAATTTTATTTGATTACTTATGCTACTTCTGGGATATTTTTTGTAAAAAAAAAAAATAATCAATCAAACATCATTTGCAACGCAACAGCTCAAACTTTCACTAATGCTAACCTATTGCATTGTAAATGCTTGTTTTTTTATATTTTATTGCAGGCCGCCTGTGTCCCTACAATGGCCTACAACCTCCAATTTGGAACAGAGGTTCAGAAAGAGTGCCAATATGCTTTTGTCCATGGCGCTATCTGAGCAAACGCCAGCCCTAGCTGTCCTGGTTTGATTAATTGGGTACAAACATGCTGCAATTTAAGGTAGGTGAAGGGTAAAGCAGTGTTTTAGGGCAGGCAAAAAAAGTGGGGTTCTCTAAACGGGCTGTGATCTAAGGAGACCAACTAAGAATCATTCATAAGGGTTGTAGCCTCTGTTACTAATGGCGTGTCCTCCTATATGTGGCTTAGAATCACACTGGCTTCCTTCTCTACCTTTTGCTCCCCTTCCCGAACATATGCTTCCTAGTCGTCAACCTCTTGTTCCTTCTCCTTTTTATTCTCCTCTTAGTTCTTCTCTGCCTCCTGGCTTCGCCAGGCTCTACTTTGCTTTCTTACTGGTGCCCCTCCTTGTCCTGACACTGGTACGGTCCTCCTTGGCCTGTTCCTAGTCATCCTGGTCTTGGTCCTTCTGCCCATTGTCCAGTGTTCCTTATCCTTCTAATACTGCTCCTTTCGGTCTTTCTGGTGGTTTTGATCTTCCTAGTTCAAGTCCTCTTGCTCCTACGGGTCTCGGTCCTGTTGCCCTCCTGGCCTTGGACCTCCTAGTTTTTGTTTTTCTTATTTATTGACTAAATAAGAGACTTCTGCATACTGACCTCTCAAATTTCCCAGGTCTATGCATTAATTAGGGTGACCAGATTTCCAGACCAAAAAACACAGGACAACCATAGGCCTAGAAATAGCAGTATATTCTGGCACTACTGTGGTCTTTGAAGGATTACAATAAAAAAAATATGCAGGATATATATATATGTATAATTAATGCACAAACTTTGTTGTATGTCATTTAAAGACTCCCTCCCCATGCTTTGTTGCAAGGGCAGGCTTGTGATCCCTGCCTTGGTTGATGGGCTTTGTAGACACTGATTCACCCCTAATTAATTCGTACTGTGCTGTGTGAATGACACCAGGCAGCACAGCAGGAGACACTTACAAAGTAAACTCTGTATGTTCTGTGATGAGAAGGAAGGTGTAGGCGTAAGCTTGCACAGCACTGTGAAACAGTGCATGCTCACCCGACCCTCTCTCTAAAATCGGGACATGTATTCATTATTCCAAAATGTGTCGGGACCGTCCTTGAAAACAAGGACAGTCCGGGCAAATCCGGGACATCTGGTCACCCTACCATGCGTGCATAAAATCAGAACTACAAGTCTCAGAATGCAAAGCAAAAACCTGGACAGGATGACATACTCGCGTGTGGATCTGGGAAACTCGAGCCCTCTATGCATAGATAGCACTGGCCGATTCTCAGCCCGGCAGAAATAATCTGCTAAACAGTAGGGTTTCAGTACCTACACAGATCTGTCTATATCCAGCAAGTTTTAGGGTTATAATAGAGTCAATCTATCTCTTCTGAAAGCGCATTAACCACCAGAAAATCGCATATCACAGCATGTTAATGTGCCTGCTTCAGCACACAGCATGTTATATGTGGGTCGCAGCTTTGTGTTTTAGGTAAGATAGATCAGTGGGATACTGATTTTGTTGCAAAGGTCCTTGTGATCTCACGCAGGTAATTTTCTAATCTTGGTAAAATACTTAAATAAATAATGCGGCTGCTTCAAATATGTCAATGTAAGCCGCAAAGAATACATTTTAAACACTGCATATTTTCAAGCAATTTTTCATTGTGGATACAATTAATTCCCTGAGGTAGTATTTGTGAGAAGTTGGCCTGATGTATGATGTCACTAGTTCTAGTGTACACCTTATATCAGTCCAAACAACCCTTATGGTGATTGGTTGTAAAGTCAACCTTATAGACCAGCTATCCTAGTGGTAGCATGGACAAGAGCAGTCTTAGGCTAAGCTCTGAATAGCATGTGAAGCCAGCTGTGATACCATATATAATCCCTTGAATACCAAATGAAAGGACACCACAACAGATATATATATAAAATAAAGTGTATTTATTCTAGTCAAACCCTCAGCACTCTTTATGAGATTCGAGGTAAGTACAACACAGTCTTATTTAAGCATACATTAAGTCACCCAGGTAAGTAATACAGTTAGGCCCTAGGGGCCACGCAAACCATATACTAAAGAAGTGGTACAAGGACCACTGTCACGGAAATAGAATAGGCCTAGGCCTAGGGAATCACTGGGGCTACACTACACTACACTACCAACAGTTAGGAAGTGGGAGGCCCACGGGATTCAGGTGCAGAGTGGAAACACTCACGCGTAAAGCGTATAATCGATAGAAATAGTACAGTTCTGAAATAAGAAGTTTTAGGACACTTCTGGAGTAGCTAGAAAGTCGAGACTCGGAAACTAGACCCTAGGATAGTCACTACCCTTGTGAGCACCGAAGTACCCAAGTTACCTAGCCCACGGGCTGCGGGTGCATAGGTGTGAACTTGCGTCGGGTTTCGTCGTGGACTTCTATGGATGCCTGAAGGAAAGTTGCTGACAGGCAGTCAGTGCAGAGTGTCCGGTGGATCCCAAGGCCGGGATCAAGAAGGAAGGGTACCTGCAAGCAGAAGGGACAGAGTCAAGGTCACAAGCCAGTGACCACGTGGAACCAGGAAGGAACCAGGCGATGTCGTGAAGATTGCAGGTGAAGAGGTGAAGCTTGTCGCAGCAGCCACGGGTACCAGGAGACGTCGAGGACGACCAGGAGGCGAGCTGTCCCACAAAGGCTCTTGCTGTCGGCGGCGTCGAAGTCGAACTAGGACTCACCAAGCCTTGGCAAGCGGAACCCACGAAGAATGGAGGACTTGCTTCTGGTGCAGACCAGGAAGGTCTGGGGTGCTTCTCTTTTGCAGAGGAGCGGGAGCCAGTCTGGAGAAGCCAAACCAGCAGTGAAGATTCAAAGGTGTGTCGTCGCAAAGGCCGCTAGCCAACGGGCAAGCAACCGGACAGACGCGGCAAGCAGGGAAATGCAGAAGGGCCCCACGCAGGACTCGTGGAGTGTGGGGGGCTGATCTTCGGTGCAGATGGTGCTTGGGGTTAGGGCTTCTCAATCCCCGGTGCACAACTTCGAGGGTACCTCAGAAGCTGCGCTGGAAGATACTCGCCACTTTTCCCAGGTAGCCGGTCCCACGTCTCTCGTCGCCTCCACGGATCTCAGCTTGGATGTGGATCAGGGTCGGAGAAGTCTGGAAGTCACGGCTCTGGTCGGGCTCTGCCGTCGGTCCCTCGTAGAACTTCAGCAAAGCAAAGGGTAAGTCTCTTGATGGTGCCTGTTTGCACAGGGTAGCCACTCCTTGGCCACAAGGGAGATTCTTCAGTCTTCTTCTTTCGTCGAAGGTCCAGAGTTTCTGTTCAAGTTGCTGGTTCAGGATAATCTAATCTCCTGGGGCCCAGCTACCACCCTTATACTAATGTGGGGGGCTGGGTTGCCTGCTAGGTCACGCCTTATGGGTGGGACTTGGGAGGGGGGTGGTTACACCCCCTTCCCTTTGTCCAGTTTTGCGCCAGGACTGGGGCTGGTGTGCCCCAGCACCGGTTTGAACTGGACTATGCATGGGACACCTTGTGTGCCCCAGGCAGTGTCTCGTTTCTTTCATCCCTCCCTGCCCCAATACACTAAGGCCTGTCTGGGGTGGTGCTCGCACCTCCCAAGGCAGAAAACCTATTGTCCAAACCTCCCGTGCCAGGAGCAGGAGGTCAGACTTGTGTCGTGGCAGCAGCATCCATTTTGTGATGCTGGGGCTCTGGTTAACTTTAACCGGGTAAGTAGGTTTCAACAGGTCTTCTCCCTCTAGAAGGGAGGGATAATATCCTCATCCCCAGAAATGGGATGGGGGTATTATTCCAAAGTGTTTTGATAAAGCCAAACCATAGTTACCATAACCGTTTAAGATTATAAGGCACTTTAAGAGTATATGGTAGGCTATATCATAGAACAGCTGCAAGGACATGGTTCCGAAAGCTGCAGACAGGCTCAGCTCATGCTAGAGCACCATCTCACATGTTACCAAGCACTCTGCCTCCAGGATTGTTAAGGCCTGCCATAGGAGTGGCTGATAGGTACACGTGTCTATATATAAGGTAGGTATAGGAATACTACACCTAAGCAAGGGGTGATTACACGACCTTGCCCCAGCTGAGTGATCAGCCAGTTGTGTCATAATGGCAGGCCAGGCCAGGGGTGGCATAATACATGCTGCAGCCCCTGGTAGGCCTAGGATACACCTATGCCCTGGGTACCTAAGGTACACTGTACAGGGGCCAATAAGGTGACCCGATCCAAATGGGTTATGCACCTAAAGTACATAGTATTAATTTAGAGAGAGAACAGCAGGGCTGTGGGTCTGATTAGCAGGCCCACAGCCACATCTAAGTCGAAAACCAGTAAAGCAAAAGCAAAAAGTGGGGGTGAACATAGAAAGCAGACCCTACTCTCCTACAGTATTTAACACTTGTTATTAATTGCCAAAATTACGTTTTTTGTGTTTTATGTATGTCCTGAATACTCAAACTATGGCTGAGCGCCGTTTGCGGCCCTCCTGATCTTTACGTGCAGGTCCCCAGGTGAAAACCAGCACAGGGCTGCTGCTTATTTGACTGCAACTAACATACAGAAAGCTGGTAAACCGGAAAACATTTATTTACACATTAACTGAGGTAAAGGAAAGGAAGGTAAGGTGGTGTCCTGCACCACTTATCTTTAGGAACACCTTCATTTTTACAGACATTGTGCAACACATATGTAAAAACATGATAAAGTTGCTTTTAAATCCTAAAAAGTGTATTTCAAACCCGCAGAAGTGTTTCACCTTAGTACATCAGATTATATCACAGCACTGAGAGGCATTTATGAAAATGCCAAACATTAACTTGGAAACATTCATTCCACTCCCCTACTCTGATAACAATGCCATTAGGCAAGTCATTTGTAATGTGCACCTTCTGGTGACCTCGGATGTTATTTTATATGGAAAAACATAGTTTATTACACAGGAGAAGGTTTCATACTGCACACATCCAGAACTCATGTGTTTCAAGGTGCTCTCATATGTGATAATGGCAAAAAAGGAAGCAAATGAAGTAAAACAATTGCCTAGGATCACACAATTTGATCAAGTGGGGAAGATAGTAATGATCCCACGTTTTCAAATCATGCATTTCAGCCACGAGCTGGTTCTCTCTTTCGCTCTCATTTTACATGAACAGTTAATGCGTTGTCTTTAATTCTTGTCGCTGTGGTTACAGCGTGGTTGGCAGACAGACGCCACATGAAGGCTTGGCTTGTTTTGGGCTTGGGGATCCAAGAGTACTGGCTTAAATCTGCGGTGGCTGGCCCACCTCTTTCACATAATGCTAATTAAGGGGACAAAGAAATAGCATGGATATTATTTGGCTATCATCAAACAATTTGGTGAAGCAGGAATCGGAAAACACCAATGTAGGGAATGTGAGATCATTGGCCTCTCACTCTCATGAAGTATTTTCTTTGATTTCTGATGAGAATCCAGACATCTTTTTTTTTACTGAGACTTGGCTTCATGACCAATCAATGGCGGTTATAAATCTAGCTCTCCCAGTGGGATATAGTATGCACTCGCTCCATCGTCACGCTAGGGGCGGCGGCATTGCGGTTGCAGTTAAAACCTGCTATCTGTGTGCCTGGAATCCGACCACTATAGCTGGATGTGAGAGCGCGCATTTTAACATAACTGTAAATCCTCATTTTACCTTCTCAGGATTATTAATTTACAGGCCTCCTGGTCCCGAGAGCGCTTTCCGTCTGAGTCTTCTGGAGGTGGTCTCCTCTATTGTCATGAAAACAGCCAATTTTACGATCATTGGAGATCTTAACTTGCATATGGATGCGCCATTTTCCAATTCGGTGCACAGTTTTTTGGCTGATCTGGAAGCTTTTCATTTATTCCAATTGGTAGAATCACCTACTCATACTGGTGGACACTTGCTTGACCCCTTTGTGACGAATATCTCGACTAATATTTCAGTGCTCCAGCCCAAGCCTATGGCCTGGACCGATCATTATCTGATCGAAGCTCGCATTGTCACTAATATTCCTCCCCCTAGGAATAATACTCCTGATGTTCTCAAACGTCCCTGGAGAAACCTGAACCTAGAGCATTTTCACCATCTTTTGATGAAGCACCATCCTCTTCCTCCTAAAGAAGTCTCTCTTGGTTACGACAGCTTCTGTAAGTGGTTGGACCACTTATTGGATATTCTCATACCTGCTAGGTGGAGTAAGACTAGATCTAGCCCCTCCAGTCCTTGGTACAATGAATCCCTTAAGCTGATGAAATCTTCTTGTAAAAAGGCGGAACGCGCATGGCACAGAACCTATGATGCTGACCTTAAATCAGCATATAGGACCTGCACCAGATCGTACCATCGGGCCATATGTACAGCTAGGGCAGCCTTCTACTCCCAAGAGATTAAGAACAGCACAAACCCGACTAAGGTTATCTTTAGGGTTTGTAAAGACCTCACTAGCAGAAAGATTGCCACCACTATGCCAGCTTCTATGGCCCATTGTGAGGATTTAGCCTCGTTCTTTGTTGGAAAGGTCGATGCCATCTACAGGTCATTCTCACATCTTTCCGTCACTGAGAATATCAGAGCCCCATTGACCTCCAAGCGGCTACAGGTTATTCCCAGCCCTACCCAAGAGGAGTTTAAAGCCTTGACAATTAAAGTTAAATCTGGGTCACCCGATGACCCCATGAGGCCTATTCAGTTTCGGGAATGTGCTGAGTGTTGTTTTCCGGCTATGCATAGCCTTATCAATCTCTCTTTTAGCACTGGCAGTCTTCCCACGGCTTGAAAGCAGGCGACCGTCATACCTATTCTCAAAAAACCCTCCCTTGACCCTGCAAAATTAGAACACTACCGTCCCATTTCCCTCCTCCCGTGGATGGCTAAATTAGCTGAGGCTCACGTGAATTGCATTCTCTCCTCTAACCTGCAGGAAGCCAACATATTGGATAAATCTCAGAATGGTTTTCGCGCGGGCCACAGCACTGAGACTGCTCTTCTGGTGGTGGTGGAGCATATTAGGAAACTGCTGGACCGGGGTCAGACGGCGGCACTGATCCTATTGGATCTCAGTGCCGCCTTTGACACGGTCTCCCACCACATCCTTTTGCAGCGTCTTGGGGAAGCAGGAGTTGGAGAGATGGCCCTTGAATGGTTTCGCTCCTTTCTCACGGATCGAACCTTCAAGGTATCCTTACCGCCCTATGTCTCTGCCCCTCGTCCCATTCCTCAGGGTGTTCCGCAGGGTTCGGCTCTCAGCCCTACCTTATTCAATATATATGTTCAGCCACTGGCGGAGGTAGCCCGTAGTTTTGGTCTCACCATGGTGTCATACGCCGATGACACGCAGCTGGCGGTGGCACTTAATGGTGACTCCACTATGGATGCCTCGACCTTTCAGTTAGCTCTTAAGGCAGTGGCTGGCTGGTTGGCGGAAAATAGACTCCAACTCAACGCCTCCAAGACCAAGGTTATCATCTTTGGTGAGGATACCGGGCTATGGGGAGACAATTGGTGGCCATTGGAGGTGGGTCCTGTTCCCATTCCTGTAGCTGAAGTCAGAAATCTGGGTGTATGGATTGACGATAAACTTTCTTTCACCCCCCATACCAAACGTGTAGCTGGCACCTGTTTTGGTGCCTTGCAGTGCCTTCGGCCCATTTTTAAATTTTTCGACGCAGACACCAGACAGATCATTGTACAAGCACTGGTTCTTACCAGACTGGATTATGCCAGCTCTCTGCTTCTGGGTGTTAATCAGGCAAAACTAGCCCGCCTTCAGCGGGTACAAAATGCTGCGGCCAGAATGCTGGTCGGTTTTCCTAGGTTTGCTTCTGTTCGTCATACCATCCAAGACCTCCACTGGTTACCAGTAGGCCAGAGAATCAGGTTTAAAGCACTCTGTGTAACTTTTAAAATTCTCAAGTTAGCTTCTCCTCCCATTCTCACCCAGACTATTCTCCATTATGTTCCTTCTAGATCCCTCCGATCTGCAGGGTCCAATTTAGCTATCGTTCCGCGTTTTAAGAAAGCGCGTATAGGTGGTCGTTCCTTTTCGGTGTTGGCAGCCACCCTTTGGAACTCACTGCCTGCCTCTCTTCGTGCTATTCCGGACTTGCTTCTCTTCAGGAAGTCTTTGAAAACCTTCCTATTCTCTAAAGCCTAGTCTTTTCCGCTGTAGTTATTGCTGTGGTGTTGTGTTTTCCATCTCCAAAGCGCCAGGACGCCTCTTTGCTGCGGCAGCTGTGCGCTATACAAATTTAAATAACATAACATAATTTCAATATTTACAATTTTCTCACTATATCATATTTTAGTGAGTGGATTATGAGACTAAGTGTCCCCCCTCCCATGGGTAAAATCACATGATTGTTGGGTTACAGTCTTGTTTTCTTATCACATACTTCCGATCAGTGTTTTTTGTTTAATTTAAGTGTTTTCTATTTCCGTTTAAAAAAACCTAGAAGGAGCAGAGAAAGATCTTGAGTAATCACTTTCTCAACAGCACACACATTTGTTACTAGGGGAGCCCGAGATTAACCAAAAACAGACCTTCTGGTTCCATAGTTTCCATCTTACTCATTACACAACTTGACACTGCTCAGTCTGGTTTTGGACCCATCCACAGCAAGGACACTGCCTTCATCGCTAATCACGGTTGACATCCGCATGACTTTGGAAAGGGGTGGCACAGCAGCCATCATCCTCTGGGCCTCTCAGCAGCATTTGGCACAGTCTCCCACCCAATGCCTACAGAACATTGGAATACAAGGGCACACATGCTGATTGATCTGTTCCTTCCTGACTGGAAGGACCCAGTCAGTCAGCCTGGCTGCGTACACCTTGGACACCCGCAGCCTCATTTGCCAAATTCTGTAAGGATCCTCCCTGAGCCCAACCCTCTTCAACGGATATATGATCCCTCTAGCCAGCATCCTCCACTACATCAATGTCCTCTCCTATGCTGACGTCAAGTAACTTTGCTCTCCCTCATGGACAATACGTCCAGTACCCGGATCAAATTTAATGACTGAAATCGCCCACTGGATAAAGACCAACTGTCTAAAGCTCAACACCGACGAGACCAAAATTGTGATCTTTCAAAAGAGCACATCAGCGTAGGACTCCCCTTGATCGCCAACAAAGCTAGAACCAACAACCCACTCAACACCCATTCGTCAATTTACATCATTTTATCATCAACACCAAACTTGACATGACCGCCCAAGTCAATGCCATAACAGCCTCCTGCTTTCATACCCTGATTATGCTGATTAGGCTTTTCAAATGGCACCCAATCAGCACCCGGAAAACAGTCACACACAACCTGGTCATAAGCAAGCTGGATTACAGGAACACACTCCATGCCAGGATCAACAAAAAACTCACTAGAAGGTGGCAGACCAATCAGAACTCCATGGCCATAATCACTCTCTAACAATTCAAACTCCTCACCCACACTTTCAAGGCACTGCATAACACTGGCCCAGAATACCACAACAATCACATCTGCTTTCTAAAACCTTCTAGACACCACCACTCACCTAACTCCTACTTGCACACATCCCACGCATAAGGAAAAAAACAGATCCGGCGGGCAAGTATTCTCCTACATCGCTCCTAAAGCGCCAAATTACCTGCCTCCTCCTCACTTCTTGAATTCCGCAAGAAGCTGAAGACCTGGGTCTTTGAGTAGTCCCACTAGACCCTAGGTGTGGCTCGACAAAGACCTGCTTAGCGCCAGGATACTCTTCCGGGTGACAATGCGCTCTACAAATCTGCATAACATCACATAATAAATGGGGTGTGAGTGGTTCTTATGGTGAGACTCAGGGCCTACCCTTACCAAGAAATGCCACTTTGCTGTGGAACCTGCCCTTACTTTACACAGAGCGTTCACAACCAGCATATTTTGGCAAAGATGTAAAGCCAAGAATAAACTTTAAGTCTCATAGTGGCATTGCTGAAACTTTCCCACTGTCCCATATCTAGAGGTGGGGGTTGGATGTTGCGTATTTGTGTCTGTCTACCTCAGTTATTGCACCCCTTGGAAGTGGTGGTGGTGGGGGAGGGCAGTCTTTGTCAAGAATTGTTATAGCACTTTTTACAGCACTTGCTACCTTAACAGTTTTTAAGCACTCCTAATGTTTACAAATAAGAGATCGTGAGGCCTAAGATCCTATTCAATTCCAGTTCAATAATCGTTGGCAAAGGTAGCTATAGCAAGCAGAGAAGGCTTACCCCAGGGTGCGTAAGAGGGATTGCAACTCAGATAGAACATAACACAATTTTGCCAAATCTATGACCCTTCTAGAGACTAGAGGCTTAATTTATAGGGGAGAATGGAATGAAACCCTCAAAATACCTCCATGACTCACTGTCCACACCATGTACATGCTTTGCTTCACCTGTCGCAAACTTCCTCCCACCCTCCACCACCAGAACCCCACTATGTTGGCATCAATGCAGCCCTCAATCACACTACAGATCATACTTCCACACTATGGGTGTATCTGGTGACTTAAACCAAGAGGGTTGGTCAGGTAAACACAGAAAGGCCAAACAGTTAAGTTCTCACCGTACCAAACGCAAGGCCTTGCTGGGCTAACAAAATAAACAAAAGAACATCAGAAAGTTTGGCTTGCAAGGGGTCAGAGTTTCAGGCATCACACCAGGCAAGAATGACATCAACCACCTTGGAGGTGAAGGTTGTGGATACTCAGATGCAGAACCCTCCCCTGCTACTGAGACAGGAATCAGAAGGTTCTCCCGAAGCGGAAGGTTAATAGGAGGTCGAATGCTCTGGCTAAAAGCTCTGGGTACCACACTCTTCTGGCCCAGTCCAGAAATATGAAAATGATTTGGCCCGGGTTGTCTTGATCTTCCTCATAACTAGGGGCAGGAGAGCTAAAAATGCATACGAGTCTTTCCTTCCACTCCCGATTGAACTCATCTCCTAACAAGTGCCTGTCTTTGAGGTAACTCCTGCACGCAGAATTGTTGACGTACGAGTTACTTACCTTCGGTAACGATGTATCTGGTAGAGAAGATTCTAGCCACAGACTCCTTCACGTAGAATTATCCCCAGGCGTGACACTGGATCCGGAAAACTTTCTTGCCCAGCATCCCTGCGCACCGGGGGGACGGCATCACACGACTCCGCCCAGGCGTCATCCGTGCATGTGACGTCAGTGAGGTCACATAAGTCCCACCCCGGCGCGCCTACGTCAGTTTTCTTCGGAGAACTTTTCCGCGCCACAACGCAGAGCCGGCAGACAAAACTTTGAGGGTATAGGAACAGTGTGCGAAAGAACAAAAAAAGGGTGGTGAGGAACAACTCCATAAAGAGCAGCGCCCGGCACTGCAGTACCCAAAAGCAGGGAAAGAATAAGGAATAGAGCAGCAGCCCTGCCAGTACAGAGACAGCCCCCCCGGAGATAAGGGACATATGTAAAAATGTCACGATAACATGCAACAGGACTACGACCCCAACCACAGACAAGGAAGGGGAACCAGTCGGGGACACACAGGGAACGACAAAACTCTAAGACATCCCAAACACAGAGTGTGACAACTCCCATCAGGAACAAGGGCAGAGGCACAGCCAAAAGACCCCAACCTCAAGGATCGCAAAGAGCCAGAAGCACCAACAAACCTATCCTCCCATGTGACCACGGGGAGAAAAAAGGGACAGCCTGACAGAAATAGGGAAAGAATGTACTCAGAGAAGAGACAGCCACCAACAGGGAAGCGAGTGCAAAAGACCAAATCACAAGCCCTCGCATAACGGGGAGGAAGGGCGGGCCGTGAAGGAATCTACGGCTAGAATCGTCTCTACCAGATACATTGTTACCGAAGGTAAGTAACATGTACATCTGATAGAGACTATTAGCCGCAGATTCCTTCACGTAGAATAGATACCCTAGCCATACCCAAAGGGAAGGAGGGTCTGCGAGAGGACCCCACCCACCGGGGCATAACAGAGGGCCGCACGGGGGCTGAGTCCGAAAACAGGACGAGGAGCCCCATCCCACAGGCAAAGGAAAAAGAAGAAGACAAGAAGATAGCCTGCCCTCACTCAGCAGAGGAAATAAGGCAAGGCGCAAAGAGGCCAAACACTCCACGCCCACGGGAGGCAACAAAACCGCCGCCCAAGGCAAGGAAAGGAGCACCGAAGGAGAAGAGCAACCTAGAGACTCCAAGGAGAAGAGGCAGAGCAAAGGTAATCCCAGACAGGATGGTGCCAGCAGCAAGAAGCAGGCAGAAACCAAAAAGGGGAACTCAACGTCACCCAAGAAGAATCGTCCAATGCCCCGCAGGGACAAACTGCACCCGCAAGAGGGTCCAGAAGCCAGGGACCATCCCCCCCACAGGGAGAAGAGGTAAAACCGAGTGCAAGGCCCACTGGAAACAGCAGAAAAGGCAGGATGACAGTCCCACTAAAGCCCCAAGAAGGCACAACGGAGCAGAAAGAACAAGAGGGCGGCACTGGCTAGCTCTGCCAGACGCCAGGGACACCACAGAAACACTCAAGCAAAAAGGCGAAGAAGGTTGCATCCGCAACATACCATAACGCCACGAAGAGCAGAAGCCCGCAGGCGACCACAACTCCCCAGCACATACCAGGGCTTTATAACAGCCAACCCCGCCCCACATAGGGCATGTCATATCCCAAGACATTGGAACCTCTTAGGAAGAAACTTCCGCAGCAGAGGGCAACAAAAAAGACCTGCGGCAAAAAAAAACGCAGGAGGCCGATCAAGCAGCTAGAGAGGAATCGCAGAAGGCCCAATCTCAGGCCCAGCATGGTTTAAAAAAACCCAAAGGAAAAACACACAGTCAAAAAGGGCTGGCCAACAGAACCACAACCTCAGCCAGACAACCTGGGCGACCTGCCCCAACGGAAGAACAGCTCCAAGAACCAGATCAACACGCAGGTCACTGAGGAGGAGAAGAAGGAGGAGAAGAAGGAGGAGGAGGAGGCGGAGGTGGAGGATGAAGCCCCGCCAAGAACCTCTGGATGGCTGAGTCCGCAGGGGCATGGAAGAAAAGAGCACCATCGAAGTGAAGGTCCACCAGCCGTTCTCGAACATTCTCCGGGAACACACTGTCCCGAAGTCAGGCATGGCGACGAAGGGCAACCGAAGAAGCCATGGCACGGCCCAGCACCTCCGAGATGTCCAAAGCGGAGCGAAGGATAAACACCGCCAGCTCCCGACCATCCAAGACATGGTGTCTCAAATTCACACAGGCACCCTCCTGAGAAGCGGCAGACATAAGGTACTCCGCCGAGTCCCACAAGCAAGAAGTGGCCCTAGCCAAAACACGCAGTGTGTTAAGGGCCCGTAGAGGCAAACCTGGTTGAGGCAAACATATTGCACCCCAAGGAGTCCAGCCAGCGGGCCTCCCGTGACGGGGGCGACAACAGCAGCGGAAAAGCAGGAAAGGCAGACTGCAAAAGGAGGCCTCTGGTTGAAGGGTGAAGAGAAAGGCACACCGGATCACGCTGTGCCGGATGGTGGCGGTGCAGAAGGTGCTGGGGCACCAGGTCCCCCGTGGCGGGATGGCCCCAAGTCCACAAGAGAGTGGAGTGAACCCTCGAAGGGAAGCAACAGTTCCCTACCACCAGAGCCCTGATGGAGAACCTCCAGAGATGATCTGCGGGGGAATGGGCAGCTGGATCACCCATGCGCAAAATTGCCACAGCCGTGGTAACAGCGCTGGCGAAAGCCGCACCTGCCTCCGTAGGGCCCCGCAAAGAGGAATGCCGCTCCTTGTTAGGTGACGGCTGCAATCTAAGGCGGCCATCCCCCAAGCCAACCGGGGAAAGGAAGGGCCAAGGCCAAAAGGAAGGAAGAGGGACCGTAGAGTGGGGGACTTGCGGCTCCTCCGGGGAAGACCGCGGTCGTGGAGATCGAGAGGAGACGCCTTTAGACGACGTCGGGGAAAAAGCCACGACACAGCGGCACGTTTCCTGCGAGGATGACACCAGCAACCGCCGAACCTCAGGAGAAGAGGAGGCGTCTGAAGACGAGTCAACGACCCGACCGGCGCCGAAGAGTCAGCAACCTGAGGCAGGACACCGTCGCCGACCGGCGCCGCAGGAGACCGGAGCTGGACCGAGCCGGGGTGGCGAAGGTTCCGGCGCCGGCCAGACCTCCGACGAGGTAGCCGCCTGCGTGACCCAAGCCCCGGCGCCGTGGTCTGAAGGAGGGACCCCCAAAGGGTCCCACCCCAACGGCACCACATCCTCCGAGCCTGGATCTGAACCAGTCGGCGCCGGAGCCGTCGGCGACGCCGCGGAGGGCCCCGCACACTGCAAGGGATCCGCTGACGTCCCAGAAGCGGAAGGAGGAGGAGTAGAAGCCAGCGAGGCCTGCAAAGCCAATGCATATGTCTCCATCTGGGCTCTGGTCGCCCCCACGCCGGGAAACGGCGGATAAGGGGACGACATGCGGGGCTGCACCACCCGCGGAGAGCCCACGCCCCCGACAGGCCGGAACCCGACCCTCGGGGACAAACTGCAACACTTACCAAGAGGTGAGTAACGCACTTGCGACCTGGGAGAAGATCGAAGCCTGCGAGGGAAGCCGCGGGTCCGGGCGAGATGACGACGTCGACCTGGACACACGAGCCGAAAGACGTTTCATCTGGCGCTCACGCCAGGACTTCGGCTTCATCTGCTGGCACGCATCACAATCAGTGTAGTCGTGGTGCTCCCCCAAACACCACATACTGATGGGGTGAGGATCCGTCGCAGACATGAGGCGGCCACACGACGAACAAGTTTTAAAGCCCGAAGGCATTCGCACACTATTCCCACACACGCAGCAATAGCATAAAGGAAAGGCCTACACAGGCCCAGAGCACAAACCGGATCCGCGTTGCATGCGGAAAAGGAAAAAAACTGACATAGGCGCGCCGGGGTGGGACTTATGTGACCTCGCTGACGTCACGTGCGCGGACTACGCCTGGGCGGAGTAGAGTGATGCCGTCCCCCCGGCGCGCAGGGATGCTGGGCAAGAAAGATTTCCGGATCCAGTCTCACGCCTGGGGATAATTCTACGTGAAGGAATCTAAGGCTAGTAGTCTCTATCAGATACTCTGCGTTAGATGGTGGCGAACAGATCCATCCAGGGTGAGCCCATTGCTCAAAAACACTTGGGGAATATGTTGTCTGCCAAACAGCATCTGCTCAGATTGTCAACTTTGGCACTTAGAGACTATGCCAGGTAGTTGGCAACCAGGGAGATGTTATGCTGCTCCAGCCACCTCCAGAGACATGATGCATCTTAACACAGGACTCCAGGATCCCTCTCTGCCCTGCTTGTTGATCATCACATGGTGGTGGTGTTGTTCATGAGAACCTGCACCAGCATCCCACTGATGGATGGAAGGAAGCCTTAAAACTCCAGAAGAGTGATATGGAGCTGGCACTCTGCCAGAGACCTCTTATCTCCACCTCTTCCAATTGGCTCCCTCTAATCCGGCAGTGACATCTCTGTCACCAAAGTGAACTCTGGGTGGGGGGAGAGAATGGATAGTCGCAGGTCAAAGTGGCATTCGCCAGTCACAAATGCCAATTCTTCAAGATCTAAGTTGAGTCAGAGCAGCATCCCTGGTGCGGGCCCACTATGATCTGATGTCCATCTGCAAAGCCTGCATGTGCCATCTGGCATTCAGGATGAAAAGAACGCAAAAGGTCAGGAAACCATGAGGCTTCAGATCCATCATCAACGAAATGCAGGATTAATCCCCAAACATCGGGATCATAACCTGAATATTCCAGACTAGCAATGGCGGAGGAAAATTCCTGAATGCCACTGTGTCTATAATTGCTTCAATGAATGGATGCTTCTCCTTTTTTGTGGGACTTGGGCTCATTGATGGTGAGAGCAACCTATTTTAGGAACTCAGCCCTTGCACAAAGGTAGTCCACAACTGACTCCCGTAAGCTCGGCTGCAGCAGACAGTCATCGAGGTAAAGGAAAATGTATACTTTCGACCTCAAAAGATGACCACTGATCACTGCGGTCACCTTTTTTTAACTTTTGAGGGGCTGAGATAAAGCTAAATAGAAGTACAGCGAATTGAAAGTGTTCCAAACCAATCATGAAAAGCAGGATGGGAAAATGGAAATGAGTCCTGCAGGTCTGAAGATGCCATCCAGTCTACAGAATCCAACGCGAACAGGATCTGAACCAGAGTAACTCAGTGAACCTGCCCTTCCTCAGACACGGGGGATGTCAAAAATAGGCCTGAAGCACCCGTTCTCCTCCACAATGAGAAAGGTGCACAAGTAGCATCCTCCTCCCTACACTGAGTCCAGCACCCGTTGATGGCACTCTTGAACAAAAGAAGTTGACTTTCTGCATAAGAATTGAGAAGAGTTTCCTTCTAAAATGCTCTAATGTGATGGGAACGTGGAATGGGTGAAAAATCGCTGCTGAACATAGGCCCTTTGAACAATCTGTAGGACTCGTTTATCACATGTGATGGATCTGCAGCCAGGACGGAAATGCCAAATTCTGTTTCTGAATAGCCAGGCATGAGCCTGAGAGGCCAAACTAAAATTGTGTGGTAGCTGCTGCAGCAGGGGAGGAAAAACTGGATGAATGCTGTCCCTACTGGGAAAAATGGTTTATGTTGGTGCCGCATTCGTGTCAGAAACAGGACTGAGTTGGTTGCTTAGGTATATAGACTGAGAGGGCTGGCACGGTCTGTCAAGCTAGCCAATTTAACAGCCTCTAAATTTTCTGGACAGAAGGGGAAATTGCTTAGCTGACATCAATAGCACAAGGGATCGTGCTGTGACATGCCCCACTAGACACCAGGGATGGTTTTTCCTTTTTTTAAAAAAGGAAGCAACCCCTTGGGCAAGGGTCACTTCCAGGGGGCCATTTTATTTTGTAATGGGAATTCTGCCCCCCCCAGGGCCCGTTTTTTGGCCTTTCTGCCCCCAGAGAGGGGGGGGGGGGCAGAAACCCCCACTAGACACCAGGGAATTATTTTAAATAAAACATGGAAGCGACCCCTTGGGCAAGGGTCGCTTCCAGGGGACAATTTTCTGTTTTAATGTGTATTCTGCCCCCCCGGGGGCAGATCAGCATTTTTATTGGGCCTTTCTGCCCCCGGGGGGGGGGCAGAAAACCCCACTAGACACCAGGGACTAATTTTAAAAATGATATGACCTTACTTACCGTACGTTACCCCTTGGGCAACGGTCGCTGCTAGGGGGCATATTGTTTTTGTATGCGTATTCTGCCCCCCCCGGGACAGATTAGCTTATTTTGGTGCCCTTTCTGCCTCCGGGAGGGGCAGAAAACCCCACTAGGCACCAGGGATTTTCTTTTGTGAGTAATGTAAGCGACGTGTTTGCTTCCTGGGGACAGATCTGATCTTTTTTTTGCCTTTCTGCCCTAGGCGGGAGGGGGGAGACAGAAAACCCTACTAGGCACTGGGGATTAATTACTTTTGCAAGTCGGTATATTTCTGTATGCTGTTTTCTGCTGTTTTCTGCCCCACCTGAGGGGCTCTAACCGTAAAGGTTTCCCAAAAGAACTTGTTTGTCAAAAGCTTGTGCGGGGACAGTGCAGTGCATTGTGTTGCGTTGCAAGGAGCTTCTAGCTGTGAAGGTTTCAGACAGGAGAGATATCTACATGCTGACTACCATCCATGATGAAAGCACTGCACCTGTGACTGTTTGGGGTCAGGTTGCTGAAGCGCGCAAACCTGTGTGCATTTTAAACTATAATAGGCACATGGGTGGTGTTGACAGAGTAGATCAGAGGTTGGAACCTTACGCTGCTCTTCGTAAGGCTTACATTTGGTACAAGAAGTTGGCTATCCATCTTTTCCACTTGGCAACCTTTAATGCTTTTGTTGTGTTCCAGGATTCTTGTCCTGAGTCAAAGATTACTTTTGCTAAGTTTCAGGAGTCTGTAATAGGCAGCCTTGTTTTAGTGGAACAGGCAAGTGTTCCTAGAGTTGGAATGGAGAAGGATGTTGCTAGATTGAAAGATCGCCACTTTCCTGATCACATTCCTCTCACACCCTCAAAAGACTTTCCCAGTAGGAGATGTAGAGTCTGTTGGCGAAGAGGTATGTGGAAAGAGACTTGTATGTACTGCCCCGAGTGTCCTTCTAACCCTTGGCTGTGTGTGCCTGCTTGTCTTAGAATGTACCACACGCAAAATATTTTTTGGGAGCATCCATGAGTGGTAAAGTGAACTGGCTGGCCTCTATTGTTTAATATGTTTTGTTCAGTTTCAAGGTTGGCATTTGTGTAGTGTATTTAGTTTCAGTTTTTGTGTTAGTAGATTTGCATCTATTTACAATTTGTTTGTGTTTTCTTATTTATATAAAAAAAAATCCTAAATATGATGGCGGTGTGCATGGAGTGGCACTTGGCTGGCGGTGTGTTTGTACTGGCGCTTGGCTGGCGGTGTGTTTGTACTGGCGCTTTGCTGGCGGTGTGTGTGGACTGGCGCTTGGGTGTGGTGTGCGTGGACTGGCGCATGGCTGGCGGTGTGCATGGACTGGCGCTTGGCTGGCGGTGTGCGTGGAGTGGCACTTGGCTGGCGGTATGCTTGTACTGGCGCTTGGCTGGTGGTGTGTTTGTACTGGAGCTTGGCTGGCGGTGTGTTTGTACTGGCGCTTGGCTGACGGTGTGTGTGGACTGGCGCTTGTAGGAAGGTGGATATCTGACTATGGTTACACCCAACTTTTTGCCTAGTGTCTAGCTGGTTTTTCGACTTAGTTGGCCTGAGATCCTGCCATTCAGGGTCTCAGGCTGTCTGCTCTCTCTCTAAAATGGACTCCATGTACCCTACGTACATACCCAATTGGTAAGGATCACCTTATTGGACCCTGTACAGTGTACCCTAGGTACCCAGGGCATAGGTGTACCCTAGGCCTCCCAGGGGCTGCAGCATGTATTATGCCACCCCTGGTCTGGCCTTCCAATCAGACACAACTGGATGATCACTCAGCTGGGACAAGGTCGTGTAAGCACCCCTTGCTTAGATATAGTATGCCTATATCTACCCATATATATATATAGACACATGTGTACCTATCAGCCACTCCTATGGCAGGCCTTAACAATCCCGCAGGCAGAGTGCTTGGTAACACGTGAGATGGTGCTCTAGCATGAGCTGAGCCTGTCTGCAGCTTTCGGAACCATGTCCTTATAGCTGTTCTATGATATAGCCTACCATATACTCTTAAAGAACAAGTTACTTACCTTCGGTAACGATGTATCTGTAAGAAACATTAGTTAGTTAGATTCCTCACCTTGGAATATCCCCAGGCGTCAGACTGGATCCGGAAGATTTTTGTAGCAATACCCCTTGCGCGTCGCTAGGCGTCGTCTACGGCTCCGCGTCCGTCGTTGGCGTCGTGCGCCGGAATGACGTCGTAGGAGTACTTAGACGCCGCCCTCGCGTGCTGACGTCAGTTCTTGTACATAGCTTTCCGCGCCCGGAACGCAGAGCCATGCAAGAGACCGACACTGGTGCCAAAAAATCTAGGGCCCTGAAAAGGATAGCCTTAACCCTAGATGTCGGTTCGCAGAACGGGGAGGATGGGTGGGTCGGTGAGGAATCTAACTAACTAATGTTTCTTACAGATACATCGTTACCGAAGGTAAGTAACTTGTTCATCTGAAAGAAACACGTTAGTTAGATTCCTCACCTTAGAATAGATACCCAAGCAATACCAACCCCGGTAGTGGGTCTGCAAACCAAGATCACACCAGAAAGTCCTGGAGGACAGAACGGCTAAAGAAGCCACCCCTCCGGACTTGGCTGTCTAGGCAATAATGCCTGGCAAACGTGTGCAGCGAAGCCCACGTCGCCGCCTGACAGCTGTCCCGAAAAGGGACTCCTCGTCCCAAAGCAGTAGTAGCCGCCGTGGCCCAAGTAGAATGGGCTCGCAGCCCAACAGGAGGGTCCTTTTTTGCCAAGGAATAACAGATTTTTATACACAAAACGACCCACCGGGAGATGGTCTGTTTGTGCACAGCTTTTCCCTTCTTTGCACCCACGTAGCCAACGAAAAGCTGGTCTTCCACTCGGAACTGTTTTGTGCGGTCCAAATAAAAGGAGAGCGCACGTTTTGGGTCCAGACGGTGGAGCCGCTCTTCCTCTTTGGAAGGATGCGGAGGCGGAAAGAAGGTGGGCAAGGTGACAGATTGCCCAAGATGAAAGGGGGTCACCACTTTCGGTAGAAAGGAAGGACGAGGCCGCCGAAGGACAACCTTGTCCGGATGAACAGATAGGAAAGGAGACTTGGACGATAGAGCCTGGAGCTCACTCACCCGTCTAGCCGAGGTGATGGCTACCAGGAAAGCAGTCTTAAGAGTCAGAAGACGAAGAGGACAATTGTGAAGAGGCTCAAAGGGAGCGCACATCAGAAATGTGAGAACAAGATTCAAGTCCCACTGAGGCATTACGAAAGGGACAGGAGGAAACGTGTGAGTAATGCCTTTAAGAAAGCGTGACACCACAGGGGACTTGAAAAGAGAGGGCTGATCAGGAAGCCGTAAGAAGGCAGAGATGGCAGCAAGATAACCTTTCAAGGTGCCCAAGGCAGAGCCCTGCTGGGCTAAAGAAAGAGGAGAACCTCAGAAAGAGGGGCGGAAAGGGGATCCACAGCCTTTGCTGTGCACCATGCCACAAATTTGTTCCACCGGCAGGCGTATACCGTCTTTGTGGAGGGATGCCTGGCTGCCAGAATGATATCACAGACTTCAGGAGGCAAGTCAAATGGCATCAACTGCCGCCGCTCAATCTCCACGCATGGAGGTGGAGGCTGGACAGTTTCGGGTGGAGGACCGTCCCCTGCTGCTGCGACAGAAGATCCTCCCGAAGGGGCAGACGTATCGGAGGATCGGTCAACATACTGAGTAGCTCGGGATACCAGTACCTTTGTGCTCAATTCGGAGCCACCAAGATGACTTGGGCCCAGTCGCGCCTGATCTTCTTCAGCACTCTGGGCAGAAGTGGTATAGGCGGAAAGGCGTACAACAGACCGCAACTCCACTTGCGACGAAAAGCGTCACCGAGCGAGTGCCGCCTTGGAAATTCCAACGCGCAGAACTGCTGACATTGCGCGTTCTCGTCGGTGGCGAATAGATCTAACCAAGGCTCTCCCCACTGCTGAAAGAGACCTTGCGCCACCTCGGACTTCAGACGCCATTCATGATCCATCATGCACCGGCGGCTGAGTTCGTCTGCTCTGGCGTTCAGAGAGCCCGCCAGATGTTGAACCACCAGGGTGACGCCCTGGTGTTCCAGCCATGTCCAGAGGAGCAGAGCCTCCTGACAAAGGGTCCACAACCCCACCCTGCCCTGTTTGTTGCAATACCACATGGCGGTGGTGTTGTCCGTGAACACCTGCATGACACTTCCCCGGACAGAGGGAAGGAAGGCTTTCAGTGCAAGTCGAATCGCTCTCAGCTCCAACAAGTTGATGTGGAGGCGAGACTCCGCCAGAGACCAGAGGCCTCTGATCTCCGCCTCTCCCATATGGCCACCCCATCCCAGGAGGGACGCATCCGCCTCCACGACATGCTCCGGTAGGGGTAGGGAGAGACTCTTGCCCGTGACCCAATCGCGGTCCGTGAGCCACCACTGCAACTGCTGTGCAGTGCCCTCCGAGATCAAGACATGGTCGGACAGGTTGCCGTGATGCTGGGCCCACTGACACTTCAGGTCCCACTGCAGAGCCCGCATGCGCCGCCTGGCGTGATGCACTAGTAGGATGCAGGAGGCCATCAGCCCCAGAAGCCGCAACACTAGCCTGACCGAAACCCAGGATAGAGGCCGAAAGATGGGAATCAGGGCCTGTATATCCCGGACCCGCTGTTCCGGTGGATGGACCCGGAAGTGCGCCGAATCGAGAACCGCTCCGATGAAGAGGAGCTTCTGAGAGGGGCTCAGGGAGACTTCGGCACGTTGATGGAAAACCCCAGCAAATGCAGGAGATCCGCCGTAGTCTGGTGGTGGGAGACGACTGTCTGGGGCGAGCCCGCCTTCAACAACCAGTCGTCGAGATAGGGGAAGACTGGAACCCCTGATCTGCGCAGATGAGCTGCGACCACCGCTATCACTTTCGTGAACACCCGAGGGGCACTGGTAAGGCCGAAGGGGAGCACGGTGAACTGAAAGTGCTCCGGACCCACCGTGAACCGCAGGTAACGCCGGTGGGCCGGCAGGACGGGGATATGGAAATATGCGTCCTGCAAGTCCAACGCTACCATCCAGTCTCCAGGGTCTAGGGCAGCTAGAACCTGAGCCAAAGTCAACATTTTGAACCGTTCCTTCCGGAGGAAGGCATTAACGTTCCTGAGGTCCAAGATAGGGCGTAGGCCGCCTTTGCCCTTCTTGGGAACCAGAAAGTAGTGGGAATAACAACCACAACCTACTTCTGGGCTCGGAACGCGCTCGACGGCCTCTTTGGCCAAGAGGGCCGAAACTTCCTCTTGCAGAAGATTCAAATGATCCTCCGAGATACGGTGGTGCTGC
Source organism: Triturus cristatus (assembly GCF_964204655.1). Lineage (NCBI taxonomy): Eukaryota > Metazoa > Chordata > Amphibia > Caudata > Salamandridae > Triturus > Triturus cristatus. The sequence goes on from NC_140591.1 coordinate 521,960,725, forward strand.
GGTGGCATGGCTGGCGCGGTCGTCTCGAAGGGGATGGAGTAGCCCCTTCGGACGATTTGCAGCACCCACCTGTCCGAAGTAATGGTACGCCAGTGGAGCAGGTGATGGCGAACCCGGCCTCCCACTGGCGAGGAATGGGCCTGAAAGCTCGGACTAGGAAGGCTTTGAGGCGGATGCTGCCGGGGTGGATGTGGACTGACCGCGTTGTCCTCCAGTACCGCCTCGGCGGAAACCACTTGGCCACGAAAGGAGCAAAAAGCGGAAGTTTGTGGCCGCGGGGCCGAGAGGCCCGAGGCCTTAGCAGTAGCCCGGGAGTCCTTGAAGCGAGCCAGCGCACTGTCCGCTTTCTCACCAAAGAGGCGAGCGCCATCAAAAGGCATGTCCATGAGTGTGCTCTGGACATCCCCTGAAAAGGACGTGGACCGCAGCCAGGCGTGACGTCGAAGCGCCACCGTGGTAGAAATCGCCCTACCCAGCGAGTCCGTAGTGTCGAGTCCACATCGGATGGCATGGCGCGCTGCATTTCTCCCATCGGCCAGAGCAGAGGAAAGCCGTGCCCGGGCCTCCTCCGGGCACAGTGGCAGCACGTCCTCCACCGTATCCCACAGAGAGTGGGAATAACGGTCCAAGAGACAGGCGGTGTTTAAAGACCGCAGGCCCAAACTGGCCGAGGAGAACAGCTTCTTACCGAACTGTTCCAGTCTCTTGGAATCCCGGTCCAGAGGAGCGGACGGGAAGGAGGATTGGGAGGTAGAGGACTGGATAACCAGACTCTCGGGGGTGGGGTGTTGGGACAGAAAACTGGGGTCGCCCGGAGCAGGGCGGTGGCGCCTGGCAACGTTCCTATCCACAGGAGGGACTGTGGAGGACTTGGACCAGGTGCCCTGCAGAACGTCAGTGAGGGCCTCATTGAATTGCAGCAGAGGCTCAGTGGAGCATGCGGCAGACTGAAGCACCTCAGTGAGGATGTTAGTCCTCACAGCCACGGCAGGCAGCTCAAGCCCAAGGGCCGCGGCCGCCTTGCGCAGCACCACAGAAAAAGCTGCACCCTCCTCCGAAGCCGCAGTCGGAAGAGAGATGAATCCAGTGTCCGGTGAGGTATCCAATCCACTGGCCTCCCCCAGTTCATCTGCCCAGTCCAGTGAAAGTTGCCCTTGAAGGGCCATAGGGTCCTCAGACCCCTCCCAGTCGCCTCCGTCATTTGATTCCTGGTAAACAGGAGGAATGATCGGAGCCAGTCGATAGACATAATGTGTCTCTAGCGGCGTCGGATGCGGCGCTGCATCGGCATCGAGACCGGACAGGGGCTGAACCGGGGATCGACGTTGACCGGAGTCGGCGTCGGAGGTGGCACCGGTGCCGGCGGAAGAGGCGTGACGAGGTCGACCGGCGTCGACGGGGGCCCAGGCTCGGGCCCCTCGGGGACCTGCGACGTCGGGGCCGGAGCCTCCAACGGCGCCAGGGCCGCCGGCACGCAAGGTCGCCCAGTCGAGTCTGCGGGGCCGGAAGGCGCGCCAGCGGGCGTCGACGGCGGGGCCAGGCTCCTCATGGCCGAGAGGAAGGCACTGACCTCTGCCGGCGTCGCGTCAGTCCCAGGGGACTTGCGTGGCGCCTGCGGCTCCTGCGGAGCCGCGGGGGTGGAACCACCCTGACCCTCGGCCGAGTCGCGCGACCGGCGAGGGGAGTCCGAAGAGCGGTGTCGCCTCTTGGACTTCTTGGAGCGCTTCGAGTTACCCTTAGACTTCGAGCCAGACGAGCGACGATGTCGAGTGCGGCTCCGCGACCAATCCTTGGACCTCCTCCTGGACCGGGATCGAGAGGGACGCGGAGTCGAGTGGCGAAGCTCGAGAAGCTTGCGGGACCGCTCCCGCCTAGCTTTCGAGTTCAGGGCCATACAATCGGAGCACGACTCCGCGTCGTGGTCGAGGCCCAAGCAGTACAGACACCGGCGGTGATGATCGGTCACCGACATCAGTCGGTGACAGTCGTCGCAGGCCTTGAAACCAGGCATCCTACCGGCACCAGAGTCGAGAAAGTGACCAAAAAGAGTCGAAAAAGTTAGTCAAAAATTGACTAAAGGGGTAGCTCTCCCGGATTGGCGGTTACTGGCGCGGAAAAAAGAAGAACGGACGTCAGCGCGCGCGGGCGGCGTCTAAGTACTCCGACGACGTCATTCTGGCGCACGACGCCAACGACGGACGCGGAGCCGCAGACGACGCCTAGCGATGCGCAAGGGGTATTGCTACAAAAATCTTCCGGATCCAGTCTGACGCCTGGGGATATTCTAAGATGAGGAATCTAACTAACGTGTTTCTTTCAGATGTACCTTATAATCTTAAACGGTTATGGTAACTATGGTTTGTCTTTATCAAAACATGTCGTGTAACGTGTCTAACACTTTGGAATAATACCCCCATACCATTTCTGGTGATGAGGATATTATTCCTCCCTTCTAGAGGGAGAGACATGTTAAAATCCTACTTTGCTGTTTAACTCTCACCAAAGCCTCAGCATCACAAAATGGATGCTGCTGCCACAGACACGAGTCTGACCTCCTGCTGCTGGGAGCCCTCCCAGCCAGGGAGACCTGGACAATAGGTTTCCTGCTTGGGGAGGTGCTAGCACCTCCCCAGACAGACTTTAGAGTATTGGGGCAGGGAGGGCTGAAAGGAATGAGACATGCCTGGGGCACACAAGGTGCTCCATGCATAGTCCAGTTCAAACCGGTGCAGGGGCACTCCAGCCCCAGCTCTGGCGCGAAACTGGACAAAGGAAAGGGGGTGTAGCCACTCCCCTTCCTGGTCCCACCCATAGGAGGGACCTTGCAGGTAGCCCAGCCCACTAGCCCAGTATATTAGTAGCTAGTTGGGCCCTGCTAAATTAGATTATCCTGAACCAGCAACTTGAACAGAAACTCTGGACCTTCGACATTCGACGAAAGAAGAAGACTGAAGAATCTCCCTTGTGGCCAAGGAGTGGTCACCCTGTGCGAACAGGCACCATCAAGAGACTTACCCTTTGCTTTGCTGAAGTTCTACGAGGGACCGACTGCAGAGCCTGACCAGAGCCTTGACTTCCAGACTTCTCTGACCCTGATCCACATCCACAGCTGAGCTGAGATCCGTGGAGGCGACGAGAGACGTGGGACCGGCTACCTGGGAAAAGTGGCGAGTATCTTCCAGCGCAGCTTCTGAGGCACCCTCGAGGTTGTGCACCGGGGATTAAGAAGCCCCAACCCCAAGCACCATCTGCACCGAAGATCAGCCCCCCACACTCCATGAGTCCTGCGTGGGGCCCTTCTGCATTTTCCTGCTTGCCTCGTCTGTCCGGTTGCTTGCCCGTTGGCTAGTAACCTTTGCGACGACACCTTCAATTTTCCACTGCTGGTTTGGCTCCTCCAGACTGGCTCCTGTTCCTCTGTAAAAGAGAAGCACCCCAGACCTTCCTGGCCTGCACCAGAAGCAAGTCCTCCATTCCTCGTGGGTTCCGCTTGCCAAGGCTTGGTGAGTCCTAGTTCGACTTCGACGCCGCCGACAGCACGAGCCTTCGTGGGACAGCTCGCCTCCTGGTCCTGGTCGTCCTCGACGTCTCCTGGTACCCGTGGCTGCTGCGACAAGCTTCACCTCTTCACCTGCAATCTCCCGACATCGCCTGGTTCCTTCCTGGTTCCACGTGGTCACTGGCTAGTGACCCAGACTATGTCCCTTCTGCTTGCAGGTATCCTTCCTTCTTGATCCCGGCCTTGGGATCCACCGGACACTCTTCACTGACTGCCTGTCAGCATCTTTCCTTCAGGCATCCATAGGAGTCGACGACGAAACCCGACGCAAGTTCACACCTATGCACCCGCAGCCCGTGGGCTAGGTAACTTGGGTACTCCGGTGCTCATCAGGGTATTGACTATCCTAGTGTCTAGTTCTCAAGTCTCGACTTCCTAGTTACTACAGAAGTGTCCTAAATCTTATTAATTCTAAACTGTACTATTTCTATCGATTATACGCATCACGCGTGAGTGTTTCCACTCTGCACCTGAATCCCGTGGGGCTCCCACTTCCTAACCTTGGGTAGTATAGTGTAGCCCCAGCGATTCCCTAGGCCTAGGCCTATCCTATTTCCGTGACAGTGGTCCTTATACCACTTACTTAGTATATGGTTTGCGTGGCCCCTAGGGCCTAACTGTATTACTTACCTGTGTGACTTAATGTATGCTTGAATAAGACTGTGTTGTACTTACCTCGAATCTCATAAAGAGTGCTGAGGGTTTGACTGGAATAAACACACTTTATTATATATATACATCTGTTGTGGTGTCCTTTCATTTGGTATTCAAGGAATTACATATGGTATAACAGCTGGCTTCACATGTCTTTCAGAGTTTAGCCTAAGACTGCTCTTGTAAATGCTACCACTAGGATAGCTGGTCTATAAGGTTGACTTTACAACCAATCACCATAAGGGTTGTTTGGACTGATACAAGGTGTACACTAGAATTAGTGACATCATATATCAGGCCAACTTCTCACAGCGCTTGGCTGACGGTGTGGTGTACGTGGACTGGCGCTTGGCTGGTGGTGTGCATGGACTGGCGCTTGGTTGGCGGTGTCGTGTGCGTGGACTGGCGCTTGGCTGGCGGTGTGCGTGAACTGGCGCTTGGCTGGCAGTGTGCATGGACTGGCGCTTGGCTGGCAGTGTGCATGGACTGGCGCTTGGCTGGCAGTGTGCATGGACTGGCGCTTGGCTGGCAGTGTGTTTGTACTGGCACTTGGCTGGCAGTGTGTTTGTACAGGCACTTGGCTGGCGGTGTGTTTGGACTGGTGCTTGGCTGGCGGTGTGCGTGGACTGGTGCTTGGCTGGTGGTGTGCGTGGACTTGCGCTTGGATGGCGGTGTGGGGTGCGTTGACTGGTGCTTGGCTGGCGGTGTGTGGACTTGCGCTTGGCTGGCAGTGGGGGGTGCGTGGACTGGTGCTTGGCTGGCAGTGTGCGTGGACTGGCGCATGGCCCACGGTGTGGTGTGCGTGGACTGTACTTGGACTGGCGCTTGGCTAGCGGTGTGGTGTGCGTGGACTGGTGCTTGGCTGGCGGTGTGTGAGTAGTGACTAGCTGCTGGTCACTACACACACTGCTAGCCAAATGCCACTCAACGTAATCCGTGAGCTGGTGTGGTTGCCGTGTCAGGAATGTGGGCGTGTGAAAGTGATGGGCCCTTGAATGGCGCTGTCTGCTGGTGTGAGTGTTGTAATGTGCTGGGCCCGCGGCTGGCGTTGTGAATGGTTTTGTATGTGTCACAAGTATGAAAGGTGTATGAATGGCCTGTAAAGAGGTTGGTGCCTTGTCGTGGCTTTACAGCTCACGAGCTGTGAGTCAATGGTTCAGTTTCTCGTCCTTTCAATTAACAGTGCATTTCATTTTTGTGAAATCTCTGCTTAATACGACTGTATATGTTGAACCATCACTCACCCTCGTGCCAAATCCAACCAGTATGTATGTGTGCTTGAGGAATTGGTGGTTGTGCATAAAAACGTTTCTTTTCCGTTTTTGTGAAGCAGGGTGTACCTTGTCCTTTTTTGTGAATGTTGTAATGTGTTGGTTTTGTGCCTGGTGGTGTAAATGGTCTTGTGTGTATCATGTATGAAAGGTGTGTGAATGGCCAAGTAAAGCGGTTGGTGCCTTGAAGTGGCTTTACAGCTCACGAGCTGTGAGTCACTGGTTCAGTTTTTTGTCCATTCAATTATTGACAGTGCATTTCATTTTTGTGAAATCTCTTGTTAATAAAATTTAATATACTGAACCATCACTCGCCCTCGTGCCAAATCCAACCAGTATGTGTGTGTGTGTGTTTGAGGAAGATGGCTGTGCAGGAATCTTTGTCTTTTTAGTTTCTCTGCCAAGATGTATGTTCCATGTAAGAATAACCCACCAACTGTAGATATTGTCGTAAACCCATGGGAGTTCATGGTGATGTCTCTTGTGAATTCCAAAAAGTTATTTTATCCACAATGTCCTGCAAACCTCAAAATGTCTGTCAAATTTTCCTTGCAATATTGTGGCGAAATTCTCACGCTGTAGAAACAAACAACTAATTATGACAAAACAATCTGGTTTTGCAAGGGGGTCAACTGTCTTTTTGGCCTGTGCTTGGTGGCCATCTAGGGAAACCTACCAAACCAACACATTTAAAAAAACTGGACACCCGGGGGCTTCCAGGGAGGTAAGGTTTGCATGGACCCCCCCAACGTTTCCATACCCAGAATCTCCTGCAAACCTCAATTTTAGCTGAAAAAAAATCACTTTTTTCACACATTTTTGTGTGGGAAAGTTATAGCATCACCGGGCTCACTGAAATTTCCCATCACCCAGCGTTCCCCTGGGTCTCCCGGTAAAAATGGTGCCTCACTTCTGTGGGAGGCCTAAGTACCCGCAACAGCCAAGGGCCCAAAACGTAGTGAGGCGACATCAAAATTGCCTATCTCAAAACTACCTGGTTTTGCAAGGGGGTCACTTGGGTTTTTGGCCCGGTGCTCGGCGGCCATCTAGGGAAACCTACCAAACCCATACATTTCTAAAAACTAGACACACTGGGGCTTCCAGGGAGGTATGGCTTGCGTGGATCCCCCAACGTTTCCTTACCCAGAATCCCTCGCGTCAAATCCAACCAGTATGTGTGTGTGCTTGAGGAATAGATGGCTGTGCAGTAATCTTTGTCTGTTTTGTCTCTCTGCCAAGCTGTACATTTCATTTAAGAATAACCTAACAACTGTAGTTTTTGTCGTAAACTAAACACCCATGGGAGTGCATGGTGATGTCTCTCTTGTGGATCCCAACAAGTTATCGTGGACCAGGGTAAAAAACGGACTTGATAATTCTCGCCTCGGTACCTACTCTAACCAGGGACACACTCGGCAACTCTGGGCATTAAGCTTGCCTCATCTCTACAACGGCCCCCCACAGACGCCGGGGATGCCTGGTTTCACCTTGGAGATACCCAGAAAGGGACCATCTCACAGGGATAGCCAGGACGGGTTCCCCAGCGGTCTATAGCGCCGGGACGCCCCGTTGCTGGGGTAGCTGTGCGCTTTACAAGTCTACAACATTTACATTTACAATGTCCTGCAAACCTCAAAATATGACTGTGACATTTTCCTTGCATTATTGTGCCCAAATTTTCACACGGCAGAAAGTAACAACAAATTTCCAACCCCCTGGCATTTCTACAAGTATCCCAATAGAAATGGTACCTTACTTGTATGGGTGGGCCAAGTACCCACAGCAGGGAAGGGCCCAAAATCTATTGAGGCGACATAAAAATTACCTATCACAAACCAACCTGGTTTTGCATGGGGGTCCCATGAGTTTTTGGCCCGGGGCTCGGCATTAATCTAGGGAAACCTACCTAACCCACACATTTCTGAAAACTAGACGCCCGGGGGCTTTCAGGGAGGTATGTCTTGCGTGGATCCCCAATGTTTCCTTACCCAGAATCCCCTGCAAACCTCAATTTTAGCTGAAAAAAAATTCACTTTTTTCACACATTTTTGTGTGGGAAAGTTGTGGCATCAGCGGGCTCACACAAATTTCCCACCACCCAGCGTTCCCCCAGGTCTCCCGATAAAAATGGTGCCTCACTTTTGTGGGAGGCCCAAGTACCAGCGACAGGCAGTTTTGAAGAAGCAACCTACCAAGAGGACCTGAAGAAACCCCGTGGAAGACAGAAGGTTGGAGAGTCACCCCATACGTGTGTACCCCAGGAACCAGGATACCTACACCAGGGAAGCCAAGTACATATGTGCGAAGTGATGTCAGAAACCGCAGTAGACCACAAAGGAGAACTTCAGTAAAGATGCAACTGGCGAGTCCGGTGGAATCCAAGGGTGGATTCTGTAGAAGGAGAACCTGCAAGCAAAGGGGACAGTGTCTATGCCACATGGAGGGGACCAGGAGGCACAGAAGAGCAATGTCCACCGAAGACAGATGGTTCCAAGGAGTGGACGGTGACCTTGTCGCTGAGGCTGTGAGGACCAGGCGATGCTGAGGAAGACCAGGAGCTGTGCACAAGCTGTCCCACGTTGGAAGTCGAGAACCAGGGGGTCGGTGTGCAGCAGGAGCACCAAAAAGCCTTGGTAGCTGAAACAGGAGTGGAACGCAAAGAATGAGTAACGTTGAGACCAGCAAGGTCCAAAGGACTCAGCACAAGCAAGAGAGTCAGAGCAGGCCCCGAGCAAGCAGGGGAGCCCAGAGACCAAGGGCACAGGAGTCACAAGAGGACCTTGAGCAGCTCACCAAAGATGAAGGCCCTTGGTGCAGAGGATGCTGATCTTGGCAGGAAGAGATGCTGGAGCTTCTTGTAGACCAAAGACCTCTGGAGTGCAGAGTCAACAAACCTTGGCAACGGCAAGTAAACCCAGTGCTCAGGGGTTCGGTCCCAGCTGTTCAGACGAGGCATACTGACCTCAAACTTGCAGATAGGAAAGGTCAGTCCTCGAGGAAGTTGTAGAACCACCACCTGTGTTGCTGAGCCTTTCGAAGTCTGTGGGATGTCGGGAGGAGCAGACCAGTCAGCTTTGCTGCGGTCCCTGCAGACGCAGGGGTGACTCCTTCACTCCAACAGAGATAACTTCGGGTGTACTTGATGCCTACAGGTCTGTTGAAGATCCTGAAAGAAGCGCAGACAAAGACTAGCAGAACAGTTAGACCAGAAGCAGCAGGAGTCTTCCTTGCTGCAGTCTCGGTTCCAGGGGAAGTCCAAGTGTCCAGATGGTCGCAGAGTGACGTGGTATCAGGTGTGAGTCTCGTCCCACACCGAATCTGAGGACCCACCCACAGGTATGCCCTTTTATACCCTGAGAAAGGGGTTAGGACGACTCAGGGGTCCCTCCCAAAGGAGCGTCTGGACAGACGGGAGGATACTCCCAAGTCCTTTGTGCAGTTTCGCACCAGATTGCGAGCCAAGGGCTCCCAGAACTGGTTCCAAGTGGAGTATGCAAGGAGGGCAACAAATTGAGCCCTTCAAAGCAGTCTGATGGCGCTGGAAAGTGCCCCCATCTCTTCCCAATACACCAAGTCCTGTATGGGAGGTGGTCACACCTCCCTGTGACAGGAAACATATTGTTCTACCTTGCCCTGCTTGAGCTCAGCTCAGCAGCATAAAGGCAGAATTGTGTCTGAGGTCAGCAACAGCACTAGCTTGCTGGCAGACACTGTAAGGCTGTTACTGGGAGTACTGGGGGCTTCCATGAGGAGGCCCCCAGTGCATGGAATCATACCTCCAACACCAGTAAAAGTGTTGGGGTATGATTCCAAAATGTTTGATAGCAAACTTTGCCCAGGTTTGGAACAGCCACTATAGAGTTAGGCAACGGGTAAGGCCGAATGGCCACGATATGTATCAAAATGGCTGACCGCACTTACAAAGCCTAGATAATAGACTCCGGGGTTTGTAGGGGTGTCCCGCTCATGCAGGGGCACCCACACACTTATAACCCAGCACCCTGCCTTTATGATTGAAAGACCTAAGTGCAGTGGCCTCAGATATATGAAAATGTAGATCTGTCATAAGTGGTGCTGGCACCAGCTTACTTAGGCTGCAATAGCAGGCCTGAAGTCACAGTTTGAGTCGTCTCTCATTGGTGGCACAATACATGCTGCAGCCCATGCAAGACCATGGTGCACCTATTCCCTGGGCACATCAGTACCATATACTAGGGACTTAAATGAGTACACCAGTAGCCAATTGTGGAGGTACAGAAGTACTTACCATGCCAAATATAGGGAGGAAGCACAGTGACTGGGAGCCCGATTAGGAGGATCTCAGTCAGACTAGTCAAAAAACACATACTGACACCAGCAGGAAGAGGGGGGGTAACCATGAAAGCAGATCATACTTTCCTACATAGTGCCTCAGCTGCCCTCTGAGTTACCAATGAAACCGAAGCGCTTACTTACATTGATGGCCCAGGTGATGAGTTTAGTTCTGTTTCAGAAGAACTGTCTAGCCCAATGGCATTTTCTATGCTTACATACAATAAATAAATACTCTGTATAATTTGGTAGGGAGGGGGGGAAGGGGGGGAAGGGGGGGAAGGGGATAACAGCATGAGAGAAATGTGGTTCTTCATGCATCGTCCCAATCAGAACCAAAAACAGCACAAATCCTTTGCTGGTGGATTGAAATCTGGTTGTATAATCAATATTTGGACATTTGTAATTTTATAGCACATCATAGGCCTTGATTGGGCTGACATCGGTTCGGGGTCAGTGACTGGCATCAGGATCATATCATCGATGGGCGTTGGTGGAGTTGGTGATGGTGCAGGTAAGGAACAAACTGGTATAGACAAATCTTATTTTTAGAAGCCATTGAGCCCCCCAATAATCATACATGGGTTGTTTTTGGACCTTTGACATTTCAATTCCAAGTTATCAGATTGGTGATAGGTATGTTTGTGAGGTGGTCTCATGAGGACAGGGAAATACAGAATTGTGGCTTCTAGTAGGAGTCCAATGGGTGATGCTAGTGTTGCCAAAGGCGCCTCTTCCAGTGCGTTTCTAAGAGCGCAGTTGTTGTGAGGCCCCTTCCTGAGGCTATTTTCCTGCTGGGGGATATCTCCTTTTTGATATTACCCCCAGTTACGCTCGCTATGCATTGTGTAGCTCAGTATCAGTATATGTGCGCGGAAATGTGGGTTGAGGGGGGCGTACTGCTGTTTGGTGTTGCCAGTGTCTGCACCGTGAGAACATCTTGGTGCTTGTGCAACTCCCTGTTCACAGCATGTGGTGTGTAATGTGGCCCTCCCTCGTGGCCTCAGATACCTAGTTTTGCTGATCTTGACCCCACCTTTGACCTAGAATCTTTTGGGCTGATTTTGGGTGGTGTTGCTTTTAGTTTGGGGCTTTTTCCGTGAGCTGCACCATTCATTGTTTCCCTTGCCCCGCGGGGAGAGGGTCAGGGGCTGCTCTATCGTTCTTTCCCCCTCCCCTATACTTCCCACCCAGGGGTCGGCAGTTAGGGCCAGCTGTTTCCTGCATGGTGCCTGCAACTAGGTTGGAGCAACACCAGTGGACTATGCTTGGAAGGGCATTGAATCTGGAAGTGGGTGCACCTGGTGCCCTGAGATACATCTGGAGTTGGGATAGAGACTTGGAAGCCTCCGTCCCTGGCACTCCCTTCTCCCTTGGGCCACACCCCGCCTTGAATTTCACGCCGCAGAGGGCAGCAGAATACCTGGAAGATGGCGTTCACCAACGGAGCAGACAAAGACCCCTAGGAGCTACGGAACATAGACTAACTATGGGCTCATAAAGGCCAGTTCGGTGGAGTCTCCCAGAAAATCTGCCGGGACAGATGATCAAAAAAGAAAAACAGAGACTGTCCAGGCAAATCTGAGACTACTGGTCACCCAACACCAAGGCCTCTAAGCTAATTGACTTCCGCGAGTGGGGCATGGAGTTTTAAGATCTTACCATCACCGAGGCTGGCTTCATTCATAACTGAAAGGGAGGACCCTATTGCACTAGAAAACAATTGGTCCGGAACCTTGCTTTTTAAACTAAGGAATTTCTGGCAAAGATTATTATTTAAATATAACTTGAAGTCGGCACCTCGGGCTGCCGCATAAATAGATTTAGTTGTCGCTTGATTTACCCTTGATATCAGTTCACCATATGTTATGGACCTTCTCCAAAATTGAAAATACTGTTTCCAGACCGCAACGGGAGTGCGGATGTTGATTGTTTCAGCTTTCCTTTGTACGGACCAACGAGCATATGACCTTGAGTTGATCAGTTCATCAGCTAGGCTGGCCAAGATTCCCAAGACAAAGAGATCTACCTTGGGAGGCCGTGCCTTTAGCACTGCGGCTTCGCGTTTGTGGAACAGTCTTCCTTTGGAGTTGCGACAGGTCCAGGAATTGACATTATTCCGTAGACAGCTCAAGACCTGGTTATTCCCTAGAGTATAACCCTCCAGCCTCTTCCTCCTCACTATGTCATTAGCGCCAGGATGCCCGTAGGGTTGCAGTGCGCTCTATAACTATTTATACATATACATACATTCCATCTTTTTGAGTATTGAAACACAGGGTCCTTTAACCGCAACGTGAGTGCGGGTTTGCTATCCTGGGAGCCCTGATCTACGAGCATCCTGAATAGGTTGTCTTCCCCTTGTCCCTTTGTCCTGAGGAAGACCTGCAGGCTGAGGAACCAATTACCCTCTATGCTTCCAAGTCGGGTCAAAACGTCGACGCTTACCCCCAAGTAGGCCTGTACCACATGTCACCACTACCCCGCCCGAGCTACAGATGATATCTCTCTGTTTTTGGGAAATTATTTGAATTAAATACTTGGAAATGAATTCATGTTGGACAGGCTTTATCTAACTGGCTTTGTTGTCAATTAAACCAGAACAGTTTTAGTGATGTTTGTTCTTTGATTTCCTTGGACTTTGATTTTCCCTTCTTTCACTTTTACCTACCTCACACATGAGCACCACTTCCTTGCACCCCTTTTGGAGCAACCTCTCCTCCTTAATAATGAGTATGGTAGCGTGTCTACCAATTGTTGAAATTAATCTGAACAATAAACAAATGTTTTTTTATAAAACTAACAGATGCCAAGTATGTTTTCAGGTCTGATGAACATCTAAGGACTTTGTTTGGACTTAATAACCTTTTGCTGATTGTATGAAAGCATTAAATTATATTGAAATAATAATCTTTGCCAGAAATTGCTTAGTTTAAAAAGAAAGGTCCAGGACCAATTGTTTCTTGTATTACTTGATACCCAGGTCCAAGGACATTGATTGGGTTACCCCATTACTTCATAATGACTCTATTGCATTAGAGGATTTTGGAGCATTTTGGGGGCACTGTTCGAACTGCAGGCCATGAAGGAAATGTCAAGCTTGGGCCTGAGGTCCGAGGAAATGGGGACCTGTTGGCCTGGTGATTGGAATATGTCTCATTAGCCTTTGGCTCTGGAACCTGGCTATCAGCTCTTGAACCGGGGTTATTCAATTTAATTCTTCTTCTCTGCCGCTTTTCAGACTGCCCTGTCCCTGGAGGGTGGTCAGCCAACCCCTTACTGGGGGATCAGCAGCAGAGTGGGGCCTAATTCCTGTGCGTGCTTCAGGCAACCGGATTATTCTGTGGACTCATCATCGATGCCTGGCCTATTGTGGTTCCATGATCCGCACAGCCCACATCAAACCTGAATTCCTGGAAGCGAGTAAACGTTTTGAGCCTCCAATGCGGTTTGTAGTCCTTTCTGTTCTGAAAAATGGGGAAGGAGAATGCTGTTTGTTTTTACTATTGGAGGTGAACTACCTGGGGTTAGGTCATTGGTTTTAATAATTTTTCCTGCCTTTATTTACTGAGGGGGCCTATTTTACTGTCTATTGTGGCTTGTGTAGGCACTCTCTCCCCACACTGACACTGTGAGAAGGCACCCCTGAAAGCCAGCGCCACTCCTGTTATCACCACCGCCCCCGCCCCCCCCCCCCCCCCCCCCTTATGGGTCACTTACCATCATAGCCAGGAGGAAGACTGGTGGATCCCGGAGGACACGCATGAGCCGCCGCAACTCCGGAGAGTTGCGGCAGAAGGCGGTATGTAACCTGGGCAGAAGAAACACAGGATGGGGAGGGCCAGAAAACAGGGGTCTTTTTGCCCGGTAACTCTCCAGAGCCCCCTCATGTCCCAATTGCGTGGCCAAAACCAGTCCTGTGCACATCGGATTGGTGCAGGGTAAATTGGGAACGTCCCTGTCAATTATTGGGAGCATCGGCTGGGTGACCTTCCTTTCATTTTTTTTTTCTTATCTCTATCTTTGCACTCAACCCATTGGCCAGTCCCTCACGAGGTGGGGTGGAAGCTCTGTATACTGAGTAGAGCCTGAACACTGACCGCTGCTTTTGCTTTCTTGTTTTTTCTTTTGGTGTTAAACTTCAGGACCTGACCAGATAATCGCTGAAGTGACGAGAACTCTTGCGACTAACAGACCTACGTGGCCCTCTTCGTAACCGGTCAAGACTGTGTTTTTGATTATTGCACTGGTATGACGGAAGAACAACACTTATTTGTTGCCTTGGGATGGATACGTTCCTTTAATAAAACCTCAATATTACCTCCATACGGCCTTCTCACTTCTGTTTCCGCCCATCCCTCCAGACAGATGGTGTCAGAAGTGGGATCGGGGGAAATGGAGGCAGTTTTTAGTAAGATGGCGGAAAGCCAGGAGAGACCCGAGAAGATCATGGCCAGGTTTCTAGAGACGGCAGAGAGGGAGGCTCTGCACAAGACCTTTACAGGACAGGGACAAACTCAGGAAACAACGATGGGGAAATTGGCTGAGCTGCTTGGACAACCCAGAGGGTTAACAGCCCCTCCTTCTGTGGTGATCCAGAAGTATGTTCAAGGAGAAGACCCAGATTTCTTCCTCTCTAACTTTGAGAGAATGGCCAGAGCTGCCCTATGGCCAGAAGACAGGTGGGGACAGTATTTAGGTCCCCTGTTGACAAGGGATCTCCAGTCAGCCCATCAGGCCACCAATCCCCTTGGAAATACCCCCTATCTGCACATTAAAAGATGCATTCTCAAATGCATGGGCATGGATGACGAGACCTATCAAACGAGGCTACGGCACACATCCAGGGCCCTGTGTTATCGGATTAAGGATGTAGCCAACAGATGGCTAAAACCCCTGACCTCCCCCAAGGAAGCCATATTAGAGAAAAACTATCTAGAACAATTTCTTACTTCACTACACCCTCCGATACAAAGGTGGGTTCGCCAGCACGCAGATTTGACATTGGACAAAGCCGTTGAGATTGCGCCAGCTTTCTATAGGGCTCAGGAATTGCAGAAGGGTAAAGAAGAAGGGAATCGGAAGCAACAAGGAATCCAGCCCAAGAGAGCCCACAGACCTCCTCACTACCCCCGAAGGCCAGAGACAGTGACTATATTACCCAACCCTATAACCCCAGCTCCTTTACTTCCTATTCCCTCAGGACCACAATGATTTCACTGTGGTGCTTTTGAGCATATAGCGCGAGTATGCCCCCAAAAGGAAAAAAGGAAGAACTGATGGAGGTAGGGTACACTCGGGCCTTGTATTGTTCCGCGGACGTGACATCAGCGAGGTCACATAAGTCCCACCCCGGCGCGCTGACGTCAGTTTTCTTCGGAGATCTTTTCCGCGCGACAACGCGGAGCCATCACCAACAAAACTGTGAGAGTATAGTTACAGTGTACGAAAAAAATCAGTGAAACAAAATGGGAAGAAGCGAATGGTGAAGAACAGCACCATCAGGGACAGTGCCAAGCACTGTGTTACTGAAAATCCTGGAAAGTAAAGAGCAGAGCACCACTGCGAATAGCAACCCCGCAAAGCGAAGGTGATAACCTCCTTTGGAGGCAGAAAAAATATGACAAAAATGACGTGGCCGACGAAAGAAGTCAGCAACCACAATCTATACCAGTGAGGGGCAACAAGTCTGGAACAGAGGAGTAACGACAAAGCACCCCAAGACAACACCAGCAAGGAGTGTCGTATCCCCCGTAAGAAGCTAAGGGCAGAGGCACAGCCAAGAAACCCCAACCTAGGGGAATGCGGAGAAGTAAAAAAAAAAAACAAGCAATGACAAAGAGAGAGAAGAGTAGGAGTAGGCCCCACACTGGAATAACCATGGTGAAGGGATGCAGAAGTACACATGAACCTACCGTCCAATGACCACAAAAGAAGGAGTGGAAAAAGAAACAGAACGAAGCATCCCGCCCGGGAGGAAGAGAAAGAGGGCACCTCGTCTCCCCGTGGCAGCACGGGTTTGTACCTGGGCGCGGCACCACGGACCATACTAGGAGGGCAATAGCTCTGTTCGATGCCCAGGCCGCCGCGGGGGGCGAGATGGCCATGATCCTGCTCGACGCCGAGAAGGCTTTTGATCGAGTGGTTTGGAACTTTCTGTGGGGGATTTTAGCGGGAAGAGGATATGGGGAGAAATTCATCAGAGCACTCAGAGCGATGTATGTTGATCCAGTCACGAGAGTTGTGGTTATGGGGGAGAGCTCTGATGAAATTTCTATAAATAGAGGCACGCGTCAAGGGTGCCCCTGTTCCCAAATCCTCTTCTCTCTCTACATCGATCCGTTTATCCGGAAGATATTAGAGAGCCCAAGGATCAGCCCCGTGGTATGTAATGGCTACGAAAGTAAGATCTTGGCGTATGCAGACGATCTGGCAGTGATTACTACTGATCCTCAGCAGGCACTTTTGGTTCTGGCACAAATGGCAAAGACTTTTGGTAGGCAATCGGGGTACCTACTAAATGAATCCAAAACGCAAATAATATGCACTAAGAATATTATCAAATCAGATATCAGATTTGTGGATTCAGCGAGCTACCTGGGGGTTAGAATCAATGCCTCAATAGATAAAATAGTAGCCGAGAATTTTGTTCCACTTAGTAAATCGATAGAAGCTGATCTGAAAAGAATTGATGTATTACACCTCTCATTGATTGGGAGGGTCAATGTACTCAAAATGTCAATGTTCCCTAAAATCCTGTATTTGTTTCGTGCCATACCCCTTTTAATCGAGGAGAAGATAATCAAAAATCTGGAGTCCATCTTTATAAGGTTTATATGGCAGTATGGGAAGGTTAGGCGTTCCACGAACCGAATGTCACTTTCTAGGGAAAGGGGCGGGTTGGCCTTACCAAACCTGAGGTTTTATCACTGGTCTTGCTTATTGACGCAAATGTCTATTCTTTTTCAGTCAGAGTTATGTCCTAGTACAGTAAATAACGATATTCAGATGCCCCCCTCAATTTATGAGCTGCTAGTGGGGAGAAAAGCACTTGGCCTCTTGATGCGTGTAGTCGATTGTAGATATTATAAGAGGGCCCGTTTCAAGATCTTGGAAGGGGTATGGGGGGTCTGGAGGGCTACCTCAAAGTTTTGTAAAATCCCCAAAATAAACCCATACCTCCACCTATGCAATTCGAGCCTATTCCCGCAGGTGGGTGTAGATAGGAACTTTCAGGTATGGAAGGACCTTGGAATTAAGACATTAGGGGATATAATGGGGGAAGACGGGATACTGGGGTTCGATGTCCTGCAGCGTAGTGCTGGTATCCCTTCAAACCATTGGTTGCTGTATGTCCAACTAGTGCGTTCGCTGAAGGCATTAAGACCGAGGATATCACCTCTGGCAGAATCTCCCATGATGGACCTGTTGGTTAAAGGGTGTAAGAAGCTAAAAGTCGTTTATATGCTCTTCATGGGAGAAACTCAGGATGATCCGGAAAAAACTGAACGTGCTTTGGCCATAAAATTAGGAAATCCCGATGTTGATCTGGATATGGCCCTCTATCTGAATAAAAAAATATTTCTTTCTACAAACTTGAGGGCTCAGCATTACAAAACTCTGTTTAATTTATATCATACGCCCGCCAAGGTATATGTCTGGGGGGTCAGGGAAGACGACAGATGTCCCAGATGTAATTCTGGCCATGCAGATCTGCTACATATGTTCTTTAATTGTGGCTCGTTAGCTGTAATCCAGGGTGAGATAGGAAAATTCTGGGAGGGGCTGCTAGGTCAAAAGATCGATCTATCCCCTTCCCTGATGTTATTGGGCATCGATGATAGGTTAAAACTGGGGAAAGCTGAGGAAGCCCTGGTTTTTATCTCTGTAGCAGTACTTCAGATTTTAATTTCTTCAGGGTGGAAGGATACTACTGCTCCCTCATTCCAAATGTGGCTTTCCAGATTATTGGGTATGCATAATATAGAGATCTTCCTCTATGCTCAGAAGGGGAAGAAAACAGGGGATTTCGGGAAATCTATCTGGTCTCCCATTTCAAATTGGAGGGAGACCAGAATGAGAGAGGGAGAGAGAATATAGTATCCCGAAATGTGTATATAAGTTGGATTTCTTGTTCCTTTCTTATTATTGTCAGGCTCGAGAAGACAAAGGATGTTTGTAAATGTGCTGATTTTCTTTGTAATTATTTGTGAGTATGTGCAACCTGCATTTAAAAAAAAAAAAAGAAAGAAACAAAATGGGAAGAAGCGAATGGTGAAGAACAGCACCATCAGGGACAGTGCCAAGCACTGCGTTACTGAAAATCCTGGAAAGTAAAGAGCAGAGCACCACTGCGAATAGCAACCCCGCAAAGCGAAGGCGATAACCTCCCTGGAGGCAGAAAAAATATGATAAAAATGACGTGGCCGACGAAAGAAGTCAGCAACCACAATCTATAACAGTGAGGGGCAACAAGTCTGGAACAGAGGAGTAACGACAAAGCACCCCAAGACAACACCAGCAAGGAGTGTCGTATCCCCCGTAAGAAGCTAAGGGCAGAGGCACAGCCAAGAGACCCCAACCTAGAGGAATGTGGAGAAGTAAAAAAAAAAACAAGCAATGACAAAGAGAGAGAAGAGTAGGAGTAGGCCCCACACTGGAATAACCATGGTGAAGGGATGCAGAAGTACACATGAACCTACCGTCCAATGACCACAAAAGAAGGAGTGGAATAAGAAACAGAACGAAGCATCCCGCCTGGGAGGAAGAGAAAGAGGGCACCTGCAGAAGACAAAGCCACCCGAAGGGAGGCCAGTGCAGAAGACCAAGCTGAAGGGTCCTCGCAGAACGGGGAGGAAGGGTGGGCCGTGCAGGAATCTGCGGCTAGAATCGTCTCTAACAGATATATTGTTACCTTAGCTAAGTAACTTGTACATCTGATAGAGACTAATAGCCGCTGATTCCTTAACGTAGAATAGATACCCTAGCCATACCCAGAGGGGAGGAGGGTCTGCGAGAGAACCTCACCAGCTTGGAAAAACACAGGGCCCCAAGAGGGGAAGTGTCATGGGGACAGGAAGGACGGCCAAGGCCCCCACCAAGCAGAAGTAAGCAAGAACAAGGCGAAGGGAAGGACAGGATACCACAAGCCTACCTGAAGAGCCAAGTGTGTCCGCCAGAATACCCCGGAGTGGCAGAAGGCACCCCGTGAGTGCCAGAGGAAGAAAATAACCACCCTCAAAGCCAGGGAAAGGAGAAGGAACGGAGGCAGAGCCTGCCCTAGGAGAACACACACACAGCGAAGGGCACAGCTGAATGAGTGCCCATCCCGAAGTAGGGAACAAGGGACAGTAGCACACGTTGACACGGTGAGTCCCACGGAAGGGGACCAAAACCACCAGGCACACGCAGCCCCAGCTGGCAAATACCAAGAAGCAGAGGCCAAGAACAAGGCGAGCGCAAGACGAAGACAGACAGGCCCCAGCCGGAACAGCGGAGAACGAGGTGGAAACACAAAGACACGACGCTTTAATCAGCATGACAAAAGTCGGGCCGATGACCCAGAGGCGAAGAGGAAGGGACCTCATTGGAGAGAAAAACATCAAAGAGATAGAGACCGCACCAAGCGATATATGAGGACGCCAGGAAAAGCTAGGAACCTAAGAAGGTATCCACGCCCGCCTAGCTTAAAACAGGGCTATACAATAGCCAACAAATACCCCACCTAGAGTAGGAAACGCCCCTGAACAAAAACAGGGAAATACCTCTTAGGGAAACCCGCAGCAGAGGCCAAGAACCTAAAAGACCTCTGGAAAACACCACAGACTGCTTACTAACCAGCCAAAAAAGACACAAAGGGTCCAACCTGAGGACCTATACAGCTGCACTTAACAGCAAAGAATACACACCACAAGCTGAAGGGCTGAACCAGCAGCCAAAAGAATAAAGGGGCCAACTGAAGACCCCTAAGGCACGCAAGGCCGCACACAGCACACAACAGGCCGACTGAAATCTAACAAAGGAGGAATAACGCATCCCATCAAGCATCGGAGGGCCGAGCTTATGGAGGAGGAGGAGGAGAAGGACGAAGCCCCGCAAGCAGTCTCTGAATAGCTGAGTCCGCGTGGGTGTGAAATAAGTGTTCCATCAAAGGGTAAATCCACAAGACGCTCCCGAACATTCTCTGGAAAGACACCATCCCGCAGCCAAGCATGGCGGCGGAGGGTCACAGAACTCGCCATAGCACGGCTGAGGGAATCCGAGACGCCCAAGGCCGAACGGAGAATGAAAGCAGCCAACTCCCGACCATCCCGCACATGGTGCCGCAGATCCGTGCGGGCACCCTCTTGGGAGGCTCGAGACAAAAGGGACTCCGCGGAATCCCACAGATCGGAAGTAGCTCTGGCCAACACACACAGAGTGTTGAGAGCACGCAGAGCAGCGCTAGTGGAGGCGAAAATGTTAGTCCAGCCACCGAGCCTCCCGTGACAGCGGAAGCAGCACTGAAGGCAAGGAAGGAAAATCAGCCGGCAGGACAGGGCCCTGGGCCGAGGGATGGGAAAAAAGATAGAGTGGATCTTGCGGTTGAGACACCGGATCCCCCGTGGCAGGGCACCCTCAGAAGAGATTTATGGAGCGACAGTTCAAATGGGATTAGCAGCTCCCCTCCACCAGAGCCCTGGTGGAGAACCTCTAACAAGTGGTCCGAAGGGAGTGGGGCAACTGGATTTCCCATCTGCAGAATGCCAGTGGCCGTGAAAATGGCCCGGACGAAGGCCACACTCGCCTCCGTAGGGCGTCTTGGGGGGAAAGCAACTCCTCCGTGGGCGAAGGCTGCAAACTGAGACGCCCGTCCCCGTGACCCGCTGGAGGGAGAAAAGACCAGTCCCTGAAGGATGGGAAACCCACGGACGAGTGGGGGACCTGAGGAGTCTCTGGAGAGGGCGGAGAAGCCTGCGGGGCAGACAACTGCAGGGAACGGACGAACGGGTCCGGGGGCTGCGGACGTGGAGATGGCGTAGAACCCACCCTGGAATCCGCCGGAGAAAAGACCACAACGCGGCGTTCAGTCTCCGGCGAAGAGGAGATGACAACCCTCCGGAGAGGAAGGGACATCCGGAGAAGAGTCGATGATCCGACATCGGGAGGGCGCCGGGGAGACTACCACAGGCACCAAGGAGTCTTCGAGCGGCGCCAAAGTGTCCACCAGCGGCGCCGGGTCGACCTCCACCACCACGTGCCACCTTGGAGAGGGGGGCGGGGTCGGAGCCGAAGTGGCCAATGAACGGCGCTGAAAAGGTGCCGGCTCGGCCCCCGATGAGGCAGACGCCTGCGTCGAGGGCCGAGAGGGGCCCGGGGAAGCGTCCTGAGTCCCGGCCTTCACCCGCGGCGTAGCCCGCACCGGGGAGGAAAGCCGTTGACGCCGGAGAGGCGTTGGCTCGGCCTCTGGGAAGACAGCCGCCTGCCCAGAGGACCGAGGGGGACTGGGGGGCAAGCCCTGAGTCCCGGCGACCTCCTGCGACACCGCAGGGAACCCCGCTGGACTTTGCGGCAAGGCAGGGATGCCATGGTCCGAGGAGGGGACCCCGAAGGGCCGCACCTCGGCAGCCCCACACCTCCAACACCTGAAGCCGAACGCGTCGGCGCCAGGGGCGAAGCCGCCGGCAAGTCAGCAGAAGGCCCCGCGCATGGTGAGCAATCTACGGACATCGCAGGAAGAGGAGGAGGGCTCAAGGAAGCCTGCAGAGCCATAGCGTAGGCTTGCATCTGGGCCCTCGTCGTCCCGACGCCGGGAAACGGCGGATAGGGTGGCAAGGGACTTCGGTTTGAGATGCTGGCAAGCATCGTAGTCCGTAGAGTCATGGTGCTTGTGGTAAATATTTCATTACCGGTACTATTTTTTATGCGGTAAAGTCTAGTAAGAATAACTCAGTAAATATAAGAGGCAGAATCCGTGGTATTAGAGGTTCTAAAAGGCTTTATTCCTTTACAAAGGAAATACAATTCGAATTGCAGGCTTCAAATTCCATCACCACGAAAGTTCAGGAAGGAAGGCAATACATTATTGACAGGTAATCACTTTTATAAGAAATGCATTATAGTGAAACAGATGCAGGAGGCGTAACAGTTGATAAGAGAGATAAAATATGCAAACGTAACCAAAAAGGCGGACATATAGGCGTAACTTAGAAAACGTCATTATACATGATGTCACAAGTGGGTGGATCCATAAGAGAATCCTGCAATGTCAGCAGAAATATTTGGCAGAGATGCGTGCGCAGCCGCATGACGTGTGATTGACGTGCAACTAGAGGGTGAAGGGGACTTGACATTTAGCTCTACATGTGGAGACAGAAGTCTGAGGGGTCATGTCAACCTAATCCCAAATCATATCTAATATCTTATGTTTAAAGAACTGTATTATCCAAAAGGAAAGGTCTCTCGGACGGAATCTATTCTATACTGACTGTTAGTGCGTGTACGAGCGTCTAAGTGTCTACATGAGATGCGAGGGGGCAGGAATCTTCCATGGTAACAGGGGCTATGAATTACTTGCATGAGGACAGTGAGGCCTGGCCCTTAGCACGGTAGCTGGAAGAATGTTTACCTAAACTACTAGACAGGAATGCATCGGATGAGGAGCGGAGCAGATAATCTTGAAGGTGAAATACAGTTTTTGGCAGGCAACAGGCTGGATCAGGCACCGTTTAGCCGCGCAGGGAGTAGGACAAAGTTCATGGATACAGATGCAGGCTCGGACTGGAGCTTTCAGAGGCAGAAGGCAGGAAAAGGCTTGATGGCAGAATTCAGGGCCTACTCGCCTGAATCTGTAAAATGTGGAAAGTGAACCACATAAAGTCGGTGGCCTTTCATACTTAGGAATGGAATATCTGACCCATTCATGGCGGATCTGAAAGAGGACATGTTGACGGTGGACGCACATGTATTTGCGTCTTCAAAACTGGAACTGGAGGGAACATACATGTACTTAAAGCATGCACATGGAGCCGTTGGGGTCTACGATAGGGGACATAACTGATCACAAAATTCATATTTCCTCATTCCCTCCTTGTCCCCTACGGACCCTCAGGAGATATCGATCTTCATCAATCCATCGATCTGTTCATATAGCATCATTTGTTCTTCTTTCTTCTTCCGGGATCTTGAACGAAAACTTGGATGTGGGATACATGATGTGGCACACAGACCACAAATCGCTGGCCCACATTGTAGTCATAAGCAGCAACTGAATAGTATGAGAAAGCCAATACCTAGGAAGGATAGGATCCTCCATCCCCAGGCTGACAACACGCCCCAGAACCAACCGGACCAAGTCCAGGTGCCTGGACTCTGGTGTATCTGGCTTATAATCTTATGAAGGCGGGTTATGGCTTTATATACTGACGGCGAATTTTCTGGTATGAAAATGCAGCAACTTGATCCGATGACCCTACAAGCTCCGCCCCTATCGGCCAGGATGACGTCAAGGACAAGACGATTTTGAAGCACAACAATCCGCATAGCAGACTGCTCTTCTGTTAAATTGCCTAAGGCGGAAGTAGTCTCGTTCACTACTGCTTCAAGGGTTCTAGTTAATCTACGTATCAGCTTACTATTAGTGACTGTACCTATATAGGGAAAGAAACCTTTATTGAAATCTGTGTATTGCTCCCATGCCGTTTCAGTGTAATCGACAATTGGGAGATCTCTCTGCTGTCTATTGTGTACTAAATGGGTATTTCTATGATAATCGGGAGGAGCTAGGAAAACAGGTGGCAGAAGGAATGCTATGTAACAGGTACCATCCCAATCTAGAGGTAGACGTATATATGCGGTCTGGCCACATATGAAGTAGGAATGACGGGAAGCTCTAAAGGTAGACTTGCCTTGATCATTGAATTTTATCACAGTGGTGCATTTACTATGGCCCATGTGTATGGAACCATTCTTTCTTACACATAATTCCCCTTTAACTGGGAATACTGACATGGCGGGCAAGATTGATGTAGCTTCAGATTCAACGTTCAGGATCATGAGGTTAAGTGTAAAATTACCTAATCCATATACTTCATTTTCTAGATCAGTTCCTGTTCTTTTGGGAAGTCCCTCCTTGTTAGGGTAGCAGACTTTAAGCAGAGCTAGGTCCAGGTTTCCCCATACCCAGTTGTCTTGATAAACTACGGAATTTGAATCTAGGGAATTGATCAAACTAAACCATGCTCCACAGGAGCCATTGTGTGTAAACGGATATGGGAAGAGGGGCAAAACTCCCTTATAGTTCTGATAGGGAGGGAGTCGGCCACATATCCAACAATTGGTAGCATTGCTGGTCTGATGGGAATGATGTAACATACTAATGAATGTGTTGTTGCGCAGCGCAAATCTATAGGACAACTCATGCGGAGGTAATTCGCTAAAAGAATGTTCAGCAGTAACATTGTAAACACGTTTAGAAATAGGGTAATACATATGCAGCAGTATACTAGAAATGATGATCAGAAAACTTAGAAAAAACAAAATTAATAATGTTACTGTGCAGTGACTACGAAGTGATTTACAATACGCATGCTTTTTAAGCTGCATCTGTTGATTTCTTTCTCTATTCCGGTCTAGAGGATACATGTCAGAGACAAATTCAACCGATTCACCTTGGAGAGGACTTAAACAATCAAATTGTCTGACGTGCTAGACCTTAATTTCAGTTTATAAAGTTCCATTTTTGTGGGTTCAACCAAGGGGAGCTTTGAGTCTGTTTGTGAGGGACAGGGCTGAGTATTCACACTGGACGGGAGTCCATAAAATTTCTTGATATGACTCGAGTGCAACCACCCTTTACGTCCCTCGATCTTCACGGCTGTCCTTGTGGCTAGTAGAACAAGTTTTGGCGATTTCCACCTAGGCTCCAGTTGGGTCTTCCGGTCGAAATTTCGCACTAGGACCAGATCACCTGGAACCACGTCATGGGGCTTCACCTCAGTGTTATCGGGAAAAGCTGCAGCTACCTGTGAACGACAAGATTGTAGTGCAGACATCAAGGAAGCCAGGTAATCTGTCAGCATATTACAGTCAACATCAGTGATTTTGCGAGGTATAGGCGTCCCCCACATATTTGGTGGTCTACCGAAGATCACCTCGTACGGGGATAGCCCTGTTCGAGAATGTGCTACCATTCTCATATAAAAGAGTGCAACTGGTAAGGCTACTATCCAATCGACACCTTTTTCTCTACATATTTTGGACAATCTAATTTTCAGAGTTTGATTATGGCGTTCCACGAGACCTGCTGCCTCGGGATGTCGGACACAGTGGAATTTCCATTGGTAGCCTAACAAAAGGGAAACATGTTTCATTAGTTCGGATGAGAATGGCTGGCCGTTATCTGAGTAGACAACACGTGGTAAACCGTACCGTGGGAAGAATTCTCGAACTAACTGTTTGGCAGTAGTCGGGGCAGTGTAATCTGAAACCGGGTAGGCTTCTGTCCAACGGGAAAGAGCACAGACAACTACGAGAACATATTTGAATCCTCGACATCGTTCCATCTGGATATAATCCATCTGGAGGACTTCAAAAGCATGATCGGGAGATTGAAATCCACCCTGCTCTACGGGGATGCTTTTACCTGGATTAAAATGACAACATATCATACAGGTGCGTACTTTCTGTTTGGCTGCTGCTCGCAAGTGTTTGTTGAACCAAATGTGTTGAATACTGTCTAGCATAGCTTTTTCTCCTAGGTGCGCTGGACTATGTATTGTGTTAATGATGACTTGAACCATGGAGTCGGGAAGAAACCATATAGATTTTTCCTTCGTCATCCATCCTTGATCCGTTTGGATCCCTCCTAATTCAGTCCATTTCTTTATTTCTTCTGATGTAGCATGTGTCTGTATGTCAATTATATCAAGGGCGGGATCCTTAACTGTCATGCAATGTGTTGGTGTCGGAACTATTGTCTTTGTCGCGTCAGTTGTATGAGTCTGGTTCTGAGCAGTCTGTTTAGCTGTTCTGTCAGCTAGGTCATTACCCTGAGAAATGATATCGGTAACTTTTGTATGGGCTTTGCATTTCATAATCGATATTGCAGTAGGTAGATGAATCGCGTCTAATAGGGCTTGAATGAGGGGTCCGTGTTGGATGTGGGCACCGTGAGAAGTTAAATAACCTCTCTCTCGCCACAGTACGCCGAAGTCATGGACGACTCCGAATGCATAACGTGAATCTGTGTATATGTTGACTTTCTTATCTTTGGCTTGAATACAGGCTTGTGTCAGAGCGATGAGCTCTGCTGCTTGAGCTGACAAAGTGTTAATACAATTTGTTTCAATGACTTCAGTGTCTGTTGTGACTGCGTAAGCGGCCACTAACTCTCCTGTACTTGTTCTCATACATGAACCATCTACATACAGTGTCAAGTCTGGATCTGATAAAGGGATATCTGTCAAGTCTTGTCTGGGTTTCGTCGTGATAGTAATGACTTCGACACAATCATGTGCCAATGGATCTGTTCCGCCTACTGGTAACAGTATGGCAGGATTTAACGTATTACAACGTCTGATTTCTATGTGTGGCTGAAACAATGTCAATTCGTAACCGGTGAGTCTCGCTATAGTCAAGTGTTGTGTTTGTGTGCGGTTCAAAAGAACCTCTACTGCGTGTGGTACTTGTACTGTCAATTGATGTCCTAACACTATGGCATCGCTTTGTCTGATTGCTATAGCTGTTGCTGCCACTGATTTCAGGCACGCAGGAAGAGCCTGAGCTACTGGATCTAATGTACTAGAGAAATAAGCACATGGTTTGTGTGATCCTGCTTGTTCCTGAGTGAGTACTGACAAAGCAGTACCTTCGCGTTCTGTAACAAAGAGTGTAAACTGTTTATTGTAACATGGTGTTGCTAAAACAGGTGCTTGGCATAAAGCTTTCTTTAAGCTTTCAAAGGCATGTGTATGTTCTTGAGTCCAAGGGAGGACAGTCGATGTGGCTGCCTCCTGTGTTGTCAACTGGATGAGTGGTTTTGCTAGAAATGCATATTGAGGGATCCACTGCCTACAGTACGAGGTGAGGCCTATAAAAGCCCGCACCTCCTTTGTGTCTTGGGTGGTGGCATGTTAGCAAATAACTGGATGCGATCAGGTGTAAGCTGTCTTCCCTCCTTGGACAGCGAGTGCCCAAGGTAAACAACTCGCTGGACACAGAATTGCAGCTTAGAAGGGGACACCTTGTGCCCCTTGTCGGCCAGAAATTTTAAAACCGTCAGTGACGCTGTTTCACATTCAGGTTCGCTTCGGGCGGTGATCAGCAGATCATCGACATATTGAAGCAAGGCAGTGTTAACTGGCATGTGGATACTGTCAAGTTCTCGTTTCAGTGCTTGGCTATAGATGCTGGGGCTTTCTGTAAATCCTTGAGGTGCGCGTGTGAATTTAAAACTTCGTCCATTTAAACTGAATCCGAACAGATATTGACTTTCCGGATCTATTGGGACGCTAAAGAAAGCATTCTTAAGATCAATTACAGTGAAGAACGTTGCTTCTGAGTCAATAGCAGTTAGTAATGAAGAGATATCTGGGACCACAGGGTATTGTGGTACAATACATTTATTTAGTTCGCGCAGATCAATAACCAATCGATATACTGGTGGTGCTTTTGGATCCGTTCTTTTAAGAATCGGAATTATTGGGGAATTGCATACATTGGAGTCGGTTTCTACAACCACTCCTTGTGCAATGAGCTCGTCAATGATTTGCAGCAAAGCCACAACAGCATCTGGTGGTAACTTGTATTGTCGCATTCGTGGTAGTACTACTCCTGTTTTCAGTGTGACTCGATATGGTGTGATGTTCATGCAACCAACATCAGTGGGGCCTTGTGCCCATAAATGTGTAGGTAAATTCTGCAACCGGTGATCCATGTCTCTGGACACGTAGTGACCTTTAAAGTCACGTAGAAATAGTCGTACTCCTTCCGGAGAACAACATATTATAGCTCCTAGAGCTTTCAATGTTTTTATACCTAACAAGTTTTCTGGACATGATTTAGTAAGCAATAAATCTGTAGTACGTGTCAATGGACCAACCGTGAGTGGAAGAGGTTGTGTTACGTCATTAATTATAGGTTTTCCTGAGAATCCAAGGGAAATATTCTGTGAGCCTGAGAGGGGTGCCCCTGGAACTTCACTGCGTCGTATAGTTGTTCTGCTTGCCCCTGTATCAAGTAAAAACTTTCTGTCTTCCCCTAATAGTTCACTATGTACATAAGGTCCCTCTTGATCTACAGGAACCTCAATAAGGGGTAAGCCAACTTCCCTCTCTAGGCTATTTCATGTGTATCGCTGATAATCGGGATAATCTGCTTGTGCATACTGATACATCTGTTGCGTTGTCGCTTGTGTGGCAGCAATAGCCTGCGCTTGTGGTGGTGCTACGGTCTGTTGTGGAGCTGCCTGTTGCGGAGCTAGTTGTTGCGGAGCTGACCTAGGTTGTGCATGCTGAGGGATTTGTTGTTGATTCTGATCCTGTCTGGGTGGACGTGGTCTTTCCTGGGTTCTACCTGTGGCAATGTTATGTTTCAAGACTGGACAATCGTGTATATAATGACCTTGTTGTTTACAATAGTTACATGTCCCTTTAACTGGACCTGTTGAATCACCCTTTTGATGACTATCAGCTGGAACTGACTGAGCAACAAGCATTTTCATTTTTGTATCTTTCATACGTCTTTGTTCATGTTCTTGTTCTTCTCTAATTCTATTGTGGTGATATTGTAACATCTGTAACATCTGTGACGGGGTATTACCTTGCCAGGTACTCTCAAATTTCAATACTCTATTCTTAACTTGCGGCAGGGAATTTTCAACTAATTTTGTCACAAACAGATGTGGATAGGACTCGCTACTTGCTTTTATGCCACTATTAATACCAAAACATTTTTCAAATCGGGAATAGAAATCACTAGTGTCTTCATCTTGCTTTTGTTTACAGGCTGAGATTGCACCCCAGTCCTCCTTTTTCGTAGTTAATAAACGTGGCAGTACCTGCACTAGTAATCCTGGTAGTGCTGTAGTCTTTTCCCCAAGCCCTGATCCTGCAGCTCGGGCCTTTTCTTCGTTTTCTAATGCTGTCCAGTCTATCTTTTGGTCTCCCACCTCCCATTCCTTTTCTTTGAGTTTCTCGTAAACACCGGCAGGCATTAACACTTTCAGTATTTTCATAATGTCGGGGTAGGTATACTCTCCCATGAGTAACATGTCTTTTATCTCACGGTGGAAACCTGCTGGATCCTTGTCATGGCTGGGTACTACTTTCTTCATTTCTAATAATTCAATTTTAGTTATAGGCGTGTACACAAACACGCGTGTAAAATTATTACCTTCACCTCTGATTGGGTGTACTTCGCGTAACGGGTTCTGTCCATCTATGTGATACATTTTTCTTCCCATAATGGGAACCGGAACGTGTTCTGGGCACACGAAAGTTATATACTGGTTTCGAAATTCTAGAATTTCTTTAATTAAATCAGTACCTGAACCTCTCCAGTTATTCGTGAGTAGTTCTGTCAATATGTCAGGTAAGGGTCCTGGATCGGAGTGTTGGCCTTTATATAATATAAGGAGGTGTTGAATCATGTATATACTAGCTAAACGTTGTTCGTCTGGGGCAAGATTCAGAAACGTGTGTGCTAGTGCATCATCACTGTATTTACTGGGACTGTCAGCCCATAGTACTGCTGACCTGGCTAATTCTTGTTCGTCCATGGAATCGAGCATATGGTACCCCCTTCGATCTCGGAGTAATTTATCAGCGGCTTGGAATAGGTGTTCAGGGGATCTTGTATTTAACATAGGGTTTGTAAAATGTCTGCTATATTCTGGACGTATCGGACGTATCAGATCATTAAAGCCTCTAGCATTATTATAGGGTCTTCCTCTACCTACGTAAGCTATCGTTTCTAATTGTTCTGATTCTTGCTCCTCCTCTTCCTCTGATTCAATTCTGTCTGCTTCTCGTCTTTCTTTATGTATTCGTTCTACTTCCTTGCGGATCTTTCGACACATGACTACTATGCATGACTGTTTATCATGTTTCTCGTCTGATATGTTCTGACCCCATTTGACAAGTTTTTGCATGGTATCATGATCTGCCCCAGGCCTGTCTTGGTTCCTAATTACGCAATTTATGAAAAAACGTAGTAGTTGTCTTTGGACATCCACTTTCTGGTATTCCATAGCTTCGTTAATACTTTCTGGACCTCGCCCTGTTTGGATAAAGCGATATATATTGTCTAGGTGTTCAACCATCCCTGGTATCGTCATTAAATACAATGTAGCTCGTCGTATACGTAGTGATGATATGAGTAATCTGTCCTGTTTACCTGGTACTGGATCGTATCTACAATCCACAAGCTGTTCTTTAAACATGTCGGATGTCGCTAGTTGGGGTGTACGCTGGAGTGCTAAATCTCTAAGAGTCTGTTTATTTCGCGGCGGTGTGGCAAACATGTCTGTCGTGCCTCCTGTAGCACCATCTGAAGTGCTGGGCAAGAAAGGATTCGTTGGACGTAAGATAGAAATCGTAGATGTGGGAAAAACAGTAGAAACGGACGGACCTGTGGGAACTTGTGTAGGAGTTTGTTGTTGCGGGGTTACAGACGGATGCTCTTGGTGTTGAACACCATCGGTAAGCGGTGTGTGTGGTATGGTATTAGCATACTCGGGAGCTACGTCATCTAAATAGGAGGAAAGGAAAACGTCCTTGGCTGTTTTGGGATGTGTTTTGGGATGTGCTTTTATCGGGAGTAATGGAGGAGTCAAGTCGTTTGGTATTTCCAGGGTAGCCTTAGGTAACCCTTCGGCCAGAAGAGGATACATACCATTCATAAGAGTGTTTCTTTGCCTATCTACTTGTTCTAATTTTACTCGGGTACCTTCCTCAATTAATAGATTTTCTCGGGTTTTATTTGAATTCTTACTAACTTTCTCTTCCTGTCTGAGCGCTTTTTCTGTACGTCTATATGATTCTTTACGCCATAATTCAATGGCATCTTTCTGTGACTGTCTGGCTTTCTTTTTCCATAATTCTTCTTCTACTCTCATGATGCAATCTGCATCCCAGGTCCCCGCTGCGGGCCATCTCTGACTTTCTGGCAAATCCTTGGTGTAGTCCACCCATAAATCAAGAAATAATACGGCATCTAGGCCATGCTTATGATACATAAAGTATCCTGGAGTGTCCCTAGGTGGAATGGGAACAGCTTCTTCGAGTACTCCTTTTCTAGTTTTGATCTGTCTTAATTTCGAAAAGAGCGGCATTTTTAGATCTGGTTACTTAATCTTAAACACACTTAATACAAATAAATACAATAATGAACAGTCATTCACACCACAATGTATAGAACGTATTAAAACATTTAACACTTAACAGTTTGAACGAATGATGATAACTAATAGAAAACTAGTTACTGACATAATACTAACACTAAATAATACTTAATTATATGCAAGACATACTAGATATACTGCTAAACAGTATAGATACACTGCTAAAACAGTGCAGACCGGATTTGTGTACCCAAACCTGTCTTGACCGGCACAGACTATGTGCACGTTAAATGCCTCCCCGGCAATGGTACTCACTGGGTAGCTCGGAACGGAAGGCCTCGGAACTGAACTGAAACTGGACCGGACTGGACTCGACTCGACTGGACTCGGAACTTCGGAACCTGGTGGGCCTCTGTATACCTCGGATCTTGCTCTCTCAGCTAGGCTCTGGTCGGGATACTTCGCACTTCTCACCGCCTCGTCTGGGTGTTGATCGCAGCCTCAGTCGCCCCCGCTTGGCCGGAGGGAGATACAGGAAATCCTGCAGGAAACGCGTTTATTTTGTCCGTTCAGCTGTGGCAGGAGACCGGGCCTGCAACGCACCTCCGGCGCGTGAGATGAGAAAGTGTCCCTGTTCGGGCGCCAATTTATGTGGTAAATATTTCATTACCGGTACTATTTTTTATGCGGTAAAGTCTAGTAAGAATAACTCAGTAAATATAAGAGGCAGAATCCGTGGTATTAGAGGTTCTAAAAGGCTTTATTCCTTTACAAAGGAAATACAATTCGAATTGCAGGCTTCAAATTCCATCACCACGAAAGTTCAGGAAGGAAGGCAATACATTATTGACAGGTAATCACTTTTATAAGAAATGCATTATAGTGAAACAGATGCAGGAGGCGTAACAGTTGATAAGAGAGATAAAATATGCAAACGTAACCAAAAAGGCGGACATATAGGCGTAACTTAGAAAACGTCATTATACATGATGTCACAAGTGGGTGGATCCATAAGAGAATCCTG
Organism: Triturus cristatus; assembly: GCF_964204655.1. Lineage (NCBI taxonomy): Eukaryota > Metazoa > Chordata > Amphibia > Caudata > Salamandridae > Triturus > Triturus cristatus. Next base: position 521,992,863 of record NC_140591.1, read on the forward strand.
CAATGTCAGCAGAAATATTTGGCAGAGATGCGTGCGCAGCCGCATGACGTGTGATTGACGTGCAACTAGAGGGCGAAGGGGACTTGACATTTAGCTCTACATGTGGAGACAGAAGTCTGAGGGGTCATGTCAACCTAATCCCAAATCATATCTAATATCTTATGTTTAAAGAACTGTATTATCCAAAAGGAAAGGTCTCTCGGACGGAATCTATTCTATACTGACTGTTAGTGCGTGTACGAGCGTCTAAGTGTCTACATGAGATGCGAGGGGGCAGGAATCTTCCATGGTAACAGGGGCTATGAATTACTTGCATGAGGACAGTGAGGCCTGGCCCTTAGCACGGTAGCTGGAAGAATGTTTACCTAAACTACTAGACAGGAATGCATCGGATGAGGAGCGGAGCAGATAATCTTGAAGGTGAAATACAGTTTTTGGCAGGCAACAGGCTGGATCAGGCACCGTTTAGCCGCGCAGGGAGTAGGACAAAGTTCATGGATACAGATGCAGGCTCGGACTGGAGCTTTCAGAGGCAGAAGGCAGGAAAAGGCTTGATGGCAGAATTCAGGGCCTACTCGCCTGAATCTGTAAAATGTGGAAAGTGAACCACATAAAGTCGGTGGCCTTTCATACTTAGGAATGGAATATCTGACCCATTCATGGCGGATCTGAAAGAGGACATGTTGACGGTGGACGCACATGTATTTGCGTCTTCAAAACTGGAACTGGAGGGAACATACATGTACTTATAGCATGCACATGGAGCCGTTGGGGTCTACGATAGGGGACATAACTGATCACAAAATTCATATTTCCTCATGCTCACCAAAGCACCACATGCAAATAGGGTGAGGGTCTGTCGCCGACATCTGACATGCACAAGAAGTGCACGTCTTGAAGCCCGAAGGCATGGTACACTGTTCCCAACTCAAGGCGCTAAGAGGCCCGAAAACAGGCCAAGGAGCACACTCCGAATCCGTGTTGCACGCGGAAAAGAAGGAAACTGACATCAGCGTGCCGGGGTGGGACTTATGTGACCTCACTGCCATCACGTCCGTGGACATCAGGGCGGGGTTGCGTGGTAACGCCCCCGGCGTCCAGAGGTACTGTGGCAAAGATTTTCCGGATCCAGTCTCACGCCTGGGGATAATTATACGTTAAGGAATCTGCGGCTAGTAGTCTCTATCAGATAGTAACCGCAATAGCCCATGTCCCTTTCCTAAAAACTCAAAGATCTCAGGGCCTTCCTAGGTCAACTAGGATATTACCGGAGGTTCATCCCACACTTTTCCCAAATCGCCGCTCCTTTAACCGATTTGTTGAAAAAGAATGTACAAACCGAGTGAAGTCTTAGAAATCCCTCCCCTCCTGAAGTTCAAGCTTTTCAGCACCCTTTCTACTAAGCCCCAACTATGAGAAACCTTTTCTGCTACAAACCGATGCATCCGACAGTGGTATCGGAGCCGTGTTATCCCAGAAAGATGACACCAAGCAAGAACGGCCTATACTCTGTATCAGCTGCAAACTGGTCCCTAGGGGAACCCGATATGCCGTAATAGAAAAATAAGCCCTGGCTATCAAATGGGCTATCAAAGCCCTTCGATATTATCTTGATGGCAGGGACTTTCTCCTCTACACCGACCATTGCCCTCTTGAATGGCTATCCAGGAATAAGAGACACAATCAGAGAATCCTACGGAGGTTCCTCACCGTACAACCCTTTCGGTATACTGTCCACCACCGAAAAGAGAAAGACCAGGCCAATGTTGACTTTCTGTCAAGATACCCCATAAGAAAGTTAGGGAAGGGGGATGTAAGGAGGTACCCCCTGAAAGCCAGCGCCACTCCTGCTATTACCCCCCCCCCCCCCTTATGGGTCCCTTACCGTCATAGCCAGGAGGAAGACAGCAAACCTAGGGAGGAGTCACCAACAGCAACGAAGGACTTTCCCTTCACTACGCAGCTCGGAAAAATCAACCCGGAAGCAAACCCTCAGTGGAGGGGCGGAACGGAAATCCAGGACGACCAATCAGGAGTACAAGAGGACACTGGGGATTGGACGATAAGAGAGGAAGAAGCCGTGTCAGAGTTGTTGGTGTCGGGAATACAGAGAGATAGAGAGAGAAGAGGCAGTGTCAGCGGACTGGAAGACGTCGAGGACACGAAGACGGGAGAAGACGGTGACGGAGACCCGGAGAATCCCGAGGAGTGGACCGAAGACTGGTGGATCTCAGAGGACGCGCATGAGCCGTCGCAACCCCAGAGAGTTGCGGCAGATGGTGGTACGTAACCTGGGCAGAGGGAACACAGGAGGGGGGACGGACAGAAAACGGGGGTCTTTTTGCCTGGCAACTCCCCAGAGCCCCCCTCATGTCCCAATTGCGTGGCCAAAACTGGTACCATCCACATCGGACTGGTGCAGTGTAAATTGGGGAAGTCCCTGTCAATTGTTGGGAGTATCGGCTGGGTGACCTACTTTCATTGTTTTTTTTTTTTCTCTTATCTCCATATTTTCACTCAACCAGTTGGCCAGTCCCTCACGGGGTGTGGTGGAAGCTCTGTATATACTGACCGCTGCTTTTGCTTTCTTATTTTTTCTTTTGGAGTTAAACTTCAGGACCTGACCAGATAATCGCCGAAGTGACCAGAACTCTTGCGACTAACAGACCTACGTGGCCCTCTTTGGAACTTGTCAAGACTGTGTTTTGGATTATTGCACTGGTGTGATGTAAGAACAACACTTATTTGTTGCCTTGGGATATATACGTTCCTTTAATAAAACCTCAATTTTACCTCCATACGGCCTCCTCGCTTCTGTTTCCGCATATCCCTCCGACAAACACCCTTCCCTGCTGAGGTTCGGGCCCGATCCCTGTTGCGCTGGGTTCCCTATTTGTGGCTTCTACGCCACAGGCTCACCCAGTTGCTTGATCTCTGCTGTGGTTGTGTGGAGACCGGCAGACATCCCTGTGACTGAGCATACGGTACGTTCTGATTACCCTGTGCTTGGTACTGAGGAGAGACGTTTGTTGAGTTTGTGGTGGCTGGCCCTGGTGAACTAACCTCTGCTGCTGTTGCTGCTGATGGTATGCCTTTATCTGGCACCTCTCCACCAGGTGACCCCGCCTAAGGCAATAGTAGCACTCTCTTGGGTCTGGCTGCGACCAGCCTTCCTTGCCTTCACAACCATAACCTGTTCATGCCCCTGGGCTGCCTGTTTGGAACCCTCTAAAGTTTTGAGGTGGAGCCCTTTGTGAGAAGTTGGCCTGATATATGATGTCACTAGTTCTAGTGTACACCTTGTATCAGTCCAAACATCCCTTATGGTGATTGGTTGTAAAGTCAACCTTATAGACCAGCTATCCTAGTGGTAGCATGGACAAGAGCAGTCTTAGGCTAAACTCTGTATGGCATGTGAAGCCAGCTGTTATACCATTTGCAATCCCTTGAATACCAAATGAAAGGACACCACAACAGATATATATAGAAATAGAATGTGTGTATTCTAGTCAAAATACCCTCAGAACTCTTTATGAGATTCGAGGTAAGTACAACACAGTCTTATTTAAGCATACATAAGTCACACAGGTAAGTAATACAGTTAGGCCCTAGGGGCCACGCAAACCATATACTAAGTAAGTGGTATAAGAACCACTGTCACGAACACAGGTTAGGCCTAGGCCTAGGGAATCGCTGGGGCTACACTATCCTACCAGTTGCTAGGCGGTGGGAGGCCCACGGGATTCAGGTGCAGAGTGGAAACACTCAGGCGTAATGCGTTAAAGTCGATAGAAATAGTAATGTTTAGAAATAAAGAGTTTTAGGACACTTCGGAAGGAGCTAGGAGTTGGAGACTTGGAAACTAGACCCTAGGATAGTCAATACCCTTGTGAGCACCGGAGTACTCAAGTTACCTAGCCCACGGGCTGCGGGTGCATAGGTGTGAACTTGCGTCGGGTTTCGTCGTCGACTCCTATGGATGCCTGAAGAAAAGATGCTGACAGGCAGTCAGTGAAGAGTGTCCGGTGGATCACAAGCTTGGAATCAAGAAGGAGGGTACCTGCAAGCAGAGGGGACAGAGTCTAGGTCACCAGCCAGGAGCCGGGAAGGAACCAGGAAGGAACCAGGCGATGTCGTGAAGATGCAGGTGAAGAGGTGAAGCTTGTCGCAGCAGCCACGGGTACCAGGAGGCGTCGAGGACGACCAGAACCAGGAGGCAAGCTGTCCAACGAGGGCTCTTGCTGTCGGCAGTGTCGATGTCGAATTCGGACCCAACAAGCCTTGGCAAGTGCAACCCACGCAGGATGAAGGATTCGCTTCTGCTGCAGACCAGGAAGGCCTGAGGTGCTTCTCTTTCACAGGGAAGCAAGGGCCAGTCTGGAGGAGCCAAACCAGCGGTGGAAAGTTTAAGGTTCGTCGTCACAAAGGCTACTAGCCAACGGGCAAGCAACCGGACAGACGCGTCGAGCAGGAAAATGCAGAAGAGCCCCACGCAGAACTCGTGGAGTGTGGAGGGCTGATCTTCGGTGCAGAAGGTGCTCGGGGTTGGGGCTTCTCAATCCCCAGAGCACAACTTCGAGGATGCCTCAGAAGCTGCGCTGGAAGCAAGAAGCCAATTTTCCCAGGTAGCCAGTCCCACGTCGCCTCCACGGATCTCAGCTTTGCTGTGGATGTGGATCAGGGTCGGAGAAGTCTGGAAGTCAAGGCGCTGGTCGGGCTCTGCAGTCGGTTCCTCGTAGAACTTTAGGCAAAGCAAACGGCAGGTCGCTTGATGGTGCCTGTTTGCACAGGGTGGCCACTCCTTGGCCACAAGGGAGATTCTTCAGTCTTCTTCCGTAGTCGAATGTCGAAGGTCCAGAGTTTCTGTTCAAGTTTCAGTTTTCAGGATAATCCAAAATCCAAATGACTCAGCTCCCACTCTTATACTAATCTGGGGGGCTGGGTTACCTGCTAGGTCCCTCCTATGGGTGGGACCAGGGAGGGGGGTGGTTACACCCCCTTCCCTTTGTCCAGTTTCGCGCCAGGACTTGGGCTGGAGTGCCCCAGCACCGGTTTGAACCGGACTATGCATGGGACACCTTGTGTGCCCCAGGCAGTGTCTCGTTTCTTTCATCCCTCCCTGCCCCAATACACCAAGTCCTGTCTAGCGTGGTGCCAGCACCTCCCAAGGCAGGAAACCTATTGTCCAAGCCTCCCTCGCTGGAAGGACTCCCAGCAGCAGGAGGTCAGACTTGTGTCTGTGGCAGCAGCATCCATTTTGTGATGCCGGGGCTCTGGTTAACTTTAACCGGGTACGTAGGATTTTAACATGTCTTCTCCCTCTAGAAGGGGGGAATACTATCCTCACCACCACAAATGGGATGGGGGTATTATTCCAAAGTGTTAGACACCTTACACGACATGTTTTGATAAAGCCAAACCATAGTTACCATAACCGCGAGGATTATAAGGCACTTTAAGAGTATATGGTAGGCGATATCATAGAACAGCTATAAGGACATGGTTCCGAAAGCTGCAGACAGGCTCAGCTCATGCTAGAGCACCATCTCACATGTTACCAAGCACTCTGCCTTCAGGATTGCTAAGGCCTGCCATAGGAGTGACTGGAAGGTACCCATGTGTCTATATATAAGGCAGGTATAGGGATACTATACCGAAGCAAGGGGTGATTACACGACCTTGCCCCAGCTGAGTGATCAGCCAGTTGTGCCATGATGGAAGGCCAGCCCCTGGTAGGCCTAGGGTACACCCATGCCCTGGGTACCTAAGGTACACTGTACAGGGCCCTAGAGGGTGATCCTTACCAATTGGGTTATGTACCTAAAGTACATAGTGTGAATTTTGAGAGAGAACAGCTGGGCTGTGGGTCTGATTAGCAGGCCCACAGCCACATCTAAGTCAAAAACCAGTGAAGCAAAAGCAAAAAGTGGGGGTGACCATAGAAAGCAGACCCTACTCTCCTACACCCTTAATGAGACAGGTTGCCATCGGCAGGGTTGCGGGCATCTCAGCACCCTCAAGGTCTTTTTCAATTTGTATTGAACTAGCTTTGCTGTGTCTTTTTGGGCCTGCTCCTGCTTCTCTCTAGCCTTCTCTTACTTTTTCTTATGGTAGTGGAGTTTATGAGCTTGTATCTGCTGTCAGGGTTTAGTATCTAAATCAACTACGCTGTCCATCCCGCTCTTTATCTCGGTGGGTAAGAATATTGCAGAAAAATGTGGCTTGTGGGCCTGTATCAGTCTACGGCTGTCTGGTTTCGTGTCCCAATCTTTCCCTCACTCTATTCAGGAAATCATTTATGCTTTCCTCTGGCTTCATGGTCTCTGCCATTAACTCTCCTACATCTGTAACATCTCGGAAAACTTCTCTCAGGGCAGTCCAGATCCAGTGCCTGTGTGTATTAAATGTGGCTCGTCATGGTGAGTATCTGTTAGCTTGATTGCTGGAATGCAAGCTTGGGCGAACACTGTGTTAGTCTGCTCTCCAATTAGAATGCTTAGCAAACTCAATGTCTCCTATCGCTAGGTTGATACCTGCTGTGTTTTTCTAGAAACATGTAATCCATTCCCCTGGCCCATCCTAGGAGTTAAGGGTTATACACAATATTACGCCATATTCACCTTAGCTTGAGGTCAGATATCAAACAAAGGTGACTTCCAAAGGAACAGCTCTGAGGCCACCGTACGACTGCTAAAGTTAGGACATATAAAATAGGTAATATGCCAGGTCCGGTCAGTGGCAGAGCGCTCCGGGTACAAGTGTGACAATTCACAGCTATTCCAGGCATCCAACACTATAAAGATGGCTTGCTGACAGGTATTAGTCCTTTTTAAGGGACACTGAATTATTGTTGTTCCATTGCTCACTTCTAAATTAGACAGACAGCAACACCATGTGACAGACTGCCATAAGTGCCAGTGCTGACAATTAAGTCCCGGAAACCACCGACTCAAATTCAGCACTGAGGCAGGGACATAAAATAACACCCCATAGAAACTACGGTTACGATAATTAAATTGATTTGATATATATATATATAAAAATAGAATTGTTTTATTTTAAAAGTTAATGATAAACTTATATCAAATTAACTTTTAAACCACTTAATGTCAAATTAAGTTAAAAAACTGTTAGCAAAATTCACTACTTTATAGAATGAAAATGTTAGTGGAGTGGGAATGTTCTAAAAAGTTTTAAAACTTTCGTACATTAAATAAAAATATTTTACTTAATTATTTAATAAAAGGTTTATTTGATGAACTAATGCGCTTTAACATTTTATTTAACTAGTTCTAGTTTAAAAACAAATGAATCTACATTAAAATAAATATATATATATGCTCAGTTTTTAAATGATTATAATATTTACCAATTTTCCGCATACTTTCCACCGGGAGGTCTCCACCGGGATCGAGGAGATCTCCACGTGTGTGTGTGTGTGTGCAACAGTAGCAACTTTAAACTTCGAAAAAGTTGATGAAGGAGGTCCCCCCCCCACCCCCCCTTTATCTGGGGCTGTGGAGACATGTATGTACACCTAAGTGAAAATAAACACTTGGAAGTAGTAAACAGCAAAAAAGTGTAAAGTTACACCTAGGTGGAGTAGTACTTATAAACGTGTATATTTACTTTTTTTTAAAAAAGGCCCCTTTTGTGTTTGTAGTGGTCGGTGCAACACTGCAGCATATCGCTTTTGAACTATACAATCTACACACTAGCTTTAAAAAAATTGAAAAACAATAACAGAAAAGTGCACTGTTATTTTTAAGACAAGCATGATGTTTATATGAAAAGCCTCAAAAAGAACTCCTTAAACAATAAAAAGATTCGAAACCGCTTTTCCTTTTTTCTTAAACAGTAATACTGCAACCGGGGATTATGAAAGAGTGGGACACAGTGTGGTCGAGTCATTTTCACATTGTAGACATAACTGGGACAGGCACTGCATTAGAACACTAAGTCTCTTCAGCAAGAGAAGCCATTAGTTAATGAGCTATGTAGCCCGCTTTCAGTCAGCACCATTCCCACGTCAGATGCTGCCAAAGCAACCGAAAAGAGTTGAAACTAAAGTCGGTGTAGCCAGGCTAACCATCTGCAGCCGCGAATCGTCTTACATTAAGTGTTTTTCACAGAGCCTGGTCGCCACGCTTCTACACATCACCTACGTGTTGTACTACCAACATTTCCGTGCTTCAACAAACTTCAAGTACGTCTGGAATTTGACATTATATGCATAAGTTTGTCTCTGAGAAGCTATGCCATTTCCCCCTCATTTCATGGCGGCAACATCACTGACGGCAAAGGAGCTCACGTCCATGTTGACATCAAATCAGTTGTTAAGCCTGACACTGTCTCACACCTACAACTCATGATTGATACCAAACCCTGACTACTTCCAGCACTCCACTGACAGCAACAAAACAGGCCCTGTCGGACTTTACTGGATTTGCCATAAATCAATAGCAATTTCATCACTCACAGAGGAGCTGCCAGCCCACAGTCTACCTGATTTCACTTTATTCTCATAATTTTGAACTGTGACTATTCGGCAAGTTTACCTACAGAATACACAATGTCACCTATACTCTTGATGCCTGGTAGAGCCAAAGTGAGAAGTAAAATCAATTGATCCCCTGGCACATTTCACTGAAATCGTTGGACTTGTGTTAAAGCTGTAATTTCAGGATGTAACTTTTACATCTTGGCTTAACACCACATCCCCCTTAATACCTAGTGTGAGCAATACTTTACAACATGGGTACTCACAAACTTTCTCTCGGGGGCCAAATTTACAGTGTGGTTTCTGGCTGAGGGCCGCACCGGTGGGGGCGGGGCCAGTGGGGGAGGGGGCGGGGCTAGAGCAAAAAAAAACTATGACCATGAGGTTGAACACAGGCCACTGCAGCGGACGCCTTCATCCACTGAGCCACCAGACCCGGTATGCACACATATCTATCTATCTATCTATCTATCTATCTATCTATCTATCTATCTATCTATCTATCTATCTATCTATCTATCTCTCACTCTGTCTCTCACTCTGTCTCCCGCCCTCTCTATCTATCTATCTATCTATCTATCTATCTATCTATCTATCTCTCACTCTGTCTCCCGCCCTATCTATCTATCTATCTATCTATCTATCTATCTATCTATCTATCTATCTATCTCTCACTCTGTCTTCCGCCCTCTCTATCTATCTATCTATCTATCTATCTATCTCTCACTCTGTCTCCCGCCCTCTCTATCTATCTATCTATCTATCACTCTGTCTCTCACTCTGTCTCCCGCCCTCTCTATCTATCTATCTATCTATCTATCTATCTATCTCTCACTCTGTCTCCCGCCCTCTATCTATCTATCTATCTCTCACTCTGTCTCCCGCCCTATCTATCTATCTATCTATCTATCTATCTATCTATCTCTCACTCTGTCTCCCGCCCTCTCTATCTATCTATCTATCTATCTATCTATCTATCTATCTATCTATCTATCTATCTATCTATCTATCTCTCACTCTGTCTCCCGCCCTATCTATCTATCTATCTATCTATCTATCTATCTATCTATCTATCTATCTATCTATCTCTCACTCTGTCTCCCGCCCTCTCTACCTATCTATCTCTCCGTCCATCACTCTGTTTGTCTCCCTTTCTCTCTCTCTCTCTCTCCGTCCATCACTCTGTTTGTCTCCCTTTCTCTCTGTCTCTCTCTCCGTCCATCACTCTGTTTGTCTCCCTTTCTCTCTGTCTCTCTCTCCGTCCATCACTCTGTTTGTCTCCCTTTCTCTCTGTCTCCCTCCCTGTTTGTCTCCCTCTCGCTCCCTTTGTGTTCCTCCCTGTTTGTCTCCCTCTCGCTCCCTTTGTCTCACTCACTGTTTGTCTCCCTCTCGCTCCCTCTGTCTCACTCACTGTTTGTCTCCCTTTCACTCTGTCCCCTCCCTCTCTCTCTCTCCCTCTGTCTCCCTCCCTCCCTATCCCTCCCTCTGTCTCCGTCTCCCTCCCTCTGTCTCCGTCTCCCTCCCTCTGTCTCCCTCCCTCCCTCTGTCCTCCCTTCCTCTCTCTGTCTCCCAGCCTCTCCCTCCCTTCCTCTCCGTCTCCCTCCCTCTCTCCCTCCCTTCCTCTCCGTCTCCCTCCCTCTCTCTCCCTCCCTCTGTCTCACTCACTGTTTGTCTCCCTTTCTTTCTGTCCCCCTCCCTCCCTCTCTCTCTCCCTCGCCCTCCCTCACTCTGTCTCCCTCCCTCCCTCCTCCGTTCTCCCTCCGTCTCCCTCCCTCTCCCTCCCTCCCCCTCCCTCTGTCTCCCTCTCTCTCTCCCTGTCTTCCCCCCTCTCCCTGTCTTCCTCCTCTCCCTGTCTTCCTCCTCTCCCTGTCTTCCTAATCTCCCTGTCGTCCTAATCTCCCTGTCTTCCTGATCTCCCTGTCTTCCTCCTCTCCCTGTCTTCCTCCTCTCCCTCTCTCTCCCTCCCTCTTCCTCCCTCTGTCGCACTCTGACTTCCTCCCGCTGTCACCTCACCCCCTGCTCTCACTCCCTGCTGCCCTCCATCACCTCACCCTGCTGTCCTCTGTCACCTCACCCCGCGCTGAGACAGCTTCCGAGAACACAACACACACAGCCGCCGCCGCACCCAAGTACTTCACAGGTCTTTTAAAGACCATTCACTTGTTATTGAGGCTTTGTTGTATTTCACCTCTTCTTAGCGCCCGTGCATCTCCACTCAATCAGAGTGGAGATGCAGGGGCGCTAAGAAGAGGTGAAATACAACAAAGCCTCATTAACAAGTAAATGGCCTTTAAAAGAATCGCCCGGCCTCACAGCTCCGCGGTGCTGTCACCGGCGGTGTTCGCTAACAAGCACAGGGCACAGGCACTGTCTGCAAGGTCCGCGGGCCGCCAAGGAAGGCTTGCCGGGCCGCTGACGGCCCGCGGGCCGTACTAGGAGTACCCATGCTTTACAATATACATGGCCTGGGTTTTGGCTCGGTCAAAAGCTGCACTTTTCTTTCACGTCGTTCTATTGGAAGCTTGGTGTATCTTTCTGCTTTCCATGGCGTGTTTCCAATACATTGCATAAAAAGACTAATTTTACATCTCAAAAGTATACTGAATCATCACCCATAATTTCGTAATCACATGGAAGCACGTAGAAGAGCTGAGGATTTGTTTATTCACTGCAGCAGAATAAAACAAAAATTAAGAATCTTTTTATTGAAACAACAACAAGCTGAAACAACAAGAAGCCACCCATTTGCCGGATACATATCATAGTAATTTAGCAAGTCCCAAACAGATTGACAAGTCTTTAACATTCTTCGTATTAGAGGTTGACATCTCTCGCCATCGCCCCCCCCATCCCAACCCCTTCCCTTCATTCAGCTATCTTGTCTCTTGCTCCTGTTCAGGTCGAGCAATCAGACTAGACAGCATCGCTCGATATTCATTCAATTTCCCCCAAATCTTTGTCCATTTTTGCGGGCATCCCCTGCTCTCATAGACTGCCCTTTCCACATAGAAGGATTTAATTTTAATATTTTACTCAGGACTCGAAATGCAAGCCAGACCACTTGGCTTTGCTAACGCTTGCTTAAGAAAATTGGTGCCTATTAAATATATTAAACTTTTTCATACAATTTTATCAATTACCTTGACTCTTCAGAACCTATTTCACCAATTGAAACAGAAGAACAAGTTAATTACCTTTGGTAATGATATATCTGTAAGAAACATAGGTTAGTTATAGATTCCTTACCTTAGAATTACCCCCAGGCATCAGACTGGATCCAGAAAGTTTGTCAGCAGTACCCCTGCGCGTCGGAAGGTGGCGTCAGTCGACTCCACATTCGTCTTCGGCGTCGTGGTCGCCGGGATGATGTCACCCTAGTTACAAAGACGCCGCCCTCGCTCGCTGACGTCAGTTCTGTACACGACTTCCCACACCAGAAGCGCAGAGCCATGCAAGACACTGACCACTGGTGCACCAAACTAGGGCCCTGAAAGGAAGTCCTTAACCCTAGAAGTCAGTTCGCAGAACGGGGAGGATGGGTGGGGTGGTAGTGAATCTATAACTAACCTATGTTTCTTACAGATATATCGATACCGAAGGTAAGTAACTTGTTCATCTGAAAGAAATAGTTATAGATCTCTTACCTCAGAATAGATACCCCAGCAATACCAACCCCGGAGGTGGGTCTGCGAACCAAGTTCACACCACAAAGTCAAGGAGAACCAGAACTGCCAAAGAAGCCGTCTCTCCGGACTAGGCTGTTTAGGCAGTAGCTGCCTGAAAGATCTCATTTTGGGGGACTCCTCGTCCCAAAGCAGTAGTAGCTGCTATTGCCCTGGTGGAATGGGCGCGCAGCCCCACTGGAGGCTTCTTCTTTGCCAAAGAGTAGCAGGCTGTGATGCACAGAACGACCTACCTGGAGATGGTCCGTTTGTGCACGGCCCGACCTTTCTTAGCGCCCACCTAACCAACAAAGAGCTGGTTGTCCACTAGGAATTGTTTGGTGCGATCAAAGTAGAAGGACAGCGCACGTTTTGGTACCAGACGGTGAAGCCTCTCTTCCTCTTTTGATGGATGCGGAAAAAAAGTGGGCAAAGTGATGGATTGGCCAATGTGGAAAGAAGTAACCACCTTGGGAAGAACAGAAGGTCTAGTTCTAAGGACAACCTTGTCCGGATGGACAGCCAGAAAGGGAGGCTTGGAAGAAAGAGCTTGTAGATCACTCACCCTGCGTGCAGAGGTGAAGGCCACCAGAAAGGCAGTTTTCAAAGGGAGAAGTCCGAGAGGACAGTTATGTAGCGGCTCAAAGGGAGCACACATGAGGTAGGTAAGAACCAAGTTCAAGTCCCACTGAGGCATTACGAAGGGAACAGTAGGAAAAAGATGAGTAATGCCCGTAAGGAATCTATTTACAACAGGGTACTTGAATAGAGAAGGCTGATCAGCAAGCCTAAGGAAGGCTGAAATGGCTGAGAGGTAGCCCTTTAAAGTGCCCAGAGCAGAGCCCTTCTGGGCCAAAGAAAGGAGGAACAAGAGAACCTCAGAAAGAGATCCACCCGAAGAGGCAGTCTGATCGGAGGATCGATGGCCATGTTGAGCACTTCGGGATACCAGACTCTTTGTGCCCAATCCGGAGCCACAAGAATGAATTGGGCCCGGTCGCGCTTGATCTTCTTCAGCATTCTGGCCAGAAGTGGTATAGGCGGAAAGGCATATAGAAGACCGCAACTCCACTCGCGACGAAAAGCGTCAACTAGCGAGTGCCAAATTGGAAATTCCAAAGCGCAGAACTGCTGACATTGCTTGTGAGAAGTTGGCCTGATATATGATGTCACTAGTTCTAGTGTACACCTTGTATCAGTCCAAACAACCCTTATGGTGATTGGTTGTAAAGTCAACCTTATAGACCAGCTATCCTAGTGGTAGCATGGACAAGAACAGTCTTAGTTTAAACTCTGTATGGCATGTGAAGCCAGCTGTTATACCATTTGCAATCCCTTGAATACCAAATGAAAGGACACCACAACAGATATATATGAAAATAGAATGTATTTATTCTAGTCAAAACACCCTCAGCACTTTTTATGAGATTTGAGGTAAGTACAACACAGTCTTATTTAAGCATACATAAGTCACACAGGTAAGTAATACAGTTGGGCCCTAGGGGCCACGCAAACCATATACTAAGTAAGTGGTATAAGAACCACTGTCACGAACACAGGTTAGGCCTAGGCCTAGGGAATCGCTGGGGCTACACTATCCTACCAGTTGCTAGGCGGTGGGAGGCCCACGGGATTCAGGTGCAGAGTGGAAACACTCACGCGTAATGCGTTAAAGTCGATAGAAATAGTGATGTTTAGAAATTAAAGAGCTTTAGGACACTTCGGAAAGAGCTAGGAGTTAGAGACTTGGAAATGAGACCCTAGGAAAGTCAATACCCTTGTGAGCACTGGAGTACTCAGTTTACCTAGCCCACGGGCTGCGGGTGCATAGGTGTGAACTTGCGTCGGGTTTCGTCGTAGACTCCTATGGATGCCCGAAGAAAAGGTGCTGACAGGCAGTTAGTGAAGAGTGTCCGGTGGATCCCAAGGTTGGAATCAAGAAGGAAGGTACCTGCAAGCAGAGGGGACAGAGTCTAGGTCACCAGCCAGGGGCCGGGAAGGAACCTGGCGATGTCGTGAAGATGCAGGTGAAGAGGTGAAGCTTGTCGCAGCAGCCACGGGTACCAGGAGGCGTCGAGGACGACCAGAACCAGGAGGCGAGCTGTCCCACGAGGGCTCTTGCTGTTGGCAGCGTTGAGGTCAAGTTTGGACCCAACAAGCCTTGGCAAACGCAACCCACGCAGAATGAAGGATTCGCTTCTGTTGCAGACCAGGAAGGCCTGAGGTGCTTCTCTTTCACAGGGAAGCAAGGGCCTGTCTGGAGGAGCCAAACCAGCGGTGGAAAGTCAAGGGTTCGTCGTCACAGAGGTTACTAGCCAACGGTTAAGCAACCGGACAGACGCGTCGAGCAGGAAAATGCAGAAGGGCCCCACGCAGAACTCGTGGAGTGTGGAGGGCTGATCTTCGGTGTAGATGGTGCTCGGGGTTGGGGCTTCTCAATCCCCAGAGCACAACTTCGAGGATGCCTCAGAAGCTGCGCTGGAAGCTAGTAGCCAATTTTCCCAGGTAGCCAGTCCCACGTCTCTCGTCACCTCCACGGATCTCAGCTTTGCTGTGGATGTGGATCAGGGTCGGAGAAGTCTGGAAGTCAAGGCGCTGGTCGGGCTCTGCAGTCGGTTCCTCGTAGAACTTGGGCAAAGCAAACGGCAGGTCGCTTGTTGGTGCCTGTTTGCACAGGGTGGCCACTCCTTGGCCACAAGGGAGATTCTTCAGTCTTCTTCCGTAGTCGAATGTCGAAGGTCCAGAGTTTCTGTTCAAGTTGCAGTTTTCATGATAATCCAAAGTCCTAGGGACTCAGCTCCCACTCTTATACTAATCTGGGGGGCTGGGTTACCTGCTAGGTCCCTCCTATGGGTGGGACCAGGGAGGGGGGTGGTTACACCCCCTTCCCTTTGTCCAGTTTCGTGCCAGGACTGGGGCTGGAGTGCCCCAGCACCGGTTTGAACCAGACTATGCATGGGACACCTTGTGTGCCCCAGGCAGTGTCTCGTTTCTTTCATCCCTCCCTGCCCCAATACACTAAGTCCTGTCTAGGGTGGTGCTAGCACCTCCCAAGGCAGGAAACCTATTGACCAAGCCTCCCTCGCTGGAAGGACTCCCAGCAGCAGGAGGTTAGACTTGTGTCTGTGGCAGCAGTATCCATTTTGTGATGCTGGGGCTCTGGTTAACTTTAATCGGGTAGTAGGTCTTCAACATGTCTTCTCCCTCTAGAAGGGAGGAATACTATCCTCATTGCCAGAAATGGTGTGGGGGTAGTATTCCAAAGTGTTAGACACCTTACACAACATGTTTTGATAAAGCCAAACCATAGTTACCCTAACCGCGAGGATTATAAGGCACTTTAAGAGTATATGGTAGGCTATATCATAGAACAGCTATAAGGACATGGTTCCGAAAGCTGCAGACAGGCTCAGCTCATGCTAGAGCACCATCTCACATGCTACCAAGCACTCTGCCTTCAGGATTGTTGAGGCCTGCCATAGGAGTGACTGATAGGTTACCCATGTGTCTATATAAGGCAGGTTTAGGAATACTATACCTAAGCAAGGGGTGATTACACGACCTTGCCCCAGCTGAGTGATCAGCCAGTTGTGTCATAACGGGAGGCTAGCCAGGGGTGGCATAATACATGCTGCAGCCCCTGGTAGGCCTAGGGTACACCCATGCCCTGGGTACCTAAGGTACACTGTACAGGGCCCTAGAGGGTGATCCTTACCAATTGGGTTATGTACCTAAGGTACATAGTGTGAATTTAGAGAGAGAACAGCTGGGCTGTGGGTCTGATTAGCAGGCCCACAGCCACATCTAAGTCGAAAACCAGTGAAGCAAAAGCAAAAAGTGGGGGTGAACATAGAAAGCAGACCCTACTCTCCTACATTGCTCATTCTCTTCGGTGGCAAATAGATCTAACCAAGGCTCTCCCCACTGCTGAAAGGGACCTTGCACCACCTCCGAGTGGAGACGCCATTCGTGATCCATCAAGCACCTGCGGCGGAGTTCATCCGCCCTAGCGTTCAGGGAACCTGCCAGGTGTTGAACAACCAGGGATATGCCCTGATGTTCCAGCAATGTCCAGAGGCGGAGGGCCTCCTGACATAGGGTCCATGACCCCACCACGCCTTGTTTGTTGCAGTACCACATGGCAGTGGTGTTGTCCGTGAACACCTGCACCACTCTTCCCCGGACAGAGGGAAGGAATGCTTGGAGTGCAAGACGAATCGCCCGAAACTCCACAAGGATGATGTGGAGCCCGGACTCCGCCAGAGACCAGAGGCCTCTGAGCTCCGCCTCCCCCATGTGGCCACCCCATCCCAGAAGTGATGCATCGGTCACCACTGTGAACTCTGTTTGGGGAAGGGAGGGATCTGCCGCCGACCCAATCCTGGTTCGTGAGCCACCACTGCAACTTCCGGTCCCACTGCAGTGACTGCATATGCCATTTGGCATGGTCCACCAGCAGGATGCAGGAGGCCATCAGACCCAGCAGCCTGAGGGTCGTTCTGACCGAAACCCGGTATAGAGGCTGAAAGATCGTAATCATTGCCCGAAAATTCAGGACTCGCTGTTTGGGAGGATAAACCCGAAACTGCATCATGTCCAGAATCGCTCCGATGAAGAGGAGCTTCTTAGAGGGGGTCAGGTGTGACTTCGGCACATTGATGGAGAACCCCAGCGAATGCAGGAGGTCGGCCGTAGTCTTGAGGTGGGAGACGACAGCCTGGGGTGAGCCCGCCTTCAACAGCAAGTCGTCGAGATAGGGGAAGACTGGAACCCCCGATCTGTGCAGATGAGCTGCGACCACCGCCATCACTTTTGTGAACACCCTAGGGGCGCTGGCAAGGCCAAAGGGGAGCACGATAAACAAAGTGCTCGTGGCCTACCGTGAACCGCAGGTAATGCCGGTGGGCCGGGAGGACGGGGATGTGAAAGTAAGTGTCCTGCAAGTCCAAAGCCACCATCCAGTCTCCAGGGTGGAGGGCAGACAAGACCTGAGCAAGCGTCAACATTTTGAACTTCTCCTTCCAGAGGAAGCGGTTGACATTCCTGAGATCCATGATAGGACGCAGGCCTTTGTTCTTCTTGGACACTAGAAAGTAGTGGGAATAGCAACCAAGACCTACTTCTGGAGCAGGAACGCTTTTGACGGCTCCCTTGGCTAAGTGTGCCGAAACTTCCTGTTGGAGAAGGGCCAGATAATCCTCCAACATGCGATGGTAATGAGGTGGCTTGGATGGAGGGGTAGTCTCGAAGGGGAGGGAGTAGCCCCTTCGGACTATTTGCAAAACCCACCTGTTCGACGTGATGGTGCGCCAGTGGGGGAGGTTATGGCGAATCCTGCCGCCCCCTGGCATTTGGTGGCCCTGAAAGATCGGACTAGGAGGGTTTGGAGGCTGCTGCAGAGGGGGCTGTGGTGGACTGGCCCCCAAAACCAAGGTACTGGTTACCACGTCCCCGGCCGCGCAGAGGCTGAACAGCTTGCGCCGACCTGTGGCTCTGGGTGGGACGTTGCTGGGCACCCCTTATGTAGCCACTAAAGAGGCGAAAGGCAGACTGCACAGGGTGGGTGGTGGAGAGGCTCAAGGATCTGGCCATAGCCAGAGAGTCCTTAAAGTGCTCCAGCGCATTGTCTGCCTTGGGGCAGACATAAGTATGGATTGAACATCTCCGGAAAAACTAGACGACTACACAACGACAACTACTCGAGAGAGTACGGCCCGGAGTGTTAGGGAATGAGCCTTTGGAGGTGGAGGCTTGGACCACCAAGCTCTCAAGGGTGGAGTGTTGGGAGTGGAAAGGGGTCGGTTAAAGGGTCCCTAGACCCCTCCCAGTCCTTCTCACCCTCCTCTGGCTGCCAATCTGGTCTCAAAGAGCCAGGGTAGAAAAGGGGCACAAAAGTACCCGTAGGCGGGTGATCCGGCATCTGTTGAGGCCGGTCCGACTCGGTGTCTACCTCAAGGTGGAGGCCGGGGTCGACGTCGGCTGGGGACACAGCCGACGCCGGTTGCAGACGTGGTGCTGCTGGAATTGGCCCCGGGGAGGCATAACAAGGTGGACCAGGGCTGGATCCAAGGGGACCCTGTGGCGCCGAGGCTGAAGACACTGGTGCCAAAGGCACAGGGCCCCCAGCCGAGTCCACGGGGCCCGAAGGCGTGTTGGCAGAGTCGGGCTGCCCAAAGATGGCGTGCATCGTTTCGTAAAACTGACGAAGCTCGCCAGGGGTCGCACCCGGTCCCGGGAAGGGGGGGAAACCCGGAGCCGACCCTACGGGCCCCGCACGTGGAGACGAGGGAGGGGCACCACCCGCATCCCTGACGGACGGGGAGAAGTCGAAGAGCGACAATGCTTTTTTGACTTCTTCTTGTGCTTCAACTTACCTGACCCAGAGTGCGAAGACGTAGAGGAAGAATGCTGTTGGCTCCCCGATCGGTCCCTCAACCTCCTACATGACCGTGACCTCAAGCGACACGGAGCCGACTGCTGGGCCTCGAGTAGCTTTCGGGACAGCTCCCGCAAAGGACTTCAGGGGCATGGGTCGGCAGTCGGAGCACAACTTGGGGTCGTGGTCGTACTCCAGGCAGTAGAGGCATGGTGCAGATCCATCACCGACATCACTCAGTTAGAGGAACCACAAGCCTTGAAAACTTTCTTGCCCAGCCTCTCTGCGCGCCGGGGGGGCGGTACCTCACGACTATGCCCCGACGTCCTCCGCGGGCGTGACGTCAGCGAGGTCACATACGCCCCACCCCGGCACGCTGACGTCAGTTTGCTTCGGAGAACTTTTCCGCGCCACAACGCGGAGCCATCACAACAGAACTGAGGAGAGCATGGGAACAGTGTGCGAAAAGCCAAGCAGGGAAAGGGAAGAGCACCTCTAAGGAGTAACTGTGCAAGCCAAGGCGATAGCGCTAGGGAGCACCATAGCACCAGAAGGCCACAGCAGTAGGCCACAGCAGGGAAGCGCAAAGTACCGCTCCATGGAACCATCGTGGAAGCGGCACAAGCATGGGAAAGCGCCATAAGAGAAAGAGAGAAACTGCAACCACAGACGCACAAGCATGGGAAAGCGCCATAAGAGAAAGAGAGAAACTGCAACCACAGACCACACAGTAAAAGGCCACAAGCCCGGAACAGAAGAGCAACAGCAATCTATCCCCGACTAAACAGTCAAGGAGGGCCAGAGCCCCTGAAAAGAGCAGGCGGTCAAAGGACAGGCAAAAGAACCCCCAACGTAGAAGACCGCAGGGGGACCAGAAATTGTAACAACAAAGAGAAAAAGAGCAAAAGCAGGCCCCCCACACTGGAGAGAAACCAGCTGGGAGGAGACCGACCGGAGAAAACAAAAAGGATACCCACAGAAGACAAGCCACCCCGAGGGAGGCGAGCACAGAAACCAAACTGAGGGTCCTCGCAGAGCGGGGAGGAATGGCAGGCCGTGAAGGAATCTGCGGCTAGAATCGTCTCTATCAGATACATCGTTACCGAAGGTAAGTAACTTGTACATCTGATAGAGACTACTAGCCGCAGATTCCTTAACGTAGAATAGATACCCTAGCCATACCCTTAGGGGAGGAGGGCCTGTGAGAGAACCTCCCCCCAGGAAAGACCCAGGGAGCCAGTAGGGAACATGGCACAAGGACAAGAAGGAAAAGGGCCAGGAAATCCTAAGCCCAACCAAGGGAGAACCGCCCAACACCCCGCAGGGGCAGACAGCACCCTAAAAGCCTCAAGAAACACCAGGACCACCTTGAACCCAGGGAGAAGAGGTAGAACCAGAGGCAGGGCCCACCGGAAGAAGCACATTCACAGAGATAGAAAAGAGCTGAACACACCTCGGCCGCAAGCAGCGGACAAGGCTGCAACGGCTCCACCGCCAAGAGCAAAGGCGCAAGAAGAAAGGCACCGTTGTGCAAAGCCCCAGTGGAACCAGAGGCAGGGGCACAAGGGAACACATCAAGACCACTACGGTGGAGCAGAACAAGCAGGCCTGCACGGGCATGCGCCGCCAGCAGCAGCAGGCAACACCACGGAACAGCGCACCCAGGACAAGTCGGACGCCAGCCGAAGGCAGAGGCTAAAGAAGGCCAGGACACACCTCAAAGGAGGGGACGGCCCAGAAACACACACACTGATCCACGAAAGAAGGGGGAAAAAACCCGGTAGAAAAGAAAGAGAGAGAGACGGAGGACGGACCCAAGCCGGCCACCAGAACACAGAAGCCAAGGAAAGTTAAACCCTCTGGGGCACCACACAGAGGACCAAGCTGAAACACAGGACAGAAGTACGTAACTGCCACAACACAATGCCGCAGACAGCAGGCCAGACCGGCCCAGCGACGCCGCGACAAGGAGGAGGACAGACTGAGCTCAAGCTGCTCCAAGACGGTCGGCAAGAAGATCGCACCAGTGACATACCGTGATGCCACGGAGAGCAAGGAGCCTGAAAGGGGCGGCCACACCTCCCCAGCACAAGACAGAGCTATGTAATAGCTACAAGCACCCCACATAGGGTAGGTTACGTCCCAAGTAACATGGGAACACCACTTAGAAAAAAAATTCCACAGCAGAGGACAAACAGAAGACCTGCAGAGAAACCCGCAGACGGCTTATCAATCAGCCAATAAAGAAGACCCAAAAGGCCTAATCTCAGGGCCTACCGGCTTTACTAACAGCCAAAATCACAAGTCAAAAAAGGGCCGGACCAGCTGCCAACAGCACCAAAGGGCCAACGAAAGAACCCTAAAGGCAAACACACCACACAGAACACACAACTGGGACCACTCGTTACTAGGCCCCAGGAAACAACGGGAGAACATCTCCCAGAACACTGACCGACATCCAGGTCACTGAAGAGGATGGGGGGGAAGGGGAGGGGGGGGGGGGAGGAGGAGGAGGAGGAGGAGGAAGCCCCGCAAGGAACCTCTGAATGGCAGAATCCGCAGGGGCGTGAAAGAAAAGAGCGCCATCGAAGAGAAGGTCAACCAGCCGCTCCCCAACGTTCTCAGGGAGAACACTATCCCTCAGCCAAGCACGGCGATTGAGGGCCACAGAAGAAGCCATGGCGTGACCAAGCACCTCCGAAACGTCCAGAGCAGAGCGAAGAATAAATGCCGCCAGCTCCCTGCCATCCAACACATGGTGTCGCAGATCAGCGCATGCACCCTCCTGAGAAGCGGAAGACAGAAGGGACTTTGCCGAATCCCATAAGCGAGAAGTGGCTCTGGCCAATACAAAAAGCGCGTTAAGTGCCCGCAAGGAGCAATGGAGGAGGCAAAGATGTTGCGCCCCCAAGAATCCAACCACCGGGCATCCTGAGACGGGGGAGACAACACCGATGGCAAGGTGGGAAAGGCGGTCTGCAAAAGAGGGTCCCTGGTAGAAGAGTGGAAGGAAAGGCAGACAGGATCATGCGGAGCAGAACTGTGGCGGTGCAGAAGCGGCTGGGGCACCGGGTCCCCCGTGGCAGGATGCCACCAGGCCCCCAAGAGAGAATTATGGAGCGAAGCCTCGAAGGGAAGAAGCAGCTCCGTCCACCAAAGCCCTGATAGAGAACTTCCAGTAAATGATCCGCGGGGAAATAAGCAGCCGGATCACCCATGCTCAAGATTCCCGCAGCCGTGGAGACAGCCCGGGCGAAGGCTGCACTAGCCTCCGTAGGGCAACGCGATGGGGAAAGCAACTCCTCCGCGGGCGACGGCTGTAAGCTAAGTCGGCCGTCTCCCAGCCCAACTGGAGGAAGGAAAGGCCAAGCTCGGAATGGGGGAGGGGTGACCGACGAGTGGGGAACCTGAGGTGCCTCCGGTGAAGATTGCGGGCGCGGGGACGGCGAAGAGCCATCCTTGGAAGACGCCGGGGAAACAGCCAAGACGCTGTGTCCCGTCTCCGGAGAAGATGAAACAAACAGTTGCCGAACCTCTGGAGAAGAAGGGCGTCTGAAGACTAATCAATGACCCGACGCCGGCACAGCACCGTAGAGTCCGCCACCGGCGTCAGAAGGGGACGCCTACACAACCTCTGGCACGATGCGCACTGCGGGAGAACGGGGCGGGGTCGGAGCCAGGGCGGCCAAGGAACAGTGCTGAAAAGGCATCGACTCGACCTCCGACGAGGCAGCCGCCTGCGTGGAGACGAGGGGGGCCCGGGGACACGCCCCAGCCCCTACGGCGCCGCCAGGGCCAGCAGCCACCGGCGTCTGAGCGGCTTCAGCTCGGCCTTGGACAAGGCCGCCGCCTGCCCAGAGGACCGAATGGGGACTAGAGGGCGAGCCTCGAGCCCCGGCAACCTCCCGCGACACCACAGGGACGCCCGCGGGGGTTTGCGGCGAGGCAGAGGCGCCGTGGTCCGAAGGAGGGACCCCGGAGGGTCGCACCCCGACGGCACAACATCTCCAGATCCTGGAGCCGAACCAGGCGGCGCCAGAGCCACGGGCAACGCCGCAGAAGGCCCCGCACATGGCAAGGGATCCCCAGACGTCCCAGAAAGAAGAGAAGAAGAAGGAGGAGCCAAAGAGGCCTGCAAGGCTGCCGTATAGGCCTCCATCTGGGCTCTGGTGGCCCCTGCGCCGGGGAATGGCAGGTAGGATGGTGAGGCGTGGGACCACACAACCCGCTGATAACCAACGCCCCCCACAGGCCGGGGACCGGGCCTCGGGGACAAACTGCGACACATGCCAACAGGTGAGTGATGCTCTTGCGGCATCAGAGAGGGACAATGTCGGAGACGTGAGCGGCGGTTCTTGAAGCCTTCCGCAAGGGACGGATGCGGCAACGCCGCCGACCTGGACATGCGGACTGAGAGGAGTTTCATCCGGCGCTCCCGCCGGGACTTAGGCTTCATCTGCTGACAAGCCTCGCAGTCCGTGGAGTCGTGGTGCTCTCCCAAACACCACATACAGATGGGGTGAGGGTCCGTCGCCGACATCTGGCACGTCTTGAAGCCCGAAGGCATTCGCACACTGTTCACAAGAAAAACACAAAGAGTAAAAAGGAGGCCTGAAAACAGGCCAGGAACACGATCCGGATCCGCGTTGCATGTGGAAAAGAAGAAAACTGACGTCAGCGCGCCGGGGTGGGGCTTATGTGACCTCGCTGACGTCACGCCCGCGGAGGACGTCAGGGTGGAGTCGCGAGGTACCGCCCCCCAGCGCGCAGAATTGCTGGGCAAGAAAGTTTTCCGGGTCCAGCCTCACGTCTGGGGATAATTCTACGTTAAGGAATCTGCGGCTAGTAGTCTTTATCAGATATCCCTTTCCAGGTATTTTTTTTATTGCTTTGGCTTATGTGTGCCTCCGTGTGGGAGAGTATTTTCTCTTTATCGGTAGGGCGAAGCAATACACTTTTCTAAACAGTTGTGTACCACTAAGTGGTCCACAGATGTCAGGTTAAAAAACAATGTTCTAGGGAAAGGAGCTAAATTTTCTCAGGTCCCTACTTTCTTGCCAGCACAGAGGACAGCATGATACAAAAAAGAATGCACTATGAAATTATTTTTACATTGTATTGCTTTGCTTAGCACCTGAGGAGTCATAACATTTGGTTCTCTAATCTAACATTTCAGGTAAAAAAACACAAAAACCGAAAGCCATTCTTGGATTGTCTAACCAATGAAGGCCCTCATCAACCTAAGATCAATTGGGAAAAGGAATGAAAACCAACAGTTCAATTTATTTTGTTCAAATGGAAAGCAATAACATCTTTTAAAAACAACAAACATATGGTGAGAGGGATGTTGAAAGTTGTGAAAGGACTGTTGAAAGAAATTTGATGCAAATGAATCATTCTATCAGTCTTTCAATTTGGGAAAAATGCTTGGGACAGACAATGAAATTCAGATGCATGTGCTCTCTCTGAAATTGTATTTTCCTTTGATTCTATTGAAGCTAATGCTAATCCGGTATGGTGGGACATTGTGAAAATCATAAAACTGACTAAGAGCCTGAGCTCTTCTAAGACTGTGATTTGGCCTAAATTAGCTTCTCTGCGTTGCGGCAGCTGCTACAATGGTATCTAAAAAGTGTGTGTCAACACCCAAATCCTTTCAGTTACCTGTTATCCTTTTGAAGTTATGATAAGTTCAATATTTCAAACAGTTCCAGCAAAATGGTCTGGGAAAAAATGTTCTGAGCCTTTCAAAGAAGGAATTGGGTAGGAACAGGTTTTCACATGTTTCTCTTTAGCCGTGGTCCAGACATGGACTGTGTATTCATATGCCATGCCTCCCAAATGGATGAGTATCTTAATTTAAGAAAAGAGTGAGATATTTGTTTGTTCTGATGCGGAAGCGGGGCTGTTTACTAGTTGAGGGGCATTTGCCCCAAAAGCATTCTGACTTACCAAGAGAGACCTTTGCCAACTTGGATTTTACAGGCTATGATGAGGAAGATTACTGTATGTAAGGGTAATTCTAACAGACTTGCAATAACATCATACTGCTGTCGTACATACATTATGAGTGTCAGCTGCCTGGTGTTTAAGGGCGCTGGAAGAAAGGAAGCCTGATGCCCAATAGAAGAATTCCCGGTTAGTATAGCTGTATGGATGTTCTACCAGTTGTGGTTAACTCCTTCAGATTTCCTTAAGCGGTGTGGTCAGTGGGTTCACTGGAACCCACAAGGAAAGAACAGTCTCCTTTGTTCTCCATTTTGGGGGAAGCATACCTTTTGTAGGAAGTATGGTTAAAAAATCATGGCAGCAAACTAGTAATGTTCACAATCCAAAACTAAGCAGAGAAAACTCATGCCCCAGAACGGAAAACTTTGCATGGGTTCGAGAAGGGTGGATTCATCATGAAAATTAGCACCAAGTTAATGGTTGATCGAAGCATAACAAAGGGGGAAGTGGGAACAAAAGCTTAACCCCTTCAGAATTTTTTTATAACAGTAGATGACTTACTAACAATGATGGCTGATCTGGAAAACAAAGAAAAACTGAAAGGGCTAACAAATAGATCTTAAAAGCCGTGCCAGTCCACATCAAATAAGAGCGACTTGAAAGGATCAACTTCCATCTTGGTGCACCGAGAGCTAAAATGGGAGCAAATCACCACAGTAGGGAGCGGGACTACAGATCCTCATCTGAGGGCACAGAGATAAAGACACTGGCATCAACACTTGGGGGTGGTGTTTACATGTGGCTCTTGTAGGAATGTAGGATCCTTCTAGCATGGTTACCCACACTTTTTGCCTGGTGTCAGTGTGTTTTTGACTAGTCTGACTGGGACCCTGGTAATCAGGACCCCAGTCACTGTGCTTCCTTCCTAAATTTGACACAGTAAGTACTTTTGCACCTCCACAATTGGTTGCTGGTGTACCTCTATAAGACCCTAATGCACAAGTTACTTACTTGTGTAATGATATATCTGTAAGAGACATTAGTTAGTGATAGATTCCTTACCTTAGAATATCCCCAGGCATCAGACTGGATCCGGAAAGGTTTTAGTCAGCAGTATCCCTGCACACCGATAGGCGTCGTCATGCGGCTCTGCGTACGTCGCTGGCATCGTAGCCGCTGAGATGACGTTGTCGGAGCTACTTAGACACGCCCGTGCGAGCTGACGTCAGTTCTGTACATGACTTTTCGGCACCAGGAACGTAGAGCCATGCCAGAGACCGACTACTGGTGCAATAGAACTAGGGCCCTGAAAGGGATGACCTGAACCCTAGAGAACATTTTGCAGAACGGGGCGGATGGGCGGGCGGTAAGGAATCTATCACTAACTAATGTCTCTTACAGATAAATCATTACACAAGGAAGTAACTTGTGCGTCTGAAAGAACAAGTTACTTACCTTCGGAAACTATGTATCTGTAAGAAACATTAGTTAGTTAGATTCCTCACCTTAGAATATCCCCAGGCGTCAGGCTGGATCCGGAAAGATTTTTGTAGCAATACCCCTTGCGCGTCGCTAGGCGTCGTCTGCGGTTCCACGTCTGTCGTCGGCGTCGTGCGACGGAATGACGTCGGAGTACTTAGACGCCGCCCTCGCGCGCTGACGTCAGTTCTTATACATAGCTTTCCGCGCCAGGGACGCTAAGCCATGCAAGAGACCGACAATGGTGCCAAAAAATCTGGGGCCCTGAAAGGGAGAACCTTAACCCTAGATGTCGGTTCGCAGAACGGGGAGGCTGGGTGGGTCGGTGAGAAATCTAACTAACTAATGTTTCTTACAGATACATCGTTACCGAAGGTAAGAAACTTGTTCATCTGAAAGAAACACGTTAGTTAGATTCCTCACCTTAGAATAGATACCCCAGCTATAAAAACCCCGGAGGTGGGCCTGCGAACCAAGATTGTAGGAAGGTGGATATCTGACTATGGTTACCCCCAACTTTTTGCCTAGTGTCTAGCTGGTTTTTCGACTTAGTTGGCCTGAGATCCTGCCATTCAGGGTCTCAGGCTGTCTGCTCTCTCTTTAAAATGGACTCCATGTACCCTAGGTACATACCCAATTGGTAAGGATCACCTTATTGGACCCTGTACAGTGTGCCTTAGGTACCCAGGGCATAGGTGTACCCTAGGCCTCCCAGGGGCTGCAGCATGTATTATGCCACCCCTGGCCTGGCCTTCCAATCAGACACAACTGGCTGATCACTCAGCTGGGGCAAGGTCGTGTAATCACCCCTTGCTTAGATATAGTATACCTATATCTACCCTTACAATAGACACATGTGTACCTATCAGCCACTTCTATGGCAGGCCTTAACAATCCTGGAGGCAGAGTGCTTGGTAACATGTGAGATGGTGCTCTAGCATGAGCTGAGCCTGTCTGCAGCTTTCGGAACCATGTCTTTATAGCTGTTCTATGATATCGCCTACCATATACTCTTACAGTGCCTTATAATCCTCGCGGTTAGGGTAACTATGGCTTGGCTTTATCAAAACATGTTGTGTAAGGTGTCTAACACTTTGGAATACTACCCCCACACCATATCTGGCGATGAGGATAGTATTCCTCCCTTCTAGAGGGAGAAGACATGTTGAAGACCTACTACCCGATTAAAGTTAACCAGAGCCCCAGCATCACAAAATGGATACTGCTGCCACAGACACAAGTCTGACCTCCTGCTGCTGGGAGTCCTTCCAGCGAGGGAGGCTTGGACAATAGGTTTCCTGCCTTGGGAGGTGCTAGCACCACCCTAGACAGGACTTAGTGTATTGGGGCAGGGAGGGATGAAAGAAACGAGACACTGCCTGGGGCACACATGGTGTCCCATGCATAGTCCGGTTCAAACCGGTGCTGGGGCACTCCAGCCCCAGTCCTGGCGCGAAACTGGACAAAGGGAAGGGGGTGTAACCACCCCCCTCCCTGGTCCCACCCATAGGAGGGACCTAGCAGGTAACCCAGCCCCCCAGATTAGTATAAGAGTGGGAGCTGAGTCCCTAGGACTTTGGATTATCCTGAAAACTGCAACTTGAACAGAAACTCTGGACCTTCGACATTCGACTACGGAAGAAGACTGAAGAATCTCCCTTGTGGCCAAGGAGTAGCCACCCTGTGCAAACAGGCACCAACAAGCGACCTGCCGTTTGCTTTGCCCAAGTTCTACGAGGAACCGACTGCAGAGCCCGACCAGCGCCTTCACTTCCAGACTTCTCCGACCCTGATCCACATCCACAGCAAAGCTGAGATCCGTGGAGGTGACGAGAGACGTGGGACTGGCTACCTGGGAAAATTGGCTACTAGCTTCCAGCGCAGCTTCTGAGGCATCCTCGAAGTTGTGCTCTGGGGATTGAGAAGCCCTAACCCCGAGCACCATCTACACCGAAGATCAGCCCTCCACACTCCCCGAGTTCTGCGTGGGGCCCTTCTGCATTTTCCTGCTCGACGCGTCTGTCCGGTTGCTTGCCCGTTGGCTAGTAGCCTCAGTGACGACGAACCCTTAACTTTCCACCGCTGGTTTGGCTCCTCCAGACTGGCCCTTGCTTCCCAATGAGAAGCACCTCAGACCTTCCTGGTCTGCACCTGAAGCGAATTTCCCATTCCGCGTGGGTTGCCTTTGCCAAGGCTTGTTGACTCCAATTGGGACGTCGACTCCGCCATCAGCAAGATCCTTCGTGGGACAGCTCGTACCCTGGTTCTGCTCGTACTCGACGCCTCCTGGTCCACGCAGCTGCAGAGACAAGCTTCAAGACATCACCTGTTTTCTGCACAACATCGCCTGGTTCCTTCCTGGTTCCACACTGACCCAGACTTTGTCCCCTCTGCTTGCAGGTGTTCTTCCTTCAAGATCCAACCTCTTGGATTCCTGATCCGGAGGAGCGGACAGGAAGGAGGATTGGGAGGTTGAGGCCTGGATAACCAGACTCTCGGGGGTGGGGTGTTGGGAGAGGAAACTGGGGTCTCCCGGAGCAGGGTGGTGGCGCCGGGCAACGTTCCGGTCCACAGGAGGGACTGTGGAGGGCTTGGACCAAGTGCCCTGCAGAACGTCAATGAGAGCCTCATTAAACTGCAGTAGAGGCTCAGTGGAGCTTGCTGTCGGTTGAAGGACCTCTGTGAGGACGTTAGTCCTCATGGCCACAGCAGGCAACTCGAGCCCTAGGGCTTCGGCTGCCTTGCGCAGCACCACTGAGAAGGCTGCACCCTCCTCCGAGGCCAGAGTCGGAGGAGTGATGAAACCAGCGTCCGGGGAGGTATCCAGACCGCTGGCATCCCCCCAATTCCTCTGCCCAGTCCTGAGAAAGTTGGCCCCTCCCAGTCGTCCTCGTCATCCGATTCCCGATAAACAGGAGGAATGATTGGAGCCGGGCAGTAGATGAAGCGTTCACCAATCGGCGCCGCGCCCGGACCGAGGCTAAACTGGGGAACGACGTCGTCCGGGGACGGCGTCAGAGATGGAACCGGTGTCGGCGCCGGCGGCGTCGTGAGGTCGACCAGCGCCGACCGAGATCCAGGCCTGGATCCCTCGGGGACCTGCGGCATCGGGGCCGGAGCCGTCGACGGCGCCGGAGCTGCCGGCACGCGAGGTCGCCCAGTCGAACATGCGGGACCCGAAGGCGTGCCTACAGGTGTCGACGGCGGAGCCAGGCCCCTCATGGCCGAGAAGAAGGCACTGACTTCCGCCGGAGTCGCGTCAGTCCCAGGGACCGGCGGGTATGGGGACGGACGCGGCTCCTGCGGCTCCGATGGAGCCGCGGGGGTGGGACCACCCTGACCCTCAGCCGAGTTGCGCGACCGACGAGGGGAGTCCGAAGAGCGATGTCGTCTCTTGGACTTCTTGAAGTGCTTCGACTTACCCGAAGACCCCGACGAGCGATGACGATGGCTGGGGCTCCACGATTGGTCCTTGGACCTCCTCCTGGACCGGGACCGAGAGCGGCGCGGAGCCGAGTGCCGAAGCTCGAGAAGCTTACGGGACCGCTCCCGCCTAGCTTTCGATGTCAAGGCCTGGCAATCGAGGCACGACTCCGCGTCATGGTCGGCCCCCAGGCAATAAAGGCACTGGCGATGGTGATGGTGATCCGTCACTGACATCAGGCAATGACAGGCGTCACAGGCTTTGAAACCAGGCATCCTACCGGCACCAGAGTCGAGTCGATAGATCAAAATGAGTCAAAAAAGTTAGTCAAAAAATGACTAGGGGTAAGCTCTTCCCGGATCGGCGCTTACTGGCGCGGAAAAAAGAAGAACTGACGTCAGCGCGCGAGAGCGGCGTCTAAGTACTCCGACGACGTCATTCCGGCGCACAATGCCGACGACGGACGCGGAGCCGCAGACGACGCCTAGTGACGCGCAAGGGGTATTGCTACAAAAATCTTTCCGGATCCAGCCTGATGCCTGGGGATATTCTAAGGTGAGGAATCTAACTAACTTGTTTCTTTCAGATGAGACACGTTAGTGATAGATTCCTTACCTTAGAATACATACCCAAGCAATACCAACCCCGGTGGTGGGTTTGCCAAGTGAGAACACACCAGAAAGTCACGGAGAAATGAATGGCCAAAGAAGCCATCTCTCCGGACTTGACTGTCAAGGCAATAGCGCTTAGTGAAAGTATGCAGCGAGGCACAAGTGGCTGCTTGTGTCTTGCAGGGGGGACACCGCGTCCCAATGCTGTAGTAGCCGCAGTCGCCCTGGTAGAATGGGCGCACAGTCCTACCGGAGGATCCTTTTTAGCCAGAGAGTAACAGGCTTTAATGCACAGGACAACCAATCGGGAGATAGTCCCAGCTCGGCATTTCTTGGCGCCCACATAGCCAACAAAGAGCTGGTCATCCACCCGGAACTGTTGTGCGTGGTTCAGATAGAACGAAAGTGCACATTTTGGGTCCAGACGGTGGAGCCTCTCCTCTTCTCTTGAAGGGTGCGGAGGCGGAAAGAAAGTGGGCAGAGTGACAGTTTGCCCGAGATGAAGGGCAGACACTACTTTTGGAAGAAAGGAGGGGCACAGTCGAAGCACAACCTTGTCCGGATGAATCGCCAGGAAAGGAGGTTTACAGGAAAGAGCCTGGAGCTCACTCACCCACCGAGCGGAGGTGCTGGCCTCCAGGAAAACAGTTTTCAAAGTTAATAACCGTAAAGGACAGTTATGAAGGGGCTCAAAGGGAGCGCACATCAAGTATGTGAGAACCAGGTTCAAATCCCATTGAGGCATCACAAAAGGAATAGGAGGGAAAAGGTGAGTAATGCCTTTGAGAAATCTATTGACAACTGGGGACTTGACAAGAGAGGGCTGATCAGGCAGCCTAAGAAAGGCCGAAAGAGAAGAAAGGTAGCCCTTGATAGTGCCCAGAGCAGAGACCTGCTGGGCCAAAGAGAGAAGGAACAAAAGGACCTCAGAAAGAGGGGCAGAAAGGGGATCCACAGCTTTCGCCGTGCATCATACCACAAACTTCTTCCACCGGCAGGCGTATACAGTTTTAGTTGAGGGACGCCTGGCTGCCAGAATCACATTACAGACTTCAGGAGGCAAGTCAAATGGAATCAACTGTCGCCGCTCAATCTCCACGCAAGGAGGTGGAGGCTTGACAGGTTCGGTGGAGGACCATCCCCTGTTGCTGCGACAGGAGATCCTCCCAAAGAGGCAGTCGTATTGGGGGATCCACGCTCATACTGAGTAGCTCAGGATACCAAACTCTGAGCCCAGTCCGGTGCCACAAGAATGACTCGGGCCCGGTTGCGTCTGATTTTCTTCAGCACTCTGGGTAGAAGTGGTATAGGCGGAAAGGCGTACAACAGACCGCAACTCCACTCGTGACGAAAAGCATCTTCGAGCGAGAGACGCCTTGGAAACTACAACGCACAGAACTGCTGACATTGTGCGTTCTCTTCGGTGGCGAATAGATCTAACCAAGGTTCTCCCCACTGCTGAAAGAGACCATGTACCACATCCGAGTGAAGACGCCGTTCGTGATTCAACATGCACCTGCGGCGGAGTTCGTCCGCCCTGCCGTTCAAAGAACCTGCCAAGTGTTGAACCCCCAAGGAAATGCCTTGATGTTCCAGCCATGTCCAGAAACGCAGAGCCTCCTGACATAGGGTCCACGACCCCACCCCGCCTTGCTTGTTGCAGTACCACATGGCAGTGGTGTTGTCTGTGAACACCTGCACTACAACCCCCTTGAAAGAAGGAAGGAATGCTTTCAGTGCAAGTAGGATCGCTCTGAGCTCCAAAAGGTTGATATGGAGTTTGGACTCCACCGGAGACCAGAGGCCTCTGATCACCGCCTCTCCCATGTGGCCGCCCCATCCCAGGAGGGACGCGTCCATCACTACTGTGTGCTCCGGTTGGGGAAGGGAAAGGGATCTCCCGCTGACCCAACGCTGGTTCGTGAGCCCACACTGCAAGTCCTGTGAAGTGCCCTCCAAGATCTGGACACAGTCAGACAGATTCCCCCGATGCTGCGCCCTCTGGAACTTCAGGTCCCACTGCAGAGTCTGCATATGCCACCTGGCATGATTGATGAGCAGGAGGCCATGAGGCCCAGCAGACTCAGGGTCTTCCTGACCGAAACCCAGGACCAGAGCCGAAAGATCTGAATCATAGCCTGAATGTCCCAGACTCGCTGTTCGGGAGAATAAACTCGAAACTGTGCCGTATCCAGAACCGCTCCGATGAAGAGGAGCTTCTGAGAGGGAAGCGGGTGCGACTTTGGCACATTGATGGAGAACCCCAGCAAATGCAGGAGGTCGGCCGTAGTCTAGAGGTGGGAGACGACTGCCTGGGGCGAGCCCACCTTCAACAGTCAGTCGTCGAGATAGGGGAAGACTGAAACCCCTGAACTGCGCGGATGAGCTGCAACCACCGCCATCACTTTCATGAACACCCGAGGGGCGCTGGTAAGGCCGAAAGGAAGCGCGGTGAACTGAAAGTGCTTGTGGCCTACCGTGAACAGTAGGTAACGCCGGTGAGCCGGCAGGATGGTGATATGAATTTAAGCATCCTGAAAGTCCAACACTACCAGCCAGTCTTGCGGGTCTAGGGCAGACAAGACCCGAGCAAGCGTGAGCATCTTTAACTTCTCCTTCCGGAGGAAGCGATTAACGTTCTGGAGGTCTAAGATAGGACGCAGGCCCTTGTCCTTCTTTGGAACCAAGAAGTAGTGGGAATAACAACCACGACCTAATTCTGGCGTCGGAACGCGCTCAATGGCCCCCTTGGCCAAGAGGGCCGCAAATTCCTGCTGGAGAAGTGCCAAGTGATCCCCCGACATGCGGTGGCACGGAGGTCGCATGGCTGGAGGGGTAGACTCGAAGAGGAGGGAGTAGCCCCTTTGAACTATCTGGAGAACCCACCTGTCCGAAGTGATGGTGCGCCAGTGGAGGAGGTGATGGCGAATCCTGCCGCCCACTGGCGTCCGGTGGGCTTGAAACACCAGACTAGGAAGCTTTTGAGGCAGTGGTGGCGGTGGATTGACCCGCCTGCTGGCCCCGGGACCCACCATGGCGGGCCCCACAACCGCGACTGCGCTGAGGTTGCAGTTGCGTTGGCCGGCGGTTCTGAAAGGAACGCGCTTGGGCGCCTCGACTCTGATCTCGAAAGGAGCGAAAAGCAGACCCCCGAGGAAGCGCGTGTGGTGGTGAGACCCAAGAACTGGGCCGTAGGCCGAGAGTCCTTAAAGCGTTCCAGTGTGCTATCCGCAACAACACCAAAGAGGCGTGTGCCATCAAAGGGCATGTCTAACAGAGTGTTCTGGACATCCCCAGAAAAGCCAGTAGTTCAGAGCCAAGCGTAATGGCGGAGCGCCGCCGTTGTGGAAAGGGCCCTGCCGAGGGAGTCGGCCGTGTCAAGTCCACAACGGATAGTGAATTTGACAGCATCTCTCCCCTCAGTAATGGCCTGGGAGAGCACCGCCCGAGGTTCCACAGGGCACTGAGGCAGCACCTGTGCTACGGTGTCCCACACAGAATGTGAGTAGCGGCCCAACAGGCACGCAGTATTCACCGCCCACAATCCGGAACAGGCCGAAGTGAAAATCTTTTTCCCAAATTGCTCCAGTTTCTTAGATTCCTTGTGCGGAGGAGCAGAAGGGAATGCGCTCTGAGAGGCAGAGGCCTGGACAACCAGACTGAGGCGTCAGGTGTTGCATGAGAAAGCTGGGATCGCCAGGCGATGGCGGTGTGCTACACCCTTATCCACAGGAACCCCTGTGTTAGGTTTGTTCTAGGTGGTTACAAGGATGTCGTTGAAGGGCAGCAGCGGCACCGCGGAGGACGACGCTGGCTGCAGCACTTCAGTCAGGAGATTGGTCAAAACAGTCACAGAAGGGAGCTAGAGGTTAAGAGCCTCAGCCGCCCTTCGCAACACCACAGAAAAAGTCCTAACCTTCTCCGTAGCCACGGAGGAAGGGGACAGGGTATCAGGGTGTGGACAGAAATCCAGATCGCCTGGACCTTCCATATCACCCTCCCAGTCCGGTTCATCCTCGCATTGAGCTGTGAGAGGGTCCTCAGACCCCTCCCAGTACTCCCCTTCATCCACCGGCTGTGGAAGAGGCCGGTAAGGACAAGGTGCCCGGGGAAAGGGGAAAAACTCCCCACCTGGAATTGGAATTGGGGGGTAGTAGACCAATCCAGGATCGATGCAATCCGGCGTCGTGCCCGGCGCCGTCCCCGGGCCAGGCGCCAAGGCCGGAGCAAGCGGCGCCGCAGGAGATCGTGCCGGCTTAGCCAGGGCCAAAGGCGGCGGCATGGGGGCAGATCCGCCCAATGGGCCCACGGGGCCCAAAGGTGCTCCGGAGGGACCCGATGCGGCTAACAAACGGCCCATGGCTGACAGGAAGACCTGTATTTCATCCGGAGTCATGTGCGGGCCCGGGAAGGGCGGGCAGGCTGCAGGCATAAACGGAGGCTCTATCGGAGCCGCGGTGGAGTGACCGCCCGCCCCCTCCACCGCGTCCTGCGACCGGTGAGGGGTAGACGAAGAGCGACGTCGCTTCTTTGACTTCTTATGGCGCCGTGACTTACCTGTCCCCGAATCCGACGAGCCATGGTGTCGGCTTTGTGACCGGTCCCTCTACCTCCCACGGGAGCGGGACCTCAAGCGGCGTGGAACCGATTGTCGGACCTCCAACAACTTTCGTTAACGTTCCCGCAAAGCTTTCGGCGCCATGGCCCGACAATCGGGGCACGCCTCGGGGTCATGGGCGTGCCCCAAGCAGAAGAGACACACGTCATGCGAGTCCGCCACTGACATGTTCCGACAGCAGGCACTACAAGACTTCAACCCGGGCATCCCTACTGCACCACAAGTCGAGTCCTCGACAAAACAAGAGAAACAACTTCTCAGAAACCATGTTAAAATATTAACTAGGGGTACCGCTCTCTCTCGGATCTGCGCTTGCTGGCGCGGAAAAAGAAAGAACTGACGTCAGCGCGCGTGGGCGCGTCTAAGTAGCTCCGACGACGTCATCTCGGCGGCTACGATGCCAGCGACGAAAGCAGAGCCACATGATGACGCCTACCGACGCGCGTGGGTACTGCTGACGAAAAACTTTCTGGATCCAGTCTGACGCCGGGGGATATTCTAAGGGAATGAATCTGTCACTAACATGTCTCTTTCAGATATATGGTACTGAGGTACCCAGGGCATAGGTGCACCAGAGGTCTCCCATGGGTTGCAGTATGTATTATGCCACCCATGAGGTACCACTCAAACTGTGACGACAGGCCTGCCATGACAGCCTGTGTAAGCTGGTGCTAGCACCACTTACGACAGATGAACAAGTTACTTACCTTCAGTGACAATATATCTGTAAGAGACATATATTAGTAATGGATTCCTTACCTTAGAATTACCCCCAGGCGTCAGAATGGATCCGGAGAAATTCTTTCATAGCAGTATCCCTGCATGTTGTTAGGTGGCGTCGGTCAACTCTGCATTTGTCGTCGGCGTCATGAATGCTGGGATGACGTTGCTGTATTTAAATAGAAACCGCCTCGCACGCTGTTCTTTACACGACATTCCACGGCAGAAGCGCAAAGCCATGCAAGATACTGACCACTGGTGCACAAAACTAGGACCCTGAAAGGGAGCCCCTTACCCTAGAAGTCACTTTGCAGAACGGGGAGGATGGGTGGGGCGGTAAGGAATCTGTAATTAATATATGTCTCTTACAGATATACCGTTTCCGAAGGTAAGTAACTTGTTTATCTGAAAGAGACTATTAGTTATAGATTCCTTACCTTAGAATAGATACCCCAGCCATACCAACCCCAGAGGTGGGTCTGCGAACTAAGTGCACACCAGAAAGCCCTGGAGAACTGAACGGCCAAAGAAGCCGCCTTCCCGGACTTGGCTGTCCAGGCAGTAGTGTTTTGGGAACGTGTGCAAGGAAGCCCACGTGGCTGCTTCGCAGATATCACTGAGGGGGACTCCATGTCCCAAAGCAGTAGTGGCTGCCGTCACCATGGTGGAATGGGCACGCAGTCCTACTGGAGGTTCCTTCTTTGCCAAGGAATAATAAATTTGGATGCAAAGAACGACCCACCGAGAGATGGTCCATTTGAGCACGGCCCAACTTTCTTGGCGCCCACATAGCCAACAAAGAGCTGGTCATCCACCCGGAATTGTTTTGTGTGATCCAGATAGAAAGATAGCGCACGTTTTGGATCCAGACGGTGGAGCCTTTCTTCCTCCTTTGAAGGATGCGGGGGAGGGAAGAAGGCGGGCAAAGTGATGGTCTGTCCAATGTGGAAAGAAGTAACCGCTTTGGGGAGAAAAGAATGACGAGTTCGAAGGACAACCTTGTCCAGATGAACAGCAAGGAAAGGAGGCTTAGAAGACAGAGCCTGAAGCTCACTCAACCTGCAAGCAGAGGTGATGGCAACCAGCAAGGCAGTTTTTAAGGTCAGGAGTCTGAGAGGGCAAGTATGTAGCGGTTCGAAAAGAGCGCACATAAGGTAAGTCAAGACCAGATTCAAGTCCAACTGGGGCATTACGAAAGGAATAGGAGGAAAGAGGTATCGAACCACAGGTGTTATGTCTTCTGCTGTCCAGAGCCTGCGAAGAGGAGTCAGAACGAGCCTGCTCCAGGGCAGCCTGCCAGGTGTCCATGTTCTGCTTTTCCGTGCTGTCCAGGATCATAGAAGTCCTTGGAGTCTCCATCCTTAGTGATTCGGAATCAGGCAAGTTTGAAGAGGCCATATTTGATGTTCCTTTGCCGAAGTTGGGGCCCCATTGAGAGGAATGACTTGCAGTGGTTGTTGGTTTCCCTGGAAAAGTCCGCTGCCATGCGTATGTCATGCCCATTGTATGTGAATGTTCGTTTGGTGCGCGCTGCGGCCAGTGGCTGCCATGACTGCTCGCGCCGGAGGAAGCAGGCAATGAGGGGTTGTGGGCGTACAGCAGAGTCCTTGCATGGGGGTGCCAATGCGGTGTGCGCGTTGCATTTCCAGTGGTGGGTCAAAAGAGATGCCGACCAGTTTCAGAAGAGTGTCGCTGAAGAACGCCCTGACATCCGAGCCTTCACTTTTCTCCAGAAATCCAAAGAAGCGGACGTTGTCCCCCCTGCTACAGTCTTCCAGGTCCACCAGTTTGCTGCGGAGAAATAGAAGTTCTTGATCCCTACTGTGGACAAATTTGAGGCGACCCTCTACCGCTGTCAACCTTTGGTCCAGAGCACCTGCTCGTGTGTGGAACCCAGTAATGTCTGCTCTGATAGACTTTGCCTCTGCCTCCAGTGAGGAGATATTTGTGTCTATCCCCTCGAGACACCGACTGACAGCCGAAATTTCAAGCAGGATGCGATACATGGTGTTCCCTTGTGTGGAGATGTCTGAGGGGGGTCACCTGCAGGAGGGGTTGTGGTTTTCCTGGACATACTGTGTGGTTGCTTGAGTACTTCCTCGAAAAGGAGTTGTCTGGAAGGCTCGTTTCCTTGTTTGTTGATGGACATTCACTTCAAGTCCCCAGTCAGTGCTCTTATGGCGGCACCGAGGCCCAAAACAAAACTGTAGAGCCAGTTCTGAGGTGCGCCAAGGACTGGCCCATAGCCTGTATGTGCTGTATGCGATCCCGGCGTATGTAGAGTGAAGCTTGTGGCGGCTCAGCTCTCCCAGGCCGATGGCCAGGGGTGTAGGCCAGCAGACCTCCCTTCCAGTGCTAAGGCTTCAAGCTGACGTCGGTCTGGTCGTGATGAGGGATTCACTAGCTTCTAACCACGGGCCGCTCTTTGAGACATATGCGTCTAGGTGCCTGGCTGGTGCTGTGCTCCGGGGGTCTGCTTCCCCAGTGAGGAGGCTGGGCTATGCTCAAGATTCCTCCACTGTGTTCATTTAGTTGGGCCTTCCACTTTGCTTTTCCTCTTCCTTCTCAGGAATGCCCCCAGGTCTGCTTGTCGGTTCCAGCCTACCTTGGTGAGCCTGGGTAGGAATCCGGCTGGTCTTCAACGGGACTGTCGTCGGGGCGCGGGCCACACGGTGAGGCCTTGGGGCGTTCCCTATCGGAGGGGGAGGGTGGAGAGATGTCATGCATTTGCCAGTCTGCGGGACTTCCGGCAGTCTAAGTGACTTGCACTCAGTTCTTGTGCTTGTTCCGGCTCTCTTCAGCTGTAAACGTGCCACTGTTATGTTGCCCTCTGCTTGTTGGCACATTTGCTGTGTCGCAAGGCTACCCGTGTAGGAGTAGCCTTCCTAGGGGGTTGGCGTCGGGCTGCGCTGTGGAGCCCAGGTATAGCTGCCCGTCTGGGGCCTCAGGACGCTCCCCCGTGGGGGCTGGAATCGTATTCAGGCTCCCCCGTCATAGTTATGGCTTGATGAGGAAGTCACCACCCACCGACGCATTTATCGCGCCACGAGGCTGCCAGTATCAAAGGTGGCGGTGCAGCAGTAGTGAGGCGAGAATAGACACCTACGCAACGGCCGGGACTTCCTGCATGCCTCTAGGCCTGGCGGTCTCACCCGCTTCCCGAGACGCTGCTCCTCCTATGCAGTCCCTAGCGGCGTCCGATCATGGATTGCTGGCAGCAGGGGTTCAGGGTGCCTTAGGGGACGTCCCCGACTGCGCTAGGAAGGCTGCAGCCTCCATTCGGAGCCAGTCTCAGAGCGGAGCTCATGGATCAGGCGGCCATCTCCGATAATGGACAGACAATGCCCCCGTTAAGCAAACTTCAACAGAGACCACCAACAACTGGTGGCTGAGATGCGCACACTAGAGAGCCGCCCTTATCACCACACTTCACCGCTTGTACAATAGCTATTACAACAAATTAGAAACCTGTCACTGCTACAATTACTCCTCCAACATATCGAGAGAAAAACACTATGAAGGGACAAGCCAACCAGACGACCTGCGCCTTAACAAACCTGCACCCACCTAATCTATTTTCCTGGCAATCTCCACATCTGCGGGGGAAATCAAGTGCAATCATGCGGGCATTAATTCCCTGCGTTACGCTTACTAGACATCTATAAAGACACCACCTCAGATCCTACACAAGACTTATTGCCACATTTATTCTAATGGGAGTGCATTTTCCTAGGATGTCTGCTGAAGCTAATGAGACACTGTCCCTACCATTCACTCTACAAGAGATCAAGGGGGTTTTCTGAGACTTGCCCAGAAGCTAATCCCCCTGGAACAGATGGCATACAGACTGAAATCTATGAGCTGCTTGCTCCACATTTTGCACCTTAGCTCCTGAAGTTGCACAAGTGCGTTTATTCTCAGGGCCTATTGCCCTTTACAATGCGGGAGGCATTAATCACATCCATTCCCAAGGCCTCCAGAGACCCACAGGGGATATCCTCCTATAGACCGCCCCCAATTTTAAACACAGATTACAAAATTCTGGCTAACACCCTAGCTAACTGCCCATTGGGTAAATGCAATTCCGTCAAACAGTCTTGTGGGGGGTGAAAATACTGGTCCTTCACTAAATTCATCTATTAATGGACCAGTTACCCGCGGGAGGCCAGGAGGAGTGGAGTGTGTAAACCAAGGGCCAGGTGTGAAAAGGAAGG
Organism: Triturus cristatus; assembly: GCF_964204655.1. Classification (NCBI taxonomy): domain Eukaryota; kingdom Metazoa; phylum Chordata; class Amphibia; order Caudata; family Salamandridae; genus Triturus; species Triturus cristatus. Next base: position 522,032,416 of record NC_140591.1, read on the forward strand.
GCCGGGTGTGAAAAGGGAGGGCCGGGTGTGAAAAGGAAAGGCCAGCTACCTGGAGGAAAGGCAAAAAGGTCAAGGGTGGAACCACTTCCCAAGAATACATCTGTATCCCAGGGGCTGACCAACGAAGACACGAAGTTACTCCTTGAATCCATGCATAACACACTTAAAGATATTATGGATATCAAGCTAGGCCCAATTATCCAGTGGTTGACCTCGATTGAAAAGAGTGTAGGAGAGTAGGGTCTGCTTTCTATGTTCACCCCCACTTTTTGCTTTTGCTTTACTGGTTTTCGACTTAGATGTGGCTGTGGGCCTGCTAATCAGACCCACAGCCCTGCTGTTCTCTCTCTAAATTAATACTATGTACTTTAGGTGCATAACCCATTTGGATAGGATCACCTTATTGGCCCCTGTACAGTGTACCCTAGGTACCCAGGGCATAGGTGTACCCTAGGCCTACCAGGGGCTGCAGCATGCATTATGCCACCCCTGGCCTGGCCTTCCATTTTGACACAACTGGCTGATCACTCAGCTGGGGCAAGGTCGTGTAATCACCCCTTGCTTAGGTGTAGTATTCCTATACCTAGCTTACATATGGACACATGTGTACCTATCAGTCACTCCTATGGCAGGCCTTAACAATCCTGGATGCAGAGTGCTTGGTAACATGTGAGATGGTGCTCTAGCATGAGCTGAGCCTGTCTGCAGCTTACGGAACAATGTCCTTATAGCTGTTCTATGATATAGCCTACCATATACTCTTAAAGTGCCTTATAATCTTAAACGGTTATGGTAACTATGGTTTGGCTTTATCGAAACATGTCGTGTAAGGTGTCTAACACTTTGGAATAATACCCCCATACCATTTCTGGACATGAGGATATTATTCCCCCCTTCTAGAGGGAGAGACATGTTAAAATCATACTTCACTGTTAGCCTCTGACCAAAGCCTCAGCATCACAAAATGGATGCTGCTGCCACGACACAAGTCTGACCTCCTGCTGCTGGGAGTGATCCCAGCCAGGGAGGCCTGGACAATAGGTTTCCTGCTTGGGGAGGTGCTAGCACCTCCCCAGACAGCCTTTAGTGTATTGGGGCAGGGTGGGCTGAAAGGAATGAGACATGCCTGGGGCACACAAGGTGTTCCTTGCATAGTCCAGTTCAAACCGGCGCTGGGGCACTCCAGCCCCAGCTCTGGCGCGAAACTGGACAAAGGGAAGTGGGTGTAACCACCCCCTCCCAGGTCCCACCCATAAGGCGTGACCTAGCAGGTATCCCAGCCCCCCAGATTAGTATAAGAGTGGGAGTTGGGCCTCAAGACTTTAGATTATCCTGAACCTGCAACTTGAACAGAAACTCTGGACCTTCGACATTCGACGAAAGAAGAAGACTGAAGAATCTCCCTTGTGGCCAAGGAGTGGCTACCCTGTGCAAACAGGCACCATCAAGAGACTACCCTTTGCTTTGCTGAAGTTCTACGAGGGACCGACTGCAGAGCCCGACCAGAGCCTTGACTTCCAGACTTCTCCGACCCTGATCCACATCCACAGCCGTGCTGAGATCCGTGGAGGCGACGAGAGACGTGGGACCGGCTACCTGGGAAAAGTGGCTAGTATCTTCAAGCGCAGCTTCTGAGGCACCCTCGAAGTTGTGCACCGGGGATTGAGAAGCCCCAACCCCAAGCACCATCTGCACCGAAGATCAGCCCCCCACACTCCACGAGTCCTGCGTGGGGCCCTTCTGCATTTTCCTGCTTGCCGCGTATGTCCGGTTGCTTGCCCGCTGGCTAGTGGCCTTTGTGACGACGCATCCTGAAATCTTCACCGATGGTTTGGCTCCTCCAGACTGGCTCCTGCTTCTTTGAAAAAGAGAAGCACCCCAGACCTTCCTGGTCTGCACCAGAAGCAAGTCCTCCGTTCTTCGTGGGTTCCGCTTGCCAAGGCTTGGTGAGCCCTAGTCCAACTTCGACGCCACCGACAGCAAGAGCCTTCGTGGGACAGCTCGTCTCCTGGTCCTGGTCGTCCTCGACGTTCCCTGGTCCTCGTGGCTGCAGCGACAAGCTTCACCTTCACCTGCAATCTTCACGACATCGCCTGGTTCCTTCCTGGTTCCACGTGGTCACTGGCTAGTGACCTTGACTCTGTCCCTTCTGCTTGCAGGTACCCTTCCTTCTTGATCCCGGCCTTGGGATCCACCGGACCTTCTGCACTGACTGCCTGTCAGCAACTTTCCTTCAGGCATCCATAGAAGTCCACGACGAAACCCGACGCAAGTTCACACCTATGCACCCGCAGCCTGTGGGCTAGGCAACTTGGGTACTTCGGTGCTCACAAGGGTAGTGACTATCCTAGGGTCTAGTTTCTGAGTCTCGACTCTCTAGCTGCTTCAGAAGTGTCCTAAAACTGTTAATTTCTAACATCTACTATTTCTATCGACTTTTACGCATTACGCGTGAGTGTTTCCACTCTGCACCTGAATCCCGTGGGCCTCCCACTTCCTAACTGTTGCTAGTGTAGTGTAGCCCCAGCGATTCCCTAGGCCTATCCTATTTCCATGACAGTGGTCCTTATACCACTTACTTAGTATATGGTTTGCGTGGCCCCTAGGGCCTAACTGTATTACTTACCTGTGTGACTTAATGTATGCATAAATAAGACTGTGTTGTACTTACCTCTAATCTCATAAAGAGTGCTGAGGGTTTGTCTAGAATAAATACACTTTATTTTATATATATATCTGTTGTGGTGTCCTTTCATTTGGTATTCAAGGGATTATATATGGTATCACAGCTGGCTTCACATGCCATCCAGAGTTTAGCCTAAGACTGCTCTTGTCCATGCTACCACTAGGATAGCTGGTCTATAAGGTTGACTTTACAATCAATCACCATAAGGGTATTTGGACTGATATAAGGTGTACACTAGAACTAGTGACATCATACATCAGGCCAACTTCTCACAAAGAGTATCTCTAAATTTACAAAGAGCGCATCAAGGGAGGCAGAAATAAATCCCCAAACGGCTCCCTTGGCACGGGATAGTCCAAATTTAGGAACCTTATCTACTATCCCTAAGAATAATCCACCCCCCCCCCCCCCCCCGGCACCAAGGCCAGAGTGTAACAAAGTACACTCTCGACCGGCCTAGTCCAGGTTCCGAACCCCAGGTCTAGATGAAAGCTTGGGCTCACAAAACCAACAAGGGAGAAATATAAATGAGAACCAAAATTCACAAGCAAAGAAGGATGTCCTGTAGAATTTTATGCATAGTTTGCCTAATATCCATTTACCACCAGAGTCAACACCATATGTGGTGGTATTGGGGAACGTGCCGACTCTCCCCCAGGGTGGGAGGATTATACCTAATTGAAAAACAAGGTACTACACTGGTTAACATACAATACGGCACTTAGTAAAAGGGCAGCTAGATGCATAAATATGGTGCGAAGGGTTAATTGGGTGGGTAGTTCTCCTAAATCTTTTCATGATGACTGTGTCATCATTCATTTTAACCAATCTCACCTTGCAGAAAGGATTTTGTTTTCTACCACTGATAACTCACTCCATGCCAACAAATCGTTGATTATAGCTCTACCCCTAGGCTTTTTCTATAAACCGCACTCCATGGGACATAACTTTTTGGCAAATACTGTAAATGGTCCAGAAAATACTGTTGTGTCATTAGGTCAATCCTCAAAGAATACGGTTATAAATGGGGCATCAGAAATAAAGCACTGGAATAATCGTGGATATGGTCCGCGGGATCCACTCTTGTCCTTCTGTTTTGATTTTGACTTAGCTAATCGGTTTGCACCTCTGACAACCCTAGATGCCTGTGATTGACTTAGCCCTGAACCTGACCCACCGAATCCAGTGACACCACATAACTTGACCTTTGTTTCTTGGAACATAGCAGGTGCAAATACGAAATTAAATATTAATGTATGGACAACATTTTTTTAAACTTTACAAATTATTTGTATACAGGAAATCTGGCACACTGAACCTTTTTATATTGACGGCTTCTCAATAATTGATACGCAAGCAACACCTCCACGAAATGGAAAGGCAAAGGGTGGTTTAGCAGTTCTACTTTTGGTTACATGTCCATTAACCATAAAGAAAGTATATACCAACTCACCCTATTTCCAACTGTTTATGCTATACTCTAAAGATTCTCAGTTTTTTGTGGTAATTAATTTTTATAATAATGTTTTTGACAACACAAGAGACCAAGTAATTATATCTTCAGAGATATTTTTTGACCCAGGTTAAGAGTGATTATTTTTTGATTTGGGCTGGAGATTTTAATATCAGGAGATGTGGTGACATCGAAGGAAAATTATGTGGACATGGAACGAGGGTGGAAGCTATACACATTTCCCACATAACGCATACGGCGAAGCAATTAATAGGACAATCAATAAATACAATCTAGAAGTGGTGGACCAATCGCTATCAGAGGGCACTTTAGAGTTACCAACCTTTGTAGGACATGGTCAATGCTCAATTATTGATCATATACTAATCTCGGCACACGGCCAAAAACAAATAGTGGAAACGGAGGTAAAAAAGAGTTGCTTAAGCGACCACCATCCATGGATTTTATTTATTAGATTATATGAAATACCCCAGACAGGGCCATGCCTAGCACAGACTATAATAACGCAGGGAGAGAATGGTATCTCAAATAAATGGTCTGGTATAAATCCAAACGTATTCGTGGAGAGATTGCTGATTGACAACAAAAATGATATATAAATATTTAACAGGGAGGATTCATCAAATAAACTGATCATTAGGGCTTTCTGGAACATTACCTCTGTAATTTCCCAGGGACTAAAAAAGAAGAGCAAAAAGTTAAGAAAGAAAACTGTTAGCTGGGTTGACTCCAAATGTACGGACGCAAACCAGCAATTAAGAAATGCTCTGAAAATTAAACCCAGAGATAGGGAACAGGTTAAAAACTGTAGGATGATATTGCTTCAGATGATTAAAATATTTTGAACACGAAAAACAGAAGGATGATATATAAACAGACCATTGATAATAGACAAAGGGAGATTCAAAATGAGGCATAGGAAAAGTTGATGTAGGCTGCAGATACTAGGGATTCCTCGCTCTTTTGGAAAACAATAAATCATCCCTATTTTAAAGATAGTGGTGCTGTTAAAATTGAAAGTTTAGTGCAACCCCAAAACTGGATAAGGCATTTTTACAAAGGTTTTTAATCCAGATAAGAAATCTGACATTTTGACATCAAATTATTTGGCAAATGGCATTTTCGATCAAACAGACATAAATGAGAATGGAAAAGCACCCTGAGTTGACGGGGTTCCAATAGATATTTTTAAATTTAAGATACATTTTTGGGCCCCTATACTACAAAAAATATTTAATACTATTGCTGATGGCTTAATACCGTAATCATGGACTGAAAGTATTATCGTCCGGATATTTAAGAAGGGTAACAGGAGTGATGCCAAATGTTATCGCCCGATTTCTCTCCTGGATACAACTTCTAAGTTAATGGGCAGGATCCTATTGGAAAGGCTGGAATTGTGGGTAGAGGAACCAAATATTCTTACCGAAACACAATATGGATTCCGCAGGGAAATAGGGACTGTAGAACAATGCATCACTTTACATGTATTGGCTGGTAAATACACAATCGCAAAAAAGGGCCATCTACATCTTTGCTTTCTTGGCCTTACGAGCGCTTTTGATTTGGTTAATCATTTTAAGCTGTGGCAAACACTAATTCACATGGGTGCCCCAAATGAAATTATTGTATACCTTTCACAAATCTACAGTCGCTTGAGCGCCAGAGTTCGTTATGGGTTGGACGGAGAGTGCACCACAAGTTTTAGGGTAACCCGGGGTATCAGACAGGGTTGTGTGCTTGCCCCTCTTCTTTTCTCACTGTATATAAATAGGGTTGATAGGAGTTACAACAACTAATTGCAGACGCACCAAAAGTTGGTAAACGCCACGTCCCAATCTTACTCTATGCGGATGATGCAGTTCTTTTATCAAGAACTGCAAACGGGCTTCAGCTCCTCATAGAAAAATTTGCAGATTTTATGTCTGAAAAAGACTTGGTGATAAATTTGAAAAAAACATTCACAATGGTATGTGGGCATGGAAGATCGAAAACAAGGATTCATCATGTAAATAACGTCTCTATTGAACCAACAAGCTCATTTGTATACTTAGGCCTAGTCTTTACAGCCAGTGGATGCTGGAGAGCCCACATCTAGCAACGTAAACAAAAATTTGCTAGAACGACTGAGGCACTTTTTAGATTTTCCAAAAAGATGGGCAAAAAACCAATCAGAGAAATTATGACATTATACAAGAGCAAGTGCATTAGTGGTACCTGTTACGGTGCAGCACTATGGGGGGGCGACAAATTGTACAAGCCTTCAAACACAAGAAAATGTTTTTTTTCAAAGGCTGTTATCGGTACCCAACTCAACCCCTACCTACAGTGTTCATAGAGAATTGGGGGCCGCGTACATATATGATTTTATAAGCATTACAAGAATAAACACTTGGCACGGGATATGGAGTATAGAGGGCACGAAATTTACACAGGATGTTATCAAAGACTCCGTTGCATTCGAACATGGTAAGAAAATCCTATGGCTGATATATATCAAAAGTCTTTTAAATTAATGTACTACAAACACTAAACTAGATAACCCCTCCCAAATACAAGATTACGATAAAAAAACGTTGAAGACTAATTTGATCAACTCACGTACATGGTTGAGTGAAGTTGATGCTAATACGAAACCAATGACAAAGGAGTATTGTGATATAACTCTTGGAACAGGGGTACAAATTTACGTAATACTGATTACAAATGTATCACATAGATTTTATCTCACAAGATTACGTATGGGATTGGCCCATTTTTTAATAGCTTATCTAAAAATGGGTAAGTGGAATCGCATTCTGCCAAAGTGCCCATGTGACGGTATATGAAACTAAACAACATTGCATTTTATCCTTTTTTGTGATTTTTATAGAAGGATTAGGAAAGATTATTTACGCCCCCTGTTTCGAAGTGAGAGCAAATCTAAAAGTTTGTAGTGCAGTAGTGGCTTTGATCCAGGAGGAAATTAAAATAAGACGTAACAACTCTCATTTGAAGGCCTTGTTATATGAGGACTCTGGGTCACAAAATGACATATAATGATTCAGGGAAAGAAAAAGCCGATAATCTGATTAAATGTATTTAGCCTGATGTTGCGTGAGAAAATAATCAATAAACTGGTCACAAAATGATGTTGTTTTAAGGACATACTCTGTGTTTCTGCGTCTCCGCCCTTTGATTTTTGTAGTGGACTTCATGCGTCAAATTACCACCGGAAATGGTGGTCATTGCACAATTGCACTTTATCCCCTTTTTACGGTTATTTATCTTTGGGAATGCAAAAACCATTTGGTTATTTTAAATATAGTCCCCTGTATAGTACTGTACTAAAAATCAGAAAATTGTACATATCATGTAAATAGCATGGTCTGTTGATGGTACTCTTGGGTTTGTAATTAGATCGGAAATTTTAGATTGAATTTTATGAATTTTTAAATGTGTTTATGTTGTATGCTTTTATGGTTTCTGTTTTTAAACCCAATAAAGCTTTGAATTGAATTGAAACCCTGTAAATTGTTCATTTGCAGAGTTTCACAAAATGAACAGCCTAAAGAATATTAATTAATTAGGAAGGTTACAAGTTGCGACTACCCCTTTTCTCAGGTATGGAGACCTAGAAGGGCATAACAGACATGTCTCTGCGTTTGCATTTCCCAACAGTAAACATTTCATTTCTTAAAAGCAGCCCATATCCATTAAAAAGGCAGGTGCTGCTTTAAAAAAGAGACATCCCTGTTTGGGAAGACAAACACTCCAGTGCTACACAACAGCAGCTCATTGCAATTTGAATACAACTGAATCGGCCTGAAAAATGGAGTTCATCAGTAGGGAAAAAACAACAAAAACTTAACTTAAACTCGAGAGGGAGGCACGCTGACCTTAATGATCTTGAAATACCTTTTAAGGAGACGGTGGAGGACAGAGCACGTGACAGTGTACTTATCCAAGGCTTCCGGAATGCTACATCTCTGCAGCCTTCATTGCCTGTATGAGAGACACCGCTGAGTGTATGAGCCTAGCAGATGGACCGGGAAAATGGCGGCTCAGAGCAACGATAATTGCTAAAGAAAATCATCTTGCTAAATTGAAAATCACAGTATGCTTCGCACATTGCTGAGTGGTACAGAGAATGCGCCACTTCAACAAGCCATGAAAGACACGTCTTTCAAATCGGACATTAAATAGCTAATTTAAATTATATCCGGTAATCTTCTTAAGAACATTTGCAGCACAATGGCCACGGCACACGTTTGCAAAAGAGATTCCCTGCGCGGTGTCCTCTCGTCTCAACTGCCTGTGTGCTCTCGCTCCCATTGTAATATGTCCTTAAGGACCCTTTAGAGGGTATTAGTGTGAGTGATCTGTTCCTAGCCAACGTCTACAGACGGCACCTCATAGCTATCCATAAGCCTACTCGTGTATCAACGAAGGTCTTCCGCTATTTGATGGGACCATATGCATGATGGGAATACTAACGCGGAGAAGCCACATGCCCTGCTTGGCTCCTAACAGTTAATTGCCCTGTAGCATAATAAGGTCATCTTGCACTTACAGATACCAGTACTATGCTTGAGACAAATTGGATTTAGGTTTGATATAGCTGTGTTGTCGGCTTCGGTGGAAAAATCTATGGCTAGAAGCAAATACTCTTGTGTGAAACGGAGGAAACCTTACATCCGACAAGGTAATCCTTTATTCATATAAACTATGTGGGAAAATAGCAGGAAATTAGGTCAAATGTTAGTTAGGGGGGTGTATGCTTTCCAGCGGTTGTTAGGCGGTAAGTAAAAGGCGCTCTTGCCATGAAACGATATAGGGGTGGCATTCTGCTGCAGTGAACAGGAGCAATAGCGCTGCTTGGGAGAGACATAGGGCCTCAGAATTTGTATAAACCTAGAACAATTTGATATGATGACGAAAAGAGTAACAGAACCTTCGTTTTAAAAGGAAAAACGCGTTAGTCCACAAAATTACAAAATCACGCAAATATGTATTACATTTTTTTCATCCAATAATAAATACGTTCTATTTGCAGTGCATCATCATATTTTAGCACGAGACTCAGTGAAAAAAAAGTTTAAAAATGGCTGTCCATGTATGATCCACGGGTTGCCAAGAAATATAAAACAAGCATTGGAAACGCCAATTAAACTCACTTTGCCATTGTTGTGTGGCTGTCGCTACAGGCATTACCAATGTTATATATTTTTAGTAGGCACAATACTGACAAAGCCAATAGTGGCGACCGACCAGCCTAAATCTATAGAAAATAACCTGGCACTCACATTAAAAGTAAGAAAATTGATTCTGTACATTTAAGGTGGTCACCAGTTTGCATTGTCGCATTCCATACCACAGTGTGGCCGTCTTCCAAAGGTAGAAAACGTTTTCGACGGTATCAGGAATAGAAAATATATTCAATAGTTTTCATATGGCCAATTGGTGTTACTCGTTTTGCCTGCGCCAGCACATTTTAAAAACATCTATCACTAGCACAACAAAAAGATGAGCCCACCATGCAGCAGAAAAGGGGTGGTGGGAAGGGAAAAAGGAGGCACAGGCAAGTTCTGAAGGATAACCTCTAGGACACCATCAAGCCTGTCACCCAGTGCATGGCAGAGAAGTAGTAGGAAGGAGTCTGAAAGATGAGAGATGGGGTGAGGGACGCTTCAGTCGCAGTAAATATTCAGGGCATCATCAAACGTGCCATTTGGCATCTGACACCCTATAGAGGATTACCGGCAGAACAGGTAGCATGGAAGAAAGAAAGTATTGAACGATCAAAAAGCAGGATAAGAGTAAGAGTGTGCTCTAATGTATTAAAGCACAGAGCAGGTCATGCACTGACAAGGAGTGCTAAACAAGAAAGGAATGGGGATAGAAAAATTAATCATTGGCAAAGCTAATAGGTCTCGCCTATGCAAGATCTATTGGCTTTGTCAATTTTTTAAAGAGATGTTGCACAGCAGCGCGAGCTGATGAGCAACATTTGTCAAAGTCAAGAAAAAGAAGCGCTACGACGAGGTCAGTGTTAATCGCGTCACAGCGAGAGGGGAAGCAACACAGAGGAGCAGGGGAGGATGCAACAATAACAGACAGCGGAAGGAGGGAGCATAGGGAGAAAGCAAAACGAGGGAGGTGCGAGGAAGAAGGGAGGGAGCACCAGACCAGGGTAGCAACACACAGAAGGGGTGGTTGGAGGGGAAAGAAACACCACACACAAGGGGAGGGGGGGGGAGAAGAAATAGTGCCTTGTCACAACGCCAGCAGCGGAAAGGGACAAATTAAGTTGAATCAATCTGTGCTTGGTCCATGATCCACAGAAATTAAAGGAAGTGGCACTTTGTATGCGCGGGTCAATTAGGGGCAGCAAAGAAGAGTCACGATGAAGCCAACGAACAGTAAGCAATGGACAGGCTCCAAGCCCTTTATTGTAAACAATGCGTCTTGCAAATCAGAGCGCAAGCAGCACATGTGCTGTCCCAAGCTCTGTCTAAAAATGACGTCTGCAGTGGAAGCAGTCTCTTTATTCAAATGAAAAGCAAGGGTGAACAAATTATGCTCCAGGACTGGACAAACCACAGAACAAGTAAAAAGCCATCAAATAAAGAGCAGGAAACTTACACAGACAAGAAACCCATTCAATCATGAGCAAGGGGCTAACCTAAAACCCGCTTTCAGCAGTTTTCTATCCGCAACTGATAGCTGAAGCGGTCTGTAACAAGCCCGGAAATAGGACCATGTTTAAGATCATGTTAAAGCATCTTTGCTCTGTTTGCTCTTAATTTATACTCCGAGTTTGAATGTCTTCAATTTTTGCATCAGAGAGGATTAATACGACTACCAAGGAACAATCTATAGTAATGTGGCTGTGACAAGTGTTTCAAATAAGTCGTTGTGATTATTTTCACAGTGATTGCGAAAGGCAGATTCTCTCCAAATAGAGCATTGCTTTGCTAAAACAAAGTTGTGGCAACTTTAATATTGATAAAAGCAGTAACCACTCCATTATTCCGGAGATTAGAGAAGTGACCACGGAGATTATCAAAATGATTTTAATGTTTCCTTCAATCATAAAAGAAAAGCATGTCTTCCGTTTTGGCAAGCATACAAGTAGAAAAGTCGGTCTTCAATATTTAGAATTCTCTTTCAAATTACCCTTAGTTTAGTTTATTTCACTTCAAAATACTTTTGCAGAACAGTGAGAAACTCTGAATATTTTCAGCCTGCTATGCAGGGTGCATAAATATATGAAAAAAAGTAGTAGGTGGAATGTTTGACTAAATCTTGGCAACTGGCACGTACTTGGGCTGCATTCCAAGCAATCGTGTTTTTGATTATTATGCAAATTCAGATGGGGTGTAACCAGTGCCCCTGGAATTATGTGATTGTGTGGTGTTTCTCGCATAATTGTAGATTTTTCACACAATCTACAGATTATAAGCAAAAAAATGTATTAGGAATAATCTTCTTTCTTAGTATACCAAACGGAAATGTTGTAGAAAACCCACTGAGAACATGCTGTTTGTCCTAACAAGAAAATAACTGTCACTTGTCATCTATTAGTGGTGGGGCCCTCTAAAGTAAGAGGCAACCACTAAGTTGAGGTGAACAATAGTTTAAATAATTAAGTTCCGGAGGCATTTTCAGTATGCTTCAACTTTACCATTTGAATAATTCACTTGTGCGCAAAACAATTTTACCATGTTTCCAATACTTTTCTTCTATTTGAGTGTGGGCACAAAAAGATCATTAATATGGCAAATATTCACATACGGAACCTTAGCGCGGCACACCTCTGTCAGTGTTAACCCAGTGAATCACTGTGCCTGGGTCCACACTAATAAAATGCAACCCCCATGCTGGCACGTCGTAGGCCCGCTGGCACAACAGAGCCGTTATTTTGAGATTCCAACGAGAGGTCTCCCTAGGATTCGTGTCAAATGAATCCCCGTGTCATCAGTCTCATTTCAACAGGTTTTAGAAGGCCACCATTTTCCCAGGTCCCACGTCGACAGTTCCGTGTCGGTCACGCTGCGCCGTCGGAGGCACGCGCCGTTCTGTGAGCGGAGCAGCCGGTCCCCTTCAGCGGCAATGCTTCTGGGGGCTCTCCATGCTGTTCGCCCCGAGACTCTGGAAGCTCTCTGCAACTGTGCTAGTTAAGGCAACGACAGAAGGAACAACAAATGGCTACAATTAGCAGTCGCCCTGCTCTCTGTAACCGAATCCCATCGCCATGGCAACTGGAGCTGCCCAGAAGAGACTGAGCTCTGGCAGAGGGCAGAGCACTACATTCTAACCACTGGTGAGCATAATGGGCCGTGTGCAGCCTAATGCCTCCTTCATAGCACTTTGGGCCCAGGCTTTTATCTTTCAGTTTAATTAGTACGAGCAGCTTTCTTAATTTCTTTTTCTTCTACGCGCAATTTTTAAACACATTTTTGGTACCAAGAACGCTTCATCTTTCTGTATAACCGCGCACATATCTGTAAATTCAGCCAAGAAGGAAATGTTAGAACGCCTTCCAAATATGCTAATTCGTTCACAGGTGGGATTCGTTTAATTCATGGCAAAGGGAGGACAGGAAAGGAAGGGTACTTTTTAGAATAACATAGTTTTTGTGGAAATGGCGAAAAAAGCAAAATAGGGCGGGCAATGCGCTGTAAAATAAGGAACTAGCAATTTAACATTCCCACACCACCAGTCTCTCTTTGTTAATTTGGATTGCACATATGCTTTGAAACAATGTATTTTAACGATCAATTCAAAAGGTGCAAATACAATCTAGGGGAGTTTTATTATGACAGCAATGTGCCAGTGCGAGCACATTAAAGAATGTACTTGCTTTTTTGTTTTATGGTTATTCATTTATCGGACTCCTGCCTGCAGCTTTGCACCTTCACCAGGACGAGCTGGATTTCTTCTACTGTTCGATTCTTTAATCCACTCAAATAGTTAAGTTAAAAAAAAAACAAACACACACTAAAAGTACCACTACATGTCCATTTTTAGGTTTGGTCTAGACGGCGCTTGTGAAATCTTAGAACGAAAAAAAAGAATCTTAAAAGGGGCTTACAGCCTGCCAATTACTTACCTTTACTTATCATTGGTTGGCTCCCATGTCACTCTCGTTTACTTTCTTCCTGTTAGTCAGCGCCTCCCCTGCTTCCACCTTCCTTCTCGGATTCACGCCTTCATCCTTGCTGTGGATCTTGGACGAAGTAATACTTCTGACGGCCAATGTCCTTCCACTGGCTGGTCACTTGTACCCTACTTTACTCCTTTTCTTTATTTTTATTCAACTTTCCAGCATCCGCACTCTGTTCATTGCTTGTCCGTCCCAACCACCATCCGTCCCTCACTGCATGCCCCTTCCCCGCATTCTCCTTACCCATTCATTACTGGCCTGTCCCTCCCACCACCTCGCTCCCATCACTGCACAGGCCTTCCCCATCCCGCCATTAGTTTTCTACCTCTATCATAGCTTGTTTTATACAGCTCAAAGTCAACTGGAAGGATTTGGAGCGCTTTACAATAGCGCCAGTTACATTACACAAGGACACATTAATTTTTACAGGGAGATTCAGTGATTTTGCACTGTACTAAATGCCACTCTTGAGCTGGGCTGGTGGAGGATACTCTACTGATACTTCAAAATCTTATTCTTAGTTTGGACCTAGAGAAAATGGGATATAAGCTACACACCTAAAGGGGCTCTCCAGCTTCTACCCCTGGCAAAAATAGATTTCATCTCAGTGTCATAGGATAGGCTTAACCTGTGAGACCTGGAGTGGGGTCCGGGAATAGTTGAGGATTCATATGCGTTGCCCCTGTTGAGGAGGAATTGAGTTCACAGTGCAGATATTAGCCATAACACCTGCAGACAGGTGACAAGCAAAACCGGAGAAGATGACAAATCTGGACCACTTTTGCAGTGATACACCACAGAGCCATGCAGAGTAGGTCACCCTGCTGCATGGATCACCGGACTCTGCCCAGCTCAAACCTTCAGAGCTGCTCCTAGTGGATAACTTGTTGGCAGTAGGCCATCTACAAGGCCCAATTTAGACACATACTGTGTGGGCCTTCTCCCTCTTTCCCAGATCTTAAGCGGATGGCCCTGAACTACTTGGTGGGTGGGAATGAGTGAGGAGATAGGAAAGGTTTGTAAGTTGCAGTGTAAATACATCTAGTTACCCCACCTGGATTGTTATAGGCTCTGAATGTTTCAAGTCTGAGAGGGTGGAGGGGAGGCGAGTGGTGGATGTCCGGACTGTTCCAGCAGATTAGCCCAAAACCTGATTTACTTGCCTTTATGGTAATTCAGCAACTCCTCACATGTTTTGAGGTCACATACTTTCTTTAAGCTACACTAGTAACTCACAACATTGGAGGCCACCACAAACCAACCAAACTCCTGTGAGAACTACAAGACTTTGAAGCAGCAAATTCACCTTTTCTGGACAAAGCAATATTGTCTACAATCCTGCAACTTTCCCAAGCAATATCATGTCTCACAAACCTCCCAGACAGCAGGTGTGGCCATCTTACTGATATCAAGACATAGGTTTGTGAAGCACAGCACCAAGTCAGATAACGAAGGGAGATGGTTGACAATTAGCGGGCAGTGGCCCGGGCACACAGTCACCTTAGTCATACTATATGTCCCAGTCAAGGGCAGGTTAAATTCTTGTTACACACAGGAGATAATGGAGTACAATTAATTATAATGAAGGCTCCCAGATTTCAGTTTTTACTGGTTTTTACAGATAAATACAGACAGAAAAAAATGTGTTTCCGGTCTTAATTATTTTTAAAAGTGGAAAAATACTGAAAATTGCACTTCTTGTGAGTGACTCGCCATGCTGTCTTTTGTGAATTCCAGGCCAACAGCTGAGTAGATAGACCGGATCGGAAGTTAAAAAAACAGGATGAGATTTCCTTAAATACAAGCACTTGCTGAAGTATATATGAATAATATTGGTAATATTTGCCTGTGGGTGTACTGTTTTTTTATATTTGACTGCTTGATTTGCTAAAACGAGATAGGCATTAAAGTAGGAGTTCATGTTCATTAGTTAAATAAATGTGTAAAGGTACCATTTTATGACTCCATTTATTCTCAAATCACAAAATAAATATGGAGAAAAAAAAAGGATGAATACAGGTGGAAATGTTAAGAAACCAAATACCATTAAACCGGGAGCCCTAGTTATAATTGAGAAGGGAAGCCTGAACTTTCAATAAAAGGGAAGACCTAGCTTGGGTCTAGTTGACACTCAGCCTCACTGTCACCCTTTGTCAACTGATTACACACTTCTCAACCTTGCACCAAATTTATGTGTGCACTAATGAACAAGTTACTTTACCTTCGGTAGCGATACATCTGTAAGAAACATTAGTTAGTGATAGATTCCTTACCTTAGAATTATAAAACTACCCCCAGGCGTCAGACTGGATCCGGAAAGTTTTTGTCAGCAGTACCCCTATGCGTCGGAAGGTGGCGTTGTGCGGCTCTGCATCCGTCGTTGGCATCGTGGTCGCCGAGATGACGCAGCGGCAGCTACTTAGACGCCGCCCTCACGAGCGGACGTCAGTTCTGAGCACGAATTTCCACGCCAGGAACGCAGAGCCATGCAAGATACTGACCATTGGTGCATTGAAATTAGGGCCCTGAAAGGGATGACCTTAACCCTAGAAATCAGTTCGCAGAACGGGGAGGATGGGTGGGGGGGTAAGGAATCTATCACTACTAATGTTTCTTACAGATATATCGTTGCCGAAGGTAAGTAACTTGTTTATCTGAAAGAAACACAAAGTGATAGATTCCTTACCTTAGAATAGATACCCCAGGAATACCAACCCCGATGGTGGGTCTGCAAACCAAGATCACACCAGGAAGTCTCGGAGAACAGAATGCCCAAAGAGATCATCTCTCCGGACTTGGCTGTCCAGGCAGTAATGCTTAGTGAAAGTGTGCAGCGAGGCCCACATAGCTGCCTGACAGATGTCTTGTAAGGGGACACCACGTCCCAACGCCGCAGTGGCAGCCATCACACTGGTAGAATGGGCACGCGGCCCCAACTTATGCTCCTTTTTAGCCAAAGAGTAACAGGCTTTAATACACAGGACGACCCACCGAGAGATAGTTCGCTTGTGTACGACCCGACCTTTCTTGGCGCCAAGGTAGCCAACAAAGAGCTGGTCATCCACCCGGAACTGTTGTGTGCGATTCAGGTAAAATGAGAGCGCTCGTTTTGGGTCCAGACGGTGGGGCCGCTCTTCCTCTCTGGAAGGAGGCGGAAAGAAGGTGGGCAAAGTGATGGTCTGCCCGATGTGAAAGGCAGGGACAACCTCTGGCAGAAAGGATGGACGTGTTCTGAGCACAACCTTGCCCGGACGGACAGACAGAAAAGGAGGTTTACAAGAAAGAGCCTGGAGCTCACTCATTCTCCTAGTGGAGGTGATGGCAACCAGGAAAGCAGTCTTCAGAGTTAACAAAGAGGACCGTTGTGAAGAGGCTTAAAGGGAGCGCACATCAAGTATGTAGGAACCAGGTTCAAGTCCCACGGTGGCATTACGAATGGAACAGGAGGTAAAAGATGAGTAATGCCTTTGAGGAATCTATTTACAACAGGGGACTTGAAAAGAGAGTGCTGATCAGGGAGCCTGAGAAAGACCAAAATAGCAGAAAGGTAGCCCTTGATAGTGCCCGGAGCAGAGCCCTGCTGGGCAAAAGAAAGAAGGAACAGTAGGACTTGCAAAAGAGGGGCAGAAAGGGGATCCACAGCCTTTGCTGTGCACCATGCCACAAATTTGTTCCACCTGCTGGCGAATGCCAACTCAGTGGAGGGAAGCCTGGCTGCCAGAATGACATCACAGACTTCAGGAGGCAAGTTGAAAGGAATCAACTGCCACAGCTCAATATCCACGCAAAGAGGTGGAAACTGGACAGGTTCGGGTGGAGGACCGTTCCCTGCTTCCAAAGAGACAGTCGAATCGGGGGATTGATGGTCATACTGAGTAGCTCGGGATACCAAACTCTAAGAGCCCAGCCCAGAGCCACAAGAATGACTTGGGCCCGGTCGCACCTGATCTTCTTCAGCACTCTGGGCAGAAGTGTTATAGGTGGAAAGGCGTACCACAGACCGCAACTGCACTCGCGATGAAAAGTGTCGCCTAGCGAGTGCCACCTTGGAAATTCCAACGCGCATAACTGCTGACATTGCGCGTTCTCTTCGGTGTCAAATTGATCTAACCAAGGCTCTCCCCACTGTTGAAAGAGACCTTGTGCCACGTCCGAGTGAAGACGCCATTCAGGATCCATCATGCACCTGCGGCTGAGTTTGTCCGCCCTGGTGTTTAATGAACCTGCCGGGTGTTGAACCACCAGGGAAATACCCTGATGTTCCAGCCATGTCCAGAGGTGCTGGGCCTCCTGACATAGGGTCCACAACCCCACCCGCCCTGTTTGTTGCAGTACAACATAGCGGTGGAGTTGTCTCAACACCTGCACCACTCTCCCCTTGACAGAGGAAAGGAATGCCTTCAGTGCAAGTCGGATCGCCCAAAGCTCCAGAGGGTTGATATGGAGCCTGGACTGCGCCGGAGACCAGAGGCCTCTGATCTTCGCCTCTCCCATGTGCCCCCCCCCACCCCTCATCCCAGGAGGAATGCATCCCTCACCACTGTGTGCTCCGGTTGGGGAAGGGAGAGGGATCTGCCATTGACCCAATGCCGGTTCGTGAGCCACCACTGCAGCTCGTGTGCAGTGCCCTCTGAGATCTGGACGTAATCAGACAGGTTCCCCCGATGCTGTGCCCACTGGAACTTCAGGTCCCACTGCAGAGCCCGCATATGCCATCTGGCATGAGTGACCAGCAGGATGCAGGAGGCCATAAGGCCCAGCAGCCTCAGGGTCATCCTGACCGAAACCCAGGATAGAGGCTGAAAGATCGGAATCCTAGCCTGAATATCCTGGACTCGCCGTTCGGGAGGATAGGCCCGCAAGTGCGTCGTATCCAGTACCGCTCAGATGATGAGGAGCTTCTGAGAGGGAATCAGGTGCGACTTCGGCACATTGATGGAGAACCCCAGCAAATGCAGGAGGTCGGTCGTAGCCTGGAGGTGGGAGACTACCTTCAACAGCCAGTCGTCGAGATAGGGGAAGACTGGAACCCCTAAACTGCGCAGATGAGCTGTGACCACCACCATCACTTTGGTGAACACCCGAGGGGCGCTGGTAAGGCCAAAGGGGAGCACGGTAAACTGAAAGTGCTCGTGGCCTACCGTGAACCGCAGGTAACGCCTGTGGGCCAGCAGGACGGGAATGTGGAAATATGCGTCCTGCAGGTCCAACGCTACCATCCAGTCTCCAGGGTTGAGGGCAGACAAGACCTTAGCCAGAGTTAAGATCTTGAACTTCTCCTTCCGGAGGAAGCGATTAATGTCCCGGAGGTCCACGATAGGAAGCAGGCCCCTGTCCTTCTTGGGCACCAGAAAGTAGTGGGAATAACAACCACGTCCTATTTCTGGCGCAGGAACGCGCTCGCTGGCACCCTTGGCCAAGAGGGCCGCAACTTCCTGTTGAACAAGTACCAAGTGATCCCCCGACAAGCGGTGGTACTGGGATGGCATGGCTGGAGGGGTAGTCTCAAAGGGGAGGGAGTAGCCCCTTCAGACTATTTGTGAAACCCACCTGTCTGAAGTGATGGTGCGCCAGTGGGGGAGGTGATGACGGATCCTGCCGCCCACTGGTGTTTGATGGGCCTGAAAGACCGGACTAGGAAGGTTTGGAGGCAGTGGTGGACAGGGTGGAGGTAGACTGACCCGCCTGCTTGCCCCCTGACACGCCTCGGCAGTTCCAAGTCCGCAGCAGCGCTGGGACTGTTGCTGCGCAGGCCTGTGGCTCTGAGGCGAACGTGTCGGGGCGCCCCTTCCGTGGCCATGAAAGGAGCGAAAAGCACAAGGCACAGGAGGGCGTGTGGTGGAAAGGCCCGAGGACAAAAAGGGGAATGCCATCAAACGGCATGTCCATCAGGGTGTTCTGGACATCCTCAGAGAAGCCAGTAGTACTCAGCTAGGCATGGCGACGGAGCGCCACTGTCGTGGAAATCGCCCTGCAAGGCGAGTCAGCGGTGTCAAGGCCACACCGAATAGTGAACTTCGCTGTGTCTCTCCCCTCAGCAATAGCTTGAGAGCGCACTGTCCGGGCCTCCTCCGGACACTGAGGCAGCACTTACACCACTGTATCCCACATAGAGTGGGAATAACGGCCCAAGAGGCATGCGTTGTTCACAGACCGCAGCCCTGAACTAGCGGAAGAAAACATTTTTTTACCGAACTGATCCAGTTTCTTGGATTCCCTGTCCGGGGGTGCCGAAGGGAATGGGCTTGGGGACGCAGAGGCTTGGACAACCAAGTTCTCAGGGGAGGGGTGTTGGGAAAGGAAAATGGGGTCGCCCGGAGCCGGGCGATGGTGTCGGGCCACGTTCCTATCCACAGGAGCACCTGTGTTGGGCCTGGACCAGGTGCCCAAAAGAACGTCAGAAAGTGCATCATTAAAAGGCAGCAGCGGCTCTGCAGAGGTAGCTGCTGGCAGAAGCACTTCTGTCAGGAGGTTAGTCCTGACGGCCACTGTAAGGATTTGGAGGTGGAGAGCCATGGCAGCCCTACGCAACACCACAGCGTAACTCGCACCCTCCTCTGTAGCCACGGTAGGAGGAGTTTGCATGCCAAGGTCAGGAGAGGTATCAAGACCACTGGCATCCCCCAACTCCTCTGCCCAGTCCGGGTCAAACTCACACTGTGCTGTGAGAGGGTCCTCAGACCCCTCCCAGTCCTCCCCTTCCTCTGAAGGCTGATGAACAGGCCGAAAATAAGGAGGCTGGACATAGGGGTATAAAGGCCCCATCGGCGTTGGAATCGGCATCGAGCGACGCCGTGTCCACATCAGGGCTGAAACCGGGGACGACGACGTCCGGGGGCACGGGCGACGTCGGAAGTGGTGCCGGTGGGGTCGACGTCAGTGGAGGTGTCATGAGGTCGACCAGGATCCAGGCCTGGATCCTTGGGGACCCTGCGACACCGGGGCCAGAGCCGATGGTGTTGCCAAAACCACAGACAATGAGAGCGAGAGCCCCCAGTCGATCCCTTGGGGCCCAAAGGCGTGCCGGCGGGGCCCGATGGCCCAAAGAGGCAGGGCATGGCTGACAGAAAATCCTGCAGCTGGGCCGGGGTCGCCGACAGACCCGGGAAGGGCGGGTAGGCCGACGGCGACTGCGTAGGCTCCGCCGGAGCCGTGGGTGTGGCACCACCCGCACCCTCAGCCACGATGGGCGAGGGGAAGCCGCAGGGCGATGGCGCTTTTTCGACTTCTGGTGATGCTTCCCCTTACCTGACGCAGAGTGTGAAGACTTCGAGCCCGACGAACGATAGTGGTGTCTCCGCGACCAGTCCCTCGACCTCCCATGGGACCGGGACCTTGAACGGTGCAGAGCTGACTGCCGGACTTCAAGCAACTTTCGCGACCGTTCCCGAAAAGTCCTCGGCGCCGTGGCCCGGCAGTCGGGGCACAACTTGGGGTCATGGTCGCGCCCCAGGCAGTACAGACACACTCGGTGCGGGTCCATCACGGACATCATAAGATGAAAGTCCCCGCAGGACTTGAAACCGGGCATCCCTACGGCACCAGGAGTCAATCGACTCGAAAAAAAAGAGACAAAAAGGCCTTGAAAAACTCAGTCAAAAAGTGACTGCGGGTACAGCTCTCTCCGGATCTGCGCTTGCTGACGCGGAAAAAGGAAGTACTGACGTCAGCGTGCGAGGGCGGCTTCTAAGTAGCTGCCGCAACGTCATCTCCACGATGCCAACGACGGACGCGGAGCCGCACAACGCCACCTTCCGACACGCAGGGGTACTGCTGACGAAAACTTTCTGGATCCAGTCTGACGCCTGGGGGTAATTCTAAGGTAAGGAATCTATGACTACGTGTTTCTTTCAGATTAACACTGCTTGACCAACCTCTGGTGCAATTAGTGGAAGATTTGTCCATAGACATTCAAAGACAACTTTATCCAGCCAGATACCAAGGGAAATGACTCGGGAATAAAGAAACAAGCACCAGCATTCACAGAATCTCCTTTTCAGTGTGTACATCTTTTCTAGTGTATATTATCACACTGCTATGATCTTCAAGTTACAGCTTCCTAGGTGTGCAGCCTAAAGCTCTTGATATTTCTCAACATATGCTTCAAGGCATTATTTTACCCTTTCAACCTTTGAACAGATCAAATGACCTGGCTGGATATGTGGTCTAGCAGTAGCCTAGTAGCAGAGAGATGGCTTACCTAATTCTAATACCTATCAAAAATATCTAATCTAGCACAATCTTCACAAGCAAATAATGTTTCTTTCTACATTCTTGCATTCTCAAACTGCATGATGCCACAAAAATATTCTATACATTCCTTAAATCTGGCATTAAAAACTAACCTCAAATTTAAAACTTCTGTTTGTCACCTCCCCTTTTTTCTTCTCTCTTTCAAATATTCCTCTCCTTCCCTTCCATCTTCTGCATGCCTCCTCTCTCTCAGCAAAACCTATTGGCTCATGCATGCTTAGTCTGTTCTATTGTATTTCTGCAAATTTTCCACAACTCATTTACAAGATCACAATCTCTCCTTCTTCCGCTGAAAGTCATAGCTATGCAATCTAAGAATACCTAATCTTCTCTAACTCATCTATTAACGCAACCACCCATGTGCATGAGCTCACACCCCCACTAATGATCGCAATTAACCACCATTAATTTAGTCCACCACAAAGAAACTGGAATGACTACATGGAATGGTTTGCTTTGAGTGCACAAAACTAATCCCAATAACTAACAGTAACCAATAACACTGGACTAACCTTGGGTTTTGGGTAGCATGCTTCCCGGCATAAAGCACTTCAATGCCTTGTTAGGGGTAGTAAGCACTATATAAAGGCAATTACAATATAAATCTTGCAACCCTGTAAACTCTTTGCCCAATCAGTCCCGCTCCTCGTTCTGCAACTCATTACAAGTCAAATTTCCTTTTGCTTTAACCCCTTATCCATTCAAAGCCCTTTCCCATCTCAGCTTTTCTCCTGAATGCCAAGCTACATGCATCCCTGGTGCTGGCCTAGCCAGCACCCAACCACCCCATCTTCTCCCATCCAGACACTGCTCCTAAAACCCCAGCACCCCTTACACATGCATGAAGTGGGGGCACCCCATCTCCTTTGCCACTTCTCTGCTTCCATTATCTGAGCACCACCCTAGGAAACGACTCCTGGTGGCCCTCGCAATGTAGTCCCACCCTCACTCCAAAAGATCACACCCGCAACCTCAATATCCTACTCGATAGGCGAACCATCCATGAAAAGTCAAGTCAACGCCATCTCCTCAGCCTGTTTCCACACATTCTGCATGCTACCAAAGATCTTCAAGTGGCTCCCCACCAACACCAGGGACAGTAACACAAGACCTCATAACCAGCCGTCTAGACTACGGCTACACACTTTATGCCGGCACAACCACCAAACTCATGCAAAGACTACAGCTGATACAGAACACAGTGGCCAGACTGGTTCTCAACCTGCCCAAGGGAACCCACATTACCCAGTACCTTAAGGACCTCCCCTGGCTCCCAGTACAGAAGAGATGACTTTAAGACCCTGAACCACGCCTACAAAGTCCTCCATAACCAATGACCTGCCTACATAAACCACTGCCTGCACTTCCACCAGCAAAACAGGAACCTTCGCTCAGCACACCTCACCCTCAGAGAGATACCTCACATACGCCACCGCTGCACCGGAGGACGTTCCTTCTCCCACTTCACCGCCAAAGCCTGGAATGACCTACCCCATAACATCCGCACAGTACCATGGCTGACCACCTTCAGGAATGGACTCAAGACTTGGCTGTTCGAATGAGACCAGCAGTAAGCACCTGGATACCCCCAGGGGTGACATGCAGTGCTTTATAAATAAAACTTGAGATTGAGTGGTTGATCCATGGAGCATTCTCTGATGGTAGAACTGCTGACAATATATGTCTGATGCAAAAAGTGTGTTTAGGTCTGCTGTGACTGGTTGCCACGAAGGGTCTGTGAATCAGGTAAAAGCGCGGGGGGGGTTGTGTGTGTGTCTGTTGTGCAAGACTGGCTGCCTTCAGGGTCTGTGTTTGTGTCTATAGGGTTTGCGTACGTCGGCAGAGTCTGTGTATGCTTCAACGGTGCGCATTTTTACATTATGTCCGTGTACTGTGTATGTGCAAGAGGCTTATCTGTATGCAGTGAGTTTGTTTGCAAGGTCTGACCCCAAGGTAAGTATAGATTCCTTTTGAGCTCTGCAGTGAAGACGATAACGGTACACTCATCAGTTCCTCTGCATCTGTTCCACGCATACAAATGAATAAAACAGAAACGGAAGGAGAAGAAGAAATACGGTGAAAGGAGAGGAACACTAGAAGAGGTCGTAGAAGACATGAAACGAGTAGCTAATACAGAAAAATACTGAGAAAAGAAAAATGAGGAAGCAAATAAAATCAAGGTGGAGGGAAATGAAACAAAGACTGTAGGCCGGGGAATCACAGCGTTAAAAAGAGGGGTAGGGCAGGCATGAAAGGGAAAATAATAAAAACATGATTGAACAGCA
Organism: Triturus cristatus; assembly: GCF_964204655.1. NCBI lineage: Eukaryota > Metazoa > Chordata > Amphibia > Caudata > Salamandridae > Triturus > Triturus cristatus. The sequence goes on from NC_140591.1 coordinate 522,056,262, forward strand.
GAAGAAAAATTAACAACCTTGTTGTGGGTTAAAAGCGTGCGAAGCCGTATTTAATGAGCACAGTGCAGAGTTCGCTGTATAATCTGCAAGCTGGATATTACTGGTTACAATCGTTGCACAAAAGTAGAGGTGTCCGATGGCTCAGCAGACTAATTCATCCATTGCAAGGAAAGCATTAGATCCCATGGTCATCTTTTCGAATCCCGAAGGAAATCAGTATCATTGACTTGGGTAACAAACGTTTCTTATTCAGCACAAAGACACCCAAGGCTGAAAGTGACTTTTACAAATATGCATGATATGGTGTAGCCTGTTAGGTTAAAAACCAACTGCAAACATCCATATTTAGCCTGCTGGTTACAATATATGACCCAATTGAGCAAACTGCTGTACTGTAGAGCACTGTGAGAATCATGCATGTCAGATAGATTCTAAACTCAGTAATAATGTTCAGTGGGTTAAAGCACCTATCGCAGAAACAGGCTCCAATCATAGTCCCATATAAGTGGATTTAATGCGCCTACGTTAGCGGTCTTTGTGTAACCTGTATTTAACAGTTTCAGCCCTACTGAGGTAGCTATCTCCCAGCAGTGTTCTGACAGCATGAGCTCTATCATAAAATAGTTTTGGGTTTGAAATGAGGAAGGTTAAAAGGACAGATTGAAACATGCACTCATAACATACCAGCACCCAAGACCATCCCATTCGTCCACCTCAGTTTAAGTTGTGCACTTCTGCAAAACATTCATTTTGACAATCTCAATAAACCAAAATCTAACTCTACTAATGTTTCTGTGTTGGCTAAGCTAATTGATTATGGGAGTAGGTCGAAGAAGTGAATTTCTGTAGCATTTTGTGCCTTGGGCAAGTGGGTGCGTGTGTGTGTATGTATGTATGTATGTATGTATGTATAGCACTGTGCTAGTCCTATGCTTAAAGACTTTGCTGTACAAATGGCAAAAGACTTTGTCCTTTTCTATCTCGGTGTGGATGGCACTGTGCTAATCCTATGCTTAAAGATTGTGATAGAAAAACAGACAATTGAGGTGAGCAGATCTAGAGTGTCGCTGGTGTTGAGAGTGCTCCATACAGGAGCTGCTTTCCACCTAAACTTGAGAGCTACCCTGAGTTCTCTGCTTCTTTTTGCATAATTTATTCGTCACTTTATGCCTGAAAAGGTATTTCTCTGACTTATACTGGGTGCTCCCTTGTGTCTGGACAAAGCTATACCTCTCTGAAGAGCTCTAATTAGAGCGAAACACTGTGTCAGGGGTTGCCTTTACTCATTTCAGGTTGGCTTGATTGGTATTTTACCAATTCAAAGCTGTAATACTGTGCCTGGAGTGGTAATTGGCTTTTGTCATTTTAGAGCTCGGCAAGTACAGCACTGTGCTAGTCCTATGCTTAAAGACTTTGCTGTACAAATGGCAAAAGACTGACCTTTTCTATCTCAGCGTGGATGGCACTGTGTTAATCCTATGCTTAAAGATTTTGATAGAAAAACAGACATTGGAGGTGAGCAGATCTAGAGTGTCGCTGGTGTTGAGAGTGCTCCACACAGGAGCTGCTTTCCACCTAAACTCGAGAGTTACCCAGAGTTCTCTGCTTCTTTTTTGCATATATATATATATATACACACACACACATATATATATATAATTATTTTTTTACAAATCCATACTCTAGGTAACCATTCACAAAGAACTGAACCAGCTCTGATCATCTTGGCTTGTTCAAAATAAGGCATGCCACAATTGAACATTTATAATTGCACCAAGGAATGGTGAAGGTTGTCTTATAGGAGCTTCAATACCTTTGCAAGTGACAGCAAGAAACTGGACTGATTTTTACCTATAGCTTTAAACTCTGTGTAGTGGAAAACTAATTCATCTAACACTATCCCAGAAGTATGACAATCAGAAAGGGAGCACTGTGAGGCTAGTACACTAGTATTTTATCAGAATAGGCTTCAGACAATTTAATAGCCTCAGTCAATGTGTGACAAGCAAGGGGTGTAGGTTCTGAGACATGAGTGAGAAGACCTTAGGAGTGAATGAGAGTGGCTAGTAGTTAAAAAAAAGTATCTGTGGGGTGTTAAAGGCATCTGAGAATACTGATCTTGCAGTGTCTGAGTGGTGACTAAGAGATTAATTTAGACAGGTGTGCTTTTCACTGGTTGACATCTAATGAGGCAGATGTGCAAATTACGCCTTCGTATCAGAACTGTCCAATGGAGCGATTTGACGTGCAATTATACTACGCCCCCCTAAATAGTGCTAAACAATAAATCGTGCAACTACACAGATTTTGAGTTTTTTTCAGGAATGTAGAATGGGTTTTGATCCGTTTCGTGCTTGTGCTCACATCCCATTTGCACTTCAATGTTACTCTTGAGACACATTACTGGCTTAGACATAGGCACACAGTAGAGTCTAAGATAGTGCAAGTCAATGCATGTTTGCACACCATCTGTGATCCTGCCCTTAATCACAGCAATGCCTTCTGGAGGTGTGAAGTGGCAATGGTCCAGGCTCATTGGCCTTTATTGACATGATTACTTTTTTGGTGCTGCTTCTGCAAGCCTTGCTAACATTGTGCTCTCTTGCCTCACACTGCAGTGCCCCGCTCTTTATGAACTGACAAGAGGTGAACCTGGCAAAAAAATATGGGCAGCCTTTCCCCATCCTTTATCGCTATTGTTGGCATAGACATCACCTTCAACGTTGCAAATGTGCCCAATGCATGTCAGTCTTTTGACTTCCATAAAGTCTGTTCATTCTCGCTGGCCCTCAAAGCAGTGGTTTACATTGAGCAATAGGTTGTTCTATTTTTGTCTGTTCTAACTTGAACCAAGGCTAACCACATGGCCTGTCATCACCACAGAAAAAAACACCACCACCATGAAGTCCATCCACTAAGAGGCATCATCGGATCCCAGCCCCCACCATGCCTACTCCAGAGGGCTGCAACCCATCAGCACCATGCTCACACCCATTTAGAATGCCTCCACCTCTTATGCGACCTTCCCAGATGCTTGGAAACAGGTAGCTGTCCTCCTTTTGCTGAAGAAGCCCTCTGCAGACTCGAACGGCTCCTCCATTAGGGCAGAGGAGCTTCGTCCCACTAACTAAAATGCCCTCAGAAAAGGCCCAGAGATGAAAAAAAATAGTAATAAAGTTAATGTATTACCATTTAATTTTCACTAACCTGCATCCCGGACTGATTGTCAGGATGGAACAGGGCCATGTGTGCTGAGTGGCAGCAGCAGGGAGAAGTGGTGGGCTAGCCACTCAAGTTCAAAGTGCGCATGTCACTTTGGCTGTCTGTCTTGCGATGGCTGTCAGAAATGCACACTTTAAACCTCTCTAACCCAGCTGTCTTAGCTAGGTGAGAGCAAGCACAAGCCTTCCGTACCCATTGGAGCAATAAGAGAGGCTGCTCTCTCCAAACCTGGTGCTGCTCTCATGCTGATTAACAGCATGACAGCAGTGCCAGGATTTGTTAGGGAAGTTGGCTGGTGCCGAGCTGGAGCCTGGAGGAGAGAACATCATCACCGGGACCGCAGCAAAGAGGATGTGTCGTGCAGCAAGCAAGTGGCTATTTATTTTATAATATAGGCACCTTACATGTAGCGCACGTGCATGAATCCACCCACTACTCATTTGCCAACCCCATTACTCTCCGTAGTTGCCAGCCGCCACTGTTCAACACTTGCCAACTACAGACTGAATTGCCACATTTCATTTCAGTCCATGTTCTTAGAGAAAATCATTAACAGAAACCTCATCGAATACCTCAATGAATACCAACTCCTCGACACCACTCAGTCTGGGTTCAGACACAACCACCACACAGAAACTGCCCTCATTGCTGCCATGGATGACATCTGCATTTCTCTAATCAAGTTCTGCTTGACCAAAGAAGGGAGTGCTTTGCAGAGTATTCTAAGAGCTGCTGTGTAACCATGCTGGTATCTGCATGACAATTATTCTCCCAGAGCATGGGGGCATCACCTGAATTCTGCATAACTTGCTGGAGAAGCTAACGGTCTGCAGAGCACATGTTGGATTAAAATTGGAAAGCGACTGCCTGGCCCTGTAGGAGGAGGGATTGTCCAGGAGGAAGATTGAGCTGTGTTTCTTATGTGAGGTATATCAAAAAGTTATTAGCTGCCCTTGCTAGCGAAGCCAGAGCGGACTTGTGTCATGAGCTGTCTCTCTTTGCAGCCCCCTACAGTGTCAAGAATTCATCTTGTGTTGTCCAGCATACCAGCGATGCCCAAAAGCTTGGTGCTGCTGCAGGTAATCCCAATCAAATCCAGAGGAGGAGCTGCTATTGCTCCCGAAGCAGAACCCAAAGTTGGCCTGGAGGCAGCAACTGCCTGAAGAATCTCCCCTTGTCCCCAGTGTGAATCCTGCCCAGGGAGTGCAACTCCCACAACAAGTGCAGGTCTGCTGTTGTGCACCCCATTGCGGCTCCAGTCCCATGTGAAATCTCCGCCACGGTTCTGGGTCAGCAGAGACACAGTTCAGAGCACCAGCCAGCGAAGCGCTGCAAGGTCCAGCAGACCTCAATGATGTGAGCCGGTCACAAGGCCTTGTACGAAAGGTGGAGCTAGATCTATAGACCATGTTCTGCAGCAGGAGCAGTGACTGCTGCCCAAGCAATCTCCTTAATTTGGGTGTGAACTACTGAATTGAAATGGAAGCTACTCCAAGAGAGTACAGACCTAGTGAGCTGCACCTATGGCCAGCGAATCCTGGCCTTCCTCTGGACCAACAGAGAGAGTGTCAGGAACGCATGCAGGAGGCTGGAGACCCACCAAAAGGAGGGCAAATCTCCTAGGGAACCTTAAAGAGTAAACTTCAAGCTGCAGAAGGCCTGAAATGAAGTGTACTTGGAGGTAACAAACCGATTTACTCCAAGGAGGATGGGCATATCAGAGCGGGAAGCTTCATAGGCCCTACTGCTTTTGTTTTGCAACCCCAGGCTTTTCCAGATAGTGGAGGTGCCCACTCTCCTATCCTAGCCCTATTTTTTGGTGGCAAGACAGGTGGGAAAATTAGTAAGATTAGATGGTGTGCCAACATTCAGCCAGCATCACCCCTAGGGCGGGACAGCTAATGTGGACTCCACTTTTCAGATTCCCCCTTGTTGTTTTGGACAGAATTAGCCTGCCCACTTCCCAAAGTAAGTGGTCATCTAGAGGGTATAGACACCCTAAAGATAGGTAGCCCATTGGCTACTGTTACGCCCCTAAATTGAGTTTTTAGATGGCACCCCTTGTGAGAAGTTGGCCTGATGTATGATGTCACTAGTTCTAGTGTACACCTTATATCAGTCCAAATACCCTTATGGTGATTGGTTGTAAAGTCCACCTTATAGACCAGCTATCCTAGTGGTAGCATGGACAAGAGCAGTCTTAGGCTAACCTCTGAATGGCATGTGAAGCCAGCTGTGATACCATATATAATCCCTTGAATACCAAATGAAAGGACACCACAACAGATATATATCAAAATAAAGTGTATTTATTCTAGACAAACCCTCCGCACTCTTTATGAGATTCGAGGTAAGTACAACACAGTCTTATTTATGCATACATTAAGTCACACAGGTAAGTAATACAGTTAGGCCCTAGGGGCCACGCAAACCATATACTAAGTAAGTGGTATAAGGACCACTGTCACGGAAATAGGATAGGCCTAGGCCTAGGGAATCGCTGGGGCTACACTATACTACCAAAGGTTAGGAAGTGGGAGGCCCACGGGATTCAGGTGCAGAGTGGAAACACTCACGCGTAATGCGTATAATCGATAGAAATAGCACAGTTTTGAATTAAATAGGTTTAGGACACTTCCGGAGTAGCTAGGAAGTCGAGACTGGAAAACTAGACACTAGGATAGTCACTATCCTGATGAGCACCGGAGTACCCAAGTTACCTAGCCCACAGGCTGCGGGTGCATAGGGGTGAAGTTGCGTCGGGTTTCGTCGTCGACTCCTATGGATGCCTGAAGAAAGATGCTGACAGGCAGTCAGTGAAGAGTGTCCGGTGGATCCCAAGGCTGGGATCAGGAAGAAAGGATACCTGCAAGCAGAGGGGACAGAGTCAAGGTCACTAGCCAGTGACCACGTGGAACCAGGAAGGAACCAGGCGATGTCGTGAAGATTGCAGGTGAAGGTGAAGCTTGTCGCTGCAGCCACGAGGACCAGGGAACGTCGAGGACGACCAGGACCAGGAGGCGAGCTGTCCCACGAAGGCTCTTGCTGTCGGCGGCGTCGAAGTTGGACTAGGACTCACCAAGCCTTGGCAAGCGGAACCCACGAAGAACGGAGGACTTGCTTCTGGTGCAGACCAGGAAGGTCTGGGGTGCTTCTTCTTTGCAGAGAAGCGGGAGCCAGTCTGGAGGAGCCAAACCAGCGCTGAAGATTTCAGGGTGCGTCGTCTCAAAGGCCACTAGCCAGCGGGCAAGCAACCGGACAGACGCGGCAAGCAGGAAAATGCAGAAGGGCCCCACGCAGGACTCGTGGAGTGTGGGGGGCTGATCTTCGGTGCAGATGGTGCTTGGGGTTGGGGCTTCTCAATCCCCGGTGCACAACTTCGAGGGTGCCTCAGAAGCTGCGCTTGAAGATACTAGCCACTTTTCCCAGGTAGCCGGTCCCACGTCTCTCGTCGCCTCCACGGATCTCAGCACGGCTGTGGATGTGGATCAGGGTCGGAGAAGTCTGGAAGTCAAGGCTCTGGTCGGGCTCTGCAGTCGGTCCCTCGTAGAACTGGAGCAAAGAAAATGGTAGTCTCTTGATGGTGCCTGTTCGCACAGGGTAGCCACTCCTTAGCCACAAGGGAGATCCTTCAGTCTTCTTCTTTCGTCGAATGTCGAAGGTCCAGAGTTTCTGTTCAAGTTGCAGGTTCAGGATAATCTAAAGTCTTGAGGCCCAACTCCCACTCTTATACTAATCTGGGGGGCTGGGATACCTGCTAGGTCACGCCTTATGGGTGGGACCTGGGAGGGGGGTGGTTACACCCCCTTCCCTTTGTCCAGTTTCACGCCAGGACTGGGGCTGGAGTGCCCCAGCACCGGTTTGAACTGGACTATGCACGGGACACCTTGTGTGCCCCAGGCATGTCTCATTCTATTCATCCCTCCCTGCCCCAATACACTAAGGCCTGTCTGGGGTGGTGCTAGCACCTCCCAAGGCAGGAAACCTATTGTCCAAGCCTCCCTTGCCGGGATCACTCCCAGCAGCAGGAGGTCAGACTCGTGTCTGTGGCAGCAGCATCCATTTTGTGATGCTGGGGCTCTGGTTAACTTTAACCGGGTAAGTAGGTTACAACATGTCTTCTCCCTCTAGAATGGAGGGATAATATCCTCATCCCCAGAAATGGGATGGGGGTATTATTCCAAAGTGTTAGACACCTTACACGACATGTTTTGATAAAGCCAAACCATAGTTACCATAACCCTTTAAGATTATAAGGCACTTTAAGAGTATATGGTAGGCTATATCATAGAACAGCTATAAGGACATGGTTCCGAAAGCTGCAGACAGGCTCAGCTCATGCTAGAGCACCATCTCACATGTTACCAAGCACTCTGCCTCCAGGATTGTTAAGGCCTGCCATAGGAGTGACTGATAGGTACACATGTGTCTATAAATAAGGTAGGTATAGGAATACTACACCTAAGCAAGGGGTGATTACACGACCTTGCCCCAGCTGAGTGATCAGCCAGTTGTGTCATAATGGAAGGCCAGGCCAGGGGTGGCATAATACATGCTGCAGCCCCTGGTAGGCCTAGGGTACACCTATGCCCTGGGTACCTAAGGTACACTGTACAGGGGCCAATAAGGTGATCCTATCCAATTGGGTTATGCACCTAAAGTACATAGTATTAATTTAGAGAGAGAACAGCAGGGCTGTGGGTCTGATTAGCAGGCCCACAGCCACATCAAAGTCGAAAACCAGTAAAGCAAAAGCAAAAAGTGGGGGTGAACATAGAAAGCAGACCCTACTCTCCTACACCCCTGAACCCAAGAACTCTGATTTTACGAATCCCATCAGAACGTCGGTGAGGGCCTCATTGAACTGCAGTAGAGGCTCCGAAGAGGTTACTGGGGGTTGAAGCACCTCAGTGAGGTGGTTAGTCCTCACGGCCGCTGCAGGGAGCCTCAGCAGCCCTGCGCAGCACCACAGAATAAGTCGCACCCTCCTCCGTAGCCACGGAAGGAGGAAATATGAGGCCAGTGTCCGGCGAAGTGTCGAGACCACTGGCATCCCCCAGCTCATCTGCCCAGTCCTGACTTAACTGGCACTGCTGTGCCAGAGGGTCCTCAGACCCCTCGCAGTCCTCCCCTTCATCCGTCTCCTGGTACACAGGCAGAAAGGACAGAGCCGGGTTATAGATGAAATGCTCATCCATCGGCGCCGGAGACGGCGCCGTTCCGATGGCGGACCCGGACTGAAACTAAGGACGGCGTCGTCCGAAGACGTCGCCGGGGGTGGCACCATAGGGGTCGGCGCCAGTGGAGGGTTCGTAAGGTCAACTGGCGTCGACCGGGATCCAGGCCTGGATGCCACGGGAACCTGTGGAGTCGGGACCTAAGTCGATGACGGCGCCGGGGCAGAAGCCACCGGCTCGCTAGGCCCCCCAGTCGGACCTGCGGGGCCCGGAGGCGCGCCGGCAGGCCTAGACGGCGGAGCGAGACTCCTCATGGCCACGAGGAAGTCCCGAATCTCGCCGGGAGTCGCGTGAGGCCCAGGGACCGGAGGGTATGGGGCCGGCCGCAACTCCGGCCGCTCCGGCAGAGCTGCGCGGGTTGTGCCACCCGAACCCTCGGCCGAGTCGCGCAACCGGCGAGGGGAGTCAGAAGAGCGGGGTCGCTTCTTCGACTTCTTTTTACCGTGCCTCGACTTACCTGAATGCGAGGACTCCGATCCCGACAAGTGGTGAGGACTTCGGCTCCGCGACCGGTCCCTCGACCTCCTCCTCGACCGGGACCTCGAGCGGCACGGAGCCGACTGCCGGATCTCGAGGAGCTTGTGGGACCGCTCCCGCCTAGCCTTCGAGGTCAAGGCCCGGCAGTCGGGGCATGACTAGTCATCATGGTCGGCCCCAAGGCAGTAGAGACACCGATGGTGGGGGTCGGTAACCGACATCAGTCGGTGACAGACGTCACACAGCTTGAACCCGGTCATCCCTACCGGCACCAGGAGTCGAAGTCGACTCGAAAAGGGCGACAAAAATGTCCAAAAAGTTATTCAAAAAGTGACTAAGGGTATGCTCTTCCCGGATCTGCACTTACTGGCGCGAAAAAAAAAGAAGAACTGACGTCAGCACGCGAGGGCGGCGTCTAAGTACTCAGACGACGGCATCCCGGCGATCCTGCCGCAGACGGACGTGGAGTCGCAGATGACTCCTACCGATGCGCAAGGGTACTGCTGATGAAAAATCTTTCCGGATCCAGCCTGACGCCTGGGGATATTCTAAGGTAAGGAATCTAACTAACGTGTTTCTTTCAGATATACTTGTTATACGTTGTTTTTTAAAACCAGTCATCTCACTCACCCATTAGGCGTACTAACAGACGTGCATTTACTATGGAAGAATCCTCCTGATTCAAAGATTGTGGGACGCGAAAACTTGCCTATATGAGATTGTAGATACAAGCCGTTTCAAACTACGTTTTTTTGTTACGATCTGTACATTTAAACCCCTGCGTGTACTTTTTGATAAAATAGTTTTCAGTCGTCATCAAAACATGGATGAAGTATGATATAACGTGCATTGCCCAGTTCTAAAAGCATGCATTTCACCCTCTAGGTATATTAAAGGATGCACATTCAATCTGAGAGAACACACCTCAGTTAGGATTGAGGTACACGAGAACCTGTAAATGTGAAGTAGTAGATACAAGCCGCTTTGCACTATTGTGTTACTTGGTAAGAATTGTGCATTTACATTTTCCTTTATGTCTAGAGCTTTATATAATTGGTTTGTGGCATATTTCAGTCCAACTATTAGTATTGATCCTATGTCCCTACTAAATTGTTGAGATTTTATGTTACAATGTGCCTTCGTGTGATGTTGAAACTTATTGTTTTTAAGACTGGGTCCTATCAGTGTTTGGAATTCGTTTTATGTTGTATAGAATATTCTTACGTGGTCAATGTATTGATACATTTGTGAGTATTTTGATTCTTAACTCATTACTAATTAGAATGTATGTATTAGTGTTATATGTTTGTATGTGCACGTGTGTAGTTTTGGTTAGTCCTGTGTCTCAATATCTGAATGTAATATTAGTGTTGTTTTGTTATTCTTTCAGCCCTGATTAAGTTCCCAGTATGGGAATGAAACACGTTGGCTGGAGTGTCTATGTCCGATGATTTTAACACAATCTGAAATAAAGAAATAATTTTTGCATCTACCTTTTGACTATTGGACTTTGTTGTAGGAGAGTAGGGTCTGCTTTCTATGTTCACCCCCACTTTTTGCTTTTGCTTTACTGGTTTTCGACTTGGATGTGGCTGTGGGCCTGCTGATCAGACCCACAGCCCTGCTGGCCTCTCTCTAAATTAATACTATGTACTTTAGGTGCATAACCCAATTGGATAGGATCACCTTATTGGCCCCTGTACAGTGTATCTTACCCAGGGCATAGGTGTACCCTAGGCCTACCAGGGGCTGCAGCATGTATTATGCCACCCCTGGCCTGGCCTTCCATTATGACACAACTGGCTGATCACTCAGCTGGGGCAAGGTCGTGTAATCACCCCTTGCTTAGGTGTAGTATTCCTATACCTAACTTACATATAGACACATGTGTACCTATCAGTCACTCCTATGGCAGGCCTTAACAATCCTGGAGGCAGAGTGCTTGGTAACATGTGAGATGGTGCTCTAGCATGAGCTGAGCCTGTCTGCAGCTTTCGGAACCATGTCCTTATAGCTGTTCTATGATATAGCCTACCATATACTCTTAAAGTGCCTTATAATCTTAAACGGTTATGGTAACTATGGTTTGGCTTTATCAAAACATGTCGTGTAAGGTGTCTAACACTTTGGAATAATACCCCCATCCCATTTCTGATGATGAGGATATTATCCCTCCCTTCTAGAGGGAGAAGACATGTTGAAACCTACTTACCCGGTTAAAGTTAACCAGAGCCCCAGCATCACAAAATGGATGCTGCTGCCACGACACAAGTCTGACCTCCTGCTGCTGGGAGTGATCCCGGCACGGGAGGCTTGGACAATAGGTTTCCTGCCTTGGGAGGTGCGAGCACCACCCCAGTCAGGCCTTAGTGTATTGGGGCAGGGAGGGATGAAAGAAACGAGACACTGCCTGGTGCACACAGGGTGTCCCATGCATAGTCCAGTTCAAACCGGTGCTGGGGCACTTCAGCCCCAGTCCTGGCGCGAAACTGGACAAAGGGAAGGGGGTGTAACCACCCCCCTCCCAGGTCCCACCCATAAGGCGTGACCTAGCAGGCAACCCAGCCCCCCAGATTAGTATAAGTGTGGTAGCTGGGCCCCAGGAGATTAGATTATCCTGAACCTGCAACTTGAACAGAAACTCTGGACCTTCGACATTCGACGAAAGAAGAAGACTGAAGAATCTCCCTTGTGGCCAAGGAGTGGGTACCCTGTGCGAACAGGCACCATCAAGAGACTTACCCTTTGCTTTGCTGAAGTTCTACGAGGGACCGACTGCAGAGCCTGACCAGAGCCTTGACTTCCAGACTTCTCCGACCCTGATCCACAGCCGAGCTGATATCCGTGGAGACGACGAGAGACGTGGGACCGGCTACCTGGGAAAAGTGGCGAGTATCTTCCAGCGCAGCTTCTGAGGCACCCTCGAAGTTGTGCACCGGGGATTGAGAAGCCCCAACCCCAAGCACCATCTGCACCGAAGATCGCACCCCACACTCCACGAGTCCTGCGTGGGGCCCTTCTGCATTTTCCTGCTTGCCGCGTCTGTCCGGTTGCTTGCCCGTTGGCTAGCGACCTTTGCGACGACACACCTTTGATTTTCCACTGCTGGTTTGGCTCCTCCAGACTGGCTCCTGCTCCTCTGCAAACGAGAAGCACCCCAGACCTTCCTGGTCTGCACCAGAAGCAGTCCTCCATTCTTCGTGGGTTCCGCTTGCCAAGGCTTGGTGAGTCCTAGTTCGACTTCGACGCCGCCGACAGCAAGAGCCTTCGTGGGACAGCTCGCCTCCTGGTCCTGGTCGTCCTCGACGTCTCCTGGTACCCGTGGCTGCTGCAACAAGCTTCACCTCTTCACCTGCATCTTCACGACATCGCCTGGTTCCTTCCTGGTTCCACGTGGTCACTGGCTAGTGACCCAGACTCTGTCCCTTCTGCTTGCAGGTATCCTTCCTTCTTGATCCCGGTCTTGGGATCCACCGTACACTCTTCACTGACTGCCTGTCAGCAACTTTCCTTCAGGCATCCATAGAAGTCCACGACGAAACTCGACGCAAGTTCACACCTATGCACCCGCAGCCCGTGGGCTAGGTAACTTGGGTACTCCGGTGCTCACAAGGGTATTGACTATCCTAGGGTCTAGTTTCCAAGTCTCGACTTTCTAGCTATACCAGAAGTGTCCTAAAACTGCTTATTTCTAACTGCTAGTGATTCTATCGACTTTTACGCATTACGCATGAGTGTTTCCACTCTGCACCTGAATCCCGTGGGCCTCTCACTTCCTAACCTTGGGTAGTATAGTGCCTCCCCTAGGCCTATGCCTATCCTATTTCCGTGACAGTGGTCCTTAAACCACTTACTTAATATATGGTTTGCGTGGCCCCTAGGGTCTAACTGTATTACTTACCTGTGTGACTTAATGTATGCTTGAATAAGACTGTGTTGTACTTACCTCTAATCTCATAAAGAGTGCTGTGGGTTTGACTAGAATAAATACACTTTATTTTATATATATATCTGTTGTGGTGTCCTTTCATTTGGTATTCAAGGGATTATATATGGTATAACAGCTGGCTTCACATGCCATTCAGAGTTTAGCCTAAGACTGCTCTTGTCCATGCTACCACTAGGATAGCTGGTCTATAAGGTTGACTTTACAACCAATCACCATAAGGGTTGTTTGGACTGATATAAGGTGTACACTAGAACTAGTGACATCATACATCAGGCCAACTTCTCACATTTGTGAGCTGCGCCCACCCATTGAACTTAGAAACGCCAAAAGTCTCCCTTGGAGTAGAGGAAGTACTCCCCTGCAGTCCGCAGGCACCGACAGAGTCCGGTTCACCGCCTTGCAGCTCCCTGGCCCAACCGACACTTCAGGCACCAAACACCAACAGCGAGGGTGCAGTCCGGAATCTCACTGTACCAGGACCAAGCAGCCATCAAGAGACGTCAGCATCACCGAGACCTACTTTGAGAGTACCCCAGCTGCTTTGATTTTGTCCTTGACAGCTGTTTGTTCCGGACTGTGAGGTGCATTTTTGAGCAGCTAAATCAGCCAACATAAACACTCTGCACCCAAGCCGTCCGGCCCACCTCCAATGAACCGGCTGTGTCCCAGTGCTCCAAGACCCCTTACAACCAAAGCCCCCGTTTAGGAGCCCTCGGACTTGTCCAGAAGTCCTTCTGTGCAGCCTCTTTTCAGGTGGCCCCCTTCTCCGTAGTGCTAGCTACCAGCCTCACCAGGACCCTGCTCCTGGTAGAAACTGGGTAGTTCCCGAAGAACAGCTGGTAGTTTTGAATTTTAGCCCACTACTGTGAGAAATTGACCTGATATATGATGTCACTAGTTCTAGTGTACACCTTGTATCAGTCCAAACAACCCTTATGGTGATTGGTTGTAAAGTCAACCTTATAGACCAGCTATCCTAGTGGTAGCATGGACAAGAGCAGTCTTAGGCTAAACTCTGTATGGCATGTGAAGCCAGCTGTTATACCATTTGCAATCCCTTGAATACCAAATGAAAGGACACCACAACAGATATATATGAAAATAGAATGTATTTATTCTAGTCAAAATACCCTCAGCACTCTTTATGAGATTCGAGGTAAGTACAACACAGTCTTATTTAAGCATACATAAGCCGCACAGGTAAGTAATACAGTTAGGCCCTAGGGGCCACGCAAACCATATACTAAGTAAGTGGTATAAGAACCACTGTCACGAACACAGGCTAGGCCTAGGGAATCGCTGGGGCTACACTATCCTATCAGTTGCTAGGCAGTGGGAGGCCCACGGGATTCAGGTGCAGAGTGGAAACACTCTCGCGTAATGCGTTAAAGTCGATAGAAATAGTAATGTTTAGAAATTAAGAGTTTTAGGACACTTCGGAAGGAACTAGGAGTTAGAGACTTGGAAACTAGACACTAGGATAGTCAATACCCTTGTGAGCACCGGAGTACTCAAGTTACCTAGCCCACGAGCTGCGGGTGCATAGGTGTGAACTTGCGTCGGGTTTCGTCGTCGACTCCTATGGATGCCTGAAGAAAAGATGCTGACAGGCAGTCAGTGAAGAGTGTCCGGTGGATTCCAAGGATGGAATCAAGAAGGAGGATACCTGCAAGCAGAAGGGACAGAGTCTAGGTCACCAGCCAGGAGCCGGGAAGGAACCAGGCGATGTTGTGAAGATGCAGGTGAAGAGGTGAAGCTTGTCGCAGCAGCCACGGGTACCAGGAGGCGTCGAGGACGACCAGAACCAGGAGGCGAGCTGTCCCACGAGGGCTCTTGCTGTCGGCGGCGTCGATGTCGAGCTTGGACACAACAAGCCTTGGCAAGCGCAACCCACGCAGAATGAAGGATTTGCTTCTGTTGCAGACCAGGAAGTTCTGAGGTGCTTCTCTTTCACAGGGAAGCAAGGGCCAGTCTGGAGGAGCCAAACCAGCGGTGAAAAGTCAAAGGTTCGTCGTCGCAGAGGTCACTAGCCAACGGGCAAGTATCATTGTATCTATCCAACAACAAGCCTTGATGTAGATGATTGGATTTTTTGAGTATGTCCGGTCTTCCATTATGGACATTTAATTTGATGGATTGCTGATAAGATGCATTTTGGATTTTTGCACAACAGGTTAAACAGATCGCTCCACGAGGCAACTTTCCCCCACTTGTCAGTTCCCCAACAATGCAGAAAACAGCTGGGCTTTTGAAGGGCGTTGTCTATCATCAGAGGCAGGCAAATTCCACAGCGTGTTCAGCCCTTTCACGTATGCAAGGGTATAACTAGATAATGGAGAAAGGGCGTGTATAGCCAGGACCACTGGAATTATGTAGCAGGGGAGAGCGAAATCATGCGTCCAAGTTTAGTAAATTATGCAGCAAGAAAAGGTAAATTATGCAGCATTATGTGGCACATTTTGTTATGGTACTACTTCATTATTCTGTCATTTTTAAGCCTGTTAATAGTTTGTGGGCATTAGATGTGCCTTATTAGTATCAGTTTAATAACCAAATATAGCAATAAATTACATAGAGGTGACCAGTCAACCTTTGCAAAGGGCCTTCCACTGTGCGACAAACGCGTGTTGCTGTATTTTTACTAACTTTTAAACTGTTTGAGTTAGAAAATTATTTGGGGGTTAAAATCTGCAGATTATGGAGCAGATGATGGATTATGTGGCAAATCTACAATTATGCGAAAATCACCGCAGCATTGTATAATTTCGGTGGTCTTGGTTATAGTTAATGTAGTGTGGCGAGTGAGGGGACAAAACTATGTCCAGATATGCACGACTTATAGAAATCTGAAGGTGTGCATCAATTATAAATGTAAGTTATAACTATGACAGGTATTTGAAAGTGGTGTGCAAATTTTAAATTTAAGTTCTACCTATAACATTACAATTTCTAATGTTTGTGTAGTTTAAGTTGGGCTTGGATTAAAAGAAGAAAAAAGCTTTTCCCAACTAGAACATATCCTTTGTTTTTTTTCCATGGACTATATGCACAGGTTACTTACCTTCGGTAACGATATATCTGTAAGACACATTAGTTAGTGATAGATTCCTTACCTTAGAATTACCCCCAGGTCTCAGACTGGATCCGGAAAGTTTTCGCCAGCAGTACCCCTGCACGTCGGAAGGTGGCGTCGTGAGGCTCCACATCCGTCGTCGAAGTCGTGGTCACCGAGATGACGATGCAGCAGCTACTTAGACGCCGCTCTCGCGCGCAGACGTCAGTTCTGTACAGGACTTTCCGCGCCAGGAACGCAGAGCCATGCAAGATACAGACCACTGGTGCATTGAAACTAGGGCCCTGAAGTACGAGTTACTTACCTTCGGTAACTATGTATCTGGTAGAGACGTTGTCTAGCGCAGATTCCTAAACTTAGAATATCCCCAGGCGTCAGGCTGGATCCGGAATTTTTTTTCCAGCAGCACCTCTGTGCGCCAGGGGACGGCGCCACACGACCCCGCCCTGACTTCGTCCACATACGTGACGTCAGCGAGGTCCTGTAAGTCCATCCCGGCGCGCTGACGTCAATTTTCTTTGGAGAAACGGAGATGCCAACAACAAACTGTGAAAGTATGGGAACAGTGTGCGAGGGATGAAAGTTCCGTGAATAAAGAAGGAGGATGGTGCAAGGGACCATTGTAAAAGACAGAATTAGACACTGCCTACATAGAAGTGAAAAAGCTGTGAGGAAGAACCCCGCAAGCTAAGCGAAGACTTTTCCCAAGTGCAACAAGGGAAGAATTGTGGAGAAGTGTGGCTCAATGATTAGAGCGGCAGACCCTGATGCAGAGGTCTAGCCTGGGACCAGGGTTCAATTCCCCGCCTCGGCGGGTCTTGGCCTCAAAAATTCCACGGACCTGATAATTCTCGCCTCGGTGCCTATTCCAATCATGGAGTCCCACTCTGCAACTCTGGGCAATAGCTTGCTTAATCTCCACAACGGCCCCCACAACGCTAAGGATGCCTGGCCTCCACCTTGGGGGTACCCAGGAGTGGACGCCTCACAGGGAAAGCCAGGATGGGTTCCACAGCGGTATTCGTACAAGCGCCTTGAGACCCTTGCGGGTGAGTAGTGCGCTATATAAGTATCAAATTTACAAGAATATCTCAACAGACAGAAATAGACTGTCATTACCATGCAGAACAGACAGACAGAAATCGACTGTCATTACCATGCAGAACTGTGTCGTCTAGCAAGAACGGAGCACAGAGAGAACAACAGTCCACCGCAGGAAGGTATAAAAAGACTGGCACTGCCCCTATAGTAATGGAGATCTGAAAACAAGGTCAACAGATCCCCGAAGACGACTGTAGAGGAGACCAGAACCCTGAGCCAATAGAGAAGGCGGGAGGGAAGGAAGGCAGCAGGAGAAGAAAAGAAAATGAAGATGAATCTCCTGGTGAAGGTTAATCAAAAGGCATCATTTTACATTTAAGAAACCCCTGAGAGGGAGTCAGCTATATTATGGCAAATTGTAAAGGGGCGCAACAATATGAGCACCAGTGAGAGAAAAACCACTGACAACTAAAAGAGGCCAGCGGAGAACCCCACTTGTCAAGATCCTCGCAGAACGGGGAGGCTGGGTGGGCGTTAAGGAATCTGCAGCTAGACAACGTCTCTACCAGATACATCATTACCGAAGGTAAGTAACTCGTACATCTGATAGAGACATCTAGCCGCAGATTCCTTAACTTAGAATTGATACCGCAGCCATACCCCAAAGGGAAAGTGGGTCTGCGACAGAACAACAGGAAGCGCCAAGCACTTGAGCCGGCAACAGAGTGACGGACAATGGAGAAGGCTGTGGCGGAACAGCTAGACAGCAACCCAAATAGCTCGGAAGAGCAAAAGATAACGGGATGCAGAACATCCCAAAAATGCCAGAATGGCACTACACCATACCTGTATAAGCATGAGAGGTAGAAACGGCACCAGCCATATACCAGAACAAAGAAAGAGAGAGGAAGAAGGTCCACTCTCAGCTTAATGGCGTACTATGTGAACACCAACCGAAGGTTGAGAAGAAACATGAAGAGATGCAACCAGAGCCTACCAGGCTAGCCCATGGAAGGAAGGCCTGAGAGGCTACAGCCAAAAACCAAAGGTCAAGAGTAGAAATCAGCAGTTTTTTTTTTTAGAATTTCAGGCGGAGACAAGAAACACGCCAAGTGCACACCCAGTCCCAAAAGGGGGAACAGGGGCGAACCGTAACAATCTTAAGCACGCTGATGCAGGCCACCACAGAAACATGCACAGAGCAAACAGCCACAGAGACCATAAGGTGGCGTAGCTAAAATAAGCATAAAACTGCACGACCAGGCAGCTGGAAGACCAAGGTGAGAAACAACACACGAAATACAGATATGCAGGGTTTAGACCTAGGACTTTTGACATCAAAGGAGCCGTCCCGCATGCCCAGCTGATATAATATAGGGTGAACTCAAAGAATAAGGCACATCCGAAGGAAGGTGCAGCAGACGCACCAAAGTACTAACGGAGGGAGGATCTCATTAATTTCAGACCCCACCCTCCGACTGGAAGGAAAGTAACCCTTGACCAAGAGAGAGAATTGTTCAGTAATTGAACACGAAGAAGGAAGAAGTGTAAAACCGGGGAACCACCCCAGTAAGTGGAACGCAAAAAGGGGCCTAATTGGCAATACCGCATGCAGCACTGAAAGGCTCCCTGAAACATGGAGACTTCAGACCAGACCTTGCAGCCTCGAAAAGAGGCGAAGAGTTAGGAAGAAGAGTACCCATGGAACTTGTATATCAAAGGCCCGCAAGGAGGCGCTGAACAGCCGAGTCGGTGTGAGCATCAAACAATAAAACCCCAAAGGGTAAATCAACAAGTCTCTCCCGGATATTCTCTGGGAAGACGCTATTCCATAACCAAGCATGGTGCAGCAAGGAGACTGAACCAGCCATAGCCCGGCCTAAGGAATCAGCAGTATCCAAGGTGGAGCAGATTGTAAACTCAGCAAGGTCACGGAGGTAGCCTGAGCCAGGACACACACTGTATTTAGTGACCGTAATGCAGCACTAGTGGAGGCAAAGATGTTCCAACCCCATGACTCAAGCCACCTGGACTCCCGGGAGAGAGAAAGCATTAGCCAAGGCACAGAAGGGAAGGGAAAACAAATCCCTGCCCGTCTGGATGCACAAATAAGCATACCCGATCATGTGGAGCAGGACGGTGGCTGTGCAAGACCGAACGAGCCACCCGATCACCGGAAGCTGGCCGAACCCAGGTACCCAAAAGGGCATCATAAAGAGACGCTTCAAAGGGCAGAAGCAGCTCCACATTCCCTGACCCACAGTGAAGGACATCAAGTAAAGGGTCCACATACAAGGGCGCCGAAGTGGGTTGCATGTTCAAAATCCGAGTGGCCAAGGAGACCACTCAGAGAAAAGCCGCACAAGTCTCGGTAGCCCTCCGAGGAGGGGATAGTAGCTCATCAGTAGGTGAGGGCTGTATGCTAACCCTCACAAGACAGTGAGGGTGCGACCAATGCCCAACTGAGGGGAGCCCGATTGACAAATGGGGGTCCTGATGAGGCTCTTGAGGAGGTGAGAAACCTGCCGGGTGCGGGTGCTCTTGAGGAGGCGGGGACCCTGCCGGATCCACATATTCTAAGGGAGGCACAGGCAAAAATACATCCGGCGATGCCGGTCGTGAGGCTACTGCCAAACTCTCTCCGGACGCTTCCGGAGAAGAGGCAACAACCCGGCGTTGACGCAGCGCCAAAACGACTTTAGTCGGCTTCGATCGAGCTTCGTCCTGCGCCGACTCGACTCCATCTGGCGTAGAGTCGGCCCCATCCGGCGCCGAATCCACGACAAGCTCCCCTTCCGAAGAAGGAGAAGGCGCCGGGGATGGGAGCCTCCGGCGCCGCACCGGCGCCGACTCAGCCTCCACCACAACCGACTCCGAAGGCAGAAGCAGAGGCAGAGCCGGGGAGGCGACAATCTCTCCTTCCGAAGAAGAAGGCGGCACCGGGGAGGCAAGCCTCTGGCGCCACACCGGCGCCGGCGCCGACTCCGCCTCAACCACAACAGGCTCCTACTCCGAAGAAAGAAGTGGGGAGGCAAGGCCCCGAGGACGCCCCAGGGATGGGAGAGTACCCAAGGGAGGCCTGCAGAGACGTGGCATAGGCCTCCATCTGGGCCCTAGTTGCCCCTGCACCCGTATAGGGTGGATAGAGGGGGGACGACTGTCAGGGGCGCATGTCCGGAATATTCCAGGAACCAGTGCCCCTGACGACAGATTAAAGTGAGGTTGAGGACCTTGGCGACAAGCGCCGCGACTTACTAAGAAGCGGTGTCAGACGGCCCCGGAGGGCGATAGCCGACGGAACTGCGTTGAAGAGGCCGGTTGACAAGACGACTCCGACCGGGACGGCCGTGCCGAAAAAGAAGCTTCATCCGGCGCTCCCGCCGGGACTTCAGCTTGAGGTGTTGGCAGGCATTCCAGTCCGTGGAGTCGTGATGCTCGCCCAGACACCACATACAGATAAGATGTGGGTCCGTCGCGGACATTTGCCGCGAACATGAAGTACAAGATTTAAAGCCCGAAAGCATCGCAGACTGTTCCAGACGCGAAGCGTCGAAAAAGGGCCTGAAACAGGCTAGAGGAACCGCTCACTCCAGATCCGCGTTGCACGCGGAAAAGAAGAAAACTGACGTCAGCGCACCCGGAAGGAATTTTATGACCTTGCTGACGTCACGTATGTGAACGACATCAGGATGGGGTCATGTGGCGCCGTCCCCCGACGCGCAGAGGTGCTGCTGCAAAAAGATTTCCGGATCCAGCCCGACGGCTGGGGA
Organism: Triturus cristatus; assembly: GCF_964204655.1. Taxonomy (NCBI): domain Eukaryota; kingdom Metazoa; phylum Chordata; class Amphibia; order Caudata; family Salamandridae; genus Triturus; species Triturus cristatus. The sequence continues at coordinate 522,077,031 of NC_140591.1, forward strand.
TATTCTAAGTTAAGGAATCTGCGGCTAGATGTCTCCATTAGATAGGGATGACCTTAACCCTAGAAATCAGTTTGCAGAACGGGGAGGATGGGTGAGGCGGTAAGGAATCTATCACTAACTAATGTCTCTTACAGATATATGGTTATCGAAGGTAAGTAACCTGTGCATCTGAAAGACATGTTAGTGAAAGATTCCTTACTTTAGAATAGATACCCAAGCAATACCAACCCCGGTGGCGGGTCTGCAAACCAAGATCACACCAGAATGTCACGGAGAACAGAACGGCCAAAGAAGGCGTCTCTCCGGACTTGGCTGTCAAGGCAGTAATGCTTAATAAAAGTGTGCAGCGAGGCCCACGTGGCTGCCTGACAGATGTCTTGCAGGGGGACACCACGTCCCAATGCGGTAGTAGCGGCTGTTGCCCTGGTGGAATGGGCGCGCAGCCGCACCGGAGGCTCCTTTTTAGCCAAAGAATAACAGGCTTTTATACACAAGACGACCCAGAGGTAGATAGTCCTCTTGTGGACAGCCCAACCTTTCTTGGCGCCTACGTAGCCAACAAAGAGCTGGTCATCCACCCGGAACTGTTGTGTGCGATTCAGGTAAAATGAGAGAGCACGTTTTGGGTCCAGACGGTGGAGCCTCTCTTCCTCTCTAGAAGGGTGCGGAGGCAGAAAGAAAGTGGGCAAGGTGGTAGTTTGCCCGATATGGAAGGCAGTAACAACCTTTGGCAAAAAGGAAGAATGAATGCGGAGCACAACTTTGTCCGGATGAACAGACAGAAAAGGAGGTTTACAGGGAAGCACCTGGAGCTCACTCACGCACCTAGCAGAGGTGATGGCAACCAGGAAAGCAGTCTTCAAAGTCAATAAACGATGAGGACAGTTGTGAAGCAGCTCAAAGGGAGCGCACATCAAATAGGTAAGAACCAGATTCAAGTCCCACTGCGGCATCACAAAAGGTATAGAGGGGGAAAGGTGAGTAATGCCTTTGAGAAATCGACTAACAGGGGACTTGAAAAGAGAGGGCTGATCAGGGAGCCTGAGAAAGGCCGAAATTGCAGAAAGGTACCCATTAATACTGTTTCACCAATAGGTACTCCCCTGATTGCCTAACCGCTACTAAGTGGTCAAGTTTCCTGGAACAATCCCTGAACTATCATTAGGTGGAAAACTCTATGGGAAGCTCTCAATATAACGCCACTATTGGGTGGGAAAGGAGGCACGTCCTTTTGTTTTATATTCCCTCACACACTCTAGTGGTGTCATGCGTCTTCATCAGGACACCCTGATGCCTAGAAGTCAGGGTGGGCTCGACCATCTTTCAGGGAGCACTTAATGAGATGTATTTGGCCAGGGGGATAAAGATTAAAAATCCGCAGACAGATCTGTTTCCCTTTATTCTTGGATCTGTCCGGGAAAATATAAACAAAGAAAAGGGTCGGTAGGGATATTATGGTCCTAAGACCCTTTTGCCAACATGTTTCAGTCGCTGTTGCTCCATAAAGGGTGCTGGACTTTCTTCAGGGCGGGACTGGGTACCCCCTTGGAATAGAAGTAGAAGAGAATTTCCCTATACTACTTTATATAAGGGCAGGTAGCTGCTCCTTATTTGTTTTGGACTAGTGTGTCTCGTATAATCACTCCATCTGTAGAAGGGAAAAAAGAAAAGAAAGACTACACACTACCATCGTATTTAGGTTCAGAATTGTTCACGTTAATGCGTTTATGTTGATTAACCCGTGTTAAAAGGTTATAACGGTTATAAACGCAGAGAATGCATGGGATATATTGGCATTGTCTATCACACACTCATATTTGTGTAATGCCCATTTTCGTGGCAGCGGATTGTACCCAGGGGGGGTACCCATTCCCGCCCTAAAGAAAGTCCAGCACAATTTATGGGGCAACAGCGGACTGAAACATGTTGGCAATAGGGTCTTAGGACCATAATATCCCTACTGACCCTTTTCTTTGTTTTTATTTTCCCGGACAGATCCAAGAATAAAGGGAAACTGGGATCTGTCTGCGGATTTTTTTATCTTTATCCTCTTGGCCAAATGCATCTCATTAAGTGCTCCCAGAAAGATGGTCTAGCCCACCCTGACTTCTAGGCGTCAGGGTGACCCGATGATGAAAAATGACACCACTAGGGTGTGTGAAGGAATATAAAACAAAAGAACGCGCCTCCTTTCCCACCCATTAGTGGCGTTCTATTGAGAGCTTCACATAGGGTTTTCCACCTAATGATGGATCAGGGACTGTTCGAGGAAACTTGACCACTTAGTAGCGGTTAGGTAATCAGGGGAGTACCTATTGGTGAAATAGTGTTACAACACGGGAGGGTACACTCCCCTCTTGAATTCCTCTCGGCCCCTCACCAAGCGAGGAAACTTTCTCGCTTAATTTGTGTATCACACCCCTTGATAATGCCCAGAGTAGAGCCCTGCGGGGCCAAAGAAAGAAGGAACAAAAGGACTTCTGAAACAGGGGCAGAAAGGGGATCTACAGACTTTGCTGTGCACCATGCCACAAATTTGTTCCACCTGCAGGCGTATACCGATTTAGTGGAGAGATGTCTGGCTGCAAGAATGATATCACAGACTTCAGGAGGCAAGTCGAATGGAATCAACTGTCGCTGCGCAAGGAGGTGGAGGCTTGACAGGTTCGGGTGGAGGACCATCCCCTGTTGCTGCGACAGGAGATCCTCCCGAAGAGGCAGTCGTATCGGGGGATCCACGCTCATACTGAGTGTAGGGTCTGCTTCCTATGGTCACCCCCACTTTTTGCTTTTGCTTCACTGGTTTTCGACTTAGATGTGGCTGTGGGCCTGCTAATCAGACCCACAGCCCAGCTGTTCTCTCTCTAAATTCACAATATGTACTTTAGGTACATAACCCAATTGGTAAGGATCACCCTATAGGGCCCTGTACAGTGTACCTTAGGTACCCAGGGCATGGGTGTACCCTAGGCCTACCAGGGGCTGCAGCATGTATTATGCCACCCCTGGCTGGCCTCCCATCATGAAACAACTGGCTGATCACTCAGCTGGGGCAAGGTCGTGTAATCACCCCTTGCTTAGGTATAGTATTCCTATACCTGCCTTATATATAGACACATGGGTACCTTTCAGTCACTCCTATGGCAGGCCTTAACAATCCTGAAGGTAGAATGCTTGGTGTAGGAAGGTGGATATCTGACTATGGTTACCCCCAACTTTTTGCCTAGTGTCTAGCTGGTTTTTCGACTTAGTTGGCCTGAGATGCTGCCATTCAGGGTCTCAGGCTGTCTGCTCTCTCTTTAAAATGGACTCCATGTACCCTAGGTACATTCCCAATTGGTAAGGATCACCTTATTGGACCCTGTACAGTGTACCCTAGGTACCCAGGGCATAGGTGTACCCTAGGCCTCCCAGGGGCTGCAGCATGTATTATGCCACCCCTGGTCTAGCCTTCCAATCAGACACAACTGGCTGATCACTCAGCTGGGGCAAGGTCGTGTAATCACCCCTTGCTTAGATATAGTATGCCTATATCTACCCTTATATATAGACACATGTGTACCTATCAGTCACTCCTATGGCAGGCCTTAACAATCCTGGAGGCAGAGTGCTTGGTAACATGTGAGATGGTGCTCTAGCATGAGCTGAGCCTGTCTGCAGCTTTCGGAACCATGTCCTTATAGCTGTTCTATGATATAGCCTACCATATACTCTTAAAGTGCCTTATAATCTTAAATGGTTATGGTAACTATGGTTTGGCTTTATCAAAACATGTCGTGTAAGGTGTCTAACACTTTGGAATAATACCCCCATACCATTTCTGGTGATGAGGATATTATTCCCCCCTTCTAGAGGGAGAGACATGTTAAAATCCTACTTTGCTGTTTAACTCTAACCAAAGCCTCAGCATCACAAAATGGATGCTGCTGCCACAGACACAAGTCTGACCTCCTGCTGCTGGGAGTGATCCTGGCAAGGGAGGCTTGGACAATAGGTTTCCTGCTTGGGGAGGTGCTAGCACCTCCCCAGACAGACTTTAGTGTATTGGGGCAGGGAGGGCTGAAAGGAATGAGACATGCCTGGGGCACACAAGGTGTCCCGTGCATAGTCCAGTTCAAACCGGTGCTGGGGCACTCCAGCCCCAGTCCTGGCGCGAAACTGGACAAAGGGAAGGGGGTGTAACCACCCCCCTCCCAGGTCCCACCCATAAGGCGTGACCTAGCAGGTAACCCAGCCCCCCAGATTTGGATAAGAGTGGTAGCTGGGCCCCAGGAGATTAGATTATCCTGAACCTGCAACTTGAACAGAAACTCTGGACCTTCGACATTCGACGAAAGAAGAAGACTGAAGAATCTCCCTTGTGGCCAAGGAGTGGCTACCCTGTGCAAACAGGCACCCTCAAGAGACTACCCTTTGCTTTGCTAAAGTTCTTCGAGGGACCGACTGCAGAGTCCGACCAGAGCCTTGACTTCCAGACTTCTCCGACCCTGATCCACATCCACAGCTGAGCTGAGATCCGTGGAGGCGACGAGAGACGTGGGACAGGCTACCTGGGAAAAGTGGCGAGTATCTTCCAGCGCAGCATCTGAGGCACCCTCGAAGTTGTGCACCGGGGATTGAGAAGCCCCAACCCCAAGCACCATCTGTACCGAAGATCACTCCACGAGTCCTGCGTGGGGCCCTTCTGCATTTTCCTGCTTGCCGTGTCTGTCCGGTTGCTTGCCTGTTGGCTAGTGGCCTTTGTGACGACGCATCCTGAAATCTCCACCGCTGGTTTGGCTCCTCCAGACTGGCTCCCGCTTCTTTACAAAAGAGAAGCACCCCAGACCTTCCTGGTCTGCACCAGAAGCAAGTCCTCCGTTCTTCGTGGGTTCCGCTTGCCAAGGCTTGGTGAGTCCTAGTCCAACTTCGACGCCGCCGACAGCAAGAGCCTTCATGGGACAGCTCGCCTCCTGGTCCTGGTCGTCCTCGACGTTCCCTGGTCCTCGTGGCTGCAATGACAAGCTTCACCTTCACCTGCAATCTTCACGACATCGCCTGGTTCCTTCCTGGTTCCACGTGGTCACTGGCTAGTGACCTTGACTCTGTCCCTTCTGCTTGCAGGTCTCCTCTCTTCTTGATCCCAGCCTTGGGATCCACCGGACACTCTTCACTGACTGCCTGTCAGCAACTTTCCTTCAGGCATCCATAGAAGTCCACGACGAAACCCGACGCAAGTTCACAGCTATGCACCCGCAGCCCGTGGGCTAGGTAACTTGGGTACTTCGGTGCTCACAAGGGTAGTGACTATCCTAGGGTCTAGTTTCCGAGTCTCGACTCTCTAGCTGCTTCAGAAGTGTCCTTAAACTGTTTATTTCTAAACTGTACTATTTCTATCGACTATACGCATTACGCGTGAGTGTTTCCACTCTGCACCTGAATACCGTGGGCCTCCCACTTCCTAACTGTTGCTAGTGTAGTGTAGCCCCAGCGATTCCCTAGGCCTAGGCCTATTCTATTTCCGTGACAGTGGTCCTTATACCACTTCTTTAGTATATGGTTTGCGTTGCCCCTAGGGCCTAACTGTATTACTTACCTGTGTGACTTAATGTATGCTTAAATAAGACTGTGTTGTACTTACCTCTAATCTCATAAAGAGTGCTGAGGGTTTGACTAGAATAAATACACTTTATTTTATATATATCTCTGTTGTGGTGTCCTTTCATTTGGTATTCAAGGGATTATATATGGTATCACAGCTGGCTTCACATGCCATTCAGAGTTTAGCCTAAGACTGCTCTTGTCCATGCTACCACTAGGATAGCTGGTCTATAAGGTTGACTTTACAACCAATCACCATAAGGGTTGTTTGGACTGATATAAGGTGTACACTAGAACTAGTGACATCATACATCAGGCCAACTTCTCACACTTGGTAACATGTGAGATGGTGCTCTAGCATGAGCTGAGTCTGTCTACAGCTTCCGGAACCATGTCCTTATAGCTGTTCTATGATATCGCCTACCATATACTCTTTAAAGTGCCTTATAATCCTCGCGGTTATGGTAACTATGGTTTGGCTTTATCAAAACATGTCGTGTACGGTGTCTAACACTTTGGAATACTACTCCCACACCCTTTCTGGCGATGAGGATAGTATTCCCCCCTTCTAGAGGGAGAAGACATGTTGAAGACCCACTACCCGGTTAAAGTTAACCAGAGCCCCACCATCACAAAATGGATGCTGCTGCCACAGACACAAGTCTGACCTCCTGGTGCTGGGAGTCCTTCCAGCGAGGGAGGCTTGGACAATAGGTTTCCTGCCTTGGGAGGTGCTAGCACCACCCTAGACAGGACTTAGTGTATTAGGGCAGGGAGTGATGAAAGAAACGAGACACTGCCTGGGGCACACAAGGTGTCCCATGCATAGTCCGGTTCAAACCGGTGCTAGGGCACTCCAGCCCCAGTCCTGGCGCGAAACTGGACAAAGGGAAGGGGGTGTAACCACCCCCTCACTGGTCCCACCCATAGGAGGGACCTAGCAGGTAACCCAGCCCCCCAGATTAGTATAGGAGTGGGAGCCGAGTCCCTAGGACTTTGGATTATCCTGAAAAACTGCAACTTGAACAGAAACTCTGGACCTTCGACATTCGACTACGGAAGAAGACTGAAGAATCTCCCTTGTGGCCAAGGAGTGGCCACCCTGTGCAAACAGGCACCAACAAGCGACCTGCCGTTTGCTTTGCCCAAGTTCTACGAGGAACCGACTGCAGAGCCCGACCAGCGCCTTGACTTCCAGACTTCTCCGACCCTGATCCACATCAAAGCTGAGATCCGTGGAGGCGACGAGAGATGTGGGACCGGCTACCTGGGAAAATTGGCTACTAGCTTCCAGCGCAGCTTCTGAGGCATCCTCAAAGTTGTGCTCTGGGGATTGAGAAGCCTCAACCCCGAGCACCATCTGCACCGAAGATCAGCTCTCCACATTCCACGAGTTCTGCGTGGGTCCCTTCTGCATTTTCCTGCTCGACGCGTCTGTCCAGTTGCTTGCCCGTTGGCTAGTAGCCTCAGTGACGACGAACCCTTGACTTTCCACCGCTGGTTTGGCTCCTCCAGACTGGCCCTTGCTTCCCTGCGAAAGAGAAGCACCTCAGGCCTTCCTGGTCTGCAACAGAAGTGAATCCTTCATCCTGCGTGGGTTGCGCTTGCCAAGGCTTGTTGGGTCCGAACTCGACAACGACGCCGCCAACAGCAAGAGCCCTTGTGGGACAGCTCGCCTCCTGGTTCTGGTCGTCCTCAACGCCTCCTGGTACCCGTGGCTGCTGCGACAAGCTTCACCTCTTCACCTGCATCTTCACGACATCGCCTGGTTCCTTCCTAGTTCCTTCCCGGCTCCTGTCTGTTAACCTAGACTCTGTCCCCTCTGCTTGCAGGTACCCTCCTCCTTGATTCCAACCTTGGAGTCCACCGGACACTCTTCACTGACTGCCTGTCAGCACCGTTTCTTCAGGCATCCATAGGAGTCGACGACGAAACCAGACGCAAGTTCACACCTATGCACCCGCAGCCCGTGGGCTAGGTAAACTGAGTACTCCGGTGCTCACAAGGGTATTGACTATCCTAGGGTCTAGTTTCCAAGTCTCTAACTCCTAGCTCTTTCCGAAGTGTCCTAAAACTCTTAATTTCTAAACATCACTATTTCTATCGACTTTGACACATTACGCGTGAGTGTTTCCACTCTGCACCTGAATCCCGTGGGCCTCCCACTGCCTAGTAACTGGTAGTATAGTGTAGCCCCAGCGATGGCCTAGGCCTAACCTGTGTTCGTGACAGTGGTCCTTATACCACTTACTTAGTATATGGTTTGCGTGGCCCCTAGGGCCTAACTGTATTACTTACCTGTGTGACTTATGTATGCTTAAATAAGACTGTGTTGTACTTGCCTCGAATCTCAAAGAGTGCTGAGGGTATTTTGACTAGAATAAATACATTCTATTTTTATATATATCTGTTGTGGTGTCCTTTCATTTGGTATTCAAGGGATTGCAAATGGTATAACAGCTGGCTTCACATGCCATACAGAGTTTAGCCTAAGACTGCTCTTGTCCATGCTACCACTAGGATAGCTGGTCTATAAGGTTGACTTTACAACCAATCACCATAAGGGTTGTTTGGACTGATACAAGGCGTACACTAGAACTAGTGACATCATATATCAGGCCAACTTCTCACACTGAGTAGCTTGGGATATCAAACTCTTTGAGCCCACTCCGGTGCCACAAGAATGACTTGGGCCTGGTCACGCCAGATCTTCTTCAGCACTCTGGGTATAAGTGGTATAGGCGGAGAGGCATACAATAGACCGCAACTCCACTCGTGACGAGAAGCGTCGCTGAGCGAGTGCCGCCTTGGAAATTACAATGCGCAGAACTGCTGACATTGTGCGTTCTCTTCGGTAGCGAATAGATCTAACCAAGGCTCTCCCCACTGTTGAAAGAGACCTTGCGCCACCTTCGAGTGAAGACGCCATTCGTGATCCATCATGCACCTGAGGCTGAGTTTGTCTGCCCTGCCGTTCAAAGAACCTGCCAAGTGTTGAACCACCAAGGAAATGCCTTGATGTTCCAGCCATGTCCAGAGACGCAGAGCCTCCCGACACAGGGTCCACGACCCCACCCTGCCATGCTTGTTGCAGTACCACATGATAGTGGTGTTGTCTGTGAAAACATGCACTACTCTCTCCTTGACAGAGGGAACCAATACCTTCAGTGCAAGTAGGATCGCCTGGAGCTCCAAAAGGTTGATATGGAGGTTAGACTCCACCGGAGACCAGACACCTCTGACCTCCGCCTCTCCCATGTGGCCGCCTCATCCCAGGAGGGGCGCATCCGTCACCACTGTGTGCTCTGTTTGGGGAAGGGAGAGTGATCTGCCGTTGACCCAGTGCTGGTTCTTTAGTCACCACTGCAATTGTCGTGCAGTGCCCTCCAAGATCTGGACGTACTCGGACAGGTTCCCCTGAAGCTGCGCCCACTGGAACTTCAGGTCCCACTGCAGAGCCCGCATCTGCCATCTGGCATGATTGGTCACTAGGATGCAGGAGGCCATGAGGTCCAACAGCCTCAAGGTCATCCTGAACGAAACCCAGCACAAGGGCCGAAAGATCGGAATCATAGCCCGAATGTCCCGGACTCGCTGTTCGGGAGAATAAACCCGAAACTGCGCCGTGTCCAGAACTGCTCCGATAAAGAGGAGCTTCTGAGAGGGAATCAGGTGCGACTTCGGCTTGTTGATGGAGAACCCCAGCAAATGCAGGAGGTCGGCCGTAGTCTGGAGGTGGGAGACGACTGCCTGGGGCGAGCCCGCCTTCAACAACAAGTCGTCAAGATAGGGGAAGACTGAAACCCCTGATCTGCGCAGATGAGCTGCGACCACCTCCATCACTTTCGTGAACCCCTGAGGGGAGCTGGTAAGGCCAAAAGGGAGCACGTGGAACTGAAAATGCTTGTGGCCTACCGTGAACCGTAGTTAACGCCGGCGGGCCGGCAGGACAGGGATATGAAAGTAAGCGTCTTGCAAGTCTAAAGCTACCATCCAGTATTGCAGGTCTAGGGCAGATAAGACCTGAGCAAGTGTGAGCATCTTGAACTTCTCCTTCCGGAGGAAGCGATTGACGTTCCGAAGGTCTAAGATAGGACGCAGGCCATTGTCCTCCTTTGGAACCAGGAAGTAGTGGGAACAACCACCATGACCCGCTTCTGGCGTCCGAACGCGCTTGATGGCCCCCTTGGCCAAGAGGGCCGCAACCTCCTGCTGAAGAAGTGTCAAGTGATCTCCCGACATGCGGTGGAACTGAGGAGGCATGGCTGGAGGGGTAGTCTCGAGGGGGAGGGAGTAACCCCTTCGGACTATCTGTAAAACCCACCTGTCCGAAGTGATGGTGATGGCGGATCTTGCCACTCACTGGCGTTTGATGGGCCTGAAACACCGGACTAGGAAGGTTTGGAGGCAGTGGTGGTGGTGGTCTGACCCGCCCGCTGGCCTCGTGACCCACCTCAGCAGGTCCCACGTCCGCGGCTGTCCGGAGACTGTTGCTGCTCAGGCCTGTGGCTCTGAAACAAATGTGTTTGGGCACCCCTTTGGTGGCCACAAAAGGAGCGAAAAGCAAAAGCCGAAGGAGTGCGTGTGGCCGAAAGGCCCAGGGACTTGGCCGTAGCCCACGAGTCCTTAAAGCACTCCAACACACTATCTGCCTTGTCTCCAAAAGGCGAGTGCCATCAAAAGGCAAGTCCATCATAGTGTTCTGGACATCCCCTGAAAAGTCAGTTGTCCTCAGCCAGGCATGACGGCGTAGCGCCACTGTCGTGGAAATCGTTCTGCCCAGCGAGTGGGCGGTGTCAAGGCCACAACGAATCGTGAACTTGGCTGCATCCCTCCCTTCAGCAATAGCTTGGGAGAGCACTGTCCGGGCCTCCTCCGGACACGGAGGCAGCACCTGCGCCACCGTATCCCACACAGAGTGGGAATAACGGCCCAAGAGGCATGCGGTGTTCACAGACCGCAACCCTGAACTGGCAGAAGAGAAGATCTTCTTCCCAAACTGCTCCAGTTTCTTGGATTCTGTTAGAACTGGGGGTCTCTAGTTGGCAGAGGTAGGTACCTTTGACCAAATAGGGACCCTTACTTCTTGTCAGGGAAAGGGGGCACACTTCTTAAATAACCCCTGCTCACCCCCTAGGTAGCTTGGTACGAGAGACAGGCTTATCTCAGCGGCAGTGTGTAAAGCATTTGTGAACACATACAGTAACACAGTGAAAACACTACAAATGGACACCACACCGGTTTAGAAAAATAAGTAATCTTTACTAGACTTAACACAAGACCAAACAACAAAAATCCACAATATTGTAATCAAAAATAGACCTTAAAATGGTAGAATTAGCTTAGTTCAATGTAAATGGTAAAAACGACACTTTACTCTCAAAGTACCTTGGATACGTCACGCAATACAAACAAAAGGGTCGCAGGGAAGGTTATGCGTCAGTTCCTTGCTTCGGGGGAGGTGATGCGTTGGTTCCTTACTGCAGCGCAGGGGAGGTGATTTGTCGGTTTCTTACCGGAGAGGAGGTGATGCCTCGGTTTCTTACTGTGATCCGTGCGATGCGACAAGATGGTGCCTCGATGCGGCGATCCGGTGCATTGCGAGAAAATGGCGTTTCGATGCGATAACGTTGGATGTGATGTGTGCACGCCCGACGACCGTGCGGCAAACTCGGTAACTTCTGAGCCGCGACAGGCTCTGCGACACACTTCTCCGATGATGCGACGGCGAACAACCGCAGCACGCTTCTTCGGCAATGCGACGGCAACTGCTACGGCGGCGACACGCTTCTCCTCGTTGCGTCGAGCTTCCAGATCCCAGCGACACGCAGTCTTCTCAGAGGCCCAAACAACAATAGGCACCTCTCTGCAGGCAGAATTCCACAGCAAGGGATTTCAGGGGAGCTGGTGGTGAAGTCTTGTATCCCTAAGACCTCAGGCAGGAGGCAAGCACAGTTCAAGCCCTTGGAGATTCTTCTTCAAGATTGCAAAAGTACACACAAAGTTCCTGTTAGATTTGGGGGTCTCTATTTGGCAAAGGTAGGTACCTTTCACCAAATAGGGACCCTTGAGTCTAGTCAGGATAAGGGGGTACACTCCTAAAATAACCCCTGCTCACCCCTTGGTAGCTTGGCACGAGCAGACAGGCTTATCTCAGAGGCAATGTGTAAAGCATTTGTGAACACATACAGGAATCCAGTGACAACACTACAGATAGACACCACACCAGTTGTATATTAAAAATAAGTATCTTTTATATAGACTTAACACAAGACCACAAACAACAAAAACCCACAATACTGTACTTTAAAATTGGAAGAAAATTGCTTAGTTCTCTTACGATGTAAAATGCGACACTTTGAGTTCAATGTACCTTAGGATGTGTAACGCTATACAACGAAAGTGGTGCAGGGAAGGTGATGCGTCGGTTCCTTACACGCAAGAATGGTGATGCGTCGGTTCCCTACTGATGCGTAGGGGATGTGTCGGTTCTTCTCGGCGTGGGGAGGTGATGCGTCTGTTTCTTACTGCGCTTCCGTGGCGATGCGACCAGCAACGCCGTGATGTGATGAAGATCCGGTGCAATGCGACAAAGATGGTGTCTTCTTCTTGATGCGACACGATGCGTGCACGCCTGACGGCCATGCGGCGACTCAACGATTCTTCTGAGCCGCGACAGGCCCTGCGACACGCTTCCCAGTGATGCGACGGCATCTGATGCAACAGCAACACTCTTCTACGGCGATGCGAGGTGCTTCGGCGATGATGCAACAGCTGCAGCGGCGGCAACACGCTTCTTCGTTGATGCGGCAGCATCTGATGCGGCGTCGATCCTCTTCTCCGGCGATGCGACGACAGCGGCTGCGACACGCTTCTTCGTGAGTCGCGTTTCCAGATCCTTGCGAAATGCAGTCCCCCAGAAAGCCCAGCACAGCAGCAGGCACCTCCACAAGACTCTTGGGGAGCTGGTTGGTGAAGTCTGTTGTCCCTGAGACTTCAGCAGAAGGCAAGCTCTATCTCAAGCCCTTGGAGCTCCTTCACAAGTTGATGAAAGTACACACCAAGTTCCTCTCTCCTTTCTTTGGCAGTCAGGCAACCACTGCAGGCCAATCCCCCAAACAGCACTCAGCTTAGGGATAGTCTCTTCCTCAGTTTCTCTGGTTCCTCTCCTCAACAAAGGTTTCTTCTTGTTTCCCAAAAGTGTTCTAGAGTTCTTGGGTCTGGGTCACCTTTTTTTATCCACAGTTTCCCTTTGTTCTCTGAAGGCAGAGAGGCCTTTGCCTAGTCCAAACCAGTTCTGATCAGTCCTGGAGCACTTTGTTGACAAGACTCCTTCTTTCCTTTCACAGTGTAGGCCAGGTACATCAGACACACCACAGGAGATGGAGCCAGCATTGTGGAGGGAAGGCACAGCCCTATTCAGGTCCCAGGTGCAACTCCTCCCTCCTATCTGCATGCAGCTCTCTCTATTAAGCCTTGTGCTGACTCACCCTGTCTCCTGGAATCCCCCAGTCCCTGTCACTCAAACTCCAGACAAGGAATACACATCCTAGCAGAGGCAGGCTTGGATGGTTAGGCAAGAAAATACCTATTTTCTAAAAGTGGTATTTTCAAACACAATGTTAAAACCAACTTCACTAAAAGATGTTTATCATTCTGAGTTCAGGCATACCAAACTCTAATTTCTACCTAGTTCCCTGAGTCAGTTAGGATTATAAGATGTTATAATCAAACTGCCCATTCTGGCCTATGGGGAACAGGTAGCCTTGCAATAGTGAAAAACGAAAATGGCTGTAATTCACTATTAGGACATGCCACACACAAACACCAGGGCATGTCCTACCTTATACTTACAATGCACCCTGCCCTTGGGCCTACCATAGGGGTGTCTGATATGAAGAAAAGGGAAGGTTTAGGGACTGTCAAGTGGGTGCACTTGCCCAGTCAACATGGCAGTACCAGACTGAACACAGGCTCTGCAATGGCAGACCTTAGACACACTTTACAGGCTGCTTCTGTGGGTGGCACAACCAGTGCTGCAAGCCCACCAGCAGCATTTGATTTACAAGCCCTGGGCACACTCAGTGCACTGTACTGGGCTCTGACAAGTAAACCGAACGAATCATGGAGTCACTAATCCATACATCAATTTTCAATAGGAAGCGCATATGCACTTTAGCACTGATCAGCAGTGGTAAAGCGCCAAGAGTCATAAAATCAACAAAAACAGGTCAGACAAAATACAGGAGGAAGGCAAAAATTTCAGGGATGACCCTGCAAAAAGGGCCAAATCCTACAGTTCCTTTTCTCCTTTCCTTGGCAATAAAGTAACCACTGCAGGCCAACCCCAACAGCACAGGGATGGTCTCCTCCTCAGCTTCCCTGGTTCTTCTCCTTGGCAAAGGGTTGTCTTGATTCCCAGAAATGATCTAAAGTTCTGAGGTCTGGGTCCCCCTTTTATACACCAAAATCTTTTGTCTCTGAAGGCAGATAATGTCTGTACCTAGTCCAAACTAGTTCTGGGTTCATTCTGCCAGTGCACAACTTCTTCCTTTGTCAGTGTGGGCCAGGGTCATCAGACACACCACAGGAGGTGGAGCCAGCATTGTGGAAGGCAGGCACAGCCCTAATCAGGCTGAGGTGCTACTCCTCCCACCATTTCCAATGCAGATGGGTCATTTTCAGCCTTGAGCTGACTCACCTTGTCTCCTGGAGTCATCCCAGCTCCTGTCACTCACAAACCAGACATGGAATAAACAACCTAGCAGAGGCAGGCTTGGATGGTTAGGCAAGAAAATACCTACTTTCTAAAGGTGGTATTTTCAAACACAGAATGTTAAAACCAACTTCACTAAAAGATGTATTTTATAATTCTGAGTTCAGGCATACTAAACTCGAATTTCTACCTAGTTCCCTGATTGTTAGGATTATAAGATGTTATAATCATTCTGCCCATTCGGGCCTATGGGAGGGAACAGGTAGCCTTACAATTGTGAAAAGCGAAATTGGCTGTAATTCACTATCTGGACATGCTACACACATCAGGGCATGTCCTACCTTTTACATACAATGCACCCTGCCCTTTGGCTTACCTTAGGGGTGACTAATATGTAGAAAAGGGAAGGTTTAGGGACTGGCAAGTGGGTCCACTTGCCAAGTCGACATGGCAGCCCCAGGCTGCACACAGGCTCTGCAATGGCAGGGCTGAGTCACATTTTACAAGCTGCTTCTGTGGGTGGCACAACCAGCAGCATTTGATTTACAGGCCCTGGGCACACATGGTGCACTGTACTAGGGTCTCACAAGTAAATCAAATAAACCAATCATAGAGTCACTAATCCAATACAACCCTTTACAATGAGGAGCACTTGCACGTTGGCACTGAATAGCATTGGCAAAGTGCCCAAGGCATCTAGAACAGCAAAACATATAGCAAAAATACAGGAGGCAACAGCAAAAAATGGAAGGGAGATCCACGCCAATGGTGCCAGGCCTAACAGATTCCCTGTCCGGAGGTGCTCAAGGGAATGCGCTCGGGACGCAGAGGCTTGGACAACCAAGCTCTAAGGGGTAGGGTGTTGGGAGAGGAATATGGGGTCGCCCGGGGCCAGGCGATGGCGTCGGGATACGTTCCTATCTACAGGACCAGGTGCCCAAAAGAACATCTGAAAGTGCGTCATTAAAGGGCAGCAGCGGCTCCGCAGAGGAAGCCGCCGGCCGAAGCACTTCTGTCAGGAGGTTAGTCCTGACGGCCACAGTAGGGAGCTCGAGGTGGAGAGCCTACGTAACACCACTGAATAAGTATCACCCTCCTCCGTAGCCACGATAGAAGGAGACCGTGCGCCAGGTTCTGGAGAAAAATCCAGTCCACCTGCGTCCTCCAAATCCTCTGGCCAGTCCGAGTCTAACTCGCAATGGGCTGCGAGAGGGTCTTCAGACCCCTCCCCGTCCTCCTGCTGGGACGGCGGGAAAGAAGGAGGAGGATGGAGAAAGGGATAGAAATTCCCCATCGGCGTCGGAATCGGTGTCGATCGGCACTGGTCCAGCACCGTCTCCATGTCGGGGTGGAAGCCGGGGACGACATCGGCCAGGGGAGCCGGCCGATGCCCGTGGCGGTGCCGTAGACAGACGTTGGTGGAGGTTGTATGAGGTCAACCAACATCGGCTGGGATCCATAGGGGTCTCGCTGCGCCGAAGCTGTTGACGATGACGGAGAAAGGCGAGGACCCCCAGTTGAGTCCACGGGGCCCGAAGGCGCGCCGGCGGTGCCAGACGGGCCAAATAGGCGAGCCATGGCTGACAGAAGGTCCTGCAGCCGGGCCGGAGTCGCAGACAGACTCGGGAAAGGCGGGTAGGCCATCGGCAACTGCGTAGGCTCCACCGGAGTTGCGGCGGAAGCACCACCCGCACCCTCAGCCATGTCGCGTGACAGGCTAGGGGAAGGCAAAGAGCGACGGTGCTTCTTTGACTTCTTGTGCTTCGCCTTACCTGACCCCGAGTGCGAAGACTTTGTCGAACGTTGGTGGTGGCTCCGCGACCGGTCCCTCGACCTCCCACGGGACCGGGACCTTGAATGGAGCTGACTCCAGGGCCTAAAGCAACTTTCGGGACTGCTCCCGCAAAGTCTTCAGAGCCATGGCCCGGCAGTCCGGGCACGACGTGGGGTCGTGGTCGCGCCCCAGTCAGTAGAGACAATCGCGGTGCGGGTCCGTCACCGACATCATGCGGGGACAAACTTCGCAAGATTTGAAACCAGGCATCCCTACAGCACCAGGAGTCATTAGACACAAAAAAGACAGAGACAAAAGTCCCCAAAAACTCAGTCAAAAAGTTACTGGGGGTACCGCTCTCTCCGGATCTGCGCTTGCTGGCGCAGAAAAAGAAAGAACTGACGTCAGAGGGCAGCGTCTAAGTAGCTGCCGCGACATCATTCCAGAGATCACGACGCCTACAAAGGAAGCGGAGCTGCACGACGCCACCTTCCAACGCGCAGGGGGTAATTTTAAGGTAAGGAATCCACCACTAACGTTTCTCTTTCAGATATATAACATACACACATACATATATAGCTTATACCTTTTGCTTATATCTTTTGCCGAATCTGCACAAAAATTACCAGGTGGCTTTAGTTAGCTAAGCTCTGGCATGTCCATATTTGTGCAGATCCGAGGGAGAGAGAGATGGAGGGAGACAGAGAGAGAGATGGTCAGAGAGAGAGCGAGCGAGAGAAACCCCTCCGGCCCCATTTTCGCTCCAATTCTAAATTTTGTTCACATCTACAGCAAAAGAAAATGCTTAACATATTTACATCAATATTGGCCTGGAAGCAGAAATTTACCCAGAAAGCCTTGCTTGGTATAAATCCCCCTCATGTAAATCTGCTCAGTAGGTGATGAGATATAAGAGTTTTAAAAAGTTGCAGTGTGGGCTTGGAAGGGTGAACACTATTTGAGTTTGCCATTTAAGATCACGATACAGAAAAAACGCAAATCCTGTCGATCACATTACATTTTTTCCTTAAGTGTGATTGCCTGATGAAGGGGATTTACTTTTTCTGCAACATGAAAATTATGATTTTTAATAACATTTCACTTTTCAAGCTGTGGAAATAAAGTTCCATAGCCATAGGGAGACACCAGCGAGATGCTAGAATCCAGGGGGATGCTGCCGATCACCCAGAGGCACAGAAAAATAGCCCCAAAAAAACCAAACAATTGATTCTCTGTAATAAAAGTCATATGTTTAATGGAAATTGCTATCTTATGGCCGCCATTTTCTGAGCTGAATCAAAGGTGCCATTTTATGCTGAAAATCACAATCTTATGGCTGCCTTTCTCTGAGCTGAATCAAAGGTGCCATTTTATGCAGAAAATCACAATCTTATGGCGGCCTTTTTTTTATTTTTTAAACTAAAAATAAAAAAGGGAAAAATACTGGTTCAAAAGAAAATGAGGGAAACACCTCTCTTTCAACTGCCAAATGAAATGCATAGATGAGGTTGACTGCCTAACTAGGCACTGTGGCCTTCCCCACCTGCACACAGCCAAAGGCTGTGCACAGAGGGGATGTGCATGAGATATGGCAGAAAGCCAGGCCCCGCAGTCGCCAATCCCCGTTATGAATAGACAAATGCCGTGCAAAGGATGGGTTGGTAGCCTTCACCAGGTTGCCTGCAGAACAAGGCCATAGGCATTGTCCGGGTATCAAACCCTGCGGTGCACGTGCTAGGGCCATGGAGAATAGCGGTTGACAATAGAGTGAATTATTTTTAAAACATTCGAAATTCACTGGGAAAAAAGATAAAAACTCAAGTTATGGTCAGGCACAAATATGCAAAACAACTGAAATACATCAGTTATGGTTGGCAATGCACAGGCTTCATGGTCATTTCACAAGCTGAAATAAATTGGGATATTCTTATCTAGACTTTTGTACTTTCCAATGCTCTGTAGCTCGTTTAGAGCTCTAAATATTCATACTACAAAGTGTCCTGTAGAAAGAAAAAAAAAATAGCTCGGAGACCTCAGCTATCCCTGTTGCTGTGTCTTTAGCTGGCAAATTCAGGTTGTTTAATAAATCAAGAAGAGATTTTTCTTCTTGTGAATAGGATCCCCTTGGATTAACTATTTTGAACATCTACTAAACACGCCAAGTGTCAAGTTAAACTAGTCTCTTACACGAAAACGGTTTGCTTTTATATTTTGCATAGAATTTCCGCCATCTCGTTGATTTTCACTAGACCCCCGAGGTTGCAGAGAGGAAAGCTTTCCCATGGTGTGTTCAAGCTCTTCATTAACAAATACAAGACTACTGCTCACTGTTACCACCTATTTCAGAAATGTAATTCAAGCTGCTTCATAAAATGAGACTGTGAAAACAACGTTAATCACCCGTTTCTGCCTGACAGCAAAGGCTGCACGTTGCTGGGTCTTTAGATTACACTTTTTATTATGTCTGGCTTGACAGTGGAGCTCTCTGCAATAACTATTGTTACCAATTCTTTAAAGTACACATAGTGTGGGTTTTCACTCTGCCCAAGGGAGTGAGAATACCGATCTCAATTCTATTGGCTGTTTGGTGCATCATTCCGCTTACAATTAGTGCTTGAAGGACTACTTTACATTTCAAAAGTATGCTGAGTCACTTCAAATGAAATTCTTTATCTCAAAGATGCATTACATGTAGAAAGCATTAATATTTTGTTTTTTTTTCACTGTAGCAGGTTGCTTTCAATGTTTTAGTGAGAGCTTAAACGTGAGCCAGGCGTATAGATTTTACTAAAGTTTTTTTTAACTTATCCAAAGGAACAAGTTACTTACCTTCGGTAACAATATATCTGTAAGAAACATTAGTAGTGATAGATACCTTACCTTAGAATTACCCCCACGAGTCAGACTCGATCTGGAAAGTTTTCGTCAGCAGTACCCATGCGTGTCGGAAGTTGCCGTTGTGCTGCTCCACGTCCGTCGTTGGCGTCGTGGTTACAGAGATGACGTCGCGGCAGCTAAATAGACGCCGCCCTCGCGCGCTGACATCAGTTCTGTACACGACTTTCTGCGCCAGAAAACGCAGAGCCATGCAAGATACTGACCACTGGTGCCTTGAAACTAGGGCACTAAAGTACAAGTTACTTACCGTCGGTAACGATGTATCTGGTAGAGACGATTCTAGCCGCAGATTCCTTAACGTAGAATTATCCCCAGGCATGAGACTGGTGCCGGAAAACTTTCTTGCCCAGCATCTCTGTGCGCCGGGGGCGGCACCACGTGACTCCGCCCCGACGTCTTCCGCGGGCATGACGTCAGGGAGGTCACATAAACCCCAACCCGGCGCGCTGACGTCAGTTTGCTTCAGAGAAGTTTTTCCGCGCCACAACGCGGAGCCATCACAACAAAACTGAGGAGAGCATGGGAACAGTGTGCGAAAAAACCAGAGAAACAAAATAGAGAGAACAAAAGGTGAGAAACATCACCAGGTGGTACCAAGGCACGAGAAGGCGACAACAGCAGGCCAGAGAAGGAAAGGAGCATAGCACCACTCTAGGAACAGTGCAACCCCAGGCGAAAGCACCAGGTGGCAGTAAAGCACCAGAAGACCAGAGCAGCGAAGCCATAGCAAGAAAAGCGCAAAGCGCAAAGCACCGCTCCATGGAACCACTTCGCAAGCCAAGGCGAGAGCCATCCTGGAGGCACAAGCATGTGAAAACACCGTGGCAGAAAGAGAATGGGTTCTGCAACCACAAAGGGAAGGGCCACAAGCCCGGAACAGAGCCAACAGCAATCCATCCCCAGACTACACTGCCAAGGATAGCCACACCTCCTGAAAGGAGTAGGAGTTCAAAGGACAGGTAATCCATCCTCAGACTACATTGCCAAGGAGGACCATAACCCCTGAAAGGAGTAGGAGGTCAAAGGACAGGTAAAAGAACCCCCAACGAAGAAGACTGGGTGGGGATCAGAAACTCTAACAACAGAGGGAAAGAGCAAAGGTAGGCCCTGATGCTAGAGAGAAACCAGCTGGTGGGATGCCTGACCAGAAGAAAACGAAGAGGACACCCACAGAAAACAAACCACCCAGAGGGGGGCGACCGCAGAAACCCAAGCAGAGGGTCCTCGCAGAACAGGGAGGAAAGGCAGGTTGTGAAGGAATCTGCAGTTAGAATCGTCTCTACCAGATACATCATTACCGAAGGTAAGTAACTTGTACATCTGATAGAGACTACTAGCTGCAGATTCTTTAACGTGGAATAGATACCCTATCCGTACCCAAAAGGGAGGAGGGCCTGCGAGAGAGCCTCCCCACCAGGAGAGATACAGGGCCCCAGCAGGGGAAATGTCACAGTGACAAGAAGGGAAAGGCCAGGATAACCTAGGTCCAACCAAGGGAGAACTGCCCAACACCCCGCAGGGGCAGACAGCGCCCCAAAGCCCCAAGGAACACAAGGACCACCTCCAACCCTAGGGAGAAGAG
The DNA here is from genome assembly GCF_964204655.1 of Triturus cristatus. Taxonomy (NCBI): domain Eukaryota; kingdom Metazoa; phylum Chordata; class Amphibia; order Caudata; family Salamandridae; genus Triturus; species Triturus cristatus. The sequence goes on from NC_140591.1 coordinate 522,097,581, forward strand.
GAAGAACCGGAGGCAGGGCCCACCGTAAGAAACACACACACAGTGACAGAAAAAACTGAACACCCTTAGCCGCAAGCAGCGGACAAGGCAGGAACGGCTCAACCGGCAAGCGCAGACGGAAAGAAAGGCCCAGAAGTGCAAAGCCCCAGCAGAACCAGAGGCAGGGGCACAATGGAATATATCAAGGGCCACAATGGTGGAAAAAACAAACAGGCCTGCACGGGCATGCGCAGCCAGCAGCAGGCAACACCACGGAACGGCGCACCCAGGACAAGCCAGACGAAGGCACAGGCCAGGAAACACCCCAAAAGAGGGGCCGGTACAAAACACACACACTGACCAACGAAGAGTGGAACCAGGCAGAAAAGAAGGTGGGAGGGGGAGAGAGAGAGAGAGAGGGGGGGGGGGGGAGGAGGGGGGGGGGAGAAAGGGGGGGAGGGGGAGAAAGGGGGGGGAGGGGGAGAAAGGGGGAGAGGGGGAGAAAGGGGGAGAGGGGGAGAAGGGGAGAGGGGGAGAGGGGGAGAGGGGGAGAGGGAGAGGGAGAGGGAGAGAGATAGAGATAGAGATAGAGAGAGAGAGAGGGAGAAGGACAGGGAGAGAGGGACAGGGAGAGAGGGACAGGGAGAGAGGGAGAGAGGGACAGGGAGAGAGGGACAGGGAGAGAGGGACAGGGAGAGAGGGAGAGACCAAGCCGTCCACCCGAAAACAGAAGCCAAGGAAAGCCAGTCCCTCCGGAACAGCAGACAGAGGACCAAGCCGAAACACCGGACAGAAGTGCGGAACCGCCACAACACGATGACACAGACAGCAGGCCAGAATCACCCAGCGACGTAGTGAACAAGGAGAAGGACGGACCTGGGCGCAACGCAAGCTGCTGCAAGACAACCGGCAAGAAGATCGCACCTGCGACATACCGTGATGCCACGGAGAGCAAGGAGCCCGAACACCTCCCCAGCACATTACAGTACTATGTAATAGCTACCATTACCCCACATAGGGTATGTACGTCCCAAGAAACATGGGAACACCTCTTAGGAAAACATTTCCGCAGCAGAGGACAAACAGAAAGGCCTGCAGAGAAGACCGCAGATGGCTTGCTAATCAGCCAAAAAAGAAGACACAGAAGGCCTAATCTCAGGACCTACACGGGCTTACCAACAACCAAAATCACAAGTCAAAAAAGGGCCGGACCATCAGCCAACAGCACCAAAGGGCCAACGAAAGGACCCTAAAGGCACACCAACCACACAGAACACACAACCGGGGCTACTTGTTACTAGGCCCCAGGAAACAATGGGAGAACACCTCCCAGAACACAGACCGACATCCAGGTCACTGAGGAGGAGGAGGACAAAGCCCCGCAAGGAACCTCTGAATGGCAGAATCCACAGGGGCGTGGACCAAAAGAGTGCCATTGAAGGGAAGGTCAACCAGCCGTTCTCCAACGTTCTCAGGGAAAACACTATCCCTCAGCCAAGCATGGCGACCAAGGGCCACTGAAGCAGCCATGGTGCGACCAAGCACCTCAGAAACGTCCAGAGCCGAACGAAGAATAAATGCCGCCAGCTCCCGGCCATCCAACACATGGTGCCGCAGATCAGCGCAGGCACCCTCCTGAGAAGCGGAAGACAGAAGGGACTCCGCCGAATCCCACAAGCAAGAAGTGGCTCTGGCCAACACACAAAGCGTGTTAAGCGCCCGCAAGGCAGCACTGGAGGAGGCGAAGATGTTGCGCCCCCAGGAATCTAACCACCGGGCCTCCCGCAACGGGGGAGACAACACCGACGGCAAGGAGGGAAAGGCAGCCTGTAAAAGAGGGCCCCTGGTAGAAGGGTGGAAGGAAAGGCAGACAGGATCATGCGGAGCAGGACGGTGGCAGTGCAGAATCAGCTGGGGCACCGGGTCCCCCGTGGCAGGATGCCCCCAGGCCCCCAAGAGAGAATTATGGAGCGAAGCCTCAAAGGGAAGAAGCAGCTCCCGTCCACCAGAGCCCTGATGGAGAACGTCCAGCAAATGATCTGCGGGAAAATGGGAAGCCGGGTCGCCCATGCACAAAATCCCCACAGCCGTGGAGACAGCCCAGGCGAAGGCAGCACTCGCCTCCGTAGGGCAACGCGGTGGGGAGAGCAATTCCTCCGTGGGCGACGGCTGTAAGCTAAGCCTGCCGTCCCCCAGCCCAACCGGAGGAAGAAAATGCCAAGCCCGGAATGGGGGGATTGCCTGATGAGTGGGGAAGCTGAGGCGCCTCCGGGGAAGACTGCGGGCGCGGGGACGGCGCAGAGCCGTCCTAGGAAGACGCCGAAGAAAACGCCACAACGCGGCGTCCTGTCTCCGGAGAAGAAGAAACAAACAGTTGCCGAACCTCTGGAGAAGAGGGGGCGTCCGAAAATGAGTCAACGACCAGGCGTTGGCACAGCGCCGTGGAGTCCGCCACCGGCGGCAGCTCAAGGTCGCCCGGCGCCGAAGGGGATACCAAGACGACCTCTTCCACGACTTGCGGGAGAACGGGGCGGGGACGGAACCGGGGCGGCAAAAGAACGGCACTGAAAAGGCGTCAACTCGACCTCCGACGAGGCTGCAGCCTGCGTGGAGAGACAAGGGGGGCCCAGGGACACGCCCCGGCCCCTAGCTCGCCCCTGCGGTGCTGCCAGGGCCACCAGCTGCCGGCATCTGAGCAGCGTCAGCTCGGCCTTGGACACGGCAGCCGCCTGCCCAGAGGACTGTGACATCACAGCGACCCCGCGGGAGTTTGCGGCGAGGCAGAGCCGCCGTGGTCCGAAGGAGGGAACCCCGTAGGGCCGCACCCCAATGATACCACATCCCCAGAACCTGGAGCCGAACCGGTCAGCGCCGGAGCCGCCGGCAACGCCGCAGAAGGCCCCGCACATGGCAAGGGATTCGTAGACGTCCCAGGAACATGAGGAGAAGGAAGAGCCAAAGAGGCCTGCAAGGCCTCCGCATAGGCTTCCATTTGTGCTCTGGTCACCCCCCGCACCGGGCCGCACAACCCGCGCCCCCCACAGGCCGGTGACCAGGCCTCTGGGACAAACTGCGACACTTACCAACAGGTGAGCGACGCCCTTGCGGCCGTGGAGAGGGACGATGTTGGAGACGGAAGCGGCAGTTCTTGAACCCCTCCTCGGGGTACGGACGTGTCGACGCCGCCGACAGGGACATGCGGGCCGAGAGGAGTTTCATCCGACGCTCCCGCCGGGACTTCGGCTTCATCTGCTGACAAGCCTCGCAGTCCATGGAGTCGTGGTGCTCCCCCAAACACCATATACAAATGAGGTGAGGGTCCGTCGCCGACATCTTGCATGCACAAGACAAGCACGTCTTGAAGCCCGAAGGCATTCGCACACTGTTCCCAAGAAAACGCGGAAAAGAAGAAAACTGACGTCAGCGCGCCGGGGTAGGGCTTATGTGATCTCGCTGACGTCACGCCCGCGGAAGACGTCGGGCAGAGTCTCGTGGTGCTGCCCCCGGCGCGCAGAGATGCTGGGCAAGAAAGTTTTCCGGGTCAAGTCTCACGCCTGGGGATAATTCTACCTTAAGGAATCTGCGGCTAGTAGTCTCTATCAGATAGGGATGACAACCCTAGAAATCAGTTCGCAGAACGGGGAGGATGGGTGGGGCGGTAAGGAATCTATCACTACTAATGTTTCTTACAGATATATTGTTACCGAAGCGAAGTAACTTGTTCATCTGAAATAAACACATAGTGATAGATTCCTTAGGTTAGAATAGATACCCCAGGAATACCAACCCCGGTGGTGGGTCTGCGAACCAAGATCACACCAGGAAGTCTCACAGAACGGAACGGCCAAGGAATCCGTCTCTCCAGACTTGGCTGTCCAGGCAGTAGTGCTTACTAAAAGTGTGCAGCGAGGCTCACGTAGCTGCCTGACAGATGTCTTGCAGGGGGACACTACATCCCAATGCGGTAGTGGCTGCAGTCGTCCTGGTGGAATGGGTGCGCAGCCCCAACGGAGCTTCCTTTTTAGCCAGAGAATAACAGGCTTTAATATACAAGACAACCCATCAGGAGATAGTCCGCTTGTGTACTGCCGGACCTTTTTGGCGGCAACGTAGCCAACAAAGAGCCGGTCATCAACCCGGAACTGTTGTGTGCGGTTCAAATAAAACGAGATTGCACGTTTTGGGTACAGACGGTGGAGAAGGATGCAGAAAGAAGATGGGCAAAGTGATGGTCTGCCCGATGTGAAATGCAGTGACAACCTTTGGCAGAAAGGATGGACGTGTCCTGAGCACAACCTTGTCCGGATGGACAGATAGAAAAGGAAGCTTACAAGAAAGAGCCTAGCAGAGGTGATGGCTACCCGGAAAGCAGTCTTCAAGGAAAGCAGACGAAGAGGACAGTTGTGAAGATGCTCAAAGGGAGCGTACCTTAATTATGTTAGAAACAGGTTCAAGTCCCACTGTGGCATCACAAAAGGAATAGGAGGGAAAAGGTGAGTAATGCCTTTGAGAAATCTATTTACAACAGGGGACTTGAAAAGAGAGGGCTGATCAGGGTGCATGAGAAAGGCCGAAATAGCAGAAAGGTACCCCTTGATAGTGCCCAGAGCAGAGCCCTGCTGGGCCAAGGACAGAAGAAACAGAAGAACTTCTGAAAGAGGGACAGAAAGGGGATCCACAGCCATTGCTGTGCACCATGCCACAAATTTGATCCACCTGCAGGCGTATACCAACTTAGTAGAGGGCCACCTGGCCCCCAGAATAACATTACAAACTTCAGGAGGCAAGTCAAAAGGAATCAACTACCGCCGCTAAATCTCCACGCAAGAAGGTGGAGACTGGACAGTTTTGGGTGGAAGACCGTCCCCTGCTGCTGCGACAGTAGATCCTCCCGAAGAGGCAGTCAGATTGGGGGATCGATTGTCATACTGAGTAGCTCGAGATACCATACTCTTCGAGCCCAGTCCAGAGCCACAAGAATGACTAGGGCCCGGTCGCGCCTGATCTTCTTCAGCACTCTGGGTAGAAGTGGTATAGGCGGAAAGGCGTACAACAGACCGCAACTCCACTCATGACGAAAAGCGTTGCCTAGCGAGTGCCGCCTTGGAAATTCCAAACATGCAGAACTGCTGACATTGCGCGTTGTCTTCAGTGGCGAATAGATCTAACCAAGGCTCTCCCCACTGTTCAAAGAGACCTTGCGCCACGTCCGAGTGAAGACGCCATTTGTGATCCATCAGGCACCTGCGGCTGAGTTTGTCCGCCCTGGCGTTCAGTGAACCGGCCAGGTGTTGAGCCACCAGGGAAATGCCCTGATGTTCCAGCCATGTCCAGAGGCGCAGGGCCTCCTGACATAGGGTCCACGACCCCACCCGCCCTGTTTGTTGCAGTACCACATGGCGGTGGTGTTGTCTGTGAACATCTGCACTACTCTCCCTTTGACAGAGGGAAGGAATGCCTTCAGTGCAAGTCGGATCGCCCGAAGCCCCAGAAGGTTGATAAGGAGCCGGGACTCTGCCGGAAACCAGAGGCTTCTGATCTCCGCCTCTCCCATGTGGCCGCCCCATCCCAAGAGGGAATCGTCCGTCACCACTGTGTGCTCTGGTTGGGGAAGGGAGAGGGATCTGCTATTGACCCTATGCCAGTTTGTGAGCCACCACTGCAACTGTCTTGCAGTGCCCTCCGAGATCTGGACGGACTCGGACAGGTTCCCCTGGTGCTGCTCCCACTGGAACTTCAGGTCCCACTGCAGAGCCTGCATATGCCATCTGGCATGATCGACCAGCAGGATGCAGGAGGCCTTGAGGCCCAGCAGCCTCAGGGGCAGCTGGACTGAAGCCCAGGATAGAGACCGAAAGATTGGAATCAGAGCCTGAATATCCTGGACTTGTTCGGGAGGATAGACCCGAAAGAGCGTCGTATCCAGAACCGTTACGATGAAGAGGAGCTTCGGAGAGGGAATCAGGTGCGACTTCGGCACATTGATGGAGAACACCAGCAAATGCAGGAGGTTGGCCGTAGTCTGGAGGTCGGAGATGACTGCCTGGGGCGAGCCCACCTTCAACAGCCAGTAGTCAAGCTAGGGAAAGACAGGAAACTCCTGATCTGCGCAGATGAGCTGCGACGACCTCCATCACTTTCGTGAACACTCAAGGGGCGCTGTTAAGGCCAAGGGGGAGCATGGTAAACTGAAAGTGCTCCTGGCCAACCGTAAACCGCAGGTAACGCCGGTGGGCCGGCAGGACGGGAATATCGAAATGTGTGTCCTGCAGATCCAACACTACCATCTAGTCTTCAGGTTCGAGGGCAGACAAGACCCGAGCCAGAGTTAACATCTTGAACTTCTCTTTCTGGAGGAAGCGATTGACGTTCCGGAGGTCTAAGGTAGGACGCAGGCCCTTGTCCTTCTTTGGCACCAGAAAGTAAGTGGGAATAACAATCATGACCTAGGGAGGAGCCTAGCGCTTGACCAAGATGGCCGCGTGAGCTTAGAGCTCCCGAGACCCTCGCGCCCTCCGCCGCCTATCCTGTCTCTAATCCTGATGGTATGCATGGCACCGTGTTGCTGAGTTGTCAGGGAGGCGATTGATGCTACCCGCGGTCGGATCGCCCATCGGGAACCGGACTTACGACTGGCGGAAGATTGCGGCCTAACTCCCGGGGATGCCAGGGGCTAGAGTTGGCAGGATGCCCGACTCCTAGTTGATCAACAACGGCCTGGCGAGGTGTGAACTGTCGGACGGAGGTCCTCGCACTTTCACTTTCGATTTCGTTCCCTTTGTCTGCCCGGACACTGTAGAGCTCTGGGTGGCTTTATTACCCCAAGGACGCTCGGCGGGCTGCTCACTCCTTATCCCGCTCTCTGAGAGGGAACAGTCTTAACTGCACTGGACTGCCTGGAGTCCATTATGTCGGGCAAAGCAGAAGGGGATCGGCTGAAGACTAAGTCCACCAGGCGGGGAACGTATTCCCAAGTCAACAGTATGGATCGCTACGCCCTCCTGAAAGCATCGCCGAGTGGATCGAGCCAGGCGCCGGATGCCCAGAAGGAGGACTCGCCTGGGACACCGGAGCCCTCCCTACAGGATGTCATGGGCGCGCTCGACGGGATGCAGACCTCGATGGGGAGACAGTTCGAGGCCCTGGCGCATAAGGTGGATGCCATCCTGGTAGATGTCAATCTGATCCGCTCGGACCTGGGCAAGACGAACGAGCGCGTTAAGAACCTGGACCACAAGACCACGGGCCTCACTGATGATGTTGCGGATCTGCAGACCGAGGTTCGGAAGCTGAGGGCCGAGAGTGACCTCGCCGCCCGCCGGCTGGAGGACTTCGAGAGCCGGGCCAGGCGCAACAATGTGCGCGTCATCGGGGTCCCGGAGTCCTCGGATGAGGCTTCGGCGGACCTGCTTGTGGAGGATTTGGTCCTCAATCATCTGAAGCCTAAGGGCCTTGGAAAGTTTTTTGCGGTGGAAAGGGCCCATAGGGTGCCGGGTGGGCGGCCTAAGGCGGGTGCCCCGCCGCACCCGATTGTCGCCCGGCTCTTTCATTTTCGAGATCGGGACGCTATCCTGCAAGCTTCGAGGGTGACGGGCCCAGTCCCCTTCCAGAATGCGTCGGTGAATTTTTATCCGGACTTCACCCAGCAGGTGCAGAGACAGAGACAGAGCTTTCTGGGGGTGAAGCGGAGACTTCGGGAACTGGATCTGAAGTATGCCATGCTTTTCCCTGCCAGACTACGGGTGGTGCATGAAGATCGGACATTCTTTTTTGACTCTCCTGTTATGGCCGACGAATGGCTGGACGCTTTGCCCCGGCGACGGACGGGGGATGACACAGCCGAGCATGGAGACAGTGGCCGGGATGGACAGGGCTGAGATCTCAGAGCCGGCCTGACTTGAAGATTCGAACAGAGTGCAGTAACTGTGGAGGGTTGCGGGAGGACGAGGGGTGCTCTTTTCCTCCCTTAGGGTACTTTTTGTAGATTTTTTGTTTTTGTAGGGCGACAGGCACACTGCAAGTTGGGGGGGCTTTGTAAGCTGCAGCAGGGGTGCAGGGTGGGGGGAGTTTGGGGGATTTTGAGTTTGTTGTTGGGGGGTTTATTTCTGCAAGGCATGATGATTATCCTCAGGGCTGTTCCATGGTGGCTCCTCGGGTGTGGGGTGGGCCTCTTTCCGTTTGAGGATGGGGGGTAGGGGCTTAAGTGTTATAAGCTGGAATGTTAATGGTTTGGGGGATCGCATCAAGAGGGGGATTGTTTTGCAATTTTTGAAACGCTCAATGCCAGATGTTGTCCTGCTGCAGGAGACGCATCTCATAGGTAATATGTGCTATGCCTTGAATAGGAAGGGGTATAAATTCATTGCACACTCGGGATGCTCTTCTGGGTCCAGGGGTGCGGGCATCCTTGTTAGAGCATCGTTGTCTTTTGAGGTGGACTCCACCATTGTTGACGATAGGGGGAGGTTTGTGGCGGTGGCGGGGCGGTGGGAAGGAAGGACTTTGGTTTTGGTTTCGGTTTATGTCCCGCCGGCCCTGCAGGCCTCCACACTTGCTGAACTGGGCAGGGCTTTGCTGACTCTCCCGGGGGGACTGCTGGTAGTGGGAGGGGATTTCAACGCTGTGGGCTCCGGACTGTTGGATAGATACCCGCCCAGGGACACAGGGGGGGGCTCAGAAATGGCTTCCAGACTTCCTGGATACGTTTGGTCTGATAGACTGCTGGAGGCTCCGGCACCCCACACAGAGTCAATACACGTTTCACTCCGGGGCGCATGGTAGCCTCTCCAGGATTGATTACCTGCTCACTCTGGCCGCACATGCCTCGTTGATATCCGAGGCGAGGCACATGGCACGCGGTATCTCTGACCACTCGCCAGTGTGGATCCGGCTGGATCTAGGTCGGGAGGGAGGAGGGAGGGTGGCCCCCATCAACCCATGGTGTTTCCGAGACCCCAAGATGCGCAGCGCCCTGGTAAAGAAAGTGGATAATTACTTTAAGGACAATCTGGGAACCGTGGACTCGGCGGTGTCGCTGTGGGAAGCCTTTAAGACCGTGCTTCGGGGGGGAGCCCTCTCCCTGGTGGTGGCTGCCAAGAATCGGAGGGATGGCGAGGTGCGGCAAGTGGAGGAGGAGATCGCGGCCCTTGAGGGGGCTATGGAGGAGGAGGTTACAGAGTCCTCATTGCATGAGCTTTGCTTGAAGCAGGCGGAGTATAGGGACCTGGTTACGAACGCCGCTAAGACCCTCAGTAGGGGACAACAGGGCCGCCTGTATGACGTTGGTGATAAGGCAGGGAAACTCCTGGCGTGGTTGGACAGGAAAGAACGGGTCAATAGAGTGGTGCCAGAGTTGACGGGAGAGTGGGGAGAGGCGATTGTGGAACCTGAGGGGATTGTGAAGTGTTTCGCGGAGTATTTTCGTAGGGTTTATTCCTCTGTGTCGGACAGGCCGCCCGAGGACTCGTCTGAGCTCCTCCGTGATATCGAGTTGCCCTGCCTCTCTGACATAGATAGGGATGATTTGGATGGTGACATAACGGTTGACGAGGTGGCAGGGGCGATTCGCGCGTTAAACTCGGGTAAGGCCTCTGGACCGAATGGACTGCCGATCGACCTGTATAAACTGTTCCCGGATAGGGTCGCCCCTCACCTGCGCGCCATGTTTTTGGAGGCGCGGGGGGATGGGATCCTTCCGTTGGATCAGCGGCTGGCGTCGATCGTGGTAATACATAAAGAGGGTAAACCCCGAGATAGGTGCGCCTCCTATCGGCCCATTTCACTCCTCAACGCTGAGCCGAAAATTCTGGCCAAACTCCTGGCTACCCGTTTGAGTAGGGTGCTTGGCGATTTGGTCCACCCGGATCAATCTGGCTTCATCCCGCACCGAAACACAGCATTAAACCTTAGGCGTCTTCATGGCGTCATCGCCAGGGTGGGCACGCTGCGTGAACCGGCTATTGTGGCATCTCTTGATGCCACGATGGCCTTTGACACGGTGGAGTGGGCATACTTATGGGCCGTGCTGGCCAAGTTTGGTTTCGGTCGCGGTTTTGTGAGTTGGGTTCGGTTGCTGTACGAGGGGCCACTAGCGAATGTTGTGGTGAATGGTCGGGCATCTACTCCGTTTCAGCTTGGTAGGGGTACTCGGCAGGGTTGCCCCCTGTCGCCTCTGTTGTTCGCCCTCGCCCTTGAACCGTTGGCTGCGTGGATACGTTGGCACCCGGATATACGGGGCCTTCGGTGGTCGCCTGATCACGAGGACCGTATTTCGCTTTATGCCGATGATATCCTACTGTATCTTGCCTCACCTAAGAAGTCACTTATAGTGGTCTGTGACGTACTCGCATCGTTCGGTAGGAACTCGGGGCTTGTGATTAATTGGGACAAATCGTACTTGTACGTTCTTAGTGGCGAGGTCCCACCGATCCCTAGAACATGTTCGATACAGGTTGCCCAGCAGGGTTTCGTGTATTTGGGGATTTTTATATCCATGGATCCTGCTGTGCGCTATGAGAGGAATCTGCTCCCCCCCCTGGCGCGCTTGAGGCGAGATGTTGAAGGTTGGCGGAGGCTGCCGCTCTCCCTTGTTGGGCGTGCGGCCCTGTTCAAAATGATGTCTCTTCCCCGCTTCCTCTATGCCCTCCAGAACACCTTGGACTGGGTACCGGCCAAATACTTTCGGGAGGTCGAAGGCCTCCAACGGACGTTGCTGTGGGATGGGCGGCCGCGAATAGCTATTTCAAAGTTGACGCTCCCATGGTACGATGGGGGCATTGCGCTCCCAGACATCCGACGGTACTATTGGGCCACGCAGCTGAGCGCGATCAACCATGGGTTTTATGGCCCTGCCCTCAGCCCTGGGTATGCCCTGGATAGGTGGCTGCTTCGTGGCGGCAACTACTACAGGGCGCTGTATTCGCGGTCCTTAGACTCGTCCCTCACGGGGCCCACAGGTGTGGCGGTGCGTGTATGGAAGATGGCGACTGATTCGTTGGGATGGAAGGATAGGCTCACCCTCGCTACCCCATTGTTTGAATCGGAGAAATTGGGAAGACTCTGGCATACGAAGGGCTTTGATAAGTGGGACCTGATAGGTATATCCAAGGTGGGAGATGTGCTGCATAAGGGGAGGGTGAAGTCCTTCGAGGAGTTGCAGACTGAGTATGAGCTAGGGCCCTCAGAGTATTTCAGGTATATCCAGCTGCGTCACGCCCTCCGATCAGTCCTTGTGGAGGGTGAGAAGGTGCCGGAGTCCTCTCCCCTTGAGGACCGAGTCCTTGATGGTCATATGCCCGAGAGCACGATCTCGCTCATATATAAGAAGTTGATTAACGTCCGGGCAGATATGCTTTTGGGGCTGAGAGAACAGTGGACTAGGGATGGCCTTGAGTTGGATAATGAGGACTGGCAGTCAGCGGTTTCTTCTCCTAAGGAGGTTGCGATCCCGTCGCGTCTGAGGCTGGTGCAGCTTAAAATACTGCACCGGGTGTATGTGACGGGGCCAAGGCTGGTCCACATGGGATTCTCGGAGGACGGCCTGTGCAGAAGGGGATGTGGTATGGTGGGTACTTTCCTGCACATCATTTGGGAATGTGGTGTCATTGTGGAGTTCTGGAGGAGAGTCCATGCAGTTATGGGGGAGGTGACGGGCACTGCGGTACAGCCGGAGGCGCGGTGTTGCCTCCTGAACGTCTGGGGGCCCACTGACCTCGATGAGGCGCAGACCCAATGGGTGACTCTGGGTAACATGGTAGCTAAAAGGGATATTGCGCGATTGTGGGGCTCCTCGGGACCCCCTACACTGACCGCGTGGAAGGAGAACATGGACTGGAGCATGTTTAGGGAGAAGACGGTCTACTGCTCTAGAGGTCGCCCCCGGAAGTGGCACGCCATCTGGGGGCGGTGGAACCAATACAGGGGGGGAATATGTCTTGCCCCGGATCTGGAACCTCCCGAGGAACAGCTTTCCCCCTGACCTACTTTCCAGCACAGTTTGGTTTTAAGAACCGTTTTGGGCCTCTGCTGTCCCCCTTCTTCCTCCGTACACAGTCTTGTAACCAGTAGATGAGTGGGGTCCGGCCTCCCCTGGGGGCTTTCGCCATGGGCTTTCAATGTTCTGCCTTGCTGGGGTTTGTTGTGAGTTTTTTCTGTGTTTATTTAAAATTGGACCTTTGCATTACTCTTTGAACTGTACTGGGGACACATCACTGTATCTAACTCTCAATGCTGCCGAACCTTCGGGCTGTCGGCTGAATAGCTGTGTCCTGAATTTTGAAATAAAGGTTTTCAAAAAAAAAAAATAAAAAAAAAAAAAAAAAACCAATCATGACCTACTTCTGGCGAAGGAACGCGCTTGATGGCCCGCTTGGCCAAGAGGGCCAAAAATTCCTGTTGGAGAAGTGCCAAGTGATCCCCCGACATACGGTGGTACTGGGGTGGCATGGCTGGAGTCTCGAAATGGGAGGGAGGGAGTAGCCCCATCGGACTATTTGTAAAACCCACCTGTCCGTAGTGATAGTGCGCCAGTGGGGGAGTTGATGGCGAATCCTGCTGCCCACTGGCATTTGATGGGTCTGAAAAACCGGACTAGGAAGGTTTGGAGGCAGTGGTGGCCCCCTGAACCGCCTCTGCGGTTCCCACATCCGCGGCCGTGCTGAGACTGCTACTGCTGCGGCCTGTGGGACTGAAGCGAACGTGGTGGGGCACCCCTTCCATTGCCACGAAAGGAGCGAAAAGCCGAAGGCGGAGGAGGGCGAGTGGCCGACAGACCCAAGTACTTAGCCGTAGCCCGTGAGTCCTTAAAACGCTCCAACGTGCTATCTTCCTTGTTGCCAAAAAGGCGAATGCCATCAAAGGGCATGCCCATCAGGGTGTTCTGGACATCCCCCGAAAAGCCAGTAATCCTCATCCAGGCGTGGCGCTGTAGCGCCATCGTCGTGGAAATCGCCCTGCCCAGTGAGTCGGCGGTGTCAAAGCCACATCGTATCGTGTACTTGGCTGCATCTCTCCCCTCAGCAATAGCTTGCGAGAGCACTGTCCACACCTCCTCCTGACACTGAGGCAGCACTTGCGCCACCGTATCCCACACAGAGTGGGAGTAACGGCCCAAGAGGCATGCGGTGTTCACAGAATGCAGCCCTGAACTGGCGGAAGAAAAAATCTTCTTCCCAAATTGTTCCAGTCTCTTGGATTCCCTATCCGGGGGATGCGGTAGGGAATGCGCTCTGGGACGTTGAGGCTTGGACAACCAAGCTCTCAGGGGTGGGTGTTGGAAGAGGAAATGGGGGTTGCCCGGGGCCGGGCAATGGCGTCGGACCACGTTCATGTCCACAGGAGCCCCTGTGTTGGGCCTGAACCAGGTGCCAAAAGGACGTCAGAAAGCGCATCATTAAAAGGCAGCAGTGGCTCCGCAGAGGTAGCGGCCGACTGAAGCACTTCTGTCAGGAGGTTAGTCCTGACGGCCACGGTAGGGAGTTGGAGGTTGAGCGCCTCCACCGCCCTATACAACACCACTGCATAACTTGCACCCTCCTGCGTAGCCATGGTAGGGGGAGTGAGCATGCCAATGTCAGGGGAGGTGTCGAGAGCACTGGCATCCCCCAGTTCCTCTACCCAGTCCAACTCATACTCACATTGAGCTGTGAGAGGGTCCTCAGATCGCTCCCAGTCCTCCCCTTCCTCCTCAGGCTGATGTACAGGCCGAAACTAAGGAGGCCGGACATAGGGGTAGAAAGGCCCCATTGGCGTCGGAATCGGTGTCGAGCGACGCCATTCCGGCTCCGTGTCCATGTCGGGGCTGAAACCGGGGCCAGCGTCGTCCGGTGCCATGGGCGATGTGGGAGGTGGTGTAACGAGGTCAACCGTCGTCGCCTGGGATCCAGGTCTGGATCCTTGATAGCCCTGCAGCGCCGGGCCGAAGCAGACAGTAATGCCGGAGCCGCCGACAAAGGAAGGGCGAGGACCCCCAGTCGGGCCCGAAGGCGCACCAATGGGGCCGACGGCCCAAAGAGGCGGGTCATGGTTGACAGAAAGTCCTGCAGCTGGGCCGGAGTCGCCGACGGACCCGGGAAGGGCGGGCAGGCCAACGGCGACACCATAGGCTCCACCGGAGCTGCGGGGGGAGGCACCACCCACACCCTCAGCCGCATTGCGCGACAGGCGAGGGTAAGCCATCGAGCAATGACGCTTCTTCGACTTCTTGTGCTTCGTCTTACCTGACCTTGAGTGCAAAGACTTCGATCCAGAAGAACGATGGTGATGGCTCCGCGATCGGTCCCTCGACCTCCCACGGTACCGGGACCTTGAGAGTCGCGGAGCCGACTGCCGGACCTCCAGCAACTTTCGGGACCGCTTCCGCAAAGACTTCGGCGTCATGGCCCGGCAGTCGGGGCACGACTTGGGGTCGTGGTCGCGGCCCAGGCAGTAGGGACACACGCTGTGCGGGTCCGCCTCCGACAACATCCGATGACATTCCCTGCAGGATTTGAATCCGGACAGCCCTACGACACCAGGAGTCGATGGACTCGAAAAAAATCGAGACAAAAAGCTTCAAAAACACTGTCAAAAAATGACTTTGGGTACTATTCTCTCTGGACCTGTGCTTGCTGGCGCGCAAAAAGAAAGAATCGACGCCAGCGTGCAAAGGGCGGCGTCTAAGTAGCTGCCGCGACGTTTTCTCAGCGACCTGGATGCAAATGACGGACTCGGAGCCACACGACGCCACCTTCCGACGCGCAGCGGTAATGCTGACGAAAACTTTCTGGATCCAGTCTGATGCCTGGGGGTAATTCTAAGGTAAGGAATCTATCACTATGTGTTTCTTTCAGATGGACATATTTATGGATATCGGCGTTCCTGGCATAGACTTAATCGAGAAGCTGAAGGTAAACAAAAACAGCATTAACCTGAGCAACAAATGAGCAATCTCTGTTCTTAAGTAGCTGCAATTACTTTTAAATAGCAATGTAGATGCTTGACGAGGCGCCCAAGAACATGAACAGACGGGAAACATTACAACTTGGAGGAATGTCTTGCTGGAAGATTGTCGAACTGCAGTGTGTGGAGCATTTGGTATCTTGAATCAGTGACTAGGGTGGTGTGTTTATCCCGCATTAGGGGGCTGCTTCTAGGTATGAAATGGGAGTAGGAGGGGTGAGAGGTAAAGTGCATGCACTTTATAGCAACTTATTGTTGCACTTGACTGAGAATCCGCCCAGGAGCGATAAAGGAGCAGCTCTGGACAGAGGCAGTCATAGCTCAATATAATCCTCTTGAGAAACCGAGGGGCAGGTATCGTCTGACAAGCTTTACCTACAAAATATGCATACAGACTACATATGAACATGATCAAAAAAATGCCCCCCCCCCCCCAACTAAAATATATCATCACACTAAGGCTCTAACAGCCTCATTCCCCTTTTGCTATTAAACTACAAATACAAATGAAGTCTATTAAATTTATCTTTCTGGGTTACTGACACATAGTTCTTCAAGTCAACAAATCTTTGGGTCACTCTAATTTTCCTGGCCAACGTGGCTGACGGACTAACTCACATTTTCTTATTTCTACTACCACCCGCTCCCTTTTTCCTTTGTTAAAATTCCCGGATATTCAAAAATAACCCTGCATGCATTTGGACTGCCACCTGTCAAGGCCCTTGAACCCCTTTCCCGTAAAAACAACCAATAGCCTCCAGTGGCTACATCAATACTGAAGGAATGTGTGTCAAAGTTACCTGGAGCCGCAGCAACCACTCGCTAAGCACTTTCTTAATATAACGAGTACTTGCCTGTCGAACATTTGAGTCATTCTCATGCTGAAACGCTGGCCCACTCGGTGCACAGTTCAACCTCGCATAAATCTAGAACATTCTGACTGGTTAGATCTTCTTTTCCATGACCTCTTCAATCTCATCCACCACACTGTTGTCTCTGGTAGATTAAAATATCCATAACCAAACATACATTCTGCCATTCTCCAGACATATGTTCTCCCTGGCACCCAGCACAGCCCGAAACAACCTCAACTCCAAGATAGATGCATTTTATTTATTTATTTAATTTATTTGTGTTTTATAGAGCGCGGACTGCATGTCTATCTAATAATTCCCTTAAGCACGCTCACCATATTCATCTTTCTCCCATCCTGTCATTTGGCCCTATCTTCAGAACACCTCTCCAAATTTGTCCTAACAAATGCCTCTCCATTACGAACACCCAGAAACACTTCAGGTAGAAAGCAATCCCCTACAAGTTTAACTGTTATCCTAACAGCACCACCTTTCTTTCAATTAAATAAATGGACAAATAAACCACATGCTTTAAAATAAATGAAATCCGATTCATAAAACACACTTGTACCCTTATGTCTACTGACACTATCAGCCAAGTGATCTAGAGAATAAAACTGAGGAACCAACCCGGAATAAAACTTATGCTAAAACAGAAAAGTTTTTTCCTGAACGGAAGATGTTTTCTATGTTTAAATTGTAAGAGGAAGAGAATGGAATGCCACAGCTTGGCTGCTATGAAAGATAGGGATTTGCGTCCTTGTCTGCTAAGCCCGATTATAAGAATTCCTGCATTATACAGGAGGGCAGAGCTAATGCTGCTGAAAAAGATCTACCAGGCAAACGTATCGATAATATATCTGAACCCTATCTTATTAAGAGATTTGTTTAATGAGCCCCAAAGCTTTAAACACCAGTCTCTTTTATGTTGTTTGTCAATGCAAGATTTTCAAAGAGCATGACATTGAATCACATCACTTTTCCTGTGCAGCATACTCTCGCCATTCCTGTTCCTCTTCCTTGCCCCTCTCTTCAAGAATTCTTCCTAGGCCGCTAGAATGATGCCATTGTCCACAGAGTCAATACATTTTCTGTCAACCGGAGAGCCTTCGCAATTGAAGTATCCACATGCTGACTGGGATTGGGTTGCCTGTAATCAGCCTCTGGTACCTACACACAGAATCTCATCCACTGCAAATTTATTTAGACAGTACAAAAGCAACTTCATTACCAAGGCCTGTGTTAGGAAGACCTGTGTTTGGACTGTAAAGTTCTCTGCATATTATATGGCCCTGCAAGGGCACATTAAGTGTACCCTCTTTGTCAAGATGGGAGTACTGTCAATGTCTTGAGTTGTTGACTTGAAGTAGTGGTGGTAGTGTACTTGTTTTTCCAAAGTAATAGTCCTGATCAGACCTTCTGTTTATGTCAGAAAGAAATGTGGCCTACTGGCCCTACTCTAGAGAAAGTTGTACTTAAATATGGCCCCAGACGCTTGTGAAGTCATTGTGTGTGCACTGTGTAGGGTTGTCACATAAGCAACATCTAGACTCTGTGAGCAATACATGTATATTTGCTGGATTAGGATGGCACAAGAAAGAGGATGGATTCAGCTTCCTCAGACAGTGAAAGAGTATTGTTTGCATTGCTGTGATTAGAGGATGGAGACCCAGACACTGAAGTGAGGGAGCATGGAGACATGGCTACCCTTACACATTCTAGTAGGACCTTTCAGCAAAAGATTGATAATTCATTTTCCTGAGCACTACCACTTGGTGAATGATAGGGAAGAGGAGTAAATCAGCAGATTCTGTTGTGAAAGGTAAGGGCCGTCCTGATTGCTACTTCAAGAGGGTTGTAGACAGCACAGCGGAAAGCCTTCGCACTTCATTGTGCTCTAAAATCATCACTACATGAAGTGCAAGCGATGACACTGAACAAAGGCTGTCTCTAGACACCAGGAGGAAAATGGAGTTTGAAAATGGCACAAAACAATACACAGGTTCCAAAACTAAAGACTGTGCATCCACATCCTTTGTACGGACAACGCCTATGAAAGAGGGACCCAAACTACCCTACTGTGTTCCAGTTTCAATATCTTCTCGACCAAGGAAGGGTATGCTCTGCAGAGTAGCTGCTGTGAGATCAGCACTGTGTCTGCATGAAAACCAGTCTCTCTGGGGTCAGGGAACATCACCTGAAGGCTGTGTAACTTGTTTGAGAAACTGTGGATCTGCCTAGCACCCTGAAGCCTGCCTACATGGGAAGGAGAGTACAATGCCCTGCAGGAGGAGAGTGTAGTAACGATGCAAGTCTCCAGGTAGGTTGTAATTATATTTATTCATAAATGTCCTGAGCCATCGAGCAGAGCATCTACAAGGATCACGGTAGGCACCAACTGACACTCCTAGAACTCCCAGCACAGAACCCTCACGCAGTGAGGTTTTATGCTGCCAGGAGCCTTCTAAACAAGCACAGATTACTACATGGGCCAGTCCTTAAAATGAATAGTGAAAGAAAACTATAAGAAGCAAAAGAGAAGAAACAACAGCCGGGAGAACCTGTAAAGGAAATAAAAAGGTTAAACGAAAACAACACCAACAGGAATGAAGTGCAGTACATGCAAAGGAAATCCTAGTAGGACTAGGAAAAATTACATTCTATAACGAGAAGGAACATTCCTAACTCGAGCACTACGCCTCAAGGTATGTTGGCCCACACAAGCTAAGCTCACCTCATTACATTTACTACTAACATCTTTGTTAAAAGAACAATTTCTCACCAGGAAACACTTGTTCTAACATTGCCCATTGATGAGTTTCACAGAATTCCCTTTCACATCAACCACTTTGACCAAACTTAGAAAATCCTTTTCTCACATGTACAGGTTTTTTTCATACAGACAATCTCCCAAACTGATCTCAACATCTTTAACACACTTCTTGGAGTCAAAGTAACTTTTCTGTTTACTTTAGGCCAAACCCATTTGATTCTTGACAGTGTCATCCGTCCACTGAGTACCTTTGACCCACTTGCTCATCCAACTAGGACAAAAAGCAGTGGCGGCTCTCCGACCACGCAACAACTCAAAAGGTGACACACCAGTGGACGAATGTGGTTTAGTACGGTAAAACCAAAGCATGCTCCTCACAGAATTGTTAACAACAAATTTATTGGCAAGAGCCCACTGTATGCACTCCCCCAACACCCTGTTCATTCGTTCAACTAAACCATTAGTCTGAGGGTGATACAAAGAACTTTTGAGGTGCTGGATACCACTGGGATGAAGAACATCTTCAACCTCTCTAGCCACAAACTGGGCACCATTGTCTGTCACCAGAGACTCAGGAAATCCCTCCTTCATAAAAACATCATTAAGAAACTCAACAGTTGAGGAGGAGCCTAGCGCGCAACCAAGATGGCCGCGTAGGTGCGAGGCTCCCGAGGACCTCCGCGACCTCCTACGTTTATCCTGTCTTCATCCTGCATCGGTTGAGGGGACTGTGTCGGTGAGCCTGAGCCGAGGTGGTACCCGTTTCCCGTTTTCGAATCGGACCTCGGGTGCCGGAGTGAGCACCGATTGAAGTTTGCGGCCTGCTTCGCTCCTAACCCCGGACTCGCGTTTGGGGGCGACCCGGTGGCAAAGTGAACAACAACGGCGGGCTGGGCCTGGCGAGTCGCGTACCCAGCACTTTCACTTTCGCGCCCCCTTGCCGTCTTTGCAGGTGGGATTGCGGCGCTCTTTGTGTTGGGGTGGCCTCGCTGGGTGACCCAGCCTGCCTGCCTGCTGTGGCCAGCTCCGCCGTCCTGGGGTGACCCCCTGGAGCCCGTGGCCTTGATTGCTGGCCTTTTACTGCATGGCTGGTGAGGGTGTGAGACACGCGACGATGGCCACGAAACAAGATGGCGATCGGTTAAAGGCCAAGTCGACCCGGCGTGGCGCCGCACATCAGGCCAACATCATGGACCGCTACACCCTCCCGAAGGGATCTCCCGGTGGACCGCACAAGTCCTCTGAGTGCCCCCCGGATGCCCCGGATCTGCACACAGAGCTGACTCTGCAAGACGTCATGGGCGCCATTGCTGAGATGAAGGCCTCGGTGGGCCAGCGGTTTGACACCTTAGCCCATAAAATCGACGCGGTCCTAGTGGATGTCAACCCGGTGAGGGCTGATCTCTCCAAGACCAACGACCGGGTCGATTCTTTGGCTCACACCGCGTCGGGCCTCACGACTGAGGTGGCGGCCCTCCAAACGGAGGTGCACCGACTTCGTCAGGCGAGTGCGCTCATGGATCGGCGCCTGGAGGACTCCGAGAGTCGGGCCCGGAGGAATAACATCCGCATCATCAGAGTACCCGAGGGACGGGAGGAGGCGGCGGCGGATCTCTTTGTGGAGGACCTGATCACTACCCATCTCCAGCCTCGGGAGCTGAGTAAATTCTTTGCCATGGAGAGGGCTCATAGAGTTCCCGGGGGAAAAAGCCGAAGGTCGGAGCCCCTCCGCGGCCTCTCATTGCCCGTATTTTTAACTTTCGGGACAGAGACGCGATTCTGTAAGCCTCCAGACTGCAAGGGCCGCTTAAGCTGGAGAACATGGAGGTGAACTTTTATCCTGACTTTACCCAAGCGGTCCAGAAGCAGAGACTAAGTTTCCTGGGCGTCAAGCGGCGGCTTCGGGACATGAACTTAAAATACGCCATGCTCTTCCCGGCCAGGCTGCGACTAGAGGTGGATGGTCGCACACACTTTTTTGATCGTCCTTAAGTGGCCGGGGACTGGCTGGACACTCTGTCTGGGGGTCGTGATCGGGATGGCGGGGGGGGGGGCGGCGGGAGGAGAAGGCCCACTGGGCCGGGACTGAGGTGTTGATACTGGGCCTCACTCTGGACGGATATGATGCCACTCTCGGCCAAGCTTAGGGTTTTTCGTTTTTCTGTATTCGTTGTTCCCTCCTCTGGAGGTGGTGCGGGGTCTAGAAGGGGTACTCTTTCCTCCTCTAGGGGGTCTAGCTAGTTTCATTATATAGGGGCGACAGGCACACTGCAAGTTGGGGGGGCTGTCTGGGCTCATGCAGGGGTGCAGGGAGGGGGGAGTTTTGTTGGGGCGGTTGGGTTGGGGTGGGGTGTTGTTCGTTTACACCACAAGGCAAATGTATCGGTGTGCTATTTCTAAAGTGCTCTCTGGGGGACGAGTGATTGCTTTCGTTTATGATGGGGGGTAGGGGACTGAGTCTTTTGTCCTGGAATGTTAATGGACTGGGAGACAGGATAAAACGAGGTGTGGTCCTGCAGTTCCTGAAACGAATTTCGCCCGATATAGTTTTTCTGCAGGAGACACACCTCATTGGTAACTCCTTTTGTGCTATGAATCGACGGGGCTACCGCCTTGTGGCCCATTCGGGCTTCACGTCTGGTTCAAGGGGTGTGGGCATCATGGTCAAGAACTCGCTCCCGTTGGAAATTGATGAGGTGCTCCATGATGACAGGGGACGTTACACGGTTCTGGTGGGTAGAATGGAGGGCAGAGTGGTCGTTTTTGTGTCTGTCTATGTCCCGCCAGGGTTGCAGACGACCACCTTTGCGGATTTGGGACGCCTCCTCCTTGGCCTTCCGGAGGGGATTCTAGTGGTTGGGGGGGATTTTAACGCTGTGGTTTCCGGAATGGAGGATCGTCACCCCCCTAGGGATCTCCCCCGTGCCCAAGCGTGGTTGTCTGGCCTCTTGGATACCTTGGGACTGGTGGATTGTTGGCGTTTAAAACATCCCACGCAGCTACAGTACACCTTTCATTCTGGGGCCCATGGTAGTCTCTCACGGCTAGATTATGTCCTGGTGCCGGCGGCGCTTGCGGGGAGGATAGGGGAGGTGCGCCATTTGGCGCGGGGTATTTCAGACCACTCCCCACTCTTGTTGCACTTTGATATTCTCCCGAGGGGAGAGGGTAGGGTGGTCCCGATTAATCCTTGGTACCTGCGTGACCCCACCATTCGCGCAGAGTTGGTTAAATCCCTTAAGCGATTCTTTGACGATAATGTGGGGTCTGTGTCATCGGCGGTCTCTCTGTGGGAGGCGTTCAAGACGGTACTCCGGGGGGAGGCCCTGTCCCTTATTTCCCATTCCCGGAGGCGCGAGCGGGAGGAGGTGACCCGTATTGAAACTGAGATAACCGAGTTGGAGGATGATCTAGAATGTGGGGTGACGGATGACAAATTACATGTTCTCCGACTCAAGCAAGCGGCCTATAAGGCCCTCGTCACGGAGGCGGCCAGGGGCCTCAGTAGAGAGCAACAGGGGAGACTGTATGATGTGGGTGATAAGGCCGGTAAATTGATTGCGTGGCTGGACAAAAAGGAGAGAGCGAGTCGAGTTGTCCCAACGATTGAGAAACAGGATGGTGTGGGTGTTACTGAGCCGGAAGAAATTGTTGACTGCTTTGCAGAATATTTCCGTGGGGTGTATTCCCCGGTGTCCTCCCGCTCGGAAGAGGATTCCCATGCCCTGCTCAGAGATATCGCGCTGCCTTCCCTTTCGGAGGAGGACAGAGTGTCGTTGGACGCCGCCCCAACTTCTGAGGAAATTGCCCTCGCCATACGTTCGGTCGCTTCCGGCAAGGCCATGGGTCCTAATGGTCTTCCCATCGAGTTGTACAAGCTGCGACCGGATACGCTGGCGCCACATCTCCGTGCTATGTTCCTCGCGGCCCACTCGGCGGGTTCCCTCCCGCTAGACCAGCGTCTGGCTACTATTGTGGTTATTCATAAGGAGGGGAGGCCGCGGGACCGGGTCACATCTTATCGGCCTATCTCGCTGTTGAATGCGGAGCCCAAAATTCTCGCCAAGGTGTTGGCTACTCGGCTGGTTGGCGTGGTGTGCGACTTGATTCACCAGGATCAGTCCGGCTTTATCCCTCATCGCAACACTGCGCTTAACCTGCGGCGCTTGCATGGGGTGCTCGCACGTGTCCCGTTTATACGGGAACCGGCCATTTTGGCATCCCTGGACGCCACTATGGCGTTTGACACACTTGAGTGGCCATATATTTGGGCGACACTGGCGAAGTTTGGGTTTGGCCCGGGATTCATCGGCTGGGTGAAATTGTTGTACTCGGGACCGCTAGCACAGGTGGTTGTGAACGGTAGAGTGTCGGCTCCGTTTGAGCTGGGCAGGGGCACGCGACAGGGCTGCCCATTATCACCGCTCCTCTTCGCGCTTGCCCTGGAGCCCCTGGCGGAGTGGCTGCGTTGGGAACCTTCTATTTGTGGTCTCCGCTGGTCTCCCGAGTATGAGGACCGCGTATCTCTTTACGCTGATGATATTCTTCTGTACCTGGCTTCCCCACGTAAATCACTGATAGTACTGGTTGATGTATTGCACTCATTTGGCCTCAACTCTGGCCTGGTCATCAACTGGGCTAAATCGTGTGTATATGTCCTTTCTGGGGAGGATCCTATCCTTCCGCGGGGTTGTCCTATTCAGATCGCCCCGCGGGGATTTAGGTACCTGGGTGTCTTCATTACCCTGGACGCGGAGGCCCGATATAGCCAGAACTTGCTTCCCCCCCTCCAGCGCCTGAAGGAGGACGTCGCGCGTTGGAAGCGCTTGCCGCTCTCGCCGCTCGGCCGAGCGGCATTGTTTAAGATGATGTCGCTGCCACGTTTCCTGTATGCTTTGCAGAATACAATGGACGTTGTCCCGGCGCGCTACTTTCGCGAGGTGGAGAGTTTGCAGCGCCGACTGTTTTGGGAGGGTCGGCCGCGTATCGCCCTGGCGAAGCTGACGCTCCCGTGGTATGACGGGGGGGTTGCCCTCCCAGATATCAAGCAATATTACTGGGCCTCCCAGCTGGCTGCGATCAATCACGGCCTTTACGGGCCCGCCCTGAACCCGGCCTTTGAGATGGATAAGCTCTTGCTGCCGGGCGGTGACTATAATCGGGCGCTTTATTCTAGCTCGCATGACGCGCGGCTGACGGGCCCCACGGGGGTCATGGTATGGGTGTGGCACACGGCTAACGTGGCGATGGGGTGGAAGGATCGCTTGACCCGGGCGACGCCATTATACGCATCTGAGCGGCTGGGCTCTCTGTGGACCTCGAAGGGCTTTGAGAAATGGGACATGATAGGCATCAGCAGGGTGGGCGACCTCTGGACGAGGGGGGGGGATTCAAGACGTTCGATGTGCTGCAGACAGAATTCCAGCTGCAGGACAGGGAGTATTTTCGATATCTGTAGATTCGTCATGCGTTGTGCTCCGTTTTTCCGGACGTCGCCTCCATCCCGGAGTACTCCCCGCTAGAAGATAGAGTGCTGGATGGGCATGTACCGGACGGCACTATTTCATTAATTTATAAAAAAAACTTATCAATGACCGTTCGGGACTGCTGACTAGCCTCTGTGAGGCATGGGTTGCCGATGGACTGGAGCTGGATGACGAGGACTGGGTGTCTGCGGTGGCCTCCCCGAAAGAGGTGGCCATACCGGCCCGCCTTCGCTTCGTCCAGCTCAAGATACTCCATAGGGTCTATGTTACGGGGCCGAGGCTGATGCGTATGGGCTATACTGTGGACGGGTTGTGTAAGCGTGGGTGTGGCTCTTTGGGGACCTTTCTCCATATTTTGTGGGAATGCCCGGATGTGGCGCGATTCTGGAGTGGAGTGCATGAGGTTTTGCGGGTAGTTACGCGTGTGCCGCTGCTGCCCGAGGCGAGGAGATGTCTTCTGAATGTGTGGGAGCCAACCGACTACTCGGTGCCGCAGACGTGGTGGGTGACTCTGGGATATATGGTGGCCAAACGTGACATTGCTCAACTGTGGGGTTCCCAGAGGTCGCCGACTGTCTCGGCGTGGAAGGATAACATGGATCGGTGCATGTTCCGGGAAAAGGTGGTGTATGTTGCGAGAGGTAAGCCTGGGAAATGGGTGAAAGTGTGGGGCCCCTGGAACGCCTACCGTGGGGGAATTTGTAACCCGCCGTTATTGCCCGATCCGTCACCGGCCCGTCTCCTTAGCCAGTTTGTCTTTCCGGTTCTGGGTAATGAGTTTACTTAGTCCCCGTCCTGACCTTTTCCCCCCCCTCGATACTCCTATGGACTAGTGGGGTCCCCCTCCTCGGGGAGCACATGCTGCTGTTTCCGATTGTGGGTTGCCTTGTGGATTTGTTTTTTGTTGTTATTTATATTAAAAGAAACCGTTATGTGGGGTCCGGATGGTGTGGCTGCCACCGCTTTCCAACTCCTGTGACTTTCCTTCTTCCGCAGCATGCGTGCTATTGTCTGTATCACATGCTCCTTCTGCTTGCTAGCGGCCGGCCTGAAGGTTGTAGGCCCATCTTTGTATATTTTTTGGATTCTGTAATAAACGGTTTAAAAAAAAACAAAAAAAAAACTCAACAGTTTTAGAGTTCACCTCCCTAACGAACTTGACTTCTGGCCACTTTCAGTAGTAATCCATAAGAACTAACGCAAACCTAGATGATGAATCAAGAGCATAAAAGGGGCCAACAATGTCAAGTCCTAACTCATCCAAGGTGCAGAAGGCAATTGAATAGGAGAAAGAGGAGGGGTGCGTAATTTAGCAGTGTTATCACAGCTAGAACAAATCACACAGGACTTAACGATGTCATCTATTTCCCTGTCCATGGTGGGCCACAAAAAAACAGACGGACCCTTTTTTTTTTAATCATTGTAGCTCCAAAATGCCCCTCATGCACATGCTTGACTAAAACAGCTCTCAAAGCAAAAGGGGGAACGAGCTTGTCTCCTCTCAGTAACAACCCATCTTCAACAGTCAATTTGTCTGCTACCTGCAAAAATGTTTTGAATTCAAACTTTAAGTTCCTTTCCTTGGGCCACCAACTTTCAACATATTTCATAACTGAAATCAAAGAAACATCAGCATTAAGAGCCTGACGCCATTCACACTCTGATACTGCACACAATTGTGGAAGATCCACAGCAACGACAATAACCTCCTCCTTGTCCTCCTCACTCACATCGAATTCATCATCAACTGTGTCAGAAGAGCGCGAGAGGTAGTCTGCACAACCATTCTTGCTTCCAGGGATGTATTCAGTACAAAAATCAAATTGAAGAAGTTTCGAGGACAACCGTGCAATCCTAGGAGTGAAACCCCTGACATTCTTCCCACTGAGAATGAAGACTAAAGTCTTGTGATCAGTCTGGAGACAGAACTTCCTTCCCCAAATGAAATTTCCGGTACTTCATCACAGCCCACCAGCAACTCCTTCTCAATAACTGAATACTTCCTTTCGGAGGGAGACAAAACTCTGGACGCAAAACCAATGGTTCTAACTTCCCCTCCTTTTTTGTTTTTATTGTTTTTTAATAAACATTTACATGAGCCGCTATCACATCATTTCTGCAACGTGTAGCAATAGTAGATATTGTGCGTCACTAGACATCAGTATATGTTAGTACAACAAAGGTAGTTCAGTAGTTATTTTCCACATAATGATTTAACATGTGGTTGTTTATAATACGGTGCTGTCCATAACCAATACATCTGGAATATTTGCTTATTTTGCGGAGCATGTATGTGTAAGAATCAATTTGGTGCGGATAGATTGGTGTAGCTGCTCATATGGCAATAACTGTGTGTATAGGGTGTTGAACTTGGATTAGAGTTGAATCGGTCACGCAGGGTTGAGTACATGTAGAACTATCCCTCCTTTGTTCTGAGTCAAAACAGCCCCCACACCAACATTGCTGGCATCAACCGTGAGGGTGCAATCTATGGAGAGATCATAATGCTTTAATACCTTAGGTGAGACTAGTTGTTGCTTCACCCATTCAAAAACACTTTGACATTCAGCACTCCACTCAAAGGCAACACCTTTCATTAACATTTGTGACAAAGGCCTCAACTTGCTCGCAAAATCTTGCACAAACCGTGAATAAAATACACAAAGGCCCAGAAATGACTTGTCAAATGGAGCTTTGGATTTGACAATGGAATAAACCAGACTACTCTTAGGGAGGATATCATTCTCATTGACCAAGTGTCCCAAGTATTCGACTTCCCTGGTCATGAAAACACATTTATCCCTACGCAACACCACATCATTAGTCTGGAACCTGGAAAGGACTTTTTTGAAGGATTATATCATGCAAAACCCTGCCAGGTGCAAAGACTAGGACATCATCCTGGAA
The DNA here is from genome assembly GCF_964204655.1 of Triturus cristatus. NCBI lineage: Eukaryota > Metazoa > Chordata > Amphibia > Caudata > Salamandridae > Triturus > Triturus cristatus. The sequence continues at coordinate 522,124,517 of NC_140591.1, forward strand.
AACAGATATACCTTCAATCCCCTTCAACATGTTGCTCATGAGTCGCTGAAAAACTGAGACAGCAGACGCAAGCCCAAACGGCATGCGAACATATTGATATGTTCCAAAAGGGGAAACAAATGCAGTGAGGTGTCTCGACTCATGGGCTAACTCTACCTGATGGTATGCAGATGCCAAATCCAATTTATTAAAAACTTTAGCATCTTTCAACCCTGCCAACAACTCATTGATATTAGCTAGTGGATGGGAATCCACCCATATTTCTTTGTTTAAACAGCGGAGGTCAACACAGACCCTCAGTTCACCATTCTGCTTATGTGCAACTACTAATGGCGATAACCACAATGAGGAATCAACAGGTTCGATTATTCCCTTATTACACAAGGAATCAAGTTATTTCCCAAGATCTTGCCTGATACTAAAAGGAACATTTCTGAGCTTGTGCTTGACTGGTCTTGCACCATCTTTCACAATAATTTTATGTTGAAAATCTTTAATATTGCCCAGCTCACCAGAGAATACATGAGGAAATGTGTTGATCAGATCTTCAAGATCAGATTGTCCCTTATAACAAGGACTTTTTCTGAGGTCCCAGGCCTAAGTGCCATACCAAAAAGTCCCTGGTGGAACCAGCCTAAGATATTCAAACCTTTACAAGCCACATACAACTTTAAAGCATTCTTGCTCCCCTTGAATTCCATAATTTCCTCAATGTATCCTGACAAATTAATCTCTCGCTCCTCGTATGAAACAGCCTTACTATCAGTGGGTAACAGGGGCCTGTTTAGCCACGTCGCATCATAGAGGTTCTGCGTGATCATAGAAATTCGAGCACCAGAGTCAACAAGGAGCCTGAGCACTCAATCTCCAACTCCAATTTCTACATAAGGATCAACACACATTTCTGGATTACCAACAATAACCCCATCATCTTGTACAACAGATACCATGTTACTCAGGTCATAAGTGACAAATTCTTCATCAGCAAGCATGCCTCCATCAACAACCCACTTGACAGAGGAAGGTTGAGAAAATGTATTGCTCTTACTAGCCTGACACACTTTCGCAAAATGACCTGTTCTGTTGCAAATTCTACAAGTTACATATTTAGCTTGGCATTTGCTGCCTGGCATATGAGCTTTGTACCAACAGCTAAAACAAATGTTAGTTTGAGAAAAGAAAGCACTACGCTTTTCTCCCATGGTGGAACGTGACCTGTCTGCAGATTTGTTGACTTTGTCTTTATTATCCTTCACTTTAACTGCAGAAACAGACTCATTATTTTACTATCCAATTCCTTGGCTGACAATTGAGAGGTCTCAATACTTTTTGCCACTTTAATAGTTTCCTCAAGTGTAGGGTTTTCCATGGTAAGAAGTTTTTGCTTGATAGTTTTGTCTGTGCAATGACAAATAAACTGATCGCGCACCAACTGATCTGCAAAGTTTTCGAACTGACATTCTGCCACAAGTCTCCTCAGAGCAGAAATGTAGTTGTCAATATTTTCCCCTATATTTTGTGCGCGCAAAAAATATTTATGACGAAGCACTACTAGACTAGGTTGAACATCAAATCTGGTCTGTAATCTTTTGACAGTGTCTTGGTATTCATGAAGAACATTTTCTCCATCAGTAACTCGATCAGGTAGATGTTTTAAAACCTCTCTCCCTTCAAAACCTAATGAGTGTAACAAAAGGTATTTCCTGCGCTCAGATCTTAATTTAGTGCCCCAATCGCACCCAGGTAAGTCTCAAACCCATGAAACCACTGTTTCCATTTGATGGGTGGTTCACCAGGTGTTTCAAGGAAAGGTGGTAGAGGCGAAACAGCTTGCATGTTTTTACTAATTGTGACTCCAAAGAGGTCGTAAAATGTGCGCAAAGTACAACGCTGAAAGCAGTACTCCTGTTAAACAATAATGTAAGTCACAAAACCAAATTCAAAAGTTACTGAGAGCCTTTGGAGAAAGAACTGTTACTGGGAGATTTGCGAAGCACAATTTACATAATGTGGCACAGTAAACTTACTCTGAAGACTGGACAAAAAAATGTTGCAGCGTGAACCAATATCTTCTGCCTTAGATACTGAAAATGCAGTGTTTTCATTGAACACATTGAACGAACAAACAGTCAAGAACGCTGTAAAATAGCAAGAACGCTGTAGAACAGCAAAGAACCGGTGTGGTTCACACACAGTACCTGTGTCTCGGGAATCTGGGATACCGCCACTCCTTTTATCTAATTCTGATGTAGACAAGAGAAATTCACGCATCAATGAAACACTTTGCTGCTATCTCGCTTCAGCAGAACAAAGGGTCATTGTGACATCACACACCGGAAAAGTGCTCTGCGTCACAGTGGTGAAACGCAGATGCATGCTGACGGATGCGTGCGGACATCGTTACACGTCTTGACGTCTGACACACACATTATACCATTGCTGGAACGCACGCTTCCAAACTGCGTTCTAGCTGCCACTGACCTCTTTTCCTTGAATTATGCTGCTCTGCCTCCAATTCCACTAATAACGTTGTAGCGGAAAGCCGAATGAAACGTGGGGTGAGAAGAAAATCCCTCAGTAGATCGATTTTCACTTCGGTGGAGACACCTCGGTAGAGAGCAGATAAGGCTGACATCGGTGATGTGCAGGTCCATGTCGATGGCCCAGCTTGTCGCCAACAAAAGATGTAGTAACGATGCAAGTCTCCAGGTAGGTTGTAAGTATATTTATTCATAAATGTCCTGAGCCATCGAGCAGAGCAGCTACAAGGATCACGGTGGGGACCAACTGACACTCCTAGAACTCCCAGGACAGAACCCTCACGCAGTGAAGTTCCATGCTGCCAGGAGCCTTCTAAACAAGCACAGATTACTACAGAGAGGCTGCCCAGGTGGAGAAGCTCAACAATGTTCCCTGTGTGGAACACCCAGAAGAACCGGACTGCCAAGTGGTAGTTTCTCTGGGACTGGCATGTGTTGTAAGAGGTTGTTCGTTCTTCCAGGAGTATGGTTCCTGAGGTAAACTGCATAAAGAAAGACTAGCAACAACGTACCATCTGGCACCCCTGTAGGCTGAAGAACTTGTGCCGTCACCATGTGGGTTAATTTTTGAGAAGCTGTTATCGCCGCTTAATTGGGAGATGTGCCTCGGCTTGAACACCACAACTGCTGAAGCCAAGCCCCCTTTAGTCCGGGCTTGAGGTCACAACTGCCGAACACAAGCATTAGCCAGTCTGGTCTGCTCCGCTGGTGCTTTCAGCTGTCTTTAAGAGAGAACAGAGACTGACGGTACAAGCTGACACAAGCACCATACAGCGGAAGCCAAGTCGCCTCTGCTGAACATGTAATGCAAGGTTGTCCTTCAAAGACTGAAAGACTGCAAAGCGAATGCACAAATATTAGCCTGTAGTAGGAAACTGTCTAGCGTAAATTCTCCTGCAGTTTTTTGGGGGGCAATTCCCAGCAGAGAAATTTTAAGATTCGGAAGCAAGAAGAACTTGAAAGGCCTCTGCCATCGACCCAACCATCACTTCTGTCAAACCATGAGCCCTGTACTTTTGCAGTTTTGTCTTTTATTGATTGCAAGTTCTCCGCTCGCCGGATCAACCTGGCCCCTAGATGTAGTGACCTGGGTCAGGGTCACTAGGACCCTGCATTTGACCAAGGGGAGGGGACAGAGACCGGACACCACTTTCAGTCAGGGAGTGGGGCGGGCATTACTGGACACAAGGGCTGAGGGAACAGATGTGCGTGTATGCACCAAGAAACACAACGAATAAAGACCAAGGTAATCACCTACCAGTCTTGGTGTGGGTTGTTCCAACAACATGACAACTGGCGATGAGCAGGTGGGACTAGGATCCACCACCAGAAGTGACACGAAGCGTGCCTCGCCCACTACGTCCACACGGAGCCCACCCTGGTCTGCCAACTGACGAGACGACGTCGGGAGTACGCACAACCATAGAAGACGACAAACCCAGGAGCCTACCCTGGTCCGTCAAGCCCCAAAGAATGAAGACGCAAAATCGGGAGCCCACCCTGGTCCATGTGCAGTGTCTACAGCGACATCGGGAGCCCACCCCGGCCGCATCAAGTTAAGTGAGGTGAGGGAAATACAGATAAAAGGCATCCGATCGTGGAGAAAGCCGCCCACTGACTAAAAGAGAGCACAAGCCTCCCGCGTTGAGATTCAACCTGAAATCTCGCACGACCCGGCGGCCATCTTGGAGTCAGGCGGGACAGCCAATAGAGAGCTGAGGAAGGCCTGGCGGCCATTTTAAAGTCAGGAAATTCAACAAATTTAAGTTAGGCATTAACAAAAAGCCATAGGAAAAGAAGAAAATAAAGGGACATTGCAACACAAAAAGGAAATAAGGAAGAAAGCACAGCAAAAAGAAGACGGAAAGATAAAGGAAGGAAGATGACCAACGTACCAATTACTTACCTTCGGTAGTGGTGTATCTGGTAGAGACGATTCTTGCCGCAGATCCCTTAACGTAGAATTATCCCCAGACGTGAGACTGGATCCGGAAAACTCTTTTTCCCACAGCATCTCTGCGCGCCGGGGAGCGGCACCACGGACTCCGCCCTGACGTCGTCCGCGGGCATGACGTCAGCGAGGTCACATAAGCCCCACTCCGGCGCGCTGACATCAGTTTGCTTCGGAGAACTTTTCCGAACCACCACGCGGAGCCAGTGCAAAGAGAAAACTGTGAGAGCATGAGAACAGTGTGCAAGAAGTATAGAAATAAGGAAAAAACAATCCATGGTGACCCAACAGCAGCACGAACGACAGCGTCTGCACCGCGGAACAGAACACGTATGATAGAAAAGAACATGGCAGTAGCCCAAAAGGTAGCCCCACAAGGGAAAGGGGATACCCCCCCCCCCCAGGTGACAGAGACTCGAAGGACCTGCAAGCAAAGCAGCAGGCTGAGGAGGAGACCGCAGCCTCATGCAAAAGCACGAAAGGGAAAGAAGGCCGGAGCGGACAAGGACCCACAACAGACCCCCAGACAACCCTTTCAAGGCACGCCAAGACCCCGCAAGAGCAAGGAACCCAGGCACCGCCCAGAGACCCCCCCCCCCCCCCCCCCACGGGCAGCAAGGGAGGAGAATCCGCAGGGGAACACATAAGGGCAAAAGAATCCATCCACACAAAAACAGCCAGAGCACGCATCCGGCAGGAAGGAGGCGAGCAGGATAGCCGAAGAGGGCAAGTCGCCCAAGAGAGACGAGGACAGAAAACCGGGCAAAGAAGGGGAAGACACCCGGAAGCCCAAGACACCAAGGAAGCCTAGAGCAGAAGACCCAACCGAAAAAGGGCCAGGGCCCCCAAGAGGCAAGCCACCCAAGGGAGGATAGAACAGAAGGCCCAGCAGGACGGGCCCTCGCAGAACGGGGAGGAAGGGAGGGTCGTGAAGGAATCTGCGGCTAGAATCGTCTCTACCAGATACACCACTACCGAAAGTAAGCAATTGGTACATCTGATAGAGACTACTAGCCGCAGATTCCTTAACGTAGAATAGATACCCTAGCCATACCCAGAGGGGAGGAGGGACTGCGAGAGGAGCGCCCCCCCCAACCTAAAGGAACACAGAGCCCCAACAGGGGAGCCAGCAAGAGGCAAGGAGGACAGAACCATCCCACAAGGTAAGGGGCCGCAGAAGCCCGGAGGAACAAAGAAGACTCCGCAAGAAGCCAAGGCAAGGGCCAGCAACAGAGAGCACTACCCCCACACCCTGCGAAGAGACAGTGGAGCGGAGAGGCGCCCCACACGAAAAGACAAGAAGAAAAGAGCAGAGGCACACACTGCTGCCCACGGAGATGGAGCACAGCCCCGACAGTGCACAGCCGGACCCCGGCAGAGGCCAATGAAGGTGCACAGAAAACTCGGAACGCAAGGCGAAGCCGAGGCAAGAGAGCTCAAGAAGAGGACCCAGGAAGGGGGGGCCCAGCGGTACAACCCGGGACGAACCCGGAACACCGACCTACCGAAGCCGACGTAATGTAACACCAGAAGGAAGGCAGCAGCGCCAGAACGAGCCAGGCCATCTGTCCCATCAACAACCAAGACAGAAGCATCAAGGAAGGGCCCACAGGTGGCACGACCAAAGGACGCCATGGATCTCGAGGCAGAGAAAGAAAAAGAAGAAAGGCCGCCCTGGGCGGCATACAGCGACCTTGTGGAACACAAGGAACCCATGAGGGCAGGCGCCGCTGCCCAACAGAGAAGAGGACTATACAATAGCCAACCAGTACCCCCACCTGGTGTAGGACACGACCCCCAAAGAGCACCAGGGGAAAAAACCTCTTAGGGGCAAAACCCTGTGGCAGAGGAAGAACAAAAAAGGGCCCGCAGACATCACCGCAGGCGGCTTACCAGGCAGCCAAGACGCACAAAAAAAGTTGACGGGCCGAATCAGCGGCCGAGGGCACCGAGACGACAATCAGACCTCAAAGGCCCACTCCAACCAAAACCATATACATACGCAAGGCCGAAGGGCCCACCAAGCGCAGAAGGACCAATAAAAGGGCACCAAGACAGGCTTCACCTGAACCAGACTATAACGAAAAACAGCGCCCCAACGGAGCAAGGGATAACATCTCCCAAGGAACACACAGAACGACCACCGAAATCAAGGAAGAGGAGGAGGAGGAGGACGGAGGCCCGCAAGAAGCCGCTGAATCGCAGAATCTGCGTGAGTGTTAAACAGAAGCACTCCATCAAAGGGCAAATCAACCAAAAGCTCCTGATTGTTTTCTGGGAAGACCCCATCGCGCAACTAGGCATGGCGGCGGAGGGCAACCGAACACGCCATGGCACGGGCAAGACAGTCTGCGACATCCAAAGCTGAACGCAGAATATACGATGCCAACTCGCGAGCATCGAGCACATGGCTCCGCAAGTCCGCCCCAGCGCCCTCCCCGGAGATGCGGGGCAGAAGGGCCTCCGCGGTATCCCAGAGGGCAGAGGTAGCTCTAGCCAGAACACAGAGCGTGTTGAGCACACGCAGAGCGGCGCTCGAAGAGGCAAAAACATTACGCCCCCAAGAGTCTAACCAACAGGCCTCCCGCGACAGTGGGAGCAATACCGAGGGAAAAGAAGGAAGGGCAGCCTGAAGAGCAGGGCCCTGGGCGGAGGGATGGGAAGAAAGGCAAGCAGGCCTATGAGGAGCCGGCCGGTGGCGACGAAGCAGCGGCGGAGGCACCGGATCCCCAGAAGCAGGGCGTCCCCAGGCCCCCAAGAGGGAATCATGGAGCGAGGCTTCAAAAGGAAGCAAGGGCTCCCCCCCACCAGAGCACTGGTGGAGGACCTCCAACAAATGGTGAGGAGGCACATGCGCAATCGGGAAGCCCATCTGAAAGATCCCAGCGGCCCTGGCGATAGCCCGGACAAAGGCGACGCCCGCTTCCGAGGGACCCCGCAAAGGTGAGAGCAAGTCGTCTGTGGGCGAAGGCTTCAGGCTGAGCCGCCCGTCCCCACGCCCCACCGTAGGGAGGAAAGGCCCGCCCAGAAAGGACGGGAACCCCACTGACGAGTGAGGAACCTGAGGGCCCTCCGGAGAAGAAGTGACAGCCGCAGGGGCGGCCCCGCGCAAGGGTTGGACCAGCGGTCCCGGGACCCGCGGCGTAGAGTTAGCCCCAGAAGGTGCCGCAGAGAAAGTAACGCAGCGCCCGGACTCCGGCGAGGCACAGACCAAAAGACGGCAATCGCCCGGAGACGAAAGAACATCCGGGGAAGAGTTGACGCGCCCACGCCGAACCAGCACTGGAGAGACCTCGACGGGAGCCGGGGCATCTGTCACCGGGGCCGGAGCGTCCGCCACTGATGTCGGCGTGTCCCCCCGAGGGGCCAGACCCACCTCCAAAACCCCCTGTTGCGTAGGAAAGGTCGAACTCAGTGAGATCAAGGAGCGGCGCCGAAACAGCGCTGGCACGACCCCAGAGTGGCCCACCGCCGGCGGAGAGGGACGCGGTGAGGCAATCTCCGACCCGGCATCAACCCGTGGCGCCATCCGGCCCGGGGAAGAAAGCCGCTGGCGCCGCCCCGGCGCCCGCTCGGCCTCCAGGAAGGCAGCCGCCTGTCCAGAAGGCTGAGGGGAACCCGGGGACAAGCCCCGAGTCCCAGCGACCCCCAGCGACGTCACAGGGAATCCCGCAGGGCTTTGCGGCGAGGCGGGAGCGCCTTGTGTCGAGGAGGGGAACCCCGAAGGGCCGCACCTCGGCGACACCACATCACACGCTCCTGAAGCCGCACCTGGTGGCGCCGGGGACGGATACGCCGGCGACTCCACAGCCAGCCCCGCACGAGGCGAGGGGACCGGGGAAGTCTCAGAGGGAGGGGTGGGGCGGAGGGAGGCCTGCAGAGCCGTAGCGTAGGTCACCATCTGAGCCCTGGACGCCCCTGCGCCGGGGAACGGCAAATAGGGGGCCGATGTCTGAGGACGCACGTCCCGAGAGGAACCTGCGCCCCCCGCCAACCGAGGACCAGGCCCCGGAGGCAGAATTACCCAACGGCGAGCGGCGGACAGGGAGCCGCCGGAGCCGCCGAAAGTGGGGATTCTTGGACCCCTCCAGGGACAGACGCGGGGACAGGGCCGAGCTGGACAGGCGGGCCGAAAGCAGCTTCCTCCGGTGCTCCCGCCGACTTGTCACGGCACAGGTAATGGACCTCCTGGCAATGACATATCACGTCAGAGAAACTGAACATTCTACAAGAACATCCCGCCATACTACAAGGCCTAGGAAAACTAAAAGGGAAACAAATAACATTGCACATCAACGAGGCAATCAAACCTGTGGCTCAGCATCACCTGCGAGTGTCCATACATCTACAACCGCAGGCCGAAGAGGAAATACAAAGTCTACTGGCACAGGACATCATTGAGCCTGCGTAAGGCCTGACTCCCTGGGTGTCTCCAATAGTGGCGGTTCCGAAAAAGAACACCTCAAAGATTTGCATATGCGTGGAGATGAGGGTACCAAACACAGCCATTGAGAGAGAACGACACCCTGGGCCCCACCTAAATGACATGATAAGCTGTCTCACTGGTGCATGCCGATTCTCTTAGCTGGACCTGTGCAAAGAGTACCATCAACTGAAGCTCGACGAGCAATCAAGGTACATTACCACGTTCTCCACGCACATGGGCCTGTTCCGCTACATGTGACTGAGTTTCGGCATATCATCCGCTGCGGAGATATTTCAGGAAACGATAAGGCAGGTAATAAGGCTGGTGAAGAACAGTTTAAACTGGTGTTTGGTCGGTCCGATGAAGCGCATGCCCTATGTGAAGTATGCATGCAGCTGGAACAAGCAGGACTAACACTGAACGCTAACAAATGTGAGCTGGGAAGAAGTGAACTGCTATTCTTTGGGCACATCTTCTCCAAGAAAGGAATGAGGCCAGACGCCAGCAAGGTAGAGACATTGAAAATGCAAGTCCTCCAATAGATGTTGCAGAAGTGAGGTCCTTTCTTGGTCTTGCCAGCTACTGTGCTTGCTACATAAAGGATTTTGCCACGGTGCGCACACTACTGCGGGACCTCACAAAGCAGGGTCAGAAGTTCATCTGGTCACAAGAGTGCAGTTGGGCATTTGAAGCCATCAGACATGCCATAGATCATCTTGCCTATTTCGATCCGTTGCTATGCACCGAGCTGACCGTAGACAACAGCCCGGTCAGACTAGGGGCAATCCTAGCACAACACTTGCCAGGTACAGACTCACCAAGAAAAATGTTTGCACACGTAAGCAAAAATCTGTCTGACGTTGAAAGAGCATACTCCCAACCAGAAAACAAGAGCTTAGTAGTGGTATGGGCGTGTGAACACTATTGCATGTTCATTTACGGCAAACCATTCACTATCATAACTGACCATCAGGCCCGGGTGACAATATATGGCAATCCGAATGCAAAGATGCCAACTCGCATTGAGCGCTGGGTTATAAGACTGATGGACTACGATTTCAAGATAGTACACAAGCCAGACAAAAACCACAACCCGGCTGACTACATGTCTCGGCACCCCTTACCACAAGCACCAGAGAAGACCTCAATGGCAGAAGAATATCTCAACTTTGTACTAAGACAGAACACGCCGGCGCCAATAACACTGGCTGAACTAGAGCAGGAGACAGAAAAGGAGGACACAATGCTAGCGGTAAAAGCAGCAACAAGACAGCAGAGATGGGGACACATCAACAACAACTGCACAATGGGAGACGGAGTAAACAAGGAGGAAATGATAGCATTCAAAAAGAACATGAAGAACTATCAGAGACTGAAAATGGTATACTAATGCGAGGAACACGGATAGTAATACCAAGGGGACTACGTCGACACACTGTTAGTTTAGCACATGAGTCAGAAAGGGGCATGGTTGCAACAAAGAAGATGCTACGGGAGAAGGTATGGTTCCCAGCCTAGACAGAATGGTGGAAGAAACCATCCTGAGTTGTCATATCTGCCAAACAACAAGCCAGCCAGCAAAGTCGGAACCATTACAAATGTCAGAACTTCCAAGGGCAGTGTGGACAACGTTGGCAGCAGATTTCTATGGGCTGCTAGACACGGGTAACTACCTGCTCGTGATCATTGATGAATACTCAAGGTTTCCCATAGTACGCCACATCTCCTAGACTTCAGTAACTGCGACATTGCTAATACTAGATGACATATTTGCAGCCTGGGGATCACCCGAGACACTAAAGACAGATAATGGTCCTCCGTTTTCAGGGGAGGAGTTCCAAAAATTCATGACCTACCTAGGCATTCATCACAGGAAGATAACGCCTCAATGGCCACAAGCGAATGGCATGGTGGAGAAGTTCATGGGCAACATAAAGAAGGCTATCCAAAGAGCAAAGCTGACACAGATTTCCATAGGACAGGCGCTCTGTCAAATACTACGAGACTATAGAAACACCCCCCACAGCTCCACGGGACGATGTCCAGCTGAACTAGTGCTTGGGAGGACAAGCAGAACGAGGCTACCACAGCTAGAGGCTTAGAAGCTACCAGACCACAGCAGCATTGCTGTTAGGGACCAGGAAGCAAAGGAGGAGATGAAAGCGTACACGGACGCCAGGCGACATGCCACTCCGGTGCACCTAAAGCAAGAAGACCAAGTGGTGGTGTGTCAGCATCAACTGAGAAAGTTTGACAGTCCATTTTCAAAAGACCAGCTAACAATAACAGAGGTCAAGGGGCCAATAATCACGGCGGAGGCCGGCCCCTACCGAATAACAAGAAACAGTTCTCACTTCAAAGAAATGAAGACCATCGATGAAGAAAGAGAGGACACTGCGACAGAGAACATCGGCGCACAGGAGAGAAACAGAGCAATAGACAATGAAGGAGGGGTACGGACAAGGGTGCAGGATAAGAAGAGGATTCACAGGAGGAAAAAGAAGGGACTTGTCCAAGGAGAGTGAGCAAAAAGACTGAATGAAGAAATGTAGTGATGGGGATGAATACATGTTCGTTTTCATGTGTTCTCTCTCTCTCTCTCTCTCTCTCTCTCTCTCTCTCTCCTCGACATATTCATAGATCTATCACTCTCTCTCTCGTCACATTCTTTTTGTGACAAAGGGGGAGATGTAGTGACCTGTGTCAGGGCCACTAGGACCCTGCACTCGACCAAGGGGAGGGGACAGAGACTGGTCACCACTTCCGGTCAGGGAGTCGGGCGGGCATTACTGGACACGAGGGCAGAGGGAACAGACGTGCGTGTATGCACCAAGAAACACAACGAATAAAGAACAAGGTAATCACCTACCAGTCTCGGTGTGGGTTATTCCAACAACACGACACTAGGGTCCACATACAGTATTCTGAAACCATTCATAAAAATGTCCTTTCGTTGCTTAGCTACACCCATTTCGGGGTACTTCTGCAGCCACTGCTCTATTTATTCCACCCTAACTGGAGTATTGACCGTTTCCCAGTGCTCTCCCTCCTGTTACCCATGGCATTGAATGAGATCCCTGACCCTTACCCCCGAATAAATGTGTGACGCTGTGCCTGTCCTCACTTTTTGAGTATTTATGACAATTTTTACATGGGTTACGATAGCTGCTTCTTTGTCGAAGGTACTGCATACCCTTATGCCAATGTTCTTTCCCTTTCACCCCACCTGGGATGATGTAGAAACCCATGAAATCATAGGAAGCCCAACAGCTTTGTGCACCGTGACTGTTGCGTCAATGTGGATCCGGGTGCAGGAAGTAAGATGTATGTGCTTGTAATGACTGCAGCCATTTTGTTTTGACTAGAAGGTCCCCCTGCGCTACTCCCAGCCCAGGTGGACCTCGTCTAGGAGCCCAGGCATACTACTAAAGGTTATGCATGCGCCAAAATCCCATCAAGAACTTTACCAGAAATAAAAAATCATTAGAGCGTTCCCTTCAGATTTTGATTGGCGGTGCGTGTTTAGTCAATGAGGAAAGGAGTGCACGAAATAATCTGTTTGGAGAAATTATTTTTCTCTTTTCATGCTACACCACGCCGAAAAATAATGTAAACAAGGGATTAAAAGAGACTGTCTGGGTTTCCATTTCAGCGCTGCAGCCAGGGGAGCCCGTGTTTATTCTCCGAGCCGTGTATTCATTTTGCCCTACAATGTGTCTTGTCAAACGAGCGAGAACAGCTTCCAGGACAAACTGACAAACACATTTTTCAAGGGGATAACAACTGAAGTAAGCGGTTTCTTGAACACCTGTTCAGAGATAAAACATCAGGCAGTGTAAACCAATATTTCCGCTGCTCAACAAGCGCTGCTCTGCGAGGCCTTTCCGTACCGGAGGAGGCAAAAACGTCACTATAAAGGCAAGGAAATTAGGATTTTTTTAACTACCTGACTAAAAACGCTTGCACCCATTAATGTCAATTCTACGACAGCTAGAAGCCAAATTATAGTTGTATAATAGTGTCTGGGGGATGTAGCTTAATAAGTCAAGTCAAGTGAAGTCAAGTCGATCGGTTAGTATGGAAGACGGTATGGATATACAAGACTTTCGAGCCCAACCCTATACCTGCTCTCCTCTTACATGGGTTGTATGTCATTACAACGCATTCCGTTGCAACGCATGCCTTTACTACGCATGCGTTACAACGCGAATGCCGTTACCATGAATAACATTTACCACGAAAATGCACTTACCACGCATATCAGTAAAGGCATTTTCGTGGTAAATGTATATATATATTTTTTTTAATAATACCCCTGTGTGACCCCCCCGCCCCTTTTTCTTCTACTAAATTCCCTTCCCCTCAACTTTAAAAAAGTTTCCCTGTGCGATTCCCCCGCTCACAACACCTTAAATTTATCCCTTCGCTACACCTCATTAATTCCTTAAACTAAATTCCCCCTTACCTCGCTACGTCCTCTCCTCTTGAAGCTCTTACGATCTGCATTGCACGTCGTAAAGAGGAAGCGGAAGTGTCTTTCCGTTTCCTCTAACGACGGTACGACGCCGATTGCCCCCACATCGATGGAATCAGGTTTGGGTTTTTTTGTGGGGGGCATACCCCCCAACCCCCCTTTTTAAAATATTACCTTTAGCACACATGCCTTTACTACGCATCTCGTAGTAAAGGTATGCGTGGTAAAGGCAATCGTGGTAACCACGCATGCGGTGTAATGCATGCGTGGTTACTGTTATGCGTGGAAACGGCCGCGTTGTAGTGGCCGTTTCCCCTTACATGGGAATGGGGTGGGAGCCGGTTTAAAGAATAACAAGAATGAGGAGGGTACACAAGAATACGTGCCACCTTTCTTTAGTCAGCTGATGCATTTAATATTTGCGCCTTTTGAAAGCATGAACCAGGTCCAATGTTATCAGAGTGGCTCCTCCGCTAAGGCAGAGGAGCTTGGCCCCACTGCCTCCAACACTGCAAAAACGAAAAAAAATAAAAATAAAATGATAACGCAATGTTTTTATTGTTTTATCTTTCCGTGCTCAGGCAGCTTTGTGGGAGGGGATGCCCTGCTCACAGAGCAGGGCAGGGGAGGAGTGGTTTGCCCACTCCAAGTGAGCATGAATGTTTTGCTAGCCCTCTTGGGAAGACCAAACACTCATGAGCACTTTGCATGTTCCCCTTCCAGGCTGCATTACAGACTGGGAGGAGAACATGCCCCAGGCTCCCATTCCCTGGCTGAACGCCGAAAAACGGCGCTCAGACCAATCACAGCACTGCATTGATTGGTCAAGAGAGCCTGGGTGGGTGCTTCCTGATCCTGCCACCTGTTAAGCAGATGGGAGAAAGAGAGGACGCAGAGGACAGAGGAGAGGCAGGTATGGGGTTTTTTTTGTTTGTTTTTTTAAACCCCTCCCTCCCCACTAATGCCACCGGAAAGCAGCCGCCACTTGCTGTATGGTAACATAAAAAGAATTAGACATAAAAGAAATGACAATTGCACTCCGAATTCAACACGACATATCCTTGTGTGATCAATTTGAAGAGTGCCAGTGGGTATCGCCTTCTGATCAAAAGGCGTGAGAATCAAGACCACTCAAATGATGCATTTTCCTAAGAAGGAAAAAACTTCCATACCTGGCACACCCGGTAAACCAGTTTTTTGGTTTATAATTTTCTTTAAATATATGAATTCATGTGTAAACAGAGAGTTGATCAAATCTTTTTATTGATGTAAACTTCATCAATGGTATAGTGTTGATAATCACACTACATGAAGCATACGGATCTTCAGTTATCCATATTTGACAAAACCAAGTGCATTTCAGGACTTGCCCTTCATCAGGGGCCAGCTACTAACAAGAAATATCTTTAATTAATCAAATGACTCTGCATACTACCCAAAAAGCTAATTTATCTGGATAACACGAGCGTAAAAAAAGCGTAAGAAGGACCGTACATTAAAATAATGTGCAGGTGAAAATCGTGAAGAGAATGAAGAAAATGAAAAGAATGGAAAAGATGAAGGGGAAAGAAAATGTTTTTAAGGCCAGTGTATGATGATTTTCAACTTGGCCAACTCACAGATGTGAGGTAAGTCCAACATAAAAAGATACCACCATGGAAGATCATGAACGACATTAAATCGGACCCGGTATACCGACATCTTAAGGAATGGTGAGGCATTCCATGCAGTGAAGGTAATGCGATTCAAACAGTGAACCATAGTGTCTAACAATATACTGTGCGAAAAAGAATGGCTGCTCGAAAGAGTAACCTCCGTGACAACGTGCCTGCCAAAATCTCATGCATTAACTAATCACAGTATCTAAAACAGTAGTTAAACACATACCTCACAACAGGTGATGAGTAGCTACGTCCGAGAAAGTGAATGCTGTGTGAACTGCCATGTTCAACGAGGCCAGAAATATACGCGGAGTGTGCGAAATAGAAAAAGGCTGAGACGCGACTCCAAAGCATTAAGAAATGAAGACGCCAGATTAGGCTAGCAAAATGCCGAACTGCGATACAGGGTGAAACAGTGCTCTTATTAGATAGCGCAAGTTAGTCTTCTTGAAAGTTAAGTTGGGATTAATTGCAGCAGGCAGAAAATCAGCAATCTGATAAATGTCAAATACACTTTTTACGACATCCAAGTAAGCTCTATAAATATAGCTAAAGGGGTAAGGCTGCATAAATCACAGCCTTTCATCTATCCCAAGTCAATACTACGGAGTTGTGTAATACCTATTACAGCGCTTTGAGAAGCTTGTGATGAACAAGTTACTTACATTAGATAACGCATTATATGGTAGAGACTATCTAGCTGCAGATTACTTACCCTTGAATTTCCCAGGTGTCAGGCTGGATCCGGAAACTTTTGTAGAGCAATACCCCTTGCATGCGATGTCGGTTGGCTCCATTCAGCTCTGCGTGATGCCGTTGTCGTCGCGGTGCCTATATAGGCATCACACAGACATGCGGACGTCAGTACTTTTTGGTTTTTCCACGCCAGAAATGGAGAGTCACGAAATAACTGATGTAGTTGTGTCCAAAACTAGGGCCCTGAAAGTGGGAAAACACCCCTAGTACTACTACATCAGTTGGCAAAGCAGGGAGGCATGGGTGGGGCTGTAAGGACTCTGCAGCTAGATAGTCTCTACCATATAATGCGTTACCGAAGGCAAGTAACTTTTTCATCTGATAGAGACTTCTAGCCGCAGATTCCTTACCTTTGAATCAGATACCCAAGCCATCCCATCCCGGCGGTGGGTTGCGGACTCATGATCTAGACTAAGAAGTCTTGCAGGACTGAACAGACAAAGTGCCCGTGTCCCTGCGCACTTGGCCATCAAGGCAATAATGTTTTGCGAATGTGTGCAATGATGCCCATGTTGCTGCCTGACGGATGTCTTGGACTGGGACACATCGAACCAAGGCCATAGTCTCAGCCTTCCCCCTGGTAGAGTGGGCCCTTAATCCCTCAGGGGGCTGCTTCTTCGCCAAGGCTTAACAGATTTTAATGCAGAGAACACACAGTGAGAAATGGTCCTTTTCTGCACTGCCCTTCCCTTCTTCGCTACCACATGCCCGACAAAGAGTTGGTCATCCACCCAGAACTCTTTTGTGCGGTCAAGGTAGAACGACAACTCTCTTTTTGGGTCCAGTCGGTGCAGACGCTACTGTAGGAGAGTAGGGTCTGCTTTCTATGTTCACCCCCACTTTTTGCTTTTGCTTCACTGGTTTTCGACTTAGATGTGGCTGTGGGCCTGCTAATCAGACCCACAGCCCAGCTGTTCTCTCTCTAAATTCACAATATGTACTTTAGGTACATAACCCAATTGGTAAGGATCACCTTCTAGGGCCCTGTACAGTGTACCTTAGGTATCCTAGGCCTACCAGGGGCTGCAGCATGTATTATGCCACCCCTGGCTGGCCTTCCATTATGACACAACTGGCTGATCACTCAGCTGGGGCAAGGTCGTGTAATCACCCCTTGCTTAGGTATAGTATTCCTATACCTACCTTATATATAGACACATGGGTAACCTTTAAGCCACTCCTATGGCAGGCCTTAACAATCCTGGAGGCAGAGTGCTTGGTAACATGTGAGATGGTGCTCTAGCATGAGCTGAGCCTGTCTGCAGCTTTCGGAACCATGTCCTTATAGCTGTTCTATGATATCGCCTACCATGTACTCTTAAAGTGCCTTATAATCCTCGCGGTTATGGTAACTATGGTTTGGCTTTATCAAAACATGTCGTGTAAGGTGTCTAACACTTTGGAATACTACCCCCACCCCATTTCTGGTGGTAGGATAGTATTCCCCCCTTCTAGAGGGAGAAGACATGTTAAAATCCTACATACCCGGTTAAAGTTAACCAGAGCCCCAGCATCACAAAATGGAAGCTGCTGCCACGGACACAAGTCTGACCTCCTGCTGCTGGGAGCCCTTCCAGCGAGGGAGGCTTGGACAATAGGTTTCCTGCCTTGGGAGGTGCTAGCACCACCCCAGACAGGACTTAGTGTATTGGGGCAGGGAGGGATGAAAGAAACGAGACACTGCCTGGGGCACACAAGGTGTCCCATGCATAGCCCGGTTCAAACGGTGCTGGGGCACTCCAGCCCCAGCCCTGGCGCGAAACTGGACAAAGGGAAGGGGGTGTAACCACCCCCCTCCCTGGTCCCACCCATAGGAGGGACCTAGCAGGTAACCCAGCCCCATAGATTAGTATAAGAGTGGGAGCTGAGTCCCTAGGACTTTGGATTATCCTGAACTGAAACTAGACACGAAACTCTGGACCTTCGACATTCGACGACAAGAAGACTGAAGAATCTCCCTTGTGGCCAAGGAGTGGCCACCCTGTGCAAACAGGCACCAACAAGCGACCTGCTGTTTGCTTTGCCCAAGTTCTACGAGGAACCGACTGCAGAGCCTGACCAGCGCCTTGACCTCCAGACTTCTCCGACCCTGATCCACATCCACAGCCAAGCTGAGATCCGTGGAGGCAACGAGAGACGTGGGACCGGCTCCCTGGGAAAATTGGCGAGTAGCTTCCACCGCAGCTTCTGAGGCAGCCTCAAAGTTGTGCTCTGGGGATTGAGAAGCCCCAACCCCGAGCACCATCTGCACCGAAGATCAGCCCTCCACGAGTTCTGCGTGGGGCCCTTCTGCATTTTCATGCTCGACGCGTCTATCCGGTTGCTGCCCGTTGGCAAGTAGCCTCAGTGACGACGAACCCTTAACTTTTCACCGCTGGTTTGGCTCCTCCAGATTGGCCCTTGCTTCCCTGTGAAAGAGAAGCAACTCAGACCTTCCTGGTCTGCACCTGAAGCGAATTTCCATTTCCGTGTGGGTTGCCTTTGCCAAGGCTTGTTGACTCCAATAGGGACGTCGACTCCGCCAGCAGCAAGATCCTTCGTGGGACAGCTCGTACCCTGATTTTGGTCATCCTCGACGCCTACTGTTCCATGCAGCTGTAGAGACAAGCTTCAAGACATCACCTGTGTTCTGCACGACGTCGCCTGGTTCCACACGGTCACTGGCTAGTGACCCAGACTTTGTCCCCTCTGCTTGCAGGTGTTCTTCCTTCAAGATCCATCCTTGGATCCAGCGGACATCTTCCTCTTGGCCGCCTGCCAGCATCGGTTCTTCAGGCATCCATAGGATCCAGCGACGACACCCGACACATCTTCACACCTATGCCTCCGTCTCCTGTGGGTGAGGTAACGCGAGTACTCCGGTGCTCCAGTGGATATTGACTATCCAAGTGTATAAGTCTTTAGTTGCTTCCTCCTAGTTACTTCGGAAGTGTCCTTATTCTTCCTATTTCTAACTGTTACATTCCCATTGACTTTAATGTAACCCGCGTGTGTGTTTCCACACTGCACACGCTTCCCGTGGGCCTCCCACTTCCTAACTATTGGTAGGGTAGTGTAGCCGCAGCGATTCCCTAGGGGGTTGGTATTGCTGGGGTATCTATTCTAAGGTGAGGAATCTAACTAACGTGTTTCTTTCAGATGAACAAGTTACTTACCTTCGGTAACGATGTATCTGTAAGAAACATTAGTTAGTTAGATTCCTCACCGACCCACCCATCCTCCCCGTTCTGCGAACTGACATCTAGGGTTAAGGTTATCCTTTTCAGGCCCCTAGATTTTATTTTTGGCACCAGTGTCGGTCTTTGCATGGCTCTGCGTTCCTGGCGCGGAAAGCTATGTACAAGAACTGACGTCAGCGCGCGAGGGCGGCGTCTAAGTACTCCGACGAAGTCATTCCGGCGCACGACGCCGACGACGGACGCGGAGCCATAGACGACACCTAGCGATGCGCAAGGGGTATTGCTACAAAAATCTTTCCGGATCCAGCCTGACGCCTGGGGATATTCTAAGGTGAGGAATCTAACTAACGTGTTTCTTTCAGATACTGCAGTTAAGATAAGGATAATTGCTAACAGATGCATGTTGAAACAGAAACAAAGCCACAGAGCTTCTTTAGGTCAGAATGGAAGTCAGACTGCAGTTACGATAAGGATAATTGCTAACAGATGCACGTCTCTGTAAACAGGGGCCATCACATGCTACACAGTGAGATGGCCAAACTAAATACTCACTAAGTGAAATCGCCAGAAGGAGAGGAGGGAGGGACTTTTACAACCCAACACCAATACAAAGGCTACATTTTTGAATGCCACAGCCAACAGCCAATAGAAAGCAGGTAATTTTTCAAAACACATAAAATACAATACAACATGTCTTGCAGACAGCGCATGCGCTGTCTAGGCTCGACCTAAAAATAGTGGTACTTAAATTATTTCAACGCCTCCTCAGTGGAAGTAAGATCTATATAAATGCAATTTGTTTTGTGTAAATACTGAGGAAAAGCAACACATCTGACAATCTCACAGTGCATGCATATCTCTTAAACAGGGACTGAACCAAGTGAAATGCTGCCTCTCTTAAGTATGTGTGAAGTGCTAACAAGGTGTGAGCCTTTGTTTCCCCTTCTTTTAATCTGCATCAGGTGTGAGGCTCCTGGCTGCTCCCAGTCAAAAGACTCAAACAAAAGGAGGCCTGATGGCCCCTCATATTCGGCCTTTGTTATGGGCCCAGCAGGAGTCTAAAATAAGGAAGCCCCGTCCCCGCCTGCACGTTGTTGCGTATTGCAGTTGGAAAGCAGACAATGTGCAGGTGTTGCTGAAAGTGTCCCGGTGTTAGGAAATTACACCGGGATGAGTTCAGCACATTATTCAGTAGGGCCAAAATTCTTGGCAGGGTGTACGGCGTTAACCCGGTGAAAATAGTGGGTGGACGCCGTCCACCCGCGTGTACCCCCGACTCGTGCCATGCCTATGTCCCCCCTCTGGACTGGGTCTGACATGAAGGCATTTGCAGGAAAAGCAACAATACCAGACACGTGTTTCAAATGTGATTTAAATCCAGAATGTTTGCAGGGAAGCTGTAATTTAGTATTAATATTTGCCACAAAACCAAGAGTTCTGAAAATGTTAGTTTTGTAAGTACTAGCATGCTGGCTATTACGAAACCCAAAATGGATCTGAAATAAATGGGTATTTCAGAAAATTACCCCAGAGGCTGGAAATCAGTGTATGGTTGTAGTAGAAGGTCACTGTAGCTGTAAGTGAATTAAACTGTTATTTGGATTTAATATACGGAACAAAAGTAAGAGGTTGGCGAGACACGGAAAGCTCGACTCTCAAGTGTAAGTGTGGCTCTGGCTCAGCTCGAGGTCATGTTGGAACTTCGAGCCCAGAGCGTGTCGAACTTTCATGTGGCTTCTGCCTGCCATCCTCGTTATATCCTCATGCACAATGAGGTAAAAAAACGCATTACGATTTGTGGGGAAAAAATAATTCTAATTTAGTCGCTTATTTGTACAAGATGAAACTAGAAAATCTGGAGAAATCGCAGCTTCATCACTTAACTAAACTGTGTAATCTTAGGAAAAGATTTTATATCACTGATACTCCTTTTTCTCCATTATTGCATGTGAAAGTACTTTCAAATACTTGAGTTCAGGATACTAGCTGTGCAAAAACCTATTCTGTTTGACTTAATAGACTATAAACTTGCTCTGTAGCTAAGAATCGGCTAAATACAGGGTTCATATGACAACTGTTGCCTGTTGGTTCACTAAAGGCACTGTTGCCATAGTGGGCGAGGAGGCAGAAATGGCTCTAAGCTCATATTTAAAAACTATTACTTTTAATAAGTACTTCTCAGTGCAGTGCTCTAATGCGACGTCTTAACGTCAAAGATCCAACGTTAAAGAAATGCACTTTTTTATTTTAAAGAAACTATCATATATCACTTGATGTTTGTTGTATGATTTACATGGTGAACGTTTTCCGGGCCCGGCTCCAGCTCTTGCTCTACGAGCCAAGCCAGACCTCTGGCTCGGCTCTCCTTGTTAATTTGTTGGCTCGCCCATCTCCCCCATCAGGGAGAGGTGGGCGCAGCGGGTAGAGCGGCTGACTCCGGAGTGCCGAGGGCTCACAGTTCGATCCCCGCACCGCGGCAGCTTAGTGCCCAGGGCTCACAGTTCGATCCCCGCACTGCGGCAGCTTAGTTCAGCACCATGCGACTCTGGACAGTATCTCACTTAATCTCCAGGACGGCACCCAGCACCTTGGGACCCTTAGGGGTGAGTAGTTCGCGCTTTACAAATACCGGATTTAGAATGTATTCAAACAAAACCGAAAGGAACACAACTAGAGGGGGCATAAGTAGCTTTGGTGTTTGGCATGTATCAACCAGCTTGTTTGCTGACTCCAATTAGGCCCATCATTGCAAACGGAGTTCGGATTCTGAATCGCAGCGCTGTGTTCCTTCCTTGAATAATACCAATACTTAAACCTGGTTACCAATGGGTACATTTGTGATCGAGTAAAATGTTCCCAGCTTGTACATAACCACCTATGCCCCGCTGACAGTATTTTTTTATTATCCTTTTTTCCAGGATTCAACTTAACTGTAACAGCTGAGAGGCAACTGATGTAGGGTCAGGGTTCGCCACCACCCCCTACCTCCCTTATGTGTAAAATGTGTGCCATCTCGGGATACTCCGATGTTTACTCAAAATTAAGAGCATTACTTTATTTTACAATTACAAGAATTGTGTTCGTTTGAAAAATCCCCAAACCAAGAAAGGTTGCAGAACAGTAAGCAAAGGAGAGTTGAACCTCGCAGTGTGCTGGTCCATTTTAGAGGACAGTGGCCATTTAAGCCAGAAGCAGACCAGGGCTTAGCCTTGAACCCGGTATGCATTTGACTAACAAAGGGCAAAGAGGAGGCGCTGCACTGCAGCTGAGGAGCATTAGAAGATATGGACAACAGAGGGACGGGACTTCCCTCAATACTAATTGGAGGGAATATAGTGCTTACATTAGGGGCACTGTTTAAAAAAAACTCGAAGGTGGTTGTTATCAATCCTTTTTTATTACCCTTCAGGAGATACTCCGGCTGCTCTTGGGCACCTTGCTTTGTCCCTTACCTCCTTTCAACCACTGAAAACAGATTCCTGTCTATAAAGTGGGTCTGCGGGAACTTAACACTGTACAAATTACTCCACTTTACATGTAAGACGCGGCAGAAAAGCTCAAACGACTATTGCACATGAAAACCCTGTAAACGCTGGAGTAACCTAGCGTTTGGCCAATCAGAAACTGCATAACAGGAACAGTATATGTCTTAATGGTACCGACCGAACCACACATGCTTCAGAGTGCCTTTGAATTGGTCAGGGAGCTTGAGAAAGGCGCGAAGGCTGAATCCCCGCCCATAAACATTCATGATCCACTTTCTGAGACCTTGTTGCGCGGTCACCCGCTGCTAGCCTGGGAGAGATGGTGGAAAAGCTCATCTTACGCCACAGGAATGAGGAAGTATCATGAAGGCTGAACATTCTAGCAGCCCACCCATCAAGAGATAGGCCAGAGGAAGAACGGACATCATTCAACTCTGCGTACTCGAAAGACTTGCCCTTACAACAATCGGAAGAACTGACACGATACGTTAGACGCTCACCGCTGACAACTGCTGTGACCAGTAGATCAATTATAATCAAATAGGAGGGAGAAAGAAGAATTTGTGATCCGCTCAGCTTCTTTACTTGGATATCAAAAAGTCAAATGGGGAATGGATCACTTGACCTGAATAACCATGGTTTGCGATATTCGTACAGTGTACCGATAAAAACCCTCATTCACGTTAACAGGTTGGAAAAAGCGGTATATCTTGATTCTCCGCTCTATTGTTAACAACGTGTCTATACGAGATTTTTATAACACTTCACTTCACCTCAACACAATCACCTATCTCTTGATCACTACTGAAATAACCAGTGGGTCAACTTCCGGGTGGAGGAAGCACATAACTAACCCTATGATGATGCTGCCACGTTGTTAACAATAGAGCGGAAAATCAAGATATACCGCTTTTTCCAACCTGTTAACGTGAATGAGGGTTTTTATCGGTACACTGTATGAATATCGCAAACCCTGGTTATTCAGGTCAAGTGATCCATTCCCCATTTGATTTTTTGTGATCAGTAGATCACCAGGTCAAATCACAGATAGGCCAACGCAGCATTACATTGGGTATTAGGTACGGCATGTACAATACACGAGAGAATATGAAGTGTTAAGCTATTTGTAATTATAACTTTTGTTGTTTTGCAGCCATCGGTGATGGTAACACAGAACCGGAAGTTACTTATGAGAGGGCGTGGAAAACAGGAAGAGTTACTGGAGCAATACAGAACTAGTTATGAAGGAGCAAACTACGAAAAACACAAAGCTTGCAGGGGTAAAAACACTTAACAGTGAAACATCACACATTAAAGTATGGTACTAATACAGACACGGGTTGCAGATCACTAAACGAACTCCACAGGAGCTCTCTCAACTGGGCCAATCCACACCTGGTCTCTGAAGTATCTAAACGGGCCAACCAGCCATTGAAAGGGCTAATGCTGCGCTATATAAAACACCTTCAAACAATACAAGATAACGTTCGATACTTTATGCTGACTTCCTACAATCTGTACTCTTAGACGAAGTGCTTTTAATCACAGCTACAACTGATTTCTGGCACTGTGTGCTGTAATGTGGCCTCAGTGGCTTGATGTATGCGAGGTTATATTGAAGGGCCAACATGTGAATGCGAGGCATATGTAAAAGTGATGGAGTGCTTGAATGAATCTCAGGCACTGGGACAGACACGGGCCGCATCCCAGTCCATCATTATTTTTCACACCAGCATGGACTGTTCCTACTGCAGAACTATCAAGACTGACTAGCATATGGCTGGCTCTACTCTTAGATGGCATGGTGGGCACACGAAGGGTGGACTGCGCTGGGGCCTGGAGTATCTGTCAGTGGCAGAGATTAATGCAAACATTCTGTCCATCACTTGTGTACATTTTCCATGCGCGAATGCGAAGCAAACGAGTGAGTGATAAAACGGTTAATTATTGGATGGTATCGCTGGAACGACAGAAGGTATGAGTGCAGTGTGGCCTGCGCGGTAAGTTTACAGTTACAACAGTGTATACAGATACTGCTCATAATCATCTTACCACAAGTGCGCAGCTGCACATACACATAAGTGCAGGGAAGTTGCAGTTGTGCATACGGTGCCCACTGTTTTTGGAGTGGTCACATTAAATCTGGGCAGAGGTAGTGACCAGAGGGTGGTGGCCCTGCCCTTGGAAGCTGTGATCCTACGTTAACTACAGTATGTAACCTAGAGTCCACTTGGGAGCGGTGGGTGGAACCAACAGGAATGCACAATAAGTGAGCTGCTAAGTTCTGATTTTGCGTTGTTAATTTAGTTAAAATAAAATCTGTTTCATCCACTTCCAGCTACAGTAGGGGTACCGTGTGCCCTGCCCTAGATACAAACTGTGCCCGACTACATACAGCACGGTCTGAAATCACAAACCAACATCTCTCTGTGACACCGGCCTCTCATACTATGTTCTACGGGTAACTAGAACTCGAGTGGTTCTAGCGAGACTCCGCAACAGCGCCATTTTAGAGCGCAGCTCTCCGCCGGCTGTCGACGCTGTGGTCTGGTGGCGCCCGCTGCCTGGTGGATACACACAAACTGGGTTAGTCTGCGCGGAGAGTAATTGGTTGTGTCCTTTTTTTTCAGTCAGATAATGACAAACGGGGAGAGGGTCAGCCGTGGACGCTCGTCGACGGAGCAGGCTCGGAGCCTGCCCAGCCGGGTCCCCGGACGCCAGTGCCTAAGGCGGGGGGAGGTGCCTCGGGGCGCGCGCTCGCAGCCCTCCGCTCCGCTGGAAATCCCTTAATGCACCATGCCCTTCATTTATTTTTTGCTACTGGACATCTGAGAGCGTTTAAGAACGATACGCCCCCCCCCCCCCCATAGTAGTTGGTTGATGATGGATCACACTGCATAAAAATGATTTTCCTTCGGCTGCGAAGGACAGGGAAAGACTACCATCTACAGTACAATTATGAAAACGGGCGTCTTTATCTGAGAAATGGCTTCTGATTCACGTGTGTGGGAGCTTTGTAGCAGTCGTTCGAAAATCAATGAGCCATTTCGCCACTTCTGTAGTGTAACTCCCCCCTATACGACACAAATTACATTTAAGAGTAGGTCTTCAAAACGAAAGGGGGTTACGCGGTATACAACATTATTTATAATAATAAAATTTGAACTGGATGTTTTAACATTAGAACGATCTTCACTACGTTTTTCTGGGGAACATTCTAGTGCGGGCTGCAGACTTTCGAACTGGGAGAATACGGATATGGCCCTCAAATCCTGGCTGCTTTGCGGCTTAATCAAGAAACCGTGTGACTGGGGGTTTCACGTACTCACCCTCCTTACAAATACATACTGCGCATCTATGCGACTGCGCCTAATGCAACATGAAACCCAATTACACATAGTGCGCCGTCCCATAACATGCCACCCAATCATTTTTTCTGTAATCCAATCGGAGCCCCCCCCCCAAAAAAAGAAACCCACAACCCTCTTGTTTACGGCGCTCCTGCCGAAATAATGCCGCTGAAAATAGATATGCGATGTATAACATTAAGAAATAGGCTAAAATAATATTTCGTAAGGGCTTCCAGGTGCAAAACATCGTCGATGGGAGAAGAAATAGCAAAACAAAGATTTAATTTCGATTTATGTCCATAAGAGCATGTTAGATAAAGGATTATTGCTCATAACCGCCTGTGGCCAAATTTACAAGACAACAAACATTCTGTGAGCGAAAACGCAACTGGCGGACCACAGATACAGAATGAATGGAGTAATTTATCCATGAAAATACGCACTGTAATACATTTACACACGTGCATACGCGAAGGACATACCACAGTGGTAAAGACTGCGTATTCACCAAGATATATGCACCCATTTACAAGAACGTGGTGTGTAAATGATGCACGCCTAATGGAGGCCGCACTCCAACGATCACTTGATACTGGCCTGTCTCCATTGCGAAATTAAACTGATCCCACGTGGTCTGACACCAGCAAGTCATTAGGACTTTCAAAAATACACTTTTGGCAGGGGGTGAGGGGTCCTTGATTTTAAACTAGCAGTCCATACCCTACCATGTCAAATTGCCAGCTTCCAGTTAAATACACTCCATTTGATGGTTCGATTTACATTACAAGAATAGTTTTCACCCACCATCCTGTATACACCACTTTCACTGCTGCTGTCTACATTCCATCCCTTGAAACACCAGGGGGTAAAAGTAAAACTGACGAAAACAAGGTTCAAGAAAGCCATTACTACCAAAAGAACAAGTTACTTGCTTTCGGTAACGATTTATCTGTAAGAGACATAGATTAGGTATAGAATTACCCCCAGGCATCAGACTAGATCCGGAGAATTTTTTTCGCCAGCAGTACCCCTGCGCGTCGAAAGGTGGCATCGGTCGACAATGCGAGAGCTATTTAGACGCCACTCTCACACGCTGACGTCAGTTCTTTTACACAACATTCCACGTCAGAAGCGCATAGCCATGCAAGACACTGACCACTGGTGCACAAAACTAGGACCCTAAAAGAGGGTCCCTGACCCTAGAAGTCAGTTCTCAGAACGGGAAGGATAGGTAGGGCGTAAAGAATCTATAACTAATCTAGGTCTCTTAAAGATATATCGTTACCAAAGGTAAGTAACTTGTTCATCTGAAAGAGACAATTAGTTGTAGATTCCTTACCTGTAGAATAGATACCCCAGCAATGGCAACCCCGGAGGTGGGTCTGCGAACCAAGTTGACACCAGAAAGTTCTGGAGAACAGAACGGCCAAAAAAGCGGTCTCTCCGGACTTGGCTGCCCAGGCTGTAGTGTTTTGTGAACGTGCCCACGTAGCTGCCTGACAGATGTAATTGAGGGGGACTCCCCATCCCAAAGAAGTGGTCGCTGCCATCGCCCTGGAGGAATGGGTGTGCAGTCCCACTGGAGGCTCCTTCTTTGCCAAAGAGTAGCAAGCTTTAATGCACAAAAAGACCCACCTAGAGATGGTCTGTTTGTGCACAGCCAGATCTTTTTTGGCGCCCACGTGGCCAACAAAGAGCTAGTCATCCACCCGGATGTTGCGATCCAAATAAAATAATAATACTGATATTTGTAAAGCGCGAACAGCTACCTCACGAGGAGGTGTCCCGGCGCTATAGACCGCTGGGGAACCCGTCCTGGTTATCCCTGTGAGATGGTCCCTTTCTGGGTATATCCAAGGTGAAACCAGGCATCCCCAGCATCTGTGGGGGGCCGTTGTAGAGATGAGGCAAGCTTAATGCCCAGAGTTGCCGAGTGTGTTCCTGGTTAGAGTAGGTACCGAGGCAAGAATTATCGAGTCTGTTTTGACCCTGGTCCGCAACCCTGCCACGTCAGGAATTGAACCCTGGTTCCTGGCCAATTCTCTGCTTGCGGGTCTGCCGCCTCTAACCAGTGAGCCACACCTCTCTACTAAATGAAAGTGAATGAGTAAATGAATGAAATGAAAATGAAAGCGCATGTTTTTGATCCAGACGGTGGAGCCTCTCTTCCTCCTTAGAAGGATGCGGAAAGAAGGTGGGCAAAGTGATGATTTGACCAATGTGGAAAGAAGTAACCACCTTGGGAAGAAAGGAAGGTCTGGTTCTGAGGACGAATTTGTCCTGATGAACAGCCAGAAAAGGAGGCGTTGAAGGAAGAGCTTGTAGCTCACTCACCCTGCGAGCAGAGGTGATGGCAACCAGAAAGGCAGTCTTTAGAGTAAGAAGTCTGAGAGGACAGTTATGAAGCGGCTCAAAGGGAGCACAAACAAGGTAAGGAAGAACCAAGTTAAAGTCCCACTGTGGCATTACGAAGGGAACAGGAGGAAAAAGATGAGTAAGGCCCCATAGGAAGCGATTTACAACAGGGGACTTAAAAAGAGAAGGCTGATCAGGCAGCCTAAGAGAATCTAAAATGGCTGAGAGTTAGCCCTTCAGAGTACCCAAAGCAGAGCCCAGCTGCGCAAAATACAGGAGGAAAAAGTAAACCTCAGAAAGAGGGGCAGAAAGGGGATCCACAGCCTTTGCTGTGCACCATGCCACAAATTTGTTCCATCTGCAGGCGTATACCATCTTAGTGGAGGGACGCCTGGCTGCCAAGATAACATCACAGACTTCAGGAGGAAAGTCAAAGGCTGTCAACTCTCGCTGCTCAATCTCCACGCAAGGAGGTGGAGACTAGACAGGTTCGGGTGGAGTACCGTCCCCCGCTGCTGGGACAGAAGATCCTCCTCAAGAGGCAGACGGATCGGAGGATCGATGGCCATGTGTAACAGCTCGGGATACTAGACTCTTCCTGTCCAATCCGGAGCAACAAGGATGACTTGGGCCCGGTCATGCTTGATCTTCTTCAGCACCCTGGGCAGCAGTGGTATAGGCGGAATGACATATAGAAGACCGCAACTCCACTCGTGACGAAAAGCGTCGCCTAGCGAGTGCTGCCTTAGAAATTCCAACAGGCAGAATTGCTGACATTGCGCGTTCTCTTCGGTGGCGAATAAATCTAACCAAGGCTCACCCCACTGCTGAAAGAGACCTTGCGCCACCTCCGAGTGAAGACGCCATTCGTGATCCATCATGCACCTGTGGCTGAGTTCGTCCGCCTTGGCGTTCAGTGAACCAGTCAGGTGTTGATCCACCAGGGATATGCCCTGATGTTCCAGCCATGTCCAGAGATGGAGGGCCTTTGGACATAGGGTCCACAACCCCACCCCGCCCTGTTTGTTGCAGTACCACATGGCGGTGTTGTCTGTGAGCACCTGCACCACTCTTCACCGGACAGAGGGAAGGAATGCTTTTAGTGCAAGACGGATCGCCTGAAGCTCCGGAAGGTTGATGTGGAGCCTGGACTCCGCCGGAGACCAGAGGTCTCTGATCTCCGCCTTTCCCATGTGGCCGCCCCACCCTAGAAGTGATGCATCTGTCACCACTGTGTACTCCGGTTGAGGAAGGGAGAGGGATCTGCGGTTGTCCCAATCCTGGTTCGTTAGCCACTGCAATTGATGTGCAGTGCCCTCTGAGATCTGAACGTAATTGGTCAGATTCCCCAGATGCTGTACCCACTGGAACTTCAGGTCCCACTGCAGAGCCCACATATGCCACCTGGTATGATCTACCAGCAGGATGCAGGAGGCCATGAGGCCCAGAAGCCTCAGGGTCATTCTGACCAAAACCGGGGATAAAGGCTGAAAGATCGTAATCATAGCCCGAATATCCCAGACTCGCTGCTTGGGAGGATAAACCCAGAACTGCGTTGTGTCCAGAAAAGCTCTGATGAAAAGGAGCTTCTGAGAGGGAGTCAGGTGTGACTTTGTCACATTCACAGTGAACCCCAGCGAGTACAGGAGGTCCGCCATAGTCTGGAGGGAGGTGGGAGAAGACTGCCTGGGGCGAGTCTGCCTTCAACAGCCAGGTATCGAGATAGGGGAAGACGAACTCCTGACCTGTGCAATTGAGCTGCGACCATCGCCATCACTTTTGTGAACACCCGAGGGGCGCTTGTAAGGCCAAAGGGGAGCACGGTAAACTGAAAGTGCTCGTGGCCTACCGTGAACTGCAGGTAATGCCGGTGGGCCGGCAGGACGGGGATTTGAAGATAAGCATACTGCAAGTCCAAAGCTACAATCTAGTCTCCAGGATCATGGGCAGACAGGACCTGAGCTAGCGTCAACATTTTGGACTTCTCCTTCCGGAGGAAGCGGTTGACATTCCTGAGATCCAAGATAGGACGCAGGCCTTTGTCCTTCTTGGGCACCAGAAAGTAGTAGGAATAGCAACCACGACCTACTTCTGGGACCGGAACTCGCTCGATGGCTCCCTTGGCCAAGAGTGCTGAAACTTTCTGTTGGTGAAGAGCCAGATGATCCTCCGACATGCGATGGTACAGAGGGGGCATGGATGGAGGGGTAGTCTCGAAGGGGAGGGAGTAGCCCCTCTGGACTATTTGTAAAACCCACCTGTCCAACAGGATGGTGCGCCAGTGGGGGAGGTGATGGCGAATACTGCCGCCCACTTGGCACTGGTGGCCCTGAAAGGTCGGACTAGGAGGGTTTGGAGGCTGCTGCAGGGGGGCTGTGGTAGACTGGCACGCCTGCTGGCCCCCAGAACCACGGCAGTGGTTCCCACGTCCTCGGCCGCGCAGGGGCTGAACAGCTTGCGCTGGCGGGGCACCCCTTCCGTAGCCACGAAAGGGGCAAAAAGTAGACTGTGCACGGCGGGTGGTGGAGAGGCTCAAGGACCTGGCCATAGCACGAGAGTCCTTAAAGCGCTCTAGCACATTGTCTGCCTTGTCGCCGCATAGGCGACGGCCAAAGGGCAAGTCCATGAGAGTGGATTGGACATCTCAGAAAAACCAGTCGACCTCAACCAGGCGTAGCGTCAAAGGGCTACCGACTAAGCAGGACGATTTCCACGTGAGTCGGCGGTATCCAGCCCACAGCGGATGGTAAACTTTGCTGCCCCTCTCCCTTCAGCAACTGCACAGGAGAGTAAGGTCCGGGCCTCCTCCGGGCACTGGGGCAGCACTTGCGCCACCGTATCTCACACGGAGTGGGTGTAACGGCTCAACAGACATGCAGTGTTTACCGACCGCAGTCCCAAGCTGGAGGAAGAAAACATTTTCTTCCCAAGATGGTCCAGCTTTTTGGATTCCCTATCAGGTGGTGCGTTAGGGAATGTGTCTTTGAAGGTGGAGGCTTGGACCACCAAGCTCTCAGGGGTTGGGTGTTGGGAGAGGAAAGTGGGGTCGACCGGAGCCGGGCGGTGGCGTCGGGCATTCAACCTAGCCACAGGAGCCCCTATGTTGGGTCTGGACCAGGTGCTCAAAAGGATGTCCGTTAGGGCTTCATTAAACGGCAGCAGGGGCTCCAAAAAGCTCACAGCCGGTTGAAGCACCTCTGTCAGGAGGTTAGTCCTGACCGCCACCGTAGGTAGCTTAAGGCTGAGAGGCTCGGCCGCCCAACGCAACACCACTGCGTAAGACGCTCCCTCCTCCATAGCCACGGTAGAAGGAGACAACATGCCATGGTCTGGTGAGGTATTCAGACCACTGTTTTCCCCCAGTTCCTCTCTCCAGTCCGGTTCATAGCCCAACTGGTCAGTTAGAGCATCTCCAGAGCCCTCCAAGTCCTCCTTACCCTCCTCTGGCTGCCAATCTGGTCTAAAAGAGCCAGGGTAGAACAAGGGCACAAAAGTACCCATCGGCACCGGATCCGGTGTCGGTCCGGCTCCGTGTCTACCTCGGGATGAAGGCCGGGGTCGACGCTGGCTAGGGACACAACCGGCGTCGGCTGCGGATGTGGTGCCAGTGGAATCGATGCCAGGGGAGGTTTAATGAGGTCAACCAGCACCGATCCGGATCCAGGCCTGGATCCAAGGGGACCCTGCGGTGCCAGAGCAGCTGGCGTTGAAGGCCCAGGTCCCCCAGACGAGTCTGCGGGCCCGAAGGCGCACCAGCGGAGTAGGGCTGCCCAAAGATGGCATGCATCGCTCCGTAAAATTGGCAAAGCTGGTCAGAGGTCGCTCCGGGTCCCGGGATGGGAGGGAAACCCGGAGTCGACCCTTCGGGTCCCGCACGCAGTGCCACGGGAGGGGCACCACCCGCATCCCTCGTCGTGTCGGCCGACGGACAGGGAGGAGTCTAAGAGCGACGATGCTTCTTCGACTTATTCTTGTGATTTGACTTACCTGACCCCGAGTGTGAAGACTTGGAATAAGAATGAGGATGACTCCGCGACCGGTCCCTCGACCTACCACGCGACCAAGCCCTCGACCGGCGCAGAGCCGACTGCCGGGCCTCAAGAAGCTTTCGGGACCGCTCCTGCAAAGACTTCGGATTCATGGTCTGTCAGTCGGAGCACGACGTGGGTCATGGTCTCGCTCCAAGCAAAACAGGCACACGCGGTGCGGATCCGTCACCAACATCAGTCGACTACAGGAACCGCAAGCCTTGAAGCTGGGCATCCCGGACGTGCACCAGGAGTCGAAGACTCGAAAACGGTGTCGATAAAAGTCAGCAAATAGTCAATCAAAAAGTGACTGGAGGTACCGCTCTCTCTGGATCTGCGCTGGCTGGCGCGAAAAAAGAAATAACTGACGTCAGCGCGCGAGGGCGGCGTCTAAGTAGCTACCGTGACTTCATCCCTGTCATCACGACAACACGGGATGCGGAGCTGACCGACACCATCTTTCGACGCGCAGGCGTACTGCTGACTAAATAATTATCCAGATCCAGTCTGACGCCTGGGGGTGATTCTAAGGTAAGGAATCTATAACTAATTGTTTCTTTCAGATACAGAAGCGGAGTCCTATAACCTTATGAAGGGTACCATGATTGATGGCTTTGGACTCCCTACTGAGGAATATAAAATCGGATTCAGAGAAACTCAATTATCCCCAAGTCAATCCTGGATATATTTTGTAGACTTTTCAGTAAAAACACTAGGTGGCTGGTCAAAAGGTAATGGTGTGTGTGACTATGATGGGCTTCACAATTTATTGATGAAAGAACATCTGTGGAGTAATGGTTATCAAGAAAAGTTGCACTAGTACTTGGTAGCCCTGGGGCCAGTCTCCTCCCAAGCGTTGGGGAAGAAGACTGATCACTGGGTAAAGACAAGAGTGTCCAAAACTAGGGAGGGTAGGGGGTGACCAAAAGAAAGAGGCTAAAAAGCCCGCACCAGAGAAGAAAGTTGACCACTTTGAAGACATAGGTAAAAGTTAGGAGTCTTCTGTCGGCCCTCAAAAACCTGACCAGGAGGGTGGGCCTGAGACACCTCACAAAACAAATGCGCATACCAAGGTAAGAATTGGGACCATGTAAAGGTCATGGTATCACAACTGTCAGAAGAAAGGACAACACACCAAGGACTCATCCTGTTCTAAAACCAAGCCCACTAGTGAACCCCCAGGGGTTACCAGTGTGGTGTTTGAGAGCGATTCCTCTTAGCCTTGAACTGGAAAGTGGGCCCAAGAGGTGTTTTTGCGATTCCAGGTGGGAGTAAACGCTTCCACCACCTACTGGTGAATGGAATCCCAACCACTGCCCTGAGACAGACCTGTGCCAGTCACACTGTTGTGCATGACAAGCCGGTTCCCCAAACCAGTATATCCCAGGGGAGACTAAAAGAGTAAGGGCTATCTCAGAGGAGGCTATTGTTAGGCCTGTGGCTGTAGTACCCCTTGAAGTAGATGGGTCCCTTAGTTGGAGAAGGGTGGTAATCAGTAAATACTTCCACCTTGATTGTCTCTTTAGAAGTAACCACCCAAAGGTTGTTTCCAGCCACAGTGAGGCACTGGTCCAGTGCCAGTCCTCACCCAAGGATTCTGAGGGTGCTGAACCTGCAGCTAGTGCAGATCAGCCCCAGAAGAAGAAAAAGAGAAAGTGCAGGAAAGGTGGGCAACAATTAGCCAAAGTTCCAGTGAACCAAGGAAATTCTACACCAGTAGAGGACAGCTCCAAAGTTGGCACTGGTGAAGCCCTACCTATCACACAAGAAGTCCTGACTAGTCAGGCAACTGTTCAGCATGAGATGGCGAGTCCTCGGCTATCAGGAGAGAGAGTAGAACAAGGGTGCTTGCTAGAGGATGTAGTGACCCCCCCCCCCACTCTAAAACAGCAGACAGGCAACCTGAACCCAAAGAAAATTGTAAGTTGGTACCTTCACCTGTCAGTGAAGCGCTAAAGTTGTGGTTCTGGGCACTGACAGCTGTCAGTAGCCTCTGCTGGGTGACAAGAAGGCCTGGCCCCATGCCAAATAGTAAGAAAGGCCCCCTGACCATGTTGGTCATGGTGGGGTTACTCAAGTTGCGGGTGACCTCTTTGGGTAAGCTGGAGTTTGTCCTGGTTAAGGCAGGGGTAGCAGAGGTAGACACCTCTTTGGGTAAGCTGGAGTTTGCCTGGGTAAAATATGGTTAGCAGGGGTAGACACCTCTCATCACCAAGAAATAAACCTGAGTAAAGAAGCAGACAAGGTGCATTTTTTTGTTGAGTCGCAACACTGTTGAGATCGGTCAGCCCCCTAAAGGGAGTGACCTGGACAGGAGGATTCAAGGCGGAGTAGGCCATGCCACAATCCAACCTGTTTCCTTACTTGTCCTCGTCTGACAAACTAGGTAAGCTCTCCCAGATTATGGCTGTGCCTCCTGGACTGTTAGCTGGAGTTGGGGGTGTGGGGTGGTAGGGTAGGTGGTTGCCTAGGGTCTTTGGACTGAAGAGGGTCCACTTGTGCTGCAGCAAAAATTGTGCCACCCTAGGGACCCCTCACCAAGATCTTGCAAACTGCACCAAAACATGCAACCTGCAGTGGCAGACAAAACCAAAGAGTTGACATGGCACACACCCGTGTGTGTCAGCCTGCAGACACTGCATGCGATATAGGTAACACACCCCTTTAGCAGGCCTTTTAGTTCAATGGCAGGGTGCACTTTATCCCATGTGTGGACATATCTGCCTGAGCAGATGTGACCCTACAATGATGAAGCCCATTCTTAGACATTGTAAGTTAACAGGGAAGCTATACCAAGTACATGGGCTGGAAACTCGTGATTATGGATTCCCTAGCTCCAAGATGGCTTCACTGTACCCCAAGATGTTTGATACCAAAAATGTTGTCTTAATAAACCTGCACCGATGCTAGTGTTAGATGTATTAATAAATGCACACAGAGGGCACCTTAGAGGTGGCCCCTGAAAACCTACCAACTACTAGTTTGTTTGCCAACTGGTCTCAGCCAGCCTGCCATCACAAGACATGTTTCTGGCCTCCGGGGGTGAGAGCCCTTGCTCTCGATGGCCAGGAAAAAAACCTGCTCTGGGCGGAGGTGTTCACATCTTGTCCAAGCAGGAACTGCTTTCTAGGGCGGGAAACCTCAAAGGCAATGCTGCCTTTGAAATCAGACCCAGGCCTCTCCAGTTAGTGGAAGATGCCAACCCCCTTGTCCTGACCGCAATTTGGTGGGAGGACCAGCTGTAAAATTGGTTAGATTAGGAGGTGGGCCCACACCTAGCCAGCATCACCCCTAAGGTGGGGCAGCTGATGTGCACCCCACTTTTCCAAATCCTCCATCTTGTTTTGGAGAGATATAGCCTATTAGGGTCAGGGTTATGCCCACTTCCCACAGGAAGTGGTCATATAGAGGGTGCAGTCACCCTATGGTAGGTAGCCCATTGGCTACTACCTGGTACTCCCCTTAATGCCACTAAATTGAGTAGTCAGGTGGGACCCCTCCACCCAGAACTTCAGATTTGACCCAACCCATAGAAAGAAAAGGACAAAGAAGAGCTGCTGAACCCAAGAAATGAGACCATGCCACAGAGTTTTGGCGCAAACCCCTGCCTGCTGCTTCAAGACTCGACAATGAAGGTGAACTGTCTCATCATGCTGCTGTGCAGCCTCTAAGAACCCCAGAGGACCACCAGCCTTCTCCAATTGCCAAGAACTCCCTTGGAGCAGTGGAGCTACTCCCCTGCAGTCTGCAGGCACTATAAACCGCAGAGTCTGGTCCACCGACTTGCAGCTCACCGGCCCGACAGACGCAGCAACGGAACAGAAAAAGCTACTCTGGAAGTTCAGATCTGTCTCCCTTCGAGTGTGGAGGTACCAGGACCGACCGGAGCAGTGCAGTACAATCCCCAAGGTACCGGGCACCCTGCAACAAGACCAACCACAAAGAGTCCAGTCTGGACTCCAACTGCCCAGGAAGTAAGCACCCGATGAGGGACATCAGCAGCCCTGATACCCACTCCAAGGGTTTGGCTCGGAAGTCCTGAAATCGTCCCTGCCAGCTGTTTGCTCCTGACCATGACAACCGCCTTTGCGCACAGAGCCCAGCCTGCCTACCTGCCTGCACCCAGCACGCCCGGCCTGGGTAACAACGAATCGTCTGTGCTCCCATGCTGCTGAGGCCCTTGCGATGTGAGCCCCCATTTGGGAGCTCTCGGATTTGCCTACAAGTCCCCCTCTGCGGCCTGTTTCTAGGCGGTCCCCCTTCTTTGTAGCGCCAGTTACCAAGGCCTTCAGCACCCTGCTCCAGGCCGAATCCTGAACTCTCCTGACAAACTGCAGGTAAAACATTGGACCTTGGCTTGCTACCACTCAGAACCCACGAGGTGAACCCCCTGGAACCTTCTGCCCGATTTTCTATGGATTTCTGCCTCCCCATAGGAATCCATTGTGTGCAACGGCACACAACTGTGAACAATTTTGTCAACTCACGGCCACCAAAGCTTTTGATGCAAATTACATTCAGGGGTGTTTCCAGTCATGTCTGGAAGTGAGGTGGAGGTCCTGATAACTGGTGTGGAGTTCCCTGTCCTGGGCATCACCCTCTCACACTCCCGCAGTCACCCACAACGAAAGACTGCTTCATAATTCTATATATTTATTTTTTTAAGGAAATAGTTTCCAGAATGAGGGACTCCAAACCTCAAACTGCGCATGAGTCACCTCAGGTGAATAGTTTGTAGGCCAGCTAACTGGAAGCCCCACCATGTATAGCTGTGTCAACATGCCAGCTTAAATAGACTTATAACTTCAATGGGAAGCCATTTTAGTGTGATCAGGGTGGGTGAACGCAGTCATATTTTCTGCTGCCAGACATTAGTCAAGCCTCTGTACTGAGGACTGCCTTTAGAGGGGCCATGTGGATTCTGGGAATATCAGTACTTAAGAAGTTGCCACAGTTGAGCGTTGAGAGTATCATTGACTAAACAACGGTCTTAAAATTGTCAGTGGGTATGCAGATGTTGATTTCCTGGAGAAGTGTGTTTTGACTTGACAGAGATGACATCATATGAAGTAACAGGTGAACCCTTACCCTGATTTCCGAATCTGCATTTCTGACTATTGCAGGATTGCTTTTAAGTTTATATTTTTTGTGTACAATTCATAACTTATGATATGAAAGTTTACACACGACAATGCATATATAGACTGAATCAATATAATTGCAATTAAAACACATTTCATATGATGTACAGAAGTGAAGTTGGGATTCAGGTTCATTCTGGGTCATCATTTTTGGGGTACAGGCACCATTTTACTGGATTGTCAAGTATCTCGACGAACACTTGATTCGTTTTACAGCCTTGTACCCAGGGCTACTGCGAAACTAGGGCAGAGGTCTAATAGCCAACTTGATATACTTTACTATTCAGACTGGTAACTCTGTCTCTATGAATAGCCACTGTAAGCAGAGCCCTCAGAAAAGCCGAGACTTAACAGTCTTGGAAAGACATGCAAACCTTTCTCCAAAGGATAACAATGGCCATAAGGCACCATCTCATTAAATTCATATTGCTCTTGTATGCAAGCACTATACTTGCATTTGCAATAATACACCATATCCAGAAAGTGTTCTTTGTGCTCATCATTTAAACTACTCTATCTTAAAACAAAATCCCACTTAGTTTTCAAAAATATATAATGGCTAAGCATGAATCTGCGCATAATGTGCGTATTCTTCCTTCTCTTATCTGTGTTGGCGTAAGAATACTGCATTCTTAGTCTTGTCTGTTTGGTTTCTATACCACTGTCTACAGGTTGTGAGTTATCTCCAAAAGGAGGGTAATGTTCTGTGACTTTCCACCAACCTGGAGAGACAACAAGCAAGACATCAATGGCAAGATAACAAGTGGTTCAAGCCCTGATCACAGCGCGTTTGGATTACGGGTATGGACTTTATTCAGGCCTCCCAAACTATCTGACAAACTGCAGTTGGTTCAGAACGCAGCTGCACAAACAATTTTTGGGCTACCCTGCAATGCCCGCGCATCACAGCTTCTTCCGATCTTCACTGGCTTCCGATCAGGGAGAGAATCAGTTTTAAGATATTGCTTCTTACTCAAAAAACATTGTATGGAACTGGCCGGGGCTACCTGCGTGCTATAGTTGAGTTCTAGGTGCTCCATAGAAACCTTCGCTCTGCCAGCTTATGTTTTTCCAAAGTCCTGCGGTTTAGCAAGGCATGGTCTGGGAGCAGATCCATATCTGTCTTGGGCCCCTTTCTCTGGAACAAAGTTCGGTTGGAGCTTAGATGAATCAAGGATAGACAGCCCCATCTTTCGGAAAAAATTGAAACATGGCTCTTCCCTAAACCCATACTTTAACTCCCCAAGACTAAGGAGTAGGGCAGTCGGCTAAGACACACAGACGAGCACCATGCGGCAGTGAAAACAGCATGCAGCGCTCTACAACACCATTTAACATCAAAATATGATTGACACCGCTCATGCTTCCAGGTAGATGAAACTTGGAAATGACAACCAAAGGTTAGTAGGCGAGTTTCGAACACCATGAACCCGTTCGATGACAGCAACTACACTGAAATGCTCTGCGCTTAATTTTTTAAACACAGACATAAATAAAAGTGCAAGAGCCCCAAGTTGTTCATGGCTCTATTTCATCCCAGATTTATTATGTTGTTATTGTTTTCCCACTTTTCTCTTTCTTCTTACCCCTGCTTCTGCCTTTCACTCGCTTGAAGTCAAAGTCAAATCAAAAGATGAAGAATATACCTCTCGACCACAAACCCGCTGGCAACTGCACGCCTTAAGTACTGATAGAGCCATATTCACCTTTTAGATTTTGAGGGCAGATTAAGTTGTCTGACAGGAAAATACAAGCATTGGCATAGCCAATAGTTCTCGCCTTTGGGTCCTTATAAGTGTTTAGCTATGCAACAGTTGCATAACTAAATACTTATAAGGTCCCAAAGGCGAGACCTACTGGCTATGCCAAGCGGCCGTGCGGCCGCGAAAGTGATCGCGATCAAACATCAAACAGCGGTAAAGCGCGCCCACGCACATGCACTGTAGCTCTAGGCTGGCCTGGTAGCACTTTTTGGAGCCCTCTCAATAAGTCTCGCCAGACCAGCGCATGCGCTGGGTCAGGCGAGACCGAAAAACGGCTAAAATCTCCATTGGATGAACTCATAATAGTTTCCACGTCGTCCATCTGTTACTTGGAATACTGCAGTGTTAGGTCCCGGTTAATATACGGTTTATTTCATAACTTAAACTGGCCGCTGGCCGCTTGCCCCGCAGGACTGGGAGCGGCCCCTGCTTCTGGCAGCCCATCTAAACGCCAACTCTCTCCCACAGCTGCCTCTCAAACTGTGAATTCGTTTAAGTTGTGACTGCTGTCTTTTTGTTTACTTCTTCAGGATTCTACAGAACTAACATTTACTATCCCGTGTATGGAAAACATGGTTTAGTTTACTTGAAAGGACCGTGTACGTTATTACTACAACAACAAAAAGTGACGTGCATTATTGCATAGCTTGAGGGTTTCTGCTCCGTGCCTCAGTCCATTTAACCTTTATTCACTTTCAAGCCACAGTTTGACGCTCCTTTCCCGGAGGACAGAACGTTAGCCAGGGGCTCCTGGCAACGGAGTGTTAATCCTCCTATGAAACAGGTTGTGCACTTTTACTAAAAGGTGCTTTACATTACGTATAACTTCGCTTAATGATTCCTGTGTGCAGAGAAATCTCTCAATGGCCTTTTATCTGGTTCTCAGACAAATAAAAGTGTAATAAATTACATACTTAAGAAATGACATAAGCTGAAACGTCCTAAAATGTCCAATCTC
Source organism: Triturus cristatus (assembly GCF_964204655.1). NCBI lineage: Eukaryota > Metazoa > Chordata > Amphibia > Caudata > Salamandridae > Triturus > Triturus cristatus. The sequence goes on from NC_140591.1 coordinate 522,164,584, forward strand.
TTCCCCCTCACTCTAAGGAGCCCTTGATTGAGCTCTGCTCTTCCCTCTGTACAATGGAAGTCATTTTCGTCATCATAACTATATTCGATTATTTGTATAATCAGAAAATTCAACCATACAAAATACATAAACCATATAGAAAACATCATGGTATCACGGTGCCTAACAAATAACATTTGGCCTTAGGGTGTATAAAAACGCAATGCTAACTTACATTTTCTAAAGTATCTTTTCAATAAGAAGATAAGAAATAGCTAAGCATATTTTCAATAAAACTTACAAAAAAGTAAAATGGAGTAGAAAAAAATGGAAGTCATTTTGCCACTGAATATTACAAACTACACAGAAAGACTAGTTAAGAAAACAGTGAACACGTCTTGATTAGACATCTAACATGCTCCAGGAGCCAATAGCCAGTCATTATGTTTTCTGCATATGTTTTAAGGATGGAAGCGTAAATCATCGCCCTATGCAGTCCCACATTCGACTATGACATCTGGCGCAGAATGATGAAAGGCACAGTTGTCACCTTTTTACTGAACCTTTTGAACTGCGATTCCAATGAATACATCTATTTCCTTAACTAACCGGGCTGCCATTTATTTTCCTCATTACAGGTCATGGAAAGCACCTGTGTAATTATTCTGAATGAGCAATGACGCTACTGAACTGTGATTAGAAATGTTTAACAAAACACCATTCAGTAACATTGCTATGGAACTTTCACAAACTACGGTCCAGTAGAATGGACATCAAAACCCAGGGACTATAACCACAAGAAGACGTGCGACTCAATGACCCAACCACCCTGCTGATCCAGGACGGAAGCGCTTGTGACCCTATGACTTGCCCTAAAGGGGGTCAGGGCTTTATCCTCTGTTACCACAAAGAGTTCTATGGCAGGGTTAGGTTACAGGACTCCTTAATGGCCTGGTGCTGGATCGCAAGTTGCACTCTCTCCTGGTTTAATTAATGTTCCTTAACATTCATAACACATCATTCGTCTGTATCCATGGAATTCTTACCCGACTGTCCTGTTTTTTCTCTCAATGATTAGCCTACCGTCTAATTTACATGTGCTGGGTTCTCAAAGTCCAGCTGTGCAAAAGCCAGGCCTCGAAATCAAGACTTCTGACCGACTGAGGAAACACCACTGGACTCTGTCAAATGATCCAAAAAGACTGAACTCTTGGAGGAACCAGGCACTGACGGTAATGTTCTGGGAACCGTCCCTGTGTGTTCGGAACAGTGTTACCAGATCACCACCCATTCATGCCATGACAGGACTGAACACTCGGTTCAGGAGAAGGACAGGAAGATTGCCTGTCCTCTAAACACGCCAGAAGCATCTGCCTCTGAGTGATGGAACATGCACTACCTGCGCTGTCAAGGGACAGAAATTCACCTTCGGAAACCAAGAACAGGTAAAATGTGTTCCATCAAACTCTTTTAATTCCCACTTGACCAAGGGTTACCGCCTAAGGCTGATCTGCGACTAGTTTACAAACCAGACACTATAACCATGCGGTGAACTCCTACCATGGACCTAGACCACCAACAGCAGCAGCCATGTACATAGCACAGACAGAACACTGACAGGCCTGCACTTAACCAACAACACGGATCCCTTTAATCCTTCCACCCCAGGTTCACCGATTGCCCTCCTCCCACCATACTTTCAACTGGAAAGCACTTTTAAATGGCTAAAAACCAACAGAGTGCGCACTACAAAAACTTTATAGAAAAATAATAATAATCGTCCCTGTCAAACCTAGTGCAGGTCAGAGAGTAAAAGGAACAAACACTCTGCATGCAAGCCAAGAGTTTAATTTCTACTGATGGTTGAATACAGCACATTGCAGAGATATCATTTAGGTGAAGTTCCACAGAATTCCATCTCCGATTTAGGTACAGATGTACGGGATGAGGTATCCTCATGTGTACATTACAAGAATATTGCAAGTCACAGAGGCGTTCCATGACCACAGAGGCATAAGGACGCAGACTAAGTGCCTTTATAAGAGCCTGAGCTCTAGATAGGAGTGCATGATACCTTATAATTGGGCTGTGGCAAGAAGCTTGCTGAAATGTCACAAGCCTCTCCTGAAAAGCTGCGACTGCCCTTCCACCGTGCCAGATAGCTGGCAGGTCTCCTGATCCAGTGTGTGTGGTCTCTCCTGTCTGAGGCCATGGCAGGGGTGATCAGACTCTCCTGGGTCCTGAGAGGCTGCGGCAAGCGTGGGGGTCAAGGCGCATGCCTTTTCTACTGCTGCGTCTGCCTTCCATGTCAAGGCATCAATACTCCCTTGCAATAAATATTACAATCCAGTAGTGACATCATTTTCTTGTTACAGGTGGGCTCTGACATCAGAACTACTTAGTAATTTTAAAAAGCATGCGCGATTACAGCAAGATTAATGTATTCCACCTATTATATTCCAATGCATACCCTGATGATGTGGTGTCCTCCTACTACCAGCAAAAAGGAGAAAATTACAAATTAATCAGAAGCACGTTAGGAAACACAGTTGCAGTTTCATAATGGAAAGTTTAATGTTCCTCCTTTACATAGTGCAACCTTGTATCGTACTGTGGGTAGATAGGCGACATCAGAATTTAAAATCAAGTCAATTGACATATTTGTAAGTTAGTGCGCACTCAGTTCTTTCACCGTTAACATTTTTCCTCCGCATGTCATGGAGCAGCGAGACGGAACCCAGTGTGGCTCGCTAATTGACAAAACCTTTACACCAGCTGCCGAAACCACGCACAAAGTAAGGGAAAATGGCGGATAACTGAGAGGTACCGGAGACGTTCAGTTATGAATTGTATGCATCTGTTCCCACGGTCGAGGAAGTCGAATCAGAGGCTAGGCCCAAAATACAAGAAAGTCCATTCAAGGGGACAATCCCAAATACTCAAGTTCAGGGGCTATCTGAACGTTGCTGTAGCGGAATGGATTATTTTAATGTCATTAGCACGCCTTTAATGAGGCCCGGCCCTTGTGAGGGTCTTCCAGAAGGAGATCGGAGGTCATTAGAGGCTTGGCTGTTCAGAGTGATGGATAAATCTGGACATGAGGAGTCTGAGAGCGGCTGTGCTTCTCTTTTCATGTGTGAAATGGAGTCCCACAAATCCTACTGTATGTGTGTGTGTGTAGCTATGCATGTGGGCATGTGGTTATTATATAGGGAGGATCTAACCAAAAGGCAGCGGGTGCAGGGTCAGAGGCCAAGACGGGGTCAGTGAGTGATTGGGCAGGAAGCTGGGGTCTGAGAGAGGAAGTCGACTGTTACTTTATCTTGATATAGTGTTCTTTAAAGAGGTATGTCCTCGGCCCTTTCCTAAATTAGAGCAGGGTTGGGTCAATCCTGATCCTGGGTGTATGAACGGAGGAGGCCTCTCGCCTTGCCTTGCCTCTGATTCTCCTCAAGCTTTTCTAATGTTCTAGGTGAGTTTCCTGTTGTCTCCATCAGTGCCCTTTGCAGGCTGCCTCTAGGCACACCCCACTTTCTTCTGAGCTGCCAGTATTCTCTGATGCATTCATTGGATCCTTTAAGAGCTTGTTCTAAAGCTCATCATTACAACAGGCCATAGATTTTCTAGGATACTTCGTTCATTTGATTTCATGTTATGCACAGAATTCACAGAATACAGGATATTTGAAGAATTGAGATGGATACCTCTAGGTGTGTAGATAGTAACTGGCTATTTTCCAGACCCTGAAGTCCTTAAACAGGTGAAAACGTCAACACATATATTTGTGTGCATAATCCCAAACATAAATGCACATTAGCGTTTATTTTTCAAATACAGTAAACACACAAAATAATGTGCCTAGGAAACTAAATTCAGATAAATGTACTCAAGTCATGATTATCTTGTTTGACCATTTGCTTTTTAGGTCTCGGGACCATCCGGTCGGCAGACCGGAAGTCCGGAGATTTAATGTCTTTGAGAAGAGGGGCTTGCACCCGCCCCTCTTCTCTCCTGTTCTCCATTGGCTGGCCTCTTAAATGCTGGCCAGCCATTGGAGAAGCGGCTTGTCGCGCAAAACAGGCCCCGTCTTTTTCGGATTGGGGGGCGTGTTTTTTCGTTGCTTTTCGCAGGGCGTGTTTTTCTCTCCTCCAGCCAATGGCAAGAGGAGAGAAAAAGAAACACGCCCCCCAATCCGAAAACGCCACTGCGTTTGTCCGAGGCATTTCTGCTTCGCCTCGGAGAAAGGCAGTGGTGTTCAGGGCGATTCCCTTACGTCTCTGTTGCACATGCAGGAGCATTTAGAAAGAAATCCTCAACTCGGTACTCCCTGGTAATATGTTAACTAATCTACCTCTACTCTGAACCGTCCATCTTCGCTAACCTCCTTAACGTTCGCACAAGCGTCCTCTGTTACGAAAGGCCAATTGTCCCCTCAAAAGTAAAACGCTGGGAGACGCAAAGCCACGGAGCACCGGTAATCTCCTAGAGCCAAGATACTACCGAATATCAACCCGAGTAAGGTGAGATTCACAGAATATACCAAAACTGCATTGGTCAAATGCGCGAGGTTTAACTGTACCAGCACGACATAGAATATACAAAAATATCAACAAACGACTCGATGACATACGTTTGGCAGCCATATTGAAATGGTCATTTTTCCCATATTTTGCCGCTGCTGAAAGGAGAAACCCCCCAAAACATACATACTTGTTAAAACTATCAATTTAATTGTAACACTTTTGTTGAAGAGACGTAAACAGTCATTTTTTTATTTTTAGAGTTTATAATCACACGATATGGTTGTGCTATAATACCTCGAACAGACTTATTTAAGACAATTAGAGCCACATATTCTAAAACAAAGTGGAATATTTGGTTTCAGGATTGGCGAATTAAGGTTGTAGTTCGTTGTTTTGTGTACTCTTTTCATGTCGTTTTACGATTTCGGTTTGTTTTTAGGGACGTTTCAGCTTGTTATGACTTGACGTGCCTACGCTGGAAACTGGGTTTCCGGTAGCCCCTGAAACCTGGGGCCAAATGGGGAGGCGGTAGTGTTGTTACCCCTCTCCCTACTCACCTCTGTCTGACCTCCTGAGACTGGGACAGACCGACAGAGCTGAGACTAGGACAGAGTAGGTGGAGGAAAGGCTGCAGGCATCGCCGGAAAGATGCGCGAAGGACGAGTGTGACGCGAAGGATGGAAGGAGTTCTATACAAATGGCATGACAGGTACCTGCCTGCGTTTGTGTTTCAATGCTGTGCCCATCTCACTTACTTTAGTAACCACATTGTTTACCTCCACTGATCTAGAGTGACCTTTGAAATTTACCGGTTTCTGTTAACCTATGTGTTGAATATTTCCGTAGATTTGGTAACAAATTGAGTTAAGAGATCGTTTGTATATTTTGCAGCCACCACACATGAGCTTCCGATGCAGTATAAACAGGAAGCAACTACAAGAATGATGTGTTGTAACAACAACAAACCAGCACACACGTTGCCAGCATTTGTGTGGTGCGTTCCTACCATTTATATGATTCTGCGGTGCTTTTGGAGTCTGTGCGCCCTTTATGCTTAGCGTTGACTATGGTCAAGATTGTCTGTAGCGGTGTTTAAATATGAGAAACTTCGTTTAGAATATTGGTTAGTAATGGTTTGTGTGCTCAATGGATCAAATAGGCAATGCGGTATCTTGTTGGGAATCTTTGTGATGTTTGCTTATAAAGGTCTTTACTGAAGGACTTTTGCTCTTGATTTTGATTCCCATGGGTACTCGATTATTCAACTTGGGGAGACCGTCGTTTTGAGATTCCTTTTTACGTGAGTATATTGCTTCGATAAAATAGTGTGCACATGCAGTGTGAAATGTTTGACAGACAGCGGAATTCCATATTTCCCGAAACTTAACCCACATGCCCAGTAGTATTGGCAGAGTGTACAAGCCAGCGACTTTGTTAAAAGTACGAATAGTATGAGGAGCAGAGTGCATACTTGCCTCATCCCCAAATTATGTTTATTGGGGAGCAAAAGCACACAATCAATCTGAAGTCTAGCTGTTGATTAGGTAGTTAACAGTCTAATCCAGACAAAAAAAATTCCCATTGATTCCGAGTTACTCCAAGGTTGCAAATAGAACTGCAATTCAGTGCAAAGTCTTTTGGGTTGTAAAGAAATAATGACACAAGCATTTACAATGCAACGGTCTCGGCATTGTTAAAGTTAGAGCTATTGCTATTGCTCAGGGCATTATTTTTGTTTGTTTTTGTTTTTAACAATGCCGTTTATTTAAATGTTTTGAAAACAAAAACAAACAAAAATAATGCCATAAGCAATGCCAATAGCTCTAACTTTACCAATGCCGAGACCATTGCATTGTAAATGCTTGTTCATGTGGCTAGTGATTATTTACATTTGCTGTAGTGTTTGGATAAACGTTGGTGCTTTGCTTCTGGGATAAGAGGTGGACCCACATTGGGGACTCTGTTCTCTTTCTCTCAAACCAGTTCGCATTCGCAAACCTAATGTGTGTATCTAGTTTTTAGCCAATGATTCATGTGAATGTTTTAACTACAAAAAAGAGAGGAGATGTTTTACATCCATTTTTCTCAAAAACACAGAAAATGGAATTCCTGCTCTGGAAAAATACATGCCCCTTGGGGGTATTCACTCTCAGTCTAACGTGCTCAAAATGCCCTACTGTCGCTGTTTGCTTGCCTCTAACCGTGAGATAGTGGGAAGAACCCCATGTGTAAACAGGACTTTAGTGGGGGGTTGCGCTCTAAGCCCTTTCTTTGTCACTCTAAAGCCACATTTGACTGACATATTTTAAACCGTATTGCGAACTATACCGTACAGTATTCAAGGTATTCAATTATTAAAGCTGACATGTAGCTGGTCACTTGTCTGAATTTTAGTGAGGAATTGCGGAAAAGCGAATACATATTTATTTTAAATACATTATTATTTCATTAGAGTGTGAAATACTGAATGGGGTGATCAACTGACGGGCAAGTCGTGGCGTGGTGACCGTCAGTAAATAGTTTAGAATCTCCAGTAGCCTCCACTGGATATACGGCCTCCTTTCCTCCATGTCAGCACCATGCCAAGGAGAAACTCCAGTCCAAGTGAGGCGTCAGGCAGCTTCACTTCAAGGGTGCCATTGGAACTGACAGGCAGCACGTCACACACCTTGCTCTGCACAGATGCAATTCTCTCTGTAGTGGGATGCATGGGTGGCTCAGCAGGCTGGCACCTGTCTGCCCTGCTCTGGCTCAGTATCAAAAAGGGTGCATGGTTTCCCCAGAGATGCTGGGAGCTGACAAGAGGGAGGGGATGGCGAGTCACCACCTTTCCCAGCCCTTCATACTACTAGAAAACATAGTTACTGGCTCTGAAGCCATTAGTTTAATTCTTACTGGGCAGACTGGTCGGCCAAAGGCACGCTCTATAGCAACAACTATAAGGGCCAGGAGACTGGAAGAATATCACGAACCCTCTGGGCTTAGGTACGTCTGAAGTGACGGTGGACACCTCAGAAAACATAAGTGTCCCTAGTGACTATACATGGCTGGATAAAAGACTCCCATCCCCAGGCACGGGTAAAATTAGGGGCGGGGTTTAGAGGGAGAGGGATCAGCTTGCTCTGCTGATGGTTGTTCTGCTGCAATCAGGAGCCCTGGTGTTCCCAGGATTTCTGATGGTCTGAAGACTCCTATAGTCAAGAATGAAATGTTATGCCACTGAAAGAGATCAGAACTGTATACAGCGGCCAGAGGAGAATGGGTGTGATTCGAAACACTTTGAGGCTGGAACTGCAGGCTTGTTCAATAGACAGTTTTGAGATATCTCATCATTACTTGGGTCTGGTCCTGGTATAAAATGGAGACATGCCCAAGTCTAGCTAGTTGTTGACACCGTTATTGGGTCTGGAGACACCAGCTGGTCTGGAGCGATCACACATTACTGTGCACATTCGTGAGGCCTTAGACAGCAGTTGGGAGTAACGCTCCTATAATAGTAGCATCATTGGAGAAACAGTGGGTTAGCTGAATTGGTTTACAGATTATGATAATAAATTCAGAGTAACTTCGTTGAAACAAGATACTGTGTTGTGTGCTTGCATTAAGTCAAGACGAATTTTTGAAAACTCTTGATACAAGGAAGATTTTAGTTGAAACAAGGAAGAAGATTCAGGTTTTGCAAAAGCGCGAACTTGACGTTTTGCTTCAAACCTCAAAGACATTTGCTGACAGTAGAGCAAATGGTGATGAATTCACTAGCAGGGATTGGAGTGAACGATAACCCTTTATTTGGTGCCAGTTTAGACTGTGACAGGAGCAGTCTTCATGAGATCAGCTTAGTTCAAAACCATTGACAGAATAAATGCGAATCAAAGGGTTGAGACAGGGTGAAAAGCGTTAAGGTGGGGGGGGGGGGGTTAAGAGTCACACACTGGGGACAGTCTAAAGGCATCTACTGAGCCAAGGGTAAAAGACTTTTCAAAGAACTGCGAGAGAGCCAAGTGGAAAAGGAGTCCCCCTAGTGACTGCGTTTACTCTGTGTTCACATGATCTATTCACTGTGTAAACCTCTCGAAGTACCAGACATAGTGCATGGATAAAAGGAAAATGTGCTGTATGTATGTACTACCAATCACAGAGTACACACTATTTGCAAAGCTACCTCAATACATGCATGCAAACTCAACATTTCGGCACCACCACGAACAGGGGGATGTGTGTACAAAATGTGTCACAATTAAACAATGCACAGTTGCAGCAGTAAAGAATCATTTGGATGAGTGCAGGTGAATTTTGCAGTGTTAGAAAAGTCATTGGCGAGCAGATTCGCGAAGCAGCACATAAGCAACATGGCCCTAGACCCCAGGCCCCAATACTGGTTGTCTGTCGCCATCGTAGGTGCTGCGCGTGACAGGAAGCAGGGCAGAGGAAAGCAGCCTCCAAGAATCGGAGATTAGCAGGAGAAGCTGCGATAAGAGCAACATGCAAGTTATGAATGTGCTTTATTACCATGGTTACAAGCCTTCAATACAGGCCTCTGTGAGGACGGGCTAAGACTTTGCTGCTCTGTATCTGCAAAAAGCGCGAGAAGAACACATGTAATTACTCATTAACCTTGAGAAGCGATACCTATCAGCAGAGAGCATTTTATTGCAGAGGGGAAAATTAAAAACAACGCCACCGAGCTGATCATACTCTCCCCGTGCTCTGTGCCTCGAACTTGCACGTCTCCCCGCACCCCGCCCGCGTTCCCGCCCAAAGATAATGGAAAATATGGCCCTGTGGATGAGTCTTGTCATAATCACCGGCCTGTGTTAAATTCAGTGCATTGATTTGCAAAGTGGTACTGACATCAGCCAACTGGAATAAGTGTCTGGCTGACACCCGTCATGGCGCGGGGAGGGTTTGGCGCGCTCCTGGCACCCCGCACAGCGCCGCTTTGCAACACTGACTTCACGAGGCCTTTGACGGAGGTGCGGCTGCGGCAGCGCGCGCACACCCCCCGCCTCGCTCTCCGTCATCATTGCTGTGCAAGTGATATAAAGTAGGTCCGATCCTCACCTTTGGTCCTCGGCGTGCGTTTCCTCCGGTCGCGGAAGGCGGCGCCAGACTGCAGGGCCTCGAGCAGACTATCCATCACGCCCGTCTCGTCGCCCTCTGTGGAAAGAGATGGAGGGAATCCCATCAGCCCTGCGGGTTACCATAGCAATGTCACAGAACATCCAGGGGAGAAGAGAGGGCCACTGGGCCCTGACTAAACCCCGCAATTTCAAAACCAGACAAGCATCTAAAGCACTCATAAATCAAGCAGAGGCTAATGCAATGAGACCCGTGTGTGCCTGGGTTCTTGGCCAGCCGCGCTGGGCCGCCGGTTTGACTGATGCCTTCTGTGGAGCGCATCTCAACTTGCACAGCACAGTACTTTTAATGAACGAAAGCTCCAGCGATGCCTCTTCGTTATCTGAAACCATTCAGGGACCACACGTTTGAACAAAAATCACATTTTTCTTGTTACATGAAAGGGCAATCAAAAGTATACATTTCTGTGTAGGTATTTTAGCCCAAAAAGGCCTGCCGTGATGCAGGCATCTATCTACCACACAGCTATCTATTCCCACGTCGGCACTGTTAGACACCACTCAGCTTTTGTTTTAGGCTCTGCTGTTTTGAACCAAAGCTCACACTTAGTTTTACAAGTAGGCACCCGCGAGAGGAAGGCCAGGTATTGATTAGGAAGAGAAGGAAAACAAGCAGTGGATTGTAAAGGATTATTGGACTTGGTCCCTACAAACTAGAACCACAGAGAGAATTCTAGCCAGATGGATTTGCTTCACTTCAGAACTCGTGATGAATTATGGTACCCAGGCACAAACCCCCTAAAGAACAAACACTGACAAAACCATTCGATCTGGCGTTGGCTGACAGCCTTTTGGGTTTGTTAAAGCTTGCTTTCTTGTCATAGTATTTGTAAAACTTGAACTTTGAAGCGCTGCTGGGCCCACGTCAGTATAAAAAAATAAACACTAGTAAAAGCGAAACTTTTTTGGGCCTCACAAAGCACACTATGCCACAGTAGTCCCTGGTACTGAAGGGGATTACTCTGCGTGGAAGGGCTTTCTGAGGAACAACAGAATGCCATCTATCGCAGTGGAGTTAATTGATGGCTGAATGGGCTCAGTCACTGCCCCTAGTAAGCATTTGCAATGCAACAGGTCTCGCATTTACGAGAGTTTGAGCTATTGGAATTGTAAATCACAATGCTTTTTAGTTATGCGTTGTTTTTAAAACAGATAAATGAAAGGCATTGTCATTTACAAAGCCAATAGCTTAAACTCTCACATGCAAGACCTACTGCAATGCAAATGTGTTCGGCGCCCTTGCTAAACATTTTTTTTTAAAAGTGTTAGGAGAGAGCGTGTCTTTTGAGAAAATAGTGCTCGGATGCTGTAATTAAAGCCTAATGAGAAACAACACACGTAACAGGAGGTATCGCCATGTGAGGTTACAAAATGAGACAAGGCGGTACTAAGCAGGGACTACTAAGACTTTTGAACAATGAACAGCTACAGTTTACAGCGGACAATGACAGACAATTAAAATGTGGGCAGAGCTTCAAGTCCCTAGCTGAATACAGCATGCCTCACAGAGCAGCCCAAGCGCTACCCAGGCTCACCCTAAAAATTAAAAGCAGTTCAAGCATTTGTCAGCTTTAAGAGATTTGCCTAACTAGCTACTCTTGCAACTGAAAAGTACTTACAGGCTGAAAATGCATCATCTGCGTTGCTACAGCACATTCTTATCAGGTATAGAGAACAACCTTGGCACAAGTGTAGATAGATCAAGAGTACAATGAGGGCCAGAAACCCATGCGCAGGCAGCATTTAAAATTAATGAACAAGTTACTTACCTTCGGTAACGATGTATCTGTAATAAACATTAGTTAGTTAGATTCCTCACCTTAGAATATCCCCAGGCGTCAGGCTGGATCCGGAAAGATTTTTGCAGCAATACCCCTTGCGCGTCGCTAGGCGTCGTCTGCGGCTCCGCGTCCGTCGTTGGCGTCGTGCGCCGGAATGACGTCGGAGTACTTAGACGCCGCCCTCGCGCACTGACGTCAGTTCTTGTACATAGCTTTCCGCTCCAGGAACGCAGAGCCATGCAAGAGACCGACACTGGTGCCAAAAAGTCTATGGCCCTGAACAGGATGACCTTAACCCTAGATGTCGGTTCGCAGAGCGGGGAGGATGGGTGGGTCGGTGAGGAATCTAACTAACTAATGTTTCTTACAGATACATCGTTACCGAAGGTAAGTAACTTGTTCATCTGAAAGAAACACGTTAGTTCGATTCCTCACCTTAGAATAGATATCCCAGCAATACCAACCCCGGTGGAGGGTCTGCGAACCAAGATCACACCAGAAAGTACTGGAGAACAGAACGGCCAAAGAAGCCATCTCTCCGGACTTGGCTGTCCAGGCAATAGTGCTTGGCGAACGTGTGCAATGAGGCCCACGTCGCCGCCTGACAGATGTCCTGCAAGGGAACTCCCCGTCCCAGGGCAGTAGTCGCCGCCGTGGCCCAGGTGGAATGGGCTCTCAGCCCAACAGGAGGGTCCTTTTTCGCCAAGGAGTAACAAACTTTTATACACAAACCGACCCACCGTGAGATGATCAGTTTGTGTACGTCTCTCCCCTTCTTAGCACCTACGTATCCAACAAAAAGTTGGTCGTCCACCCGGAACTGTCTGGTGCGGTACAAATAAAAGGACAGCGCACGTTTGGGGTCCAGACGGTGGAGCCTCTCTTCCTCTTTCAAAGGATGCGGAGGCGGAAAGAAGGTGGGCAAAGTGACCGATTGCCCAATGTGAAAGGGGGTCACCACTTTCGGAAGAAAAGAAGGACGAGTCCGGAGGACAACCTTGTCCGGATGAACAGATAGAAAAGGAGGCTTGGACGACAGAGCCTGGAGCTCACTCACTCGTCTAGCCGAGGTGATAGCTACCAGGAAAGCAGTCTTAAGAGTCAGAAGACGAAGTGGACAATTGTGAAGGGGCTCAAAGCGAGCGCACATCAGAAAGGTCAAGACAAGATTCAAATCCCACTGAGGCATTACGAAGGGGACAGGAGGAAACATGTGAGTAATGCCTTTAAGAAAACGCGAAACAACAGGGGACTTGAAAAGAGAAGGCTGATCAAGAAGCCGTAAGAAAGCAGAGATTGCAGAAAGATAACCTTTCAAGGTGCCCAGAGCAGAGCCCTGCTGGGCCAAAGAAAGAAGAAAGAGTAGAACCTCAGAAAGAGGGGCGGAAAGGGGATCCACAGCCTTTGCTGTGCACCATGCCACAAATTTGTTCCATCTGCTGGCATATACCGATTTTGTGGAGGGACGCTTGGCTGCCAGAATCACATCACAGACTTCAGGAGGCAAGTCAAATGGCATCAACTGTCGCCGCTCAATCTCCACGCATGGAGGTGGAGACTGGACAGGTTCGAGTGGAGGACCGTCCCCTGCTGCTGCGACAGAAGGTCCTCCTGAAGAGGCAGTCGTATCGGAGTATCGATTGACATACTGAGTAGCTCGGGATACCAGTACCTTTGTGCCCAATCCGGAGCCACTAAGATGACTTGGGCCCGGTAGCGCCTGATCTTCTTCAGCACTCTGGGCAGAAGTGGTATAGGCGGAAAGGCGTACAACAGACCGCAACTCCACTCGCGACGAAAAGCGTCTCCGAGCGAGTGCTGCCTTGGAAATTCCAACGTGCAGAACTGCTGACATTGCGCGTTCTCTTCGGTGGCGAATAGATCTAACCAAGGCTCTCCCCACTGCAGAAAGAGACCTTGCACCACGTCCGAGTTCAGACGCCATTCGTGACCCATCATGCACCGGCGGCTGAGTTCGTCCGCTCTGGCGTTCAGAGAGCCCGCCAGATGTTGAACCACCAGGATGATGGCCTGGTGTTCCAGCCATGTCCAGAGGCGCAGAGCCTCCTGACAAAGGGTCCACGACCCCACCCCGCCCTGTTTGTTGCAATACCACATGGCAGTGGTGTTGTCCGTGAACACCTGCACGACACTTCCCCGGACAGAGGGAAGGAAGGCTTTCAGTGCAAGCCGGATCGCTCTCAGCTCCAACAAGTTGATATGGAGTTGAGACTCCACCGGAGACCAGAGGCCTCTGATCTCCGCCTCTCCCCTATGGCCCCCCATCCCAGGAGGGACGCGTCCGTCACTTCTACGTACTCCGGTTGGGGTAGGGAGAGGCATCTGCCCCTGACCCAATCGCGGTCCGTGAGCCACCACTGCAAATGTTTCGCAGTGCCCTCCGAGATCAAGACATGGTCGGCCAGGTTGCCTCGATGCTGGGCCCACTGAAACTTCAGGTCCCACTGCAGAGCCCGCATTCGCCACCTGGCGTAATGCACCAACAGGATGCAGGAGGCCATCAGCCCCAGAAGCCGCAGCACCAACCTGACCGAAACCCAGGATAGAGGCCAAAAGATGGGAATCAGAGCCTGAATATCCTGGACCCGCTGTTCCGGAGGATAAGCCCGGAACTGCGTCGAATCGAGAACCGCTCCAATGAAGAGGAGCTTCTGGGAGGGTCTCAGGTGTGACTTCGGCACGTTGATGGAGAACCCCAGCAAATGCAGGGGGTCGGCCGTAGTCTGGAGGTGGGAGACGACTTGCTGGGGCGAGCCCGCCTTCAACAGCCAGTCGTCGAGATGGGGGAAGATAGGAACCCCCGATCTGCGCAGATGAGCTACGACCACCGGTGAGGCCGAAGGGGAGCACGGTGAACTGAAAGTGGTCATGACCCACCGTGAACCGCAGGTAACGCCGGTGGGCCGACAGGACGGGGATGTGAAAATAGGCGTCCTGCAAGTCCAACGCTACCATCCAGTTTCCAGGGTCGAGGGCAGCCAGAACCTGAGCTAAAGTTAGCATCTTGAACCGTTCCTTCCGGAGGAAGGCGTTGACGCTCCTGAGGTCCAAGATAGGGCGTAGGCCCCCTTTGCCCTTCTTGGGAACCAGAAAGTAGTGGGAATAGCAACCACGGCCGACTTCTGGACCAGGAACGCGCTTGACGGCCTCTTTGGCCAAGAGGGCCGTAACTTCCTCCCGCAGAAGATTCAAGTGATCCTCCGATATATGGTGGCATTGCGGTGGCATGGCTGGAGGGGTCTCGAAGGGGAGGGAGTAGCCCCTTCGGACGATTTGCAGCACCCACCTGTCCGAAGTGATGGATCGCCAGTGGAGCAGGTGATGGCTAACTCTGCCGCCCACTGGCGTGGAATGGGCCTGAAAGCTCGGACTAGGAGGGCTTTAAGGCGGATGCTGCCGGGGTGGATGTGGACTGACCGGCACGTTGTCATCCAGTACCGCCACGGCGGAATCCACGTCCGCGTGCAGGTTGGTTCTGCGGCCGGTGGCTAGGCGGACGTGAGGAGGCGCCCCTTCCTTGGCCACGAAAGGGGCGAAAGGCAGAAGTTTGCGGCCGTGGGGCCGAGAGACCCAAGGACCTGGCCGTAGCCCGGGAGTCTTTAAAACGAGCCAGCGCACTATCCGCCTTCTCACCAAAAAGGCGAGTGCCATCAAAGGGCATATCCATGAGGGAACTCTGGACATCCCCCGAAAAAGACGTGGACCGCAGCCAAGCGTGGCGCCTGAGCGCCACCGTGGTAGAAATCGCCCTACCCAGCGAGTCCGTGGTGTCTAGTCCACACCGTATGGCATTTCGTGCTGCATCTCGCCCGTCAGCAAGCACCCGGGAGAGACGAGTCCGGGCCTCCTCCGGACACAGGGGCAGCACGTCCTCCACCGTATCCCACAGAGAGTGGGAGAAACGGTCCAAGAGGCAAGCGGTGTTCAAAGACCGCAGGCCCAAACTCAGGGAAGAGAACAGCTTCTTTCCGAACTGTTCCAGCCTCTTGGATTCCCGATCCGGAGGGGCGGACGGGAATGAGGATTGGGAAGTGGAGGCCTGGATAACCAGACTCTCGGGGGTGGGGTGTTGGGACAGGAAACTGGGGTCGCCCGGAGCAGGACGGTGGCGCCGGGCCACGTTCCGATCCACAGGAGGAACTGTGGAGGGCTTGGACCAAGTGCCCTGCAGAACGTCTAAGAGGGCCTCATTGAACTGCAGCAGAGGCTCTGTGGAGCTTGCTGACGGTTGAAGCACCTCTTCGAGGACGTTTGTCCTCACGGCCACAGCAGGCAACTCGAGCCCCAGGGCTTCGGCCGCCTTGCGCAGCACCACTGAAAAAGCTGCACCTTCCTCCGAGGCCACAGTCGGAGGAGAGATGAAACCAGCGTCCGGGGAAGTTACCAGACCACTGGCATCCCCCAGTTCGTCTGCCCAGTCCTGTGAAAGTTGGCCCTGTATGGCCATAGGGTCCTCAGACCCCTCCCAGTCGCCCCCGTCATCCGATTCCTGATAAACAGGAGGAATGATCGGAGCCGGGCGGTAGATGGAATGCTCATCCATCGGCGTCGGGTGCGGCGTGGCGCCGGGCCCGGACAGGGGCTAAACCGGGGAACGGCGTCATCCGGGGAACGGCGTCATCCGGAGACGGCGCCGGAGGCGGAACCGGCGGAGGAGGGGTTGTGAGGTCGACCGGCGCCGGCAGAGATCAATGCCTGGATCCCTCGGGGACCTGTGGCGTCGGGACCGAAGTAGTCGACGGCGCCGGGGCCGGAGTCGCCGGCACGCGAGGTCGACCAGTCAAGCCCGTGGGGCCCGAAGGCGCGCCGGCAGGCGTCGACGGCGGAGCCAGGCCCCTCATGGCCAAGAGGAAGGCACTGACCTCCGCCGGAGCCACGGGGGTGGGACCACCCTGACCCTCGGCCGAGACGCGCGACCGGCGAGGGGAGTCTGAAGAGCCGTGCCGCCTCTTGGACGTCTTAGATCGCTTCGACTTACCTGAAGACTTCGAGCCCGACGAGCGATGATGGTGACTGCGGACCTCCTTCTGGACCGGGACCGTGAGCCTTTGAGGTCAAGGCCTGACAATCGGGGCACGACTCCACGTCGTGGTCGGCCCCCAGGCAGTAAAGGCACCGGCGATGGTGGTCCGTCACCGACATAAGTCAATGACAGGAGTCACAGGCTTTAAACCCAGGCATCCTACCAGCACCAGAGTCGAGTCGACAGAAGACCAAAAAGAGTAAAAAAAGTTTAGTCAAAAATTGACTAAGGAGTAAGCTCTTCCCGAATCGGCGCGGAAAAAAGAAGAACTGACGTCAGTGCGCGAGGGCGGCATCTAAGCACTCCGACGACGTCATTCCGGCACACGACGCCAACGACAGACGCGAAGCCGCAGACGCCTAGCGATGCGCAAGGGGTATTGCTACAAAAATCTTTCCGGATCCAGCCTGACGCCTGTGGATATTCTAAGGTGAGGAATCTAACTAACGTGTTTCTTTCAGATGATAGTATCGCAGTGTGCAGCTGTGTGTGCAATTACAACACAGAGCCTGAAAAAAAGGCAGAAAAATTTCTACCTATGCCCAGAAACCTTCCTCACCTCAGAGAAAGAGGGGAAATGTAACTGTGAGAAGCAAAACAATAAAATGCTGTAAGCGTGGAATAAGATTTGAACCTGTATGCGACAATGAGGCTGCTGCGGCAGGCCTAATGACCTCACTATCATTTGAGCTGTTAAAAAGTACCATGTGACACTGTGGGCACGCATTGCTTATGGAGCCTATGTTGATATTGGACCTGGGCAATAAGCAGCGGACACCTCAATTATCAATTAGTAAATGCTGGATAAGGAATCGGCAGGGACAGCCACATCTCTCTTAGGCTTAAGCTCGCCGGAAAGTTTTGTGCGGTGGGGGCTCTTTCTCTGGTGGTCTGGTACTATAAGCCCATCGCTCTAAATTAAAACAGTACCCTTGGACACAACTTTTGTGACTGCTCCTGCATATGGTGCCACCTGCCTATTCATCAATGAATCACAAATACCAGATGAGCCCCCTTTTTGTGGTACATAAACACATATAGCAATGGCATTACGAGCACATGAAAAGAACGGTTCTGGGGAAACCCGCCCGGTCCCTCTTCCCTGACGGGTCTGCCTAGGGCTATTTCTCTCTCTAACCCCAGAAACATGAAAGAAGAAAACTGAGTGTCATAGCAAGCATGGTTCCTGGCGTAGATGCACAAATTAATGTCACAGAAAGACCATCCTCGCAAAGAAGGAAAACGCCAATGATGACTTGATGAAAGCTAATCCCATGATACCTTTTATAGAGAAACAACTGTAAATTGGGGCCTTGAACTTGCCAGCTGTTATCTTGGGCACACAATTAGTTAGCAGCAACAAACCCATGCCTCTATACATCCTCCCACCAATATGCCAATAGGGGCATTTATTTCACCAGGAAATGGCAATGCTTCAAATGTAAGAGCAGGATTGCTGCTGGGGTACAATGACAACCAACCAGTATGTGACAAATTAACAACAGTACGAAAATTCTAAAGCGGATCCCCCACATTAAAAAAGCGCCAACGTTTCAGAGAAGGGAAAATGCTCTCAAGGACCCTCAGCTATGGGAGGAGAACGTCGGCAGTGTAAAAAAGGTATTGCCACAAACTGAAGAAAGCTGCCATATAAGGAGGGTTGCCACCTGGCCGGTTTTATACAGCCATGTGTGTGGTTTTAAAATCTCGGCGGGTACAAAAATGGGAAAAATCACCTAAGGTCGTTTTTTTTTTTACCCCCATCAGTACAGACGTTAATGAATAATTGTAAGACTGTGTTCTACAGCTGCCCTAATGACCCCAGACTCATAACTAAAGTAAACAAAGAAAGAAAGAAAGACCATGTTAATAAGCACTGGCAAAGCCAATATGTTGCACCCATGTGAAAACTATTGGTTTTGTCGATGTATTTTAGCAGTGTTTTAGGCATGCTGCACATGTCGCTGCTGTGCAGCATGTCTGAAAGTAAAGAAAAAAGTGCTATGATAAGACCGCGTTAAAAAATTGACAAATCCAATGGCCCTCGTAGACGAGACCTACTGAGTTTGGCATTTTTTTTTCGCCATGTGGTACAGCAGCTCGGCTATGACGCGGTCAAATCTGGTCGGGTCACAGTGTTTTTTTTCTTTTTTTACTTTTATCGATGCTGCACAGCAGCCGCGCTGCTGTCCAACATGGCTTAAAAAATAGTGATAAAGAATCGTCAGGACCAAAACTACAAAAACAGGGGCAAAGCACAAAACAGGGGCAAAGCACGAACCAAACAGGGGCAAAGCACGAACCAAACAGGGGCAAAGGGTTTCTCTTCGCCATCAGAAAATATACTATACCTCGTTAAGGCACAGCAATCAAAAGATGTGCAGATTAAGGTGGGTACTTGCATATCACCACTACTTAGCTGGGTGGTTATGTAAAAGTATGTGGTGGGAATCCGGTGGAGTGATTCCCACAAACTGCTATTGTTAGG
Source organism: Triturus cristatus (assembly GCF_964204655.1). Lineage (NCBI taxonomy): Eukaryota > Metazoa > Chordata > Amphibia > Caudata > Salamandridae > Triturus > Triturus cristatus. The sequence goes on from NC_140591.1 coordinate 522,183,537, forward strand.
GTTGGTAAACATGTCCCGCTTTCAACGAAGGGCCTGGTATCAGTACTAGTCCTTCTGGCAATTCGATGCTTGTTGAAAAGGTGGATGACACTGCAACCTGTGAAATCATGGCATCTGACTTTTGCCCTCAAGCAGGTCCCACAGTCCGGACACCTTAATACCTGGAGTGCCCTTTGAAACTATATTACCACACAGCAAGGAGAAATGATGTAAAAACATCAGTCTTTGCCTGCTATATATATACACTGCGGGTCATACGGAACTGTGACCAGGAGTACATTCTGGAATACTAATTGGCCTCTGGTTTGCTGAGTACCTGTGGGGGTCCTTATGCGATTTTGCTGAAATTCATGGGCCACATGACCTATAAACTGTTGCTCATGTAGTGGTGTCTTATTGTGACTTTGTGGTTTGGTTGGAGGGTTCAGTGATCTGGTTGTTTTATTAAATGGAAACATATTGGGTTAGTACCTATTTTATATATGTTGACTGGAAAAAGCCAGTTTTATATGTTGAAAACCTAATTAAAGCGTAAACAAAAAAGTGTGTACAATGGAGGGTACATAATGGAAGAGACAGATTGCGATATTCAAAATAGTAGTGCGGATGAATATCCTTGACATTTTATAGTTCAGAGTGAGGAATACCGGCAGTATCATTTTGAGACCTCTGACTCCATGTGAGTGTGATCTACACTAGGCAAAAGAAAATCCATGCCAGTCAGCTGTATCCTAGTCAGATTTTATCCCATCTAGTAAGCCTGTAAAGGGTACAGGCAACAAAGAAATGAACATCGCATAAGTTAAATGTGCATTATAAGTGGTCCGTCTGAAGAGTCAAAATGAACATTCCTGTTAACAAGCATGAATAAGCAGCTTTGTTCCGGTAAAGATTAAGTGCTAGTGACAGATCAGAGGCTAGACGTGTTCCCTTTCAAGCAAGGCTTTAGTGTACAGGAGGACAGCCCCAACTGCACCAGAGCACCAACGAAGACACTCACAGACGTCCGATTAAGGATCCAACAAAGACTGAAGAACCGCACACATAACACCATCCACAACGTCCTGTGATCTGTTTCCTGGGTTAAGGGTTTCATTTAGCACTTGAGTGCACACTTACAGGCTCCAAGCACTCGGACATTAAGCACACAGAAATGCCAACACAAACGCAGATGGTTCCAGTAATGAAATGCTTGTTTAAGTGAGTGAAAGGTCACCGTTTCACCTTAAACAAACTACAAGTTAGACAGTTGACTGTGTATGTGTCATATTTTGCCCTATGCTTTTATTTATGTATCTAGCCTAGCACCGCTCCAACACGGCTTCGTAAAGACTCTTCAAGGCGCTCTCATCCAAGGACACTCAAGCACACAACTCGCCACCTACTCACTACACGCACATTTCCATCGAACACTACGAAAATAGGGCCGTAATGCATCATTAGCACAGTGACTGTGAAGTGAATTCATGTAGAGGCAGACAGCGAGTAGGCTCACGAACTGCGGGTTCTTTTATGAAATCTTCAAAAATGGAGGGAGTGTCGCTGCGCTTGTTTTTCATTCGTTCTCGCCGAAGCCGCAGCCAGCCTGCACGCGACTGCAGATAAGAGCCAAGGTTGCACTTGAATTATTGAAGCTGCTCAGAGAGGTGTGGTCGCAGGAACCTGGCACAACTGGATCACGTGAACTCCTCTTTCGGAAACAGAGTTTCCTGAACTCAAGCACAAAAGAGCCCCGTCGAGATCTCGATAGCAATTATGAACACAATGCCATTTTGGCCCAGGATATATGTAAGGACCCTGACAGTTCACGTTAAAGAAATTCATCCTTTTAGGTAGGCAGACTTCTCCACCGCTTGCCTCTGTTCCTTGCTGTTATAATATAAAGCAGGAGGAAAAGAAAAAAGCATTGGCAAAGACAATAGGTTCCGCCTATGAGAGATCTATCGGGTTTGTCAATTGTTTTTTAGACATGTTGCACAGCCGCAAAGGGCTTCAGCCCCCCCCCCCCCCATGCAAGTTGTTTTGCAATATGACTTAAAGACCAGAAAAAAGCGCTATGATGCAGCCAGCGTTGACTGAGTCATTAAGCTTTTCTTTCTTTTTAGCATCCTCCATATAAGGTCATAGGCATTAAGAGAGAGCACACATGGCCTGAACTGAGAAACATTAAGGCACAAGGTTGACAGAATCCCCAGGCAATATGACACTACCGTTATACAACTGAGGAACAAGGAGAAATATGAGGTTCAACTAGTGGAACCAGTCGGTCATTTCAGTCAAAAAATGCAATGTTTTTCTATCCGTGCCCCATCAAACACTCTTATGGAAAGGCCCATTATCATTTACAAACGTTCAACTGTGTCCACAACTAAAAAAACTGAAAAAAAGAGTTTGATATGCCAGTTCTTCAGTGAAGTCTTGGGTCAGTATTTAAAAAGCACAAGAGTCAGCTAGCAAATCATACAAATCAAGACAGGTCTTTAACATTAGCATATCGTTTGTTGCACAAGTCAGTTCGTGATCTAAGATGAAACCTTGGGGAGAGGATGTGATGTAATGGTCAGAGTTGCCGACTTTGCAACTGTGGAACCAGGTCCGAGTCTCGGCATCTTCTCAACATGCTGTGAATCTGGGCAAACAACTTACCCTTCCTGTGCCTACAAAAAATGAATGTGTCCTTGACTAATGTAAGTGACGCTCATGTAAAGTGCTCCAGCAACTTAAGGTCGCATTAATGCTATAAAAAAAAGTGCCCAAAAAAACTCAGGAAAGCAGCACAATTCCATTCATGTTCTTGGTCGCGCATATCTGTGGAGTTGAGGTCACCTGATAGCAAGTTATCTCGCCCTCCTGCAGTGATCACACAGAGCAGCCTTGAGTCAAACACAAAGTCAACAACAGCCCTCAATTGAGAGTTGATGGATCACCAGTTATAGGTACTCAAATGTATAACTCCACGTCATCAGTAGAAACAAAAATGTTTGCAAACAATAACTTTTTTTTGTTAAGTAATTTTTATTGAAAGAATGAACACAATCGATGAGCATTACATAACTGGAAAAAGATGTTATAAAGAAGTAAGCATAAATTGTGGAAAAACCATTGAAAATGATTAAGCTACACATACACAATTGTAATTATTATAATAAAAAATATAGTTGTATAAAAGGATGAGAAATAGTGGTTTAACTTTATAATATCTTAATAAAAAGTGTGTTCCATAAGAGAAGCAATTATAGAATCTATATATTTTTGTGAAAAAAAGAAGGAAAAAAAGAGAAGGAATGGAGAAGTAAGAGGAGGAAAAGAAAGGAGGAGAGAGATATATAAAAGGAGTAAATATGCAAAGGAAGAAGAATAAGTATTATGAAATAGATGAGTTTGAGGACAGGAATGTTGTAAAAGGTAACCATAATAAATCAAGTTTAATCTTTTGATAAATAGAACAATGGGAGACAGATGCAATTCTGTGTTCATCGCAGATTAAATTCCACCAAAGCATAAAAGATAATTTAGAATTGTCTTTCCAACATGTTAATATAAATTTAAGTGCAACAGCAATGAAAAGGTCAAATGAAATAGTTTTTGATGGGATTTGGTCAAAATCAGGAGATACAGTACCTAAAAAGATATTATGAACAGCAAAAGGAACATCACAGGAAAAAATCAATCGACATTTAGACCAAATAGCTTTCCAAAAATTATGGACTTTAGGGCAGTAATAAAGCAAGTGCATCAGTGATCCTTCAGAGGAAAGGCAAGACCAACATAACGGTGACATAGAGTGGTCAATTTTATGAAGAAAGAGGGGAGTAATTACAACTCTTAAAAATAAAATATAATGATTGTGTAATGTTAGCAGCTTCAGAGGTTTTGAAAATCTTTTGCCATAAACAATCCCATTGATGAATAGACAGCGATTGAGATAAGTCTTGTTCACAAGATAATTCAATAGGGGATTTGTTATGGGTGGTAGAGCGGGAGGAAAGGGTTCTGTATATAAAGGAAGCACTGGGAATTGGATCATGAGGAACATGAAAGAATGATGTACTAGGGGTAAACTAAGTAGGGATAGGATCGGAGTTAATATTTTGTAGGTAATTTTGAATAACAGGAAATAATTTATTGTATTGTTGAATGCAAGAGTCAGGGAGACTGAATTTCTCTTGACGTTGAAGGAAAGGCATGATCGAGTTATTAAGTAACAATTGATGAACAAAGAAAATACCCTTTACCTTCCAATGTTTGTAGTAAAAAATTTGTGACAACATTTAATGTGCTTATTAAACCATATGGAGGAGGAAAGAAAGGATTGATAAAGGTCAAAATCTTTGAAAAATAATGTGTGTATAAGGTGGTGAGTATCTTTGGACATAGCATAAAAATGACGAATTAAAAAAGCATTGTGGTACATTTTGAAATCGAACACCCCCCTCTGATTTGGGATGAGTTAATTTAGAAAGATCAATACAAGCTCGTTTATTGTTCCATAAAAATTTAGTGCAAATAAAATTGATCTGAGAGAAATATTAATTAGGAATTTTAAGAGGTGGCATTGAGAGTATGAAAAGTATTTGGGGAACAATCATGATTTTAATTGTATCAAGTCTACCCCCCCCCCCCCCAAGATAAAAATAATGGGGACCAGGAAGAAAACAAATGAGTAATCTTGAGTTTTAATGGAGAGATATTGTGAGATAAAGTATCCGAAATATTTGAGGAAAACCATGTTCCTAAGTATTTAATTTTTGGGGGACACCAAGTAAAATTGGAAGTATCAAACATATATTGATAAACTGATGAATTTAAAGGTAAAATCTCAGTTTTGGAAAAATTAAGTTTATAGCCAGAGACATTGGAAAACAAAGCAATCTCTTGTAAAAAAGGGGGAAGAGATTTGCAGGGATTGGACATATAAATAAGAATATCGTCTTCATAAGCCGATAGTTTAATTTGATGGGAGTTAAAACCGGTAATATTAGGGTTATTTCTAATACGGTCAAGAAAGGGTTCCAGACAAATGAGAAATAGTAATGGAGATAGTGGACAACCCTGACGGGTTCCTCATTGCAGATGGAAGTAAGGTGAGAAAAGACCATTGACAAAATCACAGGCACGAGGAGCATTATATAATAATTTAATAAACAAAATAAACTTTTGACCAAAGCCAAACCATTGAAGAGTATATAACATAAATTGCCAATTTATTCGGTCAAAAGCTTTCTCAGCATCAAGTGAAAGGGCAGCTAAAGGAGAGGAGTACTTCTTTTCAAGGGCTAAAATATTTGAGAACATTCTAGCATTGTCTGAGGCAAGTCTGACTTTAACACAAAGCCAGACTGATCTGGTTTGATAAGACGTGAGATAATGTTTTCTAAAGTGAAGCTTTGCAAACAAGAACTGCCAACATTCTCAACTAGTGGGGCACTGTAATAGGCTTTCCGGTAAAGTTAAACTTAACCAAACTGTTGGACTTGTGCAAATTGTTAAGAGATCAGTTTGCAAATTAGTTTCCTGACAATGAGTGCACAGGCTTAGCTTGCTTTAGTTCTGCGAAGTAAAAAAAACTAAGCTAGTAAAATGGAAGAGGGTGAAAGGTCACTAAATATTAATTACCAGTGGTCTCAGCAAGGCTCTTAAGACCTCAGCAGTGTCCCCTCTAAGTGTGTTTTCTAGAAGGCAGCAGACCCTCCCCCGACCGTGCCTGGGAGGAGCACAATCACACCAGACCATTGCCTGCATAAATCAGTATAAGCTATGGGCTGGTTGCATTTGCTGGGTGATGTGAGCGCTGTCTGCCGAGGACTGCTGCACCCAGTCTGGTTGCACCCAGCCTGGTTGCAACCAGACACCAAAGGGAAAACTTCAGTACAGATAAGCGGCTCTCAGAACAAACACAGGAAGAAAAAAAGATAACATGCTATGACGCAGCAAGCGTTTACTGTGTCATAGCACTTTTTTTTTTACCTTACGACATAATGCATAGCAGCCCACTATGAAGGGGCAAACAATAAGAAGTGGGTGGCACAATAAAGCAGGGACAGCAGGAGAGAGATGGGACAATAAAGCACGGGCAGGGAGGGGTGCAAAAACAAGTGGACAGGGGGTTGCTAAAGCAGGTACAGACATCGGGAGGACAACGGCGTGAGAAAGCAACAATAAAGGGCAGGGGTGAAGGAGAGGGATAAGAGGGGAAAGTGCAAAAAAAACAGATTAAGGGCCGGATGTATCAACGGGTTTTGCCCATTCTGTGTCTATCAGGAAATGTGATGATACATATGGCCCCAAGCCTGCAGTGAGAGGACACTGGCCAGCAGAAGCAGTACTTGATCTAGGCTCCATGACAGGACGAAGACCTCAGCCCAGGAGAAAGGCGGAGGCTAGGAGGAGGTGCAGACCAATGGGAAGCAAGCAAACTAAAGTGACTTCGGAGCCACATGGGAGCCAGCCAATGGTAAGTAAAGTGATGTGAGAGCCATGTGGGAGCCAGCCAATGTTAAGTAAAAGTGACATGGGAGGCAGCCAATGATAAGGTAAGGTAAGTAATGGGTTGTCACTAAGCCCATTTTATGACTTTTTAAAAAAAAAATAGATATTTTGCAATCGCTGTGCAGGCGAAACCTGAAAAGCAACAGGACGGGGTTGGGGGCTAACAAGCAACAGCATAGGAGGGGTAGTGATGGGGAAAACAAGCAAGATGGGGTGAGGCGGGGTAGAGAAAAAAAGTACCTCAAGCCGAGCGGGGCCAGCTGAGTGACACACAAAAATATCAATAAGTACTAAGTCCATGCGCTATCAAAGTGACAACACGAAGAAGACAGTGTACCAGGAAGCGATGACCAGATGCAATGACCAATCAGAAGCAATGAAATGAAAGTGATTATAAAGTTAACCAATAGTAAGTAATGGGTGGGCTCCAAGACCCTTTTTGGAGTGTTTTTTCTTTTTTTTCAATATACAACAAAGCACCACCTAGTGACAGCACGTGCTGTCGAGGGCAAGGCCTAAAAACTAATATGGATGATTTCATATAAAGTTCTGTGCAAGGCTCAAATCGGATCCTTTGAAGAATGTTAAAATGTGAACAGATGGGCAGTATTATTCTATGGGAAATAAGACAAGCCTACATAGATGATAAAATGACTTGAAACAGGCAAGCACCTAAAAGTGAAGGAAAAGTGTCATCATGGCACAGAGGAAAGGTGAAAGAAACGAGTGACAGCAAAGATTCCAACAACTGGAGTACAAGGGCTCAGCACGAGGTGCACTGAAAAGTATATCTGGAAATTCAGAGCAAAGAAAACGGCAATCGGGAGAGGGTAAGCTCAAACAGGAGAGAAAAATAGCATGTTTGTACAGCTAGGAGACAAAACCTTTCAGGCTGTCAGTGAAAGTAGGAAAACAAGGTTAGTATTGTTTAGGAAACAAAGATGATATCTAATTAAACTAAAGTAAATCACTTGACACTGTTCCACACATGAGCTGAACAGAATTTGCACTAGAACAAATTTGGTTAACCTGTTAAGCAGCACAGTACGTAAATTGAGTTATTTATCTTAAGGGTTCCTTCTTGGCTTGGAGTTGCTTTAGGCCTCCATAAGGTTATTAGGGAAAGGTTGCATATTTTCAGACATCGGGAGACTTGACAGGAGGGTAACTCAGCATCAATGAAACAAGATAATTCACAATTCAGAACGTTGAGCCAGCGGTCAGACAGTAGCAACTTGAGTTCAATTCAGTCTTCACTACAGTACTTGGGGCCTTCGACACCTAAGCAGCAGGCCAAGGAGGATGTGCGTCTTTCAAGGGTTGACACACACACAGGATACCTGAGGGAATCCCATGTTACCCCCTCGGAGTCATGATAGAGCAAAATGAATGCAGTGATAAATGGGGAAGCGGCAGTCCTGCAAACCAGCTCTTTAAAAGGATAAAGGACACGTGGGAGAATGTGGAGAAGTAGAACGCACACATTGTGACCACTAGTCCTACGAGGAGCAAGTACGAATGAGATACTCAGAGTCATAATTATATTGTTAAAAAGACCACAGTGTAAAACTGGAGCACCTTTGGAGTTTCCATGTTAATATCAGTTAGTGAATACAAGGAACACGTGGCAAACCGAAGCAGTGGAGGTAAAATCAGTTCACTTACTTGTGAAAAAGGAGTATGAAACAGACATAGTGAAGCAGTGGCACGGAGTTGTAGAGAAGAAAATGAGTGACCATGTTGAGCATGTGTCAAGAGCAGGAAAGAAAATGAGCAAAAACAGAGTGGTCTGGCGCCCCTAACATCAACCAGATCTCTATATTGGATCAGAAATAGGATTTCTCTGGGGTTCTGGCGGTAGAATGGAAGAATGAAGGCACCCCGGATACACAAACCGCACAATGCACCAAAGTTTCAGAAAGGAATTTTCTATTAAATACAACTAGAGTAATTTATACGATGAAGGATTGGGGTCAAGAACATGAGGAGGATTGAAAAAATGAGCAACGTGTTTAGGATTGGAAACATGCTATTAACTGGAAAGGTCTTGTAGCTGCATTCATGCCTTACCAGAATTAATGCAAAGCTCTCCTAGAGAACGACACTCAAAACTCTACAAAGTATCCATTCAAAAATCATTTAAAACATGCCATTTAATGTCACCACCGCCTAATCCCGCTGTGAAGTTAAGAATTTAATCCGAGACATGGGAGTCGGGCGTCAGTTTCCAGTGGGAGCAAACAGATGACATGGCGATTAATAGCAGCACTGTATTGTAATGTGATTAACTTTCAAGAACAACCTTTAATAGCTGGATTAGGACAATGAAACAAACTAAATGGCTGTCCACTGAATTAGTCTGCATTATCAAAACGTGCACATTCAGTTTTCGGTGACATGTTTGTGGTTTTCAAGCATCTGATACCAGATCTAAAAGACCAGAATGGACAGCGTAAATCCCTGCAAAAGACTGCAGGATATAGATGTCACAGGCGTACACTAGGTTGCAGAATCCACTCCAGACCCATTATTTTTAATGGGGTTACATTGCCACTATTGTCTCTTCATTTCTAACCTCACTCTGCATTGGGGGGAAGCCGTCAAAGACTAGAAACGGTTTAAAAAAAAACATTTTAAAAGTATTTTTTTTTAAATAATATTTTTATTGTCATTTTTAACTTTATGGTCTCAATTACACAGTACATGCATCATAGTATTTTTTCAGGTGCAGCAGTTCAGTACAATTAGTCACTTCCAATGTCACTTAAACAATATACAACTTATTCATACTATCCCTCATGGTTAATGTCACTGTTGAACAAGTTACTTACCTTCGGTAACGATATATCTGTAAGAAACATTAGTTAGTTATAGATTCCTTACCTTAGAATTACCCTCAGGCGTCAGACAAGTTCTGAAAAGTTTTTTCGTCAGCAGTACCTCGGAAGGTGGCGTCGGTCAGCTCTGCGTCTGTCGTTGGCGTTGTGTCACCGGGATGACATTGCAGCAGTTACTTAGACGCCGCCCTATGGCGCTGTGTCAGTTCTGTACACAACTTTCTGCGCCAGAAACACAGAGCCATGCAAAACACTGACCACTGGTGCACAAAACTAGGGCCCTGAAAGGTTAACCTTAACCCTAGAAATCAGTTCGCAGAACAGGGAGGATGGGTGGGGCGGTAAGGAATCTATAACTAACTAAGGTTGCTTACAGCTATATCGTTACAGAAGGTAAGTAACTTGTTCATCTGAAAGAAACACGTTACTTACAGATTCCTTACCTTAGAATAGATACCGCAGCAATACCAACCCCGGAGGTGGGTCTGCGAACCAAGATCACACCAGAAAGTCCTGGAGAACAGAATGGCCAAAGAAGCCGTCCCTCTGGACTTGACTGTCCAGGCAGTAGTGCTTGGTGAACATGTGCAACAATGCCCATGTAGCCGCCTGACAGATGTCGTTCAGAGGAACGCCCCTTCCCAGGACAGTCGCGGCTGCCATAGCCTTGGTGGAATGGGCGCGCAAACCCACTGGAGACTCCTTCTTAGCAAGAGAATAGCATGTTTTGATACACAAGACCACCCATCCGGAGATAGTCCGCTTGTGTACGCCCGACCTTTCTTGGCACCCACGTATCCAACAAAGAGCTAGTCATCCACCCAGAACTGTTTGGTGTGATCCAGGTGAAAGGAAAGCGCCCGTTTTGGGTCCAGTCGGTGGAGCCTCTTCCTCTTTCGAAGGAGGAGAAAAGAAGGTGGGCAAAGTGATGGTCTGCCCGATGTGAAAGGCAGTGACAACTTTGGGCAAGAAGGATGGATGAGTCCTGAGGACAACTTTGTCCGGCTGCACAGAGAGAAAAGGAGGCTAAGAAGAAAGCGCCTGGAGCTCACCCACTCATCTGGCAGAAGTGATGGCCACCAGGAATGCAGTTTTAGGAGTTAGAAGCCTCAAAGGACAGTTGTGAAGCAGCTCAAAGAGAGCGCACATTAAATAGGTTAAAACCAGGTTCAAGTCCCACTGAGGCATAACGAAGGGAATAGGAGGAAAGAGATGAGTTATGCCCTTTAAGAAACGATTTAAAACCGGGGACTTGAAAAGGGAAGACTGATCTGGAAGCTGAAGGAAGGCAGAGATGGCCGAGAGATAGCCCTTGATAGTGCCCAGAGCAGAGCCCTGCTGGGCCAAAGAATGAAGGAACAAGAGAACCTCAGAAAGAGGGGCAGAGGGGATCCACAGCCTTTGCTGTGCACCATGCCATACATTTGTTGCACCGGCAGGCGTATACCGTCTTAGTGGAAGGACGCCTGGCAGCCAGAATGAAATCAAAGACTTCAACTGTCACCGCTCAATCTCCACGCAAGGAGGTGGAGGCTGGACAGGTTCGGGTGGAGGACTGTCCCCTGTTGCTGCGACAGAAGATCCTCCTGAAGAGGCAGACGGGTCAGAGGATCGATGACCATGTTGAGCAGCTCGGGATACCAGACTCTTTGTGCCCAATCCGGAGCCACAAGAATAACTTGGGCCTGGTTGTACCTGATCTTCTTGAGAACTCTGGGCAGGAGGGGTATGGGCGGAAAACCTTACAGGAGGCCTGAGCTCCACTCGAGACAAAAAGCATCTCCAAGCGAGAGCCATTTTGGAAACTACAGAGTGCAAACTTCTGACATAGCGCATTCTCATCAGTGGTGAACAGATCTTACCAAGGCTCTCCCCACTGCAGAAAGAGACCTTGCATCATCTCCGGATGGAGATGCCATTTGTGGTCCGCTAGGCATCTTCATCTGAATTTGTCTGCTCTGGCGCTCAGAGAGCCCGCCAGATGTTGAACCAACAGGGCCTCTTGACAAACGGTCAATGACCCCACCCACCCTGTTTGTTGCAGTACAACATGTCAGTGGTGTTGTCTGTTACACTATTCTTCCCTTGATGGAGGGTAGAAAGGCTTCCAATGCCAACAGATTGATGTGATGTCCGTATTCAGCCAGAGACCAAAGGCCTCTGGTCTCCATCTATCCCAGATGGGCGCTTCATCCCAGAAGTGAGGCATCTGTTTCTACCGTCAGAGCCGGTTGGGGAAGGGAGAGAGCTCTGCAGCTGACCCAATCATGGTTCGTTAACCACCACTGCAGATCTCTTGCAGTTCCCTCCGAGATCGGGACCATGTAGGAGAGATTCCCGGGATGCTACGCCCACTGGAACTTCAGGTCCCACTGCAGATCCTGTATATGCCAGCTGGCATGTGTCACAAGCAGGATGCAGAAGGCCATGAGGCCAAGCAGCCTCAAAGTCAGTCTCACCGAAATCCAGGATAGAGGGTAAAACATCAGTAACATAGCCTGAATATCCTGGACTCACTGTTCGGGAGGATAGATCCAAAACTGCACTGTGTCTAGAACAGCTGTGATGAAAGAGAGCATCTGAGAGGGAGTTTGGTGTGGCTTTGGTACATTTATAGTGCATCCCAGCAATTGCAGGAGTTCTGCCGTAGTCTAGAGGTGGGAGACGACAGACTGGAGTGAGCTAGCATTTAATAGCCAGTCATCGAGATAGGGGCAGACTGGCACCCCTGATCTCCGCAGATGAGCTGCAACCAGATGCACCACCTTGGTGAACACCCCGGGGTTCTGGTAAGGTAAGAGGGAGCATGGCAAACAAAGTGCTCATGGCCCACCGTGAACCGCAGTTAACACCTGTGGATAGACAGGACGAGAATGTGGAAATATGCGCGCTGCAAGTCCAACACTACCATCCAATCTCCCAGGTTCAGGGCAGACAGGACCTGAGAGTGAGCATTTTGAACTTCTCCTTCTTGAGCAAGAAATTGAGAGAGTGCAGGTCGAGGACAGGATGAAGACCTCTGTTCTCCTTCGGTACCAGAAAGTAGCGGGAATAGCAACCACGACCTACATCTGGCGCTGGCACTCTCTCTAGGACTCTTTTGGCCAAGAGAGCCATCACTTGTTGGTGGAGAAAGTATAGGTGGCCCTCCGTCAGGCTGTTGTAAGTAGGGGGCATGGAGAGAGGGGTTGTTTTGAAGGGGATGAAGTAGCCCCTCGGACACTATGCAAAACCTACCAGTCCGATGTTATAGACCGCCAGTGGGGCAGGTGATGTTAAGAGGGAGGACAATAAGTATTTGGAGGCTGTGCTGCCAGGTGAGCGGTGAAGTGGCCCGACCTCTGGCTGTCCGACCCATAGGGTCTGTAGGACCCGTACCCTAAGCCACGCAGAAGTAGGGAAGCTTGAGTGCTGCAGTGGCTGGCTGGGTACAGAGGCCGCTGCAAGCCCCTTCTGAGGCCACAAAGGGAACGAAAGGCAGATTGGGGGTGACGAGTGGCCATGGAAAGGCCCAAGAACCTGGCTGTTGCCCTGCTGTTATTAAAGCGCTTCAGCGCTAAATCTGCCTGGGAGTAATCAAAGGACATACTATAAGTGATGTAAATGGGGATGGCGCCGTGAGTGTCGGTCATGGGACCGGCACCAGTGGAGGTCGCTATGGTATGGCCGGAACTCATCCGGATGGATCTATGGATCCCTGGAGCCTGACTGCGCCGGAGTGGATCCAGTAGGGACAGCTCCTGAACCCACGAAGCTCATAGGGGAGATGGAGGGAACGGGCTGTCCAAATATGAGGTGAATAGCCTCATAAAGCGCTCTCTCAATTGGGTGGGGGTTGCTCCGGCTTCCGGAAACTCAGGAAGGTAAGGAGTCGGCCCAGGTACTGGCTCAACTGCAGTCAGGCCTTAAATGACGCTCCCTTGACTTTTCGGTTGAGGGTGAGATGAAGTCGAAACACGCTTTGAAGACTTCTTTCTTGTGGCGGATCGTACCCAAATGGCCTGACAACTCTGAGTGTGATGAGCTTCTCAGAATCCGTGACAGCTCCCTTTCTCCAGATTGGCATTTGTATTGTTATAGCGTCGCACGTCGAGCCGGCAGGAGCTTGAAGGATTGCTCCCTAAAAACCTTCAGGGCCTGGTGTGGCAAACAGAGCATGCCTTCTGGTCGTGGTTGTGCTCGAGGAACCTAAGGTACACAAGATGCCGGCCCGTTACAGACATCGAGCAGTGACCGAAGCCGCAGGGCTTTAAGACGGCCTTTTTAGATGTCATTCCTGCCAAACCAGGGTAAAAAAACCTCAAAAGGCTTCAAGAAAATCTCGAAAAAAGTTAGTCATAAATTGACTAAGGGGTAGCTCTTCCCAGATCTGAGCTAACTGGCGTGAAAAGAACAGACATAAGCGTGATGGAGTGGCACCTATATAGGCACTGTGCATGTCACTTCCAGCTTGGACGACGCCACATACCAGCACCCAGGGGTATTGCTTAAGATACATTTTCAGATCCAGTCTGACACCTGGGGATAAATCAAAGCTAAGGTATCTGCGGCTAGAAATTTCGATCAGATAATCCTTTCACCCGTCTTAAACTTATCACTGTTGTTAATTTCATGGGGCAGCACATGGCTACATAGCACCAATACAACCAGCTCTACCATCTGAAAGTTTATTTTTCGATTAAGTATCTTGCGTGGTTTCTAACATTTGTTCATGGGGTGCCAAGGTGCATTCCATGTCTAAAAGTACTATACAGCTATATATACTAGTAGCATATTTAGCTTCTTTGATAAGTAGTTGTGTAAAAGCAACAATAATGCAGTTTGCATTTCAAGTCTCACTTTGAGGGTGTGTGGTCCAAGTCTCATTTGGGCTGGTCGAATTGAGCATTTAAAACCTTGTAATGGATACTGAGGTGATTAGGCTTGTGCTGATCTCAGGGATAAGTGGACAACCTAGATTCTCAACTACAGTGTAGAGATTTCATGTGGATTGTGACAACCTGGTGATTTGCTGTACTGCATGTAATGGGTTGGGACGAGATAATCTTTTCAATGTCATGTTTTGTTTTGCGTAAAGTTGCTGAAATAACAGGCAGATGGGAAAAGTATGGGTTCCCTATGCAAAATGGCTATGCATCAGCACTGTGTTCTTTTAGCATGTGTGGCTGGGAGAACCAGAAAAGATAATCTTTTCTGTAACCATTTAAAGGATAAAATAATTCAAAGGAAAGATTATGATGGAAGGGAAAAGTCACGGTTGCTGTTAGCTGTGCTAGAGAGCAGGTGGTGGATCATTATTTGGTATGCTGCTGGGTATGTGGGCGAGTACCATGTGCACCGGAAGGTATTGACCTACAGGTTGTAAAGATGAGTGTGGTAAGGACCAGTAGCAGGTGTGCTATTGTGTATGGAGCATAGCATATTGTGGCCTATGGTTGTTATGAGAGAAAGCAGCCTCCAGCAGTAGCAGCTTCACTCTTTTCTGCACATTAGAATACAGTTAAACTCAACTACCAATTGCATTACCTCTAGAGCTAACAGACATCTCAGATGAAGGGGTGCAGTGGCTGTTATGTCATCACAATCCCAAGCAGGACTTGTCCTTCACAAGCACCACTAAATAGGCCCCAAAGCCTAACCTGAAACTAAGGCACAAAACAGCTTCTTCCTGAGACGTATCGTTGACATTCCTCAAGCGCCTTTCTACAGAGCCACCTGGATAGAGTATTCTAGGACTTCCTTTAGGAAACGGACAAAAGCTACACGGGTTGACTCTCTACGATGGGTGAGCTAAATTACAGGCGGCCCTTATCTAAGCATGTTTCTGCTCTCTACTAGTCATGTTGGCAGTGATACTGAGGGGGCATTAGGCCCTGTTCCTGACATGTCAGGTATCAGGGTGTAAATATGTATAGTGGCTTTCAGATGGCAACAGCACGAGGCTGCTAGAGGCCAGGCAAATACAAGAGTTGTGGGACATGGAGTAGGTGGATGGAGCTGGCATTTGTGAGTTGTACATAGGCTGCATCTCTTAAAGAGGTGGTTGTTGCAGGCTGTGGAGTAAAATGGCCTGTTACAAGTGCAATAAATCCTTTAGGGTTCCACAGACTCAGGCTCATGGGTGTGTGCGGTTACAAGAAATTGCATGGATCAATCCTAACATTTGTTAAGAGTATAATACCATTGAGGGTGGGGTGACTAATGCAGCTGCTGTGGGCCTTGATCAGTACAAGGAGCTTTTCATTTTGAGTGAGAAAAGGTGGCAGTGGTGACTTTTCTTCCTGGCCACAGAGGGAGGGATTCATCTAGAATCTTAATTGAGAACTCTAATATAGCAGGCTACATGTCAGAGTCATCCCTAGGTGCTAATTTGTTCAACTGACCTGACTGGAAAAGAACCAGGTTAGCACAAAGTTTGGGATGAGCCTTAAAGAACCAGTTAGGTAGGTGTCTCTTTATGGCTTAGCACTGATGCCGTTCCACTCTGTAAATGACGTGTGATGCCCATATAGACTCCACTCCCACATGCTGACGTAAGTTGCTTTTGAGGCTGTCCACACCCCTGACGCAGAGCCCCAACAGCAAATTGGCTTTGACCAATGTACAGATTCACAGACTTGAATCCTATTAATGGAAAGAGGCTTATTCATAGAATGGGGAGGATGGGCGGGTCAGTGACGAAGCTGCAGTTGGATAGTCTGAACCAAAAAAAGCTTTACCAAAGGTAAGTTACTTGTACTTTTGATAGAGACTTCTTTCCACAGATCCCTCACCTTTTCAGTAAGTTTGAGAATACTACCTATTAGGAGGTGGGTCTGTGAATTGGCACAACCGAAAAAGTCCTGTAGGACCGAGCGGGAGAAATGCCCCCGTTGGTGAACCTAGCCGTTCAAACAGTACTTTATGAACATATGGGGTGACGCCCACATAGCTGCCTGGTGTAAGGAAATGCCTCTTTTTGCATGATCACCCACAAAGTTTTGGACTGATGCTGCTAGTTTTTAGAAAGAGTGTACAGACGCCAGCCAGCCAGATATCAGTGCCACTGTTCTAACCCTTTACAAAGTATATGTTGAATTGCCTATCCCAATTGGTTTAAGTTAACTTACTTAGAAGTCCCTAGTATATGGTAACAAGGTACCCAAGGTCTAAGTTAAACTACAACATTTCCTAGCCTGCTTCTACAGACTGAAAGGGCAGTTTTAAACTGCTAGTTTGACTTTGCCACTTAAACCGCAAAGCTCACACTTCCCGTAACAATATTTATAAGTCTCCCCTAGAGAAGGCCTAGAGGTGGCCTATCGAGCTCAGATGCAGGAACTGTGTATTATTCGGTAGGACATATATTTCTATATGCCCTAGCAGTAATAATACTAACTTATTGTTTGTACGGTGGATAACCTGAAAGCCCCATTGGCTACTACAGAGTTACACAAGGACCCTTCAGCTGTGCTAACTTCTGAAAAGGACCACCAAAATGGGTACTTCAAGATATCAAATTAATAGTGCCAGTAAATCCGACATGATACCCAAGTCAAATTAAATGTAACTATTAAGTAAAGGCAAACTTTAAAAAGTTGCCACTCTTTTTCACAAAATTTCCAGTGGCCATTCATAGCTGCTGGCCACCAGACAGCCTTCAGCCCTCCTGGGTAGTGGGGTGAGTGACTCCACAGACCCAAAACAATAGAGGCCTGAAACAGAGGAAAGTTTTACCTCCCCCTTACAAGAAGCCACACACGGTGTTGGCCAATAGGAAAGCTTCAAAGCAGAAGCTGGCTTTGATGAGCAAAGGGCAACCACAATCGAGAGGGGATGCCCCTTTGTTCAGGTAGACAGGCTGGTGGCTGGAAGAGAGAGGGGAAACCAGTTGCCAAACAGGTTTGATCATGGGCGTGTAGCCCACAGGTAACCACACCTCTTGGCTACCAAGCTCCTCACAGTTGAGGGGTCAGACATCTTGAGAGTGGGCAGAATAGTGCACTTTGAAATTGCTGAATGCCACTCAAAGCCACAAGTCATCATAGGGTGGGAAGGATCCTGATAGCCCATTGGCTAGAGGATGCATTATCCCCACAGGGCACTTTCTGTGCATAAATATTGCATCTCTGGTACCCTGAACCACATTTGGACTGGAGAGAGGACTGAAAGAAGAGCCCTGCTGACACTTGGACCTGGCAAGAGACGCTGCACCAACCGCTGGACTTCACCTGTTGCTCCTTGGGCTAGCAATTTTTTTTTATTGTTCCTGGTTCGTAGAAGAGCCACTCCTGAGCCCTAGACAAAAAAGGTGTAGTCCAAGAGTCAGTTAGCTGACTCCCTGTTCCAGCCCCAGGGCCATAAAAGATGAAGTTGCTTGCTCGGCTTGTTGGTAAGCACATCGGCTGAATTGCTGCTAACTGCCAAGATGCAGTCTGGAAGACCACTCCTCGGCACTAAAAAGTTACACATGAGTCTGGGGGACCCAGGAGAGTCATTAGCATGCAGGTTGGCTGCCCAAGAAGGACACTAGCATTCCTCAAAGGATACCGCCGGACCAGCTGTAACCAGAGACCAGTAGCCTAGTTGTGACTGGACAGCTGGAGGCTGGAAGAGAACTTCGAGGTGGCATCGACCCCTGTAACCAAAGTTGCACTGACTCACCCGTGGACTGAGGAGTAACTCTAGGAAGACCCCATCGACCGCACAGCACCTAGAGCATCTTTCAGCATCCTGTAGGCTCAGCATCAGGACCACTCCATATAAGTCTATGGCGGTCCTTCAGTAAAGTGCTGAACTAGACTGGACTGCTTTGGTGACCAGGTAACCATCCCAATACTCCTTATTGCCCGCCCTAACCTTCCGCCTGTCAGAGTTGGTCTCCCAGTCTGGGTTGGAGTAGTCAGGCACAATTCTTTAAAGCTTTTCAAAAGTTTCTCAAGTTTACAGTTACCAGTGCTTGTGTGCGCTTTGGACTAAAAAGCTGAGATTCACGCTTTAATAAAAAAATCTATATCTTCGGAACCCTCCAATGGATTTTGCTCATCTTGGTGTCTAAAAATTCATAAAAATATAATCTATCTTTATAAATTGGTGTTGGATTTCTTTTGTGTTATGACTTTCTTATTCTGTTTTGTGCTTTTAAATGCTTCACACTAATTCCTCTGTTTAAGCTTTGCTAATACCCAGGGCTGAGCAAGAGAGTTTTACAAACTAGCCTGACTGGACCCAATGTTTCATGACCGTATCACACCATATAATATACCTTAATCCTCACACCTGGCATATGACCAACACAGGAACTCTGCAAGACCAACGCAGTGGTAGCAGCATTGGCCCTGATGGAAAGAGCTCACAGTCTGTCTGGAGGATGCTTTTAGGCGAGTGCACAGCAGATCGTTATCCAGTGGAAGATAGTCTATTTCGGGCACCGCCTTGACTGTGTTCGCTCCAGCGAACCCCATAAAAGAGCTGATGGTTCACCCGGTGTTCTCTGGAACAAATCACTGTAAAAGCTCATCGCACCTTTGGGGTGCAAGTGATGGAGTCTGTCCTTTTCCTTAGAGGAGTGAGGTGGATTTGAGAATGTCGGCAGGGTGATAGTTTGACCTGTGTGGAATGTGGTCATTATTTTTTGCAAGAAGCAGGCTTGCATTCACAGACCCAATTTGTCTGGGAAGAAGGTAGCGTGCTACAAGTTAACAGATATCCTAAAGAGCTCAATCACTCATCTCGCTGAGATGATGGCGACAAGGAATACCGTCTTAAGGGCGAGAAGCCACAAAAGACAGCTGTGAATTGGCTAAAAGGAAGCACACATCAAGTATATGAGGTCCAAGTTAAGGTCCAACTGAGGCATAAGAAAAAGAGAGGGAAGGAACAAGTTTTGTAGGCCTTTCAAAAACTTATCACAACTGGGGATTCCAATAATGAAGGCTGATGCAGCACCCGAAAAAAGACCCCAAAGGTAGCCTTTAACTGTGCTGAAAGCAAAATGTTGTCGGGCAAGAAACAAATTAGAACATCAGATAACTTGGCCTGGAGGAAGTCAATCTGGTGTGTGCCAGATCAAACCACAATTTTGTCCCAACAACAGGTATATACAGTTTTTGTCAAGGGTACCTGGTTGCCAAGATGATATCAACCACCTACAAAGGTCAAAGGTGCTGCTAAAAGTCCATGCATGACCGTGGAGATTGCGAAGACTTTGAGCAGACCCTGCCCTGTTGTTGCAAGAGCACGTTCTCCTCGAGGGCCAGCCTGGTTGGAGGACCCCATGCTCAAACCCTGGAACTCTGGATACCATACTCTCCAAGCCCAATGATGGGACACAAGGATGACATGGACCCCGCCGGTCCTGATCTTCTTCAGAATTCGGTGAGGAACATAAGGGTCCCGAGTTCAACTCTAGGCGGAACGTATCTCCCAGTGAGAGACGCCTTGGAAACTCCAATACGTACAATTGCTGACATGCCCATTCATTGCAGAGAATAGATTGAGCAATGGATCTCCCCAGTTATGGAAGAAATGTTGTTTCACCTTCGGATTTAACGGCCATTCATGATCGGCTAGGAGTCACCAGCTGAGCTCATCCACTCTGGTATTAAAAGATCATACCAGTTGGTTCACCAACAGGAAAACTCCTCAATGGCCATTTCCAGAGGTGTAGGACCTCCTGGTACAGAGCTCAGGACCCCACTCTGCCCAGTTTGTTGCAAAACCACATGCGGTGGTGTTGTCCATATGCACCCTTTACCAGTCTACCCATGATGGACGGAAAGAAGGGAAGGCTTTCAATGCCAAGCGGATGGCCCGGTGCTACAGGAGGGTGATATGGAACTGGGCCTCCACCGGTGACATCTGATCTCTACCTCTCCCAGGTAGCAGCCCGAACCCAGAAGAGATGCATCGGTCATGACTATCAGCTCTGGGTGGTTAAGGAAAAGGGTCTGCCGCAGACCCAATCATGGCCCAGTAAACACCAGTGCAAATCTTTCGCAATATCCTCTGAAATGTGGACATGGATGGAAAGGTCCCCTTGATGATGGGCCCACTGGGACTCACTGCATACCTCGTATATGCCATATGGTGTGCCTAAGCAGCAAGATGCAGGAATCCATCAGTCCCACCGACCTCCAAGTCAACCTCACTGTAATCTAGGACAGTGGCTGAAAGATCGGGATCATAGCCTGAATGTCCTGGGCTTTCCATCCCGGGGTAAAAGCACAAAATCAAACAGTGTCCAGAATGGCTCTGATGATGGGAAGCAGCTGAGCGAGTCAGTGTGACTTTGGCATGTTGATACGTGAACCCCAAATATAACAAGGAGGTTCACCATCGTCTGGAGGAGGTTAACAATTGTCTTGAGCCTGTTTTCAACAGCCAGTTGTCGAGGTAGCGCAAGACTGAAACCTCTAAACTCCGAAGCCGTGCTGCCAGCACCACAATCTCTCATGAACACCCGACCTGCGCTGGGGCGACCAAGGACAGCACAGCAAACGGAAAATGCTCCTGTACCATCACAAACTGCAGGTAGAGCTGATGGATCTACTGGATGGGTATATAGAAATAAGCACCCAGCAGGTCCAATGCACCACCCAGTCTCTGGAGTTCTGACAAGACCTGGGCCTTTGAGAGTGTTGGGATGGAAACGTCCATTGCATGGTGATGGAGGTGCACCCCTGCATTGAATGCCCCAATTGTAATAATGTCTGGATCCCTGATGGTGATTTTTGTTGTCAGGGGAAAACATAGCTCATGCCCCTGCACCACGACATAGACCTGTCTCACTGATTGCGGTCTGTTTGGACCGGGAGGGACACCCAAAGTGTTACCCTCACAGTGGTGAAAGAATACTACCTTTGCCAGGAGTTCAGCAGCACAAGTATGGTGGTGGCAAAATACTGTGTAGTTATCAGTAGGAGTGAACAGGTCCTTTTGCCTGTGTCACTGGAGTGAGGTCTACAGGCTCACTTATTGAAAGTTCCGCTGCTGTATTCTTAATTCACACCTGGCCTACATTGGGCTGGTGTGTAGTGCCGCGCCGTGCATGTGTGTTATACATCTGATGGGAATATGTGTGCCTTTGTATGGTACAATACAGGGATGGTGCAGTGTATTATATATATGTAATCCAATCGTGATATAGTGGAAACTAAAATTGAAACCTATAAATTAATTTGCAAGCTGAAATTGGCAAAATATTTTGCAAAATTTCCCAAGACTGCTACGCCAACGACAACAAGCAACACAATAAACTCATCACCCCATATTGCAATAGATCAAATATCTGAAATAAAAACAGTATTTGATCTCACACATGATTTGCAAGACGAAGAACTACAAGAATTGGAGATTATAAAACAATTAGGCTTTGAAACATCTGGAAGAGAAAAAACATCCTTCAAACCCAAATCTAAATTCTGCCCAATCCTCACTCAAGGCAACAAGATAGATCTCTATTATGATCTGGTAATAGCAGATCTAGAAAATCTAACAAATAAACAAAGAAAGAAAAATGAGAATCTGACAAAAACAGAGAGAGAAGCTTTGAAAGAAGTGATGGAAAATGAAAATCTTGAAATAAAACCCGCAGATAAAGAGGGAAATATTGTGGTGATGGATAAAATCCAATATAAAAAAGAAGCCACAAGACAACTTAATGAGATCAAAAACTACAAAAAGCTAAAAACAAATCCTACTAATCAGTTGACAATTGAACTACAATCCAAATTAAAAACATGGTCAGAAAACGGTTTATTAACCACTGATTAACTGCGATACTTGACAAAGGACAATCCCACAACACCAACGATGTATTTCCTGCCAAAAATTCACAAAACCCTAATAGATCCACCTGGAAGACCAATAATATCGAGTTGTGACAGTCTCTACGAACCCCTCTCAAAATATGTGGATTCATTCTTGGCACCGATGGTAACTACACTAAGCTCTTATATCAAAGACACAGGAGACTTTCTAAGAATTTTGAATGAAATCCATTGGCAAGAAGACTACCTATTAGCTACAATAGACGTAGTCTCACTTTACACATCAATAAATCATGATACAGGACTCAAAGCATTGAAATACTTTCTAAACCAAAGAGACATTAAATATCTGGAACATTCCAAAATGCTTTTGGAGATGGTGGAAATGTGCTTAAGAAACAACATATTCATATTTGATCAACAGATTTACTGCCAAATGTGCGGTACTGTCATGGGCGTTTCATTTTTGCCGAGCTACGCAAATCTCACAATGGGATGGTGGGAAAGATCAATTGCATGGAGTGAAGACATGGAAATGTACACGGAAAAAATTGTGCTATGGCTCAGATTTATAGACGATCTGTTTATTATCTGGAATGGAACATCAGAAGAATTCAGCACATATGTACAATTGCTAAACATCAACAAGGAGGGCTTACAATTTACATTTAATGTAAACAAAACAAAAATCCAATTCTTGGACATTGAGGTATACCAGGAAAACGGCCAATTAAAAACTACAACGTACTGTAAGCCTACAGCCAAAAACAGCCTCCTTCATGCATGGAACCAGCTTCCATCCAAAATCATTAATAAAAAGCATACCCTTTGGGGAATTTTTACGTATGAAACGTAATTGCTCTGATGAGGATAAACTCAAACAAAAAATGGGAGAAACAACGAAAAAATTCTTGGAAAGAGGCTATAAACCTACAGATATAAGACTGGGAAGAACAAAAACAGAACAAATTCCAAGAGAAACCACCTTACAGGCTAAGCATGAACAACAAAAAATTGAAACATCAGATATCAGAATGATCCTGTCATACAGCAAAGAAAATCATGCAATCTCAGAAATTATGAATAAGCATTGGCATATTTTATTGAGAGATCCAGATATGGAAAAAATCTTGAATGAAAAACCGAATATAGCCTATAAAAAGGCACCATTGATTCAAGATAAGATTGTACATAGTCACTTTACAGGAATTAAAAAGAAAACCTGGCTCTCGGATCATCAAAGAGGTTTCAAAAAGTGTGAAAAATGCAAGGCCTGTAAAATTGGAAAGAATAAAACAGATATCATGGGTCCAAAAGGAAACAAATACATAATCAAAGAAAAGATCAATTACGATAGCACGTATGCCGTATATATGTTGGAATGCAATTGCGGAAGCAGATATATTGGGAGTACAATATGTCAATTAAAAAAAAATATATTAGAACATATCCGCGCAATCCAAAACAACGACCAAACCTATGCAATGACTAAACATTTAAAAATACATCATGAATACGGATGGCAACAAATGAACTATTGGGGACTTGCAACACTCCCCATAAATGAGAGAGGAGACAGAACTAAAAAATTTAGACAATTGGAATCAAAATTAATAATTAGATTTCAAACGAAGCAACCGAGAGGACTGAACGGTGATGAAGAACTTCATGTTCATTTGTAAATAATTTGTTCATGCATAAAAGACAACATCATAGACTTAATGCAAAAACTAGCAAAGAACTGATTGGCAAAAAATTGGACACATGTGGTACTATACCGACAATTGGGGCACTTAGCCGTTAATGAACTGCCAAATGTATATACATAAATATATAAAATAACTACATATGTATTTTATACAAACTAAAAGATTAGATTCTTCCTTCAAAATTGTATAATATTAAGACACATTACACTGTATATATTAATCACTTTTTCACAATGCAAACTACATATCCCATGATGCATTTTAATGGCCATATGGGTAATTTGATATATAACGACATCACTTGTAGCACACAACTAACCATGATCAAGACCAGAGTGGTCGAAACTCGTTGGTTAGCCAAGGGAACCTGATGGTGCTTATGCTGTTTCTGTAATATTTAAAAGCAAAGAAACTTTTGAACTGTCCTCCTGGAGTGCGAGTATCTCTTCTTTTTGGTGAAAAAAAAAGAAAAACACACACATATATATATATATATATATATATCACGCTTAATCCTCCGTAGCTTTTCCCCGCTTACGATTCTCCACAAGAGAATATATATATATTTGCTGGTTATATACGTACCAGTAAATGGTACAATATATGGAAAATTCTGATTTCCATTTTGGGAGACCCAGGGCTAACTGGAGAAACATGAGGAGGTAGAGAAAGTCCCCCAGACAGATTTGCGGATGGCTGCTTTCCTGTGGGCCGGATGGGACACACAGGAGAAAGAGAGAACAGGGTTCTTCAGTACACTTCAAAGAGTACCTTTTGATTTAGAGAGAGGCCTCTGGGAAGGGGCCTGGACAAATCTCAGGAAGGAGATGAGGCTGATAAGACAATAGTCAAAAGTAGGCTTGAGGCCCTAGGTTAACCTTTTTGATACAAGATCCAGGTGTGAACCTCTAGTCACTCCCATGGCCAAAGTTGGGGCCTGGAGTTACTCCTGTTGTGATAGACTGCTTTTTGGAGGCAGGGCATAGGAGAGGGCACTGCAAAAGGAAGCATAGCCCCAACATAAACTTAAAAGACTCAGACTCTAAATCATGTGTGGTGTCTGGATTTGGATTATGGGAAGGGGAGTTTGAAGCCCCAAAAACTGTCAACTTTGAAGCATGTTTGAGAAGATGTTTGAGAAGAAGCTCAGCAAAACTTCAGCCTTTGACCAGGACTTGCGGGCAAGGCCTACCAGGCTCCAAGCTGGATGAGAGGACATCACCGAGGGAATCCAAGACCACCTTACCTGGAGCCTGCAACACCAGTGCCTGCCTGGTTTCCAAGGCCAGTGGGCCCTGCGAGGAAACGGAGAGCGTTGGAGGGAGCGAGGTCCAGTGAGGGATCCTGGTAATTGGATCCCTGTGGGGAGGTGTGAGGAGACAGCTGCTGCACCGATCAAGTCGGTACCCATGTGCAGAGAAACATCAACAACCGCTATATGCCAGAGAGAATAAGTCCTCCTTTAAGTGAGCCATGAACGTTGCTGCACCACTTGGGTCATCGCCTGTGAGTGCAGGTTGAAAATTTGCAATCCTGTATGCAGGTGGGGCTGCCGTTAACATTGCTGCAGTGCCAATAGGGTCGTAGTCCATATACAGAATGAAAACTGTGATCGAGGGCTCAAGGGCTACTTGGCCAAGTTGTTCAGGATCCATAGTAAGTCTGCTCCCGGGGCACCAGTATTAAAATATCTCCACCCCCACAGTTGGGCCCAGTAGGTCCTGCTTGCCCCAAGGACCACTGAATAGCTTATGACCGCGAGCATCAAGAACTTTTCCTTCTACATGAAGTTGTTGAGAGGCTGCAGATCTGAAATAGGATAAAGGGCTCCGTCTTTCTTTGGCACCAGAAAGTAGCTGAAGTAACAACCATGTTCTACTTCAGGCACACTCTCGATAGCACCTTTCGCCAAAAGGACTTGATCATCCTGCTGTAAGACGGACAGATGGTCAACAGTCAGTCGTTCCGGGGATGGTGGAAGGCACAACAAAGTGTGAATGAATGGCAAGGTGTACCCAAATTTGGACTATCTGCAAGACCCACCTGCCCAATGTTTTGGACTGCCAGCCTGCCAAGAACTGTTGGATTCTGCCACCAACCGGGTGGCTGTGCTCCAATAAGGGTACGCTAAAGGGGTTTGGCAGGTAGGGCTTTTGGAGTGGGTTTGGTGTCACCGATCTTTGGTTGGTTACTTAGTGAACTAGAATTGCTGCCATATGCCATTGTCAATAACGTAGTGACCCTTCCTGCACTTCACCCAAGGCAAACTGAATTCCACAGTTAACATACAGGTTAGATTTCAGTGCTCTTGTCCAAGTCAGAAGATTTGGGGATTATGAGCTGGGATCTAGTTTCTAGGTTGTACAATGGCTTCTATACACACATCAAAAGACAGACGCCGATTCCACACGAAAGCATTAACATATTGGCAGGTTAACACTTACGTAATAAGGCACAGACATTAAAATAAAGCTGTACAGGTTCATGCAAAAGATAACAAGGGCATGTTGACAATAAAGCATTACAATATAAACTAGGTCCCCTGGATTAAACAGGTTAAAACACTTAGGAATCCAGAGCTTTTTCATTAGCAAATAAGTAAAAAATTAATCATTTAATCCACATTTTAATTTGTCACCAACCGTAAATAATTACAGTACCCAACTAACAGTGCAGAAGCCACTCTGCCTTAATAGAAAACCATCGCCGAAAATAATGCACGTTTTAACGCCGAGTCAGGTAGTACAGCGTAATGAATTTTTTAAAAAGAAAATTGTTATGAATAAGGAATTCTTTCACTTAGGAACTTATTTAAAAATCAATGTAATTACCCGAGGCCACCACGAGCAACTCATAATGGAATGGCACACATTAAAGATGCATTACAAGATGGAGAACAGGCTGCTAGTTTATGCACGGTGAGCGTGATGTGTTCCTAATAGACAACAGTGTTGATTGAGCAATTGTCAAGTGAAATGAACAGTCATCTATATATAAAAAGGTCAATATATTCCACTTTTTATGACATCCTGTTCCTGTTCATGCTGCATGTCTTGTCCCTCACTCAGATGATGAGGCCAGCATGAATGCAATCAATCACAGTTTTAGAACTCTCAAGAGCTAATATTACCACTATTGGCATTTGAGAGAAAAGGTCTGTCGGAAAAGGGCTCCACGTATGACAATCAGCTGCAAGCGCTGCAACTTGGCTCATTGTTGACCTTTATTAGTACATCTCCCATTTAAATTAAATCGAGCTCTTTTACAAGAGCAATTCTACCATGCACGAAACAAACAGCCTGAGCATGGAATTGTAGAGCACAGCCAGAAACGCATTTTCATTCGTGTCACACAACAAGACTTATTCACATAGGTAATACTTGGTGTGTGTATGTGCAAATGCAATGCGCTTCTGTTTCAATTGTTGAGTGTAGGGAGTGGCGCAATTTGCGAGAGGCAAATGAAATCTCCCCTAAAAGCAGATTATGGGATGCTGTTATTTTTATTTTTTTATGTACCATTTTTACATAATTTCAGGTGCTGGAGTACACTGTAAGGAACATCTCATTTGACCGCCTTCATGGCATTCTAGAATGTTGCCTATGGAATAAGATTACATTTGTTGCCAAGCTCTAGTAATAAAGAATCCGGACTATCAGTCTGTAGACTGCTTTAATTCCCTAACAAAGGGATTGTGATCTTATCAACTTGACCACTACCCTGATTGTTCTGGCCATCTCTGAATGCCATGTGGCAATAGTTACTAGAAGGTAGAAGACCAGGTTGAACAGGCAGTGCTCTGACTGGTGTAACGAACAAGTTACTTACCTTCGGTAACAATGTATCTGTAAGAGACATCCATTTGTTATAGATTCCTTACCTTAGAATTAACCCCAGGCGTCAGACCGGATCCAGAGAATTTTTCTGTAGCAGTACCCCTGCTAGTAGGTAGGTGGCGTCAGTCGACTCCAAGTCCGTCATCGTGGTCGCTGGGATGGCGTTGAAGTATCTACTTAGACGACGGCCCTGCGCTCTGACTTCAGTTCTGAAATGACTTTCTATGCCAGAAGCGCAGAGCCATGCAAGACACTGACCACTGGTGCACAAAACTGGGTCCCTAGAAGGGAGTCCCCATCACTAGAAGTCAATTCACAGAAAGGGGAAGATGGGTGGAGCAGTAAGGAATCTATAACGAATGTATGTCTCTTACAGATACATCGTTACCGAAGGTAAGTAACTTGTTCATCTGAAAGAGACTGTTACTTATAGATTCCATACCTTAGAATAGATACCCCAGCAGTGCCAACCCCGGAGGTGGGTCTTCGAACTAAGTGCACACCAGAAAGTCCTGGAGAACAAAACGTCCAAACAAGCCATCTCTCCGGACGTGGCTATCCAGGCAATAGTGTTAGGTGAACGTGTGCAAGGATGCCCACATGGCTGCCTGGCAGGTGTCAATCAACGGAACTCCACGTCCCAAAGCAGTAGGGGCTGCCGTCGCCCTGGTTGAGTAGGCAGGAAGTCCGACTGGAGGTTCCTTTTTCGTCAAAGAATAGCAGATTTTCATGCATAGAACAACACATCGAGAGATGGTACATTTGTGCACGGCCCGACCATGCTTAGCGCCCACATCACCCACGAAGAGTAGATTGTCCACCCAGAAATCTTATGTGCAGTCAAGGTGCAGGACAGGGCATGTTTTGGGTCCAGCCAGTGGAGTCTCTCCTCCTCTTTGGAAGGGTGCGGAGGTGGGAAGAAGGTGGGCAATGTGATGATCTGGCCTATGTGAAAAGAGGTTACCACTTTGGGCAGAAAAGAGGGCCTAGTGCGAAGGACCACTTTGTCCGGATGAACTGCAAGAAAGGAGGCTTGGAGGAAAGAGCCTGAAGCTCACTCACCCTGCGAGCAGATGTGACGGCAAGCAGTAAGGCGGTCTTCAAGGTAAGAAGACGAAGAGTACAATTATGAAGTGACCTGAAGGGAGCACACATGAGGAAAGTAAGAACAAGATTCAAGTCCCACTGGGACAATCCAAAAGGAGGAGGAAAGAAATGAGTAATGCCCTTTAGGAATCTATTTACAATCGGAGATGTGAAAAGAGAAGGATGATCAGGAAGGCGCAGAGATGGCCGAAAGGTAGCCTTTAAGAGTGCCCAGAGCAGAGCCCTGTTGGGCCAAAGATAGAATGAAGAGGAGAACCTCTGAAAGAGGGGCAGAAAGGGGATCCAGAGCCTCTGCTGTGCACCATGCCACACATTTGCTGCAACTACAGGCATATACCGTTTTAGTGGAGGGACGCCTGGCTGCCAAGATGAAAATATAGACTTCGGAAGGAAGGTCGAAAACTGTCAACTGTCGCTGCTCAATCTCCACACAAGGAGGTGGAGGCTGGACAGGTTCGGGTGGAGGACCGTCCCCCGCTGCTGCGACAGAAGATCCTCCCTAAGAGGCAGTCTGATCGGAGGATCGATGGCCATGCTCAAGAGCTCGGGGTACAGGATATGCCCTGATGTTCCAGCAATGTCCAAGAGCCTCTTGACATAGGGTCCACAACTCCACCCGGCCTGGTTGTTGCTGTACCGCATGGCAGTGGTGTTGTCTGTGAATACATGCATTACTCTTCCTTTGACAGAAGGAAGGAATGCTTTCAGTGAAAGACGGATCGTCCGGAGCTCCAAAAGGTTGATGTGGAGACCGGACTCCGCCAGACACCCCTGATCTCCGCCTCTTCCAGGTGGCCGCTTTATCCCAGGAGAGACGCATCCGTCACTACTGTAAACTCTGGTTGGGGAAGGGAGAGGGATCTGCCGCTGACCCAATCTTGGTTCGTAACCCACCACTGCAATTGACGCACAGTCCCCTCCGAGATCTGGACGGTATCGGAAAGATTCCCCTGATGCTGTGCCAACTGGAACTTCAGGTCCCACTGCAGAGCCTGCATGCGCCACCTGGCATGATCCACCAGCAGGAGGCCACGAGGCCCAGCAGCCTCAGGGTCATTCTCACCAAAGTCCGGGATAGAGGCTGAAACATTGGTATCATAGCCTGAACATCCCGACTCGCTTCTCGGGAAGATAAGCGCAAAACTGTGCTGTATCTTGAACTGCTCCGATGCAAAGGAGCTTCTAAGAGGGAATCAGGAGTTACTTTGGCACGTTGATAGTGAACCCCAGCGAGTGCAGGAGGACCGCCGTAGTCTGGAGGTGGGAGACGACAGCCTGGGGCGAGCTCGCCTTCAACAGCCAGTCGTCAAGATAGAGGAAGTCTGGAACCCCTGATCTGCACAGATGAGCTGCGACCACTGCCATCACTTTCGTGAACACATGAGGGGCACTGGTAAGGCCAAAAGGGAGCACAGTAAACTGAAAATGCTTGTGGCCTACCGTGAACCTTAGATAATGCCTATGGGCTGGCAGGACGGAGATATGAAAATAGACGTTCTGCAAGTCCAACGCTACCATCCAGTCTCCGGGATAGAGGGCAGACAGGACCTGAGCCAACGTGAGCATTTTGAACTTCTCCTTCCGGAGGAAACGGTTGAGAGCCCTGAGGTCTAAAATAGGACGCAGGCCTTTGTCGTTCTTGGGAACCAGAAAGTAGTGGGAGTAACAATCACAACCTACTTCTGGCACAGGGACCATTTCGATAGCTCCCTTGGCCAAGAGAGATGCAACTTCCTGGCTGAGAAGGGCCAAGTAAACCTCAGACATGCAATGCGAGGAGGGTAGCATGGACGGAGGGGTAGTCCGAAGAAGAGGGAGTAGCCTGATCGGACTATCTGCAAAATCCACCTGTCCGATGTGATGTTTTGCCAGTGGGGGAGGGGATGGCGAGTCCTGCCGCCCACTGGCCTCTGGTGGCCCTGAAAGGTCGGACTAGCAGGGTTTGGAGGCTGCTGCAGGGAAGGCATGGGTGAACTTGCCTGTCCGCTGGCCTCCAGACCTGCGTCGCTGGGTTCCACGTCCGCGGCCACGCAGAGGCTGGGTAGCTTACGAAGCCCTGTGGCCAGATTGGGTGGAACGTGGTGAGACACCCTTTCCTTAGCTACGAAAGGCGGACTTCATGGGGCGAGAGAATGTCGCGAGGCCCAAGGATCTGGCCATAACCCTAGAATCCTTGAAGCACTCGAGCGCTGAGTCCGCCTTGTCATCGAACAGGCAACGGCCATTAAAGGGTATGTCCAGAAGAGTGGATTGGACATGCCCAGAAAAACCAGACCTCCTCAACAAGGCGTGGCGTCTCAAGGCTACGGACGTGAAAACCGTTCTGCCCAGAGAGTCGGTGGTATCCAGCCCACACCGAATGGTGAAGTTAGCTGCATCTCGACCCTCTGCCACTGCACGGGTGAGAACGGCCCGGGCCTCATCTGGGCACTGTGGCAGCACTTGCGCAACCGTATCTCACACCGTATGGGTACAACGACCCAAGAGGCATGTGGTGTTCACCGACCGCAGCGCCAAGCTGGCTGAAGAAAACATCATCTTCCCAAGGTGGTCCAGCTACTTGGATTCCCTATCTGGGGGAGCAGTAGGAAATGCGCCCTTACAAGACGAGGCTCAGACCACCAAGCTCTCGGGGGTAGGATGTTGGGAGCGGAAAAGTGGGTCTCCCGGGGCCGGGCAGTGGCGTCGGGCAATTATCCTGCCCACAGGAGCTCCTGTGCTGGGTTTGGACCAAGTGCGCAGCAGGACGTTGGTGAAGGCTTCATTAAGAGACAGCAGGGGCTTCGAAGAGGCCGCTGCCTGTTGAAGTACCTCTGTCAGGAGGTTAGTCCTGCCACCGTAGGAAGCTCCAGGCCCAAGGCCTCAGCCACCCTACACAATACCACTACTTACGAAGCTCCCTCCTCTGTAGCCATGGTGGGGGGAAGAGCATGCCAAGGTCTGGGGAGGTATCCAAACCACTGGTATCACCCAGTTGCTCTCGCCAGTCTGACTCTTCAAGCTGGTCAGCTAAAGGGTCTACAGACCCCTCCCAGTCCTCCTCACCCTCCTCTGGCTGCTACTCAGGGCGGTAGGGAACGCGAGGGATGAACAGCGGTACGAAAGTACCCTCCGGCCCGGTACATACGTCGAGCGATGACGGCCCAGCACCGTGTCCAAGTCGGGGGAGGGTGGGGTCGACACCGGCTGGGGGCACAACCGACGTCATTGGCGTTGTCATTGGAATCGGTGCAGGGGAAGGTCCTGTAAGGTCGACCGGCACCGATCCGTAACCAGGCCTGGATTCTCAGGGGACCCCTGGCACCGGAGCCGCAAGCATCGAAGGCCCAAGACTCCACGGGGCCGGAAAGCTCACCGGCAGAGACAGACTGTCCAAAGATGCTATGGAGCACTACGTAAAAAGCTCGAAGCTGGGCAGGGGACACTCTGGTTCAGGGAAAGGGAGGGAAGCGTGGAGCCGTCCCGGAAGCGTGCTCCGAAGATGGAGCTGGAGAGCGACAACGCTCCGGGACCAGCGTCAGTCGACGGACGGGGAGAAGGCGAAGAGCGACAATGCTTCTTCGCCGTCTTCTTGTGCTTTGACTTACCTGAGGAGTGCGAAGACTTCGATGACGAGTGCTGGTGGCTCCATGACCGGTCCGAAGACCTTCCTCTCGACTGGGACCTCAAACGATGCGGAGGGGACTGCCAGGCCTCCAAGAACTTTCGGGACCGCTCCCACAAAGACTTCGGTTTCATGGCCCGGCAGTCAGAACACAACTTTGAGTCGTGGTCACGCTCCAGGCAACAAGGCACACGAGGTGCGGATCCGTGATGAACATCAATTTGTGACAGGAGTCACAAGGCTTGAAGCCAGTCCGACGATGGGACATCCCTCGTACTACCAGGAGTCGAAGACTCAAAAAAGACGTTGACAAAAGTAGAAAAAAGTTGAGTCAAAAAATGACTAAGGGGCAAGCTCTCTCCGGATCTGCGCTGGCTGGTGCGGAAAAAGAAAGAACTGACGTCAGCGCGCAGGGGCGGCATCTAAGTAGACACCGCAACGTCATCCCGGCAACCATGACACCGACAACGGAGACGGCAGATGCCACCTACCGACGCGCAGTGGTACTGCTACAGAAAACCTCTCTGGATCCAGTCGGACGCCTGGGGGTAATTCTGAGGTAAGGAATCTATAACTAATGGTCTCTTTCAGATAGACATGTTACTTACCTTCGGCAAAGCCTTATCTGGTAGAGACATAACCTACCAGCAGATTCCTTACTTAGAATACCTAGTCGTCAGGCTGGATCCCAAATTTTTGGGGGAGCAATACCGTTGGGTGCCGGTAGGTGGCGTCGGTCAGCTCAGCAGGATGTCGGCATTGGTCAGCTCAGTGAGACGTCTGCGTTGTTGTCCGTGCCGGAAGTGACATCCACATCACCTATATAGGCGTCACCTCGGCACGCTGACATCAGTACTTTTCACGACTTTCCACGCCAGGAGCGCAGAGCCATGAAAAGCACTGACAGTGGAGTGTCCAGAACAACTAGGGCCCTGAAAAGGACCAGCCTTGACACTCAGAACCTGTTCGCACTGCTGGGAGGATGGGTGGGTCAGTAAGGAATCTACAGCTAAATTATGTTTTGATCAAATAAGGCGTTACAGAAGGTAAGTAACTTGTCCATCTGATAGAGACATCTAGCTGCAGATTTGTTACCTTATTATCGATTCTCCAGCAATACCATCCCCGGAGGAGGGACTGGGGACAAGGTTAGACCAGGAAATCCTGCAGGACACAGCAGCCAAAAAGGCCGTCCCTGGACTTGACTGTCCAGGCAGTAATGCTTAGTGAACGTGTGCAGTGATGCCCACTTTGCTGCCTGACAAATGTCAAGGACTGGAACACCATGTTGCACCACTATGGTCGCAGCCTTAGCTCATGTGGAATGAGCTTTTAAGCCTTCAGAAGGCTGTTTCTTGGCCAGAACGTAGCAAATTTTGATGCAGAGGATGAGATAGTCTCTTTTGCACTGCTCAACCTTTATTTGATCCAACGTACCCCACAAACAGTTGGTCATCCACCCAGAACTCTTTAGTGCAGTCAAGGTAGAACGACAACACATTTTTTGGGTTCAGTTGGAGGAGTCGCTCCTCCTCTTTAGATGGGTGTGGAGCAGCATAGAAAGTGGGCAAGGTGACAGATTGCCCCATATGGAATGGTGCTATCAATTTTGGTAAGAAAGAGGCCCTATTGCGAAGCACCAACTTATGAGGAAAGATGGTCAGGTAAGGCGGCTTGGATGACAGAGCCTGCAATTCACTCACCTTCCTGGCAGACGCGATTGCCAATAAAAAGGCTGTTTTGCTAGAAAGCAGCCAGAGGTGCACATCAGGAAGATTAGAAGCAAATTAAGGTCCCACTGAGGCATGAAGAATGGGGCAGGCGGGGCCATACATACAAGCCCCTTAAGAAATCGGTTTACAGTAGGGAATTTAAATAATGAACGTTGATCTGGCAGTTGCAAGAAGGTAGACAAGGGTGAAAGGTACCCCTTAAGAGTGCACAGAGCACAGCCCTGCTGGGCAAGGGGCAAAATAAAGAGAAGGACTTGAGAAAGGGTAGCAAAAAGACTGGTTCGGTAAATATTGGACCCATTTCTGCCACAGGCAGGCGTACACCATCTAGGTAGAGGGACGCCTGGCTGCCAAAATCACATCACAGACTTCGGGAGGAAGCTTGAATGCCGTCAACTGCTGCTGCCCAAACTCCAAGTAAGAAGGCATAAAGTTGACAGGTTCAGGTGGAGGACCCCCCCCCCCTTCTGCTCCAACAGAAGATCCTCCCGAAGGGGCAGTATGATCGGAGAATCGATGCTCATTCGGAGAAGCTCGGAATACCAGTCTCTCTGTGCCCAGTCCGGAGCCACAAGAATGACTTGGGCCCAGTCCCTCCTGATCTTCTTGAGCACTCTGGGCAGGAGTGGCATGGGCGGAAATGCATATAGCAGGCCTAAGCTCCACTTGAGACGAAAAGCGTCTCCGTGTGACTGCTGCTTTGGAAACGCCAACACGCAAAACTGCTGATATTTCTCGTTTTCGGCGGAGGCGTACAGATCTAACCAAGGCTCTCCCCACCGATGAAAGAGACCTTGTGCCATCTACAGATTAAGACACCATTCGTGATCAGCTCGGCATTGATGGGCGAGTTTGTCCGGCCTATCTTTCAGGGAACCTGCCAGGTGTTGAACCACCAGGGATACGCCCTGCTATTCCAGCCATGTCCATTGATGCAGGGCCTCCGGATAAAGGGTCCACCACTCCACAGCACCCTGTTTACTGCTGTTCCACATAGCGGTGGTGTTGTTCGTGAACACCTGAATCAGCTTCTCATTGATGAAAGGGAGAACAGTTCAACGCCAAACAAATCGCTCGGCACTCCAACAAGTTGATGTGGAATCTAGATTCTGCAAGAGACCAGAGTCCTCTGATCTTTATCTCTACCAGATGGCATCCCCATCCCAGGAGTGACGCATCTATCATTACAGTGTAATCTGGTTGGAGAGGGGGTCTGCCTCTGACCCAACTGTGGTTGATCAGCCACCACTGCAGGTCCTGTACATATTCCTTCAAGATCTGACCCATGCCGGAGAGATTCTCCTAATGCTGAGCCCATTGGAACTTCAGGTCCCACAGCATATTCCAGATGGCATGTGTCACAAGCAGGATGCAGGAAGCCATGAGAAACAGAAGCCTCAGAGTCATTCTCACCAAAATCCAGGATAGAGGTCGAAACATCGGTATCATAGTCTGAATATCCCGGACTCTTCGCTCGGGAGATAGGCCCGAAACTGCCCTGTGTCCAGAACAGCTCCAATGAAAGGGAGAGTCTGAGAGGGTGTGACTTTGGCACATTGATAGTGAACTTCAGGAAAAGCAAGAGGTTTGTCACAGTCTGGAGGTGGGAGACAACAGCCTGGGGAGAGAACGCCTTCAATACCAGTCTTCGAGATAGGGGGAAGACTGACAACCCTGATCTGCGCAGATGAGCGGCAACCACCTCCATCACCTTGGTGAACACCCGAAGGGCGCTCGTAAGGCCAAAGGGGAGCACTATGAACTGAAAGTGCTCTTGGCCTACCGTGAAACGCAGGTAATACCGATGAGCAGGCAGGACGAGAATGTGAAAATAGACGTCCTGCAATTCCAACGCTACCCACCAGCCTCCGGAGTCTGAGGCAGACAAGACCTGATTCAAAGTGAGCATCTTGAACTTTTCCTTTTTGAGAGCGTAGTTGACGGCTTGCAGATCTAGGATAGAATGGAGGCCCTTGTCCTTTTTTGGTACATCCTACTTCTGGCACTGGAACTCTCTCTACGGCTTCCTTGGCCAAGACAGCCCTGATTTCATCCTGAAGCAAGGTCAGGTGGTCCTCCATCGGCCGGTCATGAGTCGGATGCATAGAGGAAGGGGTACTCTTGAAAGGTAGGGAGTAGCCCTTCCAGACTATCCGAAGAACCCAGTTGGCCGCTGTGATGTTTTGGCAGTTTTTTTTTTTGTTTTTAAACATTTTTATTGACATTTCAAGGTCACATTGACAAAGTACAGTTAAATACAGAAAAATGGATTGTACTATTCTCTGTTTACCAAATAATACAACTTTAGTCGTACTCTGAGTAGTCCATTGTTCAGGCAACCGTGGGGCGCCAAGATCCAGGATTGCCACCTAAAACTGGGGTACCGAACTGGGGAGGTGGGTGTGGAATTCTGGGTACTGTTGTCAGATAATGGTTTGGGGCGAGGCATACACATTGATCAGAGCAGTTGTACATTATTCGGGAGCATGGGAGACAGCTAGCCTGAGGCAGTCTGACATCTGGCCGACAGGTGCGGTGTGGGTTATGGTGCCATGCACTAGCGATTCTGTGGAGACGCCATGTGGGGAGATCTGGAGTGTGTACTGGGAGGCTGGTCTGACGGTTGCAGAATTATGGATACGTCTGAGCCTTGATCTGAGTCGTCGGGGCGGGGACTGTTTAAATTGGTGCAATAATAGGGCCCATTCCATGGAGATAGGAATTTTGTGTAACCCTTTCACTTCCTCCTCACGCAGTGTTTCCTCCTCCGCTGCCGCCCATTTAAGTACTGCTCCCACCCATGCCGCAAGCGGGGGGCCTGTGGAGGATCGCCAGTGCATAGCTATGCCGCGTTTGGCTAATAATATGGCCGATGAGGCAAACCTAGTGGGCACTTTGTGTTGCTTTTGTTTACGGAAAATACCCAGTGCACAGGATTCCCAGGTGGTCAAATGTGCAAGCCCTGTGAGCTCTCCAAGTGATTTGTGAACACAGTGCCAGTATGCTCGTATAAGAGGACAGCTCTAAAACATATGATAAAAGTCTGCTTCCGGTGAGTGACATGTGATGTTTTACCAGTTGTGGAGGTGATGGCTGATCCGGCCACCAACCGGCTGCCCATGACCCTGAAGGGCCATACTAAGAAGGTTTAGAGGCTGCAGGGGGGTGGAGGTGAGTGGACTGATTGGACCTCTGGCTATCTGATCCACGGGAGTCGAAAGGAGCAGCACCCGTGGCCATGCAGAGGTTGCTGAACTTGCGCAGTCTTGTGGCTGGGACACAGCTGGCGCGGCTGAAAGTCCCTTCCTTGGTAACGAAAGGGACAAAAAGCAGACAGGGCGGGTAGTCACCCAGAGGTCTAAGGACTTGGCCACAGCCAGCGAGTCCTTAAAGTGCTCCAGGGCCATGTCTGCCTGGTCTGTGAAGAGACAGGTGTCATCAAAAGGCATGTCCATAAGGGAAGCCTGAACATCCCCCAAAAAGCCAGAAGTCCTCAGCCAGGCATAGCGGCGAATAGCCACTGTTGACGACATTGCTCCGTGATGGAAGAGCCTCGACGCACTAGCCCTCGTTCTGTGGAGCCCGCGCCTGGGTCATCTAAGCGCCGTCTTGCATTTCCAGGAGCTGGAGCGACCCATGCTCAGCTTCGAGATATCTATAACACCATGTGTGCCTCATATTTGGGTGACCTGACCCTCCCGGCGCTCCTTCAGGCTCTGGAGGATCATGAAGGGCTCAGCGCCGGCAGCTCCGGCCCCATGTTCCCAAAAGGATCCAGTGGTGGATCCAGACCTGCCCTGGCACCGGCTCCCGTGCTGAGACTCCTGGCACCGCCAGCACACCCGGAAGGGCCAGCTCCATTCTTAACCCGCATCGGCGCCTTTTGA
The DNA here is from genome assembly GCF_964204655.1 of Triturus cristatus. Classification (NCBI taxonomy): domain Eukaryota; kingdom Metazoa; phylum Chordata; class Amphibia; order Caudata; family Salamandridae; genus Triturus; species Triturus cristatus. Next base: position 522,221,488 of record NC_140591.1, read on the forward strand.
CATTGAATCCGGCACGACGGCACCCTTGTGTTCTAGATCGGTTCTTTAGCCTTATTTTGAGGGGCTAGGAATTGAGGAGGATTGGGAGTGATCTCTGGACCCTTTACAAGACCAGCCTGAGCCACACATTGACTGGTATGAGAAATTGGGTGAAGCCAATGGACTGAATACCTCAGCGGATTCCGGCCTGCTTTCTCCCTCTACCGTGGCTACGGAGGAAGGAGCTTCATATGCTATGGCGGTGAGAAGGGCAGCTGAGTTCTTCGACCTACAGCTCCCTTCAGTGGATGTCAAGAAGAACATCTTGATGGAGGTCCTGCAGTCGGGTGTCTCCTCCTTGGAACCCCTCCTGCCTTTCAACAACGCCTTGACTGGTGTCCTTCTGCACATCTGGCTGAAGCCCAACACAGGAGCTCCTGTGAATCGGCTCATTGCCTGCAACGATCACCCTGCACTTGTATGAAACAAAACTGCTATTGGCATGTCCATTACCTAGTAGAGTACAATCCAAGCAATAAACCACCCGTCACCAACTGAACAGGCATGGAATAACCAGAGAGATCTGCCACAAGCTGCTGGCTAACTGTGGAATTTAACTTTATACTATGATCACTACTTGTAACCTCACAATGACAATAAGGTATGGGATGATATCAACCAAGTCTATCCCAGCAGATTTCTCCACCATTACTCCCTCCAACCTGTGCCTCCTCAGGACCATAAACATTAAATAAAACAAGTTGTTTTCTTTATGTAAAAATTATTCAGGAGGCTACTCTATATCCTGGGCACAGGTTCCACATCCCACGAGGTTCTCTTCAGTCTGGCTGAAGTCCGGTCGGCACTGGACTACCAGTCGTCCGGTGTCGCGGTCAAAGCCAAAGACTTCCCCAGGCTGTAGTTTGCCTTCTGGGCAACCAAGCTGCACTCTCATAACTCTCCCGGGTCCAGCAGACTGGGTGCAACTTCTTGGTGTCAGTCCTGCTCTCTGGTGCTGAACGACAGTGGGGAGCGGCGAACCTGGGTTCTGACCTACCACTTGCCATTTGCAGGCTTCTTTAGATGTTGTGTCCCTGTGCTGCCAACAAGATGACAGTCCGCTGACCCTTGGGGTTTGGTTGCTTTAGCTGGGCTCTGGAGAAGACTGCTCCCTGAGCTGGACACAGCAGGCATAGTCCCTCTTCTTTGCTAGCCACTACATGCAGCCTCTCTTTGCCGGGAACTTGGTGAAGCAAGGCAGCTCTCCTTTGGTCCTTCTTCCAGTCAAGTTGGGATCTGAGTTCTGGGTGCCCTATTTATGTACAGAAAAAGCACTTAGGGTAGGATGACATTGGTATCCAATAGGCTACCAGGTTCCCTTTCTCCTAATGACCATTTCCTGGGAAGTAGGTCATCTGGCTATCCCAGGATGCACCATTATATCCCCTTCAAAGATGGCAGAACCTCTCTCTCGGTATCCAGTGCTCCCTAACCCAACCGAGAGGTGTGCCTAGCAAGTGGGCTACACGCCCCTGCAAAACTGGTTTGTCAACAGGTTTCCCCTCTCTTTCCCGGGTGCCAGCTAGTCTGCCTAAACAATGGGGCTGCCCCCTTCCCAGGTGTTCCTCATTTGCTTTTCAAAGGCGGCTTCACCTTTGAAGCTTGTCTTTTGGGCCAACACTTGTGTGGCTTCCTGCAGGAGGGAGGAGCACCTATCACCATTGCAGGCCTCTACTGACTTCTTTCCTAGGAGAGGAGCTGTAGCTTGTCTCCCCAATAGGACAAAAAGCGGTCTCTGGTTCAAGCTCAATGTGCAACCGTAAAAGCCATAGGAGACTGAAGGCAACAAAGTTGCAACTTTGCAAAAGTTGCAAATGATAACTTGTTACATTAATTTCAACTTGAGAACCTAGTCAGGCTTAATGTAACCAGTTGGTTGATACCTTGGCATATCAACGTTGGTTGCACCGTTGAAGAGTTAGCAGAGCTGAGGGGTAAGTGTGTAACCCTGCACTCGCCAATGGGGTGACCAAGTCTTTCCACAGTAAAAACAGAACAGTTTAATGTTTTTACTGTCTAAACAGGTAGAATACATGTTCTGCCGATGATATATGCTTTTCCCTGCCTTAGGGCTCGGTAGGCCTGCCACGTGGTGACTTACACATGTTTCAGCAGGACAGTTGACTTTGCTATGGCTTTTTAATGGCAAAGTCGGACTAGCAGTTTGGAACTGTCATTCCAGTCTGCAATGGTGGACTGGGAGGCTTGTTTTACTCGTCACACTCAGGGTGGCACACCAGTGCTGCAATCCATGGGGGGAGGGGAGGGAAGATACTAAATTACAGGCCCTGGGTACCAATTAATAGTGACTTACTTGTAAGTTAGCTCATGCTAATTGGTTCTAGCTAATGTAACATACACCTTTTTGGGTCAGGGCACTCATACTGAGTCCTGTTTACCAGGCCTCAGTGCACTTCCAAAGAAAAAAAAGACAAAAAAAAAAAACAGCAGTCACACCAAGATGATGGATGAAGAGCTGAATCTTTTCAACCACTAACCCCACAGTCATAGATATGGGTTTCATCCATCGTTCTTTTGCTCACTAGGTCACCCCAGTTTTTACCCAGCCATTTGCAAATCAGGCTTGACCCTGTTCCTCATGGGAACAGTACAGCCCGAATTGCCAGGCAAGGTCCTCCCCAGACCAGAAACAAGAATCCTGGGACCTATATGGGGGTATCACCTCTCATCAGCCAGGCTAGCTCGAATCCAGCGGCACAGCAAGCAAGGAACCCACGTCTGGGCATACCCTGGCCACTTAGGGCGAACACATCAAACACAACTAGATGATGGACAGAGTGCAGAAACATTTCAACCACTCACCCACAGTCACAGATCTGGGTTTAATCCATTGTACTTTTGCTCACTATACCACCCCAGTGTGGACCCAGTCATATGCAAATCAGTCTTGACCCTGTTCCTCATGGGAAGTGTCCAGCCCAAACTGCCAGGACAGTTCCTCCTTGGACCGGAAACAAGCATCCTGGGACCAGTTTCGGGGTTTCACACCTCATCAACCTTGAATCTATTGGCACAGAGCGCAAGGGACCCACGTCTGGGCATATCCTTGGCAGCTTGGGGAAAACATAGCAAACACAACAAGATGATGGACGGAGTGCTGAAACCAGTCCCAGGATGCTTGTATGTGTGTCTCACAAGCTAAAAGTACACAAAAGAACGATGGGTTGAAATGGTACCTCCCGCAATACTCTAACCAGTGGTTAGACGTACTGCAAGCATTCCTGCCATCACTTTTTATGTGCACAAGCTAAAAATGTGATGTGGGGAAAGAGATATAGGCAATGAAAAAGAGTTATCTCAATATTAGTAAAATGAGTGAGTTTGACCAAGCCAGATTCACTCCTTAGGTGGGCATAATGCACTGGCATGTTATCATTGCGTATACGGATGGGTTTAACCATTGGCAGTGTACCACTAAAAATATTGGAATTCGGAAAAAGACTATCCTATCGATGAAAATTGCACCACATTCGGACTGATTAATACAGAGATAAATTAAGTATGTTTCAGGATAATGCTAATGAAACAAAATGACATCTGGATAACAAGTATGCTGTTTAAAAGATCCTCATGGCATCACTTAATTGCTTTTAAGTTAGAAAGAGCAGACTATGTAAATAACCACTGATTGGAGTGGCTCGTCACACAAGTAGCATTCAAAATGATGCACTGTGATAGCTCCACACTTACCCTGTTCTCAATTAAATCACAATAAACTGAGCTTGGTGTTTTTATAATTTTCTGCTTCTTACGCAGTGATGAGATGGAAATAATTGCCTAATTCCACTCTGAGTCTGAACATGGCAGTGAATCTTAATATTTGTAGGCTAGGCATAAATGTACATATTGTTTACATGATGGTTTTAGTAAGTGAAGATCTGTGTAAACTTAAGCTTGTTTAAAACGTATAAATATAACAACAGGAAGAACTAGCTGCATATGATGAAGCTATGTTATTTAATTAGGGGTGTATTATATAAACCGAAAAATTATAAAACTCAGTTTGTACCGCACTCTTTTAGTTCAGACCATATGCATCAGATACAAAAAGCCAAAAATAAGCTCAGAGACCAAGCTATGTGGCCTGTGTTAATATCTGGAGATAGCTCGTCAACAAAGGTAGTGTTGCAGATAATCCAACCTTCTTTACCATGAACTACTCACAAAAACTCAAAGAAATCTTAAACAATACGTCACATCACATTAGGTACTAGATGAACAAGTTACTTTTGGTAACGCACTTTCTGGTGGACACTCTATATCTAACTGCAGACTCCTCACCTTGTGTAACTCCCAGGCGCAAGACTGGATCCGGAAATCATTACATTGCTCCTGTGCACTAGCCAGTGGCTTCATGTAGCTCTGCACACATTTCAAATTGCCCCGAAAGAGATAACAGAGCCACATTTAGGTGCTACCCCTGTGCACTGTTAGTTTCTTTCTTGATTCTGCTCAATAAGTGACGAAATGTGACAATGCGCAGATCTCTAGACTGGAGCCTTTCTATGCAAGGAATAAGGGACAATTCCACAGAACGGCGAGGTCGAGGGCAGTGAGGAATCTACGGTTAGATAATGTATCCACAAGAAACAGCATTACCGTTCTTCTGATGGATACTTCTAACTGCAGATTCCTCATCTACGGAAAAGATACCAAAGCGGTACTTCCTCCGGTGGTGGGTCTGTGGAGTGACTAACATATCTGATAGCTTAGACTACAAAGGGTCCATGTTACGGGTGCCACACCAAGCTCAAACTTGTCCCAATGTCCAGCATAAAAATATGTTGTATAGGGACATCTCTCAGACATGATGGCATCCACTATTTCGGGAGGTAAATCAAATGCAGGCAATATCCACTGCTCAATCACCACAAATGGAGATATAGATTGTGCAGGCCAGCATTCAGGACCGTGACCTGCTGCTGTGATAGAAGATCCCCCAAAGCAGCAGCTTGATCGGAGGAGAGATGCTCATGCCCATAAGGTCTAAGTACCACACTCTCCTGGCCCAAAGTGGAGCCACTAGGATAACCTAAGCTTGGTAGTTGCAGATCTTCATAAGAACTCAAAACAGGAGAATGAGCAGCATAGAGAGCATCCAGGAGTCCTGTGCTCCTCCTTAGGTGGTAGGCATCTCCAATGCCCCAAATTGTGGACACTGTGTTCTCTGCAAAGACTATTCCTGAAAGATGCCCTGTTCCGTCTCTGGGTGTAACTGCCACTCGTGACCTGTTTGGTGTCGCCGGCTGAGTTTGTCCATCCTGGCGTTTGACGATCCTTTCAAATGGAGTATGATCAGGAAACTGCCCAGACAATTCCACCAGGTCCAGAGATGCAGGGCCGCTTGGCAGAAAGCCAAGGACCCCACCCCACCTGGCTTGCTTCAGTGGTGCTGCCTTGATGGATGGAAGGAAGGCTTTCAACGCCAAGTGAATGGTAAGCAACTCCAGCAATCTGGCATTGAGGCGGGTCTCCTTTGGAGACCCGAGTCCTCTGATGTTTACCTATCCCAGACGACCTCCCAAATCCAGCAGTCACCACCATCTGTTCTGGTGGGCTAAGAACAGAAATCTGCCACTGGTTTGTTTGTTGATAATTAGCCACCACTGCAGATTTTTTGCAGTCTCCTCCAAACCCTGGATGGAATTCGACAGGCTCCCTTGTTGCTGGGCCCACAGAGACTTCAGAAACCACTGCAGAGCCCAGATGGGCCACCCGGCATGATCGCCATGCAGGTGGCAAGAAGGCCCATAAGCCTCAGACTTACCCTCACTGACACCCAGGACCAAAGCTAGAAACATTGGGATCATAGCCTGAATGTCCTGTACTCGCTGAGCTAGAGGGAAGGCTGGAAAGTGCACCTTATGTAGGATGACTGCAATGTAATGGAGCCTCAGTGAGTCAGGTATGATTGACATGTTGATTGTGAACTACACTCATAAGGAGGTTCACGGTCAACTGCAAAAAGGGCACAACTGTCTACGGCAAATCTTCTTAAAAAAACAAATGTTGAGGTAGGGGAAGACTATTACCCCAAGTTCCAAAGGTATGTTGCGACAACTGACATTACCTTGGTGAACACTCAAGGGGCAGTACTGAGGCCAAAAGGAAGCACAGCAAAAAGAAAACGCTCACTGCCCACCTTGAACCACAGGTAGTACTTGTAGGCCTGCAGAACTGATATATGGAAATAGGCGACCTGTAGGACCAACACCACCATCCAGACTCCTGGATCAAAGGGCAGAAATACCCTAGTTGTAGGAGGCTGGCTTAGTATATGGTGCACACAAAGTGAAGCACCTTGCACTAATCCAGGCATCCCTTATGGTGATTTTAATGGTCTTTGATAACCTTTTCAAAGCTCTCAAAGGGCCAGCTGTGGATAGCAGCTTACTTACCAGTTTAATCATATAGTGTAGGTTAGAATGAAAAAGAACCACACAGTATACAAATAAAAATATGTCTATTTATTACACAACACTCACTAACACATTGGTATATCTCCTACCCAGAGATAAAAACACAAATACACAATAATACTTCAATAGCAATAAGGTAAGTAGCATAAAATACAGTGGTCTCCGGGGGAGACAAAACCATATTTTAAGAAAGTGGAATGCGGACTCTGACCGAGGTCGGGACTTATACCAGGACACACTGAGGAGCTGGGGACACAAGGAACCACCCAAGGTAAGTATCCAGGAACCCCACAGAGGGGGAAGCAAACAGGAAAGTTGCTGTTGCAGTTTTGGAGAAGGACCCTTTCCCAGAGGACTCCGAAGAAACCCTGTAGAAGACAGAAGGTTGGAAAGTCACCCCACCTGTGGATACCCCAGGAACCAGGATATCTACACCAGGGAAGCAGGGTGCATAGGTGCGAAGTGACGTAGACAACTGCCATAGACCAAAATGGAGGACGTTAGTGAATATATCGCTGGAAAATACTGTACAAGAGTCCGGTGGAATCCAAGGGTGTATTCTTGAAGAGGCCAGGGGTGTGGAATTTAATAAAATATCTACTTGTCCATGGGGCAGGTTGCTTCATAAATCTACTTGTCCTGTAACAAAATCCATTTGCCCATTTGGTGCCATGTCGTGCAGCGACAAATTATGGCAGCAATCTCATTATATAAAAGCTCTGATATAGCCTCTCTGATTATGCCAGGGTTCATGCCATGGTAGTGTTTGCATACTTGCAATACCCTTATGCTGCAACGGTTCCGCAGATCTGCATACTGGGGCTGAAGGTAGTGGTCAGCAATAGCTCCAGGGTTAGAATGCCCCTTTGAGTCTGTGCAAACCTACTTATTTGCATGTTTTAAGGGTTTTCAAAAACTCTTCTCTAATCTTTTCACATACCGAGAAAATGTTGGAAATGTACTCTTGACAATGGCAGACGTAAGCCTTCTTTCAGAGTTGGGGAAAAAGTGGTTGGAGGGAAAGTGAACTTGCAAACACTCAGATTTTCGCATGAGCAAATCTAAACATTCATATTTGCTCACGCCAAAATGCAGTTTACAAATATTTTCTAGGAGTACTATATCTGGTCTTACTTCTGTAAATTCGTGGGAAGTCACGAAAGCCATATAGCTTCACTTAATGCAAGGACATCTACCATGGGTGCAATTTTGAGACTTTCTTCAACAATTGGGCCCGTAATTTGGTCTGGCGTTGACCGTGATCTTTTGTGTTTATTACATTTTGTATCCCGCTCTCTGTATTGGCTGGCTTCACTGTGAGTGACAGCATTCAGCTCTTTCACAAGGAGCATATTGGCAGACAAAGTACTTTCGTTCAGTGCCAGTAACTACTGTGTCAGTGTGTGCTTTTTGAGACCTAAAATCATTTTTTTTGCTTTTTCCAAGTCACACATTGACAAAACTAAAAAGCTGACCACCAATTTCAGACCTACTGGCTTTGCCAATGCTGGTTTATTTTTGTTTCTCATAATCTTATTGGAACTGGTTACAATGATTTTCTATCATGAATATTTTCGGGAAATACTAGCATGCATCAACACATGTTACTAAATGACGCTGCAAAGAAATGGAGCCTGATATTTGACAGTAGTTTAGCAAAATGTTTTTTTTCCTGCTTTCATTTTTTTTAATGAACATTTTATTTTGAAAGCAAAGAATCATCAATCTTGCTTTCAAGCTTCTGCAAATATTTGCATCAAATCAGAAGAGCATTCTGGGAGGATTATACATAGCCTCATACTGCTAAACTTTGAAAACGTGTGCACACATTTTTATACTGGAACCACTGTCAGTGGTGCAGTCGGAGCTTACAACATTTACTAAGAGCGCTCGCCCTAATAAAGGCTTTCAATTAATAAACCATAAATAAAAGTTTGAACAACATTAACATATGGGCAAAAATATTACCTTAACTGCAGACAGTGCCCTTCCCTGATCCATAATGTGGAACTGCACATGACAAAATACACATGAGACCTTATTGCCCTTGACCCCTAACAATATGTACTGGGCGTCGTAGGAATTCCACATCCCTTGAAGACACTCAGAGGTGACCAGGAGAAACGAAAGAGCAATGCTAACTGATGGCAGATGGTTCAGAAGTGATGAAGGTGCCCCTATCGCAGCGCTGTGATAATCAGACGACTCTGAGGAGGATCAGGAGCCGTGCACTAGCTGTCCCACATCGGAAGTCGAGAACCAGGGGGTCGGTGTCCGGCGGGAGCACGAACATGCCTTGGCAGCTGCAACTGGCGTGGATAACGAAGAAGGAGCAACATATGGACCAGCAAGGTCTAAGGGACTCACTACAGGCAGAAGAGTCAGGGCACTAAGAAGGAAGGCCTACAGTGCAGAGGATGCAGTGAGGACGCTGTACTTGGCAGGAAGAGATGCTGAAGGCTGGAACTTCTTGTAGCTCGAAGATCTCTGGAGTGCAGAGGCAACAAGCTTCAGCAACAGCAAGTCAATGCGGTGCACAGGGGTTAGGTCCCAGCAGTTCCAACGAGAGATACTGGCCTCAAAATTTCAGAAAGAAAGTGAGTTGCAGAACCACCACCTGTGTTGCTGAGCCTTTCGAACCCTGTGGGACGTCAGGAGCAACAGACCACTCAGTCAGTCAGCTTAGTTGCCGTGCCTGCTGATGCAGGGGAGTGACTCCTTCACGCCAAGGGAGATTACTTCGGGTGCCCTTGATGCCCACAGGTCTGTTGAAGTTGGTGGAAGAAGCACAGACACAGACAGCAAAGACGACTTGCATAACAGAAAGACCAGGAGCAGCAGGAGTCTTCCTTGATGCAGTCTTAGGTTCCAGGGAAAGCACAAGTGTCCAGATGGTCAAAGAGTGACGTGGTTATAAGCTTGAGTCTTGTCCCAGGATGAATCAGAGGACTCACCCACAGGTAAGCCCTTAAATACCCTAGGAAGGGAGTAAGGACGACTGAGTGGTCCCTCACAAACGAGGGGCTGGACAGAGGGGAGGATACTCTCATGTCCTTTGTCCAGTTTCGAGGCAGAGCGGGAGCCAAGGGCTCTCTGAACTGGTTCAAACTGGAGCATGCAAGAAGGGCACCAAATGTGCCCTTCAAAGCAGTCTGGTGGCGCTAGCAAGTGCCCCCACCACAGCCCAATACACTAAGTCCTGTATGGGAGGTGGTCTTTGACAGGAAACCTATTGTTCTACCTTCCCCTGCTCGAGCTTGGCTCAGCATGTCTGTGGTCAGAAGCAGCACTACCCTGAAAGGCTGTAACCCAGAGTACACAGGGGTACCCAAAGGGAGCCCCCCATTACATGGGATCATAGTTGGGGTATGATTCCAACATGTTTGATACCAAATAGGACCACGTTTGGTGCACCCACTATATAGTTCGACATCTCGCAATGACTGATGTTCACTATATTTAACAAAATGGCTGACCGCACTTACGAAGCCTGAAGAATCGATCATAGGGTTTGTAGGGGTGTCCTGCTCATGTAGGGGCACCCTCCCACGTATAACCAAGCACTCTGCCTTCAGGACCGAAAGGCCTTCCATAGGGGTGACATACATTTTAAGTTAAGTGACCCCAGATATAAGGTAACATATCTGTTCAGAGCGGTGCAAGCACCAACTCCCACAGGCTGCAATGGCAGGCCTGTAGTCACAGTTTGAGTGCTCTCTCATGGGTGCACAATACATGCTGCAGCCCATGGGAGACCACTGCTGTATCTGTGCCCTGGGTACCTTAGTACCATATACTAGGGACTTACAAGGGTACGCCAATTGTGGATGTACAGCAGTACTTACCATGGTCAATTTAGGGAGGAAGCGCAGTGACTGGGGTCCTGATTAGAGGATCCCAGTCAGACTAGTCAAAAAAAAATACTGACACCAGCAAAAAGATGAGCAACCATGAAAGCAGATCCTACTTGCCTACACTGGGTGAGGGTGGGCATCTTCAATTTGTCCTTCCACCGGAAGAAATGGAGAGGTCAAAGATCTAAAGTAGGACGAATGTCTCTCCCTTTTTTGTGCACTAGGAAATACCAGTAGTAAAATGAACAAACTGCCCTTAAAAGCTATGCTGATGTGGGTGGACGATGTGGCAGGACAGAAAGAAAAATGGAAGGGTGTAGCCCCACTGGACTATCTGCAGGACTCATCTGTTGGATGTTATGGCCTCCCACTTGTGAAGCAAATGAGTTATCCTGCCTTTCACGGGGTGGTCGTTTGCCACTAAGGGAACTCAATAGGGGCTGGGGGCAGGAAAGTTTGCTGTCCATGCGCACCTGCACATTGTCTGCTGGATTCCCTACCCTGACCCCCAAATTCCTGGGGTGTCTGTTGTTAGGCTGGGTGGCACTAATGCTGGCAAAACCAATATAGATGCCTCAAAAGGGTAAAATTGCTGCCAGTACTGACATGAGGAGCGATTGAAGGAGCCGCAAAAACCCAGTGGATCTCATAAATGAGTGGCGTTTAGCACCAAGCTAGGGCTGGCAGCACCAATTAAACAGCTGAGTCCAGTCCTGACAGTATCGCATACTTGGCCACATCGTGGCCATCTTGAATGGTCGGTGTCAAGTTGGTGCAAAATTCTTCTGGGATTCTTGGCAAGATGTCAGTGGCCACGTCTCATAATTTATAGACATACCTTTCCAGCAAACAGCTGGCGTTGACTGACCTGAAAGCAAAGTTAGCTGAAGATATCCTCTTCGCAAATGCCGAAACTCTTTTTGACTCTGTTCAAGCATAGTAGGAAAAGAATTGGGGTTACCCTGCTAGTGGAGGCCTGAACTAATAGGCTCTCAGGTGCAGGCGTCAGGTAAGCAGGGTCCCCTAGGTACAGGTGTGGAATGACCAACAAAGGTCTGCTCACCTGCCTGACCAACAAAGAGAAGCCGTGGAGGGGATATATGAGAGGATGCAATCACAAAAGCAACAAAAGGCATGGATATGGTAAAGATTCACGGAAGGATAGCTTCCTCTAGAGTTTAATCAAATCGATAAGTCTCTGGTGGAATAGTTGCTACACAATTCTAGGAGGCATCTGACAGGGGAAGCCCATCAGCTTATTTTAACATTGCAGCTTATTTTAACATTACAGCTCATCAGCTAATTTTAACATTCCCAAACGTTATAGGGATCTGATGAAGTACTCTAATTACAGACCTACAATTCATTATAAATGCAGATAAGAAAATATTGGTGAAAGTACTGACCAGTAGAATCAAACAGCTAATACAGCTCTTGATTCACCCAACCTAGGTCGGATTCATACTAGGACGTTCATCCAGCAATCATATGCTAACCTGCTTAAATCTCTTTTGGCAAGTTAAAGATAAGGATGACAACGTTATGCCAATGCGTTGTTGTAGATGTACTATATACAAAATGACAAATAAAGTAAAAAAAAAAAGATAAGGATGAGAAAGAGACTAATATTCGATGCCCAATAGTCATTTGATTGCGTTGAACAGGCTCATTTGTTCTGCATAATGACTATGCTGGGACAAGGGAAATGTTTAATTAACAAATTCCTGTAGCTATACAACAGCCTAATTGGTGCAACAAATTGTAGTGAGTTCTTATTCTCACATTTGCAAGTGCAAAGAGAAATGAGGAATGGTCTCCCCCTCATTTCTTTTGTTCCGGTTGGCCGTTGACCAGAGCAGTCCATAAAAACGTATAAATGCAACATCAGTGAGATGATGGAAGAGCAGAAGACTATTTGTTATGACAAAGATATTCTGATAACCCTTTTGAATCCTGAATCCTCTGTTCCGGCTCTTATGTCCTTAATTGGCTTGTATTCAAGTTTCCAGTTTTCATGGCACAGGACGTGTAAGACTTGGGGCACACTTTAAAGGGAGAGAACAGGATGCGAAGAGATTCTTGTGTATCCCCTGTCTGGTTGCTGAAGGGCCCTGCTTTTGTCCTACCAGACTTCTGTCTCTGTGTGTGTTGCGGGTAAAGTGTCTGCTTTCAACTGGATTTTAGCGTTAAATGTGGGAGTCACTGGTGATTTCCCAATGACGCTCCCACAGACCCCCAGTCATCAGAGACCAAGTTTAGTGTGACTGAAGACTTTCACCATCTTGAAATGTCCTAGAATTTGGGGGTTGAGCTTGTTTGGACTAAGGCAAAAATTGCAAATGTATTCCTGTAGTTGTTTGTGCAGCAAAATAAGTTTGAGAACTTTTTTCCAAACTTTTAATTCAGAGCGCCAGAGCTTCAAGGGAACCTACTGTGAAAAGTATCTAAACGGCAGTTCCACTGTATTGGTTTTAATTTCAGGATTGATTTCAGCTTTCCTCAGAAAAATGACAGAGTCCTTTTCAGACTAGGACTTAGAAGCTTTTTCAAACTTCCCTACTTCCAGGTCCTAGCGAGGGTCAGTGTACTTGTCGTATCTGACCCACGCTCTATTGTGGTCAGCTTCAAATCGTACCTAGGTCCTGCGACGATTGACTACTACTAGTGCTTTGTGTAGCTATTTTAAATTAAATCTTTAAAAAATTCATATCCCAGTACCCCTTATTGGGTATTTGCCATTTTGTTGTCACTTTGCTTATTAAAAATTCCTTTATTTTTATAAATTGAAGTGAGTTTTATTGTGTTGTGTTTCTGACTTTTACCTGTTTTGATACTTCTAAATGATTTACACATTTTCTTTAAGTTAACCAAGTCTACTGCGTACCACAGCTACTAGAAGTCCTCAAAAAAACGTAAAAATGTTACTAGATCTGCAGGTTGAGTAATTTGAATAATCTACTCGACCTAAATGTAATGTACTAGACTCACAAACTGGTCTCAAATTATGTGATAATTGGCAAATATTTTTTGGTGCAGTCGTCTATCTTCATTCTCACATGAGTGCACCTTAAAATATGTGAGTTCAGCATTTCTGCTGTACTAAACAAAACTTTTTTTTTATTAAATAGACTAAACGTGTGCTCCATGTGTGATAAGACTCTAGTCCACATATAGGGTACACATGATTCCCGACTTGCCTCTCAGTTTACTAATAGCGTTGCCATCAGGACAGGGGCAGGAGTGTTTCTCAGTTAATGTTCAGACACTCACTTTAAATAAATATATTACTAAAGCATGATGTGGTGGCGCACTGTCATTTACAGACAGTACATTTACGAGAAATGGCCAAAAACTTTCCCACTACCTTGCAGCTTTACTGATAAATCTATATACTGTATTAACAATAATCTGTGAAAATTGGGTTTCAAAACACTTATTTATCATTTGCACATCACCAAGTAAAGAGTTCTGATTTGTCTTTCATCCTATTAAAATATCATTTTTTCATCATACAAAAGCATAGAAAATGGGCTTTCAAGACTACTGAAATATATTTTGAAATGCTTGTACAGTTGACTTATTAGGTATTTAAATGTGTGGTAGGAAAAACCTGATATACAGCTTTTCATTTAACACTTCATACAGCAGGTCAAACAGTTCACTGTACAAACCATGAAACTCTGCAGTCAGAGAAAGAAAAGTAATTGTAAATTGGATTCTGACCTCTGTCTGTGAACACAGAGCAACTGGGACAAGATAACAATAAGATTTAAAGGCATCTATATTACTCCTTCACTCCACACCTGTTCTTTGTCAACTCGCTAGAACAGGCAAGTAGGTCCTAGATATAGCTCGACCTGATAAAATCTGAAAAGCAAGTGGGCGAGCAGATTTTCGAGGCCTGTACTAGGGATTAGGCTCAGGTTTAAGTTACTGAAAGGTTTGACTAGACCTAAAAAGACAATGACTATTTTACTTGTGGTGGACACCAAACCAACTCATCTAAACAAACACTTCCTTATACTTTGCATCTGAGGAAATGCTCTCTAAAGCAAAGTATTCAGCATTCATGTTTTGAGCTCTATGGGCTGGAACCAGTTGAGACTGCTTGTAGAACAAGTTACTTACTTTCAATAATGCCTTATTTGGCAGAGACTCTATCTAGCTGAAGATTCCTTGCCATAGAACATTTCCCAGACGTCAGACTGAATCCAGGAACTGTTAGTGATCAGTAGGCTTGCGCGCCGGTAGGAAGAGCGATTTGGCTCCATGTGGTGGCATCCCTTGCCGGAAATGATATGCACAGTGCCTAAACAGGCGCCACCTCAGCACGCTGACGTCACTTTCTTTTCACTACTTTCCATGCTAGAAGCACGGAGCCATGAGGAACACTTACCATTGGTGCACTAAGCTAAGGTCCTTAGAAAAGGGGCCTTTTAGTCTAAAATCCGGTAGCAGAGTGGGGAGGATAGGTGGGTCAGTAAATAATCTGTAGCTAGATCGAGTCTCTACCAGAAAAAGCATTACCAAAAGTAACTTGTTCATCTGATAGACTTCTAGCCACATAATCTTACCTTAGAATAGACCGCCAAGCAATACCTCCCCAGAGGAGGGGATGCGGTACAGGTCCGACTAAGAAGTCCTGTCAGACTAAACAGGTAAACTGACCGTCATCCTGGACCTAATTGTTCAGCCTGTAGTGGTTCATACACGTGTGCAAGGAAGCCAACCTTGCTGTCCGACAGATATCCAGGACTGGAACTCTGCAAGCCGACGCAGTGGTCGCAGCCTTGGCTCTGGTACAATGAGCTTGCAAGCATTCAGGAGGTTGCTTTTTGGCCAATGCATACCAGATCTTGATGCA
The DNA here is from genome assembly GCF_964204655.1 of Triturus cristatus. NCBI lineage: Eukaryota > Metazoa > Chordata > Amphibia > Caudata > Salamandridae > Triturus > Triturus cristatus. The sequence continues at coordinate 522,236,685 of NC_140591.1, forward strand.
GGCATTATCCATTGTGAGATGGTCCATTTCTCATCCGCCTTCCCTTTCTTTGCTCTGACGCACCCCACAAAGAGTTGATCATCTGCCCAGAACTTTTTTATGCGGTCAGGCTAGAGAAGAAACGAACAAGTTACTTACCTTCGGTAACAATATATCTGTAAGAAACATTAGTTAGTTAGATTCCTTACCTTAGAATATCCCCAGGCGTTAGGCTGGATCCGGAAAGATTTTTCATCAGCAGTACCCTTGCGCGTCGGTAGGTATCGTCTGCGACTCTGCGTCCGTCGTCGTGATCGCCGGGTTGACGTCGGAGTACTTAGACGCCGCCTTCGCGCGCTGAAGTCAGTTCTGTACATAGCTTGCTGCGCCAGGAATGCAGAGCGATGCAAGAAACCGACACTGGTGCCATGAAACTAGGGCCCTGAAAGGGATGACCTTAACCCTAGATATCAGTTCGCAGAACGGGGAGGATGGGTGGGGCGGTAAGGAATCTAACTAACTAATGTTTCTTACAGATATATCGTTACCAAAGGTAAGTAACTTGTTCGTCTGAAAGGAACACGTTAGTTAGATTCCATACCTTAGAATAGATACCCCAGCAATACCAACCCCGGTGGTGGGTCTGCGAACCAAGATCACACCAGGAAGTCCTGGAGAACGGAACGGCCGAAGAAGCGGTCTCTCCGGACTTGGCGGTCTAGGCAGTAATGCTTGGCAAACGTGTGCAGGGAGACCCACGTTGCTGCCTGACAAATGTCCTACAGAGGGACTCCCCGTCCCAGGGCAGTAGTAGCCGCTGTGGCCCGAGTGGAATGGGCCCGCAGCCCCACAGGAGGATCCTTCTTAGCCAAGGAATAACAGGCCTTAATGCACAAAGCGACCCACCGAGAGATGGTCCGCTTGTGCACTGCCCGCCCCTTCTTAGCACCCACGTAGCCAACGAAGAGTTGGTCGTCCACCCGGAACTGTTTTGTGCGGTCCAGATAAGAGAGCGCACGTTTTGGGTCCAGACGGTGGAGCCTCTCTTCCTCTTTCGAGGGTTGCGGAGGCGGAAAGAAGGAGGGCAAGGTAATGGACTGCCCGATGTGAAAGGCAGTAACCACCTTAGGAAGAAAAGAAGGACGAGTCCTTAGAACAACCTTGTCCGGATGGACAGAAAGGAAAGGAGGTTTAGATGAAAGGGCCTGGAGCTCACTCACTCTTCTGGCAGAGGTGATGGCAACCAGGAAAGCAGTCTTGAGAGTCAGAAGACGAAGAGGACAGTTATTGAGTGGCTCAAAAGGAGCGCACATCAGATAGTTTAACACCAGATTCAAGTCCCACTGAGGCATTACAAAAGGGACAGGAGGAAACATGTGAGTAATGTCTTTTAAGAATCTAGCAACAACAGGGGGACTTGAAAAGAGAAGGCTGATCAGGAAGCCGTAAGAAGGCAGAAACAGCTGAAAGGCACCCTTTGATGGTGCCCAGAGCAGAGCCCTGCTGGGCCAGGGAAAGAAGAAAGAGGAGAACCTCAGAAAGATGGGCATAAAGGGGATCCACAGCCTTTGATGTGCACCATGCCACAAACTTGTTCCACCTGCAGGCGTATACCGTTTTAGTGGAGGGACGCCTAGCTGCCAGAATGACATCACAGACTTCAGGAGGAAAGTCAATGGCATCAACTGCCGCCGCTCAATATCCACGCATGGAGGTGGAGGCTGGACAGGTTCGGGTGGAGGACCGTCCCCTGCTGCTGCGACAGAAGGTCCTCCTGAAGAGGCAGTCGAATCGGGGGATCGATTGACAGACTCGGGATACCAGTATCTTCTTGCCCAATCCGGAGCCACAAGGATGACTTGGGCCCGGTCACGCCTGATCTTCTGCAGCACTCTGGGCAGAAGTGGTATAGGCGGAAAGGCGTATAACAGACCGCAACTCCACTCGCGACGAAAAGCGTCTCCGAGCAAGTGCCGCCTTGGAAACTCCAACGCGCATGACTGATGACATTGCGCGTTCTCTTCGGTGGCGAATAGATCTAACCAAGGCTCTCCCCATTGCCGTAAGAGGCCTTGCGCCACGTCCGAGTTCAGACGCCATTCGTGATCCGTCATGCACAGGCGGCTGAGTTCGTCCGCCCTGGCGTTCAGAGAGCCCGCCAGGTGTTGAACCACCAGGGTGATGCCCTGATGTTCCAGCCATGTCCAGAGACGCAGAGCCTCCTGACAAAGGGTCCACGACCCCACTCTGCCCTGTTTGTTGCAATACCACATGGCGGTGGTGTTGTCCGTGAACACTTGCACTACACTTCCCCGGACAGGGAAGGAATGCCTTCAGTGCAAGCCGGATCGCCCGCAGTTCCAGCAGGTTGATATGGAGCCGGGACTCCGCCGGAGACCAGAGGCCTCTGATCTCCGCCTCTCCCATGTGGCCCCCCCATCCCAGGAGGGACGCATCCGTCACCACTGCGTGCTCCAGTTGGGGTAGGGAGAGGGTTCTGCCACTGACCCAATCGCGGTGCGTGAGCCACCACTGCAAATGTCGTGCAGTGCCCTCCAAGATCAGGACGTGGTCGGACAGGTTGCCCTGATGTTGAGCCCACTGGAACTTCAGGTCCCACTGCTGAGCCCGAATCCGCCACCTGGCGTGATGTACCAGCAGGATGCAGGAGGCCATCAGGCCCAGCAGCCGAAGGACCATCCTGACCGAAACCCGGGAAAAAGGTTGAAAGATCGGAATCAGAGCCTGAATTTCCCAAACCCTCTGTTAGGGAGAATAGACCCGAAACTGCGCCGAGTCCAGACCTGCTCCGATGAAAAGGAGCTCCTGGGAGGGACTCAGATGTGACTTCGGCACGTTCATGGAGAACCCCAGCAAATGTAGGAGGTCGGCCGTAGTCTGGAGGTGGGAGACGACCGTCTCGGGCGAGCCCGCCTTCAACAACCAGTCGTCGAGATAGGGGAAGACTGGAACCCCTAATCTGCGCAGATGAGCTGCGACCACCATCACTTTCGGGAACACCCGAGGGGCACTGGTGAGGCCGAAGGGGAGCACGGTAAACTGAAAGTGCTCGTGGCCTACCATGAACCGCAGCCAACGCCGGTGGGCCGGCAGGACGGGGATGTGAAAATAAGCGTCCTGCAAGTCCAACACTACCATCCAGTCTACAGGGTCTAGGGCAGCCAGAACCTGACCTAAAGTGAGCATCTTGAACTTCTCCTTCCGAAGGAAGGCGTTGACGCCCCTAAGGTCCAAAATAGGGCATAGGCCCCCTTTGCCCTTCTTGGGAACCAGAAAGTAGTGGGAGTAACAACCCCGTCCTACTTCTGGGCCAGGAACGCGCTCGATGGCCCCCTTGGCCAAGAGGGCCGTAACTTCCTCCTGCAGAAGTTGCAAGTGATCCCCCGACATGCGGTGGTACAGCGGTGGCATGGCTGGAGGGCTCGCCTCGAAGGGGAGGGAGTAGCCCCTTCAGACGATTTGCAGCACCCACCTGTCCGACGTGATGGTACACCAGTGGAGCAGGTGATGGCGAACTCTGCCTCCCACTGGCGTTGAATGGGCCTTAAAGCTCGGACTAGGAAGGCTTTGAGGCAGATGCTGCGGGAGCAGATTGGACTGATCGGCTCTCTGTCCCCCTGCTCCGCCATGGCGGAATCCACATCCGCGACCGCATTGAAGCTGGTTCTGTGGCCTGTGGCTGGTCAAACATGCGGGGGCGCCCCTCCCTTGGCCACGAAAGGGGAGAAAAGCGGAAGTTTGCGGGCACGGGCCGAGAGGCCAAAGGACTGGGCCGCAGCCCTGGAGTCCTTAAAGCGCTCCAGCGCACTATCCGCTTTGTCGCCAAAAAGGCCATCAAAGGGCATCTCCATGAGGGTGCTCTGGACATCCCCTGAAAATTTTGTGGATCTCAGCCAGACGTGACGACGAATCGCCACAGTCGTCGCAATTGCTCTACCCGGCGAGTCCGTAGTGTCAAGTCCACATCGAATGGAGTACCGTGCTGCATCCCGCCCCTCAGCAAGAGCCTGGGCAAGCCGTGTCCTGGCCTCCTCCAGACACTGGGGCAGCACGTCCTCCACCGTATTCCACAAGGAGTGAGTATAATGGTCCAAAAGGCACGTGGTATTAATGGACCGCAACCCCAAACTGAGGGAGGAAAACAGTTTCTTACCAAACTGCTCCAACCTTTTGGATTCCCGATCCGGAGGAGCGGACGGGAAGGCAGTCTGGGACGTAGAGGCCTGGATAGCCAGACTCTCAGGGGTGTGGTGTACCGACAGAAAGCTGTGGTCGCCCGGAGCAGGGCGGTGGCGCCGGTCCACGTTACGGTCTACAGGAGTGACTGTGGAGGGCTTGGACCAAGTGCCCATCAGAACCTCAGTGAGGGCCTCATTGAACTGCAGTAGAGGCTCCGAAGAGCTTACTGGCGGTTGAAGCACCTCAGTGAGGAGGTTAGTCCTCACGGCTGCTGCAGGGAGCTCCAGGTGAAGGGCCTCGGCAGCCCTGCGCAGCACCACAGAATAAGTTGCACCCTCCTCCGTAGCCACGGAAGGAGGAGAGATGAAGCCATTGTCAGGCGAAGTGTCGAGACCACTGGCATCCCCCAGCTCATCTGCCCAGTCCTGACTTAACTGGCACTGCTGTGCCAGAGGGTCCTCAGACCCCTGCCAGTCCTCCCCATCATCCGTCTCCTGGTATACAGGTAGAAAGGACGGAGCCGGGTGGTGATGAAATGCTCATCCATCGGCCGTCACTGGGCGGCGCCGTTCCGACACCGGACCCGGACTGAAACTGGGGACGGCGTCGCCCAAAGACGGGGCCGGGGGTGGCACCATATGGGTCGGCGCCAGCGGAGGGGTCGTAAGGTCAACCGGCTTCGACAGGGATCCAGGCCTGGATCCCATGGGGACCTGCGGCATCGGAACCGAAGTCGACGACGGCGTCGAAGGCTCGCTAGGCCTCCCAGTCGGACCTGTGGTGCCCGAAGGCGCGACGGCAGGCCGCGACGGCGGAGCGAGACTCCTCATGGCCACGAGGAAGTCCCAAATCTCGCCCGGAGTCGCATTAGGCCCAGGGACCGGAGGGTATGGGGCTGGATGCGACTCGTGCGGCTCCGACTGAGCCGCGCGGGTGGTGCCACTCGAACCCTCAGCAGAGTCGCGCGACCGGCGAGGGGAGTCAGAAGAGCGGTGTCGCTTCTTCGACTTCTCCTTACTGTGCCTCGATTTACCTGAATGCGAGGACTTCGAACCCGACGAGCTGTGATGACTTCGGCTCCGCGACCGGTCCCGGGACCTCGAGCGGCGCAGATCCGACTGCCAGATCTCGAGGAGCTTGCGGGACCGCTCCTGCCTAGCTTTCGAGGTCAAGGCCCGGCAGTCGGGGCACGACTTCTCATCATGGTCGGCCCCAAGGCAGTAGAGACACCGATAGTGGGGGTCGGTAACCGACATCAGTCGGTGACAGACGTCACATGGCTTGAACCCGGGCATCCCTACTGGCACCAGGAGTAGAGGTCGACTTGAAAGAATAGACCAAAAAAGTCCAAAAAGTTAGTAAAAAGTGACTAAGGGTATGCTCTTCCCGGATCTGCGCTTACTTGCGCGGATTAAAGAAGAACTGACGTCATCACGCGAGGACGGCGTCTAAGTACTCCGACGACGTCTTCCCGGCGATCACGACACCGACGTAGGACGCGGAGTCGCAGACGACGCCTACCGACGCGCAAGGGTACTGCTGCCGAAAAATCTTTCCGGATCCATCCTGACGCCTGGGGATATTCTAAGGTAAGGAATCTAACTAACGTGTTTCTTTCAGATGCTGTCTTTTGGGTCTAGCCGATGAAGTCTCTCCTCTTCTTTAGAGGGGTGAGGCGGAGATTAAAAGGTAGGAAGAGTAATGGATTGGACAATGTGAAAGAGTTACAACCTTCGGTAAAAAGGATGCATAAGTCTGAAGAACCAGCTTGTCGGAGTAGATGTTAAGGTACGGAGGATATACCGACAATACCTGTAAGTCACTAACCCTCTGGACAGATGCTATCGCCACTAGGAAGGCTGTTCCAATAGTGAGAAACCTGAGTGGACAGTTGTGTAGTGGCTCAAAGGAGCCATACATTAGAAATGTGAGTACTAGGTTGAGGTCCCACTGTGGCATAATAAAAGGTTTTGGTGGGAATATATGTTGGAGACCTTTCCGGAACCTAAGTACAATAGACTGATATGGCAGCAGAAGAAATGCTGAAATGGCAGAAGTATAAACTTTTAGCATGCCCAAAGAAGAGGCCTGCTGGGCTAAGGTGAGACTGAACAAAATAATCTGTTAAAGGGAGCAGATAGAGGTCAACATGGTTATCTGTACACCATGCCGTAAACTTGCTCCAACAGCAGGCAAATGTGTTTGCTTGGCTGCCAAGATAACTTTCCATACTTTGGACGGACGGTTTAAATCTGTAAAGTGTGGCTGCTCAATCTCCACGCATGAAGGCGATGCGTTGTCAAGTTTGGGTGCAGACCCTGACCTATTGCTGCAACAGAAGATCTTCCCTAAGAGGCAGGCTGATCGAAGAACCAATGCTCAAGCTCAGCAGCACAGCATACCAGACTCTTCATGCCCAATACTAAGACACAGGAATATTTTGGGCCCAGTCACCAGGGCCGGACTGGGACCCAAAACCGGCCCTGGCAAAGTGCTTGGCCAGCCCCTTAGGGATTTGGGGGTGCGGCCGTGCTGCTTACCAGGGCCAGTTTCTGCCGATTTCGTTACGGCGGCCGATATTGCAGCTATGCTGCAAAAATGGCCCTGTAACAAAATCGACCCCCAGTGGCCCAAAACCGTCCCCAACCCTGGCGGCCCACAAGGGTACTGCCCGGTGCCCGCTATGGCCAGTTCGACCCTGCCAGTCACCTTAGACCTTCTTGAGAAATTTGGGCAGGAGTGGTATTTGCGGAAAGGCATACAGGAGGCTGAAGCTCTAGACTAGCAGCATCTCTGAGAGAGAGCCACCTTGGAAACTCCAGTGTTCAAAACTGCTGACAATGCGCTTTCTCTGAGGAGGAAAACAGATCTAACCAAGGATCTCCCCACTCTTGGAAGAGACCTTGTGACACCATTCGATGGAGATGCCATTTGGCATCGATGGCTGAAGTTATCCACTCAGGCGTTCAGAGAGCCCACCCGGTGTTGAACCGCTAGGAAAATTCCCTGTCAGGAGGCGCAAAGACTCTTGACAAAGGGTCCACAACCCAATCCCGCCTTGTTTCTTGAAATACAATATGGCGGGAGTGTTGTCTGACAACACTTGTACCAGCCTTCCTTTGATTAAAGGAAGAAAGGCTTTCAATGCCAATTGGATCCAAAAAAGCTCCAACTGACTGATGTGGAAATTGGATTCCGCAAGAGACTAGAGTCCTCTGATCTCCACCTCTCCTAGATGTCTGCCCCAGCCCAGGAGTGATGCATCTTGTCACTACAGTCAGGTCTAGTTGGGGAAGAGAGAAGGGTTTGCTGCTGACCCAATCGTGGTTCGTTAGGAACCACTGCAGGTCTTTTGCAGTTCCCACAGAGAGATGGATCATGTTGGAGAGTCCCCTGAGGCTGCACCCACTGCAAATTCAAGTCCCACTGCAGAGGCTGCACATGCCAACGGCCATGTGTCACAGGAAGGATACAGGAGGCCATAAGGACCAGAAGCCTCAGTTTCAGTCACACAGATATTCAGTATAGAGGTTCAAACATCGGTATCATAGCCTGAATACCCTGGACTCACAGCTCGGGAGTATAAGCATGAAATTGCACAGTGCGAAATTAGATCCAATGAAAGGGAGAATCTGAGAGGGAGTCAGTTGTGACTTCGGCAGATTGATAGTGAACGCCAGTGAATGTAGAAGGTTCGTTGTAGTCTGGAGGTGGGAGACAATAGAAAGGTGGCAATTAAAAAAAAAATCCTTTTTATTTAAACTTTGCTCATCATACAAGCTCATGCAGGAGTTAAGGACAGGTTGATACATGGCATACATCATTATGAAATGTGTACATCATCAAGGGATTGATCAACGCAATATCCAGGTGGGCGCTTTTACGGCCCATTTACATTCATAAATATTTCCCTACCCCAGCACACAGAGTGCCCCACTCACAGTTTTCCCTTTCAGCAGGTCAGCCTCTTATCACAGACCCCAGTATTAACGCAGGGCCCCCACACCTTTTCCCATTTCTTGAGGCATCCCCTGCTCTGATAGACCACCTTTTCCACCCTTTGGCACCAGTTAAGGTAACATTTCCAATCTTCAATGCACAGGAGAGTGTTGGTGCCCCACGCCCATACAATGTTTCGCTTGGCCACTCCTGCAGCGATCACCAACCATAGCGGCTGGTATCTGGGCCAGTTCTCTTTACCCCAATATTGTCAGGAGGAGACATTTTGCATCTAGCGAGACAAGTAGAGACAGAATCTGGCATATTACCTCTGTGATTTTCCCCCACTATAACTGTATCAGCGGACATTACCAAAGAATATTTTAAAAAGGTGCCCCCGTGGTTACATCCCACAAGGCATAGTGGTGTGCCAGCTCTGCCTATCTGATGTAAGATTGTCCTGCAGTAATAGGATCTGTGTAGTATCCTTAGCTGGGCTACTCTGAACCTGACCCGTATTGCTATTTACTGAGGACTCTGAATGGCCTCTACCCAGTCCTCGTCATTCATGTCCCCCAGGTCATCAGTTCATGCATCTCTCAATATGCCCAGCTGATCAGGGAAGTTGTTGATCAATTTCCTGCATATTATGGATACCTCCTTATCAGCTCTATTAGCAGATGATCATTCAGAGGCGATGCCTCCAGTAGCTGATCCCCTTCCAGTATGTGCATCTAATAGTGTTCCCCATTTGTAGGTATTGTTGGTATTGTATGTAGTGTTGGTTGTAGTATTGGTTGGTTGTAGTATTGGTTGGTATTGTAGGTAGTGTTCTGCTTCTGCCATCTCAATTTCCTGGCAGAGCATAGCGAACATTATCAGTTCTTGGATCCTCCAAATATCGCCCAAGTGCTCTATAGATAGTAATTCCCATCCAGAGAAGCCCAACAGACCACCGAATTCATGTAGTAAGTTGCTGTCCCATAGTGGCTTCCCTCCATATCCTAAACACTGTCTGGGTATGTGTTGGCAAGCCTCGTTCCTTCTGCCTAGGACACAGGATCGCGTCATGGCCTCTGCGGCCCATTATGTCTCGGTCAACTCGAAAGGGCGGTTCTTGACAATCAGAGAAGACCAAGTCGTTAATGATTAGCAGCAGCAGCTACGCCCAGTAGTACCTTCGCATGTCTGGGATTTCCAGACAAGGGTTATAAACCTCTCTATGCAGTTTACCCAGCTCTATGCACAGGGTGCCGCCATTCCATAAAAATAATCTGAATTCTTGATCAATTTTTTTGAAAAACTCAAATGGAACCTGGAATGGCGTATTTTGGAGTACATCGTTTTGTATAGAGCCACTTTGCCAATTAAGGACAGCGACAGTTTCCTACAGTGAGCTACGTCTCCCCAGAGTCTCGCCAATTGTGGGAGCACATTTCTACCCAGACACTCTTATGGGTCACAGGTGATATAGATACCCAGGTACTGGAATGCCTCTAATACAACTGGTGCCGTGCAATCAGGGGAAAGCTACGGGGCTGCTTCTGACATGGGGAACACTACGGACTTGGTCCAGTTAATTTGGTAGCCAGAATAGCTGCCACAGAGATCAAAGGCCTGCAGTATTCTGGGTATAGATAGGGATGGCTGGGTGATGTATAGCAGAACGTTGTCTGCATATAGGGAGATATGTTCCTCCCACCCTCTAGCAGCTTTCACTCCCTGTAGTAATTAGTCCTGACAAATCCAGGCCTCGAGCAGCTCGAGCGCTAGGGCAAAGATCATGGGTGAGGGGGGCATCCCTGTAGAGTTCCCTTCTGCAGGGGAAAGAAATGGGATGTCATCCCATTAACTCGCACCCTTGCTAATAGAGCCTGGTAGAGAAGCTTGACCCACCCACAGAATTTCGGCCCAAAGCCTGACTGTCGAGTGCAACAAACATGTATGGCCATTTGATGCTGTCGAACGGATGCGGTCTATGCAGTGTACCAAATGTAGGGGAATGCCATGTAAATAGTTCAGACGACCCTTATTGGTTTACAGGGGCTTACGTTAATAACCCAAAGTGCTCTTCTAGTGGTAGTGTAGGCGAGCAGCTTAGGCTTATCAAAGGGGAATGTTGAGCATTTGTTGTACACACAGAGTCAATAAATGAAGCACACACATAAAAATAAATCTGAGGCCAATTTAGAAAACTAACACAGATTTTGATATCATTTAAGACACCAAGATCATCGGGATCACAGTCTAATAACGTTTTTTGAGGTATACACCTCGAACACGGAAATGTTATCCTATACTTGCAAAAGGTTTACGGGGCTTTTCTCCAGGACTGAAGGGGCTTAGGGGGAAAGGTCCAAGAAACGGTTTGGTGCCAGTTTCAGTGCCGGCCCACAGTTCTTGCATTGTTGGCTCTTTGTGCTTCTTCTGTTCCCAGGTAGACTAATCTAAGTTCCTGGCGTAAGTGGGGCACCTAAATACTGAATTTAGTTGGCATTAAAGGCAGTGTACAGAGTAGCCAATGGGCTACCTACCCCTGGGTGACTTCACCCCATCGTACCACTTTGTGTGTACAGTGGGCATGAACCTGACCCATAGATCCTAGTTGCACCAAAAACTAAATGGTGAAACCCTTCTTTGAGTGTCCACCACAGGTGGCCCACCTTAAGGGTGTGTTCAACCTGACAGTGTGACACCTACTGACTTGATAATTTTCCTGTCTGCTCTGGTAGCAATTGAGCCCCAGGGCAGGGGGTAGCATTCTTCAGGTCTGGAGGAAGCTGGGGTCCCATATCAAAGGCGGCAGAGGCTTTGAAGCCTCTGGCCTGGAAATGGTAATTCACAGCCATCCTGCTGAAGGAGGTGTCATCCCCTACCTCTGGAGCAGGCATTGCTCCTGACCTCTAAGAACATTGGCTCACCTGCGCATGGGGTCAAAAACTAGTCTGTGGTGGCAGGCTGGAGAGTCCTGTCAGCCAGCCTCACTAAAATACTGGTAGGTTTCAGAGGGTACCTCTAAGGTGCCTTCTCGGTGCATGTGATAATAAATCCAACACTGGCATCAGTATGGCTTTATTAAGACAAGGTGTTTGATACCAAACACTATTGGTTTCAGTGCAGCCATCATGTACCTGTGTAACTCGGAATGACTACTGCCCAGTACATGCCCTTAAGAAGGCTGCCTGATCACTTGCAATATCTAGGAATGGAAGTAAACATCACAGGGGCCTATCTGCTCATGCAGATCAGCCCATACATAGAATATAATTCACCCCGCATTAGAGCTCTAAGGCCTACTGTAGGGGTGACTTACACATAGTATAGGCATTGTACCTTGGCATGGCACACAGGGAGTGTGCCATGTCGTGTTTTCCGAATGGTTTGCACCAATTCACGCATCCTGCGATGGCAGGCTGCATGCAGTTTTTGTGTGGGTCCCTTTGGATGGCATAATACATGCTGTAGCCCATAGGTGCCATCTTTAGTACCCATTGACTGAACACCAGGGGTACCATATACTAGGGACTTACAGGGGTGCTAGAAACCTTGCCAAATATGTTACAATTAGACATTAACTTTTTTTTTTTTTAAGGAAAAGAGCACTAGCACTGGGGGCCTGGTTAGCAGGGGCTCAATGCACTTTCAGTCAAAAAGCATCAGTACTAGGGCAAAAAGTGTGGGTGACCCTGTCAAAAAGGACAGTTCCTAAAGAGACTACTGCCTGGGCTGAGCCCACCTTCAACAGCTAATTGTCGATGTAGGGGAAGACTGGAACCCCTAACCTCCGGAGGTGAGTTGCGACCACCGCTATCGGTTTCATGAACACCTGAGGGGCACTGATAAGTCAAAGTGGAGCATGGCCAACAAAGCGCTATTGGACAACCGTGAACAGCAGGTAATTCCTGTGGGCAGGCAGGACGGGGATGTGAAAATGTGTGTCCTGCAAGTCCAGCGATACCATCCCGTCTGCTGGGACCAAGGCAGACAGGCCTTGCGTGAGCATCTTACATTTTTGCTTTTTCAGGAAGAGATTGAGAACGCACTGGTCTAGAATAGGACAAAGGCCTTCGTCCTTCATGGGCACCAGAAAGTAGCGAGAATAGCAACAATGATCTACTTCTGATGCCGACACCCTCTTTATAGCTCCCTTAGCCAAGAGAGCTAACACTTCCTGAATGAGCAAGGAAGGGGGACCTCTGCCAATTTGTTATACGTAGGTGGCATGGGTGGGGGGGGGGGGGGTTGGTCACAAAGGGCAGGGAATAGCCCTTTTGGACTGGGGTTGGAGAGGGGCCATGGAAAGTCCCAAGGACCTGGCTGTGGCCTTGCTGTCCTTCTCTACTAACAAATGAGAGCCATCAAAGGACCTGTCTATGAGCAATGCTCGGACATCCCCTAAAAAGCCTGTAGTTCTCCACCAGGCGTGGTGGCTAAGGGTACAGACAATGAAATTGCTATGCTCAGCGACCTGTCATGTCAGCCAGCATCTTATGGTGAACTTGGCTGCATCCCTCCATTCAGCTACTGCTTGAGAGAGTATGGATCGGGCTGCCTACAGAGTCCATGGGCAGCACTTGCGCAACCCAGTCCCAGATTGTATGGGAGTATCGGCCCAAGAGGCACCAGGCGTTAACCAACTGCAGTGCCAGGCTGGCTGGCTGTCATTAGAGGACATCCTCTTCCTGAAGTTTTCCAGCCTTTTGGATTTCCTATCTGGTGGAATGTGTTGGGGTTGATTTTTAAAGTGGAGACTTGAACCACCAAGCGCTCCAAGGGGGGGGTACTGGGTGAAGAAACTGGCAGCTGGGCAACTGTGCAGCTCTTGGAGAAGGCCACAAGTAGGACATGAGTAAGGGCTTCATTGAATGGAAGTATTGGTTTTGTGGGGGCAACTCCCAGCTGAAGCCCCTCCGGCAAGATGTTTGTTTTGACAGCCACTGAGGGTAGCATAAGATCCAGGACATCAGCTGCCCTCTTAACCACCATTTTGAATGAGGCACTCTCCTCCATTGCCACTATAGGGGGAGAGACCAGGGCAGTGTATGGGTAGGTGTCCAGTCCACTGGCATCTGCCAGATCCTCATACCAGTGGTCCTTGTGATCTTCTAATGTGTGATATCCATAAGGGTCCGCAGACCCATCCCAATTATCACTCAATCTAGGCCTGTCATATAGATAAGCAAAAGACACACAATTGATGGACAAAATGCAGAACAAATCAAAACATTCACCCACAGTCAAGAGATCTGGGTTAAATCCATCATTCTTTTGCTCACCATGCCACCCCAGTTTAGACCTAGTCATATGCAAATCAGTCTTGACCCTGTGCCTCATGGGAACAGTCCAGCCCGAACTGCCAAACCAGGTCCTCCCTGGGCCGGAAACAAGCATCCTAGGACCGGTTTCAGGGTTTCACCCCTCTTCAGCCAGGATAGCTTGATTCCAATGGCACAGTGAGCCCAGAACCCACGTCTGGGCATACCTGGTGCACTTCGGGCAAGAAAGAAAAAAACACACAATTGATAGATGGAATGCAGAACAAATCAAAACATTCACCCCCAGTTAAGAGATCTGGGTTAAAGCCATCATTATATTGCTCACCATGCCACCCCAGTTTAGACCTGGCCATATGCAAATCAGTATTGACCCTGCGCCCCAATGGGAACAGTCCAGCCCAAACTGCCAAGCCCTCCCTGGACCGGAAGCAAGCATCATTGGACAGTTGCGGGGTTTCACCCCTCTTCAGCCAGGATAGATTGATTCCAGTGGCACAGTGAGCCCAGGACCCCCGTCTGGGCATACCTGGCACACTTTAGCAAAAGACAGATCTCTGTACTGGGGTGAATGTATGACATTGTTCTGCATTCTGTCCATCAATTGTTCTTTTTGCATTTGTCACCCCGAGTGGGATGGGTATGCCCAGACGTGGGTCCGGTGTGCTCCATGCCACTGGAGTCAAGCTATCCTGGCTGATGAGGGCTGAAAGCCCAAAACCGGTCCTAGGATGCTTGTTTCTAGTCCAGGGAGGACCTGGCCTAGCAGTTCGGGCTGGACTGTTCCCATTGGGCGCAGGGTCAAGACTGATATACATATGGCCGGGTCCAAACTAGAATGGCATGGTGAGCAAAAAAATGATGGATTTAGGCCCATATCTCTGTACTGGGGTGAATGTATGACATTATTCTGCATTCTGTCAATCAATTGTTCTTTTTGCATTTGTCATATAGATAAGGCACTGGCTCCGATATGGGGAGTCAGCCCCCGGTCGGGACCGGCGTTGGACGACGCCTGTCCGGCTCCATATGTGAATCAGCAATAATGATGATGCAACGTCACCACTGGACGTTGGTGGGGCCAAGGGCGTCAGCACTGGGGAAAGTCGAGTTTGCTTGACCAGTGCCAATCCGGATATGTCAATGGATCCGTGGGACCAGACTGGGTTTAATTGCAAACACACAGGCGGAAGACTAGAAGGGACCCCTCTTGGACCTGCGGTTTGCCCAAAGATGAGGTGCAGGGCCTCATAAAAATTCTTTAAACTGTGTGGGGAATCACTCCAGCTCCCGGAAATTCAGGGAGACATGAAGATGGCCTAGGTGCAGTCTTCACCACAGAGCTAGGCTCTGAGTGCAGACCGCTCTGAGACTAGTCCGAAGACTTGTGCTGTGAAGTCGAAGACCTCTTCAACTACTTTTTTTATTCTGGGATTTACTCGACAACTTCGAATGGGACAATAATTGCTGGATACAACTTTGCGAATGATCTCGGGATCTTCCTCATGATTGAGAGTGTTGCAGAGTTGGTGTACGTCAGTGGCAAGGAGCTTGAGGGAATGCTCCCTCAGCGCCTTAGGATGTGTGGCAATCCTCACATGTCTAGCGTGATGGTCTAGCTCAAAACACCAAAGACAAACCAAATGTGAGTACTTCACCAACATCTGTAGGTGACAGGAATCAATGGTTTGAAACCTGCCTTTCTGGTGAATATCCTGCACACCAGGAGATAAAGTCTCAAAAAATCTTCAACTAAAGGTAAAAAAAAGTGCTGTCAAAAATTGACTGAGGGTAGCCCTCCTCCAGATCTGTGCTGACTGGTACAAAAAGAAAAGAACTGACATCAGTGCGCTGGGGTGGCGCATATATAGGTACCACACACGTCATTTCTGGTACAGATGACACTACACGGAGCTGAACGACGCCACCTATCCAGGGTACTGCTCTCCAAAAGTATCCGGATCCAGTCTGACCCCTGGGGAATATTCCAAGGGAAGGAATCTGCTGCTAGAGTTCGATATAGTAGTAGTAGTAGATATACACTGAAAAGTCAAGCTTGTTCAAAAGAGCAATCATATTTGCAAAACTCTGCAATATCCGAGTCCGCCGTCAGTTGCCAGTTTTCCAAACAAGGGTTAAGGTGAATGCTTAAAAATGGAATTGGTCACAAATGGGGTGGGTGTAACAGACACAGGGGAGACATGTCTGTCTCCGACAGTTGAACTACGCCGTGAATCTCGCACATCAACAAATGTTTTAGATCCTGATAACGTGATTCTGTAAGGGGGCAACTAGTGTTACTAATACGCATACTGTTTCTGGGATGCCATGGCCGTACGCATCACGCTGAAGATGAAAGGCCCTATTTCACCTAATGGACAATACAATTCGTATAAAGTGATTGTGTAATGAGAAATGTATTGTGATTCCCGACTGTCAACTGATTTGAGATTTGCAATTACGCAATGTGACCTTAAATAATGTTTTCCTGCTGCTCTTTGTTTATTTTTGACACAATAAAAAGATTTTTTTTAAAAATGGAAATGAGTTACCACTAAAGCAGCAACCTTCGTAATCAATTGAGGGGCCAAGACCAACCCAAAAGGAAGTTCATTAAATAGGTAATGTTGATCTCCTGTAGTAAACTTCAGGAATTTCTTTTAACCTTCGGCAATATTAATATGTGCCACTTGAAGGTGTAATGCGCCTACCCAATCTTGCCTCAGTAGAACTGAAAGGATATTTAAAAGAGTAACCATCTTCAACTACTGTTCCTTAAAGAAACTGATGACAAACGTCAGTTCTAAATTGGGTTTAAACCTTCTACTTCCTTTGGTATAAGAAAGTAACTAGAATAACAACCCTGCTGTCCTTGAGTGCAAACGTCTACTTCAATAGCTCCCTGTGCTGGAAGTTCTGCTACCTCTTTCACCAAGATGTTTGTGTAGGGGCTGGAGGGGAAGGGATGTGGACAAACAGCAGGAGGCCTTCAAATGAATGGCGAGAGGAACATTTGGCAATAAAGAGACCCATTGGTCTGAGGCAAACCTCTGCCAAAGACGCCGAAACCTCAATAGCCATCCTCCAACTGAGGAAGATGAGGAGTCCATAATTGCTGCCTTTTACTTAACTTAACTTTTGCACCAGAAAGGCAAAGATAGCTTTTGCTGCTGGTGTGTCTGTAACTTGTCACATTTGGCTCTTGCCAAACGGATGACCATAGCCATATGCTGAAGGTGAAATATTTTTGCCAGAGAGGAAAGACCTAGCACTCTAGTTACATCTTTGCTCTACTTCATTCTCACTAATAAAGCATCATCTTTCTCTCCAAATAATTTATGACAGTCAAAAGGCATGCCCAACAAATGCAACTGAGTATCTCCTGAAAACCCAGTTGTGTGCCTCCAAGAGTGCCTATGTAGGACAATGGATAGTCCTATTACACACACCACAGAATAGACCATTTCCTGTTGTGTCCGCATTTTTTAGAGACATCTATACAATCCTTACACATACTAGGAAACAGTAAACCCGCAGATAGAAATTGGGTTTCTGGTTGGCAGAGGTAAGCACTCTGTCCAAGCAGGGACTACAATCCTAGTCAGGGTACGTAAGGTACACACCCAAAATTAACTTGTGCTCACCCTCTGGTAGCTAGGCACAGAGCAGTCATGCTTATCTCAAGAGGATATGTATAAAGTATTTGTGCAACACTCAAACAATGAAACAGTGAACACACCACACAATAAGATACCACACCTAGTTAGAAAAATAGAGCTTAATTTATTGAACAACACAAGAGCAAAACAATAATATTCCATTAAGTATAAACGAAATTAAGAATAAATAGAAAAATTGTGCTTAGAAGCAGTAAGCACTTCAGGGTATATCTGATCGTGCCAGAAAGGGACAAAGTCCAGAGTTCAGGCCGACTGCGATAGAGCTACAGGGACTCACTTAGGCCTGCTGAACAAAAGTACCTTGAATCATGGTTTGCGTCAACAAAGATGGGGGGTGCAGCCAAGCAATGGGTCGGTGATTCCACGCAGCTGGAGTGATGCGCTGGATTTCCCCACTCAACGGAAGCGAGGCGACTGCTCCAAGAGCGAGATGTGCCGGTTTCAAATGCGATGTGCCAGGTTTCCCACGATGTAGAATGGATGCGTCTACCTTCTCCACGCAGTGGTGGCGATGCTTTGATTCCAAAGCGGCTGTTCCGGAGGCGATGCACTGGTTCAGAGTGTGATGCGCTAATCCTGTTAACGTAACAGCAGCGATGCGTTGATTCTGCTCTCACAGCAGAGGATGCATAGGTTCTGCTGGAGCAATTACCCAGGCCCACTTTCAACAGTTCAGGGCGGGGTTGGCACCACTTGGCATGGCAGACTCACAGGCAGTAGGGTCAAAGTGTTGGAGCAGGTGGGTTGGAAGTCTTTTGAATCCCTGAGACAGGAGGCAAGCCAGGAAGCCCTTGGAGTCCCTTGGTTTCTGGGATGGAGAGATGCAGGTCCAGTCCTTCTCACTCCCAGGCATGGAAGGCAGCAGCTCAGCACAGCAGAGCAGGAGTCCAGCAGAGTGGCATTCCCTTCAGCATGGCAGTCCTGCTTCTTGGCAGAGTATCTACAGGCCCAGAAGTGTACTGAGTTGGTGGTGTCAGGGGTCAAGTACTTATACCAAGTTGTAACTTAAAGTGGGGGAGAATTTAAAGATAGGCCTTTGAAGTGCGCAGAGTCCCTTGCCCTTCCTGCCCTGGCACCCACAGTTTGGGGACAGGACACAGCCTATTCAGGTTTAAGTGTCAGCTCCTCTAGTCCATCCTACAGAGGATGGCCCATCAAGATTTGGATGGTCCACCTAAGCTCACTTTGTGTGTGGCTGTCTGGAGAAAATGCACAGAGCTCAGGTGTCATCTACCCCTGATGTGTTTTCTGAGACTGGCAGAAAGCAAAAAATGGCAAAAGTAAGAAAATGCCAACTTTCTATAAGTGTAAAATTACTAGAGGAAAATTGTGGAATGCACTCCGCTATACAGAACTGTATCTTGATTAGGGAGTGTTTGAGGGAGCACTTTGGGTTCATTTTCAATCGAGGCATGGGTTTCTTTGATGCTTTGTTTTTTTGATGCTTTGTTGAAGTTTGTTTCGTTCGTATTAAGTGCACCTTTTCTTTGCTATTGCAATTCTTCTACTAAACATAGTTCCTTATTGAGCATGTTTTTTTCATTAAGCACGTTTCTGATTTCTGTCACCAGATGCAGTGCATAATGGTAGTTGTAGGCTGGGTTTCAGACATTAGACTCTTTACGTTTCTTATGGGATGTTTTTATGTTCTAGTGACCCCTGAGGAAAGGCCACCAGCCCGAAATGCATTGGATTTTTCTGACATCATGGATACCCAGGATAAAAGTGTATTCTGTCGTGCTGTGGGATAAAGGGCTGGATGGGCATTTCCTAGGCATTTGAAGCTCAGAATCACGATGCCTCTGTATTAAATAATGGATCAAAATACATTGAATAAGTTTGAATAAAGAAGGATTATCTGTATATAAATTGGTTTCAAGTTCTGTATCCTTGTGGAGACTGGAATGAACGGAGTGCAATGTGAAGCTGGTGCGCGATGACGCACCAGATAATTGTAAATTTCTATAAGTGGCATTTTCACAATTACAATTTAAAATCTAACTTCACCATAAGCTAGGATTTTAAATTGTGATTCCAGAGACAACAAACTTGGGGACCCCATCTCTTTCGAATTGGAAATGACACTTATAGGATGTAATAAGGTAATCCCAATGTTAACCTATAGAAGGGATAGGCCTTGCAGTAGTGAAAAACACATTTAAGTGTTTTTCACTACCAGTACCTGTAAAACTTAAAATACATGTCTTCTACTTTTTAAATACACTGTACCCTGCCCTTGGGCTGTCCAGGACCTACCTTAAGGGATGTCTTATATGCAATAAAAATGTAGGTTTGGGCCTGACAAGAGAGTTAACTTGCCAGGTCGATATGACAGTTTAAAACTGCACACACAGGCTTTCCAATGGTAGGCCCGAGACATGTTTAAAGGGTTACTAAAGTGGGTGGCACAATCAGTGCTGCAGGCCTACTAGTAGCATTTAATTTACAGGCCCTGCATACATGTAGTGCATTTTACTAGGGATTTATAAGTATATTAAATATGCCAATTGTGGATAAGCCAATGTTACCATGTTTAAAGCAGAGAGAACATGCACTTTAGTACTGGATAGAAGTGGTTAAGTGCCAAAAGTCCTAAAGCCAAAAAAACTAATTCAGCAAAAAAGGGGAGGAAGGCAAAAAGTTTGGCGGTGACCCTGCAGAAAGAGCATTTCCAACTGCTGCTATTTCCCACAAAGCATGGCTGTATCTTGCAAGGAGACAGCCCGCAAAAAAAGACTGCATTGCAGGGCAGTCACAAGTGAAAATCTTTCTACACAACACATCTACTCTTTTTGATTCCCTCGTAGGTGGCACAGGCCGAATCGTATTCAACGTCAACTTTAAAGTTGAAGTTTGCATAACCAAATTATAGGGAGTTGGATATGTAGCTAAGCATAGAGGATCGGAAGGAGAAAGCCTATACTTCATAAATACCACAATACACTTGTGTGTATTTGACAGAGCTCAATCTCAAGATCCTGACACCTGATCCATAAACCCTCATTGAATAGAAAGAACGCTTTCCTAAACTTGCAATCCAGATAAGATTTTGGTAAGGAAGGAAGGAAGATTTGTTCTTCAATGTATGCATCTGGATTGCCCTAAAACCCTGCAACCATTTTAATAACTCCTAAGAACTTCAACTGTTCAGCTAAAACAGATCCTTTCGCAATTGAGAAGTTCAGCTCAGAGGATATGCCAACTATATCATTCTGCAAATCTGCTAAGAGCAGTATCTGAATCCAATGGACGAAGCAAAATATCATACTCACTGTCATCATCCTCATCTTCTTACCAACAACAACTTACGATTTTGCATCTGAGCCAAGCATATCTTGCATTTTTTACACTGACAGTCTCCCCATTGGTTTAGAAATGTGAGGGAAAAAATATCTTTCTTGGACCTTTCACTTTTCTTATAAGGAGCAGACCTCAGATGCTCTATCTTATGAGCTATCTTATGATTCTTGTGTCTTCTTAAAAGAGAAAGGGACAGAGCGAGAGTTCTAAAATCAGAGTGGATTTGTTTTTCATCAAAGCTACAATCACCTTGTCTCTCTCCATAATTGCATTTGGCTGCATAAGAGCACATGAACAGAAAGGAACATCATTGTGGGAATAACCCCCGACCCTACAAACACTTATGTACATGCCTGACTGACATTAGTAAACTGTAGATGGAGCAGTGTGTTAACCCAAATAACTTAAGTTGAATGCCTCTAGAATTGACGACAGACATCGAATTCAAAAATAAGAAAAATAACAAAACTCAGCAGCCCAGAATCTGAGTGAGGAGAAAAGTAACTGGGTCATCAAGTCACTAGTTACACAACCCCCAGCTACTCCTCCTCTGCCAAAATACCTTTATAACATTGATTCTGACAGGGTGTTCTACTATTTCAGACACCGTCCTCTGAATATACATTTTAAACCAGCATACCACCGGATATTATTGATTGCCAGTACCCTCCCTCCATAGGGTGAGTGATATCTGCCCTATTGATGCTACTTGGTACATTCTCCCGTTATGCATTACCATTGTAAATAATCCCGTAACATTCTACCCATACAGTGCCCGGCTGGGCCCTATGTTAGTATCTTTCACATCCTTCACTCCCACAGGTGCACACCACATTAACTGTCAATCATCCCCAGGTAGGATACCGATTTGTTTCTGAAATTCGGTTACAGTCTGTCCATCCCATACAATTCTTTCCATTGACACACTGACTATCATTCTTTCAGGTGTCCAATCATTGATTGGTCTTGATGAGACCCCGTATTGATAGCTGGGTCGAAACGCCATCGACAACTTGAAGCAAACCAATTCTCAGTTCCTACTATTATACTAGGAGGCTGCTAACATTTATTTTGTATGTATTGGATGGTCATTTCTGTAAAAACATTGAAACCTTGCTTTTATGTCACAAACCATATTGATAGGTTTCACTTTCACTTGGGACACTTCGCTCTGGATTCTACAACAAATGTGAATTTATTATAAAAATTACCTTGTTTCTCTACACACTCTGTGTTAGATGTCTTTTTTCTCTCTGACACCTTTGTACCTCCCCTTTATTGCGATTGCGCTGTTATATATTGAAGCACAAGTTACTTACTTGTGTAACGATATATCTGTAAGAGACATTAGTTAGTGATAGATTCCTTACCTTAGAATACATACCCAAGCAATACCAACCCCGGTGGTGGGTCTGCGAAGTGAGATTACACCAGAAAGTCACGGAGAACCGAATGGCCAAAGAAGCCGTCTCTCCGGACCGGACTGTCAAGGCAATAGTGCTTAGTTAAAGTATTCAACAAAGCCCAAATGGCCGCCGAGCCCATGTCTTGCAGGGGGACACCGCGTCCCAATGCTGTAGTAGCTTCTGTCGCCCTGGTAGAATGGGAGTGCAGCCCAACCGGAGGTTCCTTTTTAGCCAGAGAGTAACAGGCTTTAATGCACAAGACAACCCATCAGGAGATAGTTCGCTTGTGCACAGCCCGGCCTTTCTTGGCGCCCACGTAGCCAACAAAGAGCTGATCATCCACCCGGAACTGTTGTGTGCGGTTGAGATAGAACGAAAGCGCACGTTTTGGGTCCAGACGGTGGAGCCTCTCCTCTTCTCTTGAAGGGTGCGGAGGCGTTAAGAAAGTGGGCAGAGTGACAGTTTGCCCGAGATGAAAGGCAGACACTACTTTTGGAAGAAAGGAGGGGCACAGTCGAAGCACAACCTTGTCCGGATGAATCGCCAGGAAAGGAAGTTTACAGGAAAGAGCCTGGAGCTCCCTCACGCACCGAGCGGAGGTGATGGCCACCAGGAAGACAGTTAATAACCGCAAAGGACAGTTATGAAGAGGCTCAAAGGGAGCGCACATCAAGTATGTGAGAACCAGGTTCAAGTCCCATTGAGGCATCACAAAAGGAATAGGAGGGAAAAGGTGAGTAATGCCTTTGAGAAATCTATTGACAACAACAGGGGACTTGAAAAGAGAGGGCTGATCAGGCAGCCTAAGAAAAGCTGAAAGAGCAGAAAGGGAGCCCTTGATGCACAAGTTACTACTTGTGTAACGATATTTCTGTAAGAGACATTAGTTAGTGATAGATTCCTTACCTTAGAATATCCCCAGGCATCAGACTGGATTCGGAAAGATTTTTGTAGCAGTACCCCAGCGCGTCAGTTGGTAGCGTCATGCGGCTCCTCGTTCGTCGCTGGCATCGTAAGCACCGAGATGACGTCACGGAGACTACTGAGACACTTGGTTGCACTAGTGTGCGGCCAAGAGGAGATCCCAAATGATGAAGCATGCCACTTTGGTGGGTGATGGGATTCCGTCCTCTTAACTGAGACTCTTTCCCTTTTTTGCGCTCTCCTGGGTGGGGTACTGCCCATATGTCTGTCTATTTATTCCTTCTGAGACCTGCAGATTTTTTGTTGTTATTGAATATGGCTTGGGGATTCATCCGCGCAGGTCTGTAAACTTCCCTCAGACCCTCTTTTCTCACCTGGTAAACTATTGTCCCTGAAAAGGATGACCTTAACCCTAGAAATCAGGTCGCAGAATGGGGAGGATGGGTGGGGCAGTAAGGTATCTATCACTAACTAATGTCTCTTACAGATATATCATTACACAAGTAGTAACTTGTGCATCTGAAAGAGACACGTTAGTGATAGATTCATTACCTTAGAATAGATAACCCAGCAATACCAACCCCGGTGGTGGGTCTGCGAAGAGATTACACCAGAAAGTCACGGAGAACAGAACGGCCAAAGAAGCCGTCTCTCCGGACCTGACCGTCAAGGCAGTAATGCTTGGTAAACGTGTGCAGCGAGACCCACATAGCTGCCTGACAAATGTCCTGAAAGGGAACGCCGCGTCCCAAGGCAGTAGTGGCTGCAGATGCCCTGGTAAAATGGGCACCCAGCCCCACAGGAGGCTCCTTCTTAGCCAAGGATTAACATGCTTTGGTGCACAGAACAACCCACCAAGAGATGGTCCATTTGTGCACAGCCCGACCTTTTTTGGCGCCCACATAGCCAACAAAGAGCTGGTCATCCACCCGGAACTGCTGTGTACGCCTCAGATAGAATGCGAGCGCACGTTTAGAGTCCAGACGGTGGAGCCTCTCCTCCTCCCTTGAAGGATGCGGAAAGAAGGTGGGCAAAGTGATGGTCTGCCTGATGTGGAAGGGCGTGACCACCTTTGGCAAGAAAGAAGGATGGGTCCTTAAAACCACCTTGCCCGGATGAACGGAAAGGAAAGGGGACTTGGAAGAAAGAGCCTGGAGCTCACTCACCCTTCTGGCAGAGGTGATAGCTACCAGGAAAGCCGTTTTGAGAGCGAGAAGACGCAAAGGACAGTTATGAAAGGGCTCTAAGGGAACGCACATCAGATATGTCAAGACAAGGTTTAAGTCCTATTGAGGCATCATGAACAGCACGGGAGGAAACGTGTGCGTAATGCCTTTCAGGAAACGGTTAACAACCGGGGACTTGAAAAGAGAAGGCTGATCTGGAAGCCGTAAAAAGGCGGAGATGGCCGAAAGATAACCTTTGATAGTGCCCAGAGCAGAGCCCTGCTAGGCCAAAGAAAGAAGGCACAGAAGGACTTCAGAAAGAGGGGCAGAAAGGGGAACCACAGCCTTTGCTGTGCACCATGTCACAAACTTGTTCCACCTGCAGGCGTATACCGTTTTAGTGGCGGGACGCCTGGCTGCCAGAATGATATTACAGACATCGGGAGGAAGATCGAAAGCTGTCAACTGTCGCCGCTCAATCTCCACCCATGGAGGTGGAGGCTGGACAGGTTCGGGTGGAAGACTGTCCCCTGCTGCTGCGACAGAAGATCCTCCCGAAGAGGCAGATGGATCGGGGGATCGATCACCATGCTGAGGAGCTCGGGATACCAGTATCTTCGTGCCCAATCCGGAGCCACAAGAATGACTTGGGCCCGGTTGCGCCGAATCTTCTTCAGCACTCTTGGCAGAAGTGGAATAGGCGGATAGGCGTACAATAGACCGCAACTCCACTTGCGACGAAAAGTGTCGCCGAGCGAGTGCCGCCTTGGAAATTCCAACGTGCAGAACTGATGACATTGCGCGTTCTCTTCAGTGGCAAAAAGATCAAACCAAGGCTCTCCCCACTGCTGAAAGAGACCTTGCACCACGTCCGAGTTCAGACGCCACTCGTGATCCATCAAGCACCGGCGGCTGAGTTCGTCCGCCCTGGCGTTCAGAGAACCTGCCAGGTGTTGAACAACCAAGGTAATGCCTTGATGTTCGAGCCATGTCCAAAGGCGCAGAGCCTCCTGACAGAGTCCAGAACCCCACCACGCCCTGATTGTTGCAATACCACATGGCGGTGGTGTTGTCCATGAACACCTGCACAACACTTCCCAGACAGAGGGAAGGAATGCCTTCAGTGCAAGTCGGATCGCCCGAAGCTCCAACAGATTGATATGGAGCCGGGACTCCGCAGGAGACCAGAGGCCTCTGATCTTCTCCTCTCCCAAGTGGCCTCCCCATCCCAGGAGGGACGCATCCGTCACCACTGTGTGCTCCGGTTGGGGAACGGAGAGGGATCTGCCATCGACCCAATCACGATTCGTGAGCCACCCTCCGAGATCTGGACATGATCGGACAGGTTGCCCTGATGCTGCGCCCACTGGAACTTCAGGTTCCACTGCGGAGCCCGCATATGCCATCTGGCATGTGTCACCAGCAGAATGCAGGAGGCCATCAGGCCCAGAAGCCGGAGGGTCATCCTGACTGAAACCCGGCAGAGAGGCGGAAAGATCGGAATCATAGCCTGAGTATCCCGGACTCGCTGCTCGGGAGGATAAAGCCGAAACAGCGTCGAATCCAGAACCGCTCCGATGAAGGGGAGCTTCTGGGAGGGACTCAGGTGCGACTTCGGCACGTTGATGGAGAACCCTAGCAAATGCAGGAGTTCGGCCGCAGTCTGAAGCTGGTTGACAACTGCCTGGGGCGAGCCCTCCTTCAACAACCAGTCGTTGAGGTAAGGGAAGACTGACACCCCTGACCTGCGCAGGTGAGCTGCAACCCCCGCCATCACTTTCGTGAACACCCGAGGGGCGCTGGTAAGACCGAAGGGGAGCACGGCAAACTGAAAATGCTCCTGGCCTACCGTGAACCGCCGGTAACGCCGGTGGGCTAGCAGGACGGGGATGTGAAAATATGCGTCTTGTAAGTCCAACGCTACCATCCAGTCTCCAGGGTCGAGGGCAGCCAAGACCTGAGCCAAAGTCAGCATTTTGAACTTCTCCTACCGGAGGAAGCGGTTGACGTTCCGGAGATCCAAGATGGGATGCAGACCCCCTTTGTCCTTCTTGGGGACCAGAAAGTAGTGGGATTAACAACCACTCCCTACTTCTGGCCCAGGAACGCACTCGAGGGCCCCCTTGGCCAAAAGGGCCGCAACTTCCTGCTGGAGAGTCGCCAAGTGTTCCCACGACATGCGGTGGGACCGAGGTGGCATGGCTGGAGGGGTGGACTGAAAGGGAAGGGAGTAACCCTTACGCATGATCTGCAACACCCAATTGTCCGATGTGATAGCGCGCCAGTGGGTGAGGTGATGGCGAATCCTGCCACCCACTGGTGTGGGGTGCTACCCAAAGCTCGGATTAGGAAGGTTTGGAGGCAGAAGCATCGGGGGCGGAGGTGGACTGCCCCCACGCTGATTCCCAGAGCCGCCTCTGTGGAAGCCACGCCCGCGCTGCGGCTGGTTCTGCACAGGCTAGCTGAAGGAACGTGCCTGGGCGCCCCTAGCTTGGCCACGAAAGGAACGTAAACCAGGAGTGGCTGGGCTCTTCGTGGAAAGACCCAAGGACTTGGCCGTGGCCCGCGAGTCCTTAAAACGCTCCAGCGCACTGTCGGCCTTATCACCAAATAGGCGAGTGCCGTTAAAAGGCATGTCCATGAGCGAGCTCTGGACGTCTGGCGAGAACCCAGTAGAACGCAACCAGGCGTGGCGTCGCAGCGCAACAGTCGTAGAAATTGCCCTGCCCAACGAGTCAGCGGTGTCCAAACCACACCAAATGGTGAACTTAGCAGCATCCTTACCCTCAGCAACCGCTTGGGAAAGCACAGCATGGACCTCCTCAGGACACTGAGGCAACACCTGAGCAACCGTATCCCACACCGCGTGGGAATAGCGGCCCAATAAGCAGGTGGTGTTCACCGACCGCAACCCCAACCTGGCCGAGGAGTACCGAACTGTTCCAGCATAGAGTCCTTATCCGGTGGAGCCATGGGAAAGGCACTCTGCAACGTCGAGGCCTGGATGACCAGACTCTCAGGTGTGGGATGAGTGGTCAGAAACGCGGGGTCACCAGGTGCCGGGCGGTGACGCCTGGCGACATTCTTATACACAGGGGCCCCTCTGGCCGGCTGCGACCAAGTGCCCAACAGGACGTCGGTGAGGGTGTCGTTGAAGGGAAGCAGTGGCTCCGACGAAGTCGACGCCGTCTGGAGCACCTCAGTAAGGAGGTTAGTTTTGAGGGCCACCGTAGGAAGATCAAGGTTGAGGACCTTAGCAGCCAGACGGAGCACCATCGTGTAGGAAGCGCCCTCCTCTATCATAGGCAGGGGAGAGGCAAACCCCGGGTCAGAAGAGACATCAAGGCCGCCGGCGTCCTCCAGATCGTCCACCCAGTCCTGCTCGAAGTCACATTGACGGGCAAGAGGGTCCTCGGACCCATCCCAGTCATCCTCCACCTCCGTTGCAGGAGGAACCGGCCGTGGTGCCAGTGCCGGAGCCGGGACAAACGGCGTCGGAAACGGCACCGGCAGCGTGGACCTCGTGGTGCCGGGGCCAGAGCCAACGGTGTAGGATCCTGTGGCACCGAAGCTGGATCCGCCGACGGCAACGGTGGGCCAACAGGATCTGGACACGGGACCGCGGGGCCCCAAGGCGCGCTGGCGAGAGCCCAAGGCCTAAAAAGGCGGTCCATGGAGGCAAGAAACTCTTGCACCTGTTCGGGAGTCGCCGACGGACCCGGTTAAGGAGGGTAGGCCGCAGGACTCTCAGGCTTCAAGGGAGCCGCAGGGGCAGAACCCCTGTCCCCCTCGTCCGCATCCAAAGACCGACAGGGGGACGACAGAGAGCGAAAACGCTTCTTCGACTTCTTTTTATGTGGTCGCTTACCGGAATCCGAGGGCGAAGACTTGGAGCCTGAGGAGCGACGACTGCGGCCCCGCGAGCGGTCCCGGCAATGGTCCTTGGACCGGCGTTGGGACGAGTGCCGGGCCTCCGGCAGTTTCCGGCACCGCTCCCTCAAGGCCTTCGGGGCCATGGCTCGACAGTGCCGGGAGTCATGTTCGGTTTTCAGGCAGTAGAGGTAAACATCACGGGGTCCACCACCAACATGTTGCAACGGCAGGCCCCACAAGACTTAAAGCCAGGCATCCCTACGTGCACCAGGAGAAAAAAGGGGAGACAAAAAATCTCAAAGGAGTAGTCAAAAAGTGACTAAGGTACGTGCTCTATCCAGATCTGCGCTTACTGGCGCGGAAAAAGAAAGAACTGACGTCAGCGCGCATGGGTGGCGCCTAAGTAGTCTCCGTGAGGTCATCTCAGCGCTTACAACGCCAGCGACGGAGCCGCACGACGCCACCTACTGACGCGCAGGGGTGCTGCTACAAAAAACTTTCCGGATCCAGTCTGATGCCTGGGGATATTCTAAGGTAAGGAATCTATCACTAACGTGTCTCTTTCAGATAGTGCCCAGAGGAGAACCCTGCTGGGCCAAAGAGAGAAGGAACAATAGGACCTCAGAAAAAGGGGCAGAAAGAGGATCAACAGCTGTCGCTGTGCACCATGCCACAAATATTTTCCACGACAGGCGTATATCGTTTTGGTGGAGGGACGCCTGGCTGCCAGAATCACATTACAGACTTCAGGAGGCAAGTCAAATGAAATTAGCTGTCGCCGCTCAACCTCCAAGCAAGGAGGTGGAGGCTGGACAGGTTCGAGTGCAGGACCGTCCCCTGTTGCTGCGACAGGAGATCCTACCGAAGAGGCAGTCGGATCGGGGGATCCACGCTCATACCGAGTAGCTCGGTATACCAAACTCTTTGAGCCCAGTCCGGTGCCACAAAAATGACTTGGGCCCGGTTGCGTCTGATCTTCTTCAGCACTCTGGGCAGATGTGGTATAGGCGGAAAGGAGTTCAACAGACCGCAACTCCACTCGCGACGAAAAGTGTCGCAGAGCGAGTGCCACCTTGGAAATTCCAACGAGCAGAACTGCTGACATTGCGCGTTCTCTTCGGTGGCGAATAGATCTAACCAAGGTTCTCCCCAGTGCTGAGAGAGACCTTGTGCCACCTTGGAGTGAAGACGCCATTCGTGATCCAACATGCACTTGCGGCGTTCAGGGTACCTGCCAGGTGTTCAACCACCAAGGAAATGCCTTGACGTTCCAGCCACGTCCAGAGACGTATAGCCTCCTGACATAGGGTCCACGACCTCACTCCGCCCTGCTTGCTGCAGTACCACATGGCGGTGGTGTTGTCCATGAACACCTGCACTACTCTCCCCTTGACAGAGGGAAGGAATGCTTTCAATGCAAGTAGGATCGCCCTGAGCTCTAAAAGGTTGATATGGAGCTTGGACTTCGCCGGCGACCAGAGTCCTCTGATCTCCGCCTCTTCCATGAGGCCGCCCCATCCCAGGAGGGACACGTCCGTCACTACTGTGGGCTCCGGTTGGTAAGGAAGAGGGATCTGCTGCTGACCCAACGCTGGTTTGTGAGCCACCACTGCAAGTCCAGTGCAGTGCACTCCGAGATCTGGACGTAGGCGGACAGATTTCCCCGATGCTGTGTCCACAGGAACTTCAGGTCCCACTGCAATCCCGCATATGCCATCTGACAGGATAGATCAGCAGGCAGGATGCAGGAGGCCATGAGGCCCAGAAGCCTCAGGGTCTTCCTGAACGAAACCCAGGACCAGGGCCGAAAGATCGGAATCATAGCCTGAGTGTCCCGGACTCGCTGTTCGGGAGGATAAACCCGAAACTGCGCCGTATCCAGAACCACTCCGATGAAGAGGAGCTTCTGAGAGGGAATCAGGTGCGACTTCGGCACGTTGATGGAAAACCCCAGCAAATGCAGGAGGTCGGCCGTAGTCTGGAGGTGAGAGACGACTGCCTGGGGCGAGCCTGCCTTCAACAGCCAGTCGTCGAGATAGGGGAAGACAGAAACCCCTGATCAGCGCAGATGAGCTGCGACCACCGCCATCACTTTTTCGAACAACTGAGGGGCGCTGGTAAGGCCGAAATTGAGCACGGTGAACTGAAAGAGCTCGTGGCTCACCGTGAACCGTAGGTAACGCCGGTGGGCTGGCAGGATGGGGATACGAAAATAAGCATCCTGCAAGTCCAACGCTACCAGCCAGTCTTGTGGGTCTAGGGCAGACAAGACCTGAGCAAGCGTGAGCATCTTGAACTTCTCCTTCCGGAGGAAGCGATTGACGTTCCGGAGGTCTAAGATAGGGCGCAGACCTTTGTCCTTCGTTGGAACCAAGAAGTAGTGGGAATAACAACCACAACCTACTTCTGGCTTCGGAACGCGCTCAATGGCCCCCTTGGCAAAGAGGGCCGCAACTTCCTGCTGGAGAAGTACCAAGTGATTCCCCAACATGCGGTGGTACTGAGGTGGCATGACTGGAGGGGTAGACTCAAAGGGGAGGAAGTAGCCCCTTCGGACTATTTGCAGGACCCACCTGTCCGGAGTGATGGTGCGCCAGTGGGGAAGGTGATGGCAAATCCTGCCGCCCACTGGCGCCGGTGGGTCTGAAATACTGGACTAGGAAGGTTTTGAGGCGGCGGCGGGAGGAGCGGTAGTGGATTGACCTGCTTGCTAGCCTCGGGACCCACTACGTCGGGTCCCACGTCTGCGGCTGCGCTGAGATTGCGGCTGTGCAGGCCTGCGGGACTGAAAGGAACGCAATTGGGCGCCTCGACCCTGACCTCGAAAGGAGCGAAAAGCGGGCCCCGAGGGAGTGCGCGTCGCGGCGAGACCCAAGGGCCGTAGCCCGAGAGTCCTTAAAGCGTTTAAGGGTGCTATCCGCCTGGTCACCAAAGAGGCGTGTGCCATCAAAGGGTATGTTCAACAAAGTATTCTGAACATCCCCGGAGAAGCCAGTTGTTCTGAGCCAAGCATAACGGTGGAGCGCCACCATTGAGGAAAGTGCCCTGCCGAGTGAATCGGCCGTGTCAAGTGCACAACGGATAGTGAATTTAGCAGCATCTCTCCCCTCGGTAATGGACTGGGAGAGCACCGCTCGAGATTCCACAGGGCACTGAGGCAACACCTGTGCCACCGTGTCCCACACAGAATGTGAACAGTGGCCCAACAGGCACACAGTATTCACCGCCTGCAACCCTGAACTGGCAGAAGTGAAAATCTTTTTCCCAAACTGCTCCAGTTTCTTAGATTCCTTGTCTGGTGGGGCAGAAGGGAATGCGCTTGGCGAAGCAGAGGCCTGGACAACCAGACTCTGATGTGTCGGGTGTTGTGTGAGAAAGCCGGGGTCGCCCGGCGGTGGTGGCGTGCCACACCCTTATTCACAGGAGCCCCTGTGTTGGGTTTGTCCCAGGTGCTCAGCAGGACGTCGGTAAGGGCGTCGTTGAAGGGCAGCAGCCGCTCCGCAGAGGAGGACGCTGGCTGCAGTACTTCAGTCAGGAGATTGCTCTTGATAGGCACAGAAGGAAGCTCAAGGTTAGGAGCCTCAGCGGCCATACGGAACACAACAGAAAAAGTCCCAACCTCCTCTGTAGCCACTGAGGAGGGGGGACAGTGTACCAGGATGTGGAGAGAAATCCAGATCCACTGGACCTTTCCGTATCACCTTTCCATTCTGGCTCATCCTCGCATTGAGCTGCGAGAGGGTCTTCAGACCCCTCCCATTACTCCCCTAAGTCCACCGGTTGTTGAAGAGGCCAGTAGGGACGAGGTGCCCGGGGGAATGGGATAAACTCTCCACCCAGAAACGGAACCGGGGGGTAATAGACCAACCACAGATGCGTAGCAGGGGCTAAAGGTGGCGGCACGGGGGCAGAACCACCCAATGGGTCCGCAAGGCCCGATGGCGCTCCGGAGGGACCCGATGGGCCAAATAAACGGCTCATGGCCGACAGGAAAGCCTGTATTTCATCCGGAGTCGTGTGCGGGCCTGGAAAGAAGGGTGGGCTGCGGGCAACAACGGAGGCTCTATCGAAGCCATGGGGGAGTGACCGCCTGCCCCCTCCACCACGTCCGGTGAGGGGTAGAAGAAGTGCGACGTCAGTTCTTCGACTTCTTATGGCGCCGTGACTTACCTGTCCCCCAGTCCGACGAGCGATGGTGACGGCTCCGTGACCGAGCCCTCTACTGGCACGGAACCGATTACCGGACCTCCAATAACTTTCGGGAACGCTCCCACAAAGCTTTCGGTGCCATGGCCCAACAATCAGGGCACGCCTCGGGGTCATGGGCGTGCCCCAAGCAGAAGAGACGCACGTCGTGCGGGTCCGCTACCGACATGTTTCGACAAGTCCTACAGGACCTAAACCCAGGCATCCCGACTGCACCAGGAGTCGAATACTCGAGAAGATAAGAGAAACAAGTTCTCAGAAACCAAGTTAAAATATTAACTAGGGGTACCGCTCTCTCTCAGATCTGCGCTTGCTGGCGCGGAAAAAGAAAGAACTGACGTCAGCTCGCGTGGGCGCTTCGAAGTAGCTCCGACAAAGTCATTTCGGCGGCTATGACGCCAGCGATGTCTGCAGAGCCTACCGACGCACAGGGGTACTGCTGACAAAAACTTTCCGGATCCAGTCTGACACCTGGGGATATTCTAAGGTAAGGAATCTATCACTAACGTGTCTCTTTCAGATATAATAATCACTGAGCGTCCACAGGAACCTTTGTTTTTTTGTTTAATTGTAAGTACCCTGGTTCCATGTGAGTAGGGTGTCCCTTGTTTCTCAATATATTATGTAGCTGGAACATTATTTCCGGCTGAGCCATGCAGTTTCATCTGTGACATCATGGGATATCACCCAGGTTAGGTGGTGTACCCAACTACAGAAACATTTGTGTGTCCAATCTGGCTCCTTGAAAGGGTTCATTCAAGGAAGCTGTGAAAGCAAGTATCTATTAAAAGACAGAGCTACTGTCATCGGTTTGTGTAGGGGATAACTATGTTGGATACTTGAACCTGTGAGATCAGCATATCAAGGTACAGCTCTGCTGCTGAAGTCTGAATATGTGCATTCGCTGTAACATTTTGTACAGCTATCAGACCTGAGCCTTTACGATCTGTTACCTGAGAGCTTGCTGTATGAGCCTGTAAGGTATATAGGTTAATTTCACTGTGTAAAACCTGAAGTAAGATATATATATATATATATATAAGTTGAAGGATTACTATTGAAAGCATGAAAGTGCATGTGTTCAGAAACATGAATGAGAGGTCCATTATTTGAAGTCAGAGCTTGTTTTCTTAAATTCAAGCATTACCCTAAGCAGCCCTACCTGAAAAGATTTATAGTATCGGTAGGAAAGTACTCCTTTTGGTATATTTACTATGTGCACTAGGTTCCTGCTAACCAGGTTCCCAGTGCCTGTGTTCTTTCCCCCAAACTGTACCTTTGTTTTCACAATTGGCACAGACGCTCCAGCACATCCCAACTTACCTCTGCAGCTGGAAGCAGTAGGTTGCTTTCATCCAGCCTCCTGCTCTGAGCCTGCAGAACAAGTTACTTACATTCAATAAAGATGTATCTGGTAGTGACACAGTCTAGCCGCAGATTCCGTAACTTAGAATATCCACCAGGCACTAGTCTGGATCCAGAGAGTTTTCAGCAGTACCACTGCGTGCCGGGGGGACGGTGTCGCATGTCTCTGCTCCGACATCGTCCACGGATATGATGTCAGTGGAGCCATACAAGTTCCTCACGGCGCTTTGACGTCCTTTTTCTACTGCGAAACTTTCCCGTGCCACAACGCGGAGCCAACATTAAAACTGAATGTGTAGGAACAGTGTGTCAAAAAGGCTTAAACATCTTTTAAGAAGACAATGATAAGAAATGATTGAATGAAGAGAAACCTCACTCTGTATTGTAGAGAAAAACACTAAATAACATACGTGACTGGAGGGCGAGAGCAGAATACTCGCCCCATAGAAACAGTCATGCATAAACAAAGAACGATACCCTCCTATAAAGCAAACAGTAAATGAATTTTACGGGAAACGACAAGCAGTCTGCCACCACATGAATGACATGGAAGGCAATAAGATGTAGCAACATGAAGTTACGGCAAGTAACACATTTCTGCAACAACAGAGAATGTGCAAACGCACACACTAAAGATGAGTAATTGACTGTATCAGAGTCAAATAGGCCTCAAACTAATGGATAAAGGGGAGGAGAGAGGGGAGAAGGACATGACCAACCGCCACACTGGAAAGAAACCAGGGTGCCAGAGAGTACATGGGTATATGAACTCATCACCCATTTGCGAAAATAGGTGGAGAAGCAACACGTAAAACAGAAGAAGACATCCTGACCTGGTGAAGGATGTGAAGTAGAGAAACACGCATGAATGCAGAGATCATTGGCAGAAAAGACCAGTGGGTAGGAACCCAACTGGAAAAGGTCCTCGCGGAGTGGGGAGGATGGGTGGGCTTTAAGGAATCTGGGGCTAGACTGTGTCTCTACCAGATACATAGTTACCGAAAGGAGCATCTAAAAGAAAAGGCAATGGCACCATAGCCCGGCACAGGACAGTTTGAGACCTTCAACTCCCAGGAAGGGACGAGGGAAAATCATAGAAACCAAAATGGCCAGTACCTAATGGAAGAAATCCATAAGCTTCTGAAATAAGAATAAGAAGCAGAACTGGTTCCCGATTGTGACCGGACGGTTCCTCAGGCGACGGAAAAATTTCCGTAAAGAACTCCGACAAATATACCAGGAGAGAATATTTGTAAGTGGGGAAGTTCTGGAAACTGTCCAAAGAAAGTGGAGGATTTATCCGCCTCCCACTAGAAGAACGTAGAACTGGAGGGATACTGACCCTAATGAACCGTTTATAGTGTTCGTGATAATTTAAGGAACCATTGGAATATAAATTCTCAGAACCCATCGGGATATATTGTGACATTACTGTGGGCATTAAAGTGTCAGAATTAGCATGCTCCAGATGCAAAAGATCCCACGTCAATAGCGGAAAAATTAAGGCACAAATGATACTGTGTCATGTTTTAAGAGAGACATTCAGAATAAGAGTCCCGAAGAGGTGACTTACAAATATATGGTTCACAGAAACGCGGCAACGCCTTTTTGCCACTGTTAAATTCGAGGAACGCCTAAGTCCAATTACACAATTGATGGACTTCAACAGTATTGATTCAGGCGAATTAACATGTTTATGAGGATTTTAAATTGTCACTTGTGTTTGCCTCTCATATAGATTGAATTTTATTGCTATATGTATGAGTGTTATTGTTGTAATATTTTTTTTATCAGAATATTGACTTAGGAAATTGTTATATTGATTGTGTTTTACAGAATTAATTGCTTTTTTAATAAATTAAAAACGTTTTTTGATACATACAATTTGTTTTTATTTTACTTATAATTGATTTATGGGGTTTGTTGTAATAAAGCGGTCTATGAATCATTAGATTGAGCTTTGTATGGTTGAGTGTGGATGAATTGATTATCGATTAGGTGCAATCTAAGAGAGACCTTTTTTCAGACATTCACAGCGATAAACCCCACCAGGTTTCAAAAGAGAACCAATCAAGTCAAAAAGATAGGGGACAGCAAGTGTAAGCATGGTTGACACCAGACCCTTTAAACTCTGTATAAGGAGCATCTAAAAGAAAAGGCAATGGCACCATAGCCCGGCAGAGGACAGTTCGAGACCTTCACCTCCCAGGAAGGGACGAGGGAAAATCATAGAAACCAAAATGGCCAATGCCTAATGGAGGAAATCCATAAGCTTCTGAAATAAGAATAAGAGGCAGAAATGTGCACAGGATCCATGGACCTGCAAAAAGGAACAGACAAAACAGTACGATAGAGTCAGATTATACAAAATGTGCATATACAACAGTGGATGCGAAGATGGACATACAGAGAGACAGATGTCATCAATGCCGAGACATAAAAAACCATAAACACAGGGCGATACGTGTATGTGGATAGTATGGATCCACATAGGCAGACTGTATGAAACGTGGAGCCACACCACACACATGCAAAAGCCTATGAAACGTAGCATCGACAGCACAGATGCATCGGCAAAAAGACATCGAATGTATCACCAGGTAGTCATACTGACCAATTACACACTGAAGTACAGGGGTGGACGAGTTACTTACCTTCGGTAATGATGTATCTGGTAGAGACACAGTCTAGCCGCAGATTCCTTAACTTAGAATATCCCCAGGTGTCATACTGGATCCGGAAAACGTTCCGCAGCAGCACCTCTGCATGCCAGGGGCGAAGCCGCACGGCTCCGCCCGTACGTTGTCAAGACCCTCCCGGCACGCTTACGTCAGTTTTCGTCTGAGAAACTTTTCCGCGCCACGACGCGGAGCCACCACCACCAACTGTGAGAGTATGGGAACAGTGTGCGAAAAGGATGAAAAAAGAAAAGAAATTGAATGATGAAAAACAGCACCATAAAGGACAGTGCTAGGCACTGTATACTGAAAAATAGTGAAGGGAAAGAGCAGAGCACCGCTCTGAGAAGCAACCCCGCAAAAGCGAAGGCTAAACCATCCCCGGAGACAGAAGAAGAAGTGAAAAAACATCATGGCAGACGACAGAAAGTCTGCAACCACTATATAATAACTGTGAAGAACAAGAAGCCCGGAACACATGAGCATTTACAATCCACCACAAATCGGCACCAGAAAGGAACGTCGTATCCCCTGTTGGAGACCTATAGACTGAGGCAGAGCCAATAGACTGCAAACCAATGGACTGCAGGGGAGGTAAGAGACCCCCCCAGGCGTTTGAGAAAAGGGGGGGGGGGGGGGGGGGAGAACATGGGTGTGAGAAGTTGGCCTGATATCTGATGTCACTAATTTTAGTGTACACCTTGTATCAGTCCAAACAACCCTTATGGTGATTGGTTGTAAAGTCAACCTTATAGACCAGCTATCCTAGTGGTAGCATGGACAAGAGCAGTCTTAGGCTAAACTCTGTATGGCATGTGAAGCCAGCTGTTATACCATATATAATCCCTTGAATACCAAATGAAAGGACACCACAACAGATATATATATAAAATAAAGTGTATTTATTCTAGTCAAACCCTCAGCACTCTTTATGAGATTCGGGGTAAGTACAACACAGTCTTATTTACGCATACATTAAATCACACAGGTAAGTAATACAGTTAGGCCCTAGGGGCCACGCAAACCATATACTAAGTAAGTGGTATAAGAACCACTGTCACGAACACAGGATAGGCCTAGGCCTAGGGAATCGCTGGGGCTACACTACACTACCAAAGGTTAGGAAGTGGGAGGCCCACGGGATTCAGGTGCAGAGTGGAAACACTCACGCGTAATGCGTAAAAGTCGATAAAAATAGTAGTTATTAGAATTAAACAGTTTTAGGACACTTCTGTAATAGCTAGAAAGTCGAGACTCGGAAACTAGACCCTAGGATAGTCAATACCCTTGTGAGCACCGGAGTACTCAAGTTACCTAACCCACGGGCTGCGGGTGCATAGGTGTGAACTTGCGTCGGGTTTCGTCGTTGACTTCTATGGATGCCTGAAGGAAAGTTGCTGACAGGCAGTCAGTGAAGAGTGTCCGGTGGATCCCAAGGATGGGATCAAGAAGGAAGGATACCTGCAAGCAGAAGGGACAGAGTCTAGGTCACCAGCCAGGAGCCGGGAAGGAACCAGGAAGGAACCAGGCGATGTCGTGCAGATGCAGGTGAAGAGGCGAAGCTTGTCGCAGCAGCCGCGGGTACCAGGAGGCGTCGAGGACGACCAGGACCAGGAGGTGAGCTGTCCCACGAAGGCTCTTGCTGTCGGCGGCGTCGATGTCGAGTCAGGACCCAACAAGCCTTGGCAAGAAGAACCCACGCAGAATGGAGGACTTGCTTCTGGTGCAGACCAGGAAGGTCTGGGGTGCTTCTCTTTCACAGAGGAGCGGGTGCCAGTCTGGAGGAGCCGGACCAGCAAGATGAAAACAAAGGTTCGTCGTCGCAGAGGCTACTAGCCAACGGACCAGCAACCGGACAACACGTCGAGCAACTCAGGTGCAGAAGGGCCCCACGCAGAACACCTGAAGTGTGGGGAGCTGATCTAGTTTGCATATGGTGCTCGGGAGTGGGGCTTCTCAATTCCCCAAGCACAGCCTCGAGGAAGCCTCAGAAGTCGCGCTAGTCAGTTACTAGCCACTTTTCCCAAGTCGCCGGTCCCACGTTCCTCGTCGCCTCCACGGGTCTCAGCTTCGCTGGAGATGTGGATCTGGGTCAGAGGTGTCTGGAAGTCTCGGCGCTGGTCGGTTTCTGCAGTCGTCCCTCGTAGGATCAGTCGCAAAGCAAGCAGCGGTCGCTGGATGGTGCCTGGTTGCCCAGGGTGGTCACTCCTTGGCCACAAGGGATATTTCTTCCGTCTTCTTCCTGAGGTCGAATGTCGAAGGTCCAGAGTTTCTGTTCAAGTTGCAGATTCAGGTTAATCTAATTTAGCAGGGCTCAGCTACCTACTGATATACTGGGCTAGTGGGCTGGGCTACCTGCAAGGTCCCTCCTATGGGTGGGACCAGGAAGGGGAGTGGCTACACCCCCTTTCGTTTGTCCAGTTTTGCGCCAGAGCTGGGGCTGGAGTGCCCCAGCACCGGTTTGGACTGGACTATGCATGGAGCACCTTGTGTGCCCCAGGCATGTCTCATTCCTTTCAGCCCTCCCTGCCACAATACACTAAAGTCTGTCAAGCAGGAAACCTATTGTCCAGGCCTCCCTGGCTGGGAGGGCTCCCAGCAGCAGGAGGTCAGACTCGTGTCTGTGGCAGCAGCATCCATTTTGTGATGCTGAGGCTTTGGTGAGAGTTAAACAGCAAAGTAGGATTTTAACATGTTTCTCCCTCTAGAAGGGAGGAATAATATCCTCATCACCAGAAATGGTATGGGGGTATTATTCCAAAGTGTTAGACACCTTGCACGACATGTTTTGATGAAGCCAAACCATAGTTACCATAACCGTTTAAGATTATAAGGCACTTTAAGAGTATATGGTAGGCTATATCATAGAACAGCTATAAGGACATGGTTCCGAAAGCTGCAGACAGGCTCAGCTCATGCTAGAGCACCATCTCACATGTTACCAAGCACTCTGCCTCCAGGATTGTTAAGGCCTGCCATAGGAGTGGCTGATAGGTACACATGTGTCTATTTTAAGGGTAGATATAGGTATACTATATCTAAGCAAGGGGTGATTACACGACCTTGCCCCAGCTGAGTGATCAGCCAGTTGTGTCATAATGGAAGGCCAGGCCAGGGGTGGCATAATACATGCTACAGCCCCTGGTAGGCCTAGGGTACACCTATGCCCTGGGTACCTAGGGTACACTGTACAGGGTCCAATAAGGTGATCCTTACCAATTGGGTATGTACCTAGGGTACATGGAGTCCATTTTAAAGAGAGAGCAGACCGCCTGAGACCCTGAATGGCAGGATCTCAGGCCAACTAAGTCGAAAAAGCAGCTAAACACTAGGCAAAAAGTTGGGGATAACCATAGTCAGATATTCTCCTTCCTACAATGGGTAGACCCCACACTGGACGACCCAGGGCATAGGGATGTAAAAAGACGACACATGAGCATACCGCCCAATCACGAGAATGGGTGGCGTAGAGCAAGCAAAACAGAATGAAGCATCTTGTCGAGGAGTGGAGTGAAGATGTCTGCCCGCAGAAAGACAAAGCCACCTGGAGGAAGGCATATGCAGAAACCCAACCTGAAAAGGTCCTCGCAGAACGGGGAGGATGGGCGGGCGTTAAGGAATCTGCGGCTAGACTGTGCCTCTACCGGATACATCGTTACCGAAGGTAAGTAACTCGTCCATCTGATAGAGACATCTAGCCGCAGATTCCTTAACTTAGAATAGATACCAAAGCCATACCCATAGAGGAGGCGGGTCTGTGACTGAACCCCACCAAGTTCCTAGAGAGAACAAGGTGACGAAACACAGTGGTGACAGCAATGCCAGTGCAGCCAACACCAGATCACGAAGCTCTGAAAAGAGCGGAAAAAAATTAGGCAAAGGCACCACAAGCCGTCACAGAACAGCACGAAAACCCCAGTGTGTATACCGGCGTGAGAGAAAGAAAGAACAGAGCCAGAAATGCGGGTGCAGAAGTGAGAGTTCATGGCTTCGTAAGGAAGATGAACTGAGCCTAGGGTCAGATGGATCCGCAGGATCCGATATGTCGACAGGATGTAAGACCCAGAGAGAGAACAAAACGGTATGAGAGAGTTAACGCATAGCAGTCGAGTATGCACAACAGTGGAAAAAAGCACTGTTGAACCTGCACTAGCTAAGATACGTGGGGCAGCATTGGCAGGATGCCGACCCATGCCCAGAAAGTGCTGTATACCAGAAACACAAGACACTCCAGGACGCAGTCGCTCCTTCACAAAGACATGTGAGAGGGCGGACAATAACAAGCAGAAGCACCCAGAACAGGACCACAGTAAGACTGGTATTCATGTGGAAGACAGGAATACACATAAGCATACAGTGTGGATGGCAGAACCACACCAAGAATAGGGAAATCCCCCTGTAGGGTAGCGTGAGCAACCCAGATGTCAAGGACGCAACACCAGGTAGGCACAGGCAAAAAGTGGCCTCTGGCAAGCCGGACACACACACACAGCTCGTCCCATGAGCAGACCGGGGCGAAGACCACAGCAAGGAACGTTGCCTGCGCGACCCCGCTGTTGGAAGAGCACTGAGCAGATATATATTTAGAAAGATACACATCTAAAAAGAATGTGTTGCATAAAACAAGGCAAGGGTACGCCATAAGTATCAACAGTCATGTTAAAGCAGAGTTGGACAGGACATTGTCCAGATCCGTAAGCGACATCAGCCACCCGTCCGGGAGGAGCCAATGTACCCCACTAGACAGATGAGGAGATGGAGCAGGACACGAAAGTGGGAACAGTCAGGACAAATGTAATGGTCAGGTATGTACAGACAAGACCACCCAAGACAGCTAGTATCCTGAAGAGAACACAGCCCCTGAGAGTGTTACAGCAGAAACCCAAAGCAGAAGTGTGGAAAACACCTGCGCGGAAGCAGCAGAGAAATAGGAAAAACTCCTGTTTGGGTAGTGCCCAGAAAATGAGGGGACAAGGCAGTGTACAGCATAGAAGTATATGGCGAAGACGCCACCACCTATAGACAAGTCCAGAAAGGGCTGAAGTACGAGAAGGCATTACCCATCCCGGAGAGTGGATGGTAGAACCAGTCACTGCAGAAGCAGAAGAAAGAACGCAGGCACCCCATGATAGCGAACATACCAGGGTGCACCCACACTACGCGCAAACACTGTAGAAGTGTGTCGTGCAGCGGCTCTGCCCTTGCGCTATATGATGGCAGGGCCTCAGCCGCGGAAGAAGTGTGCCAGAACGGAACAGAACAAGGGGTCCCAAGACACAGTGGCTGGTGAAAAGAAGAGCAGCCAACATGGACAAAGAGGAGCACAGCGAAGCTGAAAAACTTCCCAGGGAAAGGCAGGCGAGCCAGAAGCCTCACGGTAGGGAACGCCTACCGATGCTTCGAAGTACTACAGGCAACCATACACCCCAACTCTAACTGAAAGTGCAATAGAGCGACGCCAACCTGTGGGTCGCATAGCAGCAGAAAGAGAGGACAGACTGATCCACAGAAGAATCTCTGTGAGGAAGACTCCACAGGAGCGTACCAAGCCTTCCCTGTAGAAAGGCAGCTACACAATAGCCAGCAAATACCCCACATAGGGTAAGTCTTAACCCCGGCAAGGGGGGTTCCTCTTGAGAAAAGCTCACAGTCGGAGGACTGAAAGGAAGGCAGGACCAGCTGACCAGCTGTACTGAACAAAGGTAAACACAGCGGAGTAGCCACCTAGACCATCTGGGTATTACATCATGAACCCAGGGTCCAAAACAAACAAGGCAACGCTGCCTTACACAAGAAAAGATAGGCCACAAGGGAGAAAGCCAGACCAGACATGAGGCGGGAGACTGCTGAATCAGCGTGGCAGTCAAAAAGGTCCACGCCATTGAATGGCAGATCCCGAAGAGCGTTCCGAACATTGTCGGGAAAACGACTATCGTGCAGCCATGCATGGCGGCGCAAAGCAACCGACCGGGCCATTCCCCTGCCCACAGAGTCAGTTGCATCCAGGTGCAGATAGAAGGGAAAATTGGGCCATTCCCCGGCCATCAAAAAGAAGGTGATGCAAGTGAGCCTGGGGCCCTTCTGGGAGAGAAGGAAGAAGGAGCTCAACTAAGTCCCAAAGGGCAAAGGAAGCATGTGCGAACACACAAGACGTGTTCAAAGCACGGATACCCGCACTGGCAAAAATGTGGCGACCATATGTCTCCAGCCACAAGATTCCCTAGTGGGAGGTAGTAACGGCAGAGCAGAAGAAGGCTGCAAAGCGAAAGCCGCCTGGACAACCAGACCCTAAGCTCTAGGGTGAAGGGACAAGCGGACAGGATCGTCTGGGGCCGGGCGATGCTGACGAACAATGGTCTGAACAACAGGGTCACCAGAGAAGGGCCGTGCCCTGGTACCAAGCAGGATGTCAAACAAAGACCCACCAAGGGGCAGCAAGGGCTCCAGGTCCACAGGCTCCATGTGGAAGAGATCCAGTAAAGGATCAGAGGGCAGGGAAAATGCAGGGGGCTGCAAGCGAAGAATATCTGCCGCCC
Source organism: Triturus cristatus (assembly GCF_964204655.1). Classification (NCBI taxonomy): domain Eukaryota; kingdom Metazoa; phylum Chordata; class Amphibia; order Caudata; family Salamandridae; genus Triturus; species Triturus cristatus. Next base: position 522,279,210 of record NC_140591.1, read on the forward strand.
TGCAAACAGCCCTCACGAAAGCCGCACTAGCCTCTGTCGCCATTCTGGGGGGGGGACGACAAACCATTGGTCGGGGACGGTTGGAGGCTAACTCGTCCACTAGACAGTAAAGGTGGAGGAGCCTGAGGTTGATCCAAAGGCCATGGAACGCAAGGCACCTGTACCAAGGGGCACCGAAACAAACCTGGGCACGGTGAGCCCAGAGGGATCTCATCTTCCTGTAACAGAGAAGCCGTAGGCCCCGGCACCGGCCGCCCCCGTGACGGCGTCGCATCGATGTCGAGAACCTCAAGAGGGGACTCGATCTGGGTGGGGACCGACGGCGACCCGACCTCCACCTGCAGGGAGGAAAGAGGTCGACCGGGCGTCGAACTCGGTGCTGCAGCCAACATCAGCACAGGAAACCGCACAGGGCTATGCGGTGACTGGACGGACGACTGGGATGCCCCTCCAGGCTGTAGGAGAGTAGGGTCTGCTTTCTATGTTCACCCCCACTTTTTGCTTTTGCTTCACTGGTTTTCGACTTAGATGTGGCTGTGGGCCTGCTAATCAGACCCACAGCCCAGCTGTTCTCTCTCTAAACTGATACTATGTACTTTAGGTGCATAACCCAATTGGATAGGATCACCTTATTGGCCCCTGTACAGTGTACCTTAGGTACCAAGGACATAGGTGTACCCTAGGCCTACCAGGGGCTGCAGCATGTATTATGCCACCCCTGGCCTGGCCTTCCATTATGACACAACTGGCTGATCACTCAGCTGGGGCAAGGTCATGTAATCACTCCTTGCTTAGGTGTAGTATTCCTATACCTACCTTATATATAGACACATGTGTACCTATCAGCCACTCCTATGACAGGCCTTAACAATCCTGGAGGCAGAGTGCTTGGTAACATGTGAGATGGTGCTCTAGCATGAGCTGAGCCTGTCTGCAGCTTTCGGAACCATGACCTTATAGCTGTTCTATGATTTAGCCTACCATATACTCTTAAAGTACCTTATAATCTTAAACGGTTATGATAACTATGGTTTGGCTTTATCGAAACATGTCGTGTAAGGTGTCTAACACTTTGGAAAAATACCCCCATACCATTTCTGGCAATGAGGATATTATTCCTCCCTTCTAGAGGGAGAAGACATGTTGAAACCTACTTACCCGGTTAAAGTTAACCAGAGCCCCAGCATCACAAAATGGATGCTGCTGCCACAGACACAAGTCTGACCTACTGCTGCTGGGAGTCCTTCCAGCGAGGGAGGCTTGGACAATAGGTTTCCTGCCTTGGGAGGTGCGAGCACCTCCCCACACAGGAGTTAGTGTATTGGGGCAGGGAGGGATGAAAGAAACTAGACACTGCCTGGGGCACACCAGGTGTCCCATGCATAGTTCAGTTCAAACCGGTGCTGGGGCACTCCAGCCCCAGCTCTGGCACGAAACTGGACAAAGGAAAGGGGGTGTAGCCACTCCCCTTCCTGGTCCCACCCATAGGAGGGACCTTGCAGGTAGCCCAGCCCACTAGCCCAGTATATCAGTAGCTAGCTGAGCCCTGCTAAATTAGATTAACCTGAATCTGCAACTTGAACAGAAACTCTGGACCTTCGACATTCGACCTCAGGAAGAAGACTGAAGAATCTCCCTTGTGGCCAAGGAGTGACCACCCTGGGCAACCAGGCACCATCCAGCGACCGCTGCTTGCTTTGCGACTGATCCTACGAGGGACGACTGCAGAGACTGACCAGCGCCCAGACTTCCAGACACCTCTGACCCAGATCCACATCTCCAGCGAAGCTGAGACCCGTGGAGGCGACGAGGGACATGGGACCGGCGACTTGGGAAAAGTGGCTAGTAACTGACTAGCGCGACTTGTGAGACTTCCTCGAGGCTGTGCTTGGGGAATTGAGAAGCCCCCATCCCGAGCACCATCTGCAAAGAAGATCAGCTCCCCACACTTCACGTGTTCCGCGTGGGGCCCTTCTGCACCTGAGTTGCTCGACGTGTTATCCGGTTGCTGGCCCGTTGGCTAGTGACCTCTGTGACGACGAACCTTTTGTTTCATCTTGCTGGTCCGGCTCCTCCAGACTGGCCCCTGCTCCTCTGTGAAAGAGAAGCACCCCAGACCTTCCTGGACTGCACCAGAAGCAAGTCCTCCATCCTGCGTGGGTTCCGTTTGCCAAGGCTAGTTGGGTCCTGACTCGACTTAGACGCCGCCGACAGCAAGAGCCTTCGTGGAACAGCTCACCTCCTGGTCCTGGTCGTCCTCGACGTGGCTGCTGCGACAAGCTTCACCTCTTCAACTGCATCTTCACGGCATCGCCTGGTTCATTCCCGGCTCCTGGCTGGTGACCTAGACTCTGTCCCTTCTGCTTGCAGGTTCCTTCCTTCTTGATCACATCCTTGGGATCTACCAGACACTCTTCACTGACTGCCTGTCAGCAACTTTCCTTCAGGTATCCATAGAAGTCAACGACGAAACCCGACGCAAGGTCACACCTATGCACCCGCAGCCCGTGGGCTAGGTAACTTGAGTACTTCGGTGCTCACAAGGGTAGTGGCTATCCTAGGGTCTAGTTTCCGAGTCTCGACTTTCTAGCTATACCAGAAGTGTCCTAAAACTGTTAATTTCTAACTGCTAGTAATTCTATAGATTTTTACGCATTACGCGTGAGTGTTTCCACTCTGCACCTGAATCCCGTGGGCTTCCCACTTCCTAACCTTTGGTAGTATAGTGTAGCCCCAGCGATTCCCTAGGCCTATCCTGTGTTCGTGACAGTGGTCCTTATACCACTTCTTTAGTATATGGTTTGCGTGGCCCCTAGGGCCTAACTGTATTACTTACCTGTGTGACTTAATGTATGCTTGAATAAGACTGTGTTGTACTTACCTCGAATCTCATAAAGAGTGCTGAGGGTTTGACTAGAATAGATACATTCTATTTTTATATATATCTGTTGTGGTGTCCTTTCATTTGATATTCAAGGGATTACAAATGGTATAACAGCTGGCTTCACATGCCATACAGAGTTTAGCCTAAGACTGCTCTTGTCCATGCTACCACTAGGATAGCTGGTCTATAAGGTTGACTTTACAACCAATCACCATAAGGGTTGTTTGGACTGATACAAGGTGTACACTAGAATTAGTGACATCATATATCAGGCCAACTTCTCACACAGGCCGTGTCCCATCGACGTCGTATAAACTCCGGAACCGGAGTCGATGCACGCAGCCGGCGCCGAGGACGAATCTGTTGGCGAAGACCCGACATGAGTTCCTTCCTCCTCTGTGAGACCCGAAGGCACATCAGGGAGAGGGAGAGACCCAGAGAAACACTGGAGAGACTTTGAATAGGCCTCCATTTGGGACCTTGTCGCTCCGACACCGAGGATGTGTGGGTATGGGCGAGACGACTGCTGGGCACCTGTGCCTGGCAAAGACCGAGAGCAGCGGGCCCCAGCGTCACTTTTACGGGAGGACAACCTCCGTGACTTATGCTTGTGCTTATTTGTCTCCGAACGATGTCCGCGGGAAAGACCCCGTGAGCGTGCCTGATCCCCAGAGGGAGATCGGCAGCGTGAAGGCACAAGACCAGACATACGGACGGCCAGCAGCTTCATACGATGCTCCTTAAGGGACTTTGGTTTCACCTGCCGACAGGCGTCGCACTCTTCGGAGTCGTGGTGCACTCCCAGGCACCACATACATATGGCGTGCGGATCCGTGACAGCCATTTGCCGTGTGCAGGTCTCACACGCTTTAAAACCCTAAGGCATCGCACACTGTTCCATGACGCCAAAGGCGTCGAGAAGGCCCAAAATACAGGGCAAGGAACCGCTGTTTTCAAGGGATCTGCGTTGGGACGCGGAAAAGAAGAAAACTGACGTAGGCGCACCGGAAGGGGCTTATATGGTGCCGCTGATGTCATATCCGTGGACGACGACAGGGCGGAGCCGTGCGGCGCCGCCCCCGGTGCGCAGAGGTGCTGCTGCAGAAAGTTTTCCGAATCCAGTCTGACGCCTGGGGATATTCTAAGTTAAGGACTCTGCCGCTAGATGTCTCTATCAGATGAAAGGATACCAGCAGAAGCCGGACACACACACACACAAGGTTCGCTCTCATAAAATGGGAGAGAGAAAAAGAGAGACAGAATCTGGGGCTAAGAAACTCCGAATACTGCAATGAGGAAACACATAGAATGTGTGCACTCTTGCAGTGTGTCTACACCATTGGATACACATATATTATTATTATTATTTTTTTTTAAGTGAAAGGCAATGGATGCTTGAAGAGCATGCCCCAGACGAGGACAGTAGCCCACACAATAGGTATCAACGGTACCGGAGTGAACCATAATAGGAAATAACATATGTCAAACATAGTAATCCGGTACATAGGTATATACAAGTACATAGGTATATACAAGTATATATATATATTCACTGAAAAAACCATAGGTTTCACACATGTTATAGTTAGCGGAAATTTTACTGATAAAAAACCAATTAAATTACCCCGTTATAGTTAGTGCAGGAAACTATAACTCACGCGACCGCAATCTTCTGCTGATGCTAATACTGTATTTAGACACTTATTTGCCCATGTCTTCTTCCATAAATTTTTAGCTATACATATATTACAAATATTTTTTTTTCATAAAGACACATATGTCATCAGCAGAAGATTGCGGTCGCGTGAGTTATAGTTTCCTGCACTAACTATAACGGGGGAATTTCATTGGTTTTTTATCAGTAAAATTTCCGCTAACTATAACATGTGTGAAACCTATGGTTTTTTCAGTGAATTTGCAAGGTTTTTTAAATGCTAATTCCTAACTATAACGTGTGTGAAACCTATGGTTTTTTCAGTTAATTTGTACGTTTTTTTAAATGCTAAGTTACTTTACGCCATTCGTGGCGTGCGCGCCCACTTAACGCAGTTCGTTCCGTGCGCGCACGGTGCGCTTCGCGCACCTTGCGCGCACAGTGAGTGCGCAGTTAGTGCCGTGCACGCACGGTGGGCACGCGGTGCGCTACGCGCACCGCGTGCCCACGTTACGCTAAATGGTCCATGTACGCACGATGCGCTTCGCGCACCGTGCGCACATGGAGGACATATGATGCGCTTCGTTGTGAAAGGTTAAATTTTAGTTTTTTTAAGTATAAATAAGCCATGCCCAAATGGTGCCCTTCGGGCACCATTTGCACACGGGGTGGGGAGGGTGTGGATAATTTTTTTTTTCTATAATTTTTTACCGTACGCGTACGGTAAGCGTAATCGGCAAAATTAACGAAAAAATTAAAATTGCGTTTTTGGCCTTGGGGTATCTTTGGGGACTCCCTCTACATGGCTAGGTGCTTTGGAGCTGGCTAAACAGCTCCTTTACATGTTTTTGCCCTTTGTTTTGTAATCCACACTCTGAGTGCGAGAGAGAAAATGGCGGACGCCGCTTCCTGGTTTCGACCGATTCGAATGTTTACTAAGATCTAACAGCCAATCAGAATCGCGCTCGCGCACGTCACCGTACGCGTACGGTAAGCGCACCGTAAGCGCACCGTAAGCTGGCTCAGATATATATATTGATTTAAAGGCTATTTTCTCAGAATCTACTGAACAGATTTACACCAAACCTACAAAAGGCACTTCCTTGACCTGAGGACTACCTCTCTGCCAAATTTCTAGTAATTCTGTTCAGCCGTTCGGGCTGTAGCTGTGTCTAAAGGTCCTATGGAAAAATGCATGGGAAAAACGCGTTTTGGGACCCCCCTTTTATCTCAGCCCCCGCTTGACGAATCCCCCCGAGACTTTCAGGGTAGGAGCGGAGCGTAGCGCAGCGCCCCACCTATTTTGAAAAATTCACGAGGATTCGTCAACCGGCGCCAAAGTTATTCAAAATAGAATGTTGCGGATTTCCTATGGAAACGTGGTCCTAACTATAACTACCTACTGGCAACCGCCAGTAGGTAAAATAAATATATATATATATATATATATACATATACATATATATATAATCTACTGGCGGTCGCCAGTAGATAGTTATAGTTAACACCTATTTTCCATAGGAAATCCGCAACATTCTATTGAGAATATCTTTAGCGCCGATTGACGAATCTTCGCGAAATTCTCCAAACTTTTGGCCAGCTCCGCTCCGCTCCTACCCTGAAAGTTTTACGGTGATCTGTGAAGCGGGGGCCGAGAAAAAAGGGGGGTCCAAAAACGCGTTTTCCCCATGCAATTTCCCATAGGATCTGTTGTCGCAGCTACAGCCCGAACAGCTGAACGGAATGACACCAAACTTGGCAAAGAGGTAGTCCTCAGTTCGGACTCGTGCCTTTTGCATATTTGGTGTGAATCTGTTCAGTAGTTCCTGAGAAAATTAGGGTAAAAAAGTTAGTGATATCTATGGCCGCGGAGGATCCGCGGACCGTACCCGCACCGTAAATGCACCATCCCTGAACGGAGCGCGCACCCTCCTGATCGCGCGCTGAATGCTAATTGGCTGTCGAGCGTCTCTCTACATTCGAAACCAGGAACTGTTGGCGGCCATTTTCTGCCTCGGTAGAAGCGAGGCTGAAGATGGAAGGGGAATAAGTGTGTAAAAGATATAAAGGGGGCAGAGTGGAAATACTCTGACCCTCTAGATCTGCTTAGGGGGTCCCAGAAGGACCCCCTGTGGCCCCCCTTTTAAAAACAAAAAAAAGCGGCAAAATGCGTGCACGGTGCGCGCATCCTATCGCGTTGGATGCACGGATTCTCTCAAGGTGGGTGCGCGGATCCACGGCAAAGTTTTTTGAAAAACGACAAGAAATCATTGGTTGTATAACAACTTTCTACACTGAAAGGTAGGGTGTATATTTTTGTTTTTTAAAGGTATGATTGTTATTGGTTAACAAAAACAGATTGTAAGGAACATTATATATGATAAGCTGATATGTTGAAAAGTCAAGCACACTTCCTGTCTTGTGTAGGAACATTGTGTGCTGAACTAGTGACCTGTGAGCTCAGTGCAGTGTCCATGACCTGTTTCTATGGTAACAGGCAGAAGGCAGATTGGGGGAAGGGTTGAAATGTATTTCAGTTGGAAAGGGTTGAAATGTTTAACCAATAGAAATGTGTGTTTGCTTTTGAGTTTATGTGCGAAGGATTGTGATTTGATGTTTACATGTATATGTGTGGAAAATGAAAGGGAAACTTTTCCATTCTTTGCTTTTGCTGAGAGGTGCACAGTGCAGAGATTCTGTAAAAGAAAATATGGTGAGTGATTGATATACTCCTTAATCTGCAAAAGAACTTGAAAGATGAGTTATTTAATTGTGAGGGGATGTATGTAGACTATTTTGATTTTAATCAGACTAATGTATTTTTCCTGCTAAAGTGTAGGGAGTACTTTTTTTCTCTACAATGTGTGTGCATGTAGAAACCATTCTGTGATAGGGATTTGTGTTTTTCATGTGTTTGTAGACAGATAACTGTGCAGTTTATATATTTTGGTAGAATTAGAAACCAGTTATTGTTTATTGAATTTGTGAAATGAGTTATGTTATGTTTCTATACTAAAATGTAGTACTACTTCTAGATGTGTTTTGATATAGTGCAAGGGATAGTGTTGTTTGTCTAGAATCACACAGTGAGTCTGTGTGCATTTGGGAACCACTGTGAGAGAAGCATTTGGTAATATTGTGTATTTGCTGACAGATAACTGTTTTAAAACCAGTCAGGTTGTCAAGTTTTAGTAGCATTAGAAGACAGTTATGGCTTATGCTTTCATTAAATGAGTGAGGCATTGACAGTAAATTGCAGTCGTGAAATATGTAGATTGTGTGCAGTTCCCTTACCACTTGCACTGTAGTGAATGAGTTTTGGTAAGCTCATAGGGATAGTGGTGCTTGTCTAGAATCACACTGTGAGTTAGTGTGTATTTGGGATCAGTGTGAGAGAATCATTTGGTAACATCATGTATTTGCTGACAGATAACTGTTTTAAAATCTGTCATGTTGTGAAGTTTTAGTAGCATTAGAATCCAGTCTTTGCTTACATGTTGATTAAATGAGTCATGCTTTGACACTGATGTGCTGTACTTAAATATGTAGATTGTGTGCAGTACCATTAACTCTTCCAGACTAGTGAATGAGTTTTGGTAAACTCCTAGGATAGTGTTGCTTGTCTAAAATCACACTGTGAGTCTGTGTGCATTCGGGTAAGGATTGTGAGAGAAGCATTTGGTAACATCGTGTATTTGCTGACAGATAACGGTTTTAAAACCTGTCATGTTGTCAAGTTTTAGTAGCATTAGAAGACAGTTATGGCTTATGCTTTCATTATATGAGTCAGGCATTGACAGTAAATTGCAGTTGTGAAATATGTAGATTGTGTGCAGTTCCCTTACCACTTGCACTGTATTGAATGAGTTTTGGTAAACTCATAGGGATAGTGGTGCTTGTCTAGAATCACACTGTGAGTTAGTGTGTATTTGGGATCACTGTGAGAGAAGCATTTGGTAACATCATGTATTTGCTGACAGATAACTTTTAAAACCTGTCATGTTGTCACGTTTTAGTAGCATTAGAAGCTAGTCTTTGCTTATGCATTGATAAAATGAGTCAGGGTTTGACACTAAGGTGCAGTACCATGTACTATTCTGTTCACTGTGGCAGTACTGAAAATGTAAAAGTTTTACCGAAGCACTGTCCTAGAAGTAGTCTGATTATTTAGTCAGTTTCTAAGTACCAAAGAGATTGCTTCAAATAAAAAAGTGTTCTGACATACTATACACTTGTCTTTTACACCTTCAATTCCCTAGTCAGTTTCCATATACTTCCAGGAAACATCCTGTCACTTCCTTTGCAGTCCTCTAGAGACCCATTCAACAGCATGTACTAATCCATTGACTGTGCCAAAACTCAAACACTTATAAATTCACCTAGACACTCTCTTTCCAGTACTCTAATGATTCAGTCACTGCCTAAGTATTCATGCACTGAGCCACGTCTTAGCACATGGACTACGTCAAACCCATATCCACTATGCATGCAGTCCTCTAACCACCTACACACTTGTCTTTCACACCTTCAATTCCCCAGTCAGTATCCGTTCACTTCCAGCAAACACCCTGTCACTGCCGTTGCACTCCTCTAGTGACCCATTCAGCATCATGTACTAATCCATTCACAGCGCCAAACCCTAATAAATTCACCCAGGCACTCTCCTTGCAGTACTCTAATCATTCAGTCAGTACCCAAGTACTCATCCCGTGACCCAGGCCTTAGTATATGGACTGCTTCAAACCCTTATCCTCTATGTATGCAGTCCTCTAACCACCTGCACAATTGACTTCCACGCTTTCAATTCCCTAGTCAGTATCCATACACTTCCAGGAAATACCCTGTCACTCTCTTTGCAGTCCTCTAGTGACCCATTCAGCACCATGCACTAATCCAGTCACTGTGCTAAAACCCAAACACTTATAAATTCACCAAGATACTATCTTTGCAGTACTCTAATCATTCAGTCAGTGCCCAAGTATTCATACACTGAGCCAGGCCTTAGCACATGGACTGCTTCAAACCCCTATGCACTATGCATGCAGTCTTCTAACCACCTAGACACTTGTCTTTCACACTTTCAATTTCCTAGTCAGTATCCATTCAGTCCAGCACTTGTCACTGCCTTTGCACTCCTCTAGTGACCCATTCAGTACCAAGTACTAATCTATTCCCTGTGAGAAAAGCCTAGCACTTATAAATTCACCTAGGCACTCTCCTTGCTGTACGATAATCATTCAGTCAGTACCCAAGTAGTCATGCAGTTAGCCAGGCCTTAGCCCATGTACTGCTTTAAATGCCTATGCAGTATGGATGCAGTCCTCTAATCACCTACACAGTTGTGTTTCACACCTTCTATTCCCTAGTTAGTATTCATACTCTTCTAGCAAACACCCTGTGAGTCACCCAGTGTGTCTCCTTATAGTACTGTAATCATTTAGTCAGTTAGCATGTAGTCTTTTAGTGAGGTAGGCTTTAGGGCATGAACTGCTTCAAAGTAGTATGCACTATGCATGTAGGGCTTTAATGATCGTCACACTTGTGGTTCAGGGCTATAGTGTCAGTCAGTTTTTATATAAAATGTGTTTGTACAGTAATGGAATAGTATAAATTTGAAAGTTATTAATATACATTTATTTGTGATTCTTTTTTACAGATACAGAACAGGAGTGTTTCTCATCTGTTTGCACTCTTCTCGTGGAAGATTGTTTGGATGAAGGTTCCTTAGGTGTTTCATCATACTTGCGGTGCCGCACGAGTATTTTTTGTTAGGATCTCCTCGTAACAGAACTCTTTGGCAAATCTTGCGAGTGACGAAGGTGGCATTGTTCTTTGTTTGCTCCTTGGAAAAAGTAAAAAATTTCCTCACCACTGAAGAAAAACGTTGTTGGTGTGGTGCCTTCTGCAAAACATTTTCTTCAGATTCGGTAAATATTTTAAAGCGGCAACATTTACAGTTTTTGTAAGTTAAACTTATAAAATGTTGTTAGCTGTATGCATTTTATATATCTGTGATTTGTTTCTTGTGGTATTTTGTTGAGAATACCATGTTTTTTTTTTTAACAATCTTTCTTATTTTCCAGGTCTGTCGTCGACATCCATTGTCCCCACAGTAGTGTTCCGCCTTGTTGTTTTTTGTTATTGTTGTTACATTTTATTAGTTTATTGTTCATATATATGTTAATAAATAAATAAAGTTTGAAAATAGTTTTTCGTTTATATATTTATTATAAAAAATAAAGTTTGAAAAAAAAATTAATAATGTTTTTGGTTGTTCTCTTAACTGCTGTGTGACTCTTTCTTGTTCTTATTACTGTTATTTGACGGAGTCCACCATGGTGTTAAATTTTGGGACACTTATCGCTGGAATACTGGTGATATCTGCAGTTTGCACCAACTTCTGAATAGTGTGTTAGATTTATCTCAACTTTACTTCCGTTAAAGTGCTGATAATGAAATGGAGAGTAGCCGTTCCCGTGCAAAAAGACACGAGGTGAACCTTTCCGATTTATTCTAAATACTAAAATCCTGTATTGAATTGCACTGAGGTATTGGCTGCACTTACAGTGTACACACAAAATCTATTAAGAAATCTCATTGTATTTATATTGATTGGGAATAGTGCGCCAGGTGCTGGATCTTGATGAGATACACTGCTCAGTTCGTATATTGTTCTGCACACGAAAAAAATCACATCACAACTTTCACACCAATTGCAATGCGAAACATATTCCGGCAATAAGACACGTTAGCACCAGGGATGCTTTCTGCTGGTGTTAAGCAGGACAACTACCTGCACCATGAAAGGGAACACAGCCAAGAGCCACACCAGAACACCCACAGGTACCATAGAGTCAATGAGCATGATACAGGGATACCCATGAGGGCCAGAAGACTCATCTCAACAACTCCAGGACCGCCAATGCCCCCCAAACCCACATCTTAGTAAGTGTGTCCCTGTGGTCATTGTCTTAGCATGATAGGCACGAGCTCTGCAACATCACAGTGTGCTGTCACCTCAGCGTTGGCAGTGAGCCTGGATGTGTAGCTACGCACGCATCTTCCTGCATGCATAACTGGCGTCTGCTGGTCTGGGGTTCACAGGTCAGTGCAGGGGTGTGCCTATCCGGCAAGGGGAACGGGGTGTCTCGGACATGTCCGTGTACAGGAAGTGCGGTAAGTGTGTCTCTGTGTTCTGGTGTGGCCTGCAACAAGAGCCGCAGCAGTTGATGTTGTAAACTGGCATGCACCACCTCCAAACGGCACTGTGATGTTGTAGTTGGAATGTAGCAGGACATGCGCAAATAGGCATTACAATGGTGTGCCGTACGAGTGCACGAGGTACAACAGCGCACCGTAGAAAAGTGTGGGGGCTCGTGGGAGGGAGGAGGAGCCGTTTCGCAACATAACACACAGTGAACTCGACCATGTGCCACATGCTGGGCATCTCATCCATGATGACCACGCTCTCAGACATCCCACAACACCAACGACTGGCCTTTGTACACATCCTGTATGAATGCAGCGTGGTTTTCACTTCTATGCTCGTTCAGTGGTGTGATGCTGGCGGGTTGTGTGACTTGTGCTGCTTGTTGGTGTGTTTCATTTTGGCCATTGTTAGTCTATATGTGTGTTGTACTTAATTCTGCCTGTGTGCCATTCTGCCCATCTCCCCCCCTCCCCCCACTTCCTGCTTCTGCCTCTTCCTAGTGCTGTTGTGTCTATAATTTTTTTGCTGCACACATAAATACATGTAAAGAATAAATTAGAATAGTTCCTTGATTCTTTTAGGTTTCAAAACTTCTCTATTGGTTTCTTTTTAATTTTCCATATGAACCGTTTTTTTAATATTCAACAACCCATAGAAGTCAGAAGTGCAACGTAGTCTATCAACACACTTTCTAGAACATTCTACAACACGTGCAGGTTAAAAGTTCATCCATTTTTTAAAACTTAACGATATTTTTTTGGAACATTTTCTTGAATATTTAACGACACGTGCAGGTAAAAAGTTGACGATTGTTTTAAGTTCGAACAGTGCCTTCCAAATGCAAGTAGCAGGTGTGGTTGATCTGAGCAAATTTTATCCTTCGATATGTACTCCACATTGAAACTGCTTTTTCTTAACCAATCACAAAGATGCTTTTCCACAAAACTAATGTGCACCCTACTTTAAAAAAAGAATGCTTTTCATGATATCTTCAGAGATAAGTTATAGATAGATATTAGCATTTAAAAAACCTTTGAAATTCACTGAAAAAACCATAGGTTTCATGCACGTTATAGTTGGGAATTGGCATTTAAAAAACCTTTGAAATTCACTGAAAAAAACAAAGGTTTCAGGGGCGTTATAGTTAGGAATTGGCATTTAAAAAACCTTAGAAATTCACTGAAAAAACCATAGGTTTCAGGGGCGTTATAGTTAGCTGGACATTTCCCTCGTACAAAACCCTAGAAATTCCCCTGTTATAGTTAGTTCAGCTAACTATAACTCGCGCCCCCGCAATGCACTGCTGATGACGTCACATATTACATATTATATATATATATATATATATATATATATATATATATATAACCTACTGGCATCGCCAGTAGGTATATAAAGTTAGGACCTATTTTCCATAGGAAATACCCAACATTCTATTTGGAATAACGTTGGAGCCGATGGACGAATCTTCGCAAAATTTTCCAAACTTTTGGCTAGCTCCGGTCCACTCCTTATTTCTCGTGTTCGTTTTTGCATGCAGCTGACAACACAGTGCGATGCAGTTATGTTCAGTGCAAGGCTTTCATTCACCTAACCGGACAGTTCTTTGCTTTGTTTAGTCACGAGGTAATGAGGGGAGAATCGATACGCATTGTCATGTTACAGCATCATCTGCATTTCTAGCAGTTTTCATTTATTTGTGCAATTTTATTTTTATTTCTGCATGAGATCGGCAGACTGTTTTGAGAGCATTGACGCCATATTTCTAATTATTGTATATGCACCTCGGCATGTCATTATGACTTGTTTAAACCTCAGGCCAACGAGACATATTTACATTGTTATGTATACATCAGGAATTTGATCAAGTTCAATAATCAACATTACCTGCTCATTTGCGCAATATGCAGCTTTTCATATTTGTCAATGAATTATTTGCATTTTGCATCTTTGCATGTTAAAATCAGTATGTTGCACTAGCTATTTTCCCGATGACACAGTCCACTTTCTATGTCCATTGCAGGCCTGATGGCGGGAGGAGGGCTATATATTTTAAAAATCCTATGGCGCCAATTAGATTGACAAAGCCTGCTGCGCAGGCGAAACGCGTCTCTTTTTATGCGGGGGTCGTGGGAGACCTGAACAACAATAATAGAAGTTTTTCCCATGCACACATTGGGTACGTGCCTCTTCGTTTGGAGCAGGAGTGTTATTTCGATAAAATTTAGCGTTGGCGGTCGGCGCTACACACGTACCACCAGTCAATTTGGGCTCTACTTTTGACCGCAATGGTTGCTGGAGGAGCATGGTAATGCTATGTAGTAGAGCCCCCGGAGAGTTCGCCAGGAAGAGGTACAAGGACGACAACTGTGAAGAGTCTGGATGGCGGAGCGGGGCGGTCTTGCTGACTGCCAGCACGGTTGTCTGTTCTCTGCAGCAGGAAGCACCCTGTCCGATATGCTGGCGCCCTTTGGGGACTGGACACTGCGGTTGCTGATACATAAGCGGTGACGTGTGTTGGACATATCTTATTTATTTTCATCGGTCTCCTCCAACCCCATGCGCACGCCGATGACAAAGATCCATCCCGTGTTGTTTAATTAACATTGACATTTGCGGTACCTCCAATCTATCTATTTGGAATTCGAGTTCCCAGTCCTTTGTGCAACATTCATCCGGTTAAAGACACTGACAATCCGTGAAATATTTGCACTTTCGGAATGACTCTGTCTGTATAAAATAATTCTCGGACACCAGAGCTGCCCAAGGGGATTATGGGTCATGTGGTCCCGCTGAGAAGAACAGCTCCCTCTTTGAGGCCGGTATTTTGCCATCATTACATACAGCAGGAGAAACCAGAACCCCGTGGTCTCATTACCAGCTTTCATTTCTCGTGTTCGTTTTTGCATGCAGCTGACAACACAGTGCGATGCAGTTATGTTCAGTGCAAGGCTTTCATTCACCTAACCGGACAGTTCTTTGCTTTGTTTAGTCACGAGGTAATGAGGGGAGAATCGATACGCATTGTCATGTTACAGCATCATCTGCATTTCTAGCAGTTTTCATTTATTTGTGCAATTTTATTTTTATTTCTGCATGAGATCGGCAGACTGTTTTGAGAGCATTGACGCCATATTTCTAATTATTGTATATGCACCTCGGCATGTCATTATGACTTGTTTAAACCTCAGGCCAACGAGACATATTTACATTGTTATGTATACATCAGGAATTTGATCAAGTTCAATAATCAACATTACCTGCTCATTTGCGCAATATGCAGCTTTTCATATTTGTCAATGAATTATTTGCATTTTGCATCTTTGCATGTTAAAATCAGTATGTTGCACTAGCTATTTTCCCGATGACACAGTCCACTTTCTATGTCCATTGCAGGCCTGATGGCGGGAGGAGGGCTATATATTTTAAAAATCCTATGGCGCCAATTAGATTGACAAAGCCTGCTGCGCAGGCGAAACGCGTCTCTTTTTATGCGGGGGTCGTGGGAGACCTGAACAACAATAATAGAAGTTTTTCCCATGCACACATTGGGTACGTGCCTCTTCGTTTGGAGCAGGAGTGTTATTTCGATAAAATTTAGCGTTGGCGGTCGGCGCTACACACGTACCACCAGTCAATTTGGGCTCTACTTTTGACCGCAATGGTTGCTGGAGGAGCATGGTAATGCTATGTAGTAGAGCCCCCGGAGAGTTCGCCAGGAAGAGGTACAAGGACGACAACTGTGAAGAGTCTGGATGGCGGAGCGGGGCGGTCTTGCTGACTGCCAGCACGGTTGTCTGTTCTCTGCAGCAGGAAGCACCCTGTCCGATATGCTGGCGCCCTTTGGGGACTGGACACTGCGGTTGCTGATACATAAGCGGTGACGTGTGTTGGACATATCTTATTTATTTTCATCGGTCTCCTCCAACCCCATGCGCACGCCGATGACAAAGATCCATCCCGTGTTGTTTAATTAACATTGACATTTGCGGTACCTCCAATCTATCTATTTGGAATTTGAGTTCCCAGTCCTTTGTGCAACATTCATCCGGTTAAAGACACTGACAATCCGTGAAATATTTGCACTTTCGGAATGACTCTGTCTGTATAAAATAATTCTCGGACACCAGAGCTGCCCAAGGGGATTATGGGTCATGTGGTCCCGCTGAGAAGAACAGCTCCCTCTTTGAGGCCGGTATTTTGCCATCATTACACACAGCAGGAGAAACCAGAACCCCGTGGTCTCATTACCAGCTTTTATTTCTCGTGTTCGTTTTTGCATGCAGCTGACAACACAGTGCGATGCAGTTATGTTCAGTGCAAGGCTTTCATTCACCTAACCGGACAGTTCTTTGCTTTGTTTAGTCACGAGGTAATGAGGGGAGAATCGATACGCATTGTCATGTTACAGCATCATCTGCATTTCTAGCAGTTTTCATTTATTTGTGCAATTTTATTTTTATTTCTGCATGAGATCGGCAGACTGTTTTGAGAGCATTGACGCCATATTTCTAATTATTGTATATGCACCTCGGCATGTCATTATGACTTGTTTAAACCTCAGGCCAACGAGACATATTTACATTGTTATGTATACATCAGGAATTTGATCAAGTTCAATAATCAACATTACCTGCTCATTTGCGCAATATGCAGCTTTTCATATTTGTCAATGAATTATTTGCATTTTGCATCTTTGCATGTTAAAATCAGTATGTTGCACTAGCTATTTTCCCGATGACACAGTCCACTTTCTATGTCCATTGCAGGCCTGATGGCGGGATGAGGGCTATATATTTTAAAAATCCTATGGCGCCAATTAGATTGACAAAGCCTGCTGCGCAGGCGAAACGCGTCTCTTTTTATGCGGGGGTCGTGGGAGACCTGAACAACAATAATAGAAGTTTTTCCCATGCACACATTGGGTACGTGCCTCTTCGTTTGGAGCAGGAGTGT
This sequence comes from Triturus cristatus, assembly GCF_964204655.1. Lineage (NCBI taxonomy): Eukaryota > Metazoa > Chordata > Amphibia > Caudata > Salamandridae > Triturus > Triturus cristatus. Next base: position 522,295,914 of record NC_140591.1, read on the forward strand.
TATTTCGATAAAATTTAGCGTTGGCGGTCGGCGCTACACACGTACCACCAGTCAATTTGGGCTCTACTTTTGACCGCAATGGTTGCTGGAGGAGCATGGTAATGCTATGTAGTAGAGCCCCCGGAGAGTTCGCCAGGAAGAGGTACAAGGACGACAACTGTGAAGAGTCTGGATGGCGGAGCGGGGCGGTCTTGCTGACTGCCAGCACGGTTGTCTGTTCTCTGCAGCAGGAAGCACCCTGTCCGATATGCTGGCGCCCTTTGGGGACTGGACACTGCGGTTGCTGATACATAAGCGGTGACGTGTGTTGGACATATCTTATTTATTTTCATCGGTCTCCTCCAACCCCATGCGCACGCCGATGACAAAGATCCATCCCGTGTTGTTTAATTAACATTGACATTTGCGGTACCTCCAATCTATCTATTTGGAATTCGAGTTCCCAGTCCTTTGTGCAACATTCATCCGGTTAAAGACACTGACAATCCGTGAAATATTTGCACTTTCGGAATGACTCTGTCTGTATAAAATAATTCTCGGACACCAGAGCTGCCCAAGGGGATTATGGGTCATGTGGTCCCGCTGAGAAGAACAGCTCCCTCTTTGAGGCCGGTATTTTGCCATCATTACACACAGCAGGAGAAACCAGAACCCCGTGGTCTCATTACCAGCTTTTATTTCTCGTGTTCGTTTTTGCATGCAGCTGACAACACAGTGCGATGCAGTTATGTTCAGTGCAAGGCTTTCATTCACCTAACCGGACAGTTCTTTGCTTTGTTTAGTCACGAGGTAATGAGGGGAGAATCGATACGCATTGTCATGTTACAGCATCATCTGCATTTCTAGCAGTTTTCATTTATTTGTGCAATTTTATTTTTATTCCTGCATGAGATCGGCAGACTGTTTTGAGAGCATTGACGCCATATTTCTAATTATTGTATATGCACCTCGGCATGTCATTATGACTTGTTTAAACCTCAGGCCAACGAGACATATTTACATTGTTATGTATACATCAGGAATTTGATCAAGTTCAATAATCAACATTACCTGCTCATTTGCGCAATATGCAGCTTTTCATATTTGTCAATGAATTATTTGCATTTTGCATCTTTGCATGTTAAAATCAGTATGTTGCACTAGCTATTTTCCTGATGACACAGTCCACTTTCTATGTCCATTGCAGGCCTGATGGCGGGAGGAGGGCTATATATTTTAAAAATCCTATGGCGCCAATTAGATTGACAAAGCCTGCTGCATCGCCAGTAGGTATATAAAGTTAGGACCTATTTTCCATAGGAAATACCCAACATTCTATTTGGAATAACGTTGGAGCCGATGGACGAATCTTCGCAAAATTTTCCAAACTTTTGGCTAGCTCCGGTCCACTCCTATCCTGAAAACTGCACGGTGATTCGTCAAGCAGGGGGCCGAGAAAAAAGGGGGGTCCCAAAACGCGTTTTCCCCATGCATTTTCCAATAGGACCGTTTGACGCAGCTACAGACCGAACTGCTGAACGGAATTACACAAAATTTGGCAAAGAGGTAGACCTCAGTTCAGACTCGTGCCTTTTGCTTAAATGGTGTGAATCCGTTCAGTAGTTCCTGAGAAAATTAGAGTTAAAAGTACATATATATCTATGGCCTTGGAGGATCCGCGCACCCTCCCCGCACCCTCCCGAGCACGAGCTGAATGCTAATTGGCTGCCAACACTCTGAATCAGGAAGTGTTGGCAGCCATCTTGTGCCTTGGTAGAACCGAGGCACAAGAAAACCGAAAAAAAGGCGCAAAAAGCGGCAAGGGGGCAGGGTAGAAACACCCTGACCCCCTAGGCCTGCCCAGGGGGTCCCACAAGGACCCCTAAGGCCAAATGTTCTTTTTTTTTTTAAATCGCGGGATGCGCGTAGGGTCCGCGCAGCCCGCTGATGAAAAAAAACGAAGCGCGGTCTTCCGCGCTTCGTTTACAATTAGCCCCCGGAGGGGCCAAGTCCCAGGGGCAATTTTTAATAGTAACGGGGGGCCCGGAGGGGCCCCCCAGCCCCGGGGACCGCCACCCCCCGGGGCTTTTGAAAAATATGTGGGGGGGGGGGGCTCTCAGTCCCCCCCCAGCCCGAGGGACCACCAGCCCACCAGGTACCTCCAGTAAGCGCCACGGAGCTGCGTTGCAGAGTGTTGTAAAAAGGGGCGTGGCCTCTAAACACCTCTCTGCAATGCAGCTTCCTGGCGCATACTGGAGGTACCTGGTGGGCTAGTTGGCCCCCAGGGGACCTCAGGATTGAAGAGGAATTAATTCCGCAACTTAAAACGCGCCAAAGGGCGTGTTTGCACACGTCACCTCACGACCTGCCCCCTTCCTTCACCATTGTACAAATATTCCTCTAAAATCAGCAGAACTACAAATTCAGATTTACTCATCTGTTATCAGGAGAGAACCCAGAGCTGCATCTTTTAGCCCAGCACTGACCCTGAAAAGTAATTCTAAGCGTACTTACCAGTAACTTGTATTTCCTTCCATAGGAATCCATTGTGTGGTTTTCAGCAGAAAAGTTTCTAAGTGTCTATTTTCACAAACTAAAAAATATTCTTAAAAAATCGTCTGTATGACTTAAACACATTCTTTCAACTGTTTACAGGAGGTTGGCCAGTGCTGGATCCAGGATCCACCACTGAGTAAGAAAAAGTAACGATAACACTACTTACCTGCTAAGTGAATTTTCTGCCATAGGATAACATTGGTGATTCTATGGGAAAAAGTTTCTAAGTGTCAACTTTTAAAATACAATAATATTCCTTAAAAATTACTACTGTAACCAAAGCGCTTTTACTCAAATGTTTACAGCAGATGTCCAAGGACTGAATCTAGGATCCAGTCCTGTGGTTAGAAAAGTAATCCATAAAGTAACTAATTGCATTTAACTAGAAATTCACATTGAGCTCAATGTTGCTTTGTGTTTGAAATTGTGTTGCCCATTGCAACAACTGTAACTACTGTACTTAAAAGTCTGTTGCCTATTTGCCAAGTATTTAAACTAAAGTAATTCATTCTGAGAAAGTATATTTTGTATTGTAATGTATAATGTAATTATAATGTAATTAAAAAAAATATATCTAAAAATAGTTTAAAAAATGTAGTAAATCAGTATAAAAAAAAATCAGTATAACAATTAATACATTAAAAATTGTCATTTACAAAACCTTTGAAATTCACTGAAAAAACCATAGGTTTCAGGCCTGATATAGTTAGGAATTAGCATTTAAAAAGCCTTAGAAATTCACTGAAAAAACCATAGGTTTTAGGGGTGTTATAGCTAGCTGGACATTTCACTCGAACAAAACCATTGAAATTCCTCCGATATAGTTAGTTGTACTAACTACATCTCGTGCGCCCGCAATCCACTGCTGATGATGTCACATATTACATCATTCATGACATGGTCAGTGACATCACTGATGACATCTCAAATGACATCACTGATGACAAGAGGCGAGGGGGTGAAGACACGAGAATTGTTGGCATCTAAGCTACGAGTAACTTCATATAAGCATGTTTTGTGAATCAGAGCGCCGGGAGGCGGCCTCAAACATGTTTAAAAGCAAGGAAGAAAGAGGGACTATTCATCAGGAGTTAGGAGGGTCGATTAAGACCTGTGTAACCACAAAGTGTTTTGCGCTCGAACGGCTGTACGAGCGCGAAATTAGAAAATGGTGGGAGGGGACCTCACTTCAAAATTATATTGAGGTAAATAGCGTCCCGAGAGGTCTCAGGATTTACACTGTGCCGGCCTATGAATCGCCAGATCCATTGTTATTGGACGAATGGGCAGAACATACCGCAACGTCATGTCAAGGAATTCTGCATATCCTGGTGAAATTTGCATGGAGCGACCGTGACAAGGCGCTACATGACATTGAAGTGTTGGAGGGAGAATTAAATAGGGAGGAGGATCAAACAAAGATTGTTGAGTCTAAGGATCAAATGAAGAAACGTCTCAAGGCTTATGAAGAGAAAATAATATTACGAAAACAAAGTAAATTTGATCGTGACGAGGCAGACTATGCCCATGGGAGGGTTTTAACCTTCGCTAAGAAATATGACAATCCGCGGAAGGAGCTGTTAAGCAAAGGTAAATCCATGGCACAAGTGTCAACAGAAATGACGGAGGAGCCAGTCACCTCGGAGTCAGAAGTTACGGAAAACGAGTCTTCTGAAGAAAAAAACAGAGGGGCCTTTAGATCTGGCCGTGTCCGTACCCCTTTTCGCGAGGAATTCAAACTGATCCGCCAATCTTGGCAGAGAGGGGGTGCGGGAAAGCCACCGGAGAAGTCAGGAAGAGGAAGACAAGGAGGGGGCAGGGGGGCTGCAAGAGACAACATCTCGCCTCCTGCAGCGAGAAGCAAGAAGGTTTACAACAAGAAACGCCAATAATGGAAGACAATCTTACCATCATTAACCTGACGGATAAACAACTTACTAGTACTGAGGAGTCGGTACTTAAGTTGGGATTGACCTTTTGCCCTCAAAGAGACATGGAATTTACTCAAACGCGGATAGATTTATTTACATTTACACGAAAGTTAAAGCATCATAAGTACTTTAAAACGAAACCACAGATTGGTAAACAGACTAAGAAAGGTACTGCAGTCCTTGAAACGGATCTTCTGACAGGGAATGATCTAGATGCCATTATGATACTTGAACAACTGAGAACTGAGGACCAATTAACTTCCATTGGCAGGTCTCAACAGCTATCCATAAGAGGTTTTGAACAACTTGGTGGCCTTACTCCCTTCAAACCTGTATCGAAATTTCATCCTCAGATGACAGTGGATGCTACTGATATTTTTGAGGACGCAGTTGTCAAGGACTTGACTCAATTTAGACGCAAACAAAAATTCATAAAATCCACCAATGGTAACTTCTCTGAGGAGCAACAGCTGGCTCTTATAAATCTGGGCAAAGATGAAGCGGTTGTATATAAGCCTGCAGACAAGGGCGGGAATAACGTCCTCCAGACAAAGAAGAACTATGATGGAACTAAACAATATGGATACCTACTTACCCACAACTGCAAAAGAATACCAACAAAGTACTGGAGAATATCAATCGGTCATATCTAAATGGCACAATAAAGGATTGCTGGACATTGACGAGTTCCTCTTTTTGAGACGCTTGAACCCTACCATTCCTACCTTCTACCATTTGCCGAAGGTGCATAAGAATAGAGCAGCACCACTGGGGAGACCGATTGTGGCATCGCAGGGGAGCCTTACCGAGCATCTATCCATCTATGTTGATTTCTTTCTCCTACCTCACGTGAAGATAAACAAAGAATGGACTGAGAAAGTTGTTGGGTGGCATCGTTTCATTGACGATTTGTTTATCGTGTGGAACGGGCCCCCAGAAACAGCTAGGGACTATATCAAAGTCCTAAATAGGAACGAAGTTAATCTGGAATTTTCGGTTGAAGTTAGCACCACATCTATCAATTACTTGGATGTAAATATCTATGTGGAGTCTGGTCAATTGAAGACTAAATTGTACTGCAAGGCGACAGCGGGGAACTCTGTGCTGGAAGCCTCGAGCAGTCATCCCACGAATCTTATAAGTATCCCCTACAGGGAACTTCTCAGGATAAAACGTAATTGTTCAGATGACAGGGAGTTCCAGATTGCAGCCAGAGCCAGTATGCAACGTTTCAAGCAACGAGGCTACAGTCAGGAAACCTTAAATAAAGCATTCAATAGGGCTAATATCCTCAAAAGAGAAAGCCTGTTGAAGACGAAGGATACCAGCAGGAAGGACTCACTGAAGAGTGGGGGTAAATTTCGCCTCATCACTACATTCTCGAAGAGTGCTACATACTTGAAAAAGATCTTAAGAAAAAGTTGGCACATATTACAGACAGATGAGGTTCTGGGCACTGATCTTCCTCCTAATCCTCTAATAACCTTTAGGAAGGCAAGGTCAATAAAAAATGACCAAGTACACAGTTATTTAACTGATACCCCCAAATCGGCCTTTGGTCCTTTACAAGGTTTCTTCCCGTGTGGGAAATGGAAGGCCTGCAAGACCAGTAAGAGAGTCCTTACTTACGAAATTCCAAATGTAGGAGTACGGAGGACCATTAGAAGGTTTCTTACCTGCACTACTCCTTACAGTGTTTATTGGATCACATGTCCATGTGGCCTACGCTACGCAGGGAGTACCATCCACCCTATAAAAACTAGAATATTAGAACATATGCGGGCAATTGCCAAGGGTGATGAAACTTACCCTGTTGCACTAATGTATTTTGTCAAAATGGCGTGCAACAGGGATCTACTTAGCTATTGTGGGTTAGATCATGTACCTAGTAATCCTAGAGGCGGGGATAGACTGCTGCGGCTCCGTAGATTGGAGTCGAGATACATTATTGATCTGCAAACCAAGACTCCATTGGGACTCAATTGTAGTGAGGAATTGGCTATCCATCTGGGAGATTGACTGTACTCTGTTTGTATCGTTGGTCAGTAGAGGAACCTGTTAGAGGAGGTGAGAGTGTTTTAGCATTTGAACTTCTGATGAACTTTGTTTCTTTAAGGTCCAGATGTCTATTATCTTGCTCACCTATATATCTCTGTATATACCCTATATCTCTGTATACTAATCTTAAATGAGTTTCTGTGAATTATTGAATTGATCCTTTTCCTTTGTCTTTTCTTGTTTTCTTCTTCTTCTCTTCGATTTTCTATTCTATTCTCCCCCTTTTCTTGTAAATATGTAGATATTAGTATGTGTATAAGGCCCACAATAGACACAGGATTATGAGTAATGACTCGGTTGATTTGTTTTCACCATTTGTTGCAAGCCCATACAGGGCAGGATTGAGTATTAAATATCCTTCATCTAATATTTATTGTAAGCTCTAATCGAAGATGATAGGTGCCCATCGATGGGCTTCATTGAAGTGTACTATGAATTATGTTAGCGCCGATATATGATGTTGCATGATTATCTTACTTGTCGTATTTTTGACATTCTAAGATGGCGCTTATTTTGCAGGGGCAGTGGGGAGTTACTATGGTCCCTTGTTGATTTCTGTTGAACAAATGTGTGTTTAAATACGTGTCTGAACGGCGCTTCGGTAAACATATAAGAAGGTTTAGACTGAAACACGTCTGTTTGTTGCTGTGTTTGTTTTGTGTCAATAAAGACTCAAACGACCCCCGGGAGTGCCTTTTTTCCTGAAGGATGTAAAGGAGAAGTGGAGCGGTAATACATATATATATATACACAAATACATACACACACACACACACACACACACACACACACATATATATATATATATATATATATATATAAATATATATATATATACATATACACACACACACACACATACACACATCTATATATAACCGTCCACAGATGTATGAAGGACACAGAGAAGAGCAGCTAAGGAGCAAAGAGCCGAGCGACCTGAGCCCCTGCTTCGGAAGTGCATATGAAAAGTGAGGGCCAAGACCATGTGCACCAACAACGCGTCTGGCACAGAACCAACTTTCGACAAGGAAGAAACCAGACCGGTCTTAGACCTGAAGGAAGACCAACGACAGAAGCACTTTCTAGCTCCAAAGAGTAAAGAGTAGACAATATCACCAGAATCAAACACAACCAACGCTGTGGCGCAAGTTTGCCCAGCAGTTACTCAGTGCCTGCGAACGTGCCCAGTGTGTGGTAACATACCATGCCAAAACTGAATACGGAAAAGAAACTGTCTCTGAAGTGGAACAGAACAGCACGCTCACAAGAGACAGACACTAGCTTACGACGAAGAAGGCCAACATTGGCAAAATGGCAGAAACACAGCGAAACGCTTGAAAAGACAGCCAAGGCAAGAAAAGGAGCATACGTGAACACGCTGGGACGAGCCAAACGTGGTGCAAACCCAATAATATTATGGAGAGGTCTGCATCCGCAGAGGCAGGAGGGAACCAAGTACGAACATGTTAAAGAGTGAGGAAGCGAAAAACATACCGCTATGTCTACAGCATGAACTATAGTAAAACTCCCCAGATAGGAGATAGATAATCCTAAATAGACCTCGCCTGATCCTCAGCAAGGAACTGCTCACCCAGGAAGAACATTTCCTGAAGCATCGTACTCACATCACCCAGGAAGACATCTCCTGTGGCAAGTAAGAATGACTATACAATAACCAACCAATACCCCAAGTAGGGGATGTTACATCCCTAAAAAATGCAAGGGAACCCCTCTTGAGCCTAGCTCTTATACAGAGGAATTGAAAATAATCACAGAAACAACTGCATAGCTGTACAGTACATCTGGGAAATAACAGCTTGAACACAGATACTGACACCAGAGAAAAGTAGTGGCAATAGCCCAATGCAAAACAAAACAAGAAGTCCGCAACAAGGGACTAGAAAGAATGCCATTTGCTGAATACCAGACATGAGATGCTGAACCACTGAGTCCGCATGACAACCAAAAAGATGGGCCCCATCAAAGGGCAATTCCCGAAGACACTTCTGAACATTTTCAGGAACACTGCTATCACACAGCCAAGCATGGCGACGTGATAGAATCAGTGGTGTCCATGGCTGATCGAATTGAATTTTTCACCAGCTCATGACTATCCTGAAGTATCCGAATCAGGTCAGCCCGAGGGCCTTTTGGAAGGGAGGGAAGGAAGCGCTCAACCTAGTCCCAGATGGCGAAAGTAGCACGTGCAAACACGCAGGACGTATTCAAGAACCTGAGGGCCGAGCTCGTGAACACAAACATTTGCCGACCACATGTGAACCCTCAGGGACCTCATCTTCTGTTTGAAAACAAAAAACAGGCCAGAGGAACCGCTTCTCCTGGATCCACATTTGCAGCACGGAAAAGAAGAAAACCGACGTCAGTGCGCCAGAATGGACTTGTATGGCTCCACTGACTCCATATCCGTGGACGACATCAGAGTGGAGCCATGCGATGCTGTCCCCCGGCGCGCAGAGGTACTGATGAAAAATCTCCGGATCCAGACTGGCACCTGGGGGATATTCTAAGTTAAGGAATCTGCGCCTAGATGTCTCTATCAGACACCTTTTCCAGATTTCCAGATTCTCCATTTGTCTGTATTGGACGCTAGATGCTGTGTTGGCACTCAGCACCCAGCCCCGCCCGTGCCGCTGAAGGTTTAAGTTTAGTGCTGCCTTGTGGCACCCCCTGTGCTTACTCTAACCCCCGGAGACTGGGTTCCAAAACCGTGCTACTCACCTGCAAGTAGTACTGATTCGATTGCCTTCTTTCTCCATAGGATAACATAGGCAGCAGATACAGAGTTTGACCCGTGCACCCGGCTGCCCCTGTGCTGCACTGAGGTCACTTGCCTGGTACTGATTCTTCATCCGAAAGCTCAATTTCGCAAATCGTTTACTTTTCTTCAAATTGCTGACAGTGTTTCCTCCCATAGGAAAACATTGTACTGATTGAAAAATACAGTGTCCACTTTTTACATTGATAAACAGTGATATTGCAGAACGTATTTTACTGCAACAAAGTATATTTGGTTCTATATAATAAATATACACAAAGTAATATTTTTACAATCCATTGGTCTCGGATTTAGTCAATGAGTGTGTGTAATCATTTCTTGCCTGTATATGAACAAATGCTTAGCACAGCCCTCTGATAAGCCAAATTGTTTGCCCACACTACCACAAAAGAGAGCTTTAGTATTTAGACATGGCCCTTTTTGCAGGTTTATCACCAAACGTTTTGCTTCCATTTTTCTGGCTTGTTTTTGTTGGTGTTAGGACTCTGGGCACTTTACTACTGCTTATCAGTGCTAAAGTGCATATGCTCTCTGTGTAAATTGTGATTAGGATTGGTTTTCCATGATTGGTCTATTTGATATACTGGTAAGTCCCTAGTAAAGTGCACTGTGTGTGCCCAGGGCCTGCAAATCAGATGCTACTACTGGGCTGGACTGTTCCCATGAGGAACAAGGTCATGATTGATTTGCATATGGCTGGGTCCAACTTGGGTGGCATAGTGAGCAAAAGAACAATGGATTAAACCCAGATCTATGACTGGGGTAAATGGTAAAAACGTTTCAGCACTTTGCCCATCATCAGGTTGTGTTTGCTATGTTCGCCCAAAGTAGCCAAGGATAAGCCCAGATGGGGGTCTTATTCTCGCTGTGCCGCTGGATTCAAGCTAGCCTGGCTGATGAGGGGTGAAAACCCGAAACCAATCCCAGGATGCTGGATTCCGGTCCAGGAAGGACCTGGCTTTGGCAGTCCTGGCTGGCCTGTTCCCATGAGGCACAGGGTCAAGACTGATTTGTATGTGGCATGGTGAGCAAAAGAACAATGGATTTAACCCAGATCTATGGGGGTGAATGTTTGATTTGCTCTGCATTCCGTCCATCATCTGTGTTCAACATTCTGTCCGTCAAGTAGCCTTTCAAATGTGTCTCAGATCTGCCACTACCAAGCACGATGACACTGCAGCCCTGATGCCTGCCGATGCCGTCCCCACATCGACTCAGACACTGTCCTCAAGGCCGCTGCCTACATCTGGGCCAAGGGAGCGCACAAAGCACTTCCCAACGCCGACCGATGCCAGCGCCTCCTGTCCACCATCGCGGAGTTGATACCTGACGTAGGTGACTGCCTGACGCAGCACCATTGTATGGTACCGACGCACCGCAGCTACGCTACCTCCCCTGTACAGTAAGAAACCAACAACTCACCTCCCCTGCATTAGTAAGCAACCCGACGCTTTGCCTCACCTTCCCTGTGGCAGTAAGGAACCGACGCCTCACCTACCCTGTGGCTGAAAGGAACCGGCCCCTCATCCCATCTGTGGCTGAAAGGAACCGGCGCATCACCTCCCCGACGCCGATATTTGAATCATCACAAAAGCTGCTGTTTCTCTGGGGATCCGTGTGACATGGATGGACCGAGCAGCTCGCGGTCGGCGTCGTACTTTGGATTTGTACTGGTCACAATGTTGAGATAACTCCAGTTGGGGCTATTGTCTTCTAAGAGCTATCATTTTACAAGAAACCTTTGTAATACTGATATTTTGAGTTGTATATGTTGGATTTCTGTTGTTTTGGTCTTGTTTGGTTTGGATTAAGATACTTTATTTTTCTAAACTGGTGTAGTGTCCATTTGTGGTGTTTTCACTGTGCTACTGTGGTTTATATACAAATGCTTTAAGCATTGCCTCTGTAGTAGAGCCTGACTGCTCTGTGCCAACCTACCAGAGAGTGAGCAAAGGCAAATTTAGTATACTTTCCTTCTGAAGGAACCCTACTAGCCACTGTAAAGCCTCTGGGGATCGACTGTACTCTTTGCACACTATACCTTACTTTGGTAGAGTATATACAGAGCCAGCTGCCTAGAGTATCCATTATGTTTACAAACATATACTTTTCACAAAATATATAATACAACCTATTAACCAAAAATCCTTTATACCCACTATTTTAGTACTTTTATTTATGTTGATATACATTCCAGTCAGTTGAAATGTTTAGAAGTTTTGCGTCACTAGCCATTCGCAAATTGGTGTTCGTATTCCCTAAATGGGAACCTATAAGTTGCATCGTACTGGAGATGTATAATACCATTGACACAAATCCTATAGGAATATTGACTCGATTGCACACAAAAGTTTACCTGAATCAGTAGTAACAAATTTGTCATTAATCATTGCATCTGTTTTTTTTTTCCAATGTAGTATTTTTAACAGGGCACCTTATCAAACTGTGTGTGGGGAGAACACAATCCTGGCAACTCAGAAAAGGTTACTCCCCATTCCAAGGTTGGAACTCTGAATGGCGATTTCATATTGCACCCCGTGGACCAATATTAGTCATGCAAATTATTACTGTACCAAAAGCCTGCCTCGAGTCACAATAAGCTAGTAAATATTCTGAAAAAAACCCTTTCAGTGGCACTGACTGGGTCACAAATCCAGAAACAATCCATGTAGAACCATGACGGCAAGGATGCATTAGTGGAATTCTAAAGCGTCACCTAATTTACAAGTAAAACATCACACTTACCTCTTTTTAGACCAAGCAACTCGTTTTTCTTTTGCTGTCTTTGTAGCTTATCTTTTTCAGCCTTCTCCTTTGCTAATCTGGCACGCCTCTGTTTTTCATCTGCTTCCCTTCTTCTCATGTTTTCCTTTGATGCTTGCTGCAATAGATCAAACTAAATTCACTAAAAGTTTATGCAGGGCTGTTTTACCTACACATATGTGTGACACGTGCAGAATTTTTGCAGCAGGGGTCTTGGTAGAAAGCTCAAACATTGTGTCACCAGAATCGGAGAAAGGATAGAGTTATCAGGTAAGCTGAATGAGTGACAGTGGATGAAGCCAAAGGAGATTCTTGAATTTAAGTGGATGTAATATGTATGTGGGAACTTTTGGGAATCTCAGAGTTAGTCCAGAAGTCTCAGTCGGAGACAGAGTACTGCGAGAGAGGGGGCAATAAATAAAAGAATATCTACCTTTGACAAAACACTGACACTAGCACAGAATATTTGGGGGTCAGACTGTTCCGTCAATCTGAGTACCAGTAGCTCATCTTTATCAGGCATGAGGAGCAGATAAATTGTCAAAAGATCTGGTTAAGCAGTAAGTGGGCGACATGATGTGGAGCACCACTTACTGGGTTACCAACTCAGGTAGAGTTAGGGAATCAGTTTGGACTACACTCTTCTGATGAGGAGTCATAACTGCTCCGGACAATGACCCACAGTCAATTTTGAAAGCTACATACGTCTCAGCAGGGTGCCCAGGTATGTAGGGCATGGAAAAGATAGTAGTGAAGAGAAGCCTCTTTGAATGGAGATTAAGTACCTCATTTGTGAGACAGAAGCACGCCACAACTCATGTCTCCTGCTTTGATACATTTTTTCTTTTTTAAATGAACGCCATCGGCAAAGTGGTGTAACAAGAATGGTGTGGGTGTGTTATGATGAGCGCTGCACAACATAACAAGCAAATTTTTTTTTTTTTAAACTGTTGTGATGTGTAACCCATAAATAACCTTTCACTGTATTTTTTTGTCAATCTCTGGGGTATACATCCACTTTCATTCCACAGAGTGCATTTGCTGTGAATTTTTTTCAACTGAGCAAAATTCCCAATTTTGACTAATATGGTGATTTTCAAGATTGCAGATATTTTTATTATCCACTTCTTCAGCCAATCACACCTTGCAAAATATCAAATGTGAAAATGTGACTGGCAGAATGAATGGATTTAGATTTAAAATATACAAAAAGGTTAACTATTTTTAAGCACATTTTGCAATTTTATATAATTCTAATATTTCCAAAACATCTGGAAGCATCTACATTACACCACAAAAAAGCATGTTTTCTTAAAGGTCTACATTCTCAGTAAGGCTGCAGTAATTCCATTCAGCGGTTTTTACTGTAATAGCGAGAAAACAAATTCTAATTGTAGCTAAATGAAAAACAGATTTTTTACACCCCCTTCCGATTTTTCCTGTGTACAGAACCGCAGGGACTTCAGCTGCTTACACTAAGTGAGCGCCTTTTTAATGAACTTATGAAGCATCATCAAATAGTGGCAAGAGTCATTAACGGAGTCTCTAAACTTAGAAAATAAATCGCTGTAAGCAGTGACGGGCCAGACAGACAGACAGACAGACAGACAGACAGACAGACAGACAGACAGACAGACAGACAGACACACACATACATTATAGTTAGGCCTCTGCAATGCAGTGCTTATGACCTCACATATTACATCACTCATGACATGGTCAGTGGCATCACTGATGACATCATCCACAAACGAACTCACACATCCACTAACAGCCCTAAACAACCTCTCTTGCACCCACTCACATACCCATCAACAGACCCATAAAAGTACTCCCACAACCACTCACTCATTCATAGAGCCACTCAGACCCACTGACTCATAGCCACTCAAACACTCCCTCACCCATACAGCTACTCATACAACCAGTCACTTGCCTATATAGCCACTTATACAGCCACATACTCACCCATGCAATTACTCAGACACCCACTTATTCACCGATACAGCCACACTCACCCATACAAGCACTCACACATCCACTTACATATCCATACAAGGACTCACACATCCACTCACTCACCCATACATCCATTCACAGACAATTACTCTACAATACAGCAAATCACACCAATGCAATTAACAAACACCCAATCAAACAACCACTCACTCATGCATACAGCCACTTTCACAGCCGGTCACTCACTCACAGTCATTCAGACATCTACAACCACTCACACACCCATACAACCACTTACACACCTACAAAACCACTAACAGCCACTCACAGACCCATGCAGACACTCATACACCCACATAAACCCTCACACACTGATATAGCAACTCACACATACTCTCACACCCAGAAAACTACTCATACACCCACTCACTCAGACCCACATAACCCCTCACACACTCATACAGCCACTTACACATCCACTCAAGCACCCACTCACTCACCCACACAAGGTCCAAACTAGGGGTGGGAGAAGAATTTTGCTCCGCCAGTAGAGTTCACAGAGTATTGCCCACTCTGCGCGGAGTTTCACAAAACTAAACAAAGTGGAGCGGAGCTGAGTTTTTTCTCTCGGGCGCTCACAGGAAAAAAAACCTTGCACTGGATCTCCTCCAGGTGATATTTTTCAAAACGGGCGGTCATGGAAGGTTGCAAACGCTTGTGTTGAGAAATCACCTGCTCACGTTGAGGAAGCGGACGTTCAAGAAGAATGTATATGCGAGCGGCAGAAAGCAGCAGCGCACTCTGATGCGACAAACTTCCAGCACTTAAATTCAGTGTGCGCAGCACCACTTAATAGACTCTACCGCTGGCGGAACTCTGTGGAGCACGGTGGAGTTTTTGCAGCTATTTGCAGCGTTCCACAGAGTAGAACTCCACCCAGACCTAATCCATACAGTCACTCACACACGCCAACTGACAGACCCATATAGCCACCTCACACACCCACTCACCAACCTTAGCAGCCACTCACACACCCACTCTCAAGTCCTACAGGTTACAGTTGAGAAATTAAATATACAAAAATCCTTAAAAATTCACTAAATAAAATAAAGGTTACAAGAACCTTATAGTTAAGAAATAAAAAAAAGTAGCAGTTTACACAAAAAGGGGGTGTGGCTTGGTGAGCCCGTATGGGGGACGCTAACTAAGTGCGCTCCGAGCAGTCAGGCCTCATCATCTGCCATCACTTGCCACTCACATCAATTTACCACCGCGGTCCTAGGGTACCCATTGTCACTGAGTAGCGATGCTGCAGAGGCCGGGCGCATCGGTGGGTTCCGCTGGGTGGAATCTCAGGCGCGCGGGGCCTGCGTGGTGGCTGCTGAAGTGCTACACAGAAAGACTGGATGGAGGCTGCTGTCGCGAGCGATGCAGCGCCCGGGGAGGTCTGCAGCGGAGTTGAGCGCGGAGCCTGCCCAGGCCTCTGGTATTGCTATACACGGCCTTGAAGACACCGGGCTGATTCTCACGTTGAGAGATGTCATAAGAGGGAAGAGTTCCGAAATCCTTCCAACAATTACAGGAGGAATAACTCCACAGCAGCCAGTTTTACGAATGCCTACAGTTCTGAGATGCTCTACTCTCATATATTCGTGACAAACAGGCTGTTAATGGGAGGTTTAGGTCCCCATAATATTAGACAAATTAATCAGACTCTGGTTACACATAGCCCCAACACCTTGAAAGCCTTGTGGGAGAGACTTGGAGGGGAGACATAGAAGACTAGGACGACGATGATTGGAGAGCGGCTTTGGCACCCCCTCGGTGCAGCCATATCCTCTTGCTACCGTCTCATCCAATTCAAGTATCTAAATAGGGCCTATTATACCAGACGAATAAGTTACTTACCTTCGGAAACGATACATCTGTAAGAAACATAGGTTAGTTATAGATTCCTTACCTTAGAATTACCCCCATGCGTCAGACTGGATCCGGAAAGTTTTTCGTTAGCAGAACCCCTGCGTGACGCAAGGTGGCGTCGCTCGACTCCGCGTCCGGTGTCGTGGTCGCCGGGATGACGTTGCGGTAGCTACATAAACGCCGCCCTCGAGTGCTGACGTCAGTTCTGTACATGACTTTCCACGCCAGAAGCACAGAGCCATGCAAGACACTGACCCCTGGTGCACAAAACTAGGGCCCTGAAAGGAAGTCCTTAACCCTAGAAGTCAGTTCGCAGAACGGGGAGGATGGGTGAGGCGGTGAGAAATCCATAACTAATCTATGTCTCTTAGAAATGTATCGTTACCGAAGGCAAGTAACTTGTTCATCTGAAAGAGACAATTAGCTATGAATTCCTCACCTTAGAATAGATACCCCAGCAATACATTCCCCGGTGGTGGGTCTGCGAACCAAGTTCACACCAGAAAGTCCTGGAGAAACGAACGGCCGATGAAGCCGCCTCTCCGGACTTGGCTGTCCAGGCTGGAGTGTTTGATGAACGTGTGCAGCGATGCCCACATAGCTGCCTGACAGATGTCATTTAGGGGGACTCCCCATCCCAAAAGCAGTAGTAGCTGCCATCGCCCTGGTGAAATGGGCGAGCAACCCCACTGGAGATTCCCTTTTCGCTTAGCAATAGCAGATTTTGATGCAAAGAATGACCCATCAGGGGGGGAGGAGCCTAGCGCGCAACCAAGATGGCCGCATAGGTGCGAGGCTCCCGAGGACCTCCGCAACCTCCCACGACTATCCTGAATTTATCCTGTCTCGGATGAGGGGAATGTGTTGGTGAGCCTGAGCTGAGGTGGCACCCGTTTCCCGTTGTCAAATCGGACCTCGGACACCGGAGTGAGCACCGATGGAAGTCTGCGGCCTTCTCCTCGCCAGACCCCGGATTTGCGCTGAGGGGTGACCCAGTGACAAAGTGAACAACAGCGGCGGGCCGGGCCTGGCCTGGCGAGTCGCGCACCCCGCGCTTTCGCTTTCGCACCCCCTTGCAATCACTGCAGGGTTGGGTCGCGGGGCTCCTTGTGTTGGTGTGGTCTCGCTGGGAGACTTGGCCTGCCCGCCGGCTGTGACCCACCCCGCCGATCGGGGGTGGCCCCCCCCCCCGGAGCTTGTGGCCCTGATTGCCTGCCCTTCACGACGTGACTGGTGCGACCGGGAGACTAGTGGCCATGGCCACCAAACAAGATGGAGACCGGGCAAAGACCAAGCCGACCCGGCGTGGCACCACCCATCAGGCCAACAGTATGGACCGCTATACCCTCCAGAAGGGATCTCCCGGCGGACCGCACAAATCCCCTGAGGACCCTCCTGATGCCCCGGACCTGCCCACGGATCTGACTCTGCGGGATGTCATGGGCGCCATTGCCGAGATGAAGGCCTCGGTAGGCCAGCGGTTCGACACACTGGCACAGAAGATCGACTCGGTCCTCGTGGATGTTGGCCTGGTGAGGGCCGATCTTTCCAAGACCAACGACCGAGTTGATTCTTTGGCCCACACCGCATCGGGCCTTACTACTGATGTGGCGGCGCTACAAACAGAGGTGCGCCGGCTTAGTCAGGCGAGCGGGCTTATGGATCGGCGCCTGGAGGACTCCGAGAGTCGGGCCCGGAGAAACAACATCCGCATCATCGGAGTACCCGAGGGACGGGAGGAAGCGGCGGCGGACCTATTTGTGGAGGACCTGATCGCTACCCATCTCCAGCCACGGGGGCTGAGTAAATTCTTCGCGGTGGAGCGGGCTCACAGGGTTCCCGGGGGAAGGCCGAAGGTCGGAGCCCCTCCGCGGCCCCTCATTGCCCGGATTTTCAACTTTCGGGACAGAGACGCTATCCTCCAAGCCTCCAGACTGTTGGGGCCGGTTAAGCTTGACAACATGGAGGTGAACTTTTATCCGGATTTCACCCCAGCGGTCCAGAAGCAGAGACTGAGCTTCCAAGGCGTCAAGCGCCGTCTTCGGGACTTGAACCTTAAATACGCAATGCTCTTCCCAGCCAAGCTGCGAGTGGAGGTAGAGGGTCGCACGCACTTTTTTGATCGCCCCGAAGCGACCGGAGACTGGCTGGACACTCTGTCTGGGGATCGTGATCTGGGGGGCGGGGGGGCGGCGGGGGGAGACGGCACACTGGATCGGGACTGAGGGGGTGATGTTGGGCTTCACTCTGGACAAAAATGTTGCCACTCTCGATTAAGCATCTGTCTGTATAATTTCCCCTCCTATGGAGGTTGTGTGGGGTCTCCTGGGGGTTCTCCCTCCTCCTCTAGGGTGCTTAGCTAGTTTTTATTATATATATGGGGCGACCGGCACACTGCACGTTGGGGGGGCTGTTCGGGCTCATGCAGGGGTGCAGGGAGGGGGGAGTTTTGTTGGGGTGGGTGGGTAGGGATGGGGGGGTGTTGTTCGTTTTCACCACAAGGCAAAAGTATCATTGTGCTAGCTCTATAGTGCTCTCGGGGGGACGAATGGTGGCTCTTGTCTATGATGGGGGGTAGGGAACTAACTCTTTTGTCCTGGAACGTGAATGGACTGGGGGACAGGATTAAACGTGGGGTGGTCCTGCAGTTCTTGAAGCGAATCTCGCCCGATGTAGTTTTTCTGCAGGAGACACACCTCATTGGCAACTCCTTCTGCGCCATGAATCGGCGTGGCTATCGCCTAGTGGCCCATTCGGGCCTTACGCCTGGCTCAAGGGGTGTGGGCATCATGGTTAAGAACTCGCTTCCGCTGGAGATTGATGAGGTGCTCCATGACGACAGGGGACGTTACGCGGTCTTGGTGGGAAGGATGGAGGGCAAAGTGGTGGTTTTTGTGTCAGTATACGTCCCACCGGGGCTACAGTCGACTACCTTTGCGGACCTGGGGCGCCTCCTCCTTGGCCTTCTGGGGGGGGATTCTGGTGGTGGGGGGGGGATTTCAATGCGGTGGTTTCCGGGACTGTGGATCGTCACCCCCCTAGGGACCTCCCCCGGGCCCAAGCGTGGCTCTCTGGTCTATTGGACACTTTGGGATTGGTGGATTGCTGGCGTTTAAAACATCCCACGCAGTTACAGTATACCTTCCATTCGGGGGCCCATGGTAGTCTCTCACGACTAGATTATGTCCTGGTCCCGGCGGCCTATGTTGGGAGGGTGGGAGAGGTGCGCCATTTGGCATGGGGTATCTCGGACCATTCCCCGCTCCTGTTACACCTGGACCTTTTTTCCGAGGGGTGAGGGTAGGGTGGTCCCGATCAATCCCTGGTACTTGCGCGACCCCACTATTCGCGCTGAATTGATTAAATCCCTCCAGCGCTACTTTGACGAGAATGTGGGGTCCGTGCCTTCGGCTGTCTCACTGTGGGAGGCATTCAAGACAGTACTACGAGGAGAGGCCCTGTCCCTCATTTCCCACACCCGGAGGCGCGAGCGGGAGGAGGTGACCCGGGTGGAAGCTGAGATAGCCGAGTTGGAGGGTAATCTAGAAAGTGGGGTGACGGATGCCGTATTGCATGTCCTCCAACTCAAGCAAGCGGCCTATAGGGCCCTCGTCACGGAGGCAGCCAGGGGCCTCAGTAGAGAGCAACAGGGGAGATTGTATGATGTGGGTGATAAGGCTGGTAAATTGATTGCGTGGCTGGACAAAAAGGAGAGAGCGAGTCGTGTAGTCCCGCTGATTGAGAAAACAGACGGTGTGTGTGTTACTGAGCCGGAAGAAATTGTCTCCTGCTTCGCGGACTATTTCCGTGGGGTGTATTCCCCGGTGTCTTCCTGCTCTGAAGAGGATTCCCGTACCCTGCTCAGGGATATCGCGCTCCCTTCCCTTTCGGAGGAGGACAGAGTGTCGTTGGACGCCGCTCCAACCTCCGACGAAATCGCCCTTGCCATATGTTCGGTCGCTTCCGGCAAGGCCATGGGTCCTAATGGTCTCCCCATCGAGTTGTACAAATTGAGACCGGATACGCTGGCACCACATCTCCGATCGATGTTCCTGGAGGCCCATTCGGTGGGCTCCCTCCCGCTGGACCAGCGTCTGGCTACAATCGTGGTTATCCACAAGGAGGGGAGACCTCGGGACCGGGTTTCATCCTATCGGCCCATTTCGCTACTGAACGCGGAGCCTAAAATTCTCGCCAAGGTCCTGGCCAATCGGCTGGTCGGCGTGGTGGGCGAACTGGTTCACCAGGATCAGTCCGGCTTTATTCCCCATCGTAACACAGCTCTTAACTTGCGGCGTTTGCATGGGGTGCTTGCACGTGTTCAGTACATACGGGAGCCGGCCATTTTGGCATCCCTGGACGCCACCATGGCGTTTGATACGCTTGAATGGCCATACATCTGGGCGATGCTTGCGAAGTTTGGCTTTGGCGCAGGGTTCATCAGTTGGGTCAAATTGCTGTATTCGGGCCCATTGGCGCAGGTGGTGGTGAACGGTAGAGTATCGGCTCCGTTTGAGCTGGGCCGGGGCACGCGGCAGGGCTGCCCCTTATCGCCGCTCCTTTTTGCGCTTGCCTTGGAGCCCCTGGCGGAGTGGCTGCGGTGGGAGCCTTCCATCCGTGGTCTCCGTTGGACCCCCGAGCATGAGGACCGCGTATCCCTATACGCCGATGACATCCTCTTGTACCTAGCTTCCCCACGTAACTCACTTATAGTACTGGTTGATGTTTTGCATTCATTTGGTCGTAACTCCGGCCTTGTCATCAATTGGGCTAAATCGTGCGTGTATGTTCTCTCTGGGGAGGCGCCCATTCTCCCGCGGGGCTGTCCGATCCAGATCGCCCCGCAGGGATTTCGGTACCTGGGTGTCTTCATTACTCTGGACCCGGAGGCCCGGTATGATCGGAACTTGCTTCCCCCCCTCCAGCGCCTGAAGGAAGATGTCACGCGCTGGCGGCGCTTGGCGCTCTCGCCGCTCGGCCGGGCGGCATTGTTTAAGATGAAGTCTCTGCCGCGCTTCCTCTACGCTTTGCAGAATACTATGGACCCCGTCCCAGCGCGCTACTTCCGTGAGGTGGAGAGTTTGCAGCGCCGCCTGTTCTGGGACGGGAGGCCGCGTATCGCCCTGGCGAAGCTGACGCTCCCATGGTATGACGGCGGGATTGCCCTCCCGGATATCAAACGATACTATTGGGCCTCCCAGCTGGCTGCGATTAATCACGGCCTGTATGGGCCCGCTTTAAACCCGGCATTCGAAATGGATAAGATGCTACTCCCGGGTGGGGACTATAATCGAGCGCTCTACTCCAGCACGCCCGACGCTCGGCTGACCGGCCCCACGCGTGTCATGGTGCGAGTGTGGCACGCGGCTAATGTGGCGATGGGGTGGAAGGATCGTCTGACCCGGGCGTCACCACTATACGCGTCCGAGCAGTTGGGCTCCCTGTGGACCTCGAAGGGCTTCGAGAAGTGGGACATGATAGGCATTAGCAAGGTGGGGGATCTCTGGACGAGGGGAGGATTTAAAACGTTCGAGATGCTGCAGACGGAGTTCCACTTGCATGGCAGGGAGTACTTTCGGTATTTGCAGATCCGTCATGCACTGGGCTCCGTCTTCCCGGACGTTGCATCCATCCCGGAGTGTTCCCCCCTTGAGGATAGAGTGCTGTATGGACACGTTCCGGACAGCACGATCTCACTGATCTACAAAAAACTGATCAATGACCGCACGGGATTGCTGATTGCCCTTCGTGAGGCTTGGGTTGCCGATGGACTGGAGCTGGACGACGAGGACTGGACCCTTGCGGTGGCCTCCCCGAAAGAGGTGGCCATACCGGCCCGCCTTCGCTTCGTCCAGCTCAAGATACTCCACAGAGTCTACATGACGGGGCCGAGGCTTCTGCGTATGGGCTATGCTGTGGACGGGTTGTGTAAGCGTGGGTGTGGCGCTTTGGGGACCTTTCTGCATATATTGTGGGAATGCCCGGAGGTGGAGCGATTCTGGCGTGGTGTGCATGAGGTCCTGCGTGTGGTTACGCATGTGGTGCTGCTACCCGAAGCGAGGAGATGCCTGTTGAATGTGTGGGAACCTACCGACTACTCGGCGCCACAGACGTGGTGGGTGACTCTGGGATATATGGTGGCCAAGCGTGATATTGCTCAACTGTGGGGATCTCAGAGGTCCCCGACTGTCTCGGCCTGGAAGGAACATATGGATTGGTGCATGTTTCGGGAAAAGGTGGTGTATGTTGCGAGAGGTAAGCCTGGGACATGGGTGAAAGTCTGGGGCCCCTGGAACGCCTACCGCGGGGGAATCTGTACTCCACCGTTATTGCCCGATCCGTCGCCTGCCCCATCCCCGTAGCCGACCCATCTTCCCTGTTCCGGGCATTGAGTTTTACCCAGCCCTAATCCTGATCTCTTCCCCTTCTTGATACTCCTATGGATTGGTAGGGTCCCCCTCTCCGGGGAGCACATGCTGCTATTTCTGATTGTAGATTGCCTTGTGGTTTTTGTTTTTTCTGGTTGTTATTACAGTTTAAAATGAAACCGTACAGTGGGGTCCGGATGGTGTGGCTATCAACGCTGCTAACTCCTGTGCATCTTCCTTAGCCGCAACGCGCGCTCTACAATGTGTATCATATGCTCCTTTTGTTTACTAGCGGCCGGCCGGAAGGTTGTAGGCCCATCTTTGTATATTTTTTGAGTTTTGTAATAAACGGTTTCAAAAAAAAAAAAAAAAAAAAAAAAAAGAATGACCCATCAGGAGATGGTTAGTTTTCGCACGGCTCGACCTTTCTTGGTGCCCACATAACCAACAAAGAGCTGGTCATCCACCCGGAATTGTTTTGTGTGATCTAGATGGAATGAAAGCGCAGGTTTTGTGAGTAATGCCCTTAAGGAAGCGATTTAAAATAGGGGACTTGAACAGAGAAGGCTGGTCAGGCAGCCTAAGGAAGGCCGAAATGGCCGAAAGATAGCCTTTGAGAGTGTCCAGAGCAGAGCCCTGCTGGGCCAAAGAAAGAATGAAGAGGAGAACCTCTGAAAGGGGGGCATAAAGGGGATCCAAAGCTTTTGCTGCGCACCATGCCACAAACTTGTTCCATCTACAGGCACACACCATTTTGGTGGTTTCTAGAAAAAGGTTCAGGGGGTCTCTTCCTGGACGGAAATGGCTTAAATTGGTTTTTGAAGAGGCTATTCTTGAGGTATTGAACCTTTTATACCTCACTTTTAAGCATTACTTCAGTGTGAGACTGCCTCCTCCATTTCACAGTGTTCCTTTATGCACAAATATTCTCAGTACAAGGTGGCAATTTCCAGTGTGTGCCTTTATTAATGTATTTCATAGGTCCATTTTTCTTTGTAAAGAACAAGTTACTTACCTTCGGTAACGATGTATCTGTAAGAAACATTAGTTAGTTAGATTCCTCACCTTAGAATATCCCCAGGCGTCAGACTGGATCCGGAAGATTTTTCGTCAGCAATACCCCTTGCGCGTCGCTAGGCGTCGTCTGCGGCTCCGCGTCCGTCGTCGGCGTCGTGCGCCGGGATGACGTCGTCGGAGTACTTAGACGCCGCCCTCGCGCGCTGACGTCAGTTCTTGTACATAGCCTTCCGCGCCAGGAACGCAGAGCCATGCAAAGACCGACACTGGTGCCAAAAATAAAATCTAGGGGCCTGAAAAGGATAACCTTAACCCTAGATGTCAGTTCGCAGAACGGGGAGGATGGGTGGGTCGGTGAGGAATCTAACTAACTAATGTTTCTTACAGATACATCGTTACCGAAGGTAAGTAACTTGTTCATCTGAAAGAAACACGTTAGTTAGATTCCTCACCTTAGAATAGATACCCAAGCAATACCATCCCCGGTGGTGGGTCTGCGAACCAAGATCACACCAGAAAGTCCTGGAGGACAGAACGGCCAAAGAAGCCATCCCTCCGGACTTGGCTGTCAAGGCAATAATGCCTGGCAAACGTGTGTAGCGAAGCCCACGTCGCCGCCTGACAGATGTCCTGCAAAGGGACTCCCCGTCCCAAGGCAGTAGTAGCCGCAGTGGCCCGAGTAGAATGGGCGCGCAGCCCAACAGGAGGGTCTTTTTTAGCCAAGGAATAGCAAAGTTTTATACACAAAACGACCCACCGAGAGATGGTCCGTTTGTGCACAGCTTTCCCCTTCTTAGCGCCCACGTACCCAACAAAAAGCTGGTCGTCCACCCGGAACTGTTTTGTGCGGTCCAGATAAAAGGAGAGCGCACGTTTTGGGTCCAGACGGTGGAGCCTCTCTTCCTCTTTGGAAGGATGCGGAGGCGGAAAGAAGGTGGGCAAGGTGACAGACTGCCCAAGGTGAAAAGGAGTCACCACTTTAGGAAGAAAGGAGGGACGAGGCCGAAGGACAACCTTGTCCGGATGAACAGATAGAAAAGGAGGCTTTGAAGATAAAGCCTGGAGCTCACTCACCCGTCTAGCCGAGGTGATGGCTACCAGAAAAGCAGTCTTAAGAGTCAGAAGACGAAGAGGGCAATTGTGAAGAGGCTCGAAGGGAGCGCACATCAGGAATGTCAAGACCAGATTCAAGTCCCACTGAGGCATTACAAAAGGGACAGGAGGGAACGTATGTGTAATGCCTTTGAGAAAGCGTGTAACCACAGGGGACTTGAAAAGAGAAGGCTGATCAGGAAGCCGCAAGAAGGCGGAGATGGCAGCAAGATAACCTTTCAGGGTGCCCAGGGCAGAGCCCTGCTGGGCCAGAGAAAGAAGGAAGAGGAGAACCTCAGAAAGAGGGGCGGAAAGGGGATCCACAGCCTTTGCTGTGCACCATGCCACAAATTTGTTCCACCGGCAGGCGTATACCGACTTTGTGGAGGGACGCCTGGCTGCCAGAATGATATCACAGACTTCAGGAGGCAAGTCAAATGGCATCAACTGCCGCCGCTCAATCTCCACGCATGGAGGTGGAGGCTGGACAGGTTCGGGTGGAGGACCGTCCCCTGCTGCTGCGACAGAAGATCCTCCCGAAGGGGCAGACGTATCGGGGGATCGGTCAACAGACTGAGTAGCTCGGGATACCAGTATCTTCGTGCCCAATCCGGAGCCACCAAGATGACTTGGGCCCGGTCGTGCCTGATCTTCTTCAGCACTCTGGGCAGAAGTGGTATAGGCGGAAAGGCGTACAACAGACCGCAACTCCACTCGTGACGAAAAGCGTCGCCGAGCGAGTGCCGCCTTGGAAATTCCAACGCGCAGAACTGCTGACATTGCGCGTTCTCTTCGGTGGCGAATAGATCTAACCAAGGCTCTCCCCACTGCTGAAAGAGGCCTTGCGCCACTTCGGAGTTCAGACGCCATTCGTGATCCATCATGCACCGGCGGCTGAGTTCGTCTGCTCTGGCGTTCAGAGAGCCCGCCAGATGTTGAACCACCAGGGTGACGCCCTGGTGTTCCAGCCATGTCCAGAGGCGCAGAGCCTCCTGACAAAGGGTCCACGACCCCACCCCGCCCTGTTTGTTGCAGTACCACATGGCGGTGGTGTTGTCCGTGAACACCTGCACGACACTTCCCCTGACAGAGGGAAGGAAGGCTTTCAGTGCAAGCCGGATCGCTCTCAACTCCAACAGGTTGATGTGGAGACGAGACTTCGCCGGAGACCAGAGGCCTCTGATCTCCGCCTCTCCCATATGGCCACCCCATCCCAGGAGGGACGCATCCGTCACTACGACATGCTCTGGTTGGGGAAGGGAGAGGCTCTTGCCCTTGACCCACTCGCGGTCCGTGAGCCACCACTGCAACTGCTGTGCAGTGCCCTCCGAGATCAAGACATGGTCGGACAGGTTGCCGTGATGCTGGGCCCACTGAAACTTCAGGTCCCACTGCAGAGCCCGCATGCGCCGCCTGGCGTGATGCACTAGTAGGATGCAGGAGGCCATCAGCCCCAGAAGCCGCAACACTAGCCTGACCGAAACCCAGGATAGAGGCCGAAAGATGGGAATCAGGGCCTGAATATCCCGGACCCGCTGTTCCGGTGGATGGACCCGGAACTGCGCCGAATCGAGAACCGCTCCGATGAAGAGGAGCTTCTGAGAGGGACTCAAGTGTGACTTCGGCACGTTGATGGAAAACCCCAGCAAATGCAGGAGATCCGCCGTAGTCTGGAGGTGGGAGACGACTGCCTGGGGCGAGCCCGCCTTCAACAACCAGTCGTCGAGATAGGGGAAGACTGGAACCCCTGATCTGCGCAGATGAGCTGCGACCACCGCCATCACTTTCGTGAACACCCGAGGGGCACTGGTGAGGCCGAAGGGGAGCACGGTAAACTGAAAGTGCTCTTGGCCCACCGTGAACCGCAGGTAACGCCGGTGGGCCGGCAGGACGGGGATATGGAAAAATGCGTCCTGCAAGTCCAACGCTACCATCCAGTCTCCAGGGTCTAGGGCAGCTAAAACCTGAGCCAACGTGAGCATCTTGAACCTTTCCTTTCGGAGGAAGGCATTGACGTTCCGGAGGTCCAAGATAGGGCGTAGGCCCCCTTTGCCCTTCTTGGGAACCAGAAAGTAGTGGGAATAACAACCACGACCTACTTCTGGACTCGGAACGCGCTCGACGGCCCCCTAGGCCAAGAGAGCCGAAACTTCCTCGCGGAGAAGATGCAAATGATCCCCCGAGATACGGTGGTGCTGCGGTGGCATGGCTGGAGGGGTCGTCTCGAAGGGGAGGGAGTAGCCCCTTCGGACGATTTGCAGCACCCACCTGTACGATGTTATGGACCGCCAGTGGTGCAGGTGATGGCGAACTCTGCCGCCCACTGGCGTGGCATGGGCCTGAAAGCTCGGACTAGGAGGGCTTTGAGGCGGATGCTGCAGGGGTTGAAGTGGGCTGACCACGTCGGCCTCCATTTCCGCCACGGCGGAAGCCACGTCCGCGACCGCGCGCAGGTTGGTTCTGCGGCTGGTGGCTTTGCGGACGTGAGGAGGCGCCCCTTCCTTGGCCACGAAAGGGGCGAAAAGCGGAGGTGTGCGCCCGCGGAGCCGAGAGGCCCAAGGACTTGGCCGTAGCCCGGGAGTCCTTAAAGCGGTTCAGCGCACTGTCCGCCTTCTCACCAAACAGGCGAGTGCCATCAAAAGGCATGTCCATGAGGGTGGTCTGGACATCCCCGGAAAATGACGTGGACCGCATCCAGGCGTGGCGGCGGAGCGCCACCGTGGTCGAAATCGCCCGACCCAGCGAGTCCGTGGTGTCAAGCCCACATCGTATGGCGTGCCGTGCTGCATCCCTCCCATCGGCCAAAGCCTGGGTAAGACGCGTCCGGACCTCCTCCGGACACAGGGGCAGCACGTCCTCCACCGCATCCCACAGGGAATGGGAATAACGGTCCAAGAGACAGGCGGTATTTAAGGACCGCAGGCCCAAACTAAGGGACGAAAACAGTTTCTTGCCAAACTGCTCGAGTCTCTTGGAATCCCGATCCGGCGGAGCGGTCGGGAAGGAGGATTGGGAGGTAGAGGCCTGGATAACCAGACTCTCGGGGGTGGGGTGTTGGGACAGGAAACTGGGGTCGCCCGGAGCAGGGCGGTGGCGCCTGGCAACGTTCCTATCCACAGGAGGAACTGTGGAGGGCTTGGACCAGGTGCCCTGCAGAACGTCAGTGAGGGCCTCGTTGAACGGCAGCAGAGGCTCAGTGGAGCTTGCTGAGGTTTGAAGCACCTCAGTGAGGATGTTAGTCCTCACAGCCACGGCAGGCAACTCGAGCCCAAGGGCCTCGGCCGCCTTGCGCAGCACCACAGAAAATGCTGCACCCTCCTCCGAAGCCACGGTCGGAGGAGAAGTGAATCCAGTGTCTGGCGAGGTGTCCAGCCCACTGGCCTCCCCCAGTTCATCTGCCCAGTCCTGAGAAAGCTGTGACTGAACAGCCAGAGGGTCCTCGAACCCCTCCCAGTCGCCCCCTTCTTCAGATTCCTGATAAACAGGAGGAATGATCGGAACCGGACTGTAGAGATGGTAGGACTCAAGCGGCGTCGGATGCGGCGTCGGCGGACGCCGTGCCGGCGTCGGGTCCGGATGAGGGCTAAACTGGGGTGTCGGCGTCACAGGCGTCGGCGGCGCCGGTGACGGCGTCGGTGGTTCAGGCGTCGGCGCCGGTGGAGGAGTGACTAGGTCAACCGGCGTCGACTGGGGCCCAGGCAAGGGCCCCGCGGGGACCTGCGGCGTCGAGACCGGAGTCGTCGACGGCGCCGGGGCCGGAGCCGCCGGCACGCGAGGTCGCCCAGTCGAGTCCGCGGGGCCCGAAGGCGCGCCAGCGGGCGTCGACGACGGGGCCAGGCTCCTCATGGCCGAGAGGAAGGCACTGATCTCCGCCGGCGCCGCGTCAGCCCCAGGGACCGGAAGGTATGGGGGCGGACGCGGCACCTGCGGCTCCGCCGGAGCCGCGGGGGTGGAACCACCCTGACCCTCGGCCGAGTCGCGCGACCGGCGAGGGGAGTCCGAAGAGCGATGTCGCCTCTTGGACTTCTTTGAGCGTTTGGACTTACCCGACGACTTGGAGCCGGACGAGCGATGGCGTCGGCTAGGGCTCCGCGAGCGATCCTTGGACCTCCTCCTGGACCGGGATCGCGCACGACGCGGAGCCGAGTGGCGAAGCTCGAGAAGCTTGCGGGACCGCTCCCGCCTAGCCTTCGAAGTCAGGGCCTGACAGTCGTTGCACGACTCCGCGTCGTGGTCGGGGCCTAAGCAGTAGAGGCACCGGCGGTGGTGATCGGTCACCGACATCAGTCGATGACAATCATCGCAAGCCTTGAACCCAGGCATCCTACCGGCACCAGATGTCGACAGACAAGGATCAAAAATGATCAAAAAAGATTTAGTCAAAAAAGACTAAAAGGGGTAGCTCTCCCGGATCTGCGCTTACTGGCGCGGAAAAAAGAAGAACTGACGTCAGCGCGCGAGGGCGGCGTCTAAGTACTCCGACGACGTCATCCCGGCGCACGACGCCGACGACGGACGCGGAGCCGCAGACGACGCCTAGCGACGCGCAAGGGGTATTGCTGACGAAAAATCTTCCGGATCCAGTCTGACGCCTGGGGATATTCTAAGGTGAGGAATCTAACTAACGTGTTTCTTTCAGATATCAAGTGCATGAAAAGATCCTGAACAGCCGACACGTGTTTCGCCCTACAGTGTCAAGCGTACCAGGGCTTTTTCAAGGCTTTTACAATAATGACTTCATCATGTTCAGATCACACTTGTAGGCATACAATATATTTTGCATTGGTAATTTTAATGCGGTCTGTTCTGTGCGATTTCAGCAATGGTGTGTTTGTCCACGAGCAGTGTGTGCGCCGTTTTGGTAGAGGGACGCCTGGCTACCAAGATAACATTACAGACTTTGGGGGGGGGGGGGGGGGAGGTCGAAAGCTGTCAATTGTCGCTGTCATTTTCCACGCAAAGAGGCAGGTTCGGGTGGAAGACCGTCCTCTGCTGCTGCGACAGACGACCATCCCTAAGAGGTAGTCTGATCGGAGGATCAATAGCCATGGACAAGAGCTCAGGATACCAGACTCTTCGTGCTTAGTCAGGAGCCACAAGAATAACTTGGGCCCGGTCGTGCTTGATCTTCTTCAGCACTCTGGGCAGAAGTGGTATAGGCAGAAAGGCTAATAGAAGACGGCAACTCCACTAGCGACGAAAAGCGTCGCCTAGCAAATGCCGCCTTTGAAATTCCAATGGGCAGAACTGCAGACATTGCGCGTTCTCTTCGGTGGCGAATATATCTAACCACCGACAGTTACTTTGGGTTCTCCAACATAAAGTCAGTTCAACACAAAACATTTTTGGAGAAAAATCATAACATTGGTTCCTAAGGAGGAAAAGAGCATTAACAGTTTTCAGGTAAGTAAGGGTTGCAGGGTTAGAATCAAGTTTCCCCAAGGTCTAGTTATGCACTCAAATAGCACCACCAGTGGTACCAGAACGGCAGGGTGCAGAGGCCCACTGTTATGTAGTGAGGCTAGGGGGCCATCGGTTGGGGGCTGCTTATGAGCAGGCCACTCAGATCTGCAAGCAAAGCTCTTGGGGTTAGGATCAGCACTGCAGAGGACAACAATCAGCACAGGAGCTGCACCACCAGTGGCACGGAGGAGGCCGGATGCAGAGTGCCAAGGAGAAATCGGGAGGACTTTGATTGGCAATGGAGTTCCCTGGTTCGAAGAGAAAAAGGCTGCAGGCTCAGGCAAGGTTGATTCCTGAAAGCGACCACCGGTAGGAGAGTTAAGTTGGGTTCTTGGGGGATGCCTCGACACTCGGTTGGGCCACCCAAGGCTGTGGGGCATCGGGTTTAGGGATTTCTTTAGGCATCGGATCTCCTTATCAGCTCTGGTTGGGGTAAGGGGGACGCTTCAGGTTGAGGCTGCAGGCGTCGGCTCGAGGTAGGTCGGGGATCACTAGGGAGACCTTATTGTGGTGTTGGGCCACTTGAAATTGGGCCGTGGGCATCGGGTGCAAAATGGCAGAGATGTCTGGATCCGGGTTTTGTGTCGGAGTCTTTGGTTGAGCAAATCTGGTGCTCAGGGGAGACAAAGTCTTCGAGATGAGTGCAGGGCTGGTCCTCCGCTCTCTAGGGGGCTGCTGGCTATGCGGGGGCTTTGCTGTAGACATGCCAAAGTTGAGACAGGCCGGTAGGGCTGGGGCCAACGCAGGTGGTGTCCGCTTCTTCCTAAGTCAGGATGGCTCTTCTTCTCTTTTTTCCTCGAATCTGAGGAGGCAAGGTTCAGGGTCGACCCTAATTCTAAATTAAGGGGATTTAAAGGGGTGTGCAGGTCGGGACCAATAGGACCCTTCCTTGGGGTGAGGCACCCCCTATTATGCCGCCCTCCAGTGGGAGGGGGTCTGGGCCTCCCTCTAATTGGCTGGGTCCCCTCATCTTCAAGATGGAGGGACTGAGATGTGTGCTTCACCTAGTCTCCCCCACCTAAGGGGTGGAGTTGTCAAAGGTGGGCCAACCTCTCCTCCGAACCGGTGGGAGACAGTTGCTGGGGGCAGCAAAAGGCAGGGACAGCTTACAAAGGAGGAAGGTCTTTGAAGCTTCCCCTTTGTGGACCCAGCCTGGGGGAGGAGGCATGCCATCTCTTCCCAGGATGGGCTTTGTTTCTGGACCTAGAAAGCAGAGGCCCTCTATCCAGTGTTCCAGAAACCTGTCTGGTGGTGGCAAATGGCGGGAAGCCATTCAGGAACCATGCCAGGGCTGGTCATTTTTAGGGGCATCTCTAACATGCCCTCTGAGTGCATTTTACATTAAATCCCAAACTGGCATCAGTGTGGGTTGATTGTGCTGAGAGGTCTGCTACCAAACTTCCCAGGTTTCAATAAAGCCATTATGGAGCTGTGGAGTTTGTAATGACCAACTCCTAGACCATATACTCTTTATGGTTCTACTGCACTTACAATGTCTAAGAATTGACTGAGACACTGTGGGGGTACGGGCCTATGTTCTTTCCCAAAACTGTACCTTTGTACCCACAATTGGCACATCTCTGACCACAGGTAAGCCCCTTGTAAAAGGTGCCAGGGGCACTGTGACCAGGGAAGTCCACTAAGGGCTGCAGCACCTATTGTGCCACCCTTAGGGTCCCTGCACCTTAACACCCACACATTGCCATTGCATGCTGCGTGTTTTGGTGCAGAGAGAAGTGAAAAGTCGACATGGCACACATCCCTGTGTGCCATGCCTGCAACCCACTGCGTGGGCCCTAGGTAAGTCACCCTTCTAGCAGGGTGCCCTAGCCCTCAGGAGAGGGAACCTGATTGGCAGGGATTTTGGGCACATCAAGTCAACGTGAATCAAATGTAAGGTGGGGGTAACCATGCAAAAAGGGGACCTTCCCATACAATTATTTAAAAAACTACTAAATGGATTTACATCAAACCACAAGAGCACACTTTGAGTTAAATTCTACTTTCACGTCCAGTTTGCTGTAGCGGATAGCAACATTTTCTACAGGAGTTCTTTTTTTACCCTTCCCACCCACCAACTTTTCTCCCCCTGGATAGATATGCATGGAACTAGGGATACTGAAACGTAGCCAGCCACGACAATAAAGTGTAACTTTAGACAGTCTATATGCACAAAAGACATTTGAAAGACTATACATTTAGACTCTTTTGGAGCATTCTTCTAATTAATATTAAGACCGGCCAATCTCTAGGTGCCCTATGCACAGTAAGAGAAAAATGCAGACAACTAAGTACTAGGCTGGAGCAGTCTTATAACAAAAGTTACTTCCACAAGTAACATCTATTTTTTGTTTTTTTTAAAAAACTACAGTTGAGAACTGATCAAACTGGCTTCTTTTTCTTAAACTTCCATTAATCAACCCAATGAGAAATCCAATCTCTGACTCTGTAGTGATTTCACAACTGTCTCGTTAAGTTACTCTAGGTCTTCCCTTTAAAGTTGGTATAAAAAAAGGTTATCTGCATCTTTACATTCCTTTAATAAAGCACAACACATCTTGAGAAACAAAAACTATTGGTACTCATTGAGCCAGCTTTGGGCTTCTGAAATGAGAAAATATATCAAGGTGTAATATTTTATAAAGAAGCTGTTGAAAATTTCACCTCATTAATAAGGGTTTGACCACTTTTACATTCTGAAATCTGATCCAAATAATTTTGCAGATTTTCTCCAAAGTATTTCACTACTACAGAGCTTGGTTTCTAAAGAACAAGTTATTTACCTTCGGTAACGATATATCTGTAAGAGACCTAGATTAGTTATAGATTCCTCGCCTTAGAATTACCCCTAGACGTCAGACTGGATCAGGAGAATTTTTTCCTCAGCAGTACCCCTGTGCGTCAATAGGTGGCGTCGGTCGACTCCTCATTTGTTGTTGGCGTCGTGGTTACCGGAATGACGTTGCGTTATCTAGTTAGATGCCGCCCTTGTGCGCGGACGTCAGTTCTTTACGTGATATTCCACGCCAGAAGAGCAGAGGCATGTAAGACACGGACCACTGGTGCACAAAAACTAGAGCCCTGAAAGTGAAGTCCCTTACCCTAGAAGTCAGTTCGCACAACGGGGAGAATGGGTGGGGCGGTGAGAAATCCATAACTAATCTATGTCTCTTACAGATATATAGTTACCGAAGGTAAGTAACTTGTTCATCTGAAAGAGACAATTCGTTATGGATTCCTCACCTTAGAATACAAACCCCAGCAATACCAACCCCGGTGGTGGGTCTGCGAACCAAGTTTACACCAGAAAGTCCTGGAGAAGTGAACGGTAGAAGAAGCAGTCTCTCCGGACTTGGCTGTCGAGGCAGTAGTGTTTGGTAAACGTGTGCAGTGAAGCACACGTAGCTGCTTGGCAGATGGCAAGGAGGGGGACTCCACATCCCAAAGCAGCAGTGGCTGCCATCACCCTGGTGGAACGGGCACGCAACCCCACTGAAGATTCCTTTTTGGCTAAGGAATAGCATATCTTGATGCAAAGAACGACCCATTGGGAGATGGTTTGTTTTTGCATGGCCCGAGCTTTCTTGGCGCCCACATAGCCAACAAACAGTTGGCCATCCACCCGGAATTGCTTTGTGCAATCCATATAAAATGAAAAAGCACGTTTTGGATCCAGACGGTGGAGCCTCTCTTCCTCTTTAGAAGGAGGCGGAAAGAAGATGGGCAAAGTGATGGTCTGTCCTATATGGAAAGAGGTAACCACTTTGGAAATGAAAGAAGGCCTAGTGCGGAGGACTGTCCAGATGAACAGCCAGGAAAGGAGACTTAGAAGAAAGGGCTTGGAGCTCACCCACTCTGCGAGCAGAGGTGATGGCAATCAGAAAGGCAGTTTTAAGGGTCAAAAGTCTGAGAGGACAGGTATGTAGCGGCTCAAAAGGAGCACACATAAGAAAAGTGAGAACCAGGTTCAAGTCCCACTGGGGCATCACGAAAGGAGTTGGAGGAAACAAGTGAGTAATGCCCTTAAGGAAGCGATTAAGAATAGGGGACTTGAAAAGAGAAGGATGGTCAGGAAGCCGAAGGTAAGCCAAAATGGCCAAACAATAGCCTTTGAGAGTGCCCAGAGCAGAGTCCTGCTGGGCCAAAGATGAATGAAGAGGAGAACCTCTGAAAGGGGATCCACAGCCTTTGCTGCGCACCATGCCACAAACTTGTTCCATCTACAGGGGTATTCCGTTTTGATGGAGGGACCTGGCTGCCAAGATAACATTACAGACTTTTGGAGGAAGGTCGAAAGCTGTCAATTGTCGCTGCTCAATCTCCATGCATGGAGGTGGAGCCTGGTCAGGTTCAGGTGGAGGACCATTCCCTGGTGCTGCGACAGACGATCCTCCCGAAGAGGCAGTCTGATCAGAGGATCGATGGCCATGTGTAACAGCTCGGGATACCAGACTCTTTGCGCCCAATCCGGTGCCACAAGAATGACTTGGGCCCGGTCGCGCTTGATTTTCTTCAGCACTCTGGGCAGAAGTGGTATAGGCGGAAAGCATATAGAAGACCGTAACTCCACTCGCGACTAAACGCGTTGCCTAGCGAGTGCCGCCTTGGAAATTCCAACATGCAGAACTGCTGACATTGCGCGTTGTCTTCAGTGGCGAATATATCTAACAAAGACTCTCCCCACTGCTGAAAGAGACCTTGCGCACCTCCGAGTGAAGACGCCGTTCGTGATCCATCATGCACCTGCGGCTGAGTTTGTCCGCCCTGACGTTCAGAGAATCTGCCAGTTTTTGAACCACCAGGGATATGACCTGATGTTCCAGTCATGTCCAAAGGCAGAGAGCCTCTTGACATAGGGTCCACGACCCCACCCGCCCTGTTTGTTGCAGTACCACATGGTGGTGGTGTTGTCCGTGAACACCTGCACACCTCTTCAACGGACAGAAGGAAGGAATGCCTTTAGTGCAAGGCGATTCGCCCAAAGCACCAGGAGGTTGATATGGAGCCCGGACTCCGCCAGAGACCAGAGGCCTCTGATCTCCGCCTCTCCCAAGTGGCCGCCCCAACCCAGCAGTGATACATCCGTCACCACTGTGAACTATGGTTGGGGAAGGAAGAGGAATCTGCCGTAGACCCAATCCCGATTTGTTAGCCACCACTGCAATTGGAGTGCAGTGGCCTGCAAGATCTGGACGCAATCTGTAAGATTCCCCTGATGCTGTTCCCACTGGAACTTCAGGTCCCACTGCAGAGCCCGCCTATGCCACCTGGCATAGTCCACCAGCAGGATGAAGGAGGCCATGAGGCCCAGTAGCCTCAGGGTCATTCTTAACAAAACCCAGGATAGAGGCTGAAAGATCGGAATCATAGCCTGAATATCCCAGACTCTCAGCTCGGGAGGATAGGTGTATTTAGAAGTGCTCTGAAGAAAAGGAGCTTCTGAGAGGGACTCAGGTGCGACTTCGGCATATTGATAGTGAACCACAGCGAATTCCAAAGGTCCGCTATGGTCTGGAGGTGGGAGACAACAGCCTGGGGTGAGCCCGCCTTCAACTGCCAGTCGTCGAGATAGGGGAAGACTGGAACAGCTGATCTGTGCAGATGAGCTGTGACCACCGCCATCACTTTTGTGAACACCCGAGGAGCGCTGGTGCGGCCAAAGGGGAGCACGGTAAACTGAAAATGCTCGTGTCCTACCGTGAACCGTAGGTAACCCCTGTGGACTGGCAGGACGGGGATTTAGAAATAAGTGTCCTGCAAGTTCAACGCTACCATCCAGTCTCCAGGGTCAAGAGTAGACAGGACCAAAGCCAAGGTTAACATTTTGAACTTCTCCTTCCGGAGGTAGAGGTTGATGGCCTTGAGGTCTAAGATAGGATGGAGACCTATGTCCTTGGGGACCAGAAAGTAGTGGGAGTAGCAATCACAACTTACTTCTGGCACAGGGACCCGTTCAATAGCTCCGTTGGCCAAGAGAGCCGTAACTTCCTGGCGGAGAAGGACCAAAAGATCCTCCGACATGCGATAGAGTGTTGGTGGCATGGAGGGAGGTAATGTAATGTAATGTAAATGTAATGTAAATTGATACTTGTATAGCGCACTACTCACCCGCAAGGGTCTCAAGGCGCTTGTACGAATACCACTGTGGAACCCATCCTGGCTTTCCCTGTGAGGTGTCCACTCCTGGGCACCCCCAAGGTGGAGGCCAGGCATCCTTAGTGTTGTGGGGGCCGTTGTGGAGATTAAGCAAGCTATTGCCCAGAGTTGCAGAGTGGGACTCCATGATTGGAATAGGCACCGAGGCGAGAATTGTCAGGTCCGTGGAATTTTGAGCCCAAGACCCGCCGAGGCGGGGAATTGAACCCTGGTCCCGGGCCAGACCTCTGCATCAGGGTCTGCCGCTCTAACCATTGAGCCACACTTCTCCACAGGTGTAGCACCCTGATGTTCCAGCCATGTCCGGAGGCGCGGAGCCTCCTGACATAGGGTCCACGACCCCACCCTGCCCTGTTTGTTGCAGTACCATATGGTGGTGGTGTTTTCTGTGAACACCTGCACTACTCTACCCTTGACATAGGGAAGGAATGCCTTCAGTGAAGTCGGATCGCCCGGGGCTCCAGAAGGTTTATATGGAGCCGGGACTCCGCCAGAGACCAGAGGCCTGTGATCTCCACCTCTTCCATGTAGCCGCCCCATCCCAGGAGGGACGCATCCATCACCACTGTGTGCTCCGGTTGGGGAAGGGAGAGGGATCTGCCACTGACCCAATGCCGGTTTGTGAGCCACCACTGCAATTGGTGTGCAGTGCCCAATGAGATCTGGACAGAATCAGACAGGTTTCCCTGATGCGGTGCCCACTGGAACTTCAGGTCCCACAGCAGAGCCCGCATATGCCATCTCTCATGATCGACCAGCAGTATGCAGCAGGTCATGAGGCCCAGCAGCCTCAGGGTCATCCTGACCGAAACCTAGGATAGAGGCTGAAAGATCGGAATCAGAGCCTGAATTTCCTGAACTCGCCGTTCGGGAGGATAGACCCGAAAGTGAGTCGTATCCAGAACCGCTCCGATAAAGAGGAGCTTCTGAGAGGGAATCAGGTGCTACTTCGGCACATTGATGGAGAACCCCAGCAAATGCAGGAGGTCGGCAGTAGTCTGGAGGTGGGAGATGACTGCCTGGGGCGAGCCCACCTTCAACAGCCAGTCGTCGAGATAAGGGGAAGATTGGTATCCCTAAACTGCGCAGATGAGCTGCGACCACCGCCATCACTTTCGTGAACACCCGTGGGGCGCTGGTAAGGCCGAAGGGGAGCACGGTAAACTGAAAGTGCTCGTGGCCTACCATAAACCGTAGGTAACGCCGGTGGGCCGGCAGGACGGTAATATGGAAATATGCATCCTGCAGGTCCAACACTACCATCCAGTCTCCAGGGTCGAGGGCAGACAAGACCTGAGCAAGAGTTAACATCTTGAACTTCTCCTTCCGGAGGAAGCGATTGAAATTCCGAAGGTCCAAGATAGGACGCAGGCCTTGTCCTTCTTGGGCATCAGAAAGTAGTGGGAGTAGCAACCACATCCTACTTCTGACACAGGAACGCGCTCGATGGCCCCCTTGGCCAAGAGGGTCATGACTTCCTGTTGAAGAAGTGCCAAGTGATGCCCCAAAATGCGGTGGTACCGGGGTGGCATGGCTAAAGGGGTAGTCTCCAAAGGGAGGGAGTAGCCCCTTCGTACTATCTGTAAAACCCACCTGTCTGTATAGATGTTGCGCCAGTGGGGGAGGTGATGGCGAATCCTGCCGTCCACTGGCGTTTGATGGTCCTTAAAAACCGGAAAAGGAAGGTTTGGAGGCAGTGGTGGCCAGGGTGGAGGTAGACTGACCAGCCCGCTGGCTCCCTGACTCACCTCAGCGGGTCCCACGCCCACGGTGGGGCTGTTGCTGCGCAGGTCTGTGCCTCTGAAGTGAACGTGACGTGGCGCCCCTTCCGTGGCCATGAAAGGAGCGAAAAGCAGAAAGCGGAGGAGGTCGAGTGGCCGAAAGGCCCATGGACTTGGCCGTAGCCTGCGAGTCCTTAAAATGCTCCTACGCACTATCTGCCTTGTTGCCAAAAAGGCGATTGCCATCACAGAGCATGTCCATGAGAGTGTTCTGGACATCCCCAGAGAAACCAGTTGTCCTCAGCCGGGCGTGGCGGCGGAGCGCCACTGTCGTGGAAATCGCCCTGCCCAGCCAGTCGGCGGTGTCAAGGCCACAGCGGATTGTGAACTTGGCTGCATCGCTCCCTTCAGCAATAGCTTGAGAGAGCACTGTCTGGGCCTTCTCCGGACACTGAGGCAGCACCTGCACCACC
Source organism: Triturus cristatus (assembly GCF_964204655.1). NCBI lineage: Eukaryota > Metazoa > Chordata > Amphibia > Caudata > Salamandridae > Triturus > Triturus cristatus. The sequence continues at coordinate 522,334,170 of NC_140591.1, forward strand.
GTATCCCACACAGAGTGGGAATAACAGCCCAAGAGGCATGCGGTGTTCACAGACCGCAGCCCTGAACTGGCCGAAGAAAAAATCTTCTTCCCGAACTGTTCCTGTGTCTTGGATTCCCGGTCCGGGGGTGCGGTAGGGAATGCACTCATGGACGTGGAGGCTTGGACCAAGCTCTCTGGGGTGGGGTGTTGGGAAAGGAAAAGGGGGTCCCCAGGGCCGGGCGATGGCTTCGGGCCACGTTCCTATCCACAGGAGCCCCTGTGTTGGGCCTGGACCAGGTGCTCAAAAGCATGTCTGAAAGTGCATCATTAAAAGGCAGCAGTGGCTCCGCAGATGTAGCTGCCGGCTGAAGCACTTGTCCGGAGGTTAGTCCTGACAGCCACTGTAGAGAGTTCGAGGTGGAGGGCACCGGCCACCCTACGCAACACCACTGCGTAACTTGCATCCTCCTCCATAGCCACAGTAGGAGGAGTTAGCATGCCAAGGCCAGGAGGGGTATCAAGACCACAGGCATCCCCCAGCTCCTCTGCCCAGGCCAGGTCATACTCACACTGAGCTGTGAGAGGGTTCTCAGACCCCTCCCAGTCCTCCCCTTCATACGAAGGCTGATGTACAGGCCGAAAATAAGGAGGCTGGACATAGGGGTAGAGAGGCCCCATCTGCGTCAGAATCGGCGTCGAGCGATGCCGTTCCGGCGCAGTGTCCACATCGGGGCTGAAACCGGGGACGACGTCGTCCGGTGGCAAGGGCGACGTAGGAGGAGGTGTCACAAGGTCAACCGGCGTTGACCGGGATCCAGGCCAGGATCCTTGGGGGCCCTGCGGCGCTGGGGCCGGAGCCGACAGCAATGCCGGAGCTGCCAACAGTAAAGGGCAATGACCACCAGTTGGGCATGCGGGGCCCGAAAGCATGCCAGCGGGGCCCGACGGACAAAAGAGGTGAGCGATGGCTTACAGAAATTCCTGCTGCTGGTCCGGGAAAGGGGGGTGGGGGGTAGGCCAACAGCGACTGCGTAGGACCCGTCGGCGCCAAACGCGACTGGCGAGGGCAAGCCCGAGAGCGATGGCGCTTCTTCGACTTCTTGTGATGCTTCGTCTTACCTGACCCAGAGTACGAAGACTTCGATCCCGACGAACGATGGTGGTGGCTCCATGCCGTTCAAGGTCCCGGTCCCGTGGGAGCTCGAGGGACCGGTCGCGGAGACACCACCATCGTTCGTCGGGATCGAAATCTTTGCACTCTGACTTCAAGCAACTTTCGGGACTGCTCCCGCAAAGTCTTTTGCGCCATGGCCAGGCAGTCGGGGTACACCTTGGGGTCGTGGTAGCGCCCGAGGCAGTAGAGACACACGTGGTGCAGGGCCAGTCACCAACATCATGCGATGACAGTCCCCGTAAGACTTGAAGCCGGGCATCCCTACGACACCAGGAGTCGATTGACTCGAACAATAGAGACAAAAAGCCTAAAAAAACACTCAGTCAAAAAGTGACTGGGGGTACCACTCTCTCCGGATCTGTGCTTGCTGGCACGGAAAAAGAAATAACTGACGTCAGCGCGCAAGGGCAGCGTCTAAGTAGCTGCCACAACGTCATCTCATCGACCACGACGGACGTGGAGCCGCACGACGCCACCCTCCGACGCGCAGGGGTACTGCTGACAAAAACTTTCCGGATCCAGTCTGACGCTTGTGGGTAATTCTAAGGTAAGGAATCTATCACTACGTGTTTCTTTGATACTAAAAACAGCTGCAGTGCGGGGAGGATGGGTGGGTCGGTAAGGAATCTGCGGCTAGATCATGTCTCTATCAGATAAGGCATTACCGAAGGTAAGTAACTTGTCCATCTGATAGAGACATCTAACCGCAGATTCCTTACCTTTTAACAGATACCCAAGCAATACCATCCACGGAGGGACTGCGGAAAAGTGATAGACCAGAAAGTCCTGTAGAACCGAACGGCCAAAGAGGCCTTCCTTACGGACTTGATTATCCAGGCAATGTTTGTGAACGTGTGTAGGGATGCCCACGTGACTGCCTGGCAGATGTCAAAGACAGGAAAACCAAGCTGAAGAGCAGAGGTGGCTGCTTTAGCTCTGGATGAATGCACTCTAAGGCCTTCAGGAGGCTGTTTCTTTGCCACGGTGTAACAGATTTTTATGCTGAGGATAACCTAACGAGAGATGGTTCTCTTCTGCACAGCATGGCCATTCTTTGCTCCAATGTACCTTACAAAGAGTTGGTCATCTACCCGGAACGTTTCAGTGCGATCAAGGTAGAATGATAAAGCTCTTTTTTGGGTCCAGGTGGTGGAGATGCTCTTCTTCCTTGGAAGGATGCGGAGGAGCATTGAAGGTGGGAAAGGTGACAGATTAGGCAAAATAGAAGCCCTAGTGCAGAGCACTGCTGTGTCTGGAAAGACGGTCAGGTAAAGAGGCTGAGAAGATAGAGCATGCACTTCGCTCACCCACCTGGCAAAAGTGATTGCCACTAAGAAGGCTGCTTTTATAGCAGCCGGAGGGGGCAATTGTGCAAGGGTTCCAAAGGTGCACACATCAAATAGGTGAGAACCAAGTTAAGGTCCCAATGGGGCATGATAAAGGGTGAGGGGGGAAACAAATGTGTATGTCCCTTCAAGAAACTATGTACAATAGGAGATTTAAAAAGTGACGGTTGATCTGGCAACCATAGAAAGGCAGACAGGGATGAAAGATAACGCTTCAGAGTGCCCAAAGCAGAGCTTCGCTAGGCCAAAGAAAAGAAGAATGTCAGATTGGGAGGCAGACAGGGGGTCAACAGAACATTCTGCACAATATTTATAACATTTTTACCCTCAGCAGGAGTATACCGACTTGGTGGAGGGACGCCTGGCTGCCAGAATAACCTCACAGACTTCCGGAGGAAGGTCAAAGCTGTCAACTGTCGCTGCTCAATCTCCATGCAAGGAAGCATGGAGAGGTTTGGGTGGAGAACTCTCCACTGCGGCTGCGATAGAAGATCCTCCTTGAGGTGAAGCCTGATCGAATCATCTGCAGACGCCCGGGATACCAAACTCTTCATGCCCAGTCCAGAGCCACAAGGATGACTTGGGCACCGTTGCTCTTGACCTTCTTGAGCACTCTGGACAGAAGTGGTATGGGTGGAAAGGCGTACAGGAGGCCTGTGCTCCACTCCTCGAAATAAAAAGCTTTGCCACACGAGAGCCGCCTTGGAAACCCCCATGCGTAAAACTGCTGACATTGCGCATTCTCTTCTAAGGCAAACAGATCGAACCAAGGCTTTTCCACGGTTTAAAGAGACCTTTCACTGCCTCCGGATGGAGACACCATTTGTGATCCACTAGGCACTGACGGATGTGTTCATCCGCCCTGGCGTTCAGGGAATTGGCCAGGTTTTGAACCACTAAGGATATGCCCTGCTGTTCCAGTCAAGTCCAGATGTGTAGAGCCTCCTGACAAAGGGTCCACGACCCCACCCCACCTTGTTTGTTGCAGTACCACATTGCTGTGGTGTTGTCTATGAACACCTGACCTTGACAGATGGTAAGAAAGCTTTCAGTGCCAAATGAATGGCCAAGAGCTCCAGCAAGTTGATGTTGAGCTCGGCTTCCCCAGGAAACTAGAGTCCTCTGATCTCCACCTCTCCCAGGTGACAGCCCAATCCAAGAAGTGATGCATCTGTCACCACCGTGAGATCTGGTTGGGGAAGGAAGAGGGGTCTGCCTCTGACCCGAACGCAGTTTGTCAACCACCACTGCAGATCATCCGCAGTGCCCTCCGAGGTCTGGACTAGGTCGGTGAGATTCACACGATGCTACGCCCATTGGAACTTCAGGTCCCACTGCCGAGACCGCATGTGCCACCTGGCATGATTTACCAGCAGGATGCAGGAGGCCATGAGGTCCAGCAGCCTCAGAGCCAGTATCACCGAGGTCCAGGATAAAGGCTGAAACATCGGTATCATAGCCTGAATATCCTGGAGTCTCCATTCGGGAGGATAGGGCCGAAACTGCACTGTGTCCAGAACGGCTCAGATGAAAGGGAGCACGGTAAACTGATAATGCCCTTGCCAAATAATAAACCACAAGTAGCACACATGGGCAGGCAGGATGGAGATATGGAAATAAGTGTCCTCATAGTTCAACGCTACCATCCTGTCTCCCGGGTCCAGGACAGATAGGACCTGAGCAAGAGTGAGCATCTTGAGCTTCTCTTTTTTGAGGAAGTAATTGAGGGCTTGGAGGTCGAGGATAGGTTGAAGTCCTCCATCCTTCTTTGGAACCAGAAAATAGTGGGAATAGCAACCACATCCTATTTCTGGCCCTGGAACCTTTTCTATAGCTTCCTTGGCCAAGATATTTGACTTTCTCGCCAAGTAAGACAAGGAGATCCTCTGTCAGCTGATTGCAAGTTGGAGGCATGGAGGGAGGGATAGTCTTGAAGGGAAGGGAGTCGCCCCTTTGGACTATTTGCAAAACCCACCTGTCCTAGGTGATGTCCAGTCAGTGGTGGAGATGATGGCGTATCCTGCCACCAACTGCCCATGAACTGGAAGGAATGGATTAGGAAGGTTTGGAGGGGGAGGGGTTTATGGCCTCCAGACCTGTGCCCACGGCCACGCAGAGGTTCCTGAACTTGCACGGTCCTCCGGCTTGTGTAGGGCTGGTGCTGTTGGAAGCCCCTTCTGTAGTCGTGACACAGGTCAGGATGACACTAAGAGGCCTAAGGACTTGGCTGTAGCCCGCAACTCCTTAAAGCGCACACGCTCCACGTCCGCCTGGTCTCTGAAGAGACGGAAGCCATCAAAGGGCATGTCCATGAAGTTGGCTTGGACATTCCCCGAAAAGCCAAAGGTTCTCAGCCAGGTGTCGAGGGAAATGCTCTGCCCAGCGAGTCTGTTGTTTCTAGGCCACAGCATATGGCAAACTTTGCTGCATCTCTCCCGTCCGCAACAGCTTGGGAGAGGACAACCTGGTCCTCCTCTGGGACTTGTGGCAGCACCTGCCCAACCGTTTCCCATGGCGAATGGGAATAACGTTCCAAGAAGCATGCAGTGTTTACCGACTGCAATACAAGGCTCGTGGAAGAAAACATCTTCTTACCAATGCTGTCCAGCCTTTTGGATTCCCTATCCGGGGGTGTGGAAGGTAATGCACCACATTAAGTAGAGGCTTGGACTACCAAGCTCTTGAGGGTTGGGTGGATAAGGAGGAAAGCTGGGTCATCCAGTGCGGGCGATGGCGGCGGGCGTTAGTGCTGCTCACAGGAGCTCCTGTGCTGGGCTTGGACCAGGTGCCGAGAAGAGCATCTGTCAAGGCCTCATTAAATGGCAGCAAGGGATCCGAAGTGGAGACACCAGGCTGCAGGACCTCCGTCAAGACATTGGCCTTGACTACCACAGTAGGAAGCTGCAGGTCCTCGACCTCTGCAGCCCTACGTACCACCATTGCAAATTAAGGCCCCTCCTTCATAGACAGGTTAGGGGGAGACAGCATGCCAGGCTCTGGGGAGGTGTCCAAGCCGCTGGCATCACCCGTCCTCATACCAGTCCATTTCCCCGTAGTAAAGCAGGATTTCTAAGGGATCCTGCTGTACCTCTCAATCCTCATCCAATCCTAAGCCTTCAGAATAGGTCACAGGATACGACATGGAGCCCAACGGCTCCCTCGTTGCCAGTCTCCGCGTCAGTGGATGCCCAACTGGCTCCATGTCATCTGGAATAAGGAATGGGGGAAGCGCCGCCAGTTCGTGCTGACGAAGTCAAGGGTCTCAGCATCGGAAACGGCATTGGGGGAAGGTCAAGTGGGTACGACTGGTGCCAGTCCGGATCCGGGAACGGATCCAAGAGGAGGCCTGGGTTCTGGCGCAGAGCCCAAGGGAACTCCTCCTTCTGCTGAGCCTGTGGGGCCCGAAGGTGCACCGGCAGGGTCAGGCCACCCAAAGATGGCACACATGGCGTCATAAAAAGATTTCAACTGGGCGGGGTCGCTTCCAGCCCTAGGAAGGGAGGGAAACGTGGAGCAAACCCAGGCAACTGCACGGCGGAGTAGACCCTTGAACCCCGAGACTCCTCCGTCTCCATCAGGTGACGACGGGGCAAAATTGAAGCATGCTTCAACTTATGTTTTTAATGGTGCTTCTTACCTGACCTCAACGACTGCGAGTGAGAGGCGGAAGACTTGGATCCCCGAAGCGGTGCTCGGACTTTCCTCTTGACCGGGAAAGAGATCTTCGGGGAGATCTCCAAGGCGCCGGAGCACGACTTCGGGTCGTGATCGTGCTCCAGGAACCAGATGGGGGTCAGTAACTGACACTGTGCGGTGACAGGCGCCACACGGTTTGAATGCTGAGGTGGTCTTACTGGACATACCTACATACCAAAAATATTGATAAAAAGTAAAAAGTCTGTAAAAAATGACAGGGGTTAGATCTCTTCAACGGATCTGTACTGGCTGGCGCAGAAAGAAAAGAACTGACGCCAGCATGCCACGCAGGTTTCACGATGAACCGGATGCCTACGACGTCACGCGGAGTTCACTGGCGCAACCTATCACCGCGAGCAGGGGTACTGCCATCAAAAATCTTCTGGATTTAGCCTGATGCCTGGAAGGTCTAAGGTAAGGAATCTTCGGCTAGATGTCCCCTTCAGATCACGCTGATGTGGCAGACAGCTTTGGTGGTAGAAGTGCCAGGTGCTGTCTATCCACAGTATCCTTCTGATCTACCACTTCAGTCAATTTTATGTCTGTCCACCAAACATAAAAGGGCCAGAGGCACACAAGGACCTGTTGGGAGCTGGGCTGCGAGACGCCTGAGAGGCGTAGTTCAACTATGATCCCCTAATAAAGGTACAATCCATTTTATTTAGCAGACATACTGCACATGCCTCAGGCAGCACAGTAGATCTGCTAAAATCGGACAATCGGGGTGCACATCAGTGCATCGCTGAAACCAATGAAAAGCCACAAATTGCAGTAGGAGCAGGATCCCCAATACAATCCCAGTTTCTTATAGGCCTGTGCTTCCAGTCTTACCAACAGGGCCACTGGAAATATGCGATTGTGCGGCTGCGGCGGGTTTTGCATAATTATGGTTTTGCCGCATTTGTCGCATAATACACCATCTGCTACAAAATCTCCAGATTTTAACAAAAAATAAATTGTTTCAAGCTCAAACGGTTACTAAAAAACAAGCAACATGTCTTACTGCATAGTGAAACTCCTTTTGTAAGGAGAATTAGTCACCTTTCTGCTCCTTATTGCTATATTTAGGTGTTAAATTGGTACCAATGAGGTGCAACCTATACCCAGAAAGTATTAACAAGTGTAAAAATTCAAAATAGTACAAAATGTGTTGCATTACACCACATGATTTGCCTTTTCTTGCTGCATAATTTAGTCAGCCCTGCCGCATAATTTGGCCCACTGCTGATGTATAATTCCAGTGGCCCTACCAGACGCTGAGAGGAATTGAGGCTGGTCTCTCCCTTTTTAATCCAGCCCTTGCTGCTTCATATGGCTTCTTGTTGGAAATCATGGTTTGCTGGTCCCTACGTCCAGCACCAGATCCTGCTTTGCTGCTGCCATGGAGTTTTAAATTTGCCAGCTAAGTAAGGCAGGTACGTAAAAACAAAAATATTATTTCTCTATGTGTTAGTGAGTGTGCTTGTGAGTGATTGAGAGTGAGAGAGTGAGTAAGAGTGTTAATGAGAGTGAAAAAGAGAATCAGAGTTTAGGAATGTACATGGGAAAGCGAGTATGAGGGAGTGAGTAAAGGAGTATGTTACAACATGTTATGGATTGGAGGTTATGCGAGGGAGTGTAAGTGAATCATGGGTGTAGCTATCAATGGTGCAGCAGTTGCACCAGGTCACAGAGTTAGTGAGTGTAAGTAAGTGTTTTAGTGAGAATGAGACTCAGGGAGTATGAGTACATTTGCGTGTGAGTAACAGAGTATAAGTGAGAATTAGCAAGTGAGAGAATGTGAGGAACAATGAGTGAGGGAAAGGAGACTAGGGCCAAGATTATTAAAGTTTTTACACAACATAGCGCAGCATCCGAATTTGCTGTGTTGCATGCGAGAGCAGGCAAGCACCATTTCTACAAAATGGCACCATCCTGCTCTCTCCCTAGCGCTGGCATACAATTAGGCTACAGAGTGCCGCACACACCTTTGCGCCATAGTGCAAAGGTGTCTACCGTGAGTCTAGTATTGGTTTTGCACTGGAAGGGTGTCCTTCCAGTACCAAATGCTATACTTTGACTAACTTAAAAAAAAATGTCCTACCTTGGATTTGGGCTGTACATTCCAGTATACACGCAGAAAGGGAAAAGTTAGGAGAAATAACATCAGTTCTCCTTTTTAATGCGTGCTTTCAAGTGGTGTTTTTTACGCTAAGCACTGTCTACTATCGTTAGTAGATAAGGTTTTATGTAAAAAACCATAGGTGATTGCATGAGAATGCCCATGTACGGCCCATGGAATGCCCCCATAACGCAGAGTAACCAAAAGCAGGGATTTGCAACGCTTTGCGTTACTTTCAGGCAACCTTTGAGTGCAAAGCAGGTTTTGCACTGGAAAGTAAATTTTTAAAAACATTTTGGAGAAGGAGGCTCAAGCCCTTTGAGCCCAATGAGCTCTGTGCGCCTGAGATAAGTTGTATGCTGTCTTAACCTTTCAACTTTTAGGGATCAATTAAACGAGCACCCATGTGTTGAGTAATAAAAAAAACCCAATAATTTAAGAAACCTGAAAAATCTGTTTGTGGAGTGGGTGAACTAAACAAATGGTGAGCTGTTACATCAAATTGAAAGACCAATCGATCTGCCTCCGATAATAGTACAATCTTTTATTTTTAGGCTGAAAACATGCAAAATATAATAAGGAACTTAATTTTTTTTAATGAAGGAGTGGCCCGGCAGCACTGAAAGAGGAGTGGTGCTGGCACTTTAAGTGCACTGCTGTCATCGGGCAAAATGATGTCACTCATAGCTGGTGGCTACATTGGTTTGATCCACTGTTGTATGCGGAAGCTAACTGTGAGTGACACCTGAACAAACCAACTGATAACAGAAGGCTGATCGAAAGTCTATGCATGATTAAATGCTTCTATTTTTTTATTAACAATGTTGAGGAAATCCTGAGCCTGTGAAACCGCTGTTTCCATGCAAGACCTAAGAAAACTAGATGTAAGCTAAAAGGCTAGCTTACAGATGTCTTTTTAATGATACCATAAAGTAAACACTCCAACTCAATAATTGTTTACACCACCTGTTGATAGGTTTAATCTAGATTTCACAAAGTAATTCTCTTTTTTAAAATAAATATTCATTTTACCTATATATATCTATGTGGACGAGCATGAAAATCAACCTTTCAAAAACAAAAATGAGGAAGTCTGAAAAATCTAAAACCAATTGTAAAATGACGATACATGCTTGTGATTCCTTGACTATATGATGTACAGTAGGCCTGTGAAGAGAACATGTGTATTTTGAGAGCAGCATATAATCAAACTCTTGCTACACCCACTGTTACCTATCGAATAAGTGCTGTTTGCAGCCGCTCACCTTTTTCTTTACAGAATCTTTTCCCACATGGAGAATTTAATTGAAATTCAACCCTAAGGCGGTTTTGTGTTGAACCTTTCTAGTATTTAAAATGGAACAGCCCACACAGAGTCCATTAATCGGCTGGAGCTTACGGACCTTCTGCATAGATTATAATGCATGTGTGATTACAGCGTGCAAACAACAAATTACTTTCCAACAATTCTCAGTGCATATGTGCCAACAGAGAACTTCACCGATTTGTTTGCATGATTTTGAAAGACAAGTTACTTACCTTTGGTAACGCCTTATCTGGACATACTCTATCAGCAAATTTCTTACCTTAGAATATCCCAGGCATCAGGATGGATCCGAAAACGTTTGCTTGATCAATACTCTTGCGCGTCTGTAGGTGGCATCAGTCGGCTCCGCGTGACATCATCGGAGCCGGAAGAGACATCTGTGTCACATATATAGGCACCACCTTGGTGCGCAGATGTCAGTTACTTTTCACCACTTTCCATGCATGGAGCGTGGAGCCGTGACCTACACTGATAGTGGAGTGTATAGAACAAAAGTGCAATGAAAGGGATCGACCAAACCCCAAGAACCTGCCCTCAGAGTGGGAGGATTGGTGGGTCGGTAAGGAATCTGCAACTTGATTTTGTCTCTACCAGATAAGACGTTTGTAGGAGGCTGGCTTAGTATATGGCGCACACTTATTGAAGTGAAGCACCTTTCACTAATCCTGTCAACCCTTCTGGTGGTTTTGGTGGTCTTAGACAACTTTAGAAAGCTCTCTAAGTGTTAGCTGTGGAGAAAAACCTTCAAGCTTAGTCCAGAAGGAGTGTTAAGCAGCTTGTTTTACCAGATCTAATCATGTAGTGTAGGTTAAACCAAAAAGAGCCACAAAGTGTAGTAATAAAACTATGTCTATTTATTATACAACACTCAACAACACACTGCTATATCTCCTACTCGGAGATATCAACACAAATACACACAGTACTTTCATTGGAAACAGGTATGTAAGCACAATACACAGGGATCTCCAGGGGGAGACCAAACCATATACTAAGAAAGTGGAATGAGAACTGCGACCAAAGTCTGGACTTGGGCCAGAAGACTCAGAAGAGCTGGGGACTCAAGGAACCACCCAAGGTAAATACCGAGGAACCCCATGGAGGCTGAGTGCAACGTAGAAATACAGCAGCATACTCAATATGTCAACCGGAATGTCGCAGTTGCAGTTTTAAAGAAGGACCCTTCCCAGCGGACCCTGAAGAAACCCTGTGGAAGAAACGAGGTTGGAGAGCCACCCCACCCATGGATACACCAGGATACCTACACCAGGGAAGCTGGGTGCATAGGTGCAAAGTGACATCAGAAACCTCCGTAGACCACAATGGAGACTTCAGAAAAGATGCCGCTGGTTCACGAGCGGCATCTTTTCTGAAGTCCTCCAAGACTGTGCACGAGTCCGGTGGAATCCAAGTGTGGATTCTTGAAGAGAAGAACTTGCAAACAAAGGGGACAGAGTCTATGCCACTCGAGGGTGACCAGGAGGCATGGAAGAGCAATGGCCACAGATGACGGAAGATGCAGGAGTGATGACGGTGACCTTGTCACCGCAGCTGTGAGGACCAGGTGACACTGGAAGACCAGAAGATGAGTTGCCCCATGTCGGAAGTCTAGAACCAGAGAGTCGGTGTCCGGGGTAGCACCAACAAGACTTGGCAGCAGCAACAGTTGCGTAGGTACCAAACTACTTACCATGTCAAGTTTAGGGAGGAAGCACAGTCACTGGATCCCAGACAGCCTAGTCAAAAACACACGGACACCAAAAAAAAAAGTGGGGTTAACTATGCTAGAATGATCCCACCTCCCTACAGCATTCCTGAAGGTAATTACCTTGTTCATCTGATAGAGACATATAGCTGCAGATTCCTTACCTTAGAAAAGATACCGCAGCAATACCATTGCCGGAGCAGGGACAGCAGAAAAGTCTAGACCAGGAAGTCCTGCAGGACAGAACGGGCAAGAAGGCCGTCCATGCAGACTTGACTGTCCAGGCAGTAGTGCTGTGGGAACGTGTTCAGTGATGACCACGTTGCGGCTTGACAAATGTCAAGGACTGGAACACCACATTGCAATGCCGAGGTCGCAGCTTTAGCTCTGGTGGGATGAGCTCTTAAGCCTTCAGGTGGCTGTTTCTTGGTCAGAGCATAGGAAATGTTGATACAGAGGACGATCCATTGCGAGATAGTTATCTTCTGCACTGCATGACCTTTCTTTAATTCAATGTACCCCGCCGTAAAGAGTTGGTCGTCCATGCAGAACTCTTTAGTGAGGCCAAGTTAGAAGGACAATACTCTTTGGGTCCAGACAGTGGAGTCGCTCCTCCTCTTTAGAGGGGTACAGAGGAGCATAGAAAGTGGGCAAGCGGAGCGATTGCCCCACGTGGAAGGGTGTCACTACTTTCAGTAAGAAAGAGGCCCTAGGGCGAAGCACCAACTTATCAGGGAAGATGGTCAGTTAAGGAGGCCTGGATGGTGGCCTGCAATTCCCTCACCCTCCTGGCAGAAGTTATTAGCACCACAAAGGCTGTGTTGATGGTAAGCAGCTGGAGGGGGAAGTTGTGCAGAGGTTTGAACGGTACACAAATCAGGAAGGTGAGAACCAAATTAAGGTCCCACAGAGGCATGATGTATGGGGCAGGTGGGAACATATGTACAGGCCCCTTGAGACACCTATTTACCATTGGAGATTTAAATAAAGGGGGTTGGTCTGGCAGCCTCGAGAAGGGAGGCAAGGCCGAAAGGTACCCCTTAAGAGTGCCCAGAGCAGAGCCCTGTGGGGCAAGGGTCAGAATAAAGAGAAGCACCTGAGAGAGGGAAGCAGAAAGAGGATCACTAGACCATTTTGTAAAGTATTTCACAAATTTCTGCCACTGGCAGGCATACAGTCTAGATAGAGAGACACCTGGCTGCCAAAATAAAATCACAGACTTCAGGAGGAAGATCGAATGCTGCCAACCACCGGCGCTCAATCTCCACACAAGAAAGCGGACAGGTTTGAGTGGAAGACCCTCCCCTGCTGCTGCGACAGAAGATCCTCCCAAATGGGCAGCCTTATTGAAGGATCAATGCTCATTTGCAGAAGCTCGGGATATCAACTTCTCTGGCCCAGTTCGGGGCAACAAGAATGACATAGGACTTGTCGCTACTGATCTTCTTGAGCACTCTGGGCAGGAGTGGTATTGGCGGAAAAAGGCATAGCAGGCCTGAGCTCTACTCGAAATTTAAAAGCATCTCCGAGCAACTGTAGCTTTGGAAAAGCCAAGGTGCAAAACTGCTAATATTACAAGTTCTTGGCTGAGGTGAACAGATCTAACCAAGGCTCTCCCAACTGCTGAAAAACACCTTGTGTCACCTCCGGATGGAGAAGCCATTCGTGATGATCTGGTTGGGAATAGGAGAGGGGTCCGCCACCACTGCAGGTCTGGAACAATTCCCTCCGAGATCTGGACCATATCGTAGGGACTCCAATGATGCTACACCCACTGGAATTTGAGGTCCTACTGCAGAGCCTGCATATGCCATCTGGCATATGTCACAAGCAGGATGCAGGAGGCCATGAGGCCCAGCTGCCTCCAAGTCATTCTGACTGAAATCCAGGATAGAGGCTGTAACATCGGTATAAGGGCCTGAATATCTGGACTCGTTGCTCAGGAGGATAGTACCGAAACTGCGCTGTGTCCAGAACAGCTTCGATGAAAGAGAGCGTCTGAGAGGGAGTCAGGTGTGACGTTCGCACGTTAATAGTGAACCCCAGTGAAAGCAGGAGGTCTGCCGTATTCTGGAGGTGGGAGATGACAGCTGGGGTGAGCCCGCTTTCAACAGCCAGTCGCCAAGATAGGGGAAGCCTGGCACCCTACATCTCTGTAGATGAGTTGCAACCACCACCATCACTTTGGTGAACAAACACAGGGGGGCTGGTGAGGCCAAAAGGGAGCAGACCAAACTGAAAATGTTTGTGGGTCACGCCTGTGGGCAGACAGGATGGCAATGTGGAAATATGTGTCCTGCAAGTCCAACGCTACCATCCAGGCTCCAGGGCAGACAGGACCTGAGCAAGAGAGAGCATCTTGAATTTCTCCTTCATGTGGAAGAAATTGAGAGAGAGCAGGTCCAGGATAGAAAGAAGGCTTCCGTCCTTCTTGGGCATCAGAAAGTAACGGGAATAGCAACCACTGCCCACTTTTTGCTTCAACACTCTCTGTGGCTCCTTTGGCTAAAAAGGCAGTCACACTTCCTAGCAGAGAACATACAGGTGGCCCTCCATCAGCCTGTCGTAAGTAGGTGCCATGGAGGGAGAGGAACTCTCGAAGGGGAGGGAGTAGCCCTTTCGGACAATCTGCAAAACCCACCTGTCCAATGTTATGGACTGCCAATGGAGCACATGAATCCTGCCGCCCACTGAGTTCCCATGATTGTAAACAGGCAGACTAGGAGGGTTTTGCGGCTGCTGGTGGGTTAGTGGAGTGACCTGACCGCTGGTCACCCGAGCCACGGGCCGATAGTATTCACGTCCGCTACCACGCAAAAGCTGGAAAGTTTAAGCGCAACAGTGATTGGGCAGGTAAAGAAGTGGATGTAAGCCCCCTCTAAGGTCACGAAAGGCGAATTGTGGGTGACAAGAGGACATAGAAAGGCCTATGGACCTGATGTAGGAGAGTGCCCCTTTTTGCATGGTTAACCCCCACATGTTGCCGGACATCTGGTGCAACTTGACTTGAGGTGCCCTGCGTCCCTGACAATCAGGCTCCCAGGGCCTGTGTTCTTTCCCAAAACTGTACCTTTGAACGCACAATTGGAACATCTCTGGCCACTGGTAATCCCCTTGTAAAAGGTACTACAGGTACAAGGGCACTGTGACCAGGGAAGGCATTATTGTGCTACCCTCAAAGACCTTGTACCTTAACACCCGCACCCGGCCATTGCCGTGTTTCAGTGCAGAGAAAAGAAGTCAAGAGTCGACATGGCAGACATCCCTGTGTGCCATGCCTGCAACCCACTGCCTGAGGCCTAGGCAAGTCATCCATCTAGCAAGGTGTACTAGCCCTCAGGTGAGGGTAAAGTGGCATGAGCCATGTAATCCTACAGAGGCTAAGTCCATTCTTAGGCATTATAAGTATAGTAAAGCCATAAAGGGTATATGGTCTGAGAGTTGGTCACTACGAACTCCACAATTCTAAAATGGCTTAACTAAAACATGGGAAGTTTGGTAGCAAACATCTCAGGACATTAAACCCATACTGATGCCAGTGTGGGATTTAATGTAAAATGCACTCAGAGGGCATCTTAGAGATGCCCCTTGAAAAAAAGACCAGCCCTGGTGTGGTTCCTGAATGGCGGCCCACCATTTGTCACCACCAGACAGGTTTCTGGAACCCTGTATACAGCGCTTCCGCTCTCTGGGTCCTGAAAAAAAGCCCATCCTGGGCAGAGGTATAATGCCTGCTCCCCCAGGATGGGCTGGGTCCACAAAGGGGAAGCTTCAAAGGCCTGCCGCCTTTGGAAGCTTTTGCTGCCTCCAGCAACTGGCTCCCACCAGTTCTGCCCACCACCCCACTTTGGGCAGGAGAATCTGCAGTAAAACCAACCTAGGAGGAGAGGTGTGCCCACCTTTGCCAACCCCACCCCACAGGTGGGGGAGGCAAGGTGAAGCACACATCTCAGTCGCCACCATCTTGAAGATGAGGGGACCCAGCCAATTAGGAAGAGGCTCATGCCCCCCCCCCCTGCTACAGGAGTGTGGCATATTAGGGGGTGTAGACACCCTAAGGATGGGACCCATTGGTATTGACCTGCACACCCCTTTAAAGCAATTTAATATTTCGGGGTGACCTTGAATCTTGCCTCCTCAGATTTGAGGAAGAAAGAAGAAGGACCGAAGAGCCAAGCTGACCCAAGAAGAAGAGGACACAAACTGCTTTGGCAGCAGCCCTACTGGCATGTCCCGACTCCGACTCAAATACAGCAAAACCCCAGCGTGTCCAGCAGCCCCCCAGAGCCCACAGGACCTGCCCTGAAAACATCTTTCAGACTCTGTCTCCCGTTAGCAACGGATTTGCTCAACAAAGACTCACCCATAGAATCCACATCCAGACGGCCCTCCGATTTTGCACCACTCTTCACCAGACGACAACGGCCCGAGTTCGAGTGGCCCAATACCACGAGGAGGTCTCCCAAGCGAACCTGACCTGGGATCTGGTGATCTCTGACCGCTCTCGAGCTTCAAGCAGACGCCTGCAGCCTCAACCTGAAGGGTCCCCCTGACCACGACCGGAGCTGGTAAGAAGAACCCGACGTCAAAAGACACCCCTGCACCTGATACCCCACGGCCTTGGGTGGGCCAATCGACAGTGGAGAAGTATCCTCCAAGATACCAATGTAAAGCCTCAGCAGTGGTCACCTCCAGGAAGCCTCCCTGCCGAGCTTGCAGCATCTTTACCGAACATGAGATCTCTATTGAAATCTACAGGGCCCCCGACGTCGCCTTGGCACACTGCACCTGGCCGCTCCTGTGCTGCAGCTCCTGTGCTGATTGTTGGCCCCTGAAGTGATGATCTTCACCCCAAGAAATTTGCTCCCACAGCTAAGTGGCCTGCTAGAAAGCAGTCCCTGACCGAAGGCCTCCTTAGCCCCATTGGCTAACATTGGGCCCCTGAACTTTGCACCCGGATGCCCCAGTGCTGCTGGTGGTGCAACTTGAGTGCCTAGCTAGACCTTGGGGAACCTTGGTCCTAACCCCCAAAACTCCCACTTGTAAGTCGTTTACCTACCTGAGAACAGATAACCCTTTAACCGCGGCGTAAAATCCACCGCAGTGCGGGCGTTTCTGTGCGCAGCTGCAGCTGCGTCGGCCAACGGACGTGCGCAGCACTACAGAGGTAGTGCTCGCGAGGGCCGTTGGCCGACGAACGCATCGAACGGGTTAATCCTTTTTCTCCCATAGGAACCAATGAGTTTTGTTCCTAGAAATGTTCTGTCGAGTTGAACTTTGTATGAAAGAAAAAGTAACTAAACTGCAAACCTTAAAAAGTCTTACTTAACTTGTGTTGTGAGATCCCTGGTGTGGTATCTAGGCGTACCACCCAAGTAGTCCGTGTAATTCAAAAGTAATCTAAAAGTATTCCAAAAGTAATTACTGTGTAATTTAACCTGTTATGAAACCCAAAACAAACCTGCAACAATTGCAATTTCATCCACAACTGCATATCCATATAAAGTCTTGCATTACAAAGTATATTTCACATACCTGTGCCAAGTCCGGCTTGGTTCTAGAAATAAAAACATAAGTACACCTTTTTTATACTTACTTAATTGGTCTTGATTTAGTCTCCGAGTGTGTGCAATCAGTCTTGAGTGAGTGAATACAATAAATGCTTAATACACCCTCAGCATAAGCCTAACTGCTTGCCCACAGTCCCACAAAGAGAGCTGTTACTACTTACTTAATTTAGCCTCTGCTATACCTCTGGGGATTCCCTGGACTCTGTGCATACTAAACCTTACTTTGGTATAGTATATACAGAGCCAGCTTCCTACACCTGGCCGTAGTCCTGCTGTCCTTAAAGCACTCCAGAACTGAATCCGCCTAGTCTCCGAAGAGACGGGAGCCATCAAAGGACATGTCCATGAGTGATGACAGGACATCCCCAGAACAGACAATCATCCTCCACCAGGTGTGGCGTAGTAGGGCCACTGTCGACGAAAGGGCACTGCCTAATGACTCAGTGATGTCTAGTCCACAACGGAAGGTGAACTTAGCTGCACCCCTCATATCAGCAATAGATTGTGAGAGAACGGCCGGTGCCGCCTCCGGAACAGTTAGCAACACCTGCGCAAACATATCCCAAAGGGTGTGGGAATAGTGGCCCAAAGGATGCAGTGTTCACAGACCGCAGTGCCAGGCTGGCGGAAGAAAACCATTTTCCCAAGATTTTCTAACGTCTTGGATTCCTTGTCTAGGGGTTCAGTAGGGAATGCGCTATGATTTACATGGGACGTTGAGGCTTGGAACATTAAGTTCTCTGGGGCGGTGGGCAATCGTCCTGTTCACAGGAGCCTCCGTGTTGGGCTTGGACCAAGTCCCTAGTAGGACGTCAATGTAGGAAGCCGGCTTTTTATGTAGTGTACCAATATAGGGGTACATCATGCAAAAAGTCCGGACGACCCTTATTGGTTTAAATGAGCTTACTTTAATAATCCCAGGTGCTCTATTTGTGGTAGTGTGGTCGAGCAGCTTAGGCTTATCATAGGGGAGTGCCGAGCATTTGTTGTACACACAGAGTCAATAAATAAAACACACTCAAAAATAAATCCGAGACCTATTTAGAAAAATAGCACAGATTTAAAAAAAAAAAATTTTAGACACCAAAATCATCGGAATCATGCAAGTACCTACGGAGATAGAATTTGTACAGTAAAATGCTCAAATAGCGGTTTTTTGAGCCATGAGCCTTGAACGCGGTAATGTTATCCTATGGGAGAAGCATACACAGCATACATATACTTGCAAGCATTTCGTGAGGGGGTCTTTTGGGACTTCAGGTGCTTGGAGGCCAAGGTCCAAGACACCAACAGTAGCTCGGTTTTACCTGCCCTGGTGAGTCCGGTTACAGAGGTGCTGGTCAAATTGATAGCCTCGAGCGCTACACAAAGTCAGTGGCAAAGTACCTGTGGAAGAAAGGCTACAAGGGGGGACTTGGGGCAAGGGGACACCACCTGTGTAGGCATTGTTGATCCTGAAATCCCTCATTGGCAGTGACACTCCACAAGTCTTGGTTGCTGCAAATGCTCCGGGAATCAGGGTATTGGTGCTGTGAGGCTCCTTGAGGGTCTAGTGTCTCGAAACCCACTGGAGGGATGGGGCTCATCTCCTAGAATTGTGGTGTCCTTCTCCTGGCAAAATGCTCCTTTGATTGAACCAGTGTTCAGCAAAATGGAGTAACAGACAAGTGCGATTGGTGCCTGCAGATTCAAGGGAGAGGCTTCCACACCCCAATGGAGATGCTACTTTGCTGTTGAAGTGCTGAACAGTACTCCAAATGTTTGGGGAGAGTGTTCAGCTTCTAGACGAGTTGGTATCCATGACTGTCGCAGTGCAAGCAGCCAGGCAGGGTGTGGTGCCAATTTCGGTGCAGGACCTCTGTTATCACATCTTTAACTCTTTGTTCTTCTTCAGTTACCAGGTGGACGATTTCTTGATTTAAGGGCATTTACAAGAGTGTAGGGTATTAGCCTATAGGCTACGTGCCCCTGAGGTGACTACACATCCTATATGACCACTTCCTGTGGAGAGTGGGTCTAATCCTGACTCTGAATTCCTTGTTTCACCAAATTCAAAATGGTGAAACCCTCCCTTGGCTGTCCACTTCAGTCGGCCCACCTTAGAGGTGTGCTTAGCCTGAAAGTGCAACATGCCTACTGACTAATTTCCCGCCTGCTCTGGTGCCAAATGTGCCCCAGGGCAGGGGGGTGGCATTCCTCAGGTCTGGGAGAAGCCGCTGTCGCATATTAAAGGTGACAAGAGGTTTTGAAGTCTCTGGCCTTGACGAACAAGTTACTTACCTTCGGTAACGATATATCTGTAAGAAACATTAGTTAGTTAGATTCCTCACCTTGGAATATCCCCAGGCGTCAGGCTGGATCCGGAAAGATTTTTCGTCCGCAATACCCTTGCGCGTCGCTAGGCGTCGTCTGCGGCTCCGCGTCCGTCGGCGGCGTCGTGATCGCCGGGATGACGTCGGAGTACTTAGACGCCGCCCTCGCACGCTGACGTCAGTTCTTGCACATAGCTTTCCGCGCCAGGAACGCAGAGCCATGCAAGAGACCGACACTGGTGCCAAAAATTCTAGGGCCCTGAAAGGGATGACCTCAACCCTAGATATCGGATCGCAGAACGGGGAGGATGGGTGGGGCGGTGAGGAATCTAACTAACTAATGTTTCTTACAGATATATCGTTACCGAAGGTAAGTAACTTGTTCATCTGAAAGAAACACGTTAGTTAGATTCCTCACCTTAGAATAGATACCCCAGCAATACCAACCCCGGTGGTGGGTCTGCGAATCAAGATCACACCAGAAAGTCCTGGAGAACAGAACGGCCAAAGAAGCCGTCTCTCCGGAGTTGGCTGTCCAGGCAATAATGTTTGGCAAACGTGTGCAGCGAGGCCCACGATGCTGCCTGACATATGTCCTGCAAGGGGACTCCCCGGCCCAGGGCAGTGGTCGCCGCTGTGGCCCGAGTGGAATGGGCCCTCAGCCCTACAGGAGGTTCCTTAAGGAATAACAAGCCTTGAGACACAAAATGACCCACCAAGAGATGGTTCGATTGTGCACCGCCCGCCCCTTCTTAGCGCCCAAGAGTTGGTCGTCGACCCGGAACTGTTTGGTGCGGTCCAGATAGAAGGACAGCGCCTGTTTTGGGTCCAGACGGTGGAGCCTCTCTTCCTCTTTCGAGGGATGCGGAGGTAGAAAGAAGATGGGCAGTGTAACAGACTGTCCGATGTGAAAGGCAGTTACCACCTTAGGGAGAAAGGAAGGACGAGTCCTGATAACAACTTTGTCCGGATGGACAGAAAGGAAAGGAGGCTTAGAAGAGAGAGCCTGGAGCTCACTCACCCTTCTAGCAGAGGTGATGGCAACCAGGAAAGCAGTCTTAAGAGTCAGAAGACAAAGGGGACAATTATGAAGTGGCTCAAACGGAGCGCACATCAGATAGGTCAATACTAGATTCAAATCCCACTGAGGCATTACAAAAGGGACAGGAGGAAACATGTGAGTAATGCCCTTAAAGAATAGAGAAACAACAGGGGATTTGAAAAGAGAAGGCTGATCAGGAAGCCGTAAGAAAGCAGAAATAGCTGAAAGATATCCCTTAAGGGCGCCCAGAGCAGAGCCCTGCTGGGCCAGGGAAAGAAGAAAGAGGAGAACCTCAGAAAGAGGGGCGGAAAGGGGATCCACAGCCTTTGCTGTGCACCATACCACAAATGTATTCCACCTGCAGGCGTATACCGATTTTGTGGAGGGACGTCTGGCTGCCAGAATAACATTACAGACTTCAGGAGGCAAGTCAAATGGCATCAACTGCCGCCACTCAATCTCCACGCATGGAGGTGGAGGCTGGACAGGTTTGGGTGGACGACCGTCCCGCCCTGGTGCGACAGAAGGTCCTCCTGAAGAGGCAGTCAGATCGGGGGATCGAGCGATGGACTGAGCAGCTCGGGATACCAGTATCTTCATGCCCAATCCGGAGCCACCAGGATGACTTGGGCCCGGTCGTGCCCGATCTTCTTCAGCACTCTGGGCAGAAGTGATATAGGCGGAAAGGCGTACAACAGACCGCAACTCCACTTGTGACGAAAAGCGTCTCCGAGCGAGTGCCGCCTTGGAAACTCCAACACGCAGAACTGCTGACATTGCGCGTTCTTTTCAGTGGCGAATAGATCTAACCAAGGCTCTCCCCACTGCCGAAAGAGGCCTTGCCCAACGTGCGAGTTTAGACGCCATTCGTGATCCCTCATGCACCGGGGGCTGAGTTTGTCTGCTCTGGCGTTCAGAGAGCCCGCCAGATGTTGAACCACCAGGGTGATGCCCTGGTGTTCCAGCCATGTCCAGAGGTGCAGAGCCTCCTCACACAGGGTCCACAACCCCACCTCGCCTTGTTTGTTGCAAAACCACATGGAGGTGGTGTTGTCCGTGAACACCTGCACTACACTTCCCCGGACAGAGGGAAGGAATGCCTTCAGTGCAAGTCGGATCGCCCTCAGCTCCAGAATGTTGATATGGAGCCGGGACTCCGCCGGAGACCAGAGGCCTCTGATCTCCGCCTCTCCCATTCGGCCCCCCATCCCAGGAGGGACGCATCCGTCACTACTACGTGCTCCGGTTGGGGTAGGGAGAGGTATCTGCCACGACACAATCGCGGTCCGTGAGCCACCACTGCAACTGTCTTGCAGTGCCCTCCGAGATCAAGACATGGTCGGACAGGTTGCCCCGATGCTGGGCCCAGTGAAACTACAGGTCCCACTGCAGAGCCCGCATCCGCCATCTGGCGTGATGCACCAACAGGATGCAGGAGGCCATCAGACCCAGGAGCCGCAGCACCAACCTGACCGAAACCCGGGATAGAGGCCGAAAGAGGGGAATCAGAGCCTGAATATCCCGGACCCACTGTTCCGGAGGATAGACCCGGAACTGCGCCGAGTCCAGAACCGCTCCGATGAAGAGGAGCTACTGGGAGGGACTCAGATGCGACTTCGGCACATTGATGGAGAACCCCAGCAAATGCAAGAGGTCGGCCGTTGTCTGGAGGTGGGAGACGACTCCCTGGGGCGAGCCCGCCTTCAACAATCAGTCGTCGAGATAGGGGAAGACTGGAACCCCTGATCTGCGCAGGTGAGCTGCGACCACCGCCATCACTTTCGTGAACACCCGAGGGGCACTGTTGAGGTCGAAGGGGAGCACGGTAAATTGAAAATGCTCGTGGCCTACCGTGAACCGTAGGACACGCCGGTGGGCCGGCAGGACGGGTATGTGGAAATAAGCGTCCTGCAAGTCCAACGCTACCATCCAGTCTCCAGGGTCTAGGACAGCCAGAACCGGAGCTAAGGTGAGCGTTTTGAACTTCTCCTTCCGGAGGAAGGCGTTGATGCTCCTGAGGTCCAAGGTAGGGCGTAGGCCCCATTTGCCCTTCTTGGGAACCAGAAAGTAGTGGGAATAACAACCCCGACCAACTTCTGGGCCAGGAACGTGCTCGATGGCCCCCTTGGCCAAGAGGGCCGTAACTTCCTCCTGCAGAAGTTGCAAGTGATCCCCGACATGCGGTGGTTCTGCAGTGACATGGCTGGAGGGGTCGCCTCAAGGGGAGGGAGTAGCCCCTTCGGACGATTTGTAGCACCCACCTGTCCGATGTGATGGTACGCCAGTGGAGCAGGTGATGGCGAACTCTGCCTCCCACTGGTGTGGAATGGGCCTGAAAGCAGGGACTAGGAGGGCCTTGTGGCGGATGCTGCCCGGGTAGATGTGGACGGACCGGCTCGTTGCCCCCCTGCTCCGCCTTGGATTCTGTAGCAAAGCAACAAAAATGTCGCTAAGGAGTTGTAGCGATATAAATTTCCTCACGCTAACCAGCGATGCGTTGAATCCTTACCGCAAGGGAAGATGATGCGCTGGGTTGCGGGCAGGACAAAGCGACAAACTTCTGCACGCTAAGCCGGCGATGCGATAAAATCCTTGCTGCTAAGGGAGGATGATGCGCCGAGCCTGTTGCGTGTGCGATCTTGCTGCGATGAAAGAAAATGGCGCTCCGTGAGGAAGCGACGATCCTGGTGCGATGCGGGGAAACAAGCACTCTTAGGCCCGCAGACAGATTATGCGATGCACTTGGGTTAGCGAGCGTTTTCAGGCCCGCTGACAGGTGATGCGACGATCTCCGGTAGCGAGTGCTCGGCGGCAGTAGAGCAACGATTTTCCTCACGCTTTCCAGCTGCAGCAGCTCGCTAACGGGGGTTAGCGACGATTTTCAGCACTCTTTTCCAACAGTAGAACTAGAGGCCCTGGAACTCACAGGAGCCTCACCTGCAGATAGAAATCCTCGCTGGGAGGAAACAGGAGGCTGGTGGTGGAGTCTGATGTGCCTGAGACTCCTGCAGGAGGCTAGCTCTCTTCTAGCCCTTGGGTGATTGCTGTAGCCAAAAATAAAAGTTCCTTCAAAGTCCTTTTCCTCTTCTTCCAAGTCCAATAGTAACCACTGCAGGCCAGTCCCAGAAACAGCACACAAGCACAAGGACAGTCCTTCTCCTGCAGATTCCTGTAGTTACACAGACAGAGGTTCTTCTTGTTGTCCAGGAGCAGTTTGGGTTTGGGCACAAATATTTATACCCATAAAGTCTTTGTTCTTAGGAGTCACAAGTCTCTGAACCCAGCCAGAACCAGTTCTGCCCAGCCCTGGAGCACTTTGTTTACCAGGCTGCATCCTTCCTTTCAGAAAGAGGGGGTCTGCCTTCAGACGCACAGTGGGAGGTGGAGCCAGCATTCACCTTGTCAGGCACAGCCCTATTCAAGTGCAGGAGCTACCCCTCCCCTCACTCCAAGGCAGATCTCTCTATTCAACCTAGGTCTGTCTCAGCCTGCCCTGTCCCTCCAAAATCAGACAGCCAATACACATAATAGCACTAAATTCGTTTTTCTACCATGTTCTGGGGGTCAGTTAGGACTATAGAATGCAATAGCCAAAACCTCCCAGTCTGGCCTATGGATAACAGGTAGCCTTACAACAGTGAAAAACTAAATTGGGTGTAGTTCACTACTAGGACATGCTACACACATCAGAGCATGTCCTACCTTACACATACAATGCACCCTATCATAAGGGTGGCTTTCAGGATGCCAAGGGAAGGTTCAGGGGCTGGGAAGTGGGTGCACTTCACAGCCAAGATGGCAGTTCTGGACTGCACGCAGACACTGCAGTGGCAGGTCTGAGACACACTTTACAAGCTGCTTCTGTGGGTGGCACAAACCAGTGCTGCAAGTCCACCAGCAGCATTCGGTTGACCAGCCTTGGGCACACACAGGCCACGCTACTAGGGACTAACAGGTAAACCAAATAAGCCAATCATGGATGTACCAATTCACATGTAATCTTTACAAAGGGAGCATTCGCACTGTGGCACTGAATGGCAGTGGCACAGCGCCCAGAGCATGTATAACCAGCAAAAACAGAGGAGACACAGCGAAATGGAAGGGAGACTCACGCCAATGGTGCCAGGTCTAACACCGCCCCTCGGCAAGAGCCTGGGCGTGCCGTGTCCGGGCCTCCTCCGGACACTGGGGCAGCACGTCCTCCATCGTATCCCACAGGGAGTGGGAGTAACGGTCCAAAAGGCACGCAGTGTTGATAGACCGCAACCCCAAACTAAGGGAGGAGAACAGTTTCTTCCCAAACTGTTCCAACCTTTTGGATTCCCGATCCGGGGGAGTGGACGGGAAGGAGGTCTGGGAGGTAGAGGCCTGGATAACCAGGCTCTTGGGCATGGGGTGCATCGACAGAAAACTGGGGTCGCCCGGTGCAGGGCGGTGGCGCCGGGCCACGTTCCGGTCCACAGGAGGTACTGTGGAGGGCTCGAACCAGGTGTCCTTCAGAACGTCAACCAGTGCTTCATTGAACTGCAGCAGAGGCTCCGAGGAGCTTGCTGGCGGTTGAAGAACTTCAGTGAGGAGATTAGCCCTCACGGCCACAGCAGGCAGCTCCAGCCCAAGGGCTTCGACCGCCTTGCGCAGCAACACAGAAAATTTAGCACCTTCCTCCGAAGCCACGGACGGAGAGATGAAGCCAGTGTCAGGGGAGGTATCAAGACCACTGGCATTCCCCAATTCGTCTGCACAGTCCTGAGATAACTGACCCTGTTGTGCCAGAGGGTCCTCAGACCCCTCCCAGTCGTCTCCGTCATCCGATTCCTGGTACACAGGTGGAAGGATCGGAGCCGGGCGGAAGATAAACCTGTCACCCATCGGCGTCTGATACGGCGCCGGGCGGCGCTGCTCCGACACCAGGCCCGGACCGGGACTAAACCGGGGAACGGCGTCAACCGAAGGCAGCGCCGGCGGAGGGGTCGACACCGGCGGAGGGGTCGTGAGGTCGACAGGCGCCGACCGGGATCCAGGCCTGGATCCCTCGGGGCCCTGCGGCGTCGGGACTGAAGTCGAAGACGGCGCCGGAGCTGCCGGCTCGCTAGGCCTCCCAGTAGAGCCTGCGGGGCACGAAGGCGCGCCGGCAGGCGTCGACGGCAGAGCCATGCTCCTCATGGCCACGAGGAAGTCTCTGATCTCCGCCGGATTCGTGTCAGACCCAGGGACCGGAGGGTATGGGGTCGGAGGGACTCCTGCGGTTCCGACGGAGCATCGCGGGTGGTGCCACCCGAACCCTTAGCCGAGTCACGTGACCGGCAAGGGGAGCCCGAAGAGCGATGTCGCCTCTTCGACTTCGTGCTGTGCTTCGACTTACCGGAGCGCGAAGACTTTGACCCCGACGAGCAGTGATGGCTGTGGCTCCGCGACCGGTCCCTCGACCTCTTCCTCCGCTACCGGTCCCTCGAGCCGACTGCCGGAACTCGAGCAGCTTGCGGGACCACTCCCACCTAGCCTTCGTGGGCAAGACCCGGCAGTCGAGGCACGACTCGGCATCGTGGTCGGCACTAAGGCAATAGAGACACCGGCGGTGGTGATCCGTGACCGACAGCAGTCGGTGACAGGCGTTACAAGCTTTGAAGCCAGGCATCCCTACCAGCCCCAGAGCCGAGGTCGACTGAGAATGGAACCAAAAGAGTTCAAAAAAGTTTAGTCAAAAAGTGACTAAAAGGGTATGCTCTTCCCGGATCGGCGCCTACGGGCGTGGAAAAAACGAAGAACTGACGTCAGCGCGAGGGCGGCGTCTAAGTACTCCGACGACGTCATCCCGGCAATTACGACGCGGACGCGGAGCCGCAGACGACGCCTAGCGACGCGCAAGGGTATTGCTGATGAAAAATCTTTCCGGATCCAGCCTGACGCCTGGGGATATTCTAAGGTGTGGAATCTAACTAACGTGTTTCTTTCAGATATGCTAATTCAATAGCCATCCTCCTGGAGGAGGTGTGATCACCTTAAGCTGCAGCAGGCATTGTTTCTGACCTCTGAGAGTGCAGGCTACCACCTACAAGTGATCACAAACTAGTCTGTGGTGGCAGGCTGGGGGATACCAGTCAGCCAGCACAATAGAGGACTAGTAGGCTGTCAGGGGATACCTCTAGGGTACCCTCTGAGTGCATATCATAGTAAATCTAGTACTGACATCCGAACAGATTTATTAAAACAAGGTGTTTTATACGAAACACTATTGGTTTCAGTGCAGCCATCATGTAGCTGGGTAAATGATCAGTGCTAAGCACATGTCCTTTAGACGGCTGCCTGATCACTTGCAATATCTCGTAATGGAACTTATCACCACAGGGGACCATCTGCTCATGCTGATATGCCCTCACATATTATATAATGCACCCTGCCTGAGGGCTCAAAGGCCAGCTGTAGTGGTGACTTATACATAGCATACGCAGTGTACCTTGGAATGGCACACAGGGAGCGTGCCATGTTGTGTCTTCAAAATGGTTTGCACCATTACACTCATCCAGCAATGGCAGTTTGAATGCAGTTTGTGTGTGGGTCCCTTTGGGTGGCATAATATATGCTGCAGTCCATAGGGACCTTCTTTAGCACCCATACCCTAGGTACCAGGGGTACTATTTCCAAGAGACTTACAGGGGTGCTAAAGTCCTTGCCAATTGTGTTACAATTGGCCATATACCTTAATTTAAAGGACAGAGAAGTAGCACTGGGGGCCTGGTTAGTGGATCCCCAGTGCACTTTCAGTCAAAAAGCAACCGTACTAGGACAAAAAGTAGGAGTGACCATGTCAAAAAGGGCACGTTCCTACAGCCAAGAAGTGCCTCCTTGAAAGGGGGAAGCGGCTCTGATGGGGACATTCCCGGCTGAAGCAATTCCGTCAAGACATTAGTCTTTACAGCCAATGAGGGCAAACTAGGGTCCAGGACTCAGCAACCCTCCACATCACCACTGCGAATGAAGCTCCCTCCTCCATAGCCACAGTAAGGGGAGAAAGAATGCCAGTTTCTGGAGAAGTATCCAGTCCACTGGCTTCACCCAGATCCTCACACCAGTCAATTTGTTCTTCATATGGCCGGTATTCCTCAGGTCCAGCGACCGCTCCCATTCCTCCCCGAGTCCTAACTCATTAGACTAGGGCTCAGGCTCTGGCCTTGAAGGCATGGCCCAGTTGACGCTGTCGTCAGAAAAGTCTCCATGTCAAAGTCAGGGGTGAAGATGGGGATGGCGCCGTCGGTGGGTGCTGAATGCGGCGGCCTCTGGATGAGCATCGGGGAAGGTTAAGGTGGCACGACTGGGAACAGACCGTCCAAATATGAAATGCATGGTCTCACCAACATTTTCAACTGGGCAGGGGTCGCTCTGGCTCTCGGAAAATCAGGGAGGCGCAGAGCCGACCAAAGTGCTGGCTCAATTGTGGAGCCAGGCCTTGATTGGCGATGCTCCCTCATCACATTTTGGCTAATTCCTCAGACTGCTCCAGAGTAAATCTAATGTAGGGTATCTTTACAATATACAACAAATAGAAAAATGGAAGCGCATTTAGCCTGAATATTATTTATGGGAAAATGTGAAAGGTTAAGTGTGAACTTGTCCTCAATCATCAACATAATAAAGTGCTTGCCATTCTCAGGAGAAATTTATACAGCAATGTTCAACTCAATAGTTAATATCTATTTGCACTATAGGGGTTTTTATAAGTTTGTTTGAGACCAGTTCATTTTTTCCCAAGAAAATCATTACATATAAATCCAGTACATCAAGGTTCACCAAGCAGTTTTACGCATGCTAAGAATATCTCCTTAATTAATCTTACATGCACACACGCCCTAGATGCAGTGGTTGGGGTGCTGGCCAATGCCTTTTTACAGATGGCATGCACTTGTTGCCTTTACTGAAACTGCTTGTCTACAGAATCCTCTGGAATGGCAGAATATCTGTTTACATGGCCTGACCGGGATTGGGAAGACAATAGAGTACGTTTGTTTCCTGAGCTCTTGGGGCTGGTGGTCCCAAAGATTAAGTGGCATCTTA
The DNA here is from genome assembly GCF_964204655.1 of Triturus cristatus. Classification (NCBI taxonomy): domain Eukaryota; kingdom Metazoa; phylum Chordata; class Amphibia; order Caudata; family Salamandridae; genus Triturus; species Triturus cristatus. Next base: position 522,362,473 of record NC_140591.1, read on the forward strand.
AAGTACAACTGGCATGGTAATTGCTTCCTCTTTGAATGACGTCTTATAATATTCACCAACAGCAGGCAAGGCGCAATGCAGGAAATCACTGTCACCAAAGATTCTTTTGGAATATATAATGTCAGGGTTTTGCCAGTTTATGGTGTTTGCCCACCCACAAAACTAAAATTCCCAGAGAGAGCACATTAGTCCATGGTGCAAGGAAGTCTAAAGCACAAGTTACCACATGTGTAACGATATATCTGTAAGAGACATTAGTTGGTGATAGATTCCTTACCTTAGAATATCCCCAGGCGTCAGACGGAATCCGGAATGTTTTGCTAGTAGTACCCCTGCGCGTCAGTAGGTGGTGTTGTGCGGCTCCGCGTCCGTCGCTGGCGTCGTAAGCGCCGAGATGACGTCACGGAGACTACTTAGGCGCCACCCATGCGTGCTGACGTCAGTTCTGTACACTACTTTCTGTGCCAGGAACGCAGAGCCATGCAAGAAACAGACCACTGGTGCCAGGAAACTGGTGCCCTGAAAGGGATGACCTTAAACCTAGAAATCAGTTCGCAGAACGGGGAGGATGGGTGGGGCGGTAAGGAATCTATCACTAACTAATGTCTCTTTCAGATATATCGTTACACAAGTAGTAACTTGTGCATCTGAAAGATACACGTTAGTGATAGATTCCTTACCTTAGAATAGATACCCCAGCAATACCAACCCCGGTGGTGGGTCTGCGAATAGATTACACCAGAAAGTCATGGAGAACAGAACGGCCAAAGAAGCTGTCTCTCCGGACCGGACTGTCAAGGCAGTAATGCTTGGTAAACGTGTGCAGCGAGGCCTACGTAGCTGCCTGACAAATGTCCTGCAAGGGGACGCCGCATCCCAAGGCAGTAGTGGCTGCCGTCGCCCTGGTAGAATGGGCACGCAGACCCACAGGAGGCTCCTTCTTAGCCAACGAGTAACAGGCCTTGATGCAGAGAACGACCCACTGAGAGATGGTCTGCTTGTGCACAGCTCGACCTCTTTTGGCGCCCACGAAGCCAACAAAGAGCTGGTCATCCACCCAGAACGGTCTGTAGTGGAGGCAGTGATTTAGAATACATACATTGCTATGTTAGCATAAGCGCGTTAGATGTTAGAAACGCCATCTTGCCACTTTTGCTGCTTTTGCACACGACACTGCAGATACATGTTATTATTTGAAAACTGCTTGCTTGCCTTTTCTTCACATGAGAACTGTCTGCTGTTCACATCCCTAGACGTGCACTGCGACCTTGGTCTGAACATTGTGTGCAGGAACAGTCTGAGCCACCAGACAATGTATGTTTTTGAGTTCAGGTTGATCGGCCCACGCTCTAGCCATAACACGCACACAGCTGCAAATACCTGAAAGTCGAGAGCCTTTAATATTGCAGTTTGCATGCATTAGACACACATTCTGGAGAATAACTTTTCCAGGCACAGAGCAAAGCTGATCCTGTGATGTGATTCACCTAAGCTGATCTTTACGGTATGGGGTTCCCCATTCAAACCTAGAGACCTTCTATTAGTCTAATAATACTAGCTTACTAGGGAAGGGAAGGTGGCCTTATTCCACTGATATGATTTCTCCCTTCATTTTCTATGGTATTGTAACAATGCTGATGGTTTTAATTTTTATCATTTGTCTACTTATGTTAGCTAAAGTACTGCATCTTAGGACACGTAGTTTATAAAATAAACATTTTAAACTTTACCGTGTCTCTGATTACTCTTGTTGTGGACTGATATGCGAATAGTAACGAACAGGTATTTCTGATTCCCATGTCTACACATTGGGATCTCCGAGAAGATACGGATAACGAATGGGACACTGATGCTAGTCGTATTGGGGTTCTGGGTACGGAGGTGAGTTTTTGGTACACCACAATTCACTGAGGTCCTGGTTTCCTGTGCATAGTTCTGTGCATGAGTAGAATCCCTGCAACATGGCGCCCAACGTATAGACAACCCAGAACAAGCGACTTAGTAGTGTGCGCTGCAGATAGAACGAGAGCGCACGTTTTGGGTCCAGACGGTGGAGCCTCTCTTCCTCGGAAAGAAGGTGGGCAAAGTGATAGTCTGCACGATGTGGAAGGGCGTGACAACCTTTGGCAAAAAAGAAGGACGGGTCCTTAAAACCACCTTGTCCGGATGAACAGAAAGGAAGGAGGTTTGGAAGAAAGAGCCTGGAGCTCACTCACTCTTCTGGCAGAGGTGATAGCTACCAGGAAAGCCGTCTTGAGAGTGAGAAGACGCAAAGGACAGGTAAGAATGCTGATCTGGAAGCCGTAAAAAGGTGGAGATGGCTGAAAGATAACCTTTGATAGTGCCCAGAGCAGAGCCCTGCCGGGCCAAAGAAAGAAGGAACAGCAGGACTTCGGAAAGAGGGGCAGAAAGGGGACCCACAGCCCTATCTGTGAATCATGCCACAAACTTGTTCCACCTGAGTAGCTCGGGATACCAGTATCTTCGTGCCCAATCCGGAGCCACAAGGATGACTTGGGCCCGGTCGCGCCAAATCTTCTTCAGCACTCTGGGCAGAAGCGGTATAGGCGGAAACAGACAGCAACTCCACTTGCGACGAAAAGCGTCGCCGAGCGAGTGCCGCCTTGAAAATTCCAATGCGCAGAACTGATGACATAGCGCGTACTCTTCAGTGGCTAATAGATCTAACCAAGGCTCTCCCCACTGCTGAAAGAGACCTTGCACAACATCCAAGTTCAGACACCATTCGTAATCCATCAAGCACCTGGCCCTCAGAGAACCTGCCAGGTGTTGAACCACCAAGGTGATGCCTTGATGTTCCAGCCATGTCCAGAGGCGCAGAGCCTCCTGATATAGGGTCCAGGACCCCACCCCGCCCTGTTTGTTGCAATACCACATGGCGGTGGTGTTGTCTGTGAACACCTGCACCACACTTCCCCGGACAGAGGGAAGGAATGCCTTCGGTGCAAGTCGGATCACCGGAAGCTCCAAAAGGTTGATATGGAGCCGAGACTCCGCCGGAGACCAAAGTCCTCTGATCTCCGCCTCTCCCAAGTGGCCTCCTCATCCCAGGAGGGACTCATCCGTCACCACTGTGTGCTCTGGTTGGGGAAGGGAGAGGGATCTGCCATTGACCCAATCGCGATTCGTGAGCCACCACTGCAATTGTCGTATAGTGCCCTCCGAGATCTGGACATGATCGGACAGGTTGCCCTGATGCTGCGCCCACTGGAACTTCAGGTCCCACTGCAGAGCCAGCATATGCCATCTGGCATGTGGCACCAGCAGGATGCAGGAGGCCATCAGGCCCAGGAGCCGGAGGGTCATCCTGACTGAAACCCGGGAGAGAGGCTGAAAAATCGGAATCATAGCCTGAATATCCCAGACTCACTGCTCGGGAGGATAAACCCGAAACAGCGTTGAATCCAGAACCGCTCTGATGATGGGGAGCTTCTGAAAGGGACTCATGTGCGACTTCGGCACGTTGATGCAGGAGGTCGGCCGTAGTCTGAAGGTGGTTGACAACTGCCTGGGGCGAGCCCGCCTTCAGCAACCCGTCGTCGAGGTAAGGGAAGACTGACACCGTTGACCTGCACAGGTGAGCTGCGACCACCGCCATCACCTTCGTGAACACCCGAGGGGCGCTGGTAAGGCTGAAGGGGAGCACGGCAAACTGAAAATGCTCCTGGCCTACCGAGAACCGCAGTTAACGCCGGTGAGCCGGCAGGACGGGGATGTGAAAATATGCGTCCTGCAAGTCCAACGCTACCATCCAGTCTCCAGGGTCGAGGGCAGCCAAGACCTGAGCCAGAGTCAACATTTTGAACTTCTCCTTCCGGAGGAAGCGGCTGACGTTCCGGAGATCCAAAATGGGACGCAGACCGCCTTTGTCCGTCTTGGGGACCAGAAAGTAGTGGGAATAACAACCACTCCCTACTTCCGGCCCAGGAACGCACTCGATGGCCCCCTTGGCCAAGAGGGCCGTAACTTCCTGCTGGAGAGTTGCCAAGTGGCACCCCAACATGCGGTGGTACCGAGGTGGTATGGCCGGAGGGATGGACTGAAAGGGAAGGGAGTAACCCCTGCGGATGATCTGCAACACCCACTTGTCCGATGTGATAGCTTGCCAGTGGGGGCGGTGATGGTGGATCTTGCCACCCACTTGGGTGGGGTGCTCCACAAAGCTCGGATTAGAAAGGTTTGGAGGTAGAAGCAGCGGGGACGGAGATGGACTGACCCCCCACGCTGATTCCCAGAGCCGCCCCTGCGGAAACCTCGTCCACGGCCATGCTGAGGCTGGTTCTGCACAGGCTTGCTGAAGGACTGTGCCTGGGCGCCCCTGCCTTGGCCACGAAAGGAATGAAAACCAGGAGTGGCTGGGCTTTTCGTGGAAAGACCCAAGGACTTGGCCGTGGCCCGCGAGTCCTTAAAACATTCCAGTGCACTGTCGGCCTTATCGCCAAACAGGCGAATGCCATCAAAGGGCATGTCCATGATTGAGCTTTGGACATCTGGCGAGAACCCGGTAGATCTCAACCAGGCGTGCCGATGAAGCGCCACAGTCGTAGAAATCGCCCTAACCAGTGAGTCCGCGGTGTCCAAACCACACCGAATGGCGAACTTAGCCGCATCCTTGCCCTCGACAACAGCTGGGGACAGCACAGCCTGGGTCTCTTCAGGACACTGAGGCAAGCTGTGCAACCGCATCCCACACCGCGTGGGAATAGCGACCCAATAGGCATGCAGTGTTCACCGACTGCAGCCCCAAGCTGGCAGAAGAGAACAACCGCTTACCGAACTGCTCCCGCTTCTTAGAGTCCTTATCCGGCAGAGCTGTGGGAAAGGCACTCTGTGACGTCAAGGCTTGGATAACCAGGCTCTCAGGCGTAGGATGAGTGGTCAGAAAAGCGGTGACGCCTGGCGACATTCTTATTCAAAGGGGCCCCTGTGGCCAGCCTCGACCAAGAGCCCAACAATACGTCAGTGAGAGTGTCGTTAAAGGGAAGCAGGGGCTCCGACTAAGTGAAGGCCATCTGGAGCACCTCAGTGAGATTAGTCTTGAGGGCCACCGTAGGAAGATCGAGGTTGAGGACCTCAGCTGCCTGACGGAGCACCATCGTGTAGGAGGTGCCCTCCATGGTTTGCGGGGGAGAGGCAAACCCCGGGTCAGAAGAGTCATCGAGGTCGCCGGCGTCCTCCAAGTCGTCCACCCAGTCCTGCTCGGAGTCACACTGACGGGCAAGAGGGTCCTCGGACCCCTCCCAGTCATCCTCCACCTCTGTTGCATGGTGAACAGACCGCAGCGGCAGAGCTGGGGCCGGAGAAGGAACATACGGTGTCGGCCCGGGCCAAGCCGGCGCCACGTCCCAATGCGGGTCCCAGATAGGAACAAAATGGTCCTGGAACCGGGGCAAGGGCGGGACAGACGGCACCCACTGCGGCGCCAGAGGCGGAGCTGGGGCTGGAGCTGGCAGCGCTGGACCTCATGGTGCTGGGGCCAACAGGGTAGAATCCTGTGGCGCCGAAGCTGGATCCGCCGACGGCCCAACAGGATCTGGACACAGGCGCGAAGGCGCGCCGGCGGGAGCCCGAGGCCTAAAAAGGCGGTCCATGGTGGCAAGAAATTCTACCACCTGTTCGGGAGTCGCCGACGGACCCAAGTAAGGTGGGTAGGCCGCTGACTCCCAAGCTCCAAAAGAGCTCCCAGGCTCCAGAACTCCTGTCCGCCTGGCGACATTCTTATCCACAGGGGCCCCTGTGGCTGGCCGCGACCAAGTGCCCTGCACAACGTCAGTGAGGGTGTTGTTAAATGGTAGCAGGGGCTCCCACGAAGTGGACGCCGTCTGGAGCACTTCAGTGAGGAGATTAGTTTTGAGGGCCACCGTACAGAGATCAAGGTTGAGGACCTCAGCTGCCCGACGGACCACCATCGTATAGGAGGGGCCCTCCTCCATAGTAGGCGGGGGAGAGGCAAACCTCGGGTCAGAGGAGATGTTGAGGTCACCGGCATCCTCCAAGTCATCCGCCCAGTTCTGCTCGGAGGCACACTGACAGGCAAGAGGGGCCTCGGACCCCTCCCAGTCGTCCTACAAACGGCGTCGGGAACGGCGCCAGCCAGGGCCGAGCCGGCGCCGTGCCCCAATGCAGATCCCAGGTAGGAACAAAATGGTCCTGAAACCTGGGCAAGGGCGGAACAAATGGCACACACTGCGGCCTCGGAGGTGGAGCCGAGGTTGGTGCTGGGGCCGGAGCCGGCAGCGCTGGACATTGTGGCGCCGTGGCCGGAGCCAACGGTGCTGGATCCTGTGACGCCAAAGCTGGATCCGTCAGCGGTACAACAGGATCCGGACACGGGACCGCGGGGCCTGAAGGCGTGCCGTCGGGAGCCCGAGGCCTAAAGAGGTGGTCCATGGTAGCAAGAAATTCTTGCACCTGTGCGGGAGTCGCCGACGGACCCGGGTAAGGTGGGTAGGCTGCGGTACTCCCGGGCTCCGAAGGAGCCGCCGGGGCAGAACCCCTGTCCCCCTTGTCCGCATCCGTGGACCGACAGGGGGACGTCGGAGAGCGAACACGCTTCTTTGACTTCTTTTTGTGTCGTATCTTACCCGAATCAGAGGGTGAAGACTTGGAGTCCGAGGAGCAATGACTGCGGCCCCGCGAGCAGTCCCTGGAACGGCCCCTGGGCCGGGAACGGTGCTGGGACGAGTGGCGGACCTCCAGCAGCTTCTGGCGCCGCTCCCTCAAGGCCTTTGGGGCCATGGCCCAACAGTCCCGGGAGTCGTGGTCGGTCTTCAGGCAGTAGAGGCAGACATCGTGGGGGTCCGCCACCGACATATTGCGACGGCAGGCCCCACAAGACTTAAATCCAGGCATCCCAACATGCACCAAGGAAACGAAAAATGTACAGGAGACAAAAGTCTCAAAAGGGGTAGTCAAAAAGTGACTAAGATACGTGATCTAACCGGATCTACGCTTTCTGGCACGGAAAAAGAAAGAACTCATGTCAGCGCGCATGGGTGGCGCCCAAGTAGTCTCCGTGACGTCATCTCGGTGCTTACGACGCCAGCGACGGATGTGGAGCCGCACGACGCCTCCTACTGACGTGCAGGGGTACTGCTAGCAAAACTTTCCGGATCCAGTAGGACACCTGGGGATATTCTAAGGTAAGGAATATATCACTAATGTGTCTCTTTCAGATAGTGATGGTTCCTCAGCAAATCAAATTAAGTAGCTAGGTAGCTCCTTTTCTCTAGGATATGATTCCAGAGGTCTTAATTCAATAGACTAACTGATTGAATAAACATTAGAGAACTAATTCAGAAATATGGATGGGTCTGCTTTCAACATTTTGGAAGAATCACGCTGCATGTTTACAAGGTATCATAGCTTGGACCACACATATCTGACTTCTGACTGCACAAAGCATCAGTAGTTGGCCATAGTGAGCAGGGACTCTATTACTGTGTGCAGCTGGATACAGCAGTGCCACATATTTTGTCAAACTGAAACATGAAAGACAGGAGTGATAAAAAATACAGTGAAGCCAGCACCAAGGCGGCAGTTAGGTGGATATTTACATAGGAGTGGAAACTAATCATGATTATTTTGCTAAGATAATACAACCAATTAACACAAGAGCACCATTTTGAAGAATTTGGAAACATTCATATCATATGAATAGAAAATGTGGCTGAAATTAAGCCTCTCCCTACAAAAGCCTTCCAGTGTTAAATGATTAAGCCCCAATATAGGAGCTACTTTCAATAGCATTTAAGACACACTTTCAACTAGGTTGCCTGTTGTCAAAGGGAGCTCATTATGAAAGTCTAATTTAAGTCATTTAGTTTGTATACGCTTTAATATAGCAGTCATTAAACGGCTGTGCAGCTTATAGGATTATATTTTATGCTTTCGATTTTTAAGCTGTTGTGGACAGAGACGCAATATCCGTTCCAAATTAGAACATTAAAATATAATGTAAAAATATAAGTAACACTTAATTCTGTGATACTTAATGATGACAACAAGCCCAGCAAGCACTCTGCTTCATGACATCAGTTTTTGTAATTGGGGAGTAATAGAAGTGTAATAGAACTAAAGAGGGTCTCTTTACGACTACGAATAATAGCAGCAATTCATGCTTTTTAAGGAATTTGCAGCAGTGCCAACTTACTCAAGTCTTCAAAGAGCCATTTCTGTTTTCAATATCATTTGGGCTGATATAACTAGCCTTCTACTTAATTGAAATTTAACGGATGTGGTTCAATGGCATTTGACTTCCACAAATACCTATTTGGACATGAAGAAATGCTGATGGAAACGGCATCCAAAAGAGGACAATCGAGGGAACAGGTACAGGGTTGCTCTCCTGCAAAAGGAACAATTCTGTCCCTCCAGGAGGGCCACAGTTGAACCATGCTACTCTTTCTCTAAAGAACAGGATGGCACTGAAAGAAGCTGGGTAAGGAATGAGAATGTATGAATGGTGTGCACTGTCTATTTTTCAATGCCAGTTCGAGCCAGGGGGTCCCATTGAAGCAAGGATACATTCTAAAGGTGCTCACCCAGGCCACCCATCCACGAGCAGAGAACCCGCACTGCCCCAGATCTGTCCAGGAGCAAACCCTACTCTGAAGATCCAAGGCAGTTAACTCTAGACACTATGTACCGAAGAAGGCACTTGGCAGCCTCGATACCAGAGATCTCAGTGCCTGATCGGGATACTGCCACCGTGATGCAGGACATTTCCTGGAAGTATGCTGCCGTAGCCCCGCACTTCGAGAAGAGGGCTGCCAACTGCCTCCACCCGGGGAGAGTCCAGAAGAGGGCCTACACCAGTAACACCTGCTCCAGCCGCGGCCTCTTCGAGACTCCTCATGCGGCTGGCAAATGTGACTCCAGCAGAACTTCTGCTGTGTGCCAGGAAGGAAGGCCTCAGACACCACTGGTGAACCTGCTGTCACAGAAAGATTCTACGCAGCCACTTTAGTGCACCACCACTGATTAGTGAAAGACTAAAGCAAGCCTAGGGGAAGCAGAGGAAAGTTGAGAGAGATCGCTAAACCCATATTAGAGACTACACAACATGAACTCTGAGAATCCTGAGATGAAGGGTTGGTAGAGGGCCTCAGGGAAGAGGGGAACTACTGCTCCGAAGCATAAGAGACTAACACCTGCAAGTCTAGTATCCCAGTATCATTGTAGTGTGTAGTACTTTTCTTTCTGTGTAATAAGGTTCTTATCTTTTATAAAGGTAAGAACTTTGCTTAACAATTTTTTATAGTGCTACTGGAGGTGGAACGGGGTCCTGAACCTGAGTATATCCACACAAACCTCCCTGAGAAGCCTGCAACATCAGTACCACTTAGAGTAAAGTGCTGCAGAACAGGTTACTTACCATCGGTAATACTCATTCTGGTGGATCCAGGATTTAATCGCCGATTACTCACCTTAGAATGTTCCCCAGGCTCTAGACTGTCTGCTGAACTCATTGGCATTTAAGGAACCTGCCTGGAAGATCACGATCAGGAAGATGCCCTGATGTTCCAACCAATTCTCGAAGCAGAGAGCTTTCAGAAACAGGGTCCAGAACCCCACTCCAACATGTCTGTTGCTATACCACACGGTGGTGTTCTCTGTGAGAACCTGCACCAGCCCCCCCTTTCATGGATTGTAGGAAAGCTTGAGGCTCGTAACTCCAGAAAGTTAATATTGAGTTGGGCTTCCATTGGAGGACAGAGCCTTCTGCTCTTCATCTCCCAGAGATGAGCTCCCAACCCAGCAGCGACATATCCGTAACGGACGTCAGCTCGAAATGGGGATAGGAGAGGGGGCATGACGCTGGTCTACTTGTGGCTGAGTAGCCACCCCAGCAGATTGTGAGCAGTCTCCTTCGAAATCTGAATGACATCAAATAGGCTTCCTTGCTGCTGGGCCCACTGAAACTTACGAATCCCTTGCAAAGCCTGCATATCTCAACGGTCGTAGTTGACAATGAAGATGCAAGAGTCGAAGAGGACAAGAAGCTTTGGAACTGCTCTCACCTAGATCTGAGACAGAGGATCAAATTTCAGGATCATAGCCTGAATATACTAGACTTCTTGCAATAGAGGGAGGGCCTGAACTGTACCGGATCCAGGATCATTCCAATGAAAATAAGCGTCTGTGTATAAGTTAGGTGTGACTTCGGCTCATTGATTGTCAACACCAATGATACCAGGACGCTCGCCTTTGTCTGCAGGTGGTTTACAACGGACTCTGGCAAGGCCACCTTCAACAGCAAGAAGTCAAAGTAAGGCAAAACTGATATCCCTGTCCTCTGAAGACAGGCAGCATCCACCAACATCACTTCCATGAACATCTGAGGGGCACTGATTAGGCCGAAAGGGAGCATGGCAAACTGAAAATGCTCCTATCCTATCTTGAACCGCTGTTGCCATTTGTGAGACTGCAAGTTGGCTGTATGGAAATACAAGTCCTGCACGTCCAAGGACACCATCCAGTCACTCTGGTCCAGGGCAGGCACGATCGGAGCCTGTGTCAGCATTTTGAATTTGCCCTCCTGCATGAAGGAATTGAGAGATCAAAGGTTTAAAATGGGCAGAAGGGCCAATCCTTCTTCAGCACTAGGACATAGCGAGAGTAGCAACTTTCTTATTTCAGAGACCTCTTGATAGATTCTTTGGAAAGGAAAATTTGCATCGTAGGTTCTTGGGGCCCAGAAGCACACCAGAGGGAGCTGGAAGAATGCTAAATGTCTGCCCATGGTCTCGTTAAACATGCCAACATGCTGAGGCATCACCAATGGTTTGGAAAATTCAGGGTGGACCTTGTTCAATCGTGGTCTCAGCTCTGCCATGTTAGAAGTGGAGAGAGAGAGAGATAGATAGAGTGATGAGACGGCTTCACTTTCTTGTGCTTGCGTTTGAAATTAAAGTTTGACTTACTGGGGGAAAGTTGACCTCTCATGGCAGTTGCCTTGGTAGCAGGAGCAGGAATGGGAGTGAGTCTGCACCCTCAACTTGGAGTACGACACATATGAGGCCCACAACTTCTTGTGTTCATCAACGTACAGCTCTGTCCTGGAGCACATTTGAGTGAATAACTATTGGGTGAATGAATCGTGGTCCGAGCCCAAGCACTAGAGACACACATTGCGAGGGTCAGGGACAACATCTGTTTTCTACACATGCTGCACAGATTGAAACCTGTAGTTTTAGAGAGAGCTATTGTACCCTAGCAAACAAGATTGTATTCAATTTTCTGTAGTCAGAAGGCAGACGAAATTGGGAATGGAGCTCTAGATCTGGTTCGGAAAGCACGGAAAGAAAGGCACTCACCTGAGTGCACTGGGGTGGTGCTCACATTCTATGCTGCTCCGTCGGTCTGGGTTGGTACGGAGTTAACACAAAGTTGCATGGCTCTACCTACTAGTTAGAGAAAAGATTTCCATATTTAGTCTGGTGCCTATCGATTTTTCTATTGTGAGGACTCTACAGTTAGAAGTATACATTAGAAAGAGTTATACTTGGCTCAGACTACAGAGTCATAGTAGGTTAGGCAATGGGACTGCAGATGAAATTACCCCAGAACCCACAGCTGTGGCCCAGTAGCCCCTGCCTGACCAATGAACTCCTAAACAGGGTCTGACACTAACCCCTTCCCATTACTTTATCTTGCTTAAAAAAACGCTTTAGTAAATGCCAGAACATCAACTAAGATCTTTTGGCAGCTATGTGCTGACAAATTGAGTTTTCTTTTTTTGTAGCTCATTAAATGACCTATAGCAGGCAAACAAACCCCTCCTCTCATCAGTTGATTGTTTATTTCGGAAGATTGAAATGTTACATAAAACATAAGTGCATTTAATACCTTCAATTTTTTTCATATTTTTTGAGTAACTCACTATCAAATTGATATGCCTAACACAGGAGAGACACAAACAATCCAAATTCTCTTAAAATGTTGTATTAGACAAGTCATATATATATATGCTCCAAACAATCATTCCTGAACCTCCTGGTATGGCGAAAAGGAACAAAGCGAACTCCTCTTGGTGGCAAAATAAATTGGATTTATTGTTCTCTCAACTGCCTGTCATGACGCGTTTCGGCCGAAGCGTCGGCATTGATCATATATATATATATATATATATATATATATTACCTACTGGCGATAGCCAGTAGGTAGTTATAGTTAGGACCACGTTTCCATAGGAAAACCTCAACATTCTATTTTGAATAACTTTGGCGCCGGTCGACGAATCCTCGCGAATTTCTCAAAATAGGTGGGGCGCTACGCTCCGCTCCTACCCTGAAAGTCTCGGGGGGATTCGTCAAGCGGGGGCTGAGATAAAAGGGGGGTCCCAAAACGCGTTTTTCCCATGCATTTTTCCATAGGACCTTTAGAACGAGCTACAGCCCGAATGGCTGAACAGAATTACTCAAAATTTGGCAGAGAGGTAGTCCCTAGGTCAAGGAAGTGCCTTTTGTAGGTTTGGTGTAAATCTGTTCAGTAGATTCTGAGAAAATAGCCTTTAAATCAATATATATATCTGAGCCAGCTTACGGTACGCTTACCGTACGCTTACGGTAAGCGTACGGTGGCGTGCGCGAGCGCGATTCTGATTGGCTCTTAGATCTTAGTAAACATTCGAATCGGCCGAAACCAGGAAGCGGCGGCCGCCATTTTGTCTCTCGCACTGAGAGAGATTTTTAAAATCGGAAGCCCAAAAACATGTAAAGGGGCTGTTTTGACAACTCCCTCCCACATAGTCATGTTGAGGGAGTCCCCAAACATCCCCCAAGTGCAAAAACGGTTTTATTTTTTTTTCGGCAATTTCGCGGGGTACGCTTACCGTACGCTTACGGTAAGCGTACGGTAAAAAAATAAAAATAAAAAAAACACTATCCACACTTACCCCACCCCCTGTGCTTTTGGTGGCCGAAGGCCACCAAATGTGCTGGGCTTATTACAATGGAAAAAAACACTATCCACACTTACCCCACCCCCTGTGCTTTTGGTGGCCGTAGGCCACCAAATGTACAGGGCTTATTATAAGGGAAAAAAACTTAGCATTTAAAAAACCGTACTAATTCACTGAAAAAACCATAGGTTTCACACACGTTATAGTTAGGAATTAGCATTTAAAAAACCTTGCAAATTCACTGAAAAAACCATAGGTTTCACACATGTTATAGTTAGTGGAAATTTTACTGATAAAAAACCAATGAAATTGCCCCGTTATAGTTAGCGCAGGCAACTATAACTCACGCGACCGCAATCCTCTGCTGATGACATATGTGTCTTTATGAAAAAAAAATATTTGTAATATATGTATAGCTAAAAATGTATGGAAGAAGACATGGGCAAATAAGTGTCTAAATACAGTATTAGCATCAGCAGAGGATTGCGGTCGCGTGAGTTATAGTTGCCTGCGCTAACTATAACGGGGCAATTTCATTGGTTTTTTATCAGTAAAATTTCCACTAACTATAACATGTGTGAAACCTATGGTTTTTTCAGTGAATATATATATATATATATATATATATATATATGCTTGATTTACATAACAGAGCATCCTTTCTTGATCTTAAGTGTATTCGTCATTGTCGACCTTCTGAAAAGTAAACACTGAGTAAGAACAGGTGATTTTATCACATTATCTGTGAGAAAAAGTTCCAAAATTTGTAGGGAGCTACAAAAGTCCAATAGTCCAGTGTGATCACGCATCTCCCGATAAAAATGGTACTCTACTTGTGTGGGTGGACCTACCATCCAGGACAAAACAGCCCAAGAAACAAACCATGGGAAATCATTAATTTTGCCATGATTTTATATCAGCTCTTGGGATGTCGGTAGAAGCGGATTTTGGGCCCACACCTATCCAGTATACAGGGAAATCTACCAACCCCAGACATTTCTGAGAACAAGACATATAGGGGTGTGATCAAGGTGAGGTAGTTTGCTTAGATCTCACTATGAGCCAACAATCTTTGTGGCCTCCAGACACATAAAAAGGTCCCACCTGGAATTCAAAAGACATGGAAGGAAAACAGTCCCAGCCTAGCAACAGGCCGACAGGCCTGTACGGAGCTCAGACCCCATGGATAGGTGTTATGTTAACTTGAAGAAGAAGAGTCTCAGAAATGGCAGGAGCAACACCTCTGGCAACCAAATGTCTTCTTCAGTGGAATGGTTGCTAAAGCACTGCAGAACGATCTAGTTTTTGAAATTTGTTGGAATGGAGAGCAACTTTAAATCCACAAAAAGAGCATGGAAAAAAACTAAGAACAGATGTCAGAGGACCAAGATATTGTCCTATAAGGGGAGCCACAAGATTAGAAAAGGAGCCATGGCTTCACTTGTCAGTGCCAGAGAGCGATTTAAACTTTTCAAAATGTAGTATAGCCCCTGAAAATAATTCATGAGGTGAGGAATCTACAGATACAAGTTTCCATAAAAAACAATAAACCATATACCCTGCATATAAAGAGCAACTGAGAATGGGGTTCAAGGATTTTTAGACTGCATTAGCACAACCGTGCTAATGAAGGAATTCCATTTGGGTTCCCTATTAGCACTTCACAGGGAACCTGTGATCTTATACTTTTTTTCTACACTGGTTCTGTGATTGATGGAGATTGTAATTTGATTGCAAGAAAGCCCTCTTCCTAGAGATAACTCAGGACTGCTGCGGTGATCATTATACATCTATGTGGGTTGTACACAAAGCATTGTTTCTTGTTAAGGCCCATTCTGCTCCTAACTTTGTGGACTTTTCTGCAACTGTCCTCTTCCATTGCTTTATCCAAAGCTTCAGAAAGACCTTGCGGGTGAGATGCAGATGCCAATAGTACAGGAACCAGTGGTAAGGCTTCATGTGGCGGACCACGCGCTGAATAAGCAGGAGAGACAGAAGCCTCCAGCAGCCAGTGACCCCAGGAAGCAAGGGAAGAACAGTGAGTAGGAGATTATTGTACAGTATTCAAATGTGGAGTCCAGGGTGTCTATGTTGCTGATGGGAAAGAGCCTGAACACCTCTTACTGTATTGGTATAGTATGTGCTGAATAGATTATAGGAAGGATTTAAGGATCCAGGCAATCTCAATGTTTGACAGCTACTGATTTTGTTTTTTGCTGTACCCATTACAGGATAGCAGGCATTGAAGGCTTAGTACAGACAAAAAGGAAAAGAAGGGGTCCAAGGAAGCTGAGGGCACATCCCTTGACCCAATGATGCATGGGGAGTAAGTGGGTGCAGGAAAGGCACTTGGCCCAAAATGTAAAAAATAAAATAAACAAACCCATCTCTCTCACAGGATTCGAGTTGCTGATACAGATCAGGAAATCGTAGGCTGATCGAATAATTTTTTTAATTATTCAATTATATTTCTTGCAAACTCAACAAAAAGTTACACCACAAAAAAAAGAACTACAATTAGGCATGGCAAAGACCATACACAGTAACCACCGGGGTTTAAGGCCGTGACCTGTGGGATTGGGTGGGTTGCTCCTAGTGTGTGGGGTTCAGGGCTTGGCTGAAGGCGATGGCCGGCTGTCAACTACCACTGCACATGCCCAAAAGCACAAGTTACTACTTGTGTAACGATATATCTGTAAGAGACATTAGTTAGTGATAGATTCCTTACCTTACAATATCCCCAGGCGTCAGGCCGAGATGACGTCACGGAGACTACTTAGGCGTCACCCATGCGTGCTGACGTCAGTTCTGTACACAACTTTCCGTGCCAGGAACGCAGAACCATGCAAGAAACTGACCACTGGTGCCAAGAAACTAGGGCCCTGAAAGGGATGACCTTAATCCTAGAAATCAGGTTGCAGAACAGGGAAGATGAGTAGGGCGGTAAGGAATCTATCATTAACTAATGTCTCTTACAGATATATCGTTACACAAGTAGTAACTTGTGCATCTGAAAGAGACACGTTAGTGATAGATTCCTTACCTTAGAATAGATACCCCAGCAATACCAACCCCGGTGGAGAGTCTGCGAACAGATGACACCAGAAAGTCACGGAGAACAGAGCGGCCAAAGAAGCCGTCCCTCCGGACTTGACTGTCAAGGCAGTAAAGCTTGGTAAACGTGTGCAGACGTAGCTGCCTGACAAATTTCCTGCAAGGGAACGCTGCGTCCCAAGGCAGTAGTGGCTGCAGTTGTCCTGGTAGAATGGGAACGCAGCCCCACAGGAGGCTCCTTCTTAGCCAAGGAGTAACATGCTTTGATGCACAAAACGACCCACCGCGAGATGGTTTGTTTATGCACAGCCCGACCTTCTTTGGCGCCCACGTAGCCAATGAAGAGCTGGTCATCCACCCGAAACTGCTGTGTACGCTTCAGATAGAATGCGAGTGCACATTTTGGGTCCAGACGGTGGAGCCTCTCCTCCTCCCTTGAAGGATGCGGAGGCGGAAAGAAGGCGGGCAAAGTGATGGTCTGCCCGATGTGGACGGGCGTGACAAACTTTTACAAAAAAGGACGGGTCCTTAAAACCACCTTGTCCGGATGAACAGAAAGGAAAGGAGGTTTGGAAGAAAGAGCCTGGAGCTCACTCACTCTTCTGGCAGAGGTGATAGCTACCAGGAAAGCAGTCTTAAGAGTAATTTATTTATTTATTTATTTTAGCGACTTGTAAAGCGCCTGGTGACCCAAGGGCATCCCCGCGCTATAAAAATTTGCTGTCCAGATGGGAGGGAGGAAAGAAGGGGGATGGCATTATTTAGGGAATAAAAGTGTTTTCAATTTTTTTCTAAAAATCAGATAATTGGATTCCAGTCTAAGGGTACGTGGGAGGGAGTTCCATCCAGTGGACGCTTTCACTGAGAAGCGTCGACCTCCAGTGCGTGTCTTTTTAAATTTGGGGATGTTGGCTAGGTGCTCACTCTCAGACCTCAGGGATCTGGACGTTTTATATGGAGTAACCAGGTCGCTGAGGATCGAAGGACCACTTCCATTGATCAGTTTAAATGCTGTGCACATGGCTTTGAATTCCACTCTTTGGCGCACAGGCAGCCAGTGCAGGGCCTTGATAGCAGGTTTCGCTGACACTCTGGAGGGAAGGTTCATGAGTAGACTGGCAGCTGCATTCTGTGTTCGTTGCAGTTTCGCCAGGGTGGCCTCAGGGGCTCCCAGGTAGATCATGTTACTATAGTCCAAACGTGATAGTATGAGCCCTTGGACCAGTAGTTTCCTGGCTGCGGGGGGGAGTAGGGGGAGAATCCTGCGGGTAGTACGCATAAGCCCAAAACAGGTTCCTGCAGTTTTGGCCGCTTGCGTTTTCATGGAGAGCTCGGGTTCTAACCATACACCTAGGGTCTTAATTTCATGTTTCGGGGTAGGAATTTCTCCGAACACGTTTGGCCAGACCGCTGGGGGGATGGTCACCCATTGCTTTCCCATGAGCATCACTTCGGTCTTTGACCCATTTAGTTTTAGTGATGACTCACACATCCATCCGTGGATTTCCGTAAGGCAGTTTGCCAGCTTGTCTGGGTGGTCGTCTAGTTGGGATAGGGAGACGACCAGCTGTGTATCATCAGCGTAGCTCACTATTTTTATACCGAATGGGATCACCACGTCTTCAAGGGGGGCCATGTAAGCATTAAAAAGCGTTGGGCTCAGGGAAGATCCCTGAGGAACCCCGCTCATGAGGGGAAGAGTGGACGAGCGATGGTTGCCGTCCCAAACCTGGAACGTGCGCCCAGCAAGGAAGGACTCTATCCATCTGAGTGCCGTCCCGGTGAGCCCTGCTGCCGTCAACCGATTGAGGAGGACACGATGGTTGACTGTGTCGAAGGCTGCACTAAGATCCAGGAGGATCACTGCCACTGACCCTCCTGAATCTAGAATGCGCCTTGCCTCTTCGATGATGGCAAGAAGGGCAGTATCTGTGCCGTGGCCCGGGCGGAACCCAGTTTGGGATTGCCGTAGGATGTTATTTACCTCGAGAAACTGAGACAATTGTCCGTTGACCAATTTCTCGGCTACCTTGCTGATACCAGGGAGGAGTGAGATTGGCCGGTAGTTGGCCATATCTGCTGGGTCTAGCTGGGGTTTTTTAAGGAGTGCCTTCACCACTGCACTCTTCCAGCTAGTGGGAATCGATCCCCGGGCAAGTGAGCTGTTAATAAGCTCCGTGATCGTGGGAATGATGGCGGGGGCAACAGTTTTAAGGAATCTCAAGGGTACAGGGTCCAAAGGTGATCCGCTTTTCATTTTGGTCAAGGTTGCTTCTACCTCGTTGCAGGTTACTGGTCTAAATGTCGCAAGTTGAGGGCGTAAGCTGCTTCCAGACTGGTTGGGGGGTGAACCATTGTCCATGTAGCTAGAGGGACAGGAAGGAGGAAGGGATGCTAGGATGCGGGTAATTTTGTCGTTAAAATAGGTGGCTAATTCGTTGCTTCGGTCCACAGGGGGGCTATTGGAGGACGGAGTGGTTGGTACTTTCAGAAGCTCTTTTACAATTAGGAAGGATTCCCTGGCTGAACTAGTGGATTCTTTTATCCGAGTATCATAATGGGAAGCTTTAGAGCGCCTAATAGCAGTTTTATATAATCTGACTGAATTTTGGTAGGCTTCCTTGCTGGCATGCTGCCAGTCTTTCCTCCAAAGTCGTTCGGCTCTCTTACAATTTTTGCGTAATAGACGAAGTTCCGGTGTATACCACGGGGCGGAACCTAGTTTCCCATTTTTGTCCTCCCGAGTCCTAAATGGGAGTACGAGATCCAGGGAGGTAGTAATCCATTCTCTATATTTACTGTCGGCGACATCCGGGTCTTCTGCGTAAGCAGGGGTGGTTGACTTTAGGGTCCTGGCCCAATCTTCGGTGGGGAGCCTGGACCAGGCCCTGTCCCTGGTATAAGTGGGCGGTTTTTGAGGTTTCCTAAAAGTTCCTGGAAGTTGGAAGGAGACTAGAAAGTGGTCCGTCCAAGGGAGAGGAAGGGACTCACTAGCTAGCATAGTGAGGGAACTTGTGAACACAGGGTCCAGCAAGTGACCCTTATTGTGAGTAGCTCCAGAGTTTAGAAGGCGGATGTCAAGGGCCGCCAGATCAGTGATCAGGTCGACAGCCCCAGAATCTGAGGGGTCATCGAAATGAATATTCAGGTCTCCTATTATCATAAAATTAGTGATGGAGTGGGCCTGTGTAGCTACTGAGTCCAGGAGAGAACTAGCAAAAGGACCTGGATGACCAGGGGGGCGGTACACTAGGATCCCTGAGAGAGAGTTAGTCGGGTCTAACTTAATTGTAAACTGCAGGCTTTCAGAATCAGGAATATGCGCGTCATTAGTATTGCAGAGGAAATGGTCCCGATGAATAATGGCGACACCACCACCCCTACCTAGGGGACGAGGTAGGGACTGGATGAGGAAGCCCGGTGGGGTTGCTAGCACCATATCTGATTCTGAGTGGGCAGAGAGCCACGTTTCCGTCAGGAAAAGGACGTCTATGTCATGGTCTTCTACGAGGTGGTTAATCAGCGTCGCGTGTTTAGGGAGAGAGCGACAATTCAGCGAAGCGAGTTTGAGGGCTGAGAGCTTGGGGGCTCGAATAGGGAGAGTAAGCTGGACTGGATGCAGTGAGTACAGCTGATGAATGGTCCATTCAGGTCGTGAACATACTCACAGGAGGGGGTAATGGGGGGTCTGAGACTTAGGAGGTCCCGACGAGAGTAGCTTACCTTCGGGGCAGCTTTATCCAGCAAGGGTTCTGGCCCTAGGCCCGGCCGGGCGCAGACGGGCTTGCCTTTGGCGCGCCTTCGGCGCGCCCGCTGCGCGCGTCCGCTGCGCGGCCAAAGACACCGTCCCATGATAAAGGGGTGGTGGTGGGCGTGGCGAGCGTCAGGGGGCGTGGCCAGGCTCGAGGGCTTGTCAGGATGGCGGCAAACACCGAGGCAGCTCTTCGTTCAGCTGTGCGGTGTGCGGGGATACCGGTGTGCGACAGGAATGACGGTGAGTTTTTAAAACAGAGTAACAGGTTTAAAAACAAAATTACAAGTAAAACTCCCGGCTTCCGCCTCAGGAGACAACAGCAGTACTAATGCGCGTAGGAGCGGAGTCGCGCTTTAAGTAGTGTGATGGTGGGCGTGGCGAGCGTCAGGGGGCGTGGCCAGGCTCGAGGGCTTGTCAGGATGGCGGCAAACACCGAGGCAGCTCTTCGTTCAGCTGTGCGGTGTGCGGGGATACCGGTGTGCGACAGGAATGACGGTGAGTTTTTAAAACAGAGTAACAGGTTTAAAAACAAAATTACAAGTAAAACTCCCGGCTTTCGCCTCAGGAGACAACAGCAGTACTAATGCGCGTAGGAGCGGAGTCGCGCTTTAAGTAGTGTGATGGCGGGCGTGGCCGAGCGTTAGGGGGCGTGGCCAGGCTCGAGGGCTTGTCAGGATGGCGGCAAACACCGAGGCAGCTCTTCGTTCAGCTGTGCGGTGTGCGGGGATACCGGTGTGCGACAGGAATGACGGTGAGTTTTTAAAACAGAGTAACAGGTTTAAAAACAAAATTACAAGTAAAACTCCCGGCTTCCGCCTCAGGAGACAACAGCAGTACTAATGCGCGTAGGAGCGGAGTCGCGCTTTAAGTAGTGTGATGGTGGGCGTGGCCGAGCGTCAGGGGGCGTGGCCAGGCTCGAGGGCTTGTCAGGATGGCGGCAAACACCGAGGCAGCTCTTCGTTCAGCTGTGCGGTGTGCGGGGATACCGGTGTGCGACAGGAATGACGGTGAGTTTTTAAAACAGAGTAACAGGTTTAAAAACAAAATTACAAGTAAAACTCCCGGCTTCCGCCTCAGGAGACAACAGCAGTACTAATGCGCGTAGGAGCGGAGTCGCGCTTTAAATAGTGTGATGGTGGGCGTGGCCGAGCATCAGGGGGCGTGGCCAGGCTCGAGGGCTTGTCAGGATGGCGGCAAACACCGAGGCAGCTCTTCGTTCAGCTGTGCGGTGTGCGGGGATACCGGTGTGCGACAGGAATGACGGTGAGTAAGAAGACGCAAGGGACAGGTATGAAGGGGCTCGAAGGGAGCGCACATCAGATAGGTCAAAACAAGATTCAATTCCCATTGAGGCATTATGAACGGCAAATGAGGAAACATGTGCGTAATGCCTTTCAGGAAACGCTTAACAACTGGGGACTTAAAGAGAGAAGGCTGATCTGGAAGCCTCAGAAAGGCGACGATGGCCGAAAGATAACCTTTGATAGTGCCCAGAGCAGAGCCCTGCTGGGCCAAGGAGAGGAGGAACAGAAGGACCTCAGAAAGAGGGGCAGAAAGGGGACCAACAGATTTTTCTATGCACCATGCCACAAACTTGTTCCACCAGCAGGCGTATACAGTCTTAGTGGAGGGACGCCAGGCTGCCAGAATGACATCACAGACTTCGGGAGGAAGATCGAAAGCTGTCAACTGTCGACGCTTAATCTCCACGCATGGAGGTGGAGGCTGGACAGGTTCGGGTGGAGGACCGTCCCCTGCTGCTGCGACAGAAGATCCTCCCGAAGAGGCAGTCGGATCGGGGGATCGATCATCATGCTGAGTAGGCCGGGATACCAGTATCTTCATGCCAAATCCGGAGCCACAAGGATGACTTGGGCCCGGTCGTGCCGAATATTCTTCTGCACTCTGGGCAGAAGTGGTATATGCGGAAAGGCGTAAAATAGACCGCAACTCCACTCGCGACGAAAAGTGTTGCTGAGCAAGTGCCGCCTTGGAAATTCCAACGCACAGAACTGATGACATTGCGCATTCTCTTCGGTGGCGAATAGATCTAACCAAGGCTCTCCCCACTGCTGAAAGAGACCTTGCACCACATCTGAGTGCAGACGCCATTCGTGATCCATCAAGCACCGACGGTTGAGTTTGTCCGCCCTGGCATTCAGAGAACCTGCCAGATGTTGCACCACCAAGATAATGCCTTCACGTTCCAGCCATGTCCAAAGGTGCAGTGCCTCCTGACATAGGGTCCACGACCCCACCCCGCCCTGTTTGTTGCAATACCACATGGCGGTGGTGTTGGCTGGGAATACCTGCACCACACCTCCCCGGACAGAGGGAAGGAATGCTTTCAGTGCAAGCCGGATCACCCGAAGCTCCAAAAGGTTGATATGGAGCTGGGACTCCGCCGGAGACCTGAGTCCTCTGCCTCTCCCAAGTGTCCTCCCCATCCCAGAAGGGACGCATCCGTCACCACTGTGTACTCCGGTTGGGGAAGGGAGAGGGATCTGCTACTGACCCAATCGCAATTCGTGAGCCACCACCGCAATTGTCGTGCAGTGCCCTCTGAGATCTGGACATGATCGGACAGGTTGCCCTAATGTTGCGCCCACTGGAACTTCAGGTCCCAAGGCA
Source organism: Triturus cristatus (assembly GCF_964204655.1). Lineage (NCBI taxonomy): Eukaryota > Metazoa > Chordata > Amphibia > Caudata > Salamandridae > Triturus > Triturus cristatus. The sequence continues at coordinate 522,384,837 of NC_140591.1, forward strand.
GAGCCCGCATATGCCATCTGGCATGTGTCACCAGAAGGATGCAGGAGGCCATCAGGCCCAGAAGCCGGAGGGTCATCCTGACTGAAACCCGGGACAGAGGCTGAAAGATCGGAATCATAGCCTGCATAACCCGGACTCGCTGCTCGGGAGGATAAATCCGAAATAGCGTTGAATCCAGAACCACTCTGATGAAGGGGAGCTTCTGAGAGGGACTCGGGTGCGACTTCGGCACGTTGATGGAGAACCCCAGCAAATGCAGGAGATCGGCCATAGTCTGAAGGTGGTTGACGACTGCCTGGGGCGAGCCCGCCTTCAACAACCAGTCGTCGAGGTAAGGGAAGACTGACACCCCCGACCTGCGCAGATGAGCTGTAACCACCGCCATCACCTTCGTGAACACCTGAGGGACGCTGGTAAGGACGAAGGGGAGCACGGCAAACTGAAAATGCTCCTGGCCTACAGTGAACCGCAGGTAACGCCGGTGGGCTGCAAGGACGGGGATGTGCAAATATGAGTCCTGCAATTCCAACGCTACCATCCAGTCTCCAGGGTCGAGGGCAGCCAGGACCTGAGCCAGAGTCAGCATTTTGAACTTCTCCTTCCGGAGGAAGCGATTGACGTTCCGCAGGCCCCCTTTGTTCTTCTTGGGGACAAGAAAGTAGTGGGAATAACAACCACTCCCTACTTCCGGCCCAGGAACGCACTTGATGGCGCCCTTGGCCAAGAGGGCCGTGACTTCCTGCTGGAGAAGTACCAAGTTATCCCCCGACATGCGGTGGCACCGAGGTGGCATGGCTGGAGGGAAGGACTGAAAGGGAAGAGAGTAACCTCTGCGGATGATCTGCAACACCCACTTGTCTGATGTGATATCGCATCAGTGGGGGAAGTGGTGGCGGATCCTGCCACCCACCATCGTGGGGTGCTCCACAAAGCTCGGATTAGGAAGATTTGGAGGTAGAAGCGGCGGAGGTGGACTGACCCCCACGCCGATTCCCAGACCCACCACTGCGGAAGCTGCGTCCGCGGCCGCGCTGAGGCTGGTTCTGCACAGGCTTGCTGAAGAAACGTGCCTGGGAGCCTCTGCCGTGGCCACGAAAGGAACGAAACCCAGGAGTGGCCGGGCTTTTTGCGGAAAGACCCAAGGACTTGGCCCGCGAGTCCTTAAAAGTCCTTAAAAGGCTCCAGTGCACTGTCGGACTTATCGCCAAACAGGCAAGTGCCATCAAAGGCACCCGGTGGAGAGCCAGGCGTGGCGACGAAGCGCCCCAGTCGTAGAAATCGCCCTGCCCAGTGAGTCAGCGGTGTCCAAACCACACCGAATGGCAAACTTAGCCGCATCCTCACCCTCAGCAACTGCTTGGGACAGCACAGCGTGGACCTCCTCAGGACACTGAGGCAACACCTGAGCAACCGTATCCCACACTGCGTGGGAATAGCTGCCCAATAAGCAGGCGGTGTTCATTGACCGCAGCCCCAAGCTGGCAGAAGAGAACAACCGCTTTCCGAACTGTTTCAGCTTCTTAGAGTCCTTATCCGGCGGAGCAGTGGGAAAGGCACTCTGCGACATCGAGGCTTGGATGACCAGGCTCTCAGGCGTAGGATGAGTGGTCAGAAATGCGGGGTCACCAGGCACCGGGCGGTGACGCCTGGCGACATTCTTATCTAAAGGGGCCAATGTGGCCAGCCTCGACCAAGAGCCCAACAATACGTCAGTGAGGGTGTCGTTAAAGGGAAGCAGGGGCTCCGACTAAGTGAAGGCCGTCTGGAGCACCTCAGTGAGATTAGTCTTGAGGGCCACCGTAGGAAGATCGAGGTTGAGGACCTCAGCTGCCCGACGGAGCACCATCGTGTAGGAGGTGCCCTCCTCCGTGGTATGCGGGGGAGAAGCAAACCCCAGGTCAGAAGAGACTTCGAGGTCGCCGGCGTCCTCCAAGTCGTCCACCCAGTCCTGCTCGGAGTCACACTGACAGGCAAGAGGGTCGCAGACCCCTTCCAGTCATCCTCCACCTCTGTTGCATGGTGAACAGACCGCGGCGGCAGAGCTGGAGCCGGAGAAGGAACATACGGCATCGGCCGGGGCCAAGCCGGCGCCGCATCCCAATGCGGATTCCAGATAGGAACAAAATGGTCCTGGAACCGGGGCAAGGGCGGGACAGACGGCACCCACTGCGGCGCCAGAGGCGGAGCTGGGGCTGGAGCCGGCAGCGCTGGACCTCGTGGTGCTGGGGCCAACGGGGTAGAATCCTGTGGCACCGAAGCTGGATCCGCCGACGGTCCAACAGGATCTGGACACAGGCACGATGGCGCGCCTGCGGGAGCCCGAGGCCTAAAAAGGCGGTCCATGGTGGCAAGAAATTCTACCACCTGTTCGGGAGTCGCCGATGGACCCGAGTAAGGTGGGTAGGCAGCTGAATCCCAGGCTCCAAAAGAGCTACCAGGCTCCAGATCTCCTGTCCTCCTCGTCCGCATCCGAGGACCGACGGGGGACGTCGGAGAGCGAACACGCGTCTTCGACTTCTTTTTATGTCGTCGCTTACCGGAATCTGAGGGCGAAGACTTGGAGCCCGAGGAGCGACGACTGCGGCCCCGCGAGCGTTCCCGGGAACAGTCCCTGGACCTGGAACGGCATTGGGACGAGGGCCGGACCTCCAGCAGCTTCCTGCGCCGCTCCCTCAAGGCCTTCGGGGCCATGGCCCGACAGTCCCGGCAGGACCGGGAGTCGTGGTCGGTCTCCAGGCAGTAGAGGCAAACATCGTGGGGGTCCGCCACCGACATATTGCGACGGCAGGCCCCACAAGACTTAAATCCAGGCATCCCTATGTGCACCAAGGAGAAAAAGGGAGACAAAAGTCTCTAAAGTGTAGTCAAAAAGTGACTAAGGTACGTGCTCTAACCGGATCTGCGCTTGCTGGCGCGGAAGAAAGAACTGACGTCGGCGCGCATGGGTGGCGCCTAAGTAGTCTCCATGACGTCATCTCGGTGCTTAAGACGCCAGTGACGGACGCGGAGCCACAGGACGCCACCTACTGACGTGCAGGTGTACTGCAAGCAAAACTTTCCGGATCCAGTCTCACGCCTGGGGATATTCTAAGGTAAGGAATCTATCACTAACGTGTCTCTTTCAGATACAGTACACATAAGGCATTGGATGCCAGCAAGGTTGGGCTCATGGGTTGGTCAAATCCCAAACCCTACAAGTAGCCCCACCAATACAGATACAGGGTGGGCCCACCAACTATCTGTCCTTTTATAAGGAAGGCATTCAAGACTTTTGTCTGTAAAGGGTAGCATTGCAAGTTCCAGACCATGCCAATAATTCCTCGCAGCACTTGGCGTAGACAGACTTTGTAGAAGAATGCTTGACAGCAAGGATGACATCCACAACAACAGAAGGAATATCGAATGCAGTCATCTACTGTCTCTCAATTTCCAAACACGGAGATGCAGATTTGGGTGCAGGAACCTGTCCTGCTGCTGTGACATTCTCCCAAAGCGGGAGCTTGATTGGAGGACAGATGCTCATGCTCAGAAGTTCTGGATACTGTACTCTGCTGGCCCAAACTGGTGCCACTAGGATGACTTCAGCCGCGTTGTTCCTGATCTTCTTCAAGTACCCTGGCTGGATCTTTTTGGTACCGTTGACAATGTGCACTGTCAAAACATTTGCGTACTGAAGTTTCCAATAAGACTCACTCTGAAACGTCTCTGTAAAAATGGAGCATAGGACTCCTGTACGCCTTTCTGCCTCTTCCTCTCCTATCATCTGATCTCCACTTTTACCAGATGACCTGCCCATTCAAGCAAGAACATATCTGTCACCATCAGCTCTGGGTGGAGCAGAGAGAGGGGCCTGCTGTTGATCCAACTGCGGTTGAGCAGCCACCAGTGCAGATCTTTTGCAGTCACCTGCAAAACCTGAATAGAATCCAACAGACTCCCCTGGTGCTGGTCCCACTGAGACTTGAGATTCTAATGTGGAGCCTGCATATGCTACCTGGCATAGGCAACGAGAAGGATGCAGGAGGCCAAGAAGCCTTAGGCCACTCTCACTGAGAACCAGGACCAAGGATCAAACATCAGGATCATAGCCTGACTGTCGTGAACTAGTAGTGATCGAGAGTAGGCCCAAAACATCACTACATCCAGAATGGCTCTGAAGAAAAGGAGCTTTTGTAAAGGGATCAGGCCTGGCTTCGGCATGTTGATAGTGAATCCCAATAAAGTCAGGAGGATTGCAATCGTCTGGAAGTGATCTATGACGGACTATGGCGTGCCGGTCTTAAAGAGCCTGTTGTTGATGTAGGGGAGAACTGGAAACGCCAACCTTTGAAGGTGTGCAGGGACTACTGGCACCACATTTGTGGACACCAGAGAGGCGCTGGTGAGGCCGAAGGGGATCACAGTAAATTGAAAATGCTTCTAGCGTGCCTTGAACTGCAAGTAGCGTCTGTTGAACTGCAGGATGGGTACAAGGAAATACGCATTCTGAAAGTGTATAGCCACCATCCAGACACCTTGATCAAGAGCACATAGAACCTGGCCAAAATGAGCATGCAGAGTCTGTCCTTCTGCAAGAAGGCATTCCGAGGGCAGATGTATAAAATAGGACAGAGGCCTCTGGCTTTCTTTGGCACAAGCAAATAACAGGAGTAGCAGCCAGTTCCTATTTCTGGGACCATAACCCTCCTTGTGGCTCCAGTCTGCATCTCCGGAAGCATGTGCTCCTCTGGAATCTGCTCTAATGTGGGTAGAAGAAGCAGAGGGTCCAAAAGGAATCACATGGCCTACCCTTGTTTAGCTATCTTAACGACCCACCTGTTGGAAATTATATTTTGCCAGTCTTGGAGGAAATGTTGACTGTCACTAATGGCAAACTAATGCAGCTTGAAGGCCAATGCAGAGGGGGCAGGGGACTAGGAAGTTTGCTGTCCCTGGTGGCTTGGACTTTGTCTGATTGATCCCCTCCCCAACAGGACTGGGGTGCCTATTGCACGGGCTGGAGGCCTTGTCATTGCCAGTACGTAAAACCTCAGGAGTAGCTTCCAAAGTGTGAAACCCCTGTGTGTACTGTCTTAGAGAAGAAGCCTAAGGAACACGCTGTGATCCTGGTTTCCTTGAAGCGTTTCAGTGTGGAATCAACCTTTTCGGAAAACAGGTGAGATCCATCAAATGGCATGTACATTAGTGAGGCATGCATGTCAGCAGAGAAGTCATGCATGACACTGAAGCACTATGTTAGTTCTGTCTGTTTTGTCTAAACAATCTGTAGTATCCAAACCCAGATCATATTTTGTATGTGAAAGCATCCTGGCAATCTTGGACGGTTTGAGCCAGCTTATCCAAAAAAAACCTCTGGCACTGCCGGCAACATCAAGCTAACCGTGTACTATTAAGCATGGGAACATTTCCATAGCAAATTAGCTGGCACTGACTGACAGGAGGGCTATGCTGGCCAACATAAACATTTGTTTCCTGAATACTTACATTTTCTTCAACACATTCTGAGGTGGGGGGAGGGTGTTGGGAATAAATTGGGGTTTGCCCCGCTGACTGAAGCATGAACCACCAGACTTTCTGGTGTAGGGTGCTGCATAAAGAAGTCACGGTCGCCTGGCACCTTGTGGGGGAACACAAATTCGTTTGTCTTCAGGCGGTCACTAAAAGGCTGGGTAGCCATGCGCTTTTCTAAATGCCCAGAATAAAGTAACTAACCTAGCTTGTAGCTGCAGTGTATGAGGACTGGAGTGGAGGATATTACCTTCCTACTGTGAGAGCGGCCAAATGTTGAGTGCGAACAGATAGGTATAGAGCCCTTCCTCGTCCAGCGTGGGGCAATCTGAATCAGCTGTGAACAACCTTGCTGCACCTAATGCAGTATTCTTGAAAGAAGCACAATTGCATAAATGCATAAAGTATGCCTTGAGTTCATTATAATCTGAAGGTATTCCAATTGCAGAAATGCATAGGGCATGTCCTGAGATCAGTATAACCTGAAGGGATTCCGCACAGTATTATTTTGGGGGTAGCGTATGGCTCAAAAAACTTCAGATCTAGGGTCATAGCAAAGAGATCTAAGAATAAAAATCTCAATCTGCAAAATATTACCGTCACCTCAGGTAGTAGTTCTCACTCGTAGTCCTCCAGAGAGAGACGACAGAGCATCCACACTCACAGATAACCTACCAGGTAATTTCCACTCTGCTGGAACCTCAATAAGAGACAAATAGCTTACCAGCATAGGGTCCACGACTACACACACCCTGTTGCTATAGTGGAGAGTGGTGGAAAAGTAAAAAGGCCTGCAAGGTGAACCACCCGCCCTTCAAGCACATATACGTAGTTACTACTCTAACACAGATCAAAGACTTGTGCTGTTATTTCCCCCAGATGACCACCTCCGTCCAGCAAGGATGTAGCCACGTCCCTAACACCTATGTCCATAACCGCTTGAGTTTGTGGGTTGCTGAAGGAGCGATCCCTCAGAAGGTTGGATGGCCAACAGGTCCGTCTTTACAAAATTGGAGACCCTCCCTCACAGGATGATGGTGATGTAACCCCAAATTTCTCACCTTGTAAATTTCCCCAGGAGCCAGAATGGATTAGTGTAGGACACCCACCTCTCTATATAGTGTACCACAATGGGGTGCACTGCACAGAGAAGTCGGAGAGACCCTTATTGGTTTACAGAGGCAAAAGTAAATACTAACTCTCTATTTTGTGGTTGTGTGGGCAAGCAGTTGGGTTTACCAGAGGATAGTGCTAAGCATTTGTTGTACTCACATAGGCAATATATGTAACACACTCAAGCCCGAAGTCGAGACCAATTTATAAAAAAATATTAAGTCTTTTTAAATATATTTTGAACCAAGAACTACAGATACAGGTAAGCATGTAATACGTTTCTGCAAGCATGTAATACATTTCTGCAATAAGCAAGGTAAGTACAGGTAATATACAGTTATGGGCAATGCAGTAAATCACAGTGCCGTAGGACTGAGGGGTTCACCTTCTAGAATTCGAATGTTGGGGAGCCAGGTTCCAAAGATTTACCAGCAGTTTCTCAGGAGCATCCTGGATTTGGCCAGAAGCTGGGTACTCGGAGAGTAAATTGCTGGTGCGCTACGACAAAGAGGGGGGGCACTTAAAAGCAGGCTGCACAGGGGGACTTGCCGGCAAGTCCGGGGATACTTTGAAGAGTGTAGAGATCACAAGGGTCTGGGGACCACGGAAGCACAAAGATTTTGGAGAAACTCCGACTTATGGGGCTAGGTACAGAGCAAACAGGTGATCCAAGTTTTGGTTCGCAAAGTGCACCTTGAGGTCAAGGACAAACACCTCAGAGTGGCTGGTGAAGGACGACTGGGCCACTCAGTGAGTGGGTCTCAGGGCTGCCGACGTCCCTCGAAAGGTGCTTGGTCCCCAGGCAGTTAGACGTATTTTTAGAGTGCTCTGTTACCCAAAGGTGTCCTGGTACTAGCTCATATTTGTGCAAAGAGATCCAGGGGAAAAAACAGGTTTTCAGTGGTTTCCTGAATGTAAGCAGATCAGTTGCAGATCTAATATGAAATGGCAGTGCATTACATGCTTTCGCTGAGCCCAGGATGCCAGTTCTGCAATCCCAGGTTTTTTTTAAATTTGGGAACCATAAGGTTTTTTAATGCCAAGCAGCGAAGTGTTCTATTTGGTTCGTACCATTTGAGCTTCTGCCTAAGGTAGTGGGGCCTATATTATATAGTGCTTTAAAGTTAGTACATAAGGCCTTACATTTGATATGCTGCCTTATTGGGAGCCAATGCAGTTTCCTGTTGCTGTTGAAAATTCAAAAAAAGTATGTTTCAGTAATCTAGTTTAGATAACACTAGTGAAGTCACTACTGTTTTTTGTGATTCATACGGAATGAACCGCAGTATTTTTTTAATTGTTCTGAAAGGAGGAAAGTATAAGAGGTGATTAAGTTTACCTGGTTTTTAAAAGAGAGTTTGTTATCCACTAGGATTCCTAGGTTTTTGGCTTTTTTTTACTGCTGGTGGTAAGGGGCCGAGTTCTTCCGGCCACCAGGATGGGGACCGAAAGTATGTGCAGTTTCCAAAAAGGATGACTTCAGTTTTACCAGAATTTAACTTCAGGCAATTATTTTCATTCAAGTGCTGATATCATGCATACAGTTGCAAAATCTACTACCTGTATCGGTGTCCTAATTGGAGAGTGACGCAACAATTTGAGTGTCATCAGCTTAGGAAATTGAGAAGCCAATCGATCTTATCACAGAAGCAAGGCAAGACATGTACACATTAAAGAGTGTCTAGCTGAGCAAGTAGCCCTAGGGAACCCCGTAAGGGAGGGAAAAATGTTCTGATACAAATGGGTCCAAGGCAACCATTTTTTTCTGTCAGAATGAAAGTATCTCAACTGAGTCACTGCAGTGCCTTGCAACCTTATTCTCGCAAAGCGGTCCATCAGTAGATCATGATGGACCGTATCAAATGCTGCAGAAAGATCTAACAATATCAAAGCAGCATTTCCACCTGAATCAAGGACTTCTCTAATTTCTTTTGTGGAGTTGACCAAAGCAGACTCTGTGCTATGTCCACTGTGAAAACTATATTGTATGGCATTTAAACGCCGATTGTTTTGAGTATGTTCATGGCCTTTTCCGCTAATTTTGCAGGAAACGGGAGCCTCGAAAGAGAGCGGAAATTATTAGGGTCGTTAGGATCAAGATTAATTTTGTTTTATTAGTGGAAATATTGAAGCCACCTTCTACTCTTTTGGGAAGTGACACATTTTGAACATCATATTGAAGAGATAGGTGACGTTTTCTGCTGTTAGTTCTGGAGCCATTTTAATCACAGTTGGAGGACATGGGCCCAAAGGAGAGGCAGATTTTACTGCCTGAACAAGCCAAGAACTGCCATGGCCGACAGCGGAGCAAAATCGGTAAAGGAGGTCTGTCCTGAAAAGGTAGCCATCTCAGTTTAAATTTTTTGGTGCGGACAGTGTTCCATATCAATGATGTTGGATAATAACTCCTGGCTGCTGTTACCCTGGTTTTACCAGACAGCCTGGTGAGTTGAGAGACTGTTCTAAATAGTCCATTTGACAAGTTTTTTGCATTTTCAATCTGTCTGGTGAAGTAGCTTGATTTTTCACTAAGAAATGTTTTATACTCAGCTAGGCACTGTTGATATATGGTTCTGTCAACGCCACTGTAATCTTTCCTCCAGAGGCGTTCTTGACGTTTACATGTTTGTTTCTGCTCTTTAAGAGTGTCTGAATACCAAGGCACTGTGTGTTGCTGGCTTTGGGTATATACACACGTTTCTGGAACTAAATTCATAGTTAAAGACTGGAGTCATCTGGTAACCAGAGTTGGAGTCTGGCTTGGACTGTTGTAGTCGGTCTTGGGTTGCAGGGCGTCCGGTACCTCGGGGTTGGTGCTGCTCAGCTCAGGAAGATCCAGGTGCCTTTAAACTCGGTGAGGAGGTAGAGTTGATCCTTCAGAGCAGCAATACCATCTCCTGGGCAGCTGCGGCAGGGCTGGAGAGTTGCACGTCAAGAGTTCGGACTCTGTGGTTTTGGTGCCTGCGATGCAGGAGAGTAGCTCCTCTACTCCAAGGGAGTTCTTAGGTACATTGGTGAAGTGCTGGAGGGCCCCTGGGTTTGTAGAGTTATCTCAGATGTAGGACGAGACAGGGTTCCGCGATTTTCAAGTCTTTAGTCTGCAGACAGGGTTTTGCGCCAAAATACAGTCTAGGTTCTCTTATATGGTCATAAGCTGCTCTTCTTTGTCCATGGTCATCTTGTGTCTGTCGAATCTGAAATTCAAGGCTCAGGGATGCCATCCGAAATACTACATTTAGGGGTGTTAAAGGGCGTGCCCGGTAGTAGCCAATGGGCTACCTACCTTTAGGGTGACTACACCCTCTTGAGTGCTCACCTCACGTAGGGGGTGGGTATGATCCTGACCCTTATAGGCTATTTTCCCCATCCTCATGACAGAGGAAAGTGAGCTGGGGGTCCACATCGCCTGTCCCACCTTAGGGGTGTTGCAGGTTGACTGGGCACGCTCCTCCTCATCTGACAAATTTTCCCACCTGTCTTCCTGCTGAAAGTGGGGTCAGACCCAGGGAGTTGCCATCTGCTGCTTGCAGGAGAGGGGTGGGTTGGAGTTCAAAGGCAACATCGCCTTTGAAGCTACCCACCCTGGGAAGCTGTTCCTGCCTGGCGGAGGAGTGAAGCACCTCCAGCCCAGGGCAGGCATTGTTTCTGGCTCCTGAGAGCGAAGGCCTAAGACCACTCAACAACACACTAGAAGTCGGTACGTTTCACTGTGTGCAATTATTAATACATCTGATACTGGAATCAGCTCAGATTTATTAAGACAAGATGTTTGGTACAAAACATCCCATAAGACAATGAAGCCATCATGGCGCTGGGGAAGTCGTTTTGAAGAGTGTCCAGCCTAGGTACTCTCTATGGCTTCCCTGTTCACTTACAATATCCAAGAATAGACATGGATATTATAGGGGTATATCTGCTCATGCAGATATGCCCTCACATGGGATATAGGGCCATTGGGCTGAGGCCTGCTAAAGGGGTGGCTTACCTATATCATGTGGGCATAGCACATAGGGATGTGTGCCATGTTGACTCTTCGGTTTTGTCTCTAGCAAGGCATGCATGTCTGCAATGGCAGCATGCATGGCCTTGGTTAGGCACAATTTGTGCACTATCTTTGGGGTTCCTCTTCAGTGCCAATGCCTAGGTAAGAGGTGTACCATTTACCAGGGACTTTCAAAGGATACTCTAGTGGTGCCAATTGGGGGGGGGGGGGGGGGGGGGAGTACAGTTTTAGGGAAGGAGCTCTGGCACTGGGGACCTAGTTGGCAGGAACCCTGTGCACTTCCAGTCAAAATCACATCATTTTCCAGGCAACAAGTGGTGGCTAACCATGTCCAAAAGTGGCTCATTCCTACAATTAGGAAAGCTCAAAGCACTGTTCCTGCACACTGGTAGGTAGCACCATGTGACTATGTCAACGCCATTCTGCTCTGGACTAACAGGAAGAAAAGAGCCAAACGTTAGCACCAACAGTGAGCCCTGACGTCAGTTTCTTTTATGAACTATTTAGCACCCTCAGATGCAAAGCCCATCACAAATTGAACAAACCAGTGTAAAAATTCTTAGATGGGGAACTTCTTAGATGGAAGAGACCATACCGCGGAATGGAGATGTGGAAGGGTGTTGAGGAATCTGTAGTTAGAAAATATACCAAAATAGGGTCCCTGAAGGGAAGAAACTTGTTCTCTTGATGGATACTCCTTGCTCTGTGACTAGACAGCAAAGAAGATACTCCCAAGGTGGTTGGTCAGTGGAATGGCTCAGACAAAAAAAGTCATCCAGGATTCCCATTTTGGCAGACTGGATTGTCCAGGCAGTAATGCTTTATATATAGGGCTACCGGTTTTATATTGTCTTTTGTGAACATTTTCATCTGTATTTATCTATGTATATATTTTTTTAACATTTTATCTGTATTTATCCATATGTATTTTGCGAACAAATTAACCATTAACTCGTATATATCCACTTTTATTTAACCAATAAATGTGCACCCATACTTTGATACCCATCTGATTTTAGAACATTTAGCAGCCAAATATAATAACATTATAAACCCACATGAAAACATTTGCATAATAGCTCAAACATATGTTAAGATATGTAGTTATTTAAGGAAATGTAATGTGCTTTTGACTCCACATGCTCTCAATCTGCATAACTATTGACTGTGAATTCATGAACAGCAACAAAGAGTCACTAAGAAGATGCTACATTTTCTGTATTTTTTTCACTTTTAAAAACAAGTATAGACTGGAATTTTCGGTCTGCTTTTATCTGTATAAATCAGTGAAAAAAGGAAAACTGGGAGCCCTATTTATAAACAAGTACCCATGTAGCTGCCAAACATATCTGCTTGATCAATAAGGTCATCAATTAAGCCATTTGAAATATCACCATTGATGTCATGAAAGAGGTCGTAGAACATGTTATGAGTTATGTAATATGTGAGGTTATAAGCAGCTGTGCTAACTATAACTGGTAACTTTTGGTGTTTTTTTGTAGTTCAAAAAGTTAATGTCACTGACATTCACCTAAATATAATATTACTTTAACCTTTGTTTTTTTTCTGTGAATGTAAGTTTTTGGGTTTAAAAAAACAAGAACCAACTTTTTTTTTTTTTTTTAAATCACACCTAGTCTGCTAGAGGAGGGGTCCATGCCTGAACCTTATTAGGCCCTGTGAACCTTATTCCCCAAGGCCACTACCTAAATTAAAGGGGAAGGACGGGTTCCCGTGTGACCCTCCTACCCCGAGCCTTATTAGGCCAAGGGGACCCCATCCCCAGGGCAATTTAAAGGGTAAGAGGGCTGTGGGACCGCTACCCGAGCCTTATTAGGCCCAGGGGACCCCATCCCCCATCCTTGTTGGGGGCTGCGGGGGAGCCCCAAGTTCCCCCTGGTCCCAGCTGGCTTCACGCATCCAGCAGCAGCCGGCATTTCTCCCTTCCGCAGGGACCACTAAAAATGTTGCTCCCTATGGGTGGAGGCAATATTCAGATCTGTTTCCCTGCTCGCATAATTGCGGGCAGAAAAACATATTTGAAGTCCACTTCCAGCTGACAGGGGTATTTATAAAGCTCCTGCCAGCTAGGCATGGACTTAGTAATTGCTCTCGCTTGGAGGGAGCTTTGAAATTGCTCCCGCCAAGCGAGAGCTGGGAGCAAACAGGTTTCCATGCCAGAGCGGGCAGGGAAATTGCTATGTCCCGGAGATGGGCACACTGGGACATAGCAGGAGCTAGCCCTGGCGATGGGGTCCTCAGGGCCATTAATGGCTCCAGGAGGGGGGCCATGTGGCCCCCACTTTCACCACTGACTTGAACTCTGGGCCCTGGGGTCCTCGGGCCGAAATCAGCATGAGAAGGGTGGCCGCGCACCCCCCACTTTATATTTAGGCTAGGCCCATGGGGATGAGATCACAGTGGCCGAAATCTGCCCAGGTGGGGGGCAGCATGCCCACTCTCAATCAGTAAGGCAGAGCCCTTGCAGGATGGGGATCCCAGGGCCGAGATCTGCCTAGGGAGGGGGGCCAGGCACGCCCCCTTCCCCCAATTATGTTTATGAATACACCCCCCAGGACCTAGCCCACCGGGCAGGGGGCATAAAGGAAACAAGACCACGAGCATGCACCAGGTTATTAAAAAAATTGTTACAGCAGACCAGAAGATACTCTGCAAATTTTAGTAAAATTAAAAGAAAACAAATCTTTTTTCCCGTGTGGGACCCCCACTGCCAGGCCAAGAGGTCAGGGTATTCCTACCCTACACCTTTCCCTTGCCTCAAGATGGGTGCCACAACTTCTTGGTTGAAGTGGTGGCAGCCAATCAGATCTCAAAATGAGATCTGTGGGATCCGCAGAGGCTACGATTCCGTAGACATACATAAATCATTTTTCTTTAATAACTCCAAAACTATTGAAGGGATTTATATCAAATTAAACAAAAGATATTTAAAGACCACGTTCTACCTTTCTGCTAAATTTGGTGTAATTCCGTTCAGCGGTTCAGGCTGTCGTGTTCAAAATCAATATGGGAAATTTCATGGGGGAAATACGTTTTGGGACCCCCACCTCCCTTTTTCTCGCCGATTCTCTGACGAACCACCCTGAAATTTTCCAGACAGCAGCTGAAGTGAGCATCACATTTTTGGGGAAACGTTTGTAAAGATATGTTAAACAGCACCAAAAAAATATACAAGTCAAAAAACGTTATCCTATTGAAACTAGATTCTACCTATAAATACCACCAGTAGGTAATATATTTTATATACATATACACAATGAAAAAACAAAAGTTAAAGCTGAGTTCTAGTTAGGAAAAAATTAATTCCTATACAAACCAAGCTTATACTACACAAACTTTGTAAATGAAAGTTATAACTATAACATTTTTAATGTATCCACCACCTTCAAATTATTATAAGGTGAGCACATCATTACACACTCGTTTCAGCTAACTAACCAGACAACACTAACTATGACTCACCACTGTACCATGCACAGTGTTCTGACAAATTATGTCATTTGCGAAGTTATAAGTGTTGTGAATGTGATGATTTCACATGCTATCAGTGATGTATAAAGCAAGGTTATAAACAATGCAGGACAAAGGCATGTATGTAGTGTGGCAGCAGAGGTGACAAGACTGTTTTCAGAGGAGCGCGAATTATAGTAATTTGAAAGTGGTGCATTCATTATAAATTGATGCTATAATTATAACTTTAAAATGTATAATGTCTCTGTAGTTTAAGTCTGGTTTGAAAAGAAAAAATACATAAGGTATTTATAACTATAAATTATCCTTAACATTCAAGTTACTTACCTTCGGTAATGCCTCATCTGGTAGAGACATCATCTAGCCGCGGAATCCTTACCTTTGAACTTCCAGGCATCAGGCTAGATCCGGAAAAAAAATTCTCGGCAGTACCCCTGCACACCAGTAGGTGGAGTTTGTTGACATTGCCACTCCTACGCCCTGACACTAAAAACTATTTACGCTGGGTGGATCGGTAAGAAATCTGCGTCTCGAACATGTGTCAACCAGATCAGGCATTACCGAAGGAAAGTAACTTGTCCATCTGACAGATACATCTAGCCGCAGATTCCTTACCACTGAACAGATACCCAAACACTACCTTTCCCGGAGGTGGGACTGCAGAAATGTTTTAGACCAGAAAATCATGCAGAAAAAGAGCAGCCAAACAGGCCCTTCATGCGAAACTGAGAATCAAAGCAATAGTGTCTGGCAAATGCGTGCAGAGACGCCCACGTGGCCGCTTGACAGATATCAGCAATTGGAACCGCACGCTGGAGGGATGCGGTGGCTGCCTTCACCCTGGTGGAATGGGCCCTAAGGCCTTCAGGAGGCTGCTTCTTCGCCAAGGCATAACAGATTTTTATACAGAGGATAATCCAACGAGAGATGGTCCTCTTTTGAACAGCATGCCCTTTCTCTGCTCCCATGTACCGTATAAAGAGTTGCTATCCACCTGGAACTCTTTAGTGGGATCAAGGTAGAAATATAACGCTCTTTTTGGGCCCAGACAGTGGAGGCGCTTCTCATTTTTGGAAGGATGCGGAGGGGCATAGAAAGTGGGTGGTAGTGTAACGGACTGTCCCAGATGGAAGGGAGCTACAACCTTGGGCAAGAAGGATGCCCTAGTTCTTAGTACCACTGTGTCTAGAAAGACCGTCGGGTAAGGAGGCCATAAGGACAGTGCCTGCATTTCGCTCACCCTCCTGGCATACGTAATTGCCACCAAAAAAGTTATTTTAATAGTGAGCAAATGTAGAGGCCAGTTGTGCGGCAGATCAAATGCTGCACACATCGAGAAAGTAAGGGCCAAATTAAGGTCCCATTGTGACATAAAAAAAGGAGAAGGGGGAAACAAGTGGGTTAACCCCTTCAAAAATCTCTGCACCATAGGGGACTTAAAGAGCTAAGTTGATCTGGCAGCCAAAGAAAGGCAGAGAGGGCCGAAAGATAAACCATCAAAGTGCCCAAAGCAGAACCTTGCTGGGTCAAGTAAAGTATAAACAGGAGAATATTTGACAGAGAAGCAGATAAGGGGTCAACAGACCGTTTTGTACAATATTTACAAAATGTGTTCCATCGGCAGACGTATACAGAGTTCTTGGAGAGACGCCTGGCTGCTAGAATAACTTTGCAGACATCGTGAGGAAGGTCAAAAGCTCTCAACTGTCGCTGCTCAATATCCACGCAAGGAGGCGGAGAGTGGACAGGTTCGGGTGGAAGACTCTCCCCTGCTGCTGCGACAGACGATCATCCCGAAGGGGCAGCCTGATTGGAGGATCGATGCTCATAGCCAGAAGCTCGGGATATCAAGCTCTCAGTGCTTAATCCGGAGCCATAAGAATGACTTGCGCCCTGTAGCTCCTGATCTTCTTGAGCACTCTAGGAAGGAGTGGTATGGGCAGAAAGGCGCACAGGAGGTCTGCGCTCCCCTCGCGACGAAAAAGAGTAGCCGAGTGAGAGCCGTCTTGGAAACTTCTACATGCAAAACTGCTGACATTGTGCGTTCTCTTCGGAGGCAAACAGATGTAACCAAGGCTCTCCCCACTGCTGAAAGAGACCTTGTACCACCTCTGTACGGAGATGCCACTCGTGATCCACAAGGCATGTTTGGCTGAGTTTGTCTGCTCTGTCATTCAGAGAACCGGCCAGATGTTGAACCACCAGGGAAATGCCCTGTTTTTCCAGCCAAGTCCAGAGATGCAGGGCCTCCTGACAGAGTTCATGACCACACTGCGCCCTGTTTGTTGCAGTACCACATGGCGGTAGTGTTGTCTGTGAACACCTGAATTAACCTCCCCTTGATGGATGGTAAAAAGGCTTTGAAAGCCAATTGGATCACACAAAGCTCCAATAGGTTGATATGGAGCTTGGCTTCCGACGGAGACCAGAGTTCTCTGATCTCCACAACCCCCAGATGGCCACCTCATCCCAGAAGAGACACATCCGTCACTACTGTGAGATCTGGATGGGGAAGGGAGAGGAGTCTGCCTCTGACCGAATTTCATTTTGTCAGGCCACAGCCCCCCTCCGGGATCTTTCTCAGTTACCTCTGATATCTGAACCAGGTCGTCAGATTTCCTCAATGCTGTGCCCATTGGAACTTCAGGTCCCACTGCAGAGCCCGCATGCGCAACCTTGCATGGTCCACCAGCTGGATGCATGAGGCCTTGAGGCCCAACAGCCTCAGAGTACTTCTCACCGAAATCCAGGACAGAGGATGAAACATCGTTATCATTGCCTGAAAATCCTGGACTCGTCCTTTCAGGAGGATAGGTCCTAAATTTCACCATGTCTGGAACCACCCCAATGAATGGGAGCATCTGAGAGGGAATCAAGTGTGACTTCAGCACGTTAATAGTGAACCCGAGCAAGTGCAGGAGGTTTGCCGTAGCCTTGAGGTGGGAAACGACTGCTTGGGACGAGTCCACCTTCAACAACCAGTTGCCGAGATAGGGGAAGACTAGCACCCCATAGCGCCGCAGATGGGCTGCGACCACTGCCATCACCTCTGTGAACACCCAAGGGGCACTGGTGAGGCCGAAGAGGAGCATGGCAAACAAAGTGCTCGTGGCCCACTCTAAACCGCAGGTAGCGACGATGAGACAGGCAGGACGGGGATATGAAAATAGGCATCCTTCAAGTCCAGAGCTACCATCCAGTCTCCCGGGTCCAGGCCAGAAACGACCTGAGCCAGGGTGAGCATCTTGAATTCTTCCTTTTTGAGGAAGTAGTTGAGGGTTCTGAGGTCGAGGATAGGACACAGGCCTTCGTCCTTCTTTGGGACCAGTAAATAGCGGGAGTAACAACCACAGGCTATTTCTGGCTCGGGAACCCACTCTTTAGCTCCCTTGGCCAAGATAGTTTTGACTTCCTCGTGGAGCAAGACAAGTTGATCCTCTGTCAGCTGATGGTACACTGGAGGTATGGATTGGTAGTCTTGAAGGGCAGGGAATAGCTCTTTCGGGCTATTTGCAACACCCACCTGTTCGAGGTAATGTCTCACCAATGGTGGAGATGATGGCTTATTCTGCCACCAACTGGTCATGAATGATCCTGGAGGATCGGACTAGCAGGGTTTTGTGGTGGAGGAAGGGATCGTGGGTTGCCTCGACTTCTGGCCTCCCGACCCTCGGAGTCGGAGTGAACCGCGTCCAACGCCACAAAGAGGTTGCTGAACGTGCAGGAGCCCTCTGCCTGGAATAGGGTTAGTAGCCCCTTCTGTAGCCACAAAAGGAGTGAAAAGTAGACACAGGCCTGGGTGTAGTGATGAAGCCCAAGGACATGGCCGTAGCCCGCGAGTCCTTGAAACGCCCAAGTGTGGCATTTGCTTTGTCTCTGAAGAGACAAGACCCATCAAAGGGCATGTCCATAAGATTAGCTTGGACATACCCCGAAAAACCAGATGTCATCAGCCAAACATGGTAACGTACAGCCACCATCGTTGAAATTGCCTTGCCAGCGAGTCTGTCGTGTCCAAGCTACATCGGAGGGCGAACTTTGCTGCATCTCTCCTGTCTGAAATGGCTTGGTTGAGTAGAATCCGGTCCTCCTCCAAGACTACGGGCAGCACCTGCTCAACTGTGTACCATATCGAATGGGAATAACGGCCCAAAAGGCATGAGGTGTTCACCGACTGCGATGCTAGATTAGTGGAAAAGAAAATTTTCTTCCCAAAGCTATCCAGTTTCTTGGATTCCCTGTCGAGGGGTGCGGTAGGGAACATGCCACAGGAAGTGGAAGCTTGAACCACCAAGCTTTGTGGGGTGGATGGTGATGAAAACTGGGTCGATGGGTGCAGTGGGATGGCGGGGGGGGGGGGGGCAATCATTCTGTTCAAAGGAGCCCCTGTGCTGGGCTTAAACCACCTGCCCAGAAGAAAGTCAAACAAGGCCTCATTAAAAGGCAGCAAGGTTTCCGAGCTGGAGACACCAGGCTGCAGGACCTCTGTCAAGACGTTAGTCTTGAGTGCCACGGTAGGAAGCTGCCCGTCCAAGACCTCCGCAGCCCTACGCACCACCATAGCGAATGATGCCCCCTCCTCCGTAGCCAGGTTGGGTGGAGACAGCATGCCTGAATGTGGGGAGGTGTCCAAGCCTCTGGCATTAACCAGTTCCTCATACCAGTCCATATCCTGGGGTTGCGGGATTTTGAAGGGGTCCTGCTCTCCCTCCCAGTCCTCTTCATCCATTCCTAACCCTTCAGAATCCAGCAGGTGAAACGGCATGGAGCCGTACGGCTCTGTCAGCGCCGGTCTCGGTGTCCGCTCAACCACCTCTGTGTTGTCGGGAATGAGGATTGGGAAGGCGCAGCCGGCGACGCCAAGGACCTCAGCTGTGGACGGGCACTGGTGAAGATCACCGGGGCCAGAGCAGACGATGAAGAGCCCACGGGGAGTCCTTAATCTGAACCAGCGGGGCCCAAAGGCACGCTGGCAGGTTCGGGTGGCCAACATATGGTGCACATGGCGTCATAGAACTCCTTAAGGTGGGCGGGGGTCACTCCTGGCCCTGGGAAGGGAGGGAAACGTGGAGCTGACCCAGGCACTTGCTCCGTGGAGCGGGGCTTCGAACAGCGGGGATCCTCAGTCTTGTCATGCAAAGCCTGTCTAAAAATGACAGGGGGTAGGCTCTATTAGACAGATCTGCGCTGGTTGGCGCGGAAAAAAAGAACTGACTTCACCGCTGCGGTTATAATGACTATGTGGTAGTCAAGAGGATGACTAACAAGATATCGACGATGTCAACTACCGGCACGCAGGGGTACTGCTCAGAAAAAATCTCCGGATCCAGCCTGACTCCTAGAAGTTCAAAGGTAAGAAATCTGCGGCTAGATGCCTCTATCAGATCTTTGTTGTTTTCATTGTATGCTCATGTTTTTTTTTTCAAAAAATTGTGTGCCAAATCGCATTGTGGAGTGTCATTCATTGGAGTGTCGTAAAGTGGAGTATAGTAGTACAGTAAAGGAGAGTGTTGTAGAGTCTAGTGTCATGGTGTGTTATTGTAGAGTGGAATAGATTGGAGTCAAGTGGAGTGACGAAGCTAACAGAGGAGTAGTGTTATACAGTGGAGTAGGGTGGTGTTATGTATTGTGGAGTGGAGCATCCTATTCTACAGTGTAGTTGTGCGTACAAAAGTAGATGGGTGTCGTACAGTGGAGTGTCACCGACTAGAGTGTCATGAAATGAAAGGTGGTGGAGTGTCATCGAGTAGAGTGGCACAGAGTGTAGCACAGTGTTGTAGAGTATAGTGGCATAGAGTGGAGTTCAGTGGAGTAAAGTGTTGTACAGTTCAGTGTTGTTGAGTGCAGTGTTGTGCAGCAGAGTGCTGAAGAATCTCGTGTAGTGTTGTACAGTGGAGTATCATTATTTGTGAGAACACACTGCATGGTAGAGTGGCGAGTTACAGTTAGTGTTATCTGGTTAGTGAGCTGAAAAGAGTGTAACTAGGTGCGCTACTTATAAAGGAAGTGGATAAATTGTAGATGAAAGTTATAATTCTAACCATAGAACTTTTAAAGTTTGTGTAGTTTTAACTTGTTTTTTATAGGGAAAAAAGTTTTCCAAACTGCAAATAAGTATTAACCTTTCACTGTTTCATTGAACTTCAATGTTTTTAATTTTTTTTAAATAAAAATATGTTGCAAATCATAGAGTTCAGTGTCGCGAGCGGAAAGTTTTGTGAAGTGCCATACAGTACAGTGTTGATATATATATATATATATATATATAGTGCAGTGGCATGGTGTCTCATATAGCGTAGTTAAGTATCGTGTTGACTACAGCAGCAAGTAGTACAGTGGACTGGCATGTTGAACAATAGAGTAGGGTGTTGTAGACTGTCAGAGTATAGCAGAGTGCTTTAGATTGGAGTAGGGCGAAGTAGAGTGTTTTAGAGTGGAGTAACATCAAGTGGAGTATTGCCGAGTACAGTGGAGGAGAGTGTCCTTCATGGAGTGCTGTGTTATATAGTGGAACGATGTGTAGAAGAGAGAATTTGAGTGGAGTGTTGAGTGTCACAGAGTGCAATAATGTGGTCTAGAGAGGATGGGAATAGAGTGTAGTGCAGTGTTGGAGAGTGAAGTAGCATACAGTGCCGTAGAATGTCAAGCAGTGGAGTGGCGTAGAGCAGAGTATGGTACAGTGGAGTACACTGGAGTGGAGTAGTGTAGAGTTAAGTAAAGTGTCACAGAGTGGGATTGCATGTAGGAGACTATAGTGGCGTGCAGTAGAGCAGAGTGGTGTAGCATAAATTAGAGTAAATTGTCATAAATTGGAGTACCGTGTTGCACGGTAGAGTCTAGTGGTATGTCGTACAGTATTGGAAAGTGATGTAGACTACAGTACAGTGGCATACAGTCTAGTTGAGCTTTGTAGAGTGGAGTGGTGTAGAGTACAGTAATGCAGAGTTTCGTAGAGTGGGCTGGCATACAGTGTTATAGAGTACAATGAAATAGAGTGGAGTGGCGCACAGTGAAGTAAAGTGGGGAGCAGTGGCACACAGAGTTACGTACAGTGTTGTATAGTGGACTAGAGTATCGTAAAGCAGCACAGAGTGGAGTAGTGTTGTACAGAGGCATACAGTATAGTGTTATAAAGTGGAGTGTAAGGGTATAAACAGGAGTAACATTTTGGACAGTGACACAGTGTAGTACAGTGTTGTAGAGTGGAGTTGGATAGAGTATAGTAGTGTGTAAAACAGTGGAACTGTATATAGTGGATTGTTACATGACAGCAGAAAGTGAGAAAGTCTCGAACAGTGAAGCAGAGTCGAGTGGAGTGGCATAACGTAGTATGTAGTAAAGTACAATAGTGTGCATTGGTGTGTCAGAGTGGCGTAGGTAGAAAACGGTTATAAATTGGAGTGGAGTTTTGTACAGTAGAGTGGAAGCATATGTCTTATAGAAAAGTGTTGAATAGTGTTGTACAATGGAGTGTACAGGCATAACGTGGAGCATAGAGTTGGAAAGTGGTGTGAACAGGGATAGAGTGGCATAGAATGTTGCTGAGTGCCATAAAGTGTGGTAGACGTTTACTGAGGAGAGTTATATAGAGTGGAGGAGAGTGCCATACATTGAAGCGGCATAGAGTGGATTACCATAAAGTGGAGTAGTGTATAAAAGTAGGATCTGCTTTCAGGGTTACCACCACTATTGCCCGTGTCATTTTGCTTTCTGATTAGTCTGACTGGGAGACTGCTAATCAGGACCCCAGTCACTGTGCTCTCTGCCTAAATTGGACATAAGTACTTTGGTACCTTTCACATTAGCTACTGGTGTACCCTTGTAAGTCCCTACTATATGGTACTGTGGTACCCAGGGCATAGGTACACCAGGGGTCTCCCATGGGCTGCAGCATGTATTATGCCACCCATGAGGGACCACTCAAACTGTGACTGCAGGCCTGTCATTGCAGCCTGTGTGAGCTGGTGCTAGCACCACTCACCACAGATATAAGTTTCCTTATATCTGAAGTCACTGCACTTAAAACCTATAAGTCACCACTAAAGTAGGCCTTTCAATCCTAAAGGCAGGATGCGAGGCTATAAGTGTGAGGGTGCCCTGAATGAGCAGGATACCCCCTTCAAACCCAGGAGTCAATTCTCCGGGCTTTCTAAGTGCGGTCAGCCATTTTATACATATAGTGGACATCAAGTCAATAACAAGATGTCTAACTATATATTGGCTGCACTGAAACAAGTCATGTTTGGTATCAAACATGTTGGGATCCTATCCAAACACTGATTCCAGTGTTGGATGTAGGATCCCATGTACTGGGAGCTGCCCTAGGGAGTCGCCCTGCATTCTAGGCACAAGCCTTTCAAAGCTAGTGCTGCTGCCGACCACAGACACGATTCAGCCCTCATGCTGCTGAGCCGAGCTTGAACAGAGGAAGGTAGAACAATTGGTTTTGTGTCACAGGGAGGTGTGACCACCTCCCAGACAGGGCTTAGTGTATTGGGCTGGGATGGGGGCGCTTGCTAGCGCTACCAGACTGCTTTGAAGGGCACATTTGGTGCCCTCCTTGGATACTTCAGTTGAAACCAGTTCAGGGAGCCATTGGCTCCCGCTCTGGCATGAAACTGGACAAAGTACATGGAAGTATCCTCCCCTCAGTCAAGCCCCTCTGGGAGGAATCCCTGAATCATCTAACCCTTTCCTTTGGGTATTTAAGGGCTTACCTGTGGGTGGCTCTTCAGATTCATCATGGGACAAGATTCTGATCCGAAACCACTTCCACTTCAACCGTCTGGGCACCTTGGACTTCACCTAGAATAGAGACTGCATCAAGGAAGACTCCTGCTGCCCCTGGTCTCACCGTACTGCCAGTCTTCAGTGTCATCTGTGTCTGTGCTTCATCCAGGTTTTTCTCTAGGCCTGTGGGCATCAAATACACCCAAAGCAATCTCCCTTGGAGTGAAGGAGTCACTTCCCTGCATCTGTAGGCACCGCAATGAAGCTGACCAGTCTGCTGCTCCTGAGGCCCCATGGACTCCAAAAGGCTCAGCAACACAGGTGGTGTTCTGCAACTCCCTCGAGGACTGCATTGGCTTCTCACCGAGTTTGGAACCGCTGGAACAGAAACCCTGTGCAGCGCATCGACTTGATGTTGCCAAGGTTTGTTGACTCTGTCCTCCAGAGATCTTCGGGCTACAAGAAGCTCCAGCCTCCAGCATCTCTGCTACCAAGATCTTCGACCTCACCGCATCCTCTGCACTGTCGGCCTGCATCCTTGGTGATCTGCTCGAGGTCCTCTTGAGACTCATGTGCCTTTAATCTCTAGGTCCTCTTGGGGGTCTTATTTGGCTTCAGTCGGCTCCACTGATTGCTTGGGCCTGCATTTGGTGAGTTCCTTGGACCTTGCTGGTCCGGACATTGTACCTTCTTCGTCTTCCATGTCTGTTGCTGCTGCCAAGGCTTGTTGGTGCTCCCGCCAGACACAGACTCCCTAGTTCTCGGCTTCCGACGTGGGACAGCTCGTGAATGGCTCCTGGTCTTCCATAGCATCCCCTGGACCTCACAGCTCCAGCGACGCGGTTACCTTCAACTCTCCTGCATCTTCCGTCATCGGTGGTCCTTGGTTTTCCACGCCTCCTGTTCACCCTCAAGTGGCATAGACTCTGTCCCCTCTGTTTGCAGATACTTCTCTTCAAGAATCCATCCTTGGATTCCACCGGACTCTTTCACCTTCTTTGCCAGCGGCATCTTCACTGAAACCATCCTTTGTGGTCTACGAGCGTTTCGCACCTATGCACCCGGCTACCCTGGAGCATGTATCCTGGTTCCTGGGGTATCCACGGGTGGGGTGATTCTCCAAACTTCCATCTTCCACTGGGTTTCTTTAGGATCCACTGGGAAGGGTCCTTCTTCAAAACTGCAACCATGATTTCCCCATTGACTTGCATAGAGTACACTGCTGTGTTTCCACTGTGAACACAGCCTCTTTAGGGTTTCTGAGTACTTACCTTGGGTGGTCCCTTGGGTACCCAGCTCTTCTGAGTCAGGTCTCAACTTCAGTCGCAGTTTGCATTACACTTCTTTAGCTTATGGTTTGGTCTCCCCCTGGAGCCTACTGTGTATTTGTGCTTACTTGCCTGTTCACATTTAAAGTATTGAGTGTAGTGAGGTGATATATCCAGGGAGGTGATATACCATTGTGTTAGTGAGTTTGTATAATAAATATAACTTTTTATAACTATACTGTGTGGTTCTTTTTGGTTTAACCTACACTATATGTTTAGTTCTGGTAAAACAAGCTGCTTACCACTCCTTCTGAGGCTGCTCTCCACAGCTACCCCTTAGAGAGCTTTCTATGGTTGTCTAAGAACACTAAAATCATCATAAGGGTTGTCTGCATTAGTGCAGGGTGCTTCACTTAAATAAGTGTGCACCTTATACTTAGACAGCCTCCTACAAGTAGCATATAATGGACTAGCGTACAGAGGAATACTGTAAAGTGGAGTGTAGAAGAGTGGCGTACAGTGGAGTGGCATAGAGTGGGGTAGGGTACAGTAGATTAGCGTAGAGTGAGCTGACGTACACTGAAGTGCGTACCGTCGAGGAAACTGCTGTAAATTGGAGAGGCATCTCATACATGAGAGAGGAGTGCTGTGTTGTACAGTGTTGGAAACTGTGGTAGAGTGGAGAGTGTTGTACAATAGAGTATACAGGCATAGAGTGTAGTACAAATTTGGACAGTGGAGTGTATAGGAATACAGTGGAGTAGAGTCTAAAAGTGGCGCAGAGGGTAGTAGAGTGGAGTGGTGCAGACTAGAGTGGCGTACAGTTGAGTGGGGTAGTGTGGAGGGAAGTCAAATATAGTAGCGTAGAATGGAGTGGCACAGAGTGGCATGCAGTGGTGTACACTGGAGTGGGTATAGTGGCATGGCATACAGTAGAATACGTAGAGTGGTGTACAGTTGACTGGCATGGAGTGGAATAGCATACAGTGGAGTATACAGTGGAGTAGTGTCCAGTGCGGTGGCGAGCAGTGAAGTGGTGTAGATTGGAATAGGGTACAGTGCAATAACATACAGTGGAGTAACATCCAATCGACTGGTGAGGCATAGCGTGGAGCAGCATACAGTATAGTGTCATGCATTGAAATAGCATACAGCGGAGAGTGGTACAGTGAAATAGCATAAAGTGGAGTGGTTTACAGTGGAATGGTGTTGAGAGTAATAGGATATACTGGGGAAGCATATAGCGGAGTGGCATACAGTGGAGTGGTGTATAGTGTAATTGTGTAGAGTTGAGTGGAGTTTTGTACATTGGGGTCGCATAGAGTGTAATAGTGTATAGTGGAGTAGGGTACAGTGGAGTGGAGTAAAGTGTAATCACATACAGTGGAGTTGTGTCCAATGGAATAGCGTAGAAGGAAGTGGCGTAGAGTGGAGTGCCATACACTGAAATGGCGTAGAGTGACGTAGTGTATAAGTGGAGGTGCGTACAGTTTAATATCGTAGAGTAGAATCTCGTACAGTGGAGAGGTGTTAAATAGAGTGGTGTAGAGTAGAATAGCATATAGTGGAGTGGAGTATAGTGGCTAGGCGTACAGATGTAAGTGAAATTTAGCAGCAATGTAGATTATGGTGTGCAGAGTAAGGCAAAACAGAGAATTACGCTCCCTTGCATTTCTCCAGATTTACCAATCAACACAGGGCCATCTTAGTGGCCTTGTGTTGATATGGAAATCTGACTTAAGTACTGCGTTGACCATGCGACACCGCATGTGACGCACGGGTACTGCAATCCAATAATACAGCTAGGCTTTAGTTATATTTAGTGCTTCCGGTTAAATATTTATTTTTTTAACATTTCCACCTGTATTTATCCATATCTATTTTTATGCCATTTTATCGGTATTTATCCCCATTTACTTTGTGTTTTTGGAATAAATGAAGTTATAAAATTGTATATTTCTACATTTAGTTAACTGATAAACACATACTCATACTTTGATGACTCATGTTTTAGCAAATTAAGCAGCCAAATTTAACATAGCAAGACAGCCATAGGAAAATAGTAGCTTCATACTACAAATTTATATTGATTTATGCTATTATTTAATGAAATGTCATCATTTAGTTTTTTTTAACTCTCCACGCTGTCTACTCACTCAGGTGTTTGCCTGCCATTTATGGAAGACAGCACATAGGGTCACTTAAAAGAAGCTGAATTTTCTGGATTTTTCTGCTTTTAAAAATAAATGCAGACAGAAAATATAATGTTTTGTGTCTGTATTTATCCGTATAAACGGAAAACTGTAAGTCGAAGTTATATTTTGGGCCATGGTACACTGCGATAACTGTGGGACATGACGATGAAAAGCCAGTATATAATTGGGTAATGGTTGTTTTTATAGAATGAAAAGGAAGCCATATTGTTTTTACTACACTTTGGCTCTGTTCAGAGTTAGGGCCTTAGAAATTGGTGGTAGGGAGGGAAAATGATTTATATATTTTTCATAGATTTTGTAATAAGTTTACGCCCATGCACTATGGAAGTTTCACAAAATGTTGTGACATGCCATGAAAGTACAGTGGTGACATATAACTACGTTAAAATGCATTATAACTTAAAAAATACTTACCCTACTTAACTGCAGTACACATAAAGCATCATCTGTGCATCATAATCTATAATCCTGCCAAATTTCATGTAAATCCATTCAGCCGTTTTCACGCTATGTCAAATACAATAGTCTATTGAAAATGCATTGATGAAAAAATGAGCTTTGGGACTTCCCTTTGTATCTTAGCACCCCATACCGATTCACCACAAAAATCTACATCTCAAAATGCAGAAAACTCTACCACACTCTGCAAGACTGTTCTGTACACCACTCCACAAAACTCATCTACACTGTATGTCACTCTACTGTAGTCTACGTCACTTTCCAACACACCAATACACTCTACTGTACTTTATGGCACTCTACACCATTATATCCCACTATATGTCTGGATAGTTTTGTGGTGATTTGTTAAACGGGTGGACGGATATTAAGGAGCTAAACTCCAAGGAATTCCTATCTCTAGAATACTAACTATAACTAAAGTGGCAATCAGATTTAATGTGGTTTCTTTCTTGCATCTATTTTTATCTGTTATATATTTGTTTGCTGATTTACATGATCAGATGGCCATATGTGTCTTTTAGTTGTTCATGTTGTAATTCTTGAACTTAACATGTGCAGTCTAGTTTATTTTTTGGACTTCCATGCTACTTTAAGTAGGATTGTGCTATAAACGAAGACCAAAGTGAATGAAAGACAATCATTAATGTTGTTACAAAAATTGAGATTATAATTTATTTTCCTAGAATTCAAATATCATGTGTTCCAAATAGTAGTTTGTGATGGACATGTTACTTAACTTCGGTAATGCCTTATCTGGTGGACACATGATCTAGCCGCAGTTTCCTTACCTTTGAAATTTTCAGGCGCAAGACTGGATCCGGAAGATTTTTATCCAACAACCTCTGCGTGCTGGTAAGTTGCGTCGGTCGGCTCCGCGTGACATCTTCGTCTGCGCCAGAAGTGACATTCGCATCACCTATATAGGTGCCACCTCGGCGCGCCTTCAGTTACTTTTCACGACATTTCACGCAAAAAATGCAGAGCCATTCAGAGTACTAACTGTTGTGTGTAGATTTAGATTCCGTATATAGGTTTCCTGATTTATGCCCTTATATAGGTACAATTCCTATTGCCCTTATTTAGGCATAGAAAATCCAGCCCTTATTTAGGCATTGTCCATGCTAACCAACTACAGGCATGGTCTCCTACATCCGTCAATCCACGTCACAACGAGTTCTTGGAAAACCAGACTCTTAAGCCTTTAGGAATTTCCCTTGTTTGGATATTGATTGCTCCAAGAACTCATTTATTATGCATGAACATATATTCCTTAGGGGTTCATTCATGACGTTTCGATGCCAGACTTTTACGTCAATACAGGCATTCCTAAACACCTTCAAGGTATAAATATACCTGCACTTGCCCTGGCAAACCACGGTTCCGGTACGGTCCAGTTCGACTGCCTACTTGCGGTTCGCCACGGCGAGTTCGGAAGGAGATCGAGTTCCCGCCTGATGCACTGACCAGACGCTGTCATCCTCCTCGCAGAGAATCCAACTCCAGTGTTTCTGACTCCCCTTGCGGGGTGTTAGATATCGAGTCCCGGAAAGAGATTCCAACCTCACACATTCTAAGGTATGGAGCCGACTAGAACTTAGAGAAACTTTTGGCAACTCTTGGCAAAACTAAAACTATAGCTAGCTATACTTTAGAAAACAGCACCTACTTCTTACCTCGTACTACACTTAGGTTAGGTACACTGGGGTAGAACTATTTAGAAGCATCAGCTGAGTATTCACATTTTAGCCTGTGTTATTTATGTATGTATTTTATGAATATATGTCATAGCTACAAACCATGCTATTGCAGTATTATTTTATCTTACTGCTCACCCTGTACGTATTGTACTTCGCATCCTGTCTTACGATTGCAGCAGTTCATATCTCTTGCATGAGAAATAAGACTGTTCAATAAACCCCTTTTTATTGAAATGCCCGTCCCTCTATTTCTGTGCAACTCTGTAGAAACGAAGCATGCACGATTGGCTAGGTGAAACTGATATCTATTGTTTCCACGGTTCTGAGATTGTTCCGACTCTAAGGGAAACAAAGTTGTCGTGTTTATGCGGTTGTCAGAAACTACTCCCTTCTTGTATTTTCGAAAAGTTTCTAGTGACGGCTGAGTTAGCTGGCACACACAAGTAATTAAGCTTAATGTACTCGATAGAGACATACTGACCTCAGTCCTATGTCAAAACTATAGTGTTTATTATCCCAATGTGCAGAGCCTATCAGGGATATAGGAACTACACTACAGACATTGGTGTGTTTTTAAGAAACTAGGGCCCTGAAAGGGAACAGTCCTGAACCTAGAAACATGTCTGCAGTGCCAACGGGATGGGTGGAGGAAACTGGGTTTTTGTTGCAGTACCCCATCCCCACTTTTTGCCTAGTTTTTCATGCAACTTTGACTAAAGTGTACTGGGTCCCTGCTAACCAGGTT
The DNA here is from genome assembly GCF_964204655.1 of Triturus cristatus. NCBI lineage: Eukaryota > Metazoa > Chordata > Amphibia > Caudata > Salamandridae > Triturus > Triturus cristatus. The sequence continues at coordinate 522,414,071 of NC_140591.1, forward strand.
CCCAGTACCACTGCTCTTTCCCTAGAAACTGTACAGTAGCTTTCACAATTGGCAACACCTTAGCTCACATATGAGTCCCTAGTAAAAGATACCCCTGGTACCAAGGCCCTTGGGGCTAAAGAGGGTCCCTAGGGGCTGCAGCACAAAGTGCGCAACCCTAAGGGACCTCTCAGCAAGCACATCCACCCTGCCACTGAAGGCTGCGAGTATTGATGCAGAGAAAAGTGAAGAGTCGACATGGCACACATCCCTGAGTGCCATGCCTGCACCACACTGAATGAGGCATAGGTAAGTCACCCCTACAGCAGGCCTTACAGCTCTAAGACAGGGTACACTATACCCCATGTGAGGGCATGACTGCATTAGCAGATATGTCTCAGTAATATCTAACTCCATTCTTAGATATTACAAGTGCCTAGGGAAACCATACCGAGTACATGGGCCGGACACTCATCATTACGAGTTTCCTAGCTCCATGATGGTTTCCCTATACCCACAGATGTTTGGTACCAAACATCTCGTCTTGATAAACACACACTAATGCCAGTGGTTGATCAAAACATTCACTTGGAGGGCACCTCAGAGGTGCCCCCTGAAAAAAACGTACAAACCCACAAGTGTGAACCTGACTGGTCCCCACCAGCCTGCCACCTCTAGACTTGTTGCTGACCTCCCGAGGAAAGAGCCTTGTGCTCTTGTGGGTCAGAAAAAAAGCCTGCTCTGGGCGCAAGTGCTTCATACCTCCCCCCTGCAGGTACAGCACAGTAGGGCGGCAAGACTCAAAGGCTTTCCATCCTTTGTTATGCGACCACTGGCAACTACAATTAGTGAAGTTGCCCACTTACTGTCCATGCCCCTCTTTTTGGCAGCATGAGAGGTGGGAAAAATAGTGAGAACAGCTATGTCCACTCCCAGCCTGTGCCACCCCTAAGGTGCTTTGAGCTGAAGTAGAACCACTGTTCCACTTCCCTCCATCTTGAATTGAGGGAAACTAGCAAAGCAGGATCAGGTATTTGCCCACCGCCCACATGGGGTGAGCATTTAGAGGGTGTAGTCACCCTTAAGGTAAGGTAAATAGCCTGCTACTACCCGACACTCCCTTTAAACACCCATAAATGTAGTATTTAGGTGCCCTCCCCTCCTTAGTTCTGAACTTCCGTTCCTGATGACTTAAGAAGAGGAGAACACCACAGAGTCGCACCAGCAGAAAAGACTGCACAGAACTACTGACTTGGTCCCAGCCCTACCGGCCTGCCTGATGCCCTCGACGATCATGAGCCAAAAGAAGATTTGTCCTGCAGCCTAGAGTCCTCCAAAACCTTGGGAGAACGGCCTTCCTTCGACAAAGATCAAGATCTCTCAACAGCGGACCTGTTCACCAGAAACAAACTTCAAGTTGAGGCCTCTGTGAACTCACAAACCTTGAAACCCTGCTCCCGGTTCCACCTCTGCACCCGATGACTCCGGCCCAAATCCAAGTGGCCCACTGGTTCCAGTGAGATTCCCCAGCGCTCAAGTCCATCGTGGGTTGACCCCTCAACGTCACCTGCAGCATCTGCACAGAGAGGCCCTCAACCATGACATGCTCTGGTGAGCCATTTTTGACATCAAAAGACACCCCTGTACCAGTCAGCCCTAGATCTTGGTGTAGCAGACCAAAGGTGTCCCTACATCCCCTAGCATCGCAACTTAACTCTCCAGCTGTTGGATTCCTTCGACCGGCCTCCTTGCCTGAGCCTGCAGCCCTTTTCCGATTTTGCCTTTCTCCATTGCTTTGAATTGAGCACCCGACCCTGTGTTGGCACCCTGCCCCCCACTATGCCGCTGGTGGTGTAGTGCTGGTGCTGCTTTTGACCTTGCCCAGTGCTTGCTTCAACACCCGGAGACTGCTACCATAGTCTGGTGGCACTGGCAAGAGCCCCCACCCCAGCCCAATACACTAAGACCTGTCTGTGAGGTGGCCACACCTCCCTGGACAGGAAACCTATTGTTCTACTTTCCTGTGTTCGAGCTTGGCTCAGCAGCAGGAGGGCAAAATTGTGTTTATGGTCAGCAGCAGCACTAGGTTGCTGTTGGACCTTGAAAGGTTGTAACCTGGAGTACAAGGGGTTACCCTAAGGGAGCCACCCAGTACATGGGATCATACTTACAACACTGAAATTGGTGTTGGGGTATGATTCCAACATGTTTGATGCCAAACATGACCAGGTTCGGTGCAGCCACTATATAGTTATACATCTCCTAACAACTAATGTCCACTATATGTATTAAAATGGCTGACCGAACTTACAAAGCCTGGAGAATTTACTCTGGGGCTTAAAGGGGTGTTCTGCTCATGCAGAGGCACCCTCACACTTGTAACCTAGTACCCTGAGTTTCAGGACTGAAAGGCCTGCCAGAGGGGTGACATAGGTTTTAATTGTAGTGACCTCAGATATAAGGAAACGTATATCTGTCTTTAGAGGTTTAAGTACCAACTCACACAGACTGCAATGGCAGACTCGTAGTCCGTTTGAGTGTTCTCTCATGGGTGGCAGAATACATGCTGCTGCTCAAGGGAGACCCCTGGTGTACCTATTCCCTGGGTTCCTTAGTACCATATACCAGGGACTTAAAAGGCTACACAAGTAGCCAATTGTGGAGGTCCAGAAGTACTTACCGTAGTACATTTAGGGAGGAAGCACAGTGACTGTGGTCCTGATTAGCAGGATCCCAGTCAGACTACTCAAAAAACACACTGACACCTGGCAAAAAGTGGAGGTAACCATGCTAGAAGGATCCTACCTCCCTACAACCACTTACCAGACGTTTGATCTAATCACTATTAAACACTTAGGAATTATGTGAAACACAGAGAGAGCGCACTCCAGACTGTATCCATGAAGCTTAGAAAAACTGAAACTGACTTGTGTACCAGTAGGTACCTAATAATCCAGATGATGTCATGTTCGGAGGCAGGGTGATGGCCCAAGACTTGTGGCACCTGGTGGTGCTGGGGAGTCATTGCTGTGCAAAGAATTTTCTGCACCAGTCTGAAACCATGAAAGAGTATTCAGTAGGTGAGAAACCAGGGGTAAGATGCAATTAAAAATTCAGCACTCCCTTAATCAAGCAAAGGGCAAAACCCGAAAATTCGCCCGAGTATTTACAGTGATGTCAAATCAACTCTAAATGATTGCTTTATAAAGTGTTTCTAATGGTAAAGTAAGATTCCATACAAAATACAGTATAGCCTATATTGTCCAGGATACTTTGTTGCCGAAATCAATGTTTTTCTTCTAAAAGCCTGCTCATAAAACATAACATTATTTGATGCAGAGAAAAAGTGAAGTAAAATTGCACATAAAGTGCTACATTTTAATCTTATAAAGAAAAAAATATTTTCTTCTGTAATTAGACAACAGGAGTCCTTTATTGAATGAAGAAAATAATTTAAACTCTCATCTCGTTCTGACGTGTGGCGTCCAATCTCGGATTGTTTAGTTGTATTCATAGCAACGTCAAATAAACCCTGCTTTTAGCGGCAGAAAAATCAACATATGCAATTAAAGAGAAGTTTTCCTACAGTCAATTCTAAGAAAAGGCAGGAAAGCATTGTAATGAAAACAGCAGGTTTGTAGGTTTCCAGCAGGAAAATATTCAGTTAAAGAGTGCGTTGAAATGGAGAAATATACGAATCAAGAACAATCTACTTCTTGTAACAAGACAACTCAGACCTACCATGAACATAGTCCTGAAGTTATTCAAGTCACTGAAAAACTCCTCCACAGACACTTTCTTTGGATCCATCACATAGTATTCCATGAGCGCCTGATACAACTTTTCCATGTTGACGTACATTCTGGAGAGTTTCTTGTAATTTTCTCTAACGCAGACAGCAAAGCTGTAAGCTAAAGTTAAGGTCCAAACGGTTTCAAACACTTCTTTTTTAGGGTTAAATCGTTTTTTTTAAAATAATGAGCCAATATCTTTTGTGCAGATAAACTTTGTCAAGGCAAATTAACAATTCGGTACAATCTACAGCGACAGATCACACTGTACAAACCACATACTGAACATATATATTATATTTTCTTGATTAACAATATTCGATTGGTAATGCCATCACCCCAAAACGGGAGGGAGGAGGGGGAGAGAAGAAGAGTGACATAAGGAGAGAACAAGTTACTTATTTTCGGTAACGCCTTTTCTGGTAGAAACAATATCTAGCCGCAGATTCCTTACCTTTGAATTACCCCATGCTGGATCTGGAAGATTTTTCGTGAGCAGTACCCCTGCGCAACAGTAAGTGGTGTCGTTCGGCTATACGTGGTGTCGTAGGCACTGGGAGGGAGGTCCACGCAACTGCTATTGGCGCCACCTTGGCACGCTGATGTCAATTACTTTCCACGAATTTCCACGCCAGAAGCGTGGAGCCATGAAGTGCACTGACACCGGTGTGACCAAACTAGGGCCCTGAAACGGATTCGCTCGGACCCCAGAAATCTGTCTGCAGAGTGGAGAAGATAGGTGGATCATTAAGGAATCTGTGGCTAGATATTGTCTCTACCAGAGAAGGTGTTCCCAAAGTTAAGTAACTTGTTCATCTGATAGAGACATCTAGCTGCAGATTCCTCACCCTAGAACATATGCGCAAGTAATATCATTCCCGGAGGAGGGTCCCAGGACAAATTTAGACTAAGAACCGAAAATGCGAATTGTCCCTCCCCACGGAACCGACTGTCCAGACAGTAATAATTGTAAACTGTGCAGGAATGCCCATGTTGCTGCATGACAGATATAAAGAACTGGAACTCCACAGGCTAACGCAGTGGTCGCAGCCTTAGCTCTGCTGGAATGAGCTCTTAAGCCTTCAGGAGGCTGCTTCTTTACCAGTGCATAGCAGATCTTGATGCAGAGAACAACCCATTGAGAGATGGTCCGTTTCTGCACCGCTTGACCTTTCTATGTACCAACATACCGCACAAAGAGTTGGTCATCCACCATGAATTTTCTTTTGCTGCGAAAAGAGAGAACAACAAAGCTCTTTAAGGGTCCAGATGGTGGAGTCGCTCCTCTTCTTTAGAGGGATGTGGAGGAGCATAGAAGATGGGCAAGGTGACAGACTGGCCCACAAGAAATGGTGTTACCACTTTCGTCAGTAAAAAGACCATAGTACAAAGCACCAGTTTGTCAGGAAAAACTGATCGGAAAGGAGGCTTGGATGATAAAGCCTGCAGCTTACTCCCCCTCCTAGCCCATAAACTGGCCACAAGAAAGGCTGTTTAGATGGTTAGCAACCTGGGGGACAGTTGTACGGAGGTTTGAAAGGAGCAGACTTAAGAAATGTGAGAACCAAATTAAGGACCAACCGAGGCATAATAAAAAGGGAAGACGGGAACATATGTACAAGACCTTTGAGAAATCTATTTACCATCAGTGATTTAAATAAGAGGGGTTGATCAGGCAGTGGCAAGAAGGCAGACAAGGCAGAAAGATAGCCTCTCGGAGTGCCCAGGGCAGAGCCCTGCTGAGCAAGGTTAAAATAAAGAAGTAGAATATCAGAAAGGGAGGGTCAATAGACTTTTCTGTACAATATGATACCAACTTTTTCCATCAGTAGGCGTATACTGTCTTAGTGGAGGGACGCATGGCTCTCAAAATAACATTACAGACTTCGGAAGAAAGGTCGAAAGCTATCAACTGCTGCCGCTCAAACTCCGCGCAAGGTGGCAAAGAGTTGACAGATTTGAGTGGAGGACCCTCCCACGCTGCTGCAATAGAAGATCCTCCCAAAGGGGCAGTGTAATCCGTAGGATCAACACATGTTCAGAAGCTCGGAATACCAGGCTCTTCATGCCCAGTCCAGAGACAGAAGGGTAACTTGAGCCCAGTCACTCATGATCTTCTTGAGAACTCTGGGCAGGAGTGGTATGGGCGGAAAGGCATACCGGAGGCCTAAGCTCCACTCGTGACGAAAAGCGTCTCAGAGGGAGAGCTGCTTTGGAAACTCTAGCGTGTGAAACTGCTGACATTGTGCGTTCTCAGTGGAGGCGAACATATCTATCCAAGTGTAGTAAAGTAGGATCTACTTTTATGGTTACCCCCACTTTTTGCCTGGTGTTATGCTGTTTCTGACTAGTCTGGCTGGGATCCTGCTAAGCAGGACCCCGGCCTCAGTACTTTCTCCGCTAAATTGGACATGGTGAGTACTTGGGTACCCTTCAGATTGGCTACTGGTGTACCCTTATCAGTGCCTAGTATATGGTACCAAGGTACCCAGGGCATAGGTACATCAGGTGTCTCCCATGGGATGATGCATGTATTATGCCACCAATGAGAGACCACTCAAATTCTTACAACAGCATGCTATTGCAGCCTGTGTAAGCTGGTGCCAGTACCACTTACGACAGATATAAGTTTCCTTGTATCTGAGGTCACTGCACTTCAAACCTATAAGTCACCCCTAAGGCAGGCCTTTCAATCCCGAAGGCATGGTGCTCAGTTATAAGAGTGCCCCTGCATGAGCGGAGCACCCATACAACCTTCAGAATCCAATTCTCCCATGTTGTAACTGCATCAGCCATTTAGAAAAATAGAGTGGCCATGTGCCATTACGCGATGACCATCTCTAAACTGCCTGTAACGAACTCTGTCATGGTTGGATTCAAACATGTTGAAATCATACCCCATACCGTTTTACTACCACACAGTAAACGGTGTGGGAGGTATGATTCCATGCACTGTAAAGCTCCTCCGGGAGGCCCTCAGTGCTCCTGGTACCAGTCTTCCAAAACCGGACAGCAAGCTAGGGTTGCTTCCGACCAGAGAAATGTTTCTGCCCTCCTGCTGCTGAGCCAAGCTTGAACAGGGGCAGGCAGAACAATAGATATCCTGTCACAGGGAGGTGTGTCCACCTTCCAGAAAGGGTTAAGTGTACTGGGGCAGGGTGGGGGCGCATGTCAGCACCACCGAGACTGCTTGGAGGGCACACTTGATGCCTTCCTTGCATACTCGATTTCAAACCGGTTCAGGGAGCCCTTGGCTCCTGCTCTGGCGTGAAACTCGCCAAAGGACATGAGTATCCTCCTCACTGTCCAGTACATCCTCCGGGAGGGACCACTGAATCGTCCCAACCCTTTCCTTAGGGTACTTAAGGGTTTACCTGTGGGTGGGTCCCTAGATTCATTGTGGGACAAGATTCAGATCCGAAACCACTTCATCTTCGACCGTCTGGGCACTCTGGACTTCACTGGACTTCACCTTGGACACTCGGACTTCAACTGGGAAGAGCCCTGATGCTCCTGTTCCCATCGTCCTGCTGCAATGTCCGTGACCGTGCTCCATACAGGATCCTTCCAAGGCCTGTGGACATCCCAGACACCTTAAGGAATCTCCCTTGAAGTGAAGGAGTCACTTTCCTGCATCTGCTGGCACCACAGGTGACCAGTCTGCTGATCCTGGGCTCCGACGGACTCTGAAAGGCTCAGCGACACAGGTGGTGGTTCTGCAACTCCCTCGAGGCCTGTCCTGTCTCCTCACCGAGTTTGAGGCCAGTATCCCTCGCCGGGACCGCAGGAACTGAACCCCTGTGCACTGCGTTGATTTGCCGTTGACAAGGTTTGTTGGCTCTCTTCACCAGAGATCTTCAGGCTCCAATAAGCCCCAGCCTCGAGCATCTCCTGCAGCCAAGATCTTCGTTCTCCCTACATCATTTGCACCTTGGGCCTGCATCTTTGGTGAGCTGCTCGAGATCCTCTTGCGACTCCTGAGCCTCCAGCCTGTGGGTCCTCTCGAGGGTCCTTCATAACTCCATTGGGCTCCCCTGATCGCTCAGGGCCTACTCCGACTCCCCTGCGCTTCTGGTGAATCACTAGGACCTTACTGGTCCTGATACTGCACCCTTTTCGCCTACCACGTTGTTTGCGGTTGTCAAGGCTTGTTGGCGCTCACTACGGACCCCTATCTCTCAGCTCCAGCATGGGACAGTTTGTGAACAGCTCCTGGTCTTCCTCAGCGTCACCTGATCCATACAGCTGCAGCTCCAAGGTTGTCAACTCCCCTGCATCTCCAGACATCGGCGGGCATTCCTCTTCCGTGCCTCCTGGTCACTCCTGAGTGTCAGACTTAGTCCCCTCTGCTTGTAGGTACTTCTCATCTTGAATCCACCTTTGGGTTCCACTGGACACTTTCACCTTCTTCGGCTTCTTCCTGAAGTCCTCCATTGGGTTCGACTACGGTCTCCAACGTCACTTCGCACCTATGCACCCCGCTTCTCTGGTGTAGATGTCCTGGTTTCTAAGGTATCCACGGGTGGGGTGGCTCTCCGACCTTCTGTCTTCCACAGGGTTTCTTCAGGGTCCACTGGGAAGGGTCCTTCTTTAAAATTGCAACTGTGATTTACCCATGGACTTCAATTGAGTATGCAGTCGTGTTTCCACACCGCACACAACCTCCATGGGGTTCCTAGATACTCATCCAGAGTGGTTCCTTCGGTCCCCAGCTCTTCTACGTCTTCGTGGTTCACTCTGGTCTTGAGACGTGGTTCCTATTCCACTATTTCAGATTATGGTTTGGTCTCCCCCTAGCGACCATTGTGTGTTTGTGCTACTTACCTTTTTTATGTGCAAAGTATTATGTGCATTGCGTTATATCTCCAGGTAGGAGATATGGTTATGTGTTAGTGAGTGTCTTATAGTGAATACGCATTTTTATAAATACCTTGTGTGGTTCGTTTTCACTCAACCTATACCAATAAGATTAAGTTCTGGTAAAAGAAGCTGCTTTACACTCCTCCTGGACTAAGCCTGAAGGCTGCTCTCCACAGCTACCACTTAGACAGCTTTCTATGGTTGTCTAAGACCACTAAAATCACCATAAGGGTTGTCTGGATTCGTGCAGGTTGTTACACTTACATAAGTGAACACCATATACTAAGCCAGCCTCCTACACCAAGGCTCTCCCCACTGTTGAAAGAGATCTTGTGTCATCTCCGGGTGGAGATGCTATTCGTAATTAGTTAGGAATTGATAGCCGAGTTCACCCGCTCTGGCACTGAGGTAACCTGCCAGGTTTTGAATCATCATGCAAACAAATCTCACCAAAGCTCTCCCCACTCCTGAAAGAGACCTTGTGCCATCTCCGGGTGGAGACGCTATTTTGAGATTGATATGCATCGAGGGCTGAGTTTATCCGCCCTGGCGTGCAGGAAAACTGCTAGGTTAAACCATCACAGATACGCCCTGCTGTCCAAAGGGTCTATGACCCCACTGCACCCTGTTTGTTGTAGTACCACATGGCGGTGGAGTTGTCCATGAACACCTGCACAGGACTTTGCTTGATGAAGAGTAGAAAGGCTTTCAATGCCAGTTAGATTGCACTGAGCTTCAGCATGTTGATGTGGAGTCTGGATTCCACAGGAGACCAGAGTCCTCTGACCTCCACCTCTCCCAGGTGGCCGTCCCATCCCAAAAGTGAGACATCTGTCACTACTGTGAGACCTGGTTGAGGAAGGGAGAGGGGTCTGCTTGTGACCCAATCGTGGTTCGTTAGCCACCACTTCAGGTTCCATTGAGGCTGCGCCCACTAGAACTTTAGGTCCCACTGCAGAGCCCTCATATTCCATCTGGCACGTGTCACTAGCAGGATGCAGGTGGCCATGAGGCCCAGCAGCCTCAGAGTCAGTCTCACAGAAATTAAGGATACAGGCTGAAACATCGGTATCATAGCCTGAATATCCTTGATTCGCTGCTCGGGAGGAGAAACCTGAAACTGCACTTTGTCCTGAACAGCCCAGATGAAAGGGAGCGTCTCAGAGGGAGTCTGGTGTGGCTTCGACATGTTGATAGTGAACACCAGTGAATGCAGGATGCCTGCTGTAGCCTGGAGTTAAGAAACGACAGCCTGGGGCGAGCCCAACTTCAGCAGCTAATCATCGAGATAGAGGAAGACTGGCACCCCTGAACTGCGCAGATGAGCTACGACAACCACCACCACCTTGGTGACCACCCAAGGAGAGCTGGTAGGGCCAAAAGTGAACCCGGTGAACTGAAAATGCTCATGGCCTACGCAGATAACGCCAAGGGGCATGCAGGCATCCTACAAGTCCAACACTACCATCCCGTCTCCTGGGTCCAGGGCAGAAAAGACCTGAGCAAATGTAAGCATCCTGAATTTCTCCTTTTTGATAAAGTAGTTGAGGGCTTGGAGATCTAGGATAGGATGAAGGCACTTATCCTTTTCTCAGGACTAGAAAGTAGTGGGACTGCCAACCAAAACCTACTTCTGCAAAGCAACCCTCTCTATTGCTCCCTTGGCCAAGTCAGCCATGACTTTCCCCCTAGAGCAGGGACAGATGATCCTCCATATGTCAGTTGTAAGATGTAGGCATGCAGGGGGGGTTAGTTTAGAAGGATAGGGAGTAGCCCCTTTGGACGATCTGCAGAAACCACCTGTCCGATGTTAAGGAGTGCCAGTGGTGGAGGTGATGGCATATCCTGCTGCCAACTGGACACCTAAGATCCAAAAGGGTGAGATTAGGAAGGTTTGAAGTCTGCAGCTGCCAGGGTGGGAGGGTGGTAGCTGGACCAGACCACTGGCTATCTTACCCAAGAGGCCAGTAGGAACCACACCCTAATCCATGCAGAGGTTCGGTAGCTTACGCAGCATGGTGGCTAGGAGAAGGTCGGCGCAGTTGAAAAGCCATTCTGTGGCTACAAAAGGAGTGAAAGGCAGACTGAGGATGACATCGGACAGCCGAGAGGCCCAAAGACTTGGCCATAGCTTGCAAGTCCTTAAAGCGCTCCAGTGCTGAATCTGCCTGGTCTCCGAAGAGACCGGTGCCTTCATAGGGCATGTCCAGGAGGGAAGCGTGGACATCCCCCGAAAAGCCAGATGTTATCAGCTAGGCGTGACGTTTGAGGGCCACCGCAGATGAAACCGCTTTGCCCAGCGACTCAGTCGTGTCCAAGCCACAGTGCATAGTGAACTTCGCTGCGTCTCTCCTGTCTAACTGCTTGGGAGGGAATGGCATAGGCCTCCTCCGGGACCTGCGGCAACACTTGCATAACCGCTTCCAACAACGTGTGAGAATAACGCCCCCAAAAGCATGCTAAGCTGGCCAGCCTCTTGGATTCCCTGCCCGGAGGAGCGCTATGGGAAGAAGAGGCTTGGACCACCAATTCCTCCCCAAGGCCTAACCCTTCAGAATAGGGTTCAGGCTCCGAACTAGAACGTAGGGTCTTGTCTGTGCCATAATCTGCGTCGGTCAACACAGCTCCGGGTCATTGTGGATTAATGGCATGAGCGGCGCCGGTCCGGATCCAGGACCAGAGCCACAGGTTTAGGAACTGGATGGGGTACCTTTGACACCACAGGGCCCGAAGGCGCACCAGATGTGTCAGGCTGCTCAAAAATCGGGTGCATGGCCTCAGAAAATTCCTTAATTTGAGTGGGGGTTGCCCTGGCTCCCAGAAAATTGGGGAGGTGTGGAGTCAGCCTCGAACGCCGATGAACCTTCCTCGTGGCAGCCGACAAGACACTTCAACTTCTTGTGCCTCTTACCAGACTGCTTAGACTATCTGCAGTGGGACAAAGAGGACTTTGGACTCCTCTAACAGTCAGAGACATTCCTCTCAAGCAGGACCGCAACTTTTGCGGAGTCTCATGCCAGGCTGCTAGCAGCTTCAAAAACCGCTCCCTCAAAGCCTTTCAATGCCATGGCCTAGCAATTGAAGCACCAGTTGGAGTCATGGTTGTGCTCCAAACACCACAAACACACGAGGTGCGGGTCCCTCACCGACATGGCGTGGTGACCCCCGACGCAGGGTTTAAACCCCGTCTTCCTTGATGACATCCGTGACAAACCAGAAGGAAATCTCAAAAAAGAATGACAAAGCATCGTAAAAATCCTGTAAAAACTGATAGTGGGGTAGCTCTTCTCTCAGATCATCGCTGACTGGCATGGAAAGAAAAGAACTGACATCAGCGAGCAGAGGTGGCACCTATATAGGTGACGCGTACATCACTTCCGGCATGGACGATGCCATGCTGGGCCGACCGAGGCAACCTACAGGCGCGCAGTGTACTGCTCATGAAATATCTTCCGGATCAAGTCTGATGCGTGGGGAAATTCTTAGGTAAGAAATCTGTGGCTAGATGTCTCTCTCAGATCAAGGTTTACAATGAACAGTTAAAATCATCGAATCTTCTAAATGTCTTAATTGTCGTCCTTTGAGCATCCATAAGACCCATTTGCTATCCTTGACTTACTGTGGAGAACAGGCTCAAGAGTAACTTAAGACAATCAAAAGACTCACAACCAGTTCACCTGCATCAGCACTGGATTCCAGGTAGGGCTGGTAAGTATGCTACTGTGATTCAACAGGCTAGTATGTTCTGTTACATGGTTTTCATATGGTTTAAGTTCTAATTCTTTGCACTTTATTGCTGGGAGTTGTTCCTTAGACAATGTGTCCTTCCTGCTTCATAAATGGCTAGAGCCCATAGTCATATGCAGGTGGATGGCATCAGTCGCTTCACCATTGAGAGGTGGGACCATGAGGAAGTGAGTTATGACCAAAGAGGTCATGGAATATGCAACTTAGGGGATAAGGCAGAGTAAGAAGCTTTAAAAGTAGGCTTGTATCAAGTGGCCTCCTCTTTGACCCTTGATGTGCTGCAACATGGGGGTCGCCAATGGAATTTTGTTACCTATCCACCCTAACGTGGATACATTAGAGCCCATGGTTGCCGAATAACCACACTAATTCTTGAGGGCACCAAGTAGCCCAGTTGGCCGCCTCCTTCGGGTGAAGCCTTCCAGGGGTGGGGCTGGTTGGAAGGGGAGGGCTGACGTGCTGGTGGCCCTACACTTCTAGCTCTACCTTGGGTACCCTGGAGATTATGTGGGGCATGACTAACAGTCACGGGATGCGATATGCGTTCTCGAGGTGTCGGACACGTTTAATGTGTCACTTTCTCTCATCTGGTCTTTCTTTACTATGCCGCCCCCAAAGGATATAACATATGTGCAATTTTGTATTCAGGTTTGCTGTGAATTTTGCTATATTTTGTATTGTGTAATGTTAATGGCTGTAGTGGTTGGCATACCACCTTGTTTCATGTGAAGTAAATCTGCTACATCCTGACACAACCAACCAAATGCACGTAGGAATAGCAGAACAAAAACTTGGCTCTTAATATGATCACGGTCACAGAACTTATAAATAATAAGCAAACCCACCTACCTGAAAGAATCGGGCCTTGAGGAAAAAAGGGGTAAACCCCTACACAACCATCTGACAGTTAACAGACATTATCTTCTATTCCCCAAGGGGAAAGAGAACTCGTTGACCAAAAGGACCAAGTGCAAGAAAAAAGTCATGTAATCCGCATTCTTCACGACAATAAATAAATAGCAGAGAAAGAACTGTCCTGATGAAATCCAAAAAGGACTCTCAAAACGTATTCCCATTACGGAGACATAAACCGTACACCAAAAAAGATGAACAATAATACCTCCAAGGTATAACGAATTTTGTTTGAACAAAATGACCTCTCGATGATTACATAATCCACTGTAAAGAAGCTAAAATGACACCAAACAGATTTGAATCTCATATAGATATTCATCAATTATGCCAGTTGTATAAAATGTTGAGACAAAGATGAATAGATATATGTGTGTAGGACAAGTTACTTACCTTTGGTAACGATATATGTAAGAAACTTTAGTTAGTTATAGATTTCTAACGTTAGAATTACCCCAGGCGTCAGACTGGATCCTGAAAGTTTTTCGTCAGCAGAACCTCTGCGTGTCGGAAGGTAGCGTCAGTCAGCTCCGCGTCCTTCGTTGGTGTCGTGTCGCCAGGATGACGTTGCGGTAGCTATTTAGACGCTTCCCTCGCGCGCTGACGTCAGTTCTGTACTCGACTTTCCGCGCCAGAAACGCAGAGCCATGCAAGACACTGACCACTGGTGCACAAAACTAGGGCCCTGAAAGGATATCCTTAACCCTAAAAATCAGAATAGATACCCCAGCAATACCAACCACGGTGGTGGGTCTGCGAACCAATATTACACCAGAAAGTCCTGGAAAACAGAACGGCCAAAGAAGCCGTCTCTCCGGACTGGACTGTCCAGGCAGTAGTGTTTCGTAAAGGTGTGCAACGATGCCCATGTAGCTGCCTGACAGATATCGTTCAGAGGAACTCCTCGCCCTAAAGGAGAAGTGGCTGCCGTCGCTCTGGTGGAATGGGTGCGCAACCCTACTGGAGGCTCCTTTTTTGTCCGAGAATAACAGACCTTGATACACAAAACGACCCACCGAGAGATAGTCCGTTTGTGTACGGCCCAACCTTTTTTGGCACCCACGTAGCCAACAAAGAGCTGGTCGTCCACCCGGAACTGTTTTGTGCGGTCCAGATAAAAAGACAGCAATCGTTTTGGGTCCAGACGGTGGAGCCTCTCTTCCTCTTTGGAAGGATGCAGAGGCGGAAAGAAGGTGGTTAAAGTGATGGTCAGCCCAATGTGAAAGACACTAACAACATCTGGAAGCCGAAGGATGGCAGAAATGGCCGAGAGACAGCCCTTGATAGTGCCCAGAGCAGAGCCTTGCTGGGCCAAAGAAAGGACGAACAAGAGAACCTCAGAAAGAGGGGCAGAGAGAGGATCCACAGCCTTTGCTGTGCACCATGGCAAAAATGTGTTCCATTGACAGGCGTATGCCGTCTTAGTGGAGGGACGCCTGGCTGCCAAGATTGCATCGCAAACTTCGGGGGGCAGGTCAAACCACGTCAACTGCCGCCGCTCAATCTCCACGCAAGGAGGTGGAGGCTGGACAGGTTTGGGTGGAGGACCGTCCCCTGCTGCTGCGACAGAAGATCCTCTCAAAGAGGCAGTCAGATCAGAGAATCGATGGCCATGTTGAGCAGCTCGGGATACCAGACTCTTTGTGCCCAATCCCAAGCCACAAGAATGACTTGGGCCTGATCTTCAGCACTCTGGGCAGAAGTGGTATAGGCGGAAAGGTGTACAACAGACGGCAACTTCACTCGTGATGAAAAGCGTCGCCTAGCGAGTGCCGCCTTGGAAATTCCAATGCGCAGAATTGCAGACATTGCGCGTTCTCGTTGGTGGCAAATAGATCGAACCAAGGCTCTCCCTACTGTCGAAAGAGACCTTACACCACCTCTGAGAGAAGACACCATTTGTAATCCATCATGCACCTGCTGCTGAGTTCGTCCGTCCTGGCGTTCAGAGAACCTGCCAGGTGTTGAACCACCAGGGAAATGCCCTGATGTTGCAGCCATGTCCAGAGGCGCAGAGTCTCCTGACATAGGCTCCACGACCTCACTCCGCCCTGTTTGTTGCAGGATGTTCATCAAGGTGTTCTGGACATCCCCTGTAAAATCAGTCGACCTCAACCAGGCGTATCAATGAAGCGCTACTGATGTTTAAATGGTCCAGCCCACAACATATCACAAACTTCGCTGCATCCCTCCCGGTGGCAACAGCCTGATAGAGCACTGTCCGGGCCTTCTCCGGACACTGAGGCAGCACCTGGGCCACCGTATCCCACACCGAGTGGGAATAACGGCCCAAGAGACATGCAGTGTTCACAGACCGCAGTCCTAAGCTGGCGGAAGAGAAAATGTTCTTTCCAACGTGGTCCAGCTTCTTGGATTCCCTTTCGAGCGGAGCGGTATGGAAGACGCTTTTGGAAGTGGAGGCTTAAACCGCCAAGCTCTCCGGGGTGAGGTGTTGGGAAAGGAAAGTGGGGTCGCCCGGAGCCAGGCGGTTGCGTCGGGCAATCATCCTATCCACAGGAGCACCCGTGTTGGGCCTGGACCATGTGCCCAAAAGGATGTCGGTGAGGGCCAAATTAAACAGAAAAAAGGGATCCGAAGAGCTTGAGCCAGTTGAAGCACCTCTGTCAGCAGGTTAATCCTGACTGCCACCGTAGGAAACTCGAGGTTGAGAGGCTTGGTCACCCTACGCAACACCACTGCGTACGACGCTCCCTCCTCCTTTGCCACGGTAGGAGGTGTCCAAACCACTGGCATCCCCCAGTTCCTCTCTCCAGTCCTGTTCACCTAGAGGGTCACCTGACCTCTCCCAGTCCTCATCCTCAGTGTCTGGCTGCCATTCTGGTTGAAAAACCCCTCATGGCACCGGATCCGGCGTCAGATGACGCCGGTCCGGCTCCGGGTCCATGTCGAGATGGAGGCCGGAGTCAACCGGCATCAAACGCGGTAGTGGTGCCGGAGGAAGCGATTCGGATCCAGGCCTGGATCCAAGGGGGCCCTGCGGTGCTGGGGCTGGAGCCGCTGGCGGAGAAGTCCTAGGCCCCCCAACCGAGTCCGCATGGCCTGAAGGCGCGCCGGAGGGTTCGGGCCACCCAAAGATGGTGTGCATCGCCTCGTAGAACATACGAAGCTGGGCGGAAGTCGCTCTGGGTCCCGCAAAGGGAGGCAAACGCGTTGTTGACTAATCGGGCTCCGCGCGCTGAGCAGCGGGAGGGGCACCACCCGCGTCCCTCGCTGGGTTGGCCGACAAACGAGAAGTTTTAGAGCGACGAAGCTTCTTCGACTTCTTATGCTTTGACTTACCCGACCCCTAGTGCGAAGTCTTCGAAGACTTGTAACCGGAATGATGGTGGCTCTGAGACCGGTCCCTCGACCTCCCTCGCGACCGGGACCTCAAACAGCACGGAGCCGATTGCCGGTGCTCAGGCAGCTTTCAGGACCGCTCCCGCAAAGCCTTTGACACCATCGACCGGCAGTCGGAGCATGACTCGGGGTCGTGGTCGCGCTCCAGGCAAAAAAGACACACGCTGTGCGGATCTGTCACCGACATCATCCAATGACAGGAATAGCAGGGCTTGAAGCCGGGCATCCCTCGTGCACCTTAGAAGTCAACAAAAGTTGAGAAAAAGTTGGTCAAAAAATGACTGAGGTACCGCTCTTCCCGGATCTGCGCTGGCTGGTGCAGAAAGAGAAAGAACTGACGTCAGTGCGCGAGGGCGATGTCTAAGTAGCGACCGCGACGTCATCCTGGCGACACAATGCCAATTACGGACGCAGAGCCGACCGACACCACCTTCCGACGCGCAGAGCTACTGCTGACGAAAAACTTTCCGGATCCAGTCTGACGCCTGGGGATAATTCTAAGGTAAGGAATCTATAACTAACGTGTTTCTTTCAGAATATATAGATGTCTCCGACAGGAACCGGCTCCTCTCCAATCGGGGTTGGTGCGAGTTCCAGGTGTCGGATCCCGGTTGTAAATCCATGAAGATTCCCGTTTGAGCACTTCCCTCAATAGGAAAAAAGGACTCGCACTCCAGGGTCAATGTAATGATAAGTATTTACTGGCCAGTAAATACTTATCATTACATTGACCCTGGAGTGCGAGTCCCTTTTTCCTATTGAGGGAAGTGCTCAAACGGGAATCTTCTTGAATTTATATATATATGCATGCTCGCAACTCCTGCTCGCCTTCGACACAGGTACCGACACCGCTAAGGATCAGTTCTCAAATCGGATTTTATTTCAGCTCAGTATGGATTTACACGGTTCGGCAGACACAGTTGCCTTGATGAGATATATATCCTTTTTTTTAAATATCGAAGGTAACACATGAATCCTTAGCAACAAGCACCTACGAACACACTTGCGATACAAAACAAAATTTGTTTGTAAGTCTGTAAATGATATATATATATATATATTTTACATCATTTACACTTCAAGAACCAACAGCCATGACTTCTCAAGGACTGCTAAGTACAGAGAAAATTAGATACATGGCTCAAGAAGACAGTTAATATCCAACTTTCAGACAGAAATAACACATGTAAAAAACATTGTAAGAGAATAACAAGAGCTTTCTATAAAGCCTAAAAACCTCCTGCCATGAAATGCATGACCAAAACAGCCTTAACTGTTTCAGACACTGCCTATCAGACAACTTAAGACACAGTTCACACCGCCATGTTTCAAAATTGAACAAAGAAACCCACCCACAAAGGAGGAAGCCACTAACTTGTGTATTCCAAAGAATACACCATAATCTCTGAATTTACCAGCACAACTCTTCAAAAATGGAAGCACTTATAATAAATATACAGTCCGCTCAAGAAGAGAAAATGAACTGCACTGAATAGCCTTGCTAAGCAAAACCAGAGGGGTGAATGTAACAGAACCCCAAAAAGGGTATCACAAGAGGAAAAGAACGCTACTAGCTCGCAACAATAGCCCTTAAAAGAGCATATAACAGAGTCCAGGAAGGACTAAGCTGTATTGCCAAGTGATGCCCACACAAGACAGGGTACTCAGAGAAAATATTTTGATAGTAAACAAATAGAGTACGTAAGAAGTACACCTAAAAAGCTATACAATAGCAGAGTAACACTCTATGTAGAGTAAGATATATACCCAAAAAAGGGTATAAACTCTTAAGACTAAGCTACTCAGAGTAAAATAAAAGAACAAACCAGCGACACAGCTGCAAAGACAATCTGGAGATTAAAATAGTCAAATCCGGAGCCAAACACTCTCGCACAGGGATGTGGAATTCCTATAACCCGATGCCCAGGACGTATTGTTTGGGGTCAAGGGCAACAAGTTTTTCATGTGTATTTTGTCCTTGGGACAAGTAAGCCCAACCCCCTGCAGCACAAACCCCTTGGCTGCCAGTTTGCAGAACCACATTATGGATCAGGGAAGGGTACTGTCTGCTTTTAGGACACTATTCTTGTCCATATGTTAAAGCTGTTCAAACTTGTATTTATAGTTCATTAATTGAAAGCCTTTATTATTAGAGGGAGGACCTGGCCTGGCAATTCGGGCTGGACTGTTCCCATTGGGCACAGGTTCAAGACGGATTTGCAAATGGCTGGGTTCTAACTGGAATGGCACGGTGAGCAAAAAAACAATGGATTTAGGCCCAGATCTCTGTACTGGGGTGAATGTATGACATTGTTCTGCTTTCTGTCCATCAATTGTTGTTTTTGCATTTATTATTAGAGTAAGCACTCTAAGTAAATGTTTTAAGCTCTGACTGCACTTTGAACAGTGGTTCCAGTATAAAAATGTGTACACACGTTTTCAAAGTTTAGCAATATGAGGCTATGTACAATGCTTCCAGAATGCTCTCTGATTTGATGCAAATATTTGCAGAAGCTTGGAAGCAAGATTGATGATTCTTTGCTTTCAAAATAAAATGTTGATAAAAAACATGAACGCAGGAAGAAAACATTTTTCCAAACTAATGTAAAATTTCAGGTGCCATTTCTTTGCGGCATCATTTGTTCATGCATGCTAGCATTTCCCAAAAATATTCAAAATGGAAAATCAGTGTAACCAGTTTCAAAAAGATTGTGGTAAACAAAAATAAACAAGCATTGGCAAAGCCAGTAGGTGGTCAGCTTTTTAGTTTTGCCAATGTGTGACTTGTTTTGGCATGGTTTTTGTAAAACCTTATTGGTGTGGGAGCTGCCAGGCCTTCAAAATTATAACAAACATTGGCAAAAGCAAAAAATGTTTTTGTTCTCAAAAAGCACACACTGCCACAGTAGTTACTGGCACTGAACAAAACTACTTTGTGTGCTGATTTGCTCCTTGTGAAAGAGCAGACTGGTACTGCTCACAGTGAAGCCAGCTGAAACAGAGAGAGAGAGAGAATTTTAATAAATGCAAAAAGTCACGGTCAACGCCAGACCAAGTTAGGGTCCCAATTATTACAGAAAGTCTCAAAATTGCACCCATGGAATATGTTCTTGCATTACACGCAGCTATACGGCTTTCATGAATTCCCTAGTAGTAGTACAAGAAATAGTACTCCTAGAATATATTTGTGAACTGCATTTTAGCATGAGCATATATGCATGTGTAGATTTGCTCATGCGAAAATCTGAGTGTTTGCAAGTTCACTTTCCCTCCAACCACTTTTTTCCAACTCTGGAAGAAGGTTTAAGTCTGCCATTGTCAGGAGTACATTTCCAACATTTCTCAGTAGGGAAAAAGGTTAGAGAAGAGTTGTTGAAAACCCTATGGGAAGAGCTATGGCTCGGTCTGCTACTCTTCGCAGACACGCTTGATTGCGAGTCTTAATTCCCCAATAATGTTCAGGAGAGTTTGAAAGATATGACCTTTGACGGTGTTTGTTTATTTGACAGCCATGCAGATTCAGCAATACAATGCCTCATGGCTGGTCACGTGTAGTATGACCTCTTCAGGACTTGCTTCTCTTTTATATCTCCACAGTCATTGATCTTTAGGTTTAAGAATGTAAAACCTGCCTCTGCTGTTGTTGCACTTTGTGGTGTTGCAGTATGAAGCAATACTTCTTTCTTACTGAAGGGGTGTGGAATTTATTAAAATATCTACTTGTCCATGGGGCAGGTTGCTTCATAAATCTTCTTGTCCTGTAAAAAAATCCACTTATCACTTTGGTGCCATGTAGTGGGGTGACAGATTATGGCAGCAATCGCATTATAGAAGAGCTCGGATTTAGCCTCTCAGAATATGCCAGAGCTCATACCATAGTAGTGTTTGAATACTTGCAATCCCCTTATGTTGCCACGTTTTTGCAGATCTACATAATGGGGCTGAATGTAGTGGTAAGCAATAGCTCCTGGGTTAGAATGTCCCTTTGAGTCTGTGCAAACCTACTAACTTGAGCAGCAGACCAAGCCATAGCTCTTCAAATGGAATCGGTGGTATCCATTGGCGATTTAATATTAAACTTTGCAATCTCACAGCCATCTTGTGCAAGCTGAAAGAGTTCAGTCCTGACCCCTTCAGGAAGGCATGGAAGCAGAAGGGTGACAGAGTCCTATAAAGCATATGAAGCCCTGCCTAAGACACCACATGTTTAAAAAGCCCAAGACCGAACTAGCCGAAGCAAAGATATTCCGGCAACACAGTCCCAACCACCTAGATTCTCTACCTGGTGAAAGTAAAGGAAAAACATCTGGATTTGGCAAAGTCATAGCAGCTTGCACGACGAATCCCTTAGCAGTAGGGTGTCGAGAAACACAGGCAGCCATCTGGAGCAGACGATGGCGATGGGAAATGGCACAATCAACAGAGACTCTAGTCACTGGCCTCGCTCAAGTTCCCAGAAGAATATCATACAGAGACTCTCCATAGGGCAGTAAGGGTTTAACACCTAGTGAAGCAGATTGAACAAGGGATCAGATGACAAAGTCACCGACGGAAGCTGCAATTTCAAGACATCAGCAGCTCTCTTTATAACTTCAGCAAAAGCTGCACTAGCCTCCGTCGCCATACGTGACAGAGAAAGCAGATCTGAATTAGGAGTGTGTTGTAGACTAAAATCTTCACCAAATGCAGCCCAAGAACCTCCCACAAGAGGCTGCACAAGACCAACAAAGCAGTCGACATCACCGGCATAACCTGAGCAACCTTGCAATGCTAAAGAAACAGCCACACAGCCAGCTTCATCCTCGGAATGCAAAGCAGAAGACACGGTAACCGCAGTGGCTATGCACAGCCTCTATGGTGCCAATCAATGTTGGGCCGGTGTCGTATCATCGTGCACCATAAGCGGCGCCTCCGCACCGACCAACGTCAAGACTGCGTCACATCCGCCTCCAGCACAACCTCATCCGACGTCGCCCGCATCACAACTGGAAGCCACACCGGGCTATGCCCCTACACCGTGATGACCCCAGTCACGGAGTTGATGTATTTGACCGAGTGCGAACCTGCCGACGTGTTTCCAGTCAGAGTACTCCCTACATTCTTTGGGCCCAAAGGCGCTTTGGGGGAGGCATGAACCCCAAAAAAACATGCAAAGCATGATCGTATGCCTGCATCTGGGTCATAGTCGCCCCAGCACCAGGATAAGGAGGAAGGCACGGGTTTGAATCTTGTGCAACGTCCTCCATTAAAGAACGCAAGGAACCAGCGGAGACCACGTTGTGACGCAGTGAGGACGAAGGCCGGCAGGACTTTGATCCCTTACGATGGGATTTTCATGACTTAAGTGGGCGAAACTCATGGGAACCGTGACTTGAACGGCCCCGGGCAGGAACTTCAGAATTGGAAGCAGACTGATCTCACCTGGACTCTGACCAGGAGAGCTGCACCGTCAACGGCTACATCTGTCCTTCCTGCAAGGCCTTAGGCTTCAGCCGTTTACAGGCGCTGCACTCCTCGTAGTTGTGCTCTCCTAGGCACCACATGCAGATGGGACGGGAATCCATAACCGACATCTGTCAAGCACAGGTCTCGCATGACAAACGCTGAAGGCAAGGGCACACTGTTCCCGGACGCAAAAAGTCATTGAAGTGGGATAAAAATACAAACAGCCCGAGGAACTGCTTCTCCGGAACTGCGTTGCAGCAGGGAAAAGTAGAAACTGACGTCCACTCAAAGGAGTGGACTTGTTTGGCTCCACTGATGTCATGACTGAAGTTAACGTCATCACGGAGCCGTACAACAATGCCCCCCGGCGCGCAGAGGTACTGCTGAAAAATGGCAAGATCCAGTCTGAATCCTGGGGAGAAATTAAAATTTAAGGAATCTGAGGCTAAATGTCTCTATCAGATGCAGCAAATCCAAACTCATACGGAAAACGCAGCAGAATCATAGCTTCAGTGGCCATAGTATGACTAGTCGGCTAATCACTGCAACCTGAATCAATATCACAAAGCCTTATTTCTCAAGTGTTCATTCACAGATAGCAGCATACTGCTAAAAATCATATGCTCCAACTTGCTTTCAAAACGTTCGAAGTGACGGTCTTCTTACCACTGCAGCCCCCATGAATGGAATGGTGATTAGAATCTCTTTTTCGTGGAATGACTTCTCCCAGGATTGGAAAATACAGTTTAATGACATCCATTGCTGAAAAGGTGTGGGATTGCTAAGGCAGTTTGCTTGACGTGTATGATTTCTTATCATTCTTTGAAGATAAAGTAAATCAGCCTCGGCTATAGAGAGAGACGACTAAACATTCTCTGAGGGCTACTGGCTTCTGGTGTTCACATAAAACCATCAAATGACCACAAATGCTACAGTTTTGATAGCTTCACCCCTGTCTTTTCGGTCAGGTTTACAGCCTATAAATAGCACATACATACGGAGACATCCCAAGGCACATTCCCAACAACCTACACAGATTATGGAGCCACGGTCAGGCTTTATTTTTTGCACAATTATTGCATATTTGCCATAGGATTATCCTTGTGAAGAAGGGACTGCACCAAAGGTCAGGATGATACATCACAAACAGCTCATAGCTCAACTGTAGCACCTAGAGATCAAAAAGTCTCCTGGGGTCCAGGGCTGGAGTTGCAGGTGCCTGAAAGTATACAGAGTGTGGTGAGCATGATCATACCTAATACAATGATTTGATGTAAGGGAAAATTATGCTTAAGATGCAAAGAAAGGGATATCTAACATGAGGAACTATGGGAGTGAATAAAAAGATTCTGACGTTGAAGAAGTGTCAAGGTAAGAAAAATAATCAAGAATTAGGGGTTCAAATTGGTGGAGCTTTTTGTGTCTCTGTATCTCAGAACAGGAGGCCAGCCAGCCAACTAGCCACTGGAGTCACTCTGGTAGTCCTGGGTTCAATCAGCAAGGCATTCCTAGCAGGTTCAAGGCAGGCTTCCAGCAGCAGGGCAGTCCTCTGAAGTGAAGGGCAGGGCTTTTGAGTGTCGTCCACAGGTCCAGGAGTGACCTGAAGAGTGAAACTGAAGATCCTATTTTTCAATGACAGGCCTGAGAAAGGCTACTTAAGTGGGTGGCACAATTAGTGCTGGGGGGCACTAGTAGAATTTAATATACAGGCCCTGGGTACATGCAGTACCACTTTAGAAGGGGCTCTCAAGTAAATTAAATGTGCCAAAATTGGAATTGGCCAATATTACCATGTTTACATAAGAAAGCACAAGCACTTTAGCACTGGATAGCAGTGGTAAACACAAAAACCCTAAAAGTCATCAAAAACTGGTTCAGAAAACAGGAGAGTGAAGGCAGAATGTTTGCGGGTGACCTTGCAGAGAGGGCCAGATCGAACAGTTGCCTTTTCTATTTACTAGTTTTTGGGGAAATAAGGATGATAACCACCGGTTATAACAGGCCCTTTGGTTGTGCTCCAGCTAGCACACGGGGCGCATTGATTCTTTTGTGTAGCCCAAGTTGAGCATGGGTCGTAAATGGGTAGGCTCTCTAAGTAACTGCAAATGTTTGCAGCCAGTGCTGAAGGGAAGCAGCAAAATCTCAATTTCGAACTGTTTCAAATTTATCTGTGAGGCCTGCACATATAACATGATTACATTTGTCCTTCACCGGGAACCAAACACCCAATTGTAGCGCCTGACTCTCAGAGGGTAGCGTTGCTGGGCAGTCTGAGGCTTACTCAAGGGAGGTGGTGTGGGCGATTAATCGCCATTTGCAGGTATGCAGAAATAACACTCAATAATTGATTGTCCAGTCTGTAGTTTGCTTTATAAAAATAAGAGTACATTTATTAAAACACACACTACTCAATACTATGCATCAATTTACAAATATACATAAGCTGTTGGAATTACTTTCTGACATTGCATAACATCTCCACCTCACCCGCAAGGGGGGTGGGGTCTAGTACCACCACTCCCATGTATGCACATCATCTTGCCCCCAATGCAGGTAGTTGAACATAACCTGGAGCGAGGGTCCTGCGCACTGGACCATCCCAGTGACGATCCACCCCATTATCTCAACAAGCATTTAAAACCGGTAACCCTGCCTTGGTGACACATAACCCTAACTGAGCATTTCCTACTGACCCTGAAGTATACACCTCTACATCTTAAGGGCTAGCAGTCTGGGTTCTTCACCTAAGCGCAGCAGCAAGAATACATGTTTAAACATCACTTTAGAATGACAGTACTCATCACATTTGTGGATCATTAGAATGCATTGCAATTACAGCCCCTAAAGGCATCACAGACGAAATCAAAGGATTACGCATATACAGCCAGACACCCTAGCAGGAATGTCTGGCAACATAACCCCACTTTGTTTGATCACCCCCTTACACAGGTACTTCACATTACACATGTGACCTTCAGTCCCTCTAAAAGAAATATCCTTAGTAAATGCAGATCTGGTGCAATTACACCTCTTCATCTCCAGGGGATGCCCTTCTCCAGACATCCTCAACTCAGCCCTTCACTTCTTGATGCACTTCTCCATACACCCCCAGCTGTAGAACTAAAAGTTCCAGCCCAGGAGGTGTTGCATTACTGGATGAGCCCTTGAGGGGTACTTTCTTTTAGGTGCCCATGAGACTTAAGGAGGGACTTTTCTTCGTGCTGAGGGGAGACTGCGTAGCTCCTGCAGCTCCCCCTGCACCTTGGCAGACCTTTCGTGGTGACCCCGTTCTCCTGGAGCCACCACATGCGGCAAAACAATCTGGCATATTCCTGCAGGCCGCCTGGGCTTGCAAAGCATTATGGGGCACTTCTTTCAGCCCATTGCATATCATAGCAGCGGCTCTCCCACTGCGTAGGGGAGAGCCGCGATGTGTGTCTCAGGCCGCTTTGAACTTTTGTTGGAGGGTCCGGTCCCACCTGGACCCCCAGGTAAGGGCTTCGGCTCAGGGAGCCCACCTCCGGCCGCTCCTTTGGCTTTTCAGGGGCCCGGTCCCACCCGGGCCCTCGCACCTACTTCACTCGTGTCCGGGGTCCCGGTCCCACCCGGGACCCCTGCAGGCTCTCCACGTTGGAGGGCAGCCCGGGTAGCCCACCCCCCGGCTGCCCCCGCCGGCTCCCCGCTCGACCAGCTCCCTCGCGTGCTGCTGCAGGAGCCGGCACCTGCAGATCTGGTCTGCCCGCTCCGGCTGGCAGATGTGCAGCCTCACGCCGGCCCCGCCTGGCCTCGGGGGAGTGAGGCGGTACTCCCCGTCCTCCTCCTCCTCCTCTAAGGGGCCCGGGGATGGGGGCCCGAGCCCTGTCACGCCCCCGGCTTTGCTTCAGGCCCGGGGATGGGTCCCAGGCCCTCGATTCCGCCGGCTCCCTGCTCGGCCAGCACCCTCGAGTGCTGCCGCAGGAGCCGGCACCTGCAGATCAGGTCTGCCCGCTCCGGCTGGCAGATGTGCAGCCTCACGCCGGCCCCGCCGGGCCTCGGGGGAGTGCAGCGGCACTCCCCCGGCCTCCTCCTCCTCTAAGGGGCTCGGGGATGGGGTCGGGCCCTGTCGCGCCCCCAGCTTTGCTTCTGGCCCAGGGATGGGGTCCCAGGACCCCGATTCCGCTTCACGGGGAGCGCGCTGGCGCTCCCCGACTGGCCTCTTCTGCAGGGGGTCAGGGTGGGCTCCTGGCACCCCGCGTGTACCACTTCTTCACGGGGAGCGTGATGGTGCTCCCTGACTGTCATCTTCTCCGGGGGGGAGGGGCGCTCCCCCGCCGCCTCCATCTCACAGGGGGCCCGGAGTTGGGATCCCGGGCCCCTCCCCCTTGCACATCTTCACGGGGAGCGCCGTCACGCTCCCCGGCTTCATGTTCGGCGGGGGCCAGGGTGGGCTCCTGGCACCCCCGCGGGGGGTACCTTAAAGGGGTGCGCAACTTTACTTCTCTTGGGGGCAGCCCCCTTGGCCTGACCCACCCCGGGGGCATTTTCTGGACCGGCGGCGGAGCCCTTCGCGCTTCGTCGTCGGTCATGGCAGAGGTCAAATGTCGCCTACCTTCTGGGGGGCTTGTCTCAGCCCACAGGGGTCCGATTTTGGAGATCTTGGCCTCGTCTTGCTCCTGGTGGGGCTTCCAAGTCACTGGGAGCACTCTCTTTCGCCTTCTGGGTCTCTGAGAGAGGGGATTCAGCTGGGAGCTGTCTTCACTAGCTCCCTGCGCCAGCCTTTCGCCTTACTCTCCTCCTGGGCCTCTCTTCTCCCTGCGCAGAGGCCTCTGCTTCTGCGCACTGGTCCTGGTCTCTTCTCCTGGCGCTGTTCAGGGTCCTGGGACAGTCAGGGGGTTCCTCCCTCCAACTGTCCATTGCGCCAGGCTCCAGCACCTTCTGCCTTAGCAGACTACACCCCAGAGAGAGTTCCTCTTCCTGTGCAAACACTTTATAAAGTTTGGGGAGTGGGCTGGCAGGAAGTCTCTGTTTGTCCTATCAAACAGCGACATCACTTCACTGCACCTGCTCCCTCCTTCCTGCCCAGGCCTCTGTGTTGGTTCACGATGGCGTAGTCCAGGGTCCTCCTGGTCTCTGAAATCCCCTTCCCCCCTCGCTGCCTTCCCTCCAGAGCGGCCTGGTGCCTGGCACCAGGTGTCAGCTACTGATGGATGAACCTGTAGCTCCCCCATTTTCTCTGCTTGGAGTGGAGGCCCTCACCCTTGGAATGCTTGGTGTGCTGGGCTGGGCCTCTGAGGCCTTGGCTTTGAGAGGAAGGTCATTAATTCAACCTGGCAGGGTGAGCCCCCAGCCAGGCCCTGGTGATGAGCTGACTCAGAGAAATATAACATTTCTGGAAGACACAAAAGCATTACAAATATGACTTGGGACTCTGCAGAATACTTCTTCTCACATAGGTTACAGTGGACTTTGGTGCGTGTCTGGAATTTGTAGGCCCTAGGAAAGTAAAACTAGCCCATGAGCTCCCTATCTCCATAAGAGAATAATGGAATAAACACTGTAAAGCACACTGACTTTCCCCGGCATGTTTCTTCCCACTGTATAAAGCCTTTTCAATGTCACCACCCAATTCTGCATAAGTCCTGTCACACCATTCACTTTGTATCTGCTCTGGAGCTGTGCACGCCAGGAATCTCCCCTGCGTAGCCCGCACACGTGTGCATACACATGTACACAGGTGTCTGCATGTAACTAGCCCGTTGCCCCTTCCTCCTGCAGCTGCGCAGCGGCCTGGTCAAGCCAGGGGGACACCAGTAAAATCCCCACGCAGTCTCTCTCATTGTGAGTTCACTGTGGGTGAATCCCAACTTATGAGGCTCCCCCACAGTAAAAGCTCAACAATTAGGTGCTCAAAAAGCGAAAAATCCGGGCGGCCCATAGTGTCAGAACCACCTAATATCACGAAATAGTAAGGTCTTTTGCTCTAGCTAGATTATTTTTATGTTCCAAAGGGGGGTAGGTGTCAGCTCTTGCCTGGGGACAGATTGCTAAGTTTAAAACAAGCCATTTGTTTCTGCAGTGTTTTTGTCAAAACTGAGTCTCTCTCTTTGGATCAACACCAGGAGTGCTCAAGTACATACATACGTGTTTAGACCTTGGCTGAAAAATATCCAGGTTACTCGGTTACTGACCATTATAAAAGCACTCAAATGGCGCCACTTAACGACTAATGTTTCATGGTTATGAATTATCATGTTTTGCTCAACCTTTGATTTATATATTTATTATGTGGCACTTCGACATTTTGTCTCCGTTTTTCTATAAGGTCAGATTTCAGATTAATAAAGCATTACAATATCTAGTCCAGCAACTTCTGATCTTCCATTTCTTATCCTGGAAAACAAAAAATATGGTTCACGGCAAGAGAGCTCAGTGGGGAAATTAATTTGTGTCATTTTGCAATCAGCAAGGCAGGGGATCCACTTATCACAGGTCTACTTTATTCCACACAACTAAAGCAGTTCCTATACTAATAATGATAGTTACCTGTGCTATGTCAAGAGTCCTTTCAAATTCCACAACTCTATTATTCCAGCACCTTCTGCAGTTGGTTTGGAAGCATACTTTTCTCCTATGCGGTGCATTATGGAAACATCGCACCTTTTTCTATCCGTTATTGCAAAGAGAGAAGTCTAGTCCATTAAGAGAAACCAGTGGGATAAGGCATCTGACTTTCACTACAATTGTTAAGGGTTAAAGCCCCTTTGTTGGTTTGTCTGTAGACTGGCTGAATGAGACTACTAAAGAGTTTAAAGACACCATCAACAATCTGTGGTTACCGCTCCTCTCTATCACCGCATGCAGTTGTGCCCCACTGTTCTGCGTTTCCTTAGTAGACTGAGGTTTGTGTGTTATGTCTTTCAGAATTGAGAAGATTCTCACATTCCTGGGAACATTTACAATTTGATCTTCAAAGGTTGCCTTCAATGATAATTAGGGGTCTGGGTACAGGTCAAACTTTCAGCCAGCAACTCCTGGATTTTATGGAAGGCAGAAATTCACAACTTTCCTCTGGTACAGTTTAATGGTGGTATTAGGCCTTTAGGCGGAAGAGCTCAATTTAGGGCAGTTAATGGTCAGGATCCATACGGGGACATCCGTGGTTTTGATTTTATTGATTTCTTTACTTTTCTGACCTTTAATAGACCTTGTTAATAGTTTGTTATCCGTTGCACAAGTATTCCTGGAGTGCTGAACTTTAAATGAAATTCCATTGTGGGAGGTTAACTTCAGAAGACTATAGTTGTTTTACAAATCTTCTGGGACTGTCCACTTTCTGTAGTTTCTATATCACAGCAGGGCCTCGGGCAACAATACCATGGGACACGCCAGCCTTTGAGAGGGGATCATCATGGCATGCCCATAGTGTTATTTTCCAGGCACTCCAAATATGTGTTTCGGTGCTGGTCCAAGAAGATGTGACCCAGATCTCTCCTAGTTCATCAGAGACATGGGTTTCCTCTACGGCTTTCTTGGGTTGCTCTACAGTCTACTACAGACTTCACCAAACTGTTCTGGGTGCCCACTATGATCGTCCTTAACCTTTCTGGATAATACAAGGCCTGGTCAAAGATACAGGACAAACAATGTGGTAGAATAAAGGTTAGTCATTTGGTGTGGATTTTCCATCTTTCACGGTTTCTTTGAAAATTATGCAACTTCTGACAGTCATCTTTTTTTGAAGCCTCCTTTTTCTGAAATCCCAATCTCTTCCAGAGATTCATTAGTAAAGTCTGCTAATCTCAGCGGGTGCTACTTGTTTTTGTAGGACCATCCATTTTATTCTACACAACATAGCTAGGTCCTTCCCAGGGCCAAGTGTTTCTCTTCATACTTCACACCTCAGCGGGTTCAATCTTCACTAGAGGGCCGCCTTCTCTAGCATATGCCCCTGGAACATCCAGCACTTTCTCTCAGATCGCACAAGGTATAGAGACCCTATGGGTTCTGCCTGTGGATATGGAACAGGAACAATTAGACCAACAGTCACAAGATGTTCTGAGGAAGCAGTAAATCGCCTAGAGGATTTCTTCCAGGCCTGGAATTACTTTACATGAGGTGTGCCTAAAAGGTTTCTAGCCATTCACTTAGGATCACTTTTCTTGAATTCATTCTCTCACACATTTTTAGCTCAATGGACAATTTGCCTGCAAAACTATATAGTGCAGTGAATGGTACTTGGGGACTTGCCATTTCCTAAGTTAAGAGTACAGCCAGGCAGTTGCCATAAGGCTGTTATTTCTGGAGCTGTGTAGTTTACTCTCAAATCTTTACTGACTTAACTCATGTCCTTCTCTGTGAGAGAGGCCATATTAAGCCCAAACTGGCCCCCAACAATGGTTTGGTTTGACTGAGTATGAGTTTATGGGTCAGACCTTTTTTTTTATCATATCAGGATAGGGAGAGGCTAGCGATAGGAAGAACATAAATGGTAATAATAATGGATTTCTTTAATTAGTTTGGGCCAATTCTGTCTCCTACACAAGGCTTTACCTCAGTTTGACAGTACTGTGAGGAGGAAGACCTGAACTAGAAGTACCAGCATATATGCAAAGTGGATGTTCACCCACTGAGGCATCTTGGTGCTGAACAATAGACGCTTTCGACTACCTACTGATTTTAAAGACAGCTGAAGGATCAAAAGCTGAAAAGTTGTGTTTGACCATGAGTAGATGCATTAGTCCATTCAGGCATAAGACCAGTAAGAGGTCTAGGCATCTTCACACTTAAATGGCTAGAAAGGTTAGATAGGACAGTTGATAACCTAAAAAGCCCAATCTTCAGGATGTTGTCCCAAGTGCACACTGGCTGAGACTCGCTGTCATCAGTATGCCTTGAACTGTGCAAGACACTGGCGTAGTGAGACAACGAAAATGTGCAGGACAGGGAAGCACCTCTGTTCTACATTTAGAAAATAAGGAAATTACTTGTACAAACGCACTCAACACCTGCCTAGTAGAAAATGTGAATTAGGGTAAATGTATATTTAGCAACTTCAGCATAAGGTACAGGTGCATATTTGCAGATGTATCTTATGCAACACTTTGTGAAGCTTTCATACAGCTTTCAAACAATACGCTTTAAAATGGAGTTCTCAGATTTTACTGCCCTGAAAGATAGTGCTCCAAATAAGGAAGAGCAATGAGCACAGAAGGACTAGTTAGTCATACTGTAGTAGACCATGAATCGTCACGTGAAATAACGCTTTCTTTTTCGAATATCCATAAAGAGGGGTAAGATAGATTTAGTGTCTTACTATTCACTTCCTGGCTCACATGGATTGCAATTTCCAGTCAGGTCCAGGGATGCAAGAAGGCCAGGAAGAAATAAAAGGTACATATAGGATAGTCAACAAGGCAAAAATTACAAGACCAGAAGAAACGAGATTTAGACGACATCCCACACCAAACCACTTTATGTCCTACGAGGAGATATCTAGGCAAAGAAAGAGGTTTCAAAATCCCATTGAGCTGTACATAACCTGACATTCCAAAGGTTGACGGCAAACACAAAAGTATTAAACTAACGGACAAGTTACTTAACTTCAGTAACGCCTTATCTGGTAGACACATGATCTAGCCGCAGATTCCTTACATTTGAACTTCCAGGCATCAGGCTGTATTCAGAGGATTTTTCTTAGCAGCACCCCTGTGTGCCGGTAGCTGCCGTCGGTTGACTCGGCATCATGTTTGTCGTGCTTGTGACATCCGTGTCGTCAATATAACCGTCACTCTAGAGTGCTGACGTCAGTACTTTTCACGACTTTCCAAACCAGAAGTGCGGAGGCATGAAGTGACTGACCATGGGGTTTTAAAAAAGAACAGCTAGGGCCCTATAGGGGAACATCCCTGACACTAAAAACAATTCAGCAGTACAGGGAGGATGGGTGGATCCATAAGAATCTGCAGCGAGATCATGCCTCTATCAGA
Organism: Triturus cristatus; assembly: GCF_964204655.1. Lineage (NCBI taxonomy): Eukaryota > Metazoa > Chordata > Amphibia > Caudata > Salamandridae > Triturus > Triturus cristatus. Next base: position 522,446,130 of record NC_140591.1, read on the forward strand.
TAAGGCGTTACCGAAGGTAAGTAACTTGTCCATCTGATAGAGACATCTAGCCGAAGATTCCTTACCCATGAACAGATACCCAAGCAATACCTTCCCTGGAGGAGGGACTGTGGAAATGTTTTAGACCAGAAGTTCCTGCAGTACAGGAACGCCAAACGGGGCTTCCCTGTGGACCCGAGAATCCAGGCACTGCTGTCTGGCAAATGTGTGCAGAGAAGCCCACATGGCAGCTTGACAAATATCAGCAATCGGAACCCCACAGTAGACGGCTGTGGTGGCTGTCTTTGCCCTGGTGGAATGGGCCATAAGGCCTTCAGGATGCTGCTTTTTGCGAAAGGCTTAACAGATTTTTATACAGAGAATGACCCAACAAGAGATGGTCCTCTTTTGAACCGCATGCCCCTTCTTTGCTCCCACGTATACTATAAAGAGTGGGCCATCCACCCGCAACTCTTTAGTGCGATCAAAATAGAATGATAACGCCCATTTTGGGTCCAGACGATGGAGATGCTCCTCTTCCTTGTAAGGATGCGGAGGTGCATAGAAAGTGGGCAGAGTAACTGACTATCCCAGATGAAAAGGAGTTACAACCTTGGGCAAAAAGGACACCCTAGTTCTCAGTACCAATTTTTCCGGAAAAACCTTCAGGTAAGGAGGCTGTGATGACAGTGCCTGCAGTTCGCTCACCGTTGTAGCAGAGATAATTGCCACCAAGAATCGTGTATTGATCGTGACCAACCGTAAAGGGCAGTTTTGAATCGGCTCAAATGGGGCGCAAATCAATAAGGTGAGGACCAAATTAAGGTCCCATTGTGGCATAAGAAAAAAAAAAAAGGGGAAACAAGTGGGTTAGCTCCTTCAAAAACCTCTAACACCAGAGGGGACTTGAAAAGTAAAGGCTGATCTGGTAGCTACAGAAAAGTTGAGAGGGCTGAAAGATAGCCCTTCAAAGTGCCCAATGCAGAACCCTCCTGGGCCAAGAAAAAAATAAACAAATGGATATCTGCCAGGGAAGAAGATAAGGGATCAATGGACCTTTCCGTACAATATTTATGAAATTTGTTCGATCAGTAAATGTATATCGATTTCGTGGAGGGACGCCTGGCTGCCTGAATAACTTCACAGACTTTGGGAGGGAGGTCAAAAGCTGTCAACTGTCACCACTCAATCTCGCACAAGGAGGCGGAGAGTGACCAGGTTTGGGTGGAGGACCGTTCCCTGCTGCTTCGACAGAACCTGATCGGAGGATCGATGCTCATATCTAGAAGCTGGGGATACCAAACTCTCCATGTCCAGCCAGAGCCACAAGATCTTCTTGAGCACTCTGGACAGGAGTGGTACGGGCAGAAAGACGTATAGGAGGCCTGTTCAATGCTGGCTTAGTATATGGTAGTCATATATGTAAGTGTAGCACCCTGCACTAACCCAAACAACCCTTATGGTTATTTTAGTGGTCTTAAAAACCCTTAGAAAGCTCTCTAAGTGGTAACCGTGGAGAGCAGCCTTCCGGGTTAGTCCAGTTAAGTGAAAAAGAATCACACAGTGTAGTTATAAAAATTTTAATTTTATTACAAACACTCACTTTGACAATTGTATTACCTCCTACCTGGACATAGAAACACAATACACAAAGTACTTAAGGAATAGAGCACGTAAGTAGCACAAATACATAGGGATCTCCAGGAGGAGACCAAACCATATACTAAAATAGTGAAATGCGAACCACCACACAAGTCAAGAATGGACCCAGAAGACGTAGAAGAGCCGGGGACCCAAGGAACCACCCATGGTGAGTATCTAGGAATCCCACGGAGGTTGTGTGCAGTGTGGAAACACGACTGCATGCTCAATGTTAGTCAATAGGTAAATCGTGGTTGCAATTTTAAAGAAGGACCCTTCCCAGCGGACCCTGAAGAAACCCTGTGGAAGATCGAAGGTTGGAGAGTCACCCCACCAGGGAAGCCGGGTGCATATGTGTGAAGGGACCTTGGAAACCACCTTAGACCACAATAGAGGACTTCAGGAAAGATGCAGCTGGAGGAGAAGATGAAGGAGTCCGGTAGATTCGAGATGAGCGGTACCTGCAAGCAGAGGGGACAGAGTCCAGGGCACTAAGGAGTGACTAGGAGGCATGGAAGATGAATGCCCATCAATGTCGGAATGCAGGAGAGGTTGATGTGCCCTTCAAGTTGCAGCTGTGCGGACCAGGCCGTTTACGAGCTGTCCCACGTCAGGTGTCGAGAGCCAAGAGGTCAGTGTCCAGCAGGGGCATGTTAAATTAGAAATGTTAACCGTAACATATTTTTCTGTATAAGTTAGCATTCCCTGCGCCATTTTCTTTGCAGGCCCCATTTTAGGCTGTTCGAAACTTATCTAGTTTAAATTCTGAGAAATGCCCCGGTTTGAGTTTTGTTTTGCCATGAAGATCTGCTCCTGTAATGAGTACACTGTTCCTATTAGCGCATACCTTTCTCACTATATAGAGGCCCTCTCCCACTTGTCTGGTGACAGGCCTGACTGGAGTAACCTTGGACCTTGCAAGCTTGTATGAGATATGAGCCCTGGGACTGTTTTCTTTGTATTCCATTGCCTAACTGCACCTGCCTGGAACATTCCATTATGGACGTGTTTTAGCTTAGTAACGGAACGTACACAATGTATCTTTAGGCTTGCCGATGTCAGTCCCTCTGCAGCACTCTAAGCGACTGGGCTCCGCTCTGAGTGTATCTAATAAACAGTTATTGGTTTGTATTCTCTACTGTCTGACCGACTCTTCATTTGATATGGAAGGCTGAGAGGTGGTCATTAGTGACCCGGGTGACCCTAATCAGGCCACTTTCTTCAGTTGGTGCCCGAACAGGGACTCCTTCAGGTGATTCATCCATCCCCTTTCTGTAGACGTGGGGGTGGGGGGGGAGACTGAGGACATCATTGGGTCGGACTGACGGCTCAGGAATCCCTGCACGAAGAGTCTTTGTCAGTCACTGCTGCCCCTTCTGTCCTGCCGGACGGTGCCTCGCTCAGTGGTCATCCAGACAGGAGTCCTGACTGGTGAAACCCTTGGATCTGACAGATTGGTCTCAAGAGTCGGCAGTTGAGAATTGGTTTGTTTGTGCTACTGATATCAGGTGAGTTTGTTTTGGTTCTTCGTGGATATGGTACCATTGTGGTCTGAGTTTGGTACGGTCTGAGGACCGTTTGTGATCAAAGTATTTTTAATATTTTTGCTAGGTAAAAATAACGCACTTGTTTTCTTTTTTTAAAATACCTTGCCTTAGTAGAATTTTGTATTTGTATTGTCGTTGTTGTTCTGCAGATTCTCGTTTGGAAGAGGCTCAACCGGCGCCTCCTGAAAGCAGCCCTAATTTTGATATGTATGTGAAGCATGGTTTTGGCCCTATTATGTTTAGTACATTATGGCACAAATATACAAGGGACAATGCCGAGTTGCAGTGGCCAGTGATGGGAGACTTTTGATAAGCAAAAGACTGGGTTTCTCCAGGCGCAATTATTTAAGAAAAATAGTAGGCAATCTCTGTTAGAATCCCTCAGAACACGGCAGAAAGAGGCTAAACAGACAGTTGAAAATGAAAAGAGATGCCCGGAAGGGAAGAAAGCAAACATTAATGCAAAAAGCTGTGGCATATGATAGAGAAAAACAAGAGTCTGGAATTGAATGTGAAGACAGGGGATTCCGATTGCATATAGATAAGTCTTATGTAGCCAAGGTGAAAGATGATACTTTTGTAGAGGAGTTGTTAGATACTCGACATCCGCCTCCCTACGCCCCACAGAGGATATATCCCATCATTCCCTTGTAGCCCCGGCAGCCTGTTTTGTCTCTTCTGACTGATTCTGTGCCTACGGCAGTTGTTCAGACAGCTTCGGCTACGGCAACCCCTGCTCCTCCTTTATCTCACCATGTAAATGTAATGTAAATCCGTATTTGTAAAGCGCAAACTACTCACCCATACGGGTCTTAAGGCGCTGGGGGCCGCCGTGGAAATTAAGTGAGCTATTGCCCAGAGTCACATGGTGCTGAGCTGAGCTGAGCTGCCGCCGGAGCCGGGGATCGAACCGTGAACCCTGTGCACCGAAGTCAGCTGCCCTGGCCGCTACACCACACCTCTCCACTGCACCACACCTCGCCATCTTTGGCAATTGTGACTCTTAGTGCACCTACTGTTTCGACTCCTGTATCTTCTGTTCTTTCTCCTCCAGTGCAAGCGTCAGCAACGATTGTACATGACACTACTGTTGTTTCTCCTTCTATGGTTTTTCATCCTCCAGCATCTTTAAATGTCAAGACGCCGGTTCGTGGATTTGAGGATAGAGATTGGACGAAATTCAGGGAGCGAATAGGCCCGTTAGTGCTATCTGGGGTAGGGGATGAAAAAAACAGGTAATAGCTGACCAGGCTGCCAGCATTCGCACGAGGGGTTTTAACATGGGTTAGACCAGGATTTCCCTTTAAGGTCACCGACATGAAAATTGACAAGGAGGGTAGGTACGTAGTGGTGAAGGGCATACTGGATGGCAGGCCAATTGTGATCGCATCGCTCTATGCGCCAAACACAGAACAGGGGGTCTTTCTGGATAACATTTCACAGTTACTAGCACCTTGGCACGACACTCCTCTGATACTAGGAGGCGACTACAACAGTGTATTAAATCTCACATTGGATCGCTCGTTTCATCCCCTTACAGGCACTAACATATCTATTGCCATGCGAGCACGGAACAACTTGGCGACACAACGGCACTTGGTAGATGTATGGAGACACCGAAACCCAACTGACAAGATATATTCCTAATACACAGGAGCACACAGGCTACATGTGCGCCTTGATCGTTTTATGATCTCAAACATCCTGCAGCCAAATGTCACTGTGACACATTACCTAGGACGGAAGCATTCGAATCACAACCCCCACACACTAGACCCAGAGTGGGAGCATACCCGGCCGCCAATTCCAACCTGGAGGTTACAATCCTGACACATTACTAGACGCACCCTTTCGTAGCTCATTAGCCACTGCCGCCGCTCAATACTTCGACGAAAACGCCGGCGAGGCCTCCACACTGCAATTAGAATGGGATGCATTTAAAGTAGTGATGAGGGGCCATTGCTTGGGTACACAAGCAGGAATGCGTAGACAGCTTGAAAGGGAGCTAACTGACATAGAGCCGAGATTACCCGTGAGTGAATATGGGACAGCCGGGGAAACTGCAGGGTCTTTAGTTATTGACAGAGAAGAGCATTCTCGGTTGCAAGACTGGCTACGCTATTTAAATTATGCAGCTCACTCTGCAAGGACACATCATCAGGGTGATAAGGCGGGCAAACTACTATTGTGGCTGATTCGCCTCACCGGTCACAGCCATACAAACAGCACAGGGTACCACACTGTGCTCTCAGACAGATATACATGAGGCATTCACATCCGATTACAACACATTGTATAAATCCCAACTGCAAGCTACACCCACAGATATCCAGTCCTATCTCGCAGAGCTAATGCTACCGCAGCCTACTCCAGGACAAAATGAGGAACTTAGCGAACCCATTTCGCAAGAGGAAATAAAGAGAGTATACTTTCATTGTCCAATGGCAAGTCACCAGGCCCAGATGGCTTGCCTGTAGAGTTTTATAAGGCATACTCAGACATTCTGACACCACAATTGCTAAATTAATATGAATCCGCTATTGAGGACTCTGCCCTTACAACCACACAAAATGAAGTAACGCTGGTCTACCTACTTAAACCAAGTAGAGAGCCAGAACTTCTTGGCTCTTATCGCACGTTAGCGCTTCTCAACACAGATTATAAAACAGTTGAATCCATAATGGCCAAGCGCATGGCCCCGATAGTTAGAACTTTAGGTTAGAACTTTAGTCCATCCCGATCAAAACTGTTTTGTCCCCACTAGGAGCACATCCCTAAATATACACCGATTATTCAAAATACGCTACGGATAATTGGCCGCGATTCAGTTGCTTAGTGCTCGATCTAGAGAAGGGCTTTGATTCCCTGGAATGGCCTTAACTTGCGGCAGTACTGCGTAAATATGATTTAGGGGAAGGATACATACAGATGGTGCGACTGCTCTACCAACGCCCCACGGTCCGGGTTAAGACGGGTAAGTTACTCTCAGATGCACTACGCATAGAACCGGGGGACACGACAGGGGTGCCCACTGTCCCCATTGCTTTTCTCTCTCGCAATGGAACCCCTAGCGGTAATTCTTCGAGACAATGGCACGAACTGGGGCATACCACTAGGTGATGGATTACATACATTCTCCTTATATGCGGACGATCTATTATTGTACATAAGAGATTTACAAAATATACCCCGCAGCATAGCCGACACGTTCCAAAAATGTGAGAAAATGTCCGGCCTTCGAGTAAACTGGACAAAATCAGGAGTATACTTGTTTAGCAATAACATGACTAAATTAGATATAATAATCAATGGGACTACCCTGACCTGGTACCCAACCACTTTTAGATATCTGGGAATCTACATATATAGATCCCCTACTGACGTACTCGACGGCAAACTAATGAGAGCCATCGCTGCCATCAAAACGCAAGTACATTTCTGGAAAACCCTTCCATTGAGCATAATGGGCCGCATTACCCTAACTAAGATGATAATATTGCCAAGACTGTTATACTATTTTTCAAATCTCCCAGTATATGTCCCGGTCAAGATACTTAGGAACTTGGAAAGTATTTTTCGAGACTTAATTTGGAATAAAGGAAGGCCTAGAATAGCACTATGGAAAATGTATGTGCCAACGAGCAAAGGTGAGCTGGCAGTTCCAAACATGGAGCTCTACTACCTAGCATTCCAATTGCAGTGGGTAGCAAAATGGATGAGTGGAAAAAATCTGGACGACACGGCTACAATATCACCACCATGGACACAATCTCAACTCTATCACCTATTCCATCCCATTACTCGAATCACCCGCCCACCTCAAATGTATATTGAATTAGCTCACAGGTGTTATCGAAAGAGCCTTCAGCTAACTCGCGGCACACTCCCCTATGCCCCATTGATACCACTCGTAGGAACTCCTAGAGGCAGAGAGAAAGTGTCTGAAGCGGAACTGATGACTTGGCACGAGGCAGGACTAGAAACAGTGGGGGATCTATATGCACCCTTCTAACTTTTGAAACATTAGCTATAGAAAATAATATCCTTACAGGTCAATTCCATCTACACGCTGCTATAATGCGGACTCTGACAACGGCCTGGGGAGATATGACCGCTGAGCCACAAACACATCAGTTCTTACAATACTTACACGTCATGGGTGAGGGTTCGCACGTGGTCCATTGGTTGGTGGAAGCTCTCCTTGCGCATACACTGAAACCACTGACGAGTCTTCGCGAGAGAGGGGCTGCAGTTAGGGGGCAACCATGGACAGATAAGGAATGGAACATGATAATCGCTGGCCCCACGTATAACCCGCGTAGTTCGAGATTTAAGCTCATACAGACATATATACTACACAGGGCTTACCTCTCCCCAGACAAAATGAATAAATACTTCAATATCACTACCTCTTCCTGCCCACGGTGCCAACTCACGGATGCTGATCTTTTACATATGCTGTGGTCCTGCACCTCACTTCAGCCATATTGGCATGCAGTTATGGAGACATTAACGAAGTGCACCACGATGCCGCTACAGTGCACATCGGAACTTTGCATATAAGGACTATGTCAGTGGACGAAAAAAAATAAAGTAACTTCCAGATTCAGGGATCTAGGATTAATAACGGCAAAGCGCCTAATCACGAAGAGATGGAAACACAGCGAGCCCCCCCCCCCCAACACAAGTCAGCTGGGCGAAATCCCTCAAGGTGTGGGCGCAGGCTGAGAGCACTACATTACATAGAGAGGAAACTGCGGGATTACGCAAGTATCCAATAGCGCAGTCCTGGGACGTTATCCTTAAAGCACAAGTTACTACTTGTGTAACGATAAAGCTGTAAGAGACATTAGTTAGTGATAGATTCCTTACCTTAGAATATCCCCAGGCATCACACTGGATCCGGAAAGTTTTGCTAGCAGTACCCCTGGGTGTCAGTAGGTGGCGTCCTGCATCTCCGCGTCCGTCGCTGGCGTCATAAGCGCCGAGATGACGTCACGGAGACTACTTAGGCGCCACCCATGCGCGCTGACGTCAGTTCTGTACACTACTTTCCACGCCAGGATCGCAGAGCCATGCAAGAAACTGACCACTGGTGACATGAAACTAGGGCCCTGAAAGGGGATGACCTTAACCCTAGAAATCAGTTCGCAGAACGGGGAGGACGGGTGGGGCGGTAAGGAATCTATCCCTAACTAATGTCTCTTACAGATATATCGTTACACAAGTAGTAACTTGTGCATCTGAAAGAGACACGTTAGTGATAGATTCCTTACCTTAGAATAGATACTCCATCAATACCAACCCCGGTGGTGGGCCTGCCAACAGATTACACCAGAAGGTCACAGAGAACAGATCGGCCAAAGAAACAGTCTCTCCTGACTTGACTGTCAAGGCAGTAATGCTTGGTAAACGTGTGCAGCGAGGCCCACGTGGCTGCCTGACAAATGTCCTGCAAGAGAATGCCGCGTCCCAAGGCAGTAGTGGCTGCAGTAGCCCTGGTAGAATGGTCACACAGCCCCACTCGAGGCTCTTTCTTAGCCAAGGAGTAACATGCTTTGATGCACAGAACGACCCACCGAGAGATGGTTCGTTTGTGCACAGCCCAACCTTTTTTGGCACCCATGTAGCCAACAAAGAGCTGGTCATCCACCCGGAACTGCTGTGTACGTTTCAGATAGAATGCGAGCGCACGTTTTGGGTCCAGACGGTGGAGCCTCTCCTCCTCCCTTGAAGGATGCGGAGGCGGAAAGAAGGTAGGCAAAGTGATGGTCTGCCCGATGTGGAAGGGCGTGACAACCTTTGGCAAAAAAGAAGGATGGGTCCTTAACACCACCTTGTCCGGATGAACAGAAAGGAAAGGAGGCTTGGAAGAAAGACCGTCTTAAGAGTGAGAAGACGCAAAGGACAGTTATGAAGGGGCTCAAAGACAGCGCACATCAGAAATGTCAAGACAAGGTTTAAGTCCCACTGAGGCATTATGAACGGTACCGGAGGAAACGTGTGCATAATGCCTTTCAGGAAATGGTTAACAACCGGGCACTTAAAAAGAGAAGGCTGATCTGGAAGCCGTAAAAAGTCGGAGATAGCCGAAAGACAACCTTTGATAGTGCCCAGAGCAGAGCCCTGCTAGGCCTAAGAAAGAAGAAACAGAAGGACTTCAGAAAGAGGGGCAGAAAGGGGATCGACAGCCTTAGCTGTGCACCATGCCACAAATTTGGTCCACCTGCAGGCGTATACCATTTTAGTGGAGGGACGCCTGGCTGCCAGAATGACATCACAGACTTCGGGAGGAAGATCGAAAGCTGTCAACTGTCGACACTCAATCTTCACGCATGGAGGTGGAGGCTGGACAGATTCGGGTGGAGGACTGTCCCCTGCTGCTGCGACAGAAGATCCTCCCGAAGAGGCAGTCGGATCGGGGGATCGGTCGCCATGCTGAGCAGCTCGGGATACCAGAATCTTTGTGCCTAATCCGGAGCCACAAGGATGACTTTGACCCGGTTTCGCCGATTCTTCTTCAGCACTCTGGAGGCGGAAAGGCATACAACATACCGCAGCTCCACACGACGAAAAGCATCGCTGAGCGAGTGCCGTCTCCAACGTGCAGAACTGATGACACTGCGCGTTCTCTTCGGTGCCGAATAGATCTAACCAAGGCTCTCCCCACTGCTGAAAGAGACCTTGCACCATGTCCGAGTTTAGACGCCATTCGTGATCCATCAAGCACCGGCGGCTGAGCTTGACTGCCCTGGCGTTCAGAGAACCTGCCAGGTGTTGAACAACCAAGGTAATGCCTTGATGTTCCAGCCATGTCCAAAGGCGCAGAGCCTCCTGACATAGGGTCCAGAACCCCACCCCGCCCGGTTTGTTGCAATACCCCATGGCGGTGGAGTTGTCCATGAACACCTGCACCGCACTTAACCGGACAGAGGGAAGGAATGCCTTTGGTGCAAGTCGGATCGCCCGAAGCTCCAAAAGGTTGATATGGAGACGGGACTCCGCCCGAGACCAGAGTCCTCTGACCTCTGCCTCTCCCAAATGGCCTCCCCATCCCAGGAGGGAAGCATCCGTCACCACTGTGTGCTTCGGTTGGGAGAGGGATCTGCCACTGACGCAATCGCGATTTGTGAGCCACCACTGCAATTGTCATGCAGTGCCCTCCGAAATCTGGACATGATCGGACAGGGTGCCCTGATGCTGTGCCCACTGGAACTTCAGATCCCACTGCAGAGCCCGCATATGCCATCTGGCATGTGTCACCAGCAGGAGACCATCAGGCCCAGAAGTCAGAGGCTCATTCTGACTGAAACCCGGGACCGAGGCTGAAAGATCGGAATCATAGCCTGAATATCCTGGACTCGCTGCTCGGGAGGATAAACAGGAAACAGCGTCGAATCCAGAACCGCTCCAATGAAGGGGAGCTTCTGAGAGGGACTCTGGTGCGACTTCGGCACGTTGATTGAGAACCACAGCAAATGCAGGAGGTCGGCCGTAGTCTGAAGGTGGTTGACGACTGCCTGGGGCGAGCCCGCCTTCAACAACCAGTCGTCGAGGTAGGGAAAGACTGACACCCCCGACCTGCACAGATGAGCTGCGACCACCGCCATCCCCTTTCTTGAACACCCGAGGGGCGCTGGTAAGGCTGAAGGGAAGCACGGCAAACTGAAAATGCTCAGGGCCTACCATGAACCGCAGGTAAGGCCGGTGGGCCGGCAGGACGGGGATGTGAAAATATGCATCCTGCAAGTCCAACACTACCATCCAGTCTCCAGGGTAGCGAAGACCTGCGCCAGAGTCAGCATTTTGAAATTCTCCTTCCGGAGGAAGCGGTTGACGTCCCAGAGGTCCAAGATGGGACGTAGACCCCCTTTGTCCTTCTTGGGGACCAGAAAGTAGTGGGAATAACAACCACTCCCTACTTCTGGCCCAGGAACGCACTCGATGGCCCCCTTGGCCAAGAGGGCCGCAACATCCAGCTGGAGAGTCGCCAAGTGTTCCCCCGACATGCGGTGGTACCGAGGTGGCATGGCTGGAGGGGTGGACTGAAAGGGAAGGGAGTAACTCTTGCGGATGATCTAAAACACCCACTTGTCCGATGTGATAGCGTGCCAGTTGGGGAGGTGATGGCGAATCCTGCCACCCACTGGCATGGGGTGCTCCACAAAGCACGGATTAGGAAGGTTTGGTGGTAGAAGCAGCGGGGACGGAGGTGGACTACCCCCACACTGATTCCCAGAGCCGCCCCTGCAGAAGCCACGTCCACAGCCGCGCTGAGGCTGGTTCTGCACAGGCCTTGCTGAAGGAACGTGCCTGGGCGCAACTGCCTTGGCCACGAAAGAAACGAAAACCAAGAGTGGCTGGGTTCTTCGTGGAAAGACCCAAGGACTTGGCCGTGGCCCGCAAGTCCTTAAAACGCTCCAGTGCACTGTCGGCCTTATCGCCAAATAGGCGAGTTCCATCGAAGGGCATGTCCATGAACGAGCTCTGGACATCGGGCGAAAACCCAGTAGATCGCAACAAGGCGTGGTGACGCAGCACCACAGTCATAGAAATCACCCTGCCCAACGAGTCAGCGGTGTCCAAACCACACTGCATGGCGAACTTGGCCGCATCCTTACCCTCAGCGACCGCCTGGGAAAGCAAAGCATGGACCTCCTCGGGACACTGAGGTAACACCTGAGCAACCGTATCCCACACAGCATGGGATTAGCGGCCCAATAAGCAGGCGGTGTTCACCGACCGCAGCACCAAGCTGGCCGAAGAGAACAACCGCTTACCGAACTGTTCCAGCTTCTTAGAGTCCTTATCCGGAGCCGTGGAAAAGGCACTCTGCGACGTCGAGGCTTGGATGACCAGACTCTCAGGCGTGGGATGAGTGGTCAGAAACGCGGGGTCACCAGGTGCCGGGCGGTGACGTCTGGCGACATTCTTATCCACCGGGGCCTTCGTGGCCGGCCACGACCAAGTGCCCAACAGGACGTCGGTGAGGGTATCGTTGAAGGGAAGCAGTGGCTCCGACGAAGTAGACGCCGTCTGGAGCACCACAGTGAGGACATTAGTTTTTGAGGGCCACCATAGGAAGTTTGAGGTTGAGGACCTCAGCAGCCCTACGGAGCACGATCGTATAGGAAGCACCCTCCTCCTGGTAGGCAGGGGAGAGGCAAACCCCGGGTGAGAATAGACATCAAGGTCGCCGGCATCCTCCAGATCATCCACCCAGTAATGCTCGGAGTCGCACTGACGGGCAAGAGGGTCCTCAGACCCCTCCCAGTCATCTTCCCCCTCCGGCTCAGGAGGAACCGGCAGCGGCGGCAGAGCCGGGGAAGGGACACACGGCGTCTCCCAATGCGGATCCCAGGCAGAAACAAAATGGTCCGGAAACCGGGGCAAGGTCAGAACGAACAGCACCCACTGCGGCGCCGGAGGCGTAGCCGAGGGCGGCGCTGGGGCCTGAGCCGGCCGGGAGTCCAAGGCCTAAACAGGCGGTCCATAGAGGCAAGAAATTCTTGAACCTGTTCGGGAGTCGCCGACGGACGCGGGTAAGGCGGGTAGGCCGCGGGACTCCCAGGCTCCAAAGGAGCCGCAGGGGCAGAACCCCTGTCCCCCTCGTCCGCATCCGAGGACCGACGGGGGGACGTCGGAGAGCGAACACGCTTCTTCGACTTCTTTTTATGTCCTCGCTTACCAGAGTCCGAGGACGAAGACTTGGAGCCCGGGCAGCGACGACTGCGGCGCCGCGAGCGGTCCCTGGACCTAGAATGATGCTGGGACGAGTGCCGGACCTCCAGTAGTTTCCGGCACCGCTCCCTCAAGGCCTTCGGGGCCATGGTCCGACAGTCCCAGCAGGCCCGGGAGTCGTGATCGGTCTTCAGGCAGTAGAGGCAAACATCGTGGGGGTCCGCCACCGACATATTGCGACGGCAGGACCCACAAGACTTGAATCCAAGCATCCCTACGTGCACCAGGAGAACAAATGGAGACAAAACTCTCAAAAGAGTAGTCAAAAAGTGACTAAGGTACGTGCTCCATCCGGATCTGCGCTTGCTGGCGCTGAAAAAGAAAGAACTGACGTCAGCTAGCATGGTTGGCGCCTAAGTAGTCTCCGTGACGTCATCTCGGCGCTTACGATGCCAGCAACAGACGCGGAGCCGCAGGACACCACCTACTGACGCCCAGGGGTACTGCTAGTAAAAGATCCAGTCTGATGCCTGGGGATATTCTAAGGTAAGGAATCTATCACTAACATGTCTCTTTCAGATACGCTCATGCATCCAGGCGGCACATATAGTCCTGCATATTCACAACCAGCCAGTGACATTGATGAAGTTGTGGGCCACTAGATGCCCCCCTCGCCACAAACGCCCTAACGAGAAACCCTCTTTCCTCAACACATATTATGCCGTCAGTTATTCCTGTGATACCCCAAGGGCGCTCGCTACGTCACAACTCAGCTAAAACCATACACAAACGCCAGTCAAGCACAGGCTTCAATATACCTAGACGCATAAATCCCAACACACTCGCATCATGTAATAGATGGCGGTCATTTAGTATCTTGTATATGGTTTTTTGTTTTTCTTATTACTTTCTTAGCATAAAATTAAAGTGTATTATCTCTTGGTTTGAACACAGTTGCAGGTCATTAGATCATTACGCAACACAGCACTACCCAAATACAGACCCCCTATGAACATAGCACACCAACAATACATTTTCCAGCTGGGAGTTGCATTTACAATGTAAATCTGCAAAGCAGTGGTGTCTAGTGTAATCAGAGGCAGCAAGTGGCAAATAAGAGATACAAAGCACATTTATTAACATGGAGATACAGTTGCAAGCAATGCTTTACCACGTAATAACTTGTTTAATATTGAAATGCAATGTAACCATGCTCTCAGAAATACGGATATCTTATTGTGCTAATGTATGATTGGTTTAATAAATCATGTTTGTATTCAAAATATCCAATAAAAGATAAAAAAATAAATAAAAAAATAGCTGACCAGGCTGCGCGGTGGGCTCGTAATGCGATTTATAGTGTGGAGGATGTTTGGGAAGTTGTGAGAGATTTTGAACCCTTAACAGCAACACGACCTTAAGCAAATGTCTGCCACGTTGATTAGTCTTTGGCAGAAACACATTGAGACAGAAGTGCCTCAAATTCTGTTTAATATTAAATATCATGTACATGTGGCTGATTTGGAGCCAGGCCAGGTATCTGGGAACGTCATGACTTTAAAAGCTTACAGGGGTAGATTACAGGACAGGAGCCCTACTCCTGTAACTCAGTTTCCGATGCTGGAGGTCAATTCTATATATCACCCAGAAATACCTCAGTTGACAGATCAGCACAGGACGGTTACTAGACCGGCCGTGGCTGCTCGCTTTCAGGAACGATGGGATTATACTCCATGGAAAATGAGTGAGGTTTTAGCCCTTAAGGTTCATTTGCCTGCTCCTAGGAAGAATCCTACAGCTTATTATAAAGAATTGACAGAGGCTGCCTCTTCTACGGTAATGACTTTTGCTGATATTGAAAATGTTCTTTGGTCTCCTTTTTCCGGTTGATGTTTGAGACAGGTTTATACTCAAGACCATGCCGCGGAGTTAAGGGGTACGTGGGATGGGATTACAGGATGGGATCAGAAAAGAAAAAAAAAGGTGATAAACCCCGAGCTGACATACTTGCTTTGCCAGGCTGCATTATTACATATATGCATTTCCTCTTTCCACCTAAAAAGGTAAGTTGGGACAAATTGACGGCTTTTCGGCAAAAGAAGGATGAAAGTGTGTCTGATTTCTTTACCCGGATTTAAGATACGTTTTTGAACTACGGTGGGCAGGACATGTTTGTTGATAGATTCGTTTCTAATCTCCTTCCTGAGATTGCGATCCATTTACAGGTGTCTGAGAGTACTTGGTCCACCTCTTCCCCCTCTGTTATTTTGAATATGGCCCAGTATTATGAGTATCGAGATCAGGAAAAAAAGGATAGAACAGATAAGAAACATAAGGATTTGAAGACGAAGGTGTTGATGCAGCAAGCGTTTAAAGGAAATAGTAGGGGTCGAGGTGGTCCTCTTAGACAGCTTCCGCATACTAGCAGACAGCCCTCAACGACACCTTTAGGACCAAATCATTGTGCATAATGTAAGGAAGAAGGTCATTGGCGTAGCCAGTGCCCGGTACTTTTATAGAAAGTTGCAGCTCCTAGAGGGCGAGGTTCTGGCAGAAGAGGTCATGGGGCAGAGTGAGTTCAGAAGGCTATGGTTTTACAGGGTCACTCTGACAATAATTACTTTGATGACCTTCGCGATGGGCAGTATTTTCATGATGATTATGATATGGATGAGGTGACCGGTATGTCCTATAGCTAGGACAGCCAGGGAGAGGGACCAGTTCAGATACCTGTAGATCAGTGTGGTCCTTATGTCACAGCGGATTTGCAAGGCTCAACTAAGAATTTTTGGTGGACACAGGTGCGACAAAGAATTCAGTTTAACCAACATATGGTCACTGGGGTAGCCTTGTCTTGCCACAATAATGTTTCGGTAGGTTTTTCAGGTGTACCCGTTTTAAGCCCCATTTCACGTCCCCTCGCACTAACTGTTGGTCCTTTTACTGTGGAGTATCCGATTTTGTTGACATCGAACTGTGGTGAGAAGTTGATGGGCTTGGATTTGCTGAAGAAGTTGCATGCTACTATCTATTGTTCTCCTGCAGGTGTCTATATTACTATGGGTTCGGATGTAAGTACTAAACAGTGTTCGTCTCAGGATGCACCCCTTCCTGCTGAATTTGCTAACGTCCCACCCACTCTATGGGCTACAGGGGACATGGATGTTGGACTGTTGCATATACCACAACTTTCTATACTTACACTCTATATAGTTATGGAGAATGTTGTTTTACCTCACATTCCTCAGTACAAGATACCCCAGGCAGGAGAACAGGCCCTTCTTCAGATTATTCAGGATTTGATACAAAAGGGAGTAGTTGAGGAAACTTCTGGCAATAATTGTAATAGGCACCTGCTGTTGACGGAGTGTAGGAGGTTGACCCCTGAGCATGTTAGCACTATTGTTAAAATGCCCCTTACACAAACTCAAAAAGATGTGTGCGCTTTTATAGGTATAACTTCTTATTGTTGACGGTCGATACCTAGTGATTCGTACTAATCAAACCTTTGTTTGCCTTAACAATGAAAGAAGTGCATGAGCCTTTGCCTTGGATGCCCGATTGTCAGCAGTCTTTTGAAGAATTGAAAGCTGCACTTTGTTTGGCTCCAGTCCATGGTATTCCTGACTATGCCCAGCCGTTTGTGCTCTATGTCCACGAGATGGCTGGCTGCGTGCTTTCTGTCTTAACACAAACATTTGGGGATAAGCAACGGCTGTGTGCTTATTTCTCTGCTGTGCTTGATCCCATCGCAAGGGCCCTCCAAAGTTGTTGGAGTGCGGCTGTGGCCACTTCAATCAGGTAATCAGCTGGCCTCTTACTCAAGACTGACCTCACAGTTATGGTATCCCATGCAGTGGATACACTTTTGAATAAGACTAAGACATAGCACCACAACAGTGCGCTTTTCACTGGCTATGAATTGATTCTCTTTACTAAACATATTACAATTAAAAGATGTATCATTCTGAATCCAGCCATGTTACTACCCCTCCCTTCTGAGAACGATGTAGTCGACAAACATGATTGTATCTATCGGACGGAAGAAGAGACGAAGGGACAGGTAGACCTGACTGATGTTCCCTTATCTGACACCCAAGGAGAATTATATGTTGATGGCTCTTGTTTTAAATTGCCAGATGGTACCGCAACAGCAGCTTATGCTGTCACTACGTTGCGCACAGTGGTAGAGACATCAAGGGTCCCCTATTAGTCGGGTCAAGCTGCTGAGCTTGCTGCTCTTATTCGAGTTTGCGAATTGAGTGAGGGACTTGTTGTCAATATTTATACTGACAGCCAGTATGCCTTTGGGGTCTTGCATAACTTTGGGCGACTCTTGGCAGAGAGGGGGTTCCTTACTTCCCATGGTACCAAGATTCAGCATAGGCACCTCATATTGAGGCTTTTGTCCGCTTTAGCGCTCCCTAAGAAATTGGCTATTATTAAATGCAGTGCCCACAGAAAGATTACTGATGACATAGGGAGGGGAAATGCTTTTGCAGATCAGACAGCTAAGGAAACGGCTTGAACAAAGATGAAGCATATGTTAGTAGCAGGTCCAGCTAGGTTGGTTCCTGAAGTTAAGTTCGAAAATACCCTTGAAACTGTAAAAGAGATACAAAGTGAAGCCACGATAGAAGAATTAGCGGTATGGCAGGAAAGTGCAGCACAATTGAATGAGGAAGGATGTTGGATTTACAAATCAGGGAAAGAGAGACGGATGCTACCAGATGCATATGTTCTTCCCGTGGTTACTATGGCACATGGTCCAGCTCATATTACTGAAAAAAGCAATTTGTAAGATGATTGCTCCTGTATGGCAGAATGATAATATCTCTAAGACTGCTGTGCATCTAGTGAAATATTGTATGGTCTGTATGATGCATAATCCGGCGAAGGGTACCCTAACCCTACCTGGTAATTTTGCTTTGGATTATACTGAATTAGAGAGATGCAATAATCTTAAATATGTTTTGGTGGTTGTATGTGCATTTAGTAAATGCATTGAGGCTTACCCTACTAAAGATGATACAGCCATTACGACGGCAAAGGTACTCCTGAAGGAGTTCTTTCCTTGTTTCGGCTTGCCCTGAGTTATCTGGAGTAACTACAGAAGTCATTTTAATGCAAAAGTGATTCAATTGATTTGTGAGGGTCTTCATGTGAAGCAGAAATTCCATGCTGCTAATCACCCACAGTCAGCGGGTTTGGTTGAGAAGTACAATGGTACTCTCAAACTGAAATTGGCAAAACTACAGGAGACCTCAGGGTTAAAGTGGCCAGATGCTTTACCGTTGGCACTTTTGTCAACAAGAACGACAGCACATTCTAAGACAGAATTGTCTCCTTACGAGGTCGTGTTTGGGCGCCTGACAAATGTCTGGGTCGTCCTGCGACCTCGTATATTTTCAGATATTGAGTAGCCTATGTTGATCGACTATCTTGGCCAGTTAACCGAAAGCTTAGGACAGAGCAAGCTCCACCGCCAGTGCCCAAGAGTGCCAACGTATTGATGGACAATAGGAGCCTGTACCAGTGAGGCTCTGACGGACACTGGGAACTTGTATATTACTTTTGCACTTTGCCCCCTTTTTCATTATTCGTTATTCCTTTTTTTGGTAGATTGGATGCTGAGGAAGAGCAGCCAGTGCTTCTTGTTACTCAACATAATATGGTTTGGACCCACAAACACAAAATAGCATGTGTTATACTTTTGGTTTTGTTGTTAATGGTATTATGTGGAGTGTCATGGGTTCTGGAGAAAGATCAAGATGTGCCTTTACGTACCAAGGTTGAGGTTATCTCCGCAACAAGAAAGAAAAGGACAGCACTGAACAAGATATGTTTAGATACACACAAGATTTTTGGGAGAAGGGACAGCCTGTTACCCCACTGAATCCGTCACTAGTTTATGGACTGCATATCCGTTATCACTTGTAAACTATACCTATACTCGTCCACCAGAATTTACAGAAGTGAAGGGCGTTTTAGGTTTTGGTTATCCAGGTCCTTGTTTATATTAAAGAAAGCCACTGGGAATGGGTTATCCAGGTTGTGATAATAACACATACTGCAACAACATTTATATGGAAGAACAGAATGTCATACTGGTCGGTTGGCATTACAAGGAATTGATCGTCAGCCGGGAGGCTGGTTATTATCCCGCTTGTTGTCCTATTGTGAGTAGCACAAACACTTCTTTATATATCAACTGTTCTGGAATAGTGTTGTTCAAAAATACGATCCCTTTACTGAATGACAAAGACCTGAGCACTTTTGGAATGAACACTAGATCTGCTGCAGTAGATTATGAAGGGCCAATTTATGCACACCCGGGGTTTTACTTCCTGTCTAACGATACCTATTCTAATGTCCATAATGGCACAGACGATGTGGCTCTTGGGATGGTGTTGCCTTTGGGCATGCCCTGCAAATATGCGAAGCCTGATGTCGGCAGGGTTAAAAGGACTTTGACCAAGGAATTTTGTGAGGGAGCAACCAATAAAGAGGTCAATAATTATAGTAATTGGATCACTTTTGGATACATTCTTTCATCCATTTTCACATTGGGTGGTACTTTCATGGCCAGGGGTGAAAAAGCTAGAGAATATTTTGGGAGCAAGTTGCAAATTGTATCCAATACTACCGTGGCTGCTTTGCGTGACATCACCACACAGTTGGAAAGTACGCCAATATATTCTGAGAAGACTGGATATGCAGTAGATTTTATCTTAGCTAAGAGTGGTGGCATATGCGCGTTAGTAGGAGACCAATGTGTAGTCAGGATCAAGAATATGGAAAAAAATATCACCAAGCATATTTTGGGCATCCTCGAGAACGTCAAGGGAATGGAAAGCGGAAACTGGAGTTTCTCTTTGGTGGTTGAGGTTGGATTCTTGAAAACATAATTTACCCAATTGTGATATTGGTGCTTTGCTGTGCTTATTAAGTGCCTCCCCTTCTGTTGCTCCTATTGCACTACTGTTCTTACCCCTAAATGGAAAATAGCAATCCATGATACTAATGCTGCAATTATGGTACAGAAAGAAATCGATGGCCTTATGCAGATTGATGAGTGTATTTGAGACTTGTTCCCTCCTTACAGTTTCTCTCCACGATGCTGAGGAGAGGGAGTGTTCATAAGGCTTTGCTGTTATTATTGTTTATGGTATCCTGTTTTCCTTGTTGCTGTAAGAAAATGTTTTAGCTCATGCTAAAAGGAGTGTCTTAAATCCGAAATGTTCACGTTTACGTAAAAGTTAGCATTCGCTGCGCAATTTTCTTTGCAGTCGACAAATAGTTTTTAAAAAGTCTGTCAAAAATTGTCAAGGGGAACCTCTCTTCAACGGATCGGCCTTGTCTGGCGTGGAAAGAAAAGAACTGACATCAGTGCGCTGGAGTGGCGGTAATATTGACGACACGGACCGGCCTGCAGGGGTATTGCTAAGAAAATTCTTCCGGATCCAGTCTGATGCCTGAAAGCTCAGAGGTAAGGAATCTGCAACTAGATGTCTCTATCAGATTGTCATGGGACAATGCACGTTTGTGCTGGCTGTCAGGAGTAAAACTGTGAGAACTTCCATCACATAAAAGACTAAGGGATGCATGGACACCCATGTCCAATGAATTCCACCAGACAAGATTTATGTGTCCTCCTCTTGCCACCAACATCACTCTTACTCAATGACAAGCCAATTAGACAATAAAAAAAGAGTACACTAAAACCAGTAAAATTAATTTTACATATGTCTCTAAAGCGCTCACACGGCAGAGGCTTCCATTTTGCACAAGAATGACATCCTTAAAGCACTACGAAGGTATTATGCTGATGCCCAATGGAGCACCTTAAAATTTGGGACAAAATTATCTAAGGCAAATCTCTATTACCCACATAACGGTACATTACCTTTCTGGTTGAGTCTGTTTGAGGGGGTATGGGGTTATTTAAAAAAACAAAATAGGGTCAGACATGCGAGAAAGTAAAGAGGCGTGGATACGTTCTGGGTAATAGTTAACGCCTCTCAGCTTCTTTTAATAGGAATATATTTCAGAAAGTTGCTCGAATATCCTCCAATCTATGCATTCATCAATGTTGGTGTGGGAGGGATGGGCAGAAAAAGAAGCGAGAAGGCTGAATGTATTTCTTAATGATGGATACTTGTATTATCTTTATAACAAACTGATAACACTACGTTTCATCCAATAATTAGGCACTCTTGGGTGATCTTTGCTGACTTCTTTACTCGGTTCTCTTACAGCACATCAACTTCGTGAAAAGAGTGGGTCACACGGAGGCTCCAAGAAAAAAAGATAAGCAGTGATAAGTAAAAGTAGGTTTTGGGGGGGGGGGGGTAATAATGCACTCTTCATGAAAAAAGAGAAAAGAAAAAAAACTGCACTTGCACATCTGTTTGCCCCTGGAATTTTCCTCTTCCTAGGACTGATAATGTGGTTCCTGGCTAGATCACACTTTAGATGAGGACTTATTGGCAGTCATCAAGAGTTTCTTCCCACTGCAAAATCCATGAGCACTACATCCCTGTATTATCCGCCTTAGTGCTTAAATCCATTATTTCCTTCCATCTTTTTCTTTGTGTCACTCAGCTTCTCCAGGCATCTTTAAATGTCCTGAAAAGTGCACTATTACACAGTACTATTCAAACACCTTACAGAATACCTTATCAAAATGATTTTAGACAAAAATATCAATTCATTTTAGAAACATTTCAAAAATATTGCAGGCCTTCTTTCACACTGCTATACATAATGCATTTCACTTAATTTACTGATTCCAATGTAGCAGAAGTAAATGCACCTACTTTCACGACAACATGCAATCCATTTTTATTTCAAAATCAAACCTATTCTAGAATAAACTGAAAAGGCTTTTGGCATGCAGAGTGTAATCCATTAACAGAGTGACATACAGATAAACACAGCTCGTGTTTTACTAAAATAAACAGCTTAGAAATACATAATGAGAGCGATATGGATTCAACATAAAAACAAAATGGCCTCGAACTGACGAAAGGTTTTTTTTTTATTCGAAGCCCGTGAAATCATCTGCAGTAATCTGTCAAGCAAGCCAGGCAGCATTCTGCTACGTACGGACGCTAATTTTGCATTCATAAATAAATGATCGCGTGGATTGCATATCCAGTGCTACCCAACTAATCTACACAATTTTAAACCTAGGGTTTTATTAGATCGATGCAGATGACAATTTCATTCTGCATTAATCGCTCTGCCTATTAATTATTAAATGGATAATATTTAAAACGAGAAGCAGGTTTAAGGCAGTGTAATTTTCTCTTAACGTGTAATTACTGCATGGCTAGAAGAACAAAAAATGTAATGTAGCAATTACATCATTTTTCTTGGTAACAGCCTCTTCCCCTCATTACAACTTCGGTAAATGTTTTATAAGTTCAAGCCGTGTTAGTAGCAAATGGCTTCCTTAAAATGTTTACTAAAATGTAGTAATTGTAAAATTAATTTTGCTACCTTCATCTACCCCTAAAGCACTTACAATACTAGGTACAGATAAAACCTGCTAAATAAACTAAAACTTCATCATATTTTAACTGCACATTTAGGGTGTCACTACATTATTATGAGAAGCTTGCAAACTTCACCACAAGGTTAGTTTGCATTTCTTCTCCTACATAAGCCATTAATTGCCAAATTTGATAACGTATTAGTGTTTGGCCACTCACATTTTGTATTATGAAAAACAAGTTACTTACCTGTACACAGTGGTTCTATAGTATTTATATCTTTCCTAGATTCACACACTTGAATCTTCCCCGTCGTCATGGTGGGAGCCCCACAGTATAAAACAAGCAGTACCATTTAAGTAGAGTCAAAGACGAAGAAAGCAAGTGACATTGTTAACCAATGCACTTTGTTTTAATAGACCAAACCTGCAATCAACCAGATTGAAGACCCTGAACCACTCTACCCCCATAGAGCCACCATATCTCAGATTTCGAGCACAAGTGTGATACAATATATATAAATTCATGAGGTATATAAGTGGTATGCCTAAATGGGGAGGTTGGTGGGTTGCATGTGAATCTAAGATATCAATACTGGAGAACCAGAGCGTGCAGCTAATTTGTTTTTTCTCCAGTATTGAATCTTCCATAGATTCACATTTTTGAACCAGAGTAGCTAGCAGTAAGTTAAGGAGAAATGGAAGGGGGTAAGCAAAACCACTCTCCCAACAAGGCATAAATGAAGTAACACATGAATCACTGCGAAATAAACCAATGAGATAAAAACAATGGAGATACAAGCAACAAATAATACATTAGAAACAAAATGTCACAGTGAAAAAAAAAAAAAAACGATTTATACCTTAATGAAAAAGATGATGTAAAACTGCCAGCCTGAAAGCAGTATCTGCCTTCTATGCTGAATCCAAACAATAGTGTTTAGTGATGGTATGGGCATTTGACCACGTTGCTGTCCTGCAGATGCCTGGAAGTGAAACTCCAGCGACCAAGGTTGTGGATGTAGCCATCTTTCTTGTTGAGTGTGCAGCGACTTCCAGGGACAGCGGCCTTCCTGCTTTGTTGTGAAAGGCAATTGCTGTCGATACCCAACGGGATATACCGCTTGAGAGTGCATAGCCCTTCTTGGGAGATGCGAAAGAGAGGAGAATCTGATCTGATTTTCTAAACTCTAGATTCTGTGAATATAGAGTTTCACGCAAAATGTTACTTCCAGAAAATGGCGAGCCCTCTCCGTGGTGGAAGAAGGGTTCTTAATGTATGTTGACAGAACTATAGGTTCATTCAAGTGGAAAGAAGTAGGAACCTTTGGGATGAATTTAGGGTTGGTTCTCAACATGTAGGAAAGTAGGATCTGCTTTCATGGTCCCCCCACTTTTTGCTGGTGTCATTTTTTTTCTGACTAGTCTGACTGGGATCCTGCTAATCAAGACCCCAGTCTCTCTGCGTCTTCCCTAAATTGGACATGGTGAGTACTTAGGCACACTCCAGATTGGCTACTGGTGTACCCTGATAAGTCCCTGGTATATAGTACTAGTGTACCCAGGGCCTAGGTACACCAGGGGTCTCCCATGGACTGAAGCATGTATTATTCCACCCATGAGAGACCACTCCAATTGTGACTAGAGGCCTGAAATTGACGCCTGTGTGCGCTGGTGCTAGCACCACTTACGAAAGATATAGGTTTCCTTATATCTGAGGTCACTGCACTTAAAACCTATATGTCACCCCAAGGCAGGACTTTCAATCCTGAAGGCAGGGTGCGCGGTTCTAAGTGTAAGGGTGCCCCTGCATGACCAGGACACCCCTACAACTTTTGGAGTCCATTCTCCCGGGTTTTAAGTGCATCAGCCATTAAGATAAACACACACACATTACACGATGACTGTCTCTAAACTGGCTATAATGAACCCTGTTGTGTTGGGTATCAAACATGTCGGAGTGGGAGGTATGATTTCATGAACTGTAAAGCTCCTCTGGGAGGTCCTCAGTGCTCCCGGTACCAGTCTTCTAGACCTAGAGAGCAAACGATGGCTGCTGCCGACCAGAGAAAAGATTCTGTCCTCCTGCTGCTGAGCCAAGCTCAAGCAGAGAAAGGCAGGACAATAGGTATCCTGTCACAGGGAGGTGTGACAACCTCCCAGTCAGGACTTAGTGTATTGGGACAGGGTAGGGGCACTTGCCAGCTCCACTCAGACTGCTTGAAGGACACATTTGGTTCCCTCCTTGAATACCCCAATCCAAACCAGTTCAGGGAACCATTGGCTCCCGCTCTGGTGCGAAACTGGACAATGGACATGGAGTATCCTCCCCACTGTCCAGCACCTGCTCTGGGAGGGACACCTGAATTGTTCCAACCCTTTCCTTAGGGCACTTAAGGGCTTACCTGTGGGTGGGTCCCTAGATTAGTCGTGGGACAAGACTCAGATCACATACCACTTCAACTTAGACCGTCTGGGCACTCTGGACCTCGCTGGACTTTGCTTTAGGAACTGAGACTGCAACTGGGAAGACTCCTACTGCTCCTGGTCTTGTCATCCTGCAAGACTGCTGCAACGTCTGTGCTTGTGTGCCATACAGGTACTTCACAGGGCCTGTGGACATTCAAGACACCCAAAGAAATCTCCCTTGGATTGAAGAAGTCACTTCCCTGCATCTGCAGGCACCAAACGCAGATGATCGGTCTGTTGATCCTGGGCTCCCACAGACTCCGGAAGGCTCAGCAACACAGGTGGTGGTGGTTCTGCAACTCCCTCAAGGCCTGCACTGCCTTCTCACTAAGTTTGAGGCCAGTATCCCTCGTTGGAACCGCTGGAACAGAACCCCTGTGCACCGCATCCACTTGTCATAGCCAAGGCATGTTGACTCTCTCCTCCAGAGATCTTCGGGATCCAAGAAGCTCCTACCTCAAGCATCTTCTACAGCCAAGATCTTCACCTGCATCGCATCCTCTGCACCGTGGGCCTTCATTTTTTGGTGAACTGCTCAAGGTCCTCTTGAGTCTCTTGTGCCTTCGCCCTGTGGGGCCTCCCGAGGGTCTTCTTTGGCTCCAGTGGGCTGCCCTGCTTGCTCAGGGTCTGCTCTGACTTACCTGCTTGTGGTGAGTCACTTGGACCTAGCTGGTCCCGATGGTGCTCCTTTTTCTTCAACTATGTTGGTTGGTGTTGCAAGGCTTGTTGGTGGACCCTGCCAGACACTGACCCCTTGGCTCCTGACATCAAATGTGGGACAGATCGTGCACGGCTCCTAGTCCTCCTCTGCATTGCCTGGTCCCTACAGCTGCGACTTCAAGGGCATTTGGTGGGCATTTGGTTTTCGTGCCTCCTTGTCACTCCTGAGTGGCATAGACTCTGTTCCCTCTGCTAGTAGGTACCGCTCACCTTGCATCCACCTTTGAGTTCCACCGGACAGTTTCACCTTCTTCACCAGTGGCATCTTTTCCTAAGTCCTCCATTGTGGTCGACGGTGGTTTCCGACGACACTTCACACCTATGCACCCGGCTTTCCTGGTGTAAGTATCATGGTTTCTGGGGTATCCATGGGTGGGTTAACTCTCCAACCTTCCATCTTCCACGGGGTTTCTTCGGGGTCCACTGGGAAGGGTACTTCTTTAAAATTGCTAACGTTGCTTACCTAGTGACTAACATTGAGCACGCGGTCGTGTTCCCACTCTGCACACGTCCTCTGTGGGGTTCCTAGATACTCACCTTGGGTGGTTCCTTGGGTCCCTGGCTCTTCTACATCTTCTGAGTCCATTCTTGACTTCGGTCATGGTTCACATTCCACTATTTTTGTATATGGTTTGGTCTCCCCCTGGAGACTTCTGTGTATCCTGTGTTATACTTACGTATTCTAGTGACAAAGTAGTGTGCGTATTGTGTTGTATCTCCGGATAGGAGTTAATACATTGTCTCAGTGAGTGTTAATAATAAAAATATGTTTATAAATACACAAAGAGCAGAGATGGCGCTAGTGTGAGCACCATCCTCACCAATCGCCACGCCGCACGTTCGGAGCATCGGCAGTCCGCGGTCAATTAGCTGACCTACAACGTAGACCTTCAACGTAGATGTCCGTAGACGAGACACCCGGTGCCTCAGAACGGGCTCCGTGCAGCGGGACGACAAAAATCTGAGTCTCGGTCTCTGCTACGGTCCGAATGACCTGCTGCTGCATAGTGGGCATCTCAGCTGCGGCCGGGGGTCGCACAGCACTGATTGATATCAAGTTGTTTACAGAGTCGGAGAAATCCGTAGGATTGGCGCCACGGAGGCAGAAACAAAGCGAGTGGAGCATGACCACCCGGGGGCAGAAGAACCTTAAAACGAAAGCAGCCTTGATTCAAGGAGACATGGAAAAATCCAAAAAAGGGAATCTCCTTCCTAAAAGTAAACGGGACCCGGGGGCCATTAAGAAAAACATGGGGAAACCTGGAGGAGTCGGTACACTGAAAGAGGGCGCAGTGGGAGGCACAGGCTTATCACCCCCCATCTGCAAACATTTCTCTGTAGTCAAGGGGCCCTCCATAACCACAGAACCAAACACACCAACAGGGAACGATCTTAATAACCTGTGTGCACCGAGTCAGGGGGTCCCAGAGAAGGGAGTTGCGTACCAGAGCGATGCCCAGATGATATCACAGACAGCTTTGTGTGATACTGGGACAGATGGCATAATGTCTCCAGCGTTGATCAAAGAGCCTCCCACTCGTGCCTCGAACATCGCTGTCGTTATTGATGGAATAGGAAAAGGCCTCCAGGGCAGTAGGGACAATGATCTTGAAGAGATCCCTGGCCCTATAGCTCCCAGACTCCGGATCCCGCCGGTGAAAACTTTTTCCGTATCCGATGGATCTATGTCCGGCACAGAAAACAAAATTATCAGTTCAAGCGAAAGCAGCATGTCAAAAGATAATGATTCAGATCCCACGTCCACTACAAGAACTATTCAGCAGAAAAAAAAAACCTCGAAGTAAAAGGCGCAATCAGCTTAAATGGGACTATTCAGATTCCCTTAGCTCGTTCCCCCTTGGGGGATCTTCCAATCTTCAGCATGAGATGAGCCCGCAGTTTACTGCTGAACATCTGTCCGAACCCTCTTTGGCCTCTATACTGAAGTCTATAAAACACTTCCAAGAGGAAGCTCGATCCGACAACCTCGCCGCCAAGGTGGCCGCCAAAAAGTTCCAAGGTGGCATCAGGAAGCTAAACAAGATCTGTACAGAAATCGGCGACAGAAGTAGCCAGTGTGAAAGACCAGGGAGCCTCTCATGCGGCATGCCTAAAAGATGAGACCCAAGAAAACAGGCAACGGAGGAATAACCTACGGCTTTTGGGGATTCCCGAAGGCGTTGAAGGGGACGATCCCAGAGGGTTCATCGTTAAGACTTCTCCGAGCCACCTTCCCCGCGCAGGAAATCAAGGCTGGAGAGCATTTAAAAGATATCATGGGGAGAAAAAGACTGAACTAACCGGAGACTTCTATCCTAGGCCAATATATAAGGTCTTGCAGGGGTTGCAATAGTTTTTTTTTTCCTTCCTCGGTCGCTGTTACTCTACTTTTTTTCGCAAAGCCACAAAAGCAAGACTCTCTTTTTTCTATATTATTGTATGTAGGCGGGTCAGACCTCTAGAAATATGCTGACTTACACCTAGGATTCGAATGGCCTGATGATTGGAACTCACACATGCTAACCATCATTCAGGGTTCCCCTGACTGCTCGTTTGTGGGTGGGGGGGGGGTGTCAGGGAGGGAAAGGGGCACAAAAGGATTGCAGTGGGGGCAAAGGTGATGTTTTCTTTAGAATTTATGGGTGGGTTTCTTATTGGAATGGGACATGGGAAATCAAGCACACGATGTAAAAATAACAGGGAGTAAGGAGGAAACCAAGAACTCAAGAGGGGGTTCAGAGGGGGGAGAGAGAGGGGGAGGCGAGGGAGGGGGAGAGAGAGGGGGAGGCGAGGGAGGGGGAGGGAGGGGGAGGAAGGGGGGGAAAAAAGAAAAGAGAAAAAATGAATTGTTTAGTTGACTCTAGAAGTATGATCTCTATAATTTGTAAGTTTGCTGCCAAAAAAGCTTGGGTTATTACACATGGTCAAGCTATCCAGGCTAGAAAAGGAGCATGCTGAACAAACTCAGAATTGTATCGGTAAACATCTGTGGCCTAAATGACTCCACAAAAAGGCAAAAAGTAGCACAGGGTCTACGCTCACTGGGGGCCGACATTGCCTGCCTCCAGGAAACACATATCGAAGGAGCACATAAATATTTGTTGAACTTATTGGGGTACAACGTTATTGGGGCAACCTCACAAGGGGCTAGTGTCAAGGGAGTTGGGATTATAGCTTCGAAGAAACTACCTTTAAAAGTTAATAGAGTAAAATCTGATTCTCTTGGGAGGTGGGTGATTGCAGGATGCTCTCTTGCCCCAAACTTTGATTTTACAAAATGCTCTATTTACGGAAGTAATATAGACGACCCAGGGATAATCAATTGGGTAAACGAGGAATTAGTACATTGGCCACTCCCTATAATCCTTTGTGGTGATTTGAAACTTTAATCTGCCAAGCACCTGGAAATCCGATGAATTTTGCAAGTACAAAGGCAGGAAACCAAAGGTCTTCCAGGCTGTGCTCAAGCTAATAAACACCCATGGATTAAAGGATATATGGGCCAATTTAAAACCCGAACAAGATAGGTTTTACTTTTTCTTCAGCTCCTTATCTTTCCCTGGCAAGTCTTGATTACTTTTTGGATTCTTCTTCTCTGGCCCAAGACTGCTTCATTGATACCGCACCCCGAGTCTTGTCAGATCACAACCCACTTATCTTAAACCTAGAGGGATGGGGGTACAGAGGACCAAGCTCGAATTGGAGCTTTGAAAAAGCGCTCTTACATGACAGCAACTACCGGGAACACTTGCAGGGTTGGATTCGAGAGTTCTTTAAGATAAACATCGGGTTAGCCCCAACAATGGTTGTGTGGGCACATTAAAGGCAGGAAAAAGGGGGGAGACGCTACAATTCTCCATTAGGCGGAACAAAAGAGAGAAAGCTCAGGCTATCTGCTTGCAAGACAAAATAATAAAAGCAGAAAAGAAACGAATATAGGCGGTCTAGTCAGGAGTAGAAATTGAAGCCGCACAAACGGTGGTAGCCGCTGCCAAAGTCGAAATCGGGGCTATATTCGTGGAGAGAGTAGCTGCAAAATGGGCCTCAGCTCGAGAAAAGCTATATGAGTGCAGTGAGCTTATCGGCCATCAACTTGCCATTTCTACTAGACAACAGGTAACTGCTAACGTCATTTCTTCAATCCAAACAATCTCAGAAGGGGTTACCAATGACCCAGATAAAATACAGGAGGCTTTTCGGGAATTTTATGAAAAACTTTATAGAGAAGAGAATACTAGGCCCCCAGAGATCGGAGGAATAGAAATTGCTGAATACTTTGAGATAATACCGGTGGTTGAACTTAACACAGAGTCGTGACCAAATGGAAATCCCTCCAACTTGGGAAGAAAACGCAACTGCACTCGCAAGCCTGCCGGATGGCAAAGCCGCTGGCATGGATTGCATTCCAGTCGAGTTCTATAAAATCTTCTCCCAGCAAATTAAAGATCTTTTTGCGGAAGTGGTAATTTCCATCTTTAACAGGGCTTCTCCGCCTCCCTCTTGGTCCACAGCAAAAATTGTAATATTCCCTAAAAAAGACAAATCACCACTAGAGATATCTTCCTACAGGCCAATAACCCTTATAAACACAGACTCTAAAATTTTCTCCAAAATCATTACATCCAGATTATCAGCTCGGGTTCATTCCTAAAAAGGGCACTAGAGAGCATATCCGCCGGACCATCACTCTCTGACGCCGCTAAGGTGTCGGGAGACCCGATCTCATTAATTCTACTCAACGCTGAAAATGCTTTTGACCGGGTCTCCTGGCAATTCCTATGGGACGTCATGAGGCAGATAGGTTTTGGCCCTAAAATAGTGCAGGCCCTTCAAGCTTTATATCAGAACCCCACGGCCAGAATCTCAATCAATGGGCACTTGACGGAGCAAATAGAGATCTCACGAGGGACGAGACAGGGGTGTCCTTGTTTCCCGCTGCTCTTCGCCCTATATATTGACACTCCTATTAAAAAAACTCAAACTTAATCCCGAAATAATGGCAGTGAGCAGGTTTGGCATGGACACTAAGATCATGGCCTATGCCAATGACCTCGCTGTAGTGACCCCGGAACCCAAAGTCGCCATCAAGGCCCTGGAGCAAGAGGCCCAAGAGTTTGGAAAGCTATCTGGATACACCCTGAATAATACAAAAACACAGATATTAAATGAAAAATAAATTGGGTGGATAATAGAGTAGTTCCAAAAGCTAAATATCTAGGGGTTAATATGGTTGCTGACCTAGATTTAATAGTAAAGGAAAATTTGATTCCGTTAGTAGCTGATACTAAGAAGTCACTCAAAAGAATTAATAATTTGCATCTGACTACAGTAAGGAGATGCAACGTTTTAAAAATGACTTTTTTCCCCAAATTACTTAACTTTTTTTAGAACAATTCCGTTAGAGTTTATTAACAGCATGCTCCATATGTTCAAACAAATCTTTTCCCAATTCATTTGGGCCTACTCACAGCCGAGAAGGGCTTTTAAACTGCTTTCTCTTCCTGGAGATAGAGGTGGGTAGGCTCTCCCCAATTTAAAATTATACTATTGGGCAGCAGTCTTGCAATACTGCTCTGAATTATTACACGAACACCCTGATGTGAACCCCATGGGACTTCCATCTCCCTATATGTCACTACTAGGGGAGAGTGCTAGGGGCTGTCTCTGGAGGCAGTTGGAATTTGGCTACTACAAGCGGGTCAGATTTAAGACTTACGAACGCATACAGGGTTTTTTCCCCAATATACATAGATTATTTGGACTGGGCAGACTAAACCACTATACCCCCATTAACAATAATACTAATCTACCACTTATTTTTGAAAAAACATATCTCCAAAAGTGGTATAGAGCTGGAATCTCGAAACTAGGGGATTTGGTGACCCCAGAAGGCGTTTGGCCTTTTAGCGACCTCAAAGCCTGCTACAATTTGAATAATAATCATACCTTCTTGTACCACGCTATTAAAGACTTTCTGACACATAAAACGGGAGGGCTAGCAGGTTTTGCAAATATGGATCTGATAGATAAACTGCAGGGTCTAAGACCACCACGGAATGGATACATCTACACAATATTAAACAACCAAATGCCCGACGATCTACGAAGGATAAATGAAAAGTGGCCGCAGAAACTGAATGACCCCCTAACATCTTCTGTCTTGCATTAAGCTTTGCACAAAGCCATCTGTTGTCAGCCAAACTACAGGCGCAATTTTATAAGACAGGATTCTTCCTATATATAACTCCCAGCAAGATCGCTAAATGGGGAACTGGTAGTGGAACAATGTATCCTAGATGCTCTGAGTTTTGTGCAGACTCGGTGCACATGTTCGCTACATGCCCAAAGTTAGAACCTTTGTTGGACAAAGTGCAGCAGTTCCTGGGTGAAGTTTTATTATTTGACATCCAACTCACCCCAACTATTATCCTGCTGGGGTTATACGATACGATTAATCGGAAGACTGGGGGAGCTTTAATGTTCGTTGCAATGACTATTCTCAGGATTTGTATTGCCTCGCACTGGAAAGATCCAAACCCTCCCTCGTTTGCCCAATGGCAGGCCCGGCTGTTGGCAACATGTAAATTAGAGAGTGCTATCTACACCAAAAAAGGCAGGTGTGCAAAAAGAAAAGGTCTAGAGATTTGGGAACCTTTAACCAGGTGGCTTAGCATAATGAATTCACAGGATATGTAGAAGGTGTTTATGGACGCTTCTCCTTTCCTCCCTCTGCTTCCCATTTCCTCTTACTTCTTTTCCTCTTTTCCCTGGTTTGGGGATTTGGGATTTGTCATGTTAAAGACTTGTTTAATCAGATATGCTTTTCTCAATGTAGAAATTAATGTCTATGTATTGCTAAACTGTTTTCTTTTCCTTTTAATGCTGGAACTCTCACTGCTTGCAATTTTCACTGGTAGCGTCGAGGGGTTTGGGGAGGGGGGGACGTCGTAATGAATTACTCTGATTATGTATTCTAACGTATTGCATATATATTTTAAAAACAAATAAAAAATAAAATAAAAAAAATTAACACACTGTTTTTTTTCACTTAATTCATACCATAAGATTAAGTACTGGTAAAACAAGCTGCTTTCCACCCCTTTTGGACTGAGCCTGAAGGCTGCTCCCCACAGCTACCACTTAGAGAGCTTTCTAAGGTTGTCAAAGACCACTAAAATCATCATAAGGGTTGTCTGGATTAGTGCAAGGTGCTGCACTTAGATAAATGTGAGCACCATATACTAAGCCAGCCTCTCACAAAACAATACCTTATCCTCTCTGAATTGATAAAGTCTCTGTGCCCATAAAGGCTTCAATTTTGCTGACCCTTCTGGCTGGTGTGAGGGCCAGTAGAAGGGCCGTCTTCCATGAGACAGATTTCAGCTCTACCTTATGGATAGGCTCAAAAAGCAGTTTCTTGAGTTGAGAAAGAACCGTATTCAGCTGCCAGGATATTGCAGGAGGTTTTATTGTTGCAAAAGTCCTAAAAAGGCCAGTCATGAATTCATATACCAGTCTAGTGGACCATAGAGATGTTTCACCAGTCATTCTCCAGAATTTGGAAATCGTTGCTAAATGCACTTTTATGGAAGAATGCGCCATGCCTGACTTTGCCAAGTGAAGGAGATATGGCAACAGTTGCTCTGGAGAAGAGCAAAAAGGGTGCCAATCATTTTCAATGCACCAGCAACAGAATCGCTTCCATTTAGCCATATATGATTTATTTGTGGAAAAAGCTTGTGACTGTTCCAGAATAGATTTGCATTCTATTGGAATAGCTAGAGATCCAAACTCATGGTCATGAGGTGCTATATAGACAAAGTGACAAACTTGAGGTGCAATATCTGGCCGTTGTTCAAGGGAATCAAGTTCTCTATCGGTTGGAACTGGATGTGTGGACACAGCCTTTAGGAGAAGATCTGTGTACCAATACTGTTCCAGCCATGCAGGGGCTATGAGAATGAGATGACATGGCTCCCTCTTCATGTTGCTTATTACCCTGGGAATGAGAGGAAAGGGAGGAAACGCATAGGCAAACATTCCTGTCTATTGTACCGGGAGAGTATTCCTCCCCCCTTCCTCCACCCCAAAAGACCCTCTCTGAGGGAATCTGCTTGCGAACATTTTGAATATTTTTGTTGAGTAGAGTTGCAAAAAGTTTAAAATTTGGGGTAAAGCATTTATTGAAGATCTGAGAAAACTGTTTCTGGCTTAAATTCCATTTGTGGCATTCACTAGTTGACCTGCTGAGAGAGTCTGCCCATACGTTGTCTATGCCTGGGACATGTTCGACATGTAGCGGGTACTTGGACCTCCCACACGAGTGAGGCACCATTTTTTATCTGGAGATATGGGGGAACGCTGGGTGGTATGAAATTTGTGTCAGCCTGGTGATGCCACAACTTTCCCACACAAAAGTGTGGAAAAAGTGATTTCTTTCCAGCTAAATTTAAGGTTTGCAGGGGATTCTGGGTAAGAAAACGTTGGGGGATCCACGCAAGCCTTACCTCCCTGGAATACCCCGGGTGTCTAGGTTTCAGAAATGTGTGGGTTTGGTAGGTTTCCCTAGCTGGCCACCGAGCATGGGGCAAAAAAACGAGGTGACCCCCCCTTGCAAAACCAGGTCGTTTTGCGATAGGTGATTTTGATGTCGCCTCAATATCTTTTGGGGCCTTGCCTGTCGCGGGTACTTGGGCCTCCCACATGAGTGATGCACCATTTTTATCGGGAGACTCAGGGGAACGCTGGGTGGTAGGAAATTTGTGTAAGCCCGGTGATGCCACAACTTTTCCACACAGAAATGTGTGGAAAAAGTGATATTTCCAGCTAAATTTGAGGTTTGCAGGGGATTCTGGGTAAGAAAACGTTGGGGGATCTACGCAAGCCATACCTCCCTAGCATCCCCCGGGTGTCTACTTTTCAGAAATTTATAGGTTTTCTAGGTTTCCCTAGGTCCTGGCAGCGCTAAGGTTAAAAAACGACAGCTAGGCACTTGGCAAAAAAAGGGTTATTTTTCACTGTGAAAATGTGGTGTGTCCACCTAAAGGACTAGCAACAAAGGGGTTAAATTCTGGGCAGAAACGATTGGCGTCCTAGGAATACAGCCTTCAGTTTTAGAAAATTGATGTGCATTTGTGCTTTTTGAATAGACCATTTTCTGTGGATTTCTAGCTCCTGGAGATGCGCTCCCCAACCTTCCAAGGAAGCATCTGTTGGCATGAAGCTTTTCGTGGTTCCTCGAAAAGCCTTGAAGAGATATTTCCCTTCTTTCCCCACAATGACAAAGCTTGCTTCATTGTAGGGGGGGTGATGATGATATTTTATAACAAACCGTGAATATGAATCCACTGAGCATCCAGCTGCTCCTGTAGTGGACTCATGTGCAGATGACAGTTTGGAATTATTGGGATGCACAGGGATACCTTCCCAAGTATTAATTTCAACATCCTCACTGAGGAGGACTTTCTTTTTAGAAGGGAAATAGCCCTTTCTTTTATCCTCTGAACCCTTTCAGCGGTTAGGTAAGCCTCTGGAACCATGGTGTCTAGAACGGTCCCAAGGAACACGAACAATTGGGTTGGTATGAGGGATGATTTTCTTGAATAGCTGTCGAAAAGCCAAGGTAGATTATTTTGCAGAGCGGCACATGGATCTTTTGACCAACCAGTCGTCTGGGTAGGGGAATACTTGGTGACCATTTCTCCTTAATAAAGCAGTTACTGGCGCCGTGCACTTCGTAAAGGCGCTGGGAGCCGGCTGTAGGCCAAAGGGAAGGACTTTGAAATCGTAGTGGCATCATGCCACCTCGAACCTCAGGAACTGTCGATGTTTCCTGTGAATGGGAAAGGGAAATATGCCTCTAAGAGATCTTTCTGATATTAACAGAATTTCCTCCAGAGACAGGATTCAGAAGGGTTGCCTCATTACATACTTGATCAGCTGCCCAAGATCAATGACCTGTCTCCATTTCCTGGACTTGTTCTTCATGAGGAAGAAGTTTTAATAGAAACCTTTACCTCACTGGCAGAAAGGAACTTCCTCTTCAGCTCCCTTTAAGAGAAGCAAAGAAATCTCCTGCTCTAGGAGAGCGAGGTGTTGATGCGCTCTCTTGGGAGGTATATGACGGGGAGAGGGCTTTTGAACAAACTCCAGGGTGTGACCTTTATGTATGATGTTAAACTCCCATTTGTCTGTGGTGATGCTCTCCCAGCAGCTGTAAAAGGTAGAGAGGTGGTTCAAAGGTTGACTTTGATGGTACGAGGTGACTAGTGCTGGAGAAATGTCACTGTCTTTTTATTGTGTTTTGGGTTTTACCCCCTGTCAGAGGTTGTCTACGTGCTAGCTGTCTCGAGTATGACATGGTGGAGGGTCTGCATTGCTGTTGTTGACCAGTTTACTGGAGTCAAAATCCTTGTTGTGCGTACAGTTGATATCTGTAAGAATGGTAAGAGGGACTCTGTACAAATTGCCCTATGCCTTCCTTCATGAAAGGATTTAAAACGCCTCTGCTGCAGCTTTCCTATAGAGTGCGCTGTGTCCATGTCATCCTTAATGGCTTGAAGGGTGTCATGCATGTGTTTGACAAATAAGTTCTCCCCATCAAAGGGCACATGGAAATCTTGTCTAGAAACTCAGGGCAGAATGAGGTGGCCTTTAACCATCCCTGTCAGCGCAAAAATGCCATGCCCGCCATCTGTCTAAAAGCGGTGGAGGAAATGCCCACGGCCTTGTCAATCTTTAGACGTCTTGGCACCCTCTTGCAAAATTTCTCTTGCCTCCTCCTTCTTGTCCTCCGGAAGTCGTTCTATGAGGGATGCCAGATCAGAGCACATTTGGCGGTCATATCGACACAGAATTGCCAATGCATATGATGCCCTGATGGAGGTGGCTGGCATTGCTGCGAAACGCTTGTCAGTGTTGTCCAACCTTCTGCCTCCCTTATCTAGTGGTGCTGATAAAAGGGCAGAAGGATTTTTGAATCATCGATGTGCCACCTGCATCACCACCGAATCCAGACGTGAATGCCCTATCAAGCAGGCCGATGAAGAGTCTGGAACCTTGTATTTTTTTGTCATCAACTTTAGGCCTTCTTCCCAAATATAATTGACAATGGGGATAGATCTTACTAATTTTCTCTACCGAGTCCTTAAAATCATACAGAAAACATTCTGTTTATTTTACTGTGAGATGCAGATCAAACCTCTTGGAAGCACGTTGCAGTAGCTCATGACCCCCCCCCCCCCCCACCCCCCACCCCACGTCATCAGGAGGAGAACTTGCTTATGATAGTGAAGGTGATGGTAAGGATGGGGCAACTAAGTCATCCCACTCCTGACCCGATGTATTTCACCTTCCTAAGGCAGATCATCTGGATCACTCTCAATACAATCATCAAAAACCGCTAAAATCTCCATTTTCTAGTGACGCTTCAGCTTGCGTTCGCTATGGCCTAAGGGGGCAATGCACGGGCAAAATCCCAATCAGGAGTGGTGTCAGGCAGGGCTGTGTCCTCGCCCCATTCCTTTTTAATTTGTATATAAATGGTTTGGAGAAAGCCCTGTGCAATAGTAAATTCGACCCCCATACGCTGCTGGTCGTCCAATCCCGGCGTTGATGTACGCGGACGATGCTGTGCTAATGTCCCGTACTCAAGTGGGATTACAGCGCGTGGTGGATAGTTTTGACCTCTTTATGAACGAGTTGGGCCTTAGAGTGAACATCTCGAAAACTTTCATCATGCGCTGCGGTCGAAATCCCAAAATTAAAAAGGCCATTTTTATAGCAGGACAGAAGCTTGATTCCACTAAACAATTTTCTTATTTGGGTATCTTGTTCAACAAGAATGACTCTTGGGGCCCGGCAGTGGCAGCGAAAAAACTTGCATTGGTTCGCTCGACTGCCACCCTTAAATCCTTCTCCATGAAACTAGGTACCAGACCGCCGGTAAAATTAATTAATATTTACAAAGCTAAATGCGTGTCTGGTGCAATGTACAGTAGTGGGGTTTGGGGCTTTGCTGACTCTGCTCCCATTCAGGAAGTTGAAAACTCCTTCTTGAAATGTATCCTCGCAGTACCCAAGAGTTCCTCTAACTATAATTGTCATGCAGAATTGGGTCTTCCTTTTAGATCTGATCTTATTAAACTTGAACCAGTGCTACTATGGCACAGGACGTGGACTAAAGATGAAGCCAAGTTTAATAGAGATATATTGATAGATATCTTGGAATTGGAAGGAGCGATGAGGATACCATGGCTGAGATATGTACGTAAATTTTGAGCTGACATAGGAAAGCTGGATTATTTTTTAAATCCT
The DNA here is from genome assembly GCF_964204655.1 of Triturus cristatus. NCBI lineage: Eukaryota > Metazoa > Chordata > Amphibia > Caudata > Salamandridae > Triturus > Triturus cristatus. The sequence continues at coordinate 522,483,978 of NC_140591.1, forward strand.
CTTACTATCTCAGCCATATCGCGTAAGGATTTGAAGAAGGAGGGCCTTGCTTTTTTGGATTCCGCGAGAATTTCTGTGGAAATCCTAAAACCTACTGTCCTGCAACACCAATTAATTTTAACAACTTTTAATATTCAACCCTATTTGCTGTATGTCCCTGGTAACTATGATAGATTCCTACTATCACGTTTCAGATTTGGAATCTTCCACAGATTGGTTAGTTTTCCTATAACAAATGATTGGACGCACAAATTATTGCCCTGTCCTTGTGATGATGTTTCCCCTCAAAGTACTATCCATGTGGTTTTATTTTGTAAATTTTACAGTTATATTAGGCACACAGTTTTACTGCCATTTTTGAGAGAGGTGGGTCATCGGCAATGTCGTTTGGCTATGTTAGATATCCTACATTTGGATAATCATTTTTGTGTTGCCACAATTACATTGTTTTTAAAAAAAAAGTGATTTGCACTAGGAAAAGTATAATATAATGCACTTTATTAAGTCCTTGAATGATTTGTATTAATAATTCTGGTGTTTAAGCCATTGAGTTATCGCTAAATGAACTGTTGTGATTTTTTTTTTGTTTAAAACGCAATGATTTTTTAATGTATGCTTTTATGGTTGTTTTTAACAATCGAATAAAGTTATATTTGATTTGATTGATTTACTCCCCTCTCCTTTGTCCAGTTTTGCGCCAGAGCAGGAACCATGGGTTCCTGAACTGGTCAATTTATGCAGCCTGGTGGCACTGGAAAGTGCCCACAGCCCAATACATTAAGTCCTGCCTAGACAGGAAACCTATTGTTCTACCTTCCCCTGCTCAAGCTCAGCTCACAGCGGGAGGGCAGAATCATGTCTGTGGTGGGCGGCAGCACCAGGTTGCTGGCAGACCCTGAAAGGCTGTTACCAGGAGTACAAAAGGGTCTCCGAGTACATGGAATCATACTTCCAGCACCGTGATCTGTGTTGGGGTATGATTCTAACATGTTTGATATCAAATATGACCAGGTTCAGTGCAGCCATTATATAGTTAGACATCTCGTAATGATTGATGTCCAATATATACTTTAAAATGGCTGACCGCACTTACAAAACCTGGAGAATGGACTAAGGGGGTTGTAAGAGTGTCCTGCTCATGCAGGGGCCCCCCCACACACTTGTAACCAAGTATCTTGCCCTCAGGACTGACGGGCCTACCAGGGGGTGACTTCTAGATTTTAAGTGCATTGACCTCCGATATAAGGGAACATATATCTGTTGTTAGGGATGCAAGCACTATCTCACACAAGCTGCAATGGCAGGCATGTAGTCAGAGTTTAAGTGGTCTCTCATGCTGCAGCCCATGGGAGACCCCTGGTGTACCTATACTCTGGGTACTTCAGTACCATATATTAGGGACATATAAGGGTACACCAGTAGCCAACTGTGGATGTACCAAAGAACTTATCAAGCCAATTTAGGGGAGAGAGCACAGTTGCTGGGGTCATGATTAGCAGGATCCCAGCAGACTACAGTCAAAACACATGGACACCAGGCAAAAAGTGGGGGTAACCATGAAAGCAGATCCTACTTTCCTACAGCCGTCATTGACGTAATAGTGGTAATCTTCAAACCTTTCGTCGATGAAGCAGTCAACGTGGTTGGTGTGACCATCTTCACCGCTGTTATAGAAATCGTCAAGGAACGCATCATTGACAAAGTTCTTATCGACGCCGCTGCCGTCAACGCCGGGTCCATCGACTGTCTAATTTTTGTTGGTGATGCATCTTTCTGAGGAGTGACAGGTACAGAAGAAGAAGTGGAAGATTTCTTCTGAGTTGAGCCTTAAGAGGAGTCGTTATAGGCTGGTTTTTCACGTCTAGATGTTTTATCAACAGCCTTCTGTTTCTTAGGGTCTTACATAGATGAGATAGAGCCCTTATTTTGACGTTTTCACTCAGGTGGAGAGTGGCTAGGATGCTGCTCCTCATCAGAACCAGATTCTGATATAAACTTTTTCTTTTGGAGCCATGGTAATAGTCCAGCTTTTCTGCCCTTTAGTGTCTTGGCTGAAAAGTTCTGCACTGAGTGTTTTACACTCAGTAAGCTTATGGTTAGAAAGCAAACAACAGTCTTTATGGCGATCTTAGGAAAAAAGTCTTGGCTTTCCACAAGACCTACATGGCCTTAAAATACTTTTTTTAGATCCCTCTGACATATTGAAGGTAATTCTGAGAGAAAAGGTACCTCGGAACTGAAGCAGTCCAATGTTTCTTCTATGAGAGAGGAGAAAAGGGGCAAAAGTTCACAAACTATAACAAATGGGTAGATCTCAGGGAGACTATTCACACTACGTGCTGTTAGATATGAGGTATGGTGGCTCTGCATGGGAAGAGTGATTCAGGGTCTTGCCTTTGATTGGTTGAAGTTTGGGTCTAAAATATATTAACAATGTCACTTGCTTTCTCTATGTCTTTAACTGCACTTAAATGGTACTGCTTGTTTTAAAAAACGTGGGGCTCCCGCCATGATGACGGGATTAATGTAAGCATGTGAATCTAGGAAAGATTCAATATTAGAGAACTCAAAATATCATTAGACTAGTTTTGAAAAGTCTTGAACTTTAGTGAACATCTGAGCAACTCAAAATTAATTAAGATGTGAAGGCCAATTTCTGAGAGTATATTCCTGTTTGCAGACTTTGAGCCAAAGAAAACTTAAGATAAACAAAGTTAAATATAGGTAGCTTAAAGCTCGCAAATTTCAAAAAGGCAGAACTTACAAAATTCAAAGAAAACAAACAATTGTGACTAATCAAAAGGCTCAACAAAATTCTGGCCCTAGGAATCTATTTAGTCTGGATACAAGCAACTGATATTGCAATAGAGGGTTATGTCTATATGGAGCAAGTGGGTCATTTCCAAAGCGGACACCTGTTTTGCTCTGAAGATATCTAGCCAAGCACTGAACATGTGAATTGCACGATAGCTGTCTAAATACAGCACGATGCCTAGGCACATTATTATCTGAGGAATTTATCAAAAGAAGAGGCTATTAGACATGTAAGTAATTTGTGGCGAGGGGGAGTGTGTATAGAGATGTATGGATACCAGTGCTAGAGAAAAACACCTATTTCCCTTTACTGAAGAAACCAAGAGTCTGAGACAGGGATGATGTTACTTTGATGAAGAGGCTCACTCAATAAGTAAATGTTTTTATCCAAAATGTTAGGTGTTTTTTGGAAACTCACTCTCGATAAGTAACTGTTCTTCTTTTGGGCCAGCTACCACTAAACAGTCTGAGAAATTAGCAGGGGGCTAGGAAGCCTTAGAGCAATTCACTCTTCCCTGTAGTTTATGTAGAAAGGACATTGTAGGTTGTTTTCTTTTACAGCAAAGTACATAGGAGCTTCCAGTAGCTATTACACATAGAATGATGAGTTGAAGCGGAGATCGACTCCAGGCTGTGGACTGGTATTGTTCTGAAAATTGGGTGACTAACCACAATTTCAAAATTGAAGAAAACAGCCTTCAAATGCCCAAGGAAAGACTCTCCGCCCTCGCAATACTCATGTTTGAGTTTCTAGATATTTTGAGTAAGGGTAACCTGCTATGGAACACAATAAGAATAACTATGGCGGAAACCCACCACTGGAATACCAGAAGCAACATAGGAGTAGCGTTGATGGGGCTATGGGTACCAAAACATACCTTTTGGAACTAGTACCTTGACCAAGAAAAGTAAAATTAGCACTACATTTGCAGATTTTTTTCTCATACTTATTAATAGATGCAGGTCAAGAACGCCCAAACCAGAACAAAACCAGACCCAGATACCATCTGCAAAGAAAGATAGGCGGTCCTGCAGGCCCTCTCGGCGGAATCTGCCCTCCCGAGGCATCCTGAGGCCGGCCTGGGCAGTCTGGCCTCAACTGGTCGTGGAGGGTGGTCTAGTGGTGACTGAGGCGGTGGCGGGAAGAAGGATCCAGGTCACTGACCACCCCAACTGAACAGAACAGCCAAACTTTGGTAGTAAGATGTTATTGTTTATGTTCCTCTAATTCTATTCATGGGTATCTTTCTGTCTTCTCTCATTTCCTTCTCCTCCGCACCATCCACCTCGTCCAACGCTCGCCACTGCCACCTCGACAACAGCCTGCACGCGCTCATTCCTCACCTCATTAGAACGATACAAGCAAAGCAGCTTAGCCGGAGCTCTGCACCCAAGTCACATGACACAGTCTCTGCATATGTTAAGCCTCAATGTTCAAAGCCTTAATAGCCCAGTAAAGCATGGAGCGATACGGTTTCTCCTGGAGTGATCGGGCTGCGACATTTGCATGCTCAAGGAGACACACCTACTGGCTAAGGACACCAACCGCATGCGTTCACAATGGTTCCCATGAAAGTTCTGGTCATCTGGTTCGACTAAAAATAATGAGGTGGCCATTCTGCTCGCCCAGAAGTTCCATGGGAAAGTCACCCCCACGTTAATGGAAATTAACGGAAGAGCGCAAGGGATTAGGATTCAATGTGGGTCCATACATTTCACGGCTGCCACTTTATACGCCCCAAATGAAAATCAGGAACACTTCCTCATCGATATACTAGAACTAGTCCGAACCTCCCCCGATCAGGCCATATTGATGGGTGGTAACTTCAACCTGGTCATGGACTCAGACCTAGACCGATTGAGTCAGTGCACGACACAGGCAGGGGCAGTTTCGCAATTCGGGCTGCAATGGCTAACCGACAGCTCGCTCAGTGACATCTGGAGACACCACACTACTAGAGACTACACTTTCTATTCGGCAGCCCACAAATACTAAGCTCGCATTGACCACTTCCTTACGACGGCTACCCGGACGGCCTGTGTGGGAAGGTGGTGCTATTGAACGTCGCTTCCTGTCTGATCACACCCCAGTCACACTAACGCTGAACCTCGGTACCTTCCCTGCCGCTCATCTCACTGGCGCCTGCGGGACGCCATGCTGCAGTCCGAACAGACTGTAAAATTGATTTGCTCTACCATTACAAATTATATTAGCATCAATAATAGCGAGGGGACTCGCCTTGCCTCAGTATGGGAGGCACTGAGACTTGTCACCCGAGGCAAATTAATAGCTAACTCGGTGGGAGAGATTAAGCTGTGCGCCAAGAAGCAACAACAGAAAAATTTCGGTAGCAGAGCTTGATTCAATTCATATGCGCACAGGTGCCCCCCGGGTATGGTGAGAGCAGGAAAAGAATTGCCTGATCCTACGGTGGCTGGACATCGACCCAGGTGGAATACACCCTGATGCGTCTCTCACATAAATTCTTTGTCAGTTGTGATCGCTCAAGAAGAAAGGTAGCTCACAGACTATGCCACAAGGTAATTGCTGGGTCAGTCATAATGATCCGGACTCTCACCGGGACGGAGATGTGCTGAAACCCCTAGATTGCAGAGGTCTTCTAGGCTTTCCAAAGCAGGCTCTACACGGGAGAGGACTCTACCTCTGGAGACATTGACTCTTATCTATGGAATGTATGGCTAGGAGAAATCCCACCTGAGGTAACCTCCCAGCTAGATCACACCATCCAAAAGGACGAGGAGATATCAGCGATTGTGCACCTTAAAGTCTCCAAAACTTCAGGCCCAGACAGCTTCTCCCCCTTCTATAAGAAGTTCTGTGAGAACCTAGCCCCCTTGATGGCCCGGCTATTTAACTCGCTCCTGGATGCAGGGCACCTACCCGATTCGATGTGCGAGGCATCCATCACTGTAAACCTAAAGCCTCACAGGGATCCCAAGGAAGGTGGATCATACCGCGCCATCTCTTTGCTCAACTCGGACGTGAAAATATTCACGAGCATTCTGAATACGCGCCTCAAGCCCCTCATGTCGGGTCTGGTGGACCCAGACCAAGCAGGGTTTATTCTGTCGAGACAATGTGACGATAATCCTAAGCACCTCATTCCCCTCACGGACCTTATCCGCCGCTCCCGGAAAGAGACCCTTCTACTGTCTGTCGACACGGAAAAAGCAGTCAACAGGGTCCTCTGGCTGTTCAGATTCAGCACGTTCCGCCAGTTTGGATTTGGGGACAGGTTTATAGCCTGGAAGCGTTGCATTTACAATGCCCCCAGAGCATCAATGAGGGTCAATGGGTTTTCTTCCAAGCCCTTTCCCATATGTTTGGGGTACACAACAGGGCTGTCCCCTTTCCACGCTACTCTTCGCGCACTATGTGGAGCCGATGGCGCAAAGAATAAGAGACACCCAACAGATCAGGGGGATTTGGCTCGGGGCGGACAAGCACACGATCAGCATGTATGCAGATGATGTTGTCCTGTCCTTGACCAACCCAATGTGCTCGCTCTCCGCATAAGTCGGGGAATTTGGAGGTTTTAGTGTCGTCTCCGGGTTCAAGGTCAACCTCTGGAAGTCTCAGATCTTGAACCTCTCTGTCACCCCATCCCAAACCGCGGCACCCCGTTCACAATTCCCTATCGCGTGGGCCATGGACGTGATCCCATACTTGGGTATCCTTTTGGCCCCCACGCCGGAAAGGACGTTGACAGCCAATTATGGCCCCCTTTTAGAACAGACCACCAAGACGCTAACTACCTGGTGCTGCGCAGGTCTCTCGTGGGCTGGACGCATCGCCGCAGTCAAGATGACGATCCTACCACATATCCTACACGTGTCTCAGACCATTCTCCCGTCTCCATCCTCGTCGATCCTACGGAATCTACAGCACGCCATCAATTGCTTTGTCTGGGGCGGCAAACAGCCGCAGCTTAGCATTCACCTTATCACTAAAGCTAAAGTGGAGGGAGGTATGGGGCTACTCCTGATCTCTAGATACTTCCAGGTGTCACTACTACATTTCATATTAGAAGGAACCGCCCGCTTTCAGGGAAGCATTTGTCCTTTATGGATCAGACAACGGCGGGTACAAACATATGGAGGGAGATTTGGCTACATCGCAAACACAGGGCTTGGGGACTTTATTCCTCCACTGTAACGGCCACGACTTTAAAGAATTGGCATGGGGTAGCACTCCGATATAATTTCACAACTTTCCTTTCCCCGATGACACCGATAGTAGATAACCCAGACTTTCCCCGGGTGAAAATCCGAGATATTTAAGTGTTGGCGTGAGCAGGGCTGCAAGCAAATAGGCAAGCAAACAGGCTGAATGTTCATGTCAATGGAACCATTCCCTTTGAACAGCTCCGGCGGTATAACTCGCTCCTAGCATCTGACCTATTCCCATACAGTCAGGTGGCGCACTGGGTGTCTTTACCGGACATGAGCATCCCACCCACTGACCCGTTTTGAAAAATAGCTCATAACCAAAGATGGCAACAAACGTATCATCTCTGAACATTATGCCCTCCTTTCAGCAACCCCCAAACCCACCAAGCCCAAAGGGCAACTGAGATGGGAGGAGGAACTGGGACACACTTTATCCGATAATGAATGGACAGACTGGCTCCCTTCTACACCTCCTTTGGAATTGCCCCAAGCTGGTGCAATATTGGGAATTGATCTTCGATTATATTAATAAAGCCTTCAACACAGCCATACCACGCTTTCCAGCCTACACACTTCTAGGCCTCCCTAATCCCGAGACTTTTCTCTTGCGCACACTCAGATGCAGACAAATTGCTACAGCACAAACACTGCAAGACTGGGGTGCGGAGACAATCCCTGAGCACACTGAGTGGCTGAAGAACTGTGGGTAGTAATAGCTATGGAACGCATGTCAACCATGGTTGATAACAGAGCCGAAACCTATCCAGAGCTATGGGCCCCGTTCATCACGATCTTAGCAAATGAATTTAGAGAAGTGACTTGCCCCAAATATCTACAGACCTTGCGCCTAACGTCAAACATGACGAGCCCGCATTTTCCAGCAGATGTATGACTAGCACTCCTGTGCATGGACAAAGACCCCCTTGTCTTAGGGGTCCATGAGATTAATTATACTGTGGTGCGGGTGAGGTGGGGGTAGGGGTAGGGGTAGGGGGGTGGGTTAGGGTCTGATGCTCCTTCTCGTTGTTCTCTTCTTCTGTCAGTTAAGTGTTGGCCTCTCTGCCTCTCTCACTGCTTACCATAGGTATAAAACTCCTCATTAGGATCCACGCTGCCGGCCCCATGGTTGTAGGCACTAAGCTGTGTACTTCCAAGTCCATATCATTCGCTGCTGGCCAGTGGTTGCAGGCCAAAGCTGTGTCATTACTCAAATAATCCTAATGTACGAGTTACTTACCTTCGGTAACGATGTATCTGGTAGAGACGATTCTAGCCGCAGATTCCTTCACGTAGAATTACCCCCAGGCGTGAGACTGGATCCGGAATCTTTTTGCCACAGCATCCCTGCGCGTCGGGGGCGGCTTGACATCACGCGACTCCGCCCAGGCGTCGTCCGCGTACATGACATCAGCGAGGTCACATAAGACCCGCCCAGGCGCGCCAACGTCAGTTTTCTTCTGAGAACTTTTCCGCACAACACAGCAGAACCACCAGATAAAAAACCGTGGGAACAGTGTGCGAAGAGCAGAAAAATTGGAAAGAAATGGTGACTAACACCACCACCAGAGTAGTGCCAACACCGCAGAACCCAAGGACAGGGAAAGAAGAAGAACAAGCAGAAACCTGCGCAGTCACCCTGCCAGCACACAGACAACCTCCCATCCCTGTGCCCCAGAGACAAGAACAGGCATAAAAGTGATGGCACACGTAGGAAGTCCACCCCCCCATCCTGAGCAAGGAATGGGACCAGTGCCAAGACAGACAGGGACAACAAACCTCCAAGTCACCCCAACCTAGAGGGCAACCACCCACAAGGGACAAGTTGACCCTTAATCAGAGGATAGCAATAGAAAGAAGAGAGGGGAGGGAGGACAGGGATAGAAAGCAATCCCCCCAAATCCTGGAGTAGCCAGAGCAGCAGGGCACCGGAGCACCGGAACCCCATCCTCCAAGGACCAAAAGAGGAATGAACCGCCCCCAGACAGAGTCACCTGCAAGAACAAGGAAGGCACTCACAGAATACACAGCCCTCCACCGGGAGGCGAGTACCGAAGACCAACCCAAGGGTCCTCGCAGAATAGGGGAGGACAGGCAGACCGTGAAGGAATCTGCGGCTAGAATCGTCTCTACCAGATACATCTTTACCGAAGGTAAGTAACTCGTACATCTGATAGAGACTACTAGCCGCAGATTCTTTCACGTACAATAGATACCCTAGCAATACCCCCTGGGAAGGAGGGTCTGCGAAAGGACCCCACCAGCCAATGCAGAATAGAGGGCCCCACAGGGGACCAGATCTGTGGACCAGGTAGAACCTCGCCCCTGCCAGGCCAAGGGAACCCCCACAAGCAGAACCCCACCGACCTCAAAGGGATGTAGGAGGGAAAGAAGGCTGAAGAGGCCCGTACACTCACAGCAGATGAACCAAGGGCAAGGACTGAGAGGCCTAAGCACCCCACTCCCCTCACAATGCCAAGACAGGAAAGCAGAAGAAGAAGCCTTGAGGACCCAAGGAAACTAGGGGAAAGAAGGCGAACCCACTCCAGATGGAAAGCAGCCTGCCAGCCAGAACAGCGCCGGCAGTCAAAGCCAAAAGCAAGAACAGCCGGAGGCCCCAGGAAGGCTCAGCAGGCGACGCCTAGCAAAGGAGAACACAGGATCATCCCAGATCTCAGGACAGGAGCAGGGAGAGGAGGACATGCCCGGGCCACCACTACGAGTGGCCGTGTGCACGACCTCAGGAAGCAAAAGCAACCTACCTAAACGCCATGGAGAACAGCCACCCGAAGGCGAACAGAACCCCCTAGCAGAGCGCAAGCCAGATGACAGCTACCACTACCCCACATAGGGTACGTTGAGTCTCAAGATATGGGAACCCTCTTTGGAAGAACTTCCGCCGCAGAGGAAAAAGCAAAAGAGCCACGGGGAAAGAAACACCCCCGCTGAAGGCTTGCCAAGCAGCCCAAACAAAGCATAAGACCCAATCTCAGAGCCAAGTCTGTGCAACAACTCCTGCAGAACCACACACAATCAACACAAGGGCCGTCCAGCAGCCAACAATGACAAAGTCCCAAGGAAGGACGTGAACTGCTAGAAAACACACTGCACAGCCAGAACAGCCGGCCTAAGAAGGCCCAGAATCAACCCAACTCAGAAGTCACTGAGGAGGGGACGGAGGAGGAGGAGGATGAGACGGAGGAGGATAAGGCAGAGGAGGACGGAGCCCTGCCAAGAGCCTTTGGATGGCGGTGTCGGCAGAGGCATGGAACAACAGTCTGCCATCAAGCGGAAGGTCGATGAGTCGCTCCCAAAATTTCTCAGGGAATACTCCGTCCCGAAGCCAAGCATGGCGACGGAGAGCGACTGAGGAAGCCATGGCCCGGCCCAGAACCTCCGAGATGTCCGGTGTGGAGAATAAACGCCGCAAGCTCCCTGCCATCAAATGCATGATGCCATAAGTCCACCAGGCCGGACTCCTGGGACGCTGCAGATCCCAGAGATTCCGCTGAGTCCCACAAACAGGAGGAGGCCCTAGCTAGCACACACAAGGTGTTAAGGGCCTGCAGGTCGAGGCGAACATGTTACGTCCCCAAGAGTCCAGCCTGCGGGCCTCTCGGGACGGCGGAGTCAACAGCGGCGGCAGGGAGGTAAAAGCAGTCCGCAAAAGGGGGCTGGCAGCTGAGGGGTGAAGGGAAAGACACACCGGGTCACGCGGCGCCGGGAGGTGCTGGTGCAGAAGATGCTGAGGCACCGGGTCCCCTGAAGCAGGACGCTTCCAAGCCCCCGTCAGGGAAGAAAAGAGCAAACCTTCAAAGGGAAGTAAGATTTCCCTCCCACCAGAGCCCTGGTGGAGGACCTTCAATAGATGGTCCGTCGGAAAGTGAGCCACCGGATCACCCATGCGCAGGATGCCCACAGCCGTGGACACCGCGTGAGCGATGGCCGCACCAGCCTCCGTAGGGCCCCGCGGTGGAGAAATCAACTCCTCCGTGGGCGACGGCTGCAAACTAAGGCGGACGTTCTCGAAGCGAAGTGGGGCAGGCAAGGGCCAGACCTGGAAGTCAGAAGGAGCCGAAGAATGAGGGACCTGCCGCTCTTCCGACGAACACCTCTGCCTTAGGAAGGGCGGGGAGCCGCCCTTCGACGCCGGTGAAAAGACAGCACACGGCGACCAGTCTCCGGGGAGGACGACACCAATATGCATGCCTCCGGAGAAGAAGGAGCGTCCGAAGACGAATCCGTGGTACGACCCCTGCGCGGAGCCGTAGAATCCGCTGCCTGAGGTAGGACGTCGGCACCAGCCGGCGTCACCGGACAAGGGACCTCCAAGTCACCCCGCACCAGGGACCGGAGTGGAGACCGGAGTAGAGCTGGAGCGGCACCGGCTCCGGGGCAGTGCTGGAGTGACGCCGACCCGACCCCCGCCAAGGCAGCCACCTGCGCGGGGGAACGAGACGGGCCTGGGGAGTGGCACGAAGCCCTCCGACAGCCGCGGCCCAGAATGAGGCGAAGATCGCTCGGCAACCCATGCAGCAGCGCCAGGGACAATTCAACCTCCGAATCGCCCTCCGACGAGGCAGCCACCTGTGTGGAGGGACGAGAGGGGCCCTGAGAGGGACGAGGGGTCTCCCCTCGACCCGGAGCAGGACGAGGAGGGTCCACTGACCTCCGTGGCTCTGCACGGTCCAACTGCTGCCAGTGCCGTAGTGGCGTCACCTTGGCCTTAGACAGGACCACCCTGTCAAAGGACCGAGAGGGGCTCGGGGATGCGACCCGAGCCCCGACGACCTCCCGCGACACCACAGGGACTCCTGCAGGAGTTTGCGGCGAGGCAGAGACGCTGTGGCCTAAAAGAGGTGCCCCAGAGGAGCCGCACCCCAACAGTACCACATCCTCCAAGCCTGGATCCGAACCAGTCAGCGCCAAGGCCGGAGCCACCGGTGGCGCCGCAGAGGGCCCTGCATAGAGCGAGGGATCCACCGACGCCCCAGGAGGGGAAGGAGGAGGAGACGCCAGCGAGGCCTGCAAAGCCGCCGCGTATGTCTCCATTTGGACTCTCGACACCCCAACACCGGGAAACGGTGGATAGGAAGACACGCGGGGCCGCATCACCCGCAGAGAGTCCACGCCCCCGGTAGGCCGGAAACCAGCCCCCGGGGACAAACTGCAACACTTACCCACCGGGGAGCGACACGCACGTGACATCGGAGAAAGGCGAGGACGATTACCACGGCTGAGTCTGAAGCCGTCCGTCGAAGCAGACCGAGGGGAGGACGTCAACCTGGAGAGACGGGCCGAGAGAAGTTTCATCCGGCGCTCCCACCGCGACTTCGGTTTCAACTGATGGCACTGCGTACAGTCTGTGGTGCCGTGATCCTCCCCCAAACACCACATACAAATGAGGTGAGGGTCCGTCACAGACATAAGATGTCCACAAGACGTGCAAGTCTTAAAGCCCGAAGGCATTCGCACTCTGTTCCACTAAAAAATGGAACAAAAAAGGTGTCCAACAGGCCCGTAGCAAGGATCTGATCCGCGTTGTACGCGGAAAAGGAAAAAACTGACGTGGGCGCGCCGGGGCGGGTCTTATGTGACCTCGCTGATGTCATGTACGTGGACGATGCCTGGGCGGAGTCGTGTGATGTTGCCCCGCCCCCGGCGCGCAGGGATGCTGTGGCAAAAAGTTTCCGGATCCAGTCTCACACCTGGGGATAATTCTACGTGAAGGAATCTGCGGCTAGTAGTCTCTATCAGATAAAAGAATTGCTCCATAAAAAGCTGTTGGAGTGCCAGAGGCTGGCTCTTAGGTAATAAAGAGTCACAATGAACCGGGACAGAACGTGTTGGAACTGTTCCGGGGTGCGACCTCGGCCAAAACGGTTTCAGTTTGGAGTCCAGCAGGACAATAGGATCAAAGTCCTCTTTCGGCCTTGTTGGGGCAGAAGTCAACATGATAGGAACCGCCGTGGATCGTGGTGCCGGATGTGGAGTTGGCTCTGAAGTCAAAGCTGAACATAAACTGGGTGCAGGAGAACCATATGGCGCCAAGGAAGGATCCACCAGTGGTAACCCAACTGGAGACTATACAGATATATGGGACCTGAAGCCACGTCAGAGAGAGCTTGTAGGGTACCACATACGCAGTATGTGTTCCTTGAATGCCTCAATCTGTTGCAACATCGCAGACAGCCTCAGAAAATCAGGATGCAGTGAGATCAACTGTACAATTGGCTCATTGGTGGGGGACCAGGAGCAAGACCAAAGAGCACGTTGATGTTTTTGTGACTTCTCAGAAAGAGGATGAAGAAAAGGTTCGGAGTGCGACAAAGACCAATTGCACGAGCATCCCGAGAGCAGGAATGGCTCGAGAGCAGAATGGGTCCACTATTTTGACTTTGAGCGGGACTCATGTGATTGCAGTGGAGTTCAGTGGCGTACAGTTTGGTTTGGCAATCCTCGATCACCTTTGGATTGGCACACTTCTCATATCATTTAGAGTTGTGACCCGAACCCAAACACCAGAGAAACACTTTGTGGGGATCTGTTACAGACATTGGTTTGGTAAAGTCTCTAACATGGTTTAAATCCTGGAGATTTATTTAGGAAGGTACACTGGGAAACAATTTTGAGAAAAAAGATTGTCAACTGATGAGAAGAAAGTTAGGTGACAGCGTAGTATCCACATACAAAGGTGCTTAAAGAAAGAAACTGATGTTAGTGTGTTTAGGTGATACTTTTATTTGATTCCAGTTGTCACTTCTAGAATGGAATCGACAAAGGGCCACATGCTGCCTATCGGCGCACAGGGATATGCTGAAATATCTTCAAGCTCCAGTCTGGCAGCTTGTGATAGTCTAACGGCGAGGAATCTGTGGTTGGAGTTAGCCATCACAAAATCCTTTTCTGGATCCTCGTCTGAAATTAGGAACACCTATCTGATCCAATTACGAATGGCTCCTGACATCTTTTTCTTCTTTAGAAGACTCAAGACTTCCTAATTACAAGATACTTAAATTAAGATCCCCATGGACTGAGTTACTCATCAATAAGTAACAATCACATCAAAGACTTAGTCCAGGTCCACAGGCAATTCTTGTAGCTACTTATATACTTCAAAGTGACCTTTCTTCCTCTGACCTCTCCCTCCTTACCTACCTACCTTTTATGCTTGGTGTACATTTTGTAAGCATGGCTTTGCATGCACAATTACTGTTCTATGTAAGGCACTTTAATACCAACTGGTGAAGCTTCACTATAGAAAAACAATGTAAATAAAATAAATGATTAAGCATGAAACTTTATGTGGGTGAGGGTCACCATCTTCTTTTAGGGAAACCTCTAAGTGATTCCACCTTGTGAAGTGGGAACTTCAGACAGTCTCAAAGCTTACCGTAGCGCACCACGTTTCGTCTTTGTCTTTAAAGACCCCGTTACAGTTTGTGTGATTAAGCACTCCCTTTTCATGTATGCCTGCCAGCATGCTAAGGCTGGTATGAAAGTTTTGCTCCCACCATGGCTCTTCCTTTCATCTTTATAGAATGGTTTCTCGAAATTCGTGAACCTGTCATCAAGTGTGAAAGTTCTCTCATAATCCATTTGCTCTTATTCATATAACCCTGGCAGTTTTTCTAAGTTGACTGCTCATCATGTTCTCTACACCAGTCTTTAGCTCTGTGTCAATCTTTTACATGAGTAACCAAACCTGTATCAATTTTCTCCGTTTCTCCAGTTGGCAAGCTGGTATAGATGGAGCGCATATGATTATAATGTTGGATGCTGCAAGGATAAACCTACAACTCTAGTGCCTTCAAACAATAATGGTCGACTCGTATTCACACTTCCGATTTCTAAGCTTTGCTATGGTATATGCTTCACTAGGTAGCTGGAAAATAACTGTGTCAATGTTTATGTATTGATCAGAAACTCCACTTCTGGTTGAATACAAAAACCAGGACGCAGACGTGTAACCACTAACAAGGCTAAAGGTCCCTTAGACTAAAAATATACACATTAAAATCGCGGTCTCTCAACAAAAAATAAGAGCATCAAAATTGCAACAAGACAAAAATTCAAAGGCATAGCACATGTCAGAAGGAACCAAGTGTCAGTAGTTCAAGATCTTGTGAAATACCATAGGTAGTAAGAATCTTCATGACTTGGGGGGTCTGAGATCCATGTGGGCTTATTGATGAATAAGTGCTGCCTACCAGCGGATCATGGGGCAAAGGTTCTAAAACGTGAACAAATGGACGATATTGATCCTTAATGTCCCACCCAATCGCTGGACAGCTTCATCAGGGAAAGCAGGCCGTCAAGGCTTGCAAACAGAGGACGAGGATTCTGCTTCATCACCGCTTCAAGAATAAGATTTGTCCATCATTAAATAAATACAGACCTTGTTTTCAACAATAGCCACGACGAAAGCCGAATGGCAACTGCTAAAGTCTTTACTAATTCCATCTGCACTCATACACTCAAGGACTAGCAGTCACACACTACAGGAAGCACTCTCATACCCCTCACATACTAGATACCAATAGCACCCCACCCTCATAATAGCGGCAGTCACACTCTAACAGAAGCACTCACCACCCACACAGTCTAGCAGACGAAGATTAATTGCAGAAATCACGCTTCCTATAGAGTAGCAGTAGGAGGCTACTGACAGCAATTCCATACACTAGCAATCTCATGCTACCGCCAGTATTTTCACACGCTGGCAGTAATATACTACAGATAGCCTTCTCACAACCCTAACAGTAGTAGCGTTCACCATCAACAGTGCTCTCACCCCTCAAAGATTAGAAGTTACATAATTGACAGCACTCACACCCCTCACCACCAAAAGAACTTACAGCCCTCCGGGCTGGCAGTCAAAAATTGTTAGTAGTTATCCACTCAGACTAGCAGTCATGCATTTCTGACAGCACTCTCAATTCCCACTGACTAAAAGTCACAAACTACATGAAGCACCCTTGCATCCCTCACAAACTAAGAGCAAAGCCAATCGGTCTGGCTGGTAACTGAGAGTCTCTTCACTGATTGGTGACTTCGTGTGTTCGGTAGTGGTGATGGGCAAGAGAATGAATGCAAGAATGAGTTAAAGGATAGATAAATAGATGCTGGGAGGGTGAGGGACTCAATGAATACACTGATGAGTGACGGCATGAACAGAAGCATTCAGGCACTTTTAGTTACAAGCCACACCTACTGGCATGGCCACTGGAATTATGTTACTGTGCAACTGATGAGTTTTTCGCACATATGGAAGTGCTGCGCTTGCCACATAATATATAATCTTCTGCATAATCTGCAGTTTTTAACAAATAAATAATATTGTTTCTAGCTCAAAACGATCAAACGGTATTAACACTGCGGTATGTGTTGCAGCGCAGTGGAAGGCCTTTCGCACAGGTTCACTGATCATCTTTCGGTTGCTTTTTGTTGTATTTGGATGTCAATATGGTAGTAACGAAATATTACCTTTGCTCAGATAGAATAACGTGTAAAATAACAAAAAAATTGAAGTCATTCTATCCCAAAAATGCGCTGCATTGCAATTCATAATTTGCCTGTTCCTGCTGCATTAGTCAACAGTCCTGCATAACTTGGTCTTCCTCTGCCTTATAATTCCAGTGTCCCTTCCTGAAACCATGCCAATGCTTAGTAGCATTTGGGTACCCCTTTCAGGAATATTTTGTGGTGTGAACAGAGATTGCGGTCCCTCCAAGACTCCAAACTCTCAGAAAATCATTGACAGATGCGCTTCAGGTAAGAGGCTTAAACCGCTCCTGATCAATGTGTATGTTCTGATACTGACTTTATGCTCATCTTCAAAGTTGCAGGATTAGATTCAGGGAAAGCACGCTGGTGAGGTCGCATTTTATATATACCTTGTTAAGGTTCAGATTCGCACTAAAGCTAAAAAAAAAAAATGACTTTTGGTAACAACATAGTTTTTTTTATGAGAAGGAACAACGGTTGAAATAATAAAAAAAATATGCTGGATTAAGTGGAAATGAAAAATGTATTTTCCCCTTTAGAGGGCAAAGAAAGGCTTTCTTGAACAACTCCATCCCAATCTGGGCACACTTACTGCACACTGCACCGAGAAGCTCTAAAACGTGTGCTTTAATTAGGCCACTGTATCTGCATCGAGAGCTATAAGAAGGACCCAAGGCACTTTACCTTGTAAATAAATCCGCCAATTGAACCTTTGCGGTACCTGAGAGGTTAAAGCTTTCAAGCCGCGAACGCAGGCGGCTGAGTGCAGGTTATGCAAATAGATTTAAAATGTTAAACACATCTTAAGCTTGACTGGCTGAGGCTCCATAAGCCACGCAGCTGTCAGAAGGATATGGACATCTTTGTCACAAACTTGTCATGCGCGTCCTCGTGAGGGGGGAAGGTCTCTAAATCCTTCTCCAGCTGCTGAAGTTGCCTTTCCATCTGCTTTAAGTTCTTCTCCAGGTTCTCTGCTGAGACTGAAAGAAACAAAATAAAGGAATTAAAGATGAATCACTTGCACGAAAAAAGCTTCGCAAACCCGATAAACGGGGGTAGGTGGAGTAAATGTGAAAGCGCGTATTTTAACTCAGGTTAACTGCGTAACTTCTCGCTTTATAATAAAAGAGCCAGTAGGTGCTGCTGGACGTGGGTGTTTGTTATCAATTCTTGAAACTGGGAGGTCTATTTGCACTACAGCACACGTGATTAGCGAGAAGACAACATTAACTATTTTCCATCACAGCCATCAAAGTCTAATTCACGTGTTTGGTATGGGAGTAAAATGCGTGGTATTGGTCTTTTACTGCACATTCATATTGCGAAGCTTTCCGCCACCCCCTCAACCTTCAACCCCCCCCCCCCCCCACCCGCCGTCCACGCCCCCCCCCCTCTTTACACTAAGATGAATTAATAAGACGTGGCGTTTTGCAAAGTCGCTGTAATATTTCTCTTGTTCTTTCACCGCCAATTTTGAACCTCTAGGACCAGAGAGGCCATTTTATAGTTAAGGACAGCATTACCATAAATATTCACCTCGATGGTGGCTCTCGGCATCCCTTAGGGTTCATGAACTCAAAGTCTACAAAGAGGTGGCACATTTTTTAGGCAACAGTGTGTCAGACCTGTCTACAACTATTTCGCAGCTGGTACTGCTAACCCAAATGGCATTCCCTAATGTAGGCATACACGAGCAAGTCACCAAGTGAGCTTGGGGAAGCTAATTTTATTTCATTGTCTGTTAAACGGTTGCGGGCTAACTGGTACCCCGAAACATTTACAAAGCTAGAGCAGTGCTACCATTTTTGGCAAGGGTACATGTCTGCGTTTCAACAACATAAAAGGGCCAGTCAAAAACACTGCAAAACGCAAAAACCAGAGCTAAAAAGACATGCACACAGACAAACGCACCATAAATGAACACATCACAGCACCAAACAAGAATAGGAGTGCACAGCACACCACAACATAATGCAAAAAAACAACCCCATTAAACAAAACGAACAAGTTACTTACCTTCGGTAACACTTTCTCTGGTGGATACAGTATCTGCCTGTGGATTCCTCACCTTGTGAATATCCCTGCGCCAGCAACATTCGGAAACTTTTGTAGCAGTCCACGCCGATGAGGTCGAAGACGACGTCACAGAGACACGGCTCCGCTCGCGACCCCGCTGACGTCACCAGCTCCACAAGAAGACCTCGTCGGCGTGATGACGTCAGTTCCGCCTTTTTTTCCGTGCCTTCGAGGCACACGGACGGACCGACAGCAATATATACACAGTATACACAGTACATGATATGCAAAGCAACACACACAGTGTGAAGAATAAATAGAAAGGCAAAAGAATAACACAATGCCTTTGACAGTAACAAATACATTTTGAAACACCATCAATAGAATTGTAGGTATAGAAGGATGGACAACGGGGAGGCGGGTGGGTCAGTGAGGAATCCACAGGCAGATACTGTATCCACCAGAAAAAGCGTTACCGAAGGTAAGTAACTTGTTCTTCTGATGGATACATCTGCCAGTGGATTCCTCACCTTGTGAATAGATTCCACAGCAGTCCCTACTCCCGGAGGAGGGTGTCCACCCTTCTATACCAGAAAGTCCTGAAGGACGGATCGCACAAAATGTCCGTCCCTCCTCACCTCGGTGTCTAAGCAATAATGTTTTGCGAAGGTGTGGAGGGAGGCCCAAGTTGCCGCCCTACAAATGTCCTCCACAGGAACACCCCTAGACAAAGCAGACGTGGAAGACTTTGCCCTAGTGGAATGAGCTCTCAAACCCTCCGGAGGTTCCTTACCAGCCAGGGAGTAGCAAATCTTGATGCACAAGACAATCCACCTGGAAAGGGTGCGCTTGTGCACCGCTCGACCATTCCTGCAGCCAGCAAAGCCCACGAAGAGCTGGTCATCAACCCTGAAGTCCTTTGTCCTGTCCAGGTAGAAGCTCACCGCCCTCTTAGGGTCCAAGCGGTGAAGCCGCTCCTCCTCCTTGGAAGGGTGAGGGGGAGGATAGAAGGAAGGAAGGGTAATGGACTGCCCCAGATGGAAGGGAGTTACCACCTTAGGCAAAAACGCAGCCCTGGTCCTGAGTACCATTTGTTCAGCATGAACAGTCAAGAATGGGGGTTTTGAACTTAGAGCTTGAAGCTCACTTACCCTCCTTGCCGAGGTGATTGCAATGAGGAATACTGTCTTAAAGGACAACAGCCTCAAGGGACATTTGTGTAAGGGCTCGAAGGGAGAACCCATAAGATAAGTTAATACAAGGTTTAAGTCCCATTGAGGCATAATAAAAGGAGTTGGAGGAAACTTGTTTGTAAGGCCCTTTATAAAACGAAGAACAATAGGTGATTTGAATAATGACGGCTGATCCGGCAAACAAAGGAAAGCCGACAAAGCCGATGAATATCCTTTCACAGTAGCCACAGCAAAGCCGTGCTGAGCAAGAGAAAGGGCAAACTGTAGAATGTTAGATAGACGAGCCTTCAAGGGATCAATGGACCTCTCTCCGCACCAAAGCACAAATTTAGACCACCTATATGAATATATAGATTTGGTGGAGTGTCGCCTGGCCGATAAAATAACATCCACCACATCTGGCGGGAGAGAGAAAGAATTCAGGTTGCCCCGTTCAATCTCCAGGCATGAAGGTGTAAGCTCTGGAGGTGGGGGTGTAGAACCTGCCCCTCTGATTGCGAGAGGAGGTCTGCCCTCAGAGGGAGACGGAGCGGAGGGCACGAGGAGAGGTAGAGAAGATCTGTATACCACACCCTTCTTGGCCAATCCGGGGTGTCCAAAATAACTTGGGCCCGGTCTTGGCGAATCTTCCTCAGAACCCGAGGAATCAAGGGTATGGGAGGAAACGCGTAAAGGCGTTGTGAGCCCCAACTCAACTGAAACGCGTCCCCCAACGCTCCCTGCATCGGATACTGGAGACTGCAGAATGACGGGCAGTGAGCATTCTCGTGAGTGGCGAACAGGTCCACCCGAGGAGTTCCCCACATCCGAAAGACGTGACGAACTACCTCTGGATGAAGCCTCCACTCGTGGTCGGCGGAGAACTGCCGACTGAGACTGTCCGCACGTACGTTCAGAACCCCGGCCAGATGATTTGCCATCAGAAAAATCTGATGGTCCTGAGCCCAGGACCATAGACGCAGGGCCTCTCTGCAGAGGCAAAGAGACCCCACTCCTCCCTGTTTGTTTATATACCACATCGCGGTAGTGTTGTCCGTCAGGACTTGAACAGACTGACCGCGAAGGGAAGGGAGGAAGGCCTTGAGCGCCAAACGTATCGCCCGTAACTCCAGAAGGCTGATGTGAAGCAACCTTTCCTCTGGAGACCAAAGACCCTTGATCTCCAGATCCCCCAGATGAGCACCCCACCCTAAAGTGGATGCATCCGTTATCACCGTGGCCACCGATGGAGGTAGATGGAAGGGCTTTCCTTGGGACAGATTGCCCTCCACGCTCCACCAAGATAGATCCGCTGCAGCTTCTCTGGAGATCCTCACAGACTCCCTGAGATCTCCTTTGTGCTGATACCACTGCTTGCGGAGGCACCACTGGAGCGCCCTCATGTGCCAGCGTGCATGGTTGACCAACAGAATGCAGGAGGCGAACAGACCGAGCAGGCGAAGGACCCTCAGAACTGGAACGACCGCTCCGTTGTAAAATAAAGGAATCATTTCCTGTATGTCGAGAATCCTTTGAGGAGGAGGGAATGCTCGACAAACAGTAGTGTCCAGTACCGCACCTATGAACAGGTTGCGCTGAGAGGGCACCAGGTGAGACTTGGGCACGTTTATCGAAAAACCCAATTTGTACAACAGCTGAGTTGTATCCTGCAGATGACGCAGCACCTTCTCCGGCGACTCCGGCTTGATCAGCCAGTCGTCCAAATAAGGGAAAACCGAGACCCCCGACCTTCTGAGATGGGCTGCCACCACTGCCATCACCTTCGTGAAGACTCAAGGTGCCGAAGTAAGACCAAACGGAAGGACCGCAAACTGATAATGTTGCGACCCTACCGTAAACCGGAGATACTTCCTGTGCGACTTCAGGATGGGGATGTGAAAATACGCATCCTGCAAGTCGAGCGACACCATCCAGTCCTCTTGATTCAGTGCTTGAAGAACCTGCGCAAGGGTGAGCATCTTGAACTTCTCCTGTTTCAGGTAAAAGTTCAAGATTCTGAGGTTCAGTATCGAACGCAATTTGCCGTCCTTTTTGGGAATCAGGAAATACCGGGAGTAGCATCCCCGACCCCTCTCCTGCTCTGGAACCACCTCTATCGCACCTTTTTGAAACAGCTTCAGGACTTCCTCCTGTAGGAGAAGACGGTGGTCCTCCGAGCAAGCACCTTGACAAGGAGGGTAATTCGGAGGGAACTCCCGAAAGGGAAGGGCGTACCCATTTTCTACACGATCCAGAACCCAGAGATCTGTAGTTACAGACTCCCAATCTTGCAGAAAATGGGTAAGCCGGCTCCCCACAGGACCAGCATAGGGCTGCTTTGCGGTGGTGGGAGGGGCTGAGGAGGAGAGCTGATGGCCACGTGAGCGACCCCTAATTCTTCCTCTGTAACCTCTAGACGAGGAACCTTGCTGCTGCTGCTGGGTCTGCCTATAGGTTCGAAAAGATGTCCTTCCGAACCCGAGAAGGTAATAGCACGCACGCGCGCTATGCTGCTGGAATTGTAATCTACAGCGCTGCTTCTTTTTTAAAAAATACCGTTTTTGTATTTCGTTTGTTTTAAATTGTGTTTGCCCTTGGTTTTAGTCTACCTTTGTGTGCCCACATACCTGCACCTTAAATTGGGCCCCCCACCGCGCTTTTTGCGGATCAGTTTCATCTTTCCTTGCGCCTTCGTGTTTGGCGCCTGGTCGCCATCTTGGGGGTGGCGAGTAGCGAGTGTGCCACTTGTTTGAGTGCTCTAGCGCTCACTAGGACCACAGGTGAGCCCTACTTAAGGTGAGCGGTGAGCTTGGCAGTAGCTCGACCTTGGAGAAGGTAATAGCACGCACGCGCGCTATGCTGCTGGAATTGTAATCTACAGCGCTGCTTCTTTTTTAAAAAATACCGTTTTTGTATTTCGTTTATTTTAAATTGTGTTTGCCCTTGCTTTTAGTCTACCTTTGTGTGCCCACATACCTGCACCTTAAATTGGGCCCCCCACCGCGCTTTTTGCGGATCAGTTTCATCTTTCCTTGCGCCTTCGTGTTTGGCGCCTGGTCGCCATCCTGGGGGTGGCGAGTAGCGAGTGTGCCACTTGTTTGAGCGCTCTAGCGCTCACTAGGACCACAGGTGAGCCCTATTTAATGCTCGCCTTCTGCGCGCAGCAGTGACGCGCAGCGGTAGCGCCGGACTCGCGCCGGAGTCAAGCCAGAGTCCTGCCCGCCTGCGCCCGTCAGCGTCCCGGAGGCGATCGGAGCAGCGGGTAGGATTCTAAACACCAGGGATGTGTCCCCCTGGGACACCAGTGCTGCATTATTCCCCTGGGGAACTGCGCTCCTTTGACACCCTGGTCACAGGCTGTCGCACTGTCTTTCCCGGACGCCATCGCGGGAAACTCTGCTGCCCTGGCTGTGGCTGGCGCCCTAACCGCGCTCAGTTATCACGTCCCAACAATAACATCCTCAATGTGGGTTTTCGCTGCATGCTATTAAACACCAGGTCGGCGTGTAAACATGCGCAAGACATATTTGAGCTTCTAGATACAGTGAAGCCACTATGTCTTATGCTTACTGAGACGTGGTGGGGTGAATTTTCCAACCCAGATGTCGCTATGGCAATCCCGCCTGATTATAACATCTTCAGGAAGGATAGAGCCAAGGGGAGGGGCGGTGGAGTGGCATTGGTGGTCAAGAAAGGCACGCCCTGTGCGATCCTGACAGGGAAGACATCCGAGGCTCGGAGACTCTCGCTTTTTCTATCACTCTGTCTCCACATCAATCTGTTAAGGGATTACTTGTGTATAGACCACCTGGTTCACCCGGTACGTTCTTTGAAGATCTGGACTCCGTGTTGTTGGGGCTGGCCCTGAAAGCGGAACACTGCATCGTGGCAGGGGATTTTAACTTTCGGTTGGATGATCCGTCTGACCCTGCTGCTATCAAACTTTCTGAGGCTATGGCCCCGTTGGGACTGATTCCTCATTTGCAGGAGCCTACGCACGAGAAGGGACACACTCTTGACCAGGTGTTCTCGTCTTCCCCTCTCGAGGTGATTGAGATTATACCAGTACTATGGTCAGACCACTTGCTTGCCAAATTTACGATCAAAGGCACAGTCAAACCGGTGGCTGCCTTGGCACAGCAACAGGGTCGTGTCCATAGGGCATATCATCGTGTGACCCCAGAGATGCTGGCCCAGGCTGCTGTGGATTATCCATGTTCCCTCTCTGGCGATCTGGATAGGGACTTGGAGACCCTGCAAGCTTGGCTCCTAGACAGGCTGAATGATCTTGCCCCGGATCTGACACCCCGCCTGACACCGAAACGGGTCTCTGCGCCTTGGTTTACCGCAGCACTGTCGGCTACGCGGCAGCAGTGTAAGGTGGCCGAGAGAGCTTGGCGGGCACAATATGATACTGCAGCCAAGCTGACCTATAAAACGGTGGTCAAGGCCTATCACCGGGACATTCGCCTGGAAAAAAAAGCATATCTAGCCAGGAGAATAGAAGCGGCTCCTAACTCCTGCAAGGAGATTTTCTCCATTGTGAGAGAATTTATTTCCCCACGGTCTAACACCTCGGACGAAAAACCGTCTGGTACCTGGGCTTCGGACCTTGCTGATTTTTTTACGAGCAAGATCCAACGCATACAGGATTCTTTTCCATCGCCTGGGCCCATGGGCCAGACTAATCCTGAGACCATTTTATCCCCGCGGGCTGGGCCTGGTGTGACGCTGAGTGTGTTTCCTCCGCTCTCTGCCCCTGACTCTTTAGCGCTAATGGGCAATCTTAAATCGGGCTCGCCCCTCGACCCATGCCCTGCTAAATTTTTAGCGAAAGTTGCGGAGGTGATCAATCCACTGGCAAACCCGCTGTTAAATCTTTCGCTGAGTCAGGGAGTGGTCCCGTACGCCTGGAAGCAGGCGATGGTGATTCCATTGCTCAAAAAGCCAGGCCTAGACCCGAAGGCCCCGGTCAATTATAGGCCTATCTCTCTGCTGCCGGCTCTCACGAAGATTTTGGAAAAGCACGTTCAGGTTGTGCTTTCCAATTTTCTTGAGACCAATGAGATCTTGCACGCCACCCAGTCAGGTTTTCGCCCCCATCTCAGTACAGAGACTGCGCTCCTTGAGGTCTCAGAAACCATTAAAGGGGTTCTGGACTCTGGGGGCAAAGCCATGCTGGTGATGTTGGACTTGTTGGCGGCGTTCGACACCGTCCCCCATGATGACCTTCTCGCAAGACTCTCTGAGATAGGTCTGCGGGGGACGGTGCTCGGCTGGTTTTCCTCCTTTCTAGCCGGCCGCCGGCAAACGGTCTGGGCCTCGCCAGATTCCGCCGTGATGCCGCCTCTGGGAGTCGGGGTCCCACAGGGCTCTATCTTGAGCCCGACCCTATTCAACATCTTCATGACCCCGTTGGCGGCATTGGTGGAATCGTGTGGGGCCCGGATCGTATCCTACGCCGACGACACCCAGCTCCTCTTCTCATGTAAGAGAGGAGGAGACTTTGACGGGGAGAGCATCCGGTATTGCCTTGGGGCTGTTTTTCAAGGGTTCCAACTGAACAGCCTCAAGTGCAATTCCGATAAGTCGGAGGTACTCTTCTTTGGGTGCGACACAGAGCCAGACTGGCAGGCCTGGTGGCCGATTAATATGTTTCCCCCGTCTTGCTCCTCCCAAGTAGCCAAGAATCTGGGGGTCAAGATGGATAAGGGGTTAACATTGAAATCCCAGATCCTCGGGGTGTCGGGCACCTGCTTCGGCATCCTTAGGATGCTGCGGAGGTTCCTTCCCCTGCTGTCTGAGGAGCATAGGAAACTGACAGTGCAGGCTTTGATCGGGTCCAGGTTGGATTATTCTAACATTCTTTACCTGGGCCTGCCAGAGTATTTGCTGCAGCGGCTCCAAGTGGTGCAGAACGCTGCTGCGAGAGCTATCTTCGGATTAAATAGACGGGCCAGTGTATCGGGCCTGTTGAAAATTTTGCATTGGCTCCCGATCCGGAAACGGATCGTCTTCAAGGCTTTGACTCTGGCCTACAAAGCTCTCCACGCGGTGGGAGCAAAGTATCTTCAAAAGAGACTGGTCTTCTATCAGCCGACCCGGTCTTTGAGGTCGGAATCCCTGTTTTTGGCGGTTGTTCCGCGTGTGAAGAGAGCTCGCCTGGGAGGCCGCTCTTTTGGACTACTGGCGCCACAGTTGTGGAACTCTCTGCCATTCACTCTGCGGGGAGCTACCAGCCTACTAGCTTTTAGAAAAGGCCTTAAAACCTGGCTGTTTACCCAGTAGCCTGTTTTTCCTGCATGTATTTGTCTGGCATTCGGTCCTTTTGTCTTTTTTAACGTTGTTATGTTATTGTGTTGCAGCCCTCCTTTTCCAAAAGCGCCGGGACACTCTTTTTGAGTAGCCGTGCGCTATACAAAAGAATAAATAACATATCATAACATAACATAACATATCTTTTAAAAGAACCCCTCGACTGAGACTGCAGGCCAAGAGATTTAGCTGTCGCCTTGCTGTCTTTGAACCGCTCCAGAGCAGCATCTGCCTTTTTGCCAAACAGGCCAGATCCATCAAATGGCAGGTCCAAAAGAGTCGATTGCACATCCTGTGAAAACTCCGAAGATCTTAACCATGCACTCCTTCTGGTGGCGACAGAAGATCCCATGACTCTCGCCACCGAATCCACCGTGTCCAAACCACTCTGGATCACCTGGCGTGCAGCCGCCTGGGCATCCGACAAGATCTCATTGAATCCAGCCCTATCCTCCTCAGACAGTTTCGGCGCCAGTTTCTTAGCCGAATCCATAAGCGCATGCACATATCGTCCCAAGAGGCAATTTGCATTTGTCGATTTAAGTGCCATGCTGGCCGATGAAAAGACCTTCTTGGCCGACTGATCTAGTTTCTTAGCCTCTCTGTCACCAGACACCTGAGGAAAAGCACCCCTGGACTTCCCCGAACAAGCTGCCTGAATCACCAGGCTCTCAGGCGAAGGGTGTGATGTTAAAAACTCAGGGTCCCCTGGGGCTGCTCTGTATCTCCTAGCAACAGTCCTGGAAACCGCAGGAGCAGAAAAAGGCTTACGCCAGACCTCTAACACAGGGTCAACAGTAGCCTCATTGAAGGGAAGCAATGGCTCTGACACTGCCGTAGGAGAATGCAATACCTCAGTTAATATATTTGACTTAAACTCCGTAGTTGGCAACTGGAGATCAAGCAGCTCTGCAGCCTTCTTGATAACCGCATGATACGGCGCTGCATCCTTTGAGGGCTCATCTGATGGAGGAGTGATCTCCCACTCTGGAGACAAATCCAAACCACTTGCGTCCTTTAGCTCCTCATACACCTCATCTGACTCTACCAACTCTCCCTCTTCAGGTTCAGCTTCCTCCAAAAGATACCTCCTTTCATCCACCACTCTCTGTGCCTTCCTTCTGGATCGAATCCGTACCAGCGGCGTCGGTGGCGCCGTGTTCGAATCCGACGGCACCGGCGTCTAACGCAGATCCAAAGGAGCAGCCGGCTTCGAACGATGTCGAGCCGGCGCTGGTGAAGAGGGAAGCGGAGTCGACGTCCTCGGCGCCGGCAGATGCCAAGACGGCGTCGCTTGAAAGAACGGCATGAATGGAGCTTGAGGATAGACCTGCGGCACTCCCAAGTTAAAAGCCATTGGACCAATCGGACCCGCAGGTGCACCAGTGGTATACATGGCCCTCGAAAACACCCCATACATCGCATTCAGATAATGCGAGGGGTCCTGACCTGGTCCAGGGAAGGCAGGGTACTGGTCAGGCATCACCGGACTCGGGCCTACCGGCGCCGACGGTGGAATAAGCGGCGTCGCAGGCTCACCCGGGACTGGAAGATCCTCAACCGGGGCCAGAGACGGAGTCGGAGATGAAGCCAGCGTCGGGGATATCACCGGAACCGGAGATGAAGCCGGAGCCAGCGAAGCCACCGGAGAAGAAGGAACCAGAGGTGAGTCCGGGACTGGAGAAGGAGACCCGGATTCCCTCCGACGCCGAGCCGGCGACTTCGACTTCGGAGCCGAACTCTTATCGGAGTGATGCCGTGAAGAATGCCTCCTCTTCTTCCTATGCTTCTTGCCTCTTGAAGCATGTCCCGAAGTCGATTTGGACGCCGACCTCTACCTCGACCTTCTCCTTCCTCTCTTTTCTTTCTTCATCCTAGCGATGAAAAGCTTCGCCTCCCTTTCTTTAAGAGCCTTAGAACTCATCTTCCTGCAACAAGAACAACCATCCACATCATGGTCGGACGAGAGACACCAAACACAATCTTCATGTGGGTCTGTAATTGACATGTACTTGCCACATTCCCGACAGGGCTTGAAGCCCGACTTCCTTGTCGACATGTTTCTCGAAAGAGAAACAGAGAAAACCAGAAAAACACAAAGTAACAGTGAAGCTACCAACAGCAATTCCCGAAATCCGTTGGCGTCGACGGCGCGGAAAAAAGGGAACTGACGTCATCACGCCGACGAGGTCTTCTTATGGAGCCGGTGACGTCAGCGGAGTCGCGAGCGGAGCCGTATCTCTGTGACGTCGTCTTCGAACTCATCGGCGTGGACTGCTACAAAAGTTTCCGAATGTTGCTGGCGCAGGGATATTCACAAGGTGAGGAATCCACTGGCAGATGTATCCATCAAAAAGTTGCCTTACTTTGCTTTTGGGTTGAGGTGTGCTTTGGTTTTGCTTATGTGTTGTATTTTGTTGATGTACTAAGGTGCAAAGAGCTGTGCTATTTATTTGTATTAGAATGCTGTGCTATGGTCAATTTGTAATTATTTAGTACCCTGTTGTCTATATGATGTGTTGTATGAGATCTTTGTTATGTCAATGTGCCAGTGAGTTGTTGAACTGTGTGATTACGTCTGATGTTTAGTGTGGTCTCTTGTGCAACACTGAGGTACTTTTCTATTGCAGCTTTGCTGACATTAGATTATGTTCTTGTTGTGTTGCTATGTTGTTACTCAGTTATTGTATGTTTTGTTGGTGCATTGTTTTAGGTTGCTGTACTGTACTACATTTGTAGCATTGCAATTGTTGTCTCACAATATCATTGCCTTCAACACAAGTCCATGGCGTAGTGTTAAAAGACGTTCACATAACACACTTTCCTATTTACCATCAGAGACATGCAATAGTGCTGGCCAAAATGTTTTGCCGTCTGGCCGATAGTTGTGCGACAAACTAGCTGTCTTGGCTTACTTCAGTAGTTACAAACCGACAGCTTAAGGGATTAAAGCACCAGTGTATAGCCAGCAAATGTGAGATTTAATTATTTGTAAGAAAGCTCAGGTGTTTTTTTTGTGTGTAGTTTTATATAGCGCAAACTCGACCTGAAGGTATCAGAGCGCTTTACATGAGCACCAGTTACATTACATACGGATGTATTCATTTTTTGGTGGTGGTGGGGGGGGTGGGGGGGGGGGGTGGAATTAAGTGATTTGGCCAGAATCACAGAATATTGAGCCGATACAGAGGCTTGAACATGGTTCCCCTGCTCCAAAGTCGGCAGCTCTGACCATTATGCCACATCCCAACAGTGCACTCACTGCAGAGATCCCCGTGATTTGGAGTTTACAGGGTTTATTCATCGTGAATGAACACAAGCTTTCTGCTAAAGTACGTTGCAAGTAACCCGGAAATCACATGTTGGTACCTACTACGATTTCTCAATTGGCTGATATGTTTGTTGTCAGATAAAATCGTTCTGGAATCTACAGACCAGGGGTTCCTCGTAAGAGAGGTCCGTAAGTGAAATGCCGGTCACCAACATATGTTTGAAACCAGGAAGGCTTCCGCTTGAATCTTTGCACTCAATCTATCATTCAAAATGAGTACCGATGGGCAGTAATGAACAGAAATAACCAAATATCAAACAATTTAGTTTGGATTGTGTGCTATAACTGGTCATTAGGATCATTATAAGCACATAGACATACTTAAATACAATATATAACATATAATGAGTGCTGAATAGATATATTATTTTGCTCGGTTTACTTAAAGATGGAGTACAACGTATACTGCAGCCTCCATTTTTAGGTAGAGCCTGGGCAGCTCATGCGCTCCTCTGCGAGGCATGCTGTATGGAGGTATGGCATAGAAGCTCCGCTCATTTCTTGCCCATCTTTTCTATTGGCTACCGTAACTGTCCTTGCAAAATCGTTGCTTTTCATTCTTAAATAGGTTTAGTGGTACCGCCTTGTTTGCATTTGTAACCTCCCATAACGACTGGACTTTTTGCTTGTGTTACATGACCTGCTTTATAAGTCAGTGAGCACTATTTACTTTAATGAATAATGCGGGACAATGGCGGTTGCTTCTTGTATTTGCAGCTCGCTCACACAGCACTAGTGGGACAATGGGGGACGCTTCTTGTATATGGAGCGCACTTTCACTTTAATAGTGTCTGCCCCCACACATCACTTGCGGGACAATGGCAGCTGCTTATTGCATTTGCAGCGCGCCAATGCACACTTTCACTTTAACAAGTATGTGCAATGCAAAAGGTCTCGCCTTTGCGAGCTATTGGCATTGTAAATGGCAATGCCTTTTACTTATGCGTTTAAAAAACCTACAATAATAAATGGCATTGTCATTTGCAATAGGAATAGGTCAAAGTTTTGAAAATGCAAGACACATTGCATTGCAAATGCTTGTTTACAAGTATTGTTAGATTTTTCTTCACTTTCCTTAGCATTTCTATGGAGAGGGTTATCTAAGTGAACAATTTCTTTTCTGGGTCTTTGTCTGGGCTACCCACTGCATTTTTAGGTTTTGGTTGAGACAGTGCATGTGCTGTCACTTGTGAGACATTCTGTTAGCTTACAGTAGGTTTTAGAGCCTGCCCATTGCTTACCATTGGTTGGCTTCATTGTCACTCATTTGCTTGATACTCTTGGCTCAATATGTGTACTTCAATTCTTCGTCTGTTTTAGCCTCCCCTGGACCATAACCAAACTACTTGTGTCCTTCCACTGCTTGCCTTGTAGGAGCTACTTTTATATTTGTTGAAATACTCCCTGCATGTGTAATTTTCACAATGTTATTTTAATTTGTTCCCTTCACATTTGCTTCCTTCGTTTTACTTGTTGTTTCTTGCACTTCCACTATCCATGTTGTTGCTTGGCTCCTCGTGATGTCCATGTTGTCCCCCATACTATACCATAAAAAAAAGCACTATAACGCAACCAGCAACAGCTGTATCACAGCATTTCTTTTTAAACTTACAGCTATGCACCAATCTCCCTTTCCGATGCCTGCCCCCACCAACCCCACTATAACAAAAAAAGCGGCATGACACCGCTCGCTGTGTCATAGTGCTTTCCCCTCCACACCCTTTGTAATACTTGCCCTCCCTTTCTCCACTATGCCTCCCAACGTGCCCTCCTGCCAGCAATAAAAAAATGCACCATGACATGGTCATAGCGTTTTTTTAAGCTTTCAGTCAGGTTACTCAGCTGTTTCACTGCAATACAACACAAATAATAAACACTGACAAAGCCAATAGCGCTCTCATAGGCATGACCTATTGGCTTTGCCAATGCTGGTTTCCGCTGACCTGCAGCTCGACCTGGAGATGAGGTGTGATCATGTGCATCGGGCTCTCTTTGATGTTACAGCAAGGGTGCCGTGTGCCCTAACGCAAGAAAGGAAATTGCGTCCCCACTCCGCTCCCTGGATTTCTAGTAAAGTCAGACATCAATTGGGGTGAATTCTGCCCCTCAAACCTCTGGGCTCCGGTGCTACGACCTCTGCTACACTATTGATAGCTACGCCCCTGCCTTCAACAGCTGCTTCTTGGCTGCAAACAGCATGGACACAGTGGTTTCCCTTTCTTTTGGATCAGGACCACCTAGCAGGAAAGTAGGTCATTGGCTTGGTGGGAGTGGCAGCCTCCCCAACCCCATTAGGACAACAGCTCAACATGTACTGAATGGTAGTGCAACTGCTACTCTCTTACAGCAGCCGGGGGTCCAGCTTATTTGAATATCTTCAGTTTTCTGGGAACACAAAGTACCGGGTGCAAGTGAGGGTAGTACCAGAACATGCCGACAGCGCTGGCTGGGAACAAATTCGACAGTTTTTACCTTGTGATCCGGCCACAACAGCCTCCCGCTGACCTGAGGCAAATTATTTACGTGGCTTTGTTTTAAAGGCCACTTTTTCCTCCACAGCACCAAGCGTAATTATATATTTCAACCCGTCTTGTGCATGCGAGCACTGTAAGCAGCACTACCAACTAAAATGTTTCCAATATTGCATTTTCTCAATTTTTATTTAATTCTTTTTATTTACTGATTGTACTGCATCTCAACTGTATCTAAGAGCGTCATTAATGGCAGCGGTAATCTGCAGCAGAGAGAAGGTGTCTGATCTGTGAAAGAAGGTGTCTGATCTGAACAGCTGGCAGAAATGTTAGGGTTTCAGACCTGTCATGCAGAGATGTAACTTAGTGAGACTGGGAGGAGGCCTGTGATCAAACTCTACAACAACCATCATTGTTACCCAAACTAAAATGTCTGTGCAATGAAGATTCATTGGCAGCAGCGAGGAAAAGGAGATGGTTAAAGAAGGGTTGACGAGTAGACTAGGAAAGGTTAGGTATAAGCAGGTGGTAGGGAGAGGCTCAAAAGATCTTTAATGTCCCTAAGATCTGTCCAAGGGTTGAGATGTGTGTGGGGTATAAAAATAGTTAGAGAAATGTCGTCAATGAACATCATAGTAAGAAGAACATACAACACACCTACAAGTTCCAGGCACCAATCCCAATGAGACAGCTAATGAGGTTGAATGTCTACTGAAGTGATCTATGAGTGATTGCAGTCTAATAGAAAACTAGCAATGTGTTGGCAGTTATATGTTTAAGATTATTTATGAACACTGTTGTTGAATACCAATCTAGTTCTATACTCCCCCCTGTCTTTGACTAATAAGCTAGAGGAGGACTTTTTTGTTCAATGGCTAACTCTTTAGCTTGAAAAACAAAGAATTGACAGTCAATATTGTACATTTCTCGCTATTCAAGAGGGAGCATGCAAAGGACGCGGGGGATGCTTAACTGCAGCTTCCCCGTTTCTAACAGTCTACGATGAAGGTAGGCTTGTGTTTTTTTTTTCTATTCACTGAGCGTGACCTTCATATTTAGTTTCTATTCACAAGATTCTGACTCTTCACAACAACACTATAATTGAAGAATTTCTTGTGAATTTTGGCGCTGACGAAGGATGACATGTTGGTTCGAAATGTATTGGAGAACGTCTAAAACGGATTCATGGACGTATGAACAATTAAAAATATTTGAAAAATTATGAAAGATAAGATAAAAGACAATGTATAACAGAAAACTGTTTTGCTATAAGAAATTGTATTCAACAAATACGTTTTTATGAATTGGAATGGACTCAAATATAGAATTGTGGCAATAATATTTGCTAAAACAATATAACTGAAGTTTGCTTAAAAGATAGGAGGCTATGCACCCAGGACTCTCTTTACAAAAAAAAGCAAGGTCGCTTGAGCAGTGCACACAAAAAACAGCCCAGAGACTGATCCACTGCTCCTGAGCTTATCAGAAGGCGAACCCAGAGCTAGGGAAGCATATTCTGGGAGCAGAGAGGGGTTGGGGTGGGTGTAGTGCCTATAGCGGAACTGCACATAAAGACACTATCTTGTATAATCATTAAGTGTGAAGGGTTTAGTGCCACTGTGTGATTAAAGTACGTTCTTTCTGGTGACGGCAATTACTGGGGTGAAAATTAAGACTGCTGAGACTGAGCACCCTCACACACTGCCTCACTGATAAACTGTCCCTTCCTGCAGTATGTCATGACCATGCCCCCTATTCCCCGAGTGTGTGGTTTGCGTATGAGCAGTGCTTGCGTACATGTGTGGTGGGGAATGCCAGTGAGGGGTCCCTCTGAAAGTATGGAACCAAAAGGTTTCATGGGGGTTCATCAGAACATTGATAACCAGTCAGTCCTGTCTCCCCTATTCTGTACGTCCCCATGCCCTGCTCTCTCAGGTATACCCCATCCCCACTTCAGCCAATGTACGCAAAGTACCGCGTACCTGCACTTAAAATCAGATCCTTGAAAAACCTAAGTGCAACTTTAAATATGAATGTCCAGCGGGCGCGCCAACTGCAATTTTTAAATATGAACGGCAAACTGTGACCAAGGTATTGCATCACCATTGTACTGCATGGAGCGCTATACACTCAAGTACAGAGGTAAGGACCAAGAAAAGTTTGTTAAAAAAAATGTTAGTAAACTTTATTGAAAAGCTAAGAGCGTGCATCGTACCTCAAAATATCAGGTCGTTTGCTCCACATGATATAAGAGGAGGCACTGTACAACATTACTCAGTGTCAAGTAGGAACAAATTAAAATGTATCTATTACACAAGTAGACAGAAGAGTGAAAAAGAGTTATAGGATATTCACTATTGTAGTGAATAAAGGAAGGTCCAATCCATGTAGGTTCCTCAAGTAGATTTATTAAGGATAAGATGTTAAGCAGAGCCCCGCCAGGAGCAGCCTTCCTGCTGCTCAGCCCATCCACCAACTGACTCACACACTCACCAACATTCCACTCACCAACATTCTCTCCTCTCACCACAGTCACACTGGCTCAGCAGCAGGTATAACACATCTCCTTTCTTTATATTAAATACAGAAGGACTCTAAATGGAATAACAATGAAGTCTGATGCAAAGGATGGCATAGGAACAATAGCATGCAACAGAATGATAACAGAACCATTGCCAGACATAAGGAAAATAGCAACGATCTGAAACGTCAGCAAGAAGAAAATAGATGGGAAATATCATGCCTCAAGAAATAAAAGGAGAGACAAAAAAACACAAGTGCTATAATAAGAATACACTCAAGCACCATCTCCCTTTCTACGACAGCAAAATACAAGCACTACTACACGGCAAACCACAAACAAACCCAGATACCTAAAACATGCTAGCTGGCCAGGCAAACATGAGAAAAGTAAGAAGGGTGCCAACCACAAGCTGTGGAAGAGAATTATCTGATGACAACGAAAAGTTCAACCAAGCCGAAGCATCAGTGGAAAGTGTGGAAAGACGCTCCACACGGAACCAAAGACATCACAGCTGCCCTTCAATCAAGCCCAAAGCATGGGTGGAAAGTGTGGAAAACAAGTCCACACGAACCCAGTAAAGAACACCAATCACTAGCACAACGCAAATAAGTAGTGAAAGTAAACAGCACACACTAGCAAAAACGCACACTCTATGCAAAATTGGCTTTAACACAGCCCTTTACCCAAACCCGATGTAAGGGCAGTACGTGTGGAAAGACGCTCCACACGGAACATTTAAAAGTGTACAACTCGGCGTGGCTTGCAGCCGACAGCAATGGCCGCAGCCTAGGAGAGCTCCGCGCGACCCAGCGTCTCTCCCCATAAAACCTGACGCAAAATCCGCAACCACGGAACAAAGACAAAGCAGAGCCGGCACTCGGAAGATCGTAGCTGCAATCGGTAGCTGTCTGGGGGCCGCCAAGACCTCTGGGGGAACCGTGCTCGCCGGGACGTGGGCGCGGCCTACTTCCGGGAGCCGCGACCGGGGTCTAAAGTAGAGCGGACCGGCGCAAAAGAAGAGACCGCAAGGGAGGAACACCAAGGCGGCCGCAACGAGAGGCGCGCGGACCCCGCCTGGTGCCACCGCGGGAATCAGAGACCTGGAGCTGGGCTCCGGCACGACGTGATCCCCCAGGAAGACACCAGGCAACGAGACGAGGTAGACTCGGGAGAGGAGGAGGGAAAGGCCTAACGTATTGGGCTGCGGAGCCAATCTGGAGTGGAATGAGCACAGGAGCTCGAATCTCGCTGGGACTGAGAATAAAGTGTGCCTGAAAGAGGGAGAGAAATCGGGTGCAACGACCTGGATGCCCGCCCCTGTGATCTCTGTGTGGCCTTGAGCTCGGACCGGTCCGGAGAGGACGGGGACATCTGCGGTGGATTGGTCCCGCATCGTAGCACCCCGTCGCGTACAGCATGAGAAGAGTGGCATAGAGACACAGGATGGCCTCAAGAGAGTGACGAGCAGCACAAGGAGGCAGAGTAACCGCAGAAGCGGGTTGTTTTACGCGCTGCACCCCCCCGCCCCTCATAGACCTTCCTATATCTAAAGGGAAACAGATTACGTAGCAACACTGCAGCTGATCCGGGCTACCAAGGCTACTAAGGTGCTCCTAAATACGGTAAAAGGCGCTGGATCTGCAGGGGGGCATATAAAAGAAAAGACACCCTGCACAGGAGTCGGCGGGGGGAGGAAGGAAAACCGAAAGGCAGAGCGCGGAAAATCATTGCGCAGTCTGGCAGCGGCGACTACTGAACTCCCTACGGCCTAACTCCTACGCAGATAAACGAGGCCGGCCACAATGGGAGGAAGAGGACAACGTGGGACACAAGCAACAAAATTAGAAAAATATGCATACCGTGGAGATAGACCAAGGACCCCGGAGACTCACGGGAGGAAGGAAGGAGGACGAGGCGCACTCAGGCCAACCTAAAGAAATAACTTTGCACGATGTAATGCGCACGCTGACGCACATGCAAACATCGTTAGGAACGATATCCACGGACGTCACACTGCTGCGGGCAGACGTGTCTAAAATCAGTGACAGACTGAGGGAGGTGGAAGAAACGGCGGCGACGCTGTCCACGGAGACAGAGACACTGCAAAAAAGAGTAAGAACTTTGGAACAAGTTCAGAAACAATTAGAAGCAAAACTTGATGATCAAGAAGGGCGATCAAGACGCAATAACATACGCCTCGTGGGAGTGCCGGAGACCGTACGCGGTCCGGCGTTAGACTTGTTTGTGGAAGATCTCGTTAAAAATAAGCTCCAACCTCGAGGATTATCGAGTTTCTTCTCAGTGGAACGTGCGCACAGAGTACCGGGTGGGATGCCCAAGCCAGGAGCCCCGCCGCGGCCTATACTGGCACGAATTTTTAACTTCCGCGACGCCGTCCTGCAGACAGCACGTGTAGCTCCCCCACTACAAGTCGAGAATAGTAAAGTTCAGATATACCCGGACTACACAGCGCTAGTAACAAAACAACGACGTGAGTTCATGGAGGTGAAGAAAGAGCTTCGAAAGAGAGAACTTAAGTACGCAATGCTTTTCCCCGCAAAACTGAGGGTGGAGGCGGAGGGAAAGACATGGTTCTTCACATCGCCGGGGGAGGCAACAGAATGGCTGGAGGGATGGCGCAAGGCTAAAGGAAACCGAGGATCGGCACAGAGACTCGGACAAGCCATGGAAAAAGCGGCGGAATCAGACTCATCAGGAAAGGGAGCAACGGGGGGACACGAAACCACAACCCACAGGAAGATGACAATGAAGCATGAACGACATAGGCAGTGACATGAGGGCCGGAACTTGTCCCGCAGGAGTGGCCCTGGGGTGTGGACTCGGGCCGCATACTTTGCAGATGAACTGAGATAGAGGCTCCTCGGTGGCGGAGGGTGGGGTCATACTGAAGAAAGCGGTCAAAGCGGCTTGTAAGATAGAAGAAAGAAACGTTTTTCAGCCGTAGACATGCTGCACTTCTGAGGGGGAGATCATGACTGGTCGCAAATAGCATCTCCCCCCCCTGGCACGCAAGTACAAAGTAACGGGGACTAAGCACTCTGCTCAGTTGGGGTGGTGGGTAGTTTGGAATCCGCCGGGCAGGGACGCAGGGAGGTGGGTGGGGGGCAAGGGTTGTTCACAGGGAGTGTTGTTTCAAATGTTTCAAATGCATACCACACGGCAAGTAAGCCACTATAACAACCATACTCGTTGCATTTTTTGCAACGCCTACAGGCAAGATAGTGAGACAACAAGGGCCAAGTATTTAAAAGTTATCAATGGCAACGACAACCCGCACAACACAGACGGTACCACTAATACCAAGCACCTTACGGTGATGTCTTGGAATGTAAACGGGTTAGGGGACAAGATAAAGAGGGGGCTAGTACTACAATACATTAAAAGGAAGGGACCGGAGGTGGCACTGATACAGGAATCACACTTGGTAGGCACCACTTGTAAAGCATTGGACAGGTGGGGATATAAAATGGTGGCACACTCGGACTTTACCTCCAGATCGAGGGGAGTGCGAGTCTTAATCCTGAAAAGATGTCCACTGATAGTACAAAAGACATGGACAGACAACCAAGGTAGGTTTGCAGCAGTAACATGCCAGTGGGAAGGGAGGCGATATAACTTAGTTTCGGTGTATATCCCGCCTGCTCTACATAGTTCCGCGTTCCCAGACCTAGGCAAATTCCTGCTTTCGCTCCCGCAAGGAGCAATGATTATAGGGGGAGATTTCAACGCAGTCATTGATGCATCCAAAGACAGGCGACCCCCTAGAGGATCCAGCAGCTCCAGTCCCAAGCTGACGGATTTTATTAATGCAATTGGCCTAACCGATGCATGGAGGGCTAAACACCCACACGATAGCCAATACACCTTCCACTCAGGAGCACATAACAGTGAATCGAGAATAGATTATATATTTACTCTGGCGCTAGGGATGGAACAGATAACTAAAGTAACACACATGCCCAGGGGAATATCGGACCATTCACCAGTAATGTTGACCTATGCATCAGGCATCCCAGGCAGGCGCAGGCTTTTCCCACTGTACCCACACTATTTAACAATCAAGGAGATTAAGAAACAACTAATTACCGCCACAAAACGATATTTTACAGAAAACGCGCACACAGTAGAGTCACCAACGACACTATGGGAAGCCTATAAAGCGGTCTTACGTGGCCAGGCAATATCGTCAGTGTCACACCACAAGAAACAGCAACACCAACAAATCCAGGCGCTAGAAGAGAATTTGGAGAGGGCAGAGGCAGACTATGCCTCGGACACCACCGAAGTAACTACGCACGGACTCAGGCTGGCGCAACAGGAGTATAAGACATTTGTTTGGGAAGAGGCAAAAGCTAGACTTAGGACGACAAAGCACACAGTATACGAGCAGGGAGACAAGGCAGGCAAACTTCTGGCCTGGCTACACAAAAAAGACAAAGCAAGTAGGTGGATAGCGCAACTGGACACACATAGTGGAATCACAACCACAGATCCCCAAGGCATAGTAGAGGCACTAGCGACCCATTATGAACACATCTATACACCGACAGCCACGGCCACAATCGCTGAAAATAGAGCCTTTCTAAAAGACATAAAAATGCGAACATTGACCCAAGCAGCAGTGCACGCACTAGAAGCGGACCTCACGCAAGAGGAAATGACACAGGCAATACTAGCACTCCACACAGGTAAAGCCCTGGGGCCTAATGGAATTCCAGTGGAGCTCTTTCGACATATGACCGCTGTTCTGACACCCCGCCTGCTTAACATGTACACAGATAGCCTAGAAAAGGGGGAACTTCCTAGAGACCAACGACTAGCGACGATAGTGGCGATCCACAAGCCGGGCAAACCACCACACAGTTGCATGTTGTACAGGCCCATATCCCTGATTAATGTAGAGGCTAAGATACTGGTCAAGTTGCTTGCAACACGGTTGCAGCCTTATTTGGGAATGGTGATCCACCCGGATCAATCGGGATTCATGCCGCACCAAAACACGGCACAGAACCTAAGACGAGTACACAGTGTAATGGCACGAAATTCCCTAATTAGAGAAGATGCTATAATTCTTTCATTGGACGCACGCATGGCCTCCGACATGGTAGAATGGCCATTTTTGTTCGCGGTGCTGCATCATTTGGGATTCGGACCCAAATTCATAAAATGGGTGGAACTGCTCTACACAAAACCGCTGGCACAAGTGGTGGCCAATGGGCGCATCTCAGACACATTCCCGCTGGCAAAAGGGACAAGGCAAGGATGCCCACTGTCACCGCTTCTATTTGCAATAGTGTTGGAACCCTTGGCGGCATGGATACGGCAAGATCAAGTAATCCATGGGCTTAGATGGGCAGTGGGGTGGGAGGATCGAATATCGCTATACGCCGATGACGTACTGCTCTACCTGGCCTCACCGGCCCGCTCTCTTAATTGCCTTATGGATATTTGTGAAGCATATGGGCGTGTATCTGGATACACTTTAAATTGGATGAAGTCATGCATCTACATACTCTCGGGCGATCAGCCGCGACTCCCACATAACTGACATCAGGATAGCGACCGAAGGATTTAAATATCTAGGGATTTATATAACGTGCCAGGACACACACTTCATTGCAGAGAATCTTATGAAACCTCTGGAGCGATTTCGGAGGAATGTACAGTGCTGGCGTTCACTGCCACTCACCTTGCTGGGCAGGGCAGCCCTCTTTAAGATGATGGCACTCCCCAGGTTCTTATATGTTCTACAAAATACACCATTTTCGGTCCCTCCATCATACTTCGAGGAAGTCAATAACGAAGTAAACAAGTTGCTGTGGGATGGTAAGGCAACGCGTATTGCGATGCACAAGCTAGTGAAGGGCTGGTATGATGAAGGAATAGCCCTCCTGCACATCAAAGTATACTACTGGGCCTCCCAGCTTCATGCTGACCAGGAAGACCTGGCGTATCGCATGGATAGATACCTCCTGGGAACAGACGGTATCATGGGAGAGCTCTACAACAGGAATAAAAATAAAAATATTACAGTTCCTACAGCACATACAATTAAGATCTGGCACAAAGTGCAGAGGGACATGGGATGGGAGGGAGTCCTGACGCAGGCAACGCCGCTCTGGGACACAAAGAACCTAGGTAGGCTCAGAAACACGAAGGGGTTCAGACAATGGGACCTGATAGGCATCTCGAAGGTGGGGGACCTGTGGGAAAAGGGGAAGATTATCCCGTTTACGCAATTGCAACAAAACTATGGCTTGGCAGACACAGAGACATCTAGATATCTACAAATAAGACATGCACTGACGGCAGTAATCCCGCAAGGCACGAAAGTGCCAGAATCATCACCCCTCGAGGATAGACTACTAACTGATCATATGATGGGAAAAGCCATCTCACTCACCTACAAAAAAATTATAAATAAACAACCGGACCCGACAGAAGCCCTGAAAACTAGATGGGAGGCGGACTTGGGCGAGCTAGATGAGACGGACTGGCAGGAAGTGGTGGCTTCCCCAAGAGAGGTAGCGATTCCCGCTAGATTCAAATTAGTACAACTGAAGGGTGCTGCATCGCACATACTACACCAGGACACTTTTATATAAGTTACACAGAGCAGATACACCGCTTTGCGTCAGACAATGTGGAGAACCTGGTACATTCTGGCACATTCTATGGGAATGTGTAAACATTAACAACTATTGGAAAGCAGTCATGCGCACAATCTCGCAGGTCACTGAGATAACGGTGGCACCAGAACCAAAGCGATGCATACTAAACATCTGGGAGCCCACAGACCTCAATCAGGCAGCGCAAACATGGGTGTCGCTCGGTATGACATTAGCAAAGAGGGATATAGCGCAGCTGTGGGGAGCACGGCAAGTTCCTACACTGCGAAAATGGTGTACTGGTATGGACGAATTAATGGTAACGGAAAAATCAGTATACGTCCATAGGAGATGTCCCAAAAAATGGACGCGGATATGGGGGAAATGGAACGAGTATCGGGGTAACATCTGCGATCCCCCACAGGAAGAAGCGCTGTCAGACAACTCCGACTAGCCAAGGTGTATATAGGAGATAATAATAAGGTGTATTTGGGTGTGGGCAAAGAGATGGTTGCGAAATGTTCTGACAAACTTGTAAACCGACCCCTGATATATGGGAAAAACGA
This sequence comes from Triturus cristatus, assembly GCF_964204655.1. Taxonomy (NCBI): domain Eukaryota; kingdom Metazoa; phylum Chordata; class Amphibia; order Caudata; family Salamandridae; genus Triturus; species Triturus cristatus. Next base: position 522,525,511 of record NC_140591.1, read on the forward strand.
CTGAAATTTGGGGGCGTTGTGTATGTAATGAGGAAATCACATTGTATGGTATTGCAGATTTTGTTGAAAATTGAAAATGTTAATAAAAACAAATTCAAAAAAAAAAAAAGTGTACAACTCAACCAAAACGTAGGAAAAATCACTAATCACCAAGAAAAACACTCACTGTACAAATCTGGCTTTAAACATGTCCACTGCCCAGAGGCTAAACAATTTTTTTATAAATAAATACATTCACTTCACTCACAAAGTAACACCAGAAGGTATCTTTAACCAATAGTATCACCACAAACTATTACGGTGAACCAGAGCACACCAACACTGTAAAAGAGCTTTGCCACACTAGCAGACAGCTATGGCAAACACAGCAGATCAAAACATAGAAAACACTATGCATAACAGCAAAGAATAAGCACAAATTGTCACACAATAGTAATTGCAGTATACAGTAAGCCAATCAATAGGCAACGTAAAGACTATAAAATGAAAACATGAAATATTACCACAATGCCACAAACATTTGAAAGGTACTGTGATGACCAGATGCAGCAAATAAAGAGGAAAAGAAAAAAAACTGAACTGTGGTGAACGACCTCTCACCCGATGCACAGCATAGTCCCCATACTTTAATTAATGTAATCGTAATCTGTGCCATAGATAGTTTCTCGCAGAGTAAGGCTCTCATGCCGATAGCTGGTACAGAGCTACTCGAAAGCACTTCTGGTATATTCATGGATCCCCCAGCCAAAATCAGACATAGGCGCAGACTCTCTGGTGGACAAGAACAAATAGAAGAAAATTCTGCTTTCACCATGGATGGATTGTAAAGCAGTCAAACGTTGACGACTTGCCTCTTGTCCAGTGTTCGTTGTTGCTCCACATCAGCAAACAAAAGCTGCAAGCGAAAATAGACGTTCAGATACAAACTCTGCAGACGAAAAACAAGAAGAATGCTGCCGCCAAACTCAATATGGCGGCACGTACTTCACATTGCGCCGGATGGCTTACGGCGCGTTGTTGCAGCAGTGCGTTCCTCAGCAGGTCTAAGTTGCGTGGAAGTAACAACGTAGAGATCCCCGGAAGACGCAGCAGGATTCCATGAAGCAGGTAAGGGCGCGCACTGTACCATACTTGAAAGTACTTTTGTAAATATTGCACGCACTCAGTGCGTGCGCGCTATAAACATCTCGTGCCATGTTTTATTCCCAACGGCAGAGAGGCGGTTTAACAGCTCACACTGCAAACAAGTTTCAGCTAAAAAAAAATTAAAGAAGTGAATTTGTCTCACCAGTGTTGACATCCCAAGTCCTCCGTGTACCACAACGACACAGTAGAAAAGGGTGTAAATATGCGGAAACACAGATCAGAAACATCGTGCTCCAGTTCACACGCACACAAAGCTGAAGACAAGTAGCGATTGGTCTCAATAGTCTGCTCCACAAGCAATTGAAATGCTCATCCAGAAACGGACTGCGGGGAATCCTCCTCCTTGGCACCTTTCAGGACACGCAGCTTAGGGACTCCACTTCAGAGTAGCACTGTTGAACACGAAGGCTGGGGTCACTTCCCAGATGCACTTCCACACGCGGGCTCTGGGGACTGTTTGCTCTTCTCGACACGGACTGAGGGAACTCCTCTTCCTCAACACCCTTCATGAGACAGACAAGAGAATAAACCTCTACTTGTTGCTCCTCAGGAGAACTTCACTTTCTCACTATTACAGCAGACAAGTGGATGGAAAGCTTAGCAGGAAATGGCACACCTGGGTTGGGGCCGACCGATCTTGTGGTCACTGGTGGGGCTCAGGGTGGCAAGGTTGCTGTACAAGAAATGCTCCCTCAAGTTCTTTTCTATAATTTCCAGGTAATCAAATCTTGATGCTTCCATTCAGATAGCAAACGCAGGTTCTTGCCAATAAAACTGTCACCAAAATGTAGTGAATAAAGGAAGGTCCAATCCATGTAGGTTCTTCTTTTTTTTTTTTTTTATTTTTTTTTTTTATTGATTTTCACAGCAGCAAGTCAAAGTTGATCAGACACATTATTGTCCATTTAGTTATACGAAAACATAAATAGAACATAACAGGAAAATCAATTTAAGTACAAATTATACTTTAGCATTGTAACCAATCATAAATAGGAGCCCAGAGTTTAGAGCCAAAGTTCCTCTTTTTCGTCCCCTTTAAGCGATAAACAGCATTCTCCAATTGATACATATTTAGCAGTTTAATTTGCCATTGAGAAAATGAAGGGGGATCTGCATCAAGCCAGTGCGAAGTGACACAGTATCTAAAAATAGACATTGATATGAACAGAAATCCCTCTTCAGCACGTGTGTACGGCCGAGCTGGATTAAATTGAATGCCAAGTATTACAAGATCAGCAGACAATACTAGGGGAATATTCATTATTTTGTTTAAAAACAATTGAACTTCAGACATAAATTGGGATAGTTTAGGACATAAAAAGAACATGTGAATAGAGTTTGCACCTATACATCCACAGCGGTTACACTTATCTCCAGTATTCCCTTTCCATTTTAGTAACTTGGCAGGAGTATAATATAAGTCAAAAGTGCTCATAAAGCTCTGGCTCTTTAGCGATCCATTAATTAATACTTGATTAGACAGCACTAAGGTATCCAATACGTCTATATTTTCAATATCCATCTCTTTTTGCCATTTTGCGTTGTAAGATACAAGATTATCTTCTAAGCCTTTAATCATTGCTTTATATATCACCCCAATTTTCTTTTGTTTCAAACAGCATTCTAATACCTCATGTTTCTTAATTTTGTTAGAGTTCACTAAATTCTTTGAGTTTAGGAAACTACGTATTTGAAGGTATTTAAAAAAATCTGATTTAGGTAAATTATACAATTGTTGAAGGTGAGAAAATGTTATAAATTGTTCATTAGGAAAAAAATCTCCAATTTGACGAATATTACAATTTTTCCAGCGCTGCATAATACAATCAGAAAAAATTGATGGCAACGATGGATTATGAAATAAAGGCGTGTAAAAATTTAAGTTACTATATAGATGAAGTCTACGTTTGCACATTTTCCATAATTGGAAGACTGTAACCATTATCTTGAACCTTGTTTTCTTATAGTAACTTGGTTCTAAAAAACGGACCAGGCATCTTTGTGCTTGACTACCAAGAATCAGTGTGTAAATTGAGGGATATAAGAAATCATCCAGAATTATCCCCTCAAAAATTAAACTGCTCATTAGTCTAAGTGATATCGCCATATAGTATAAACGAAAATTAGGGATTCCCCAACCACCTCGAAGCGGGGGTAGAGTACAACTAAGTAAAGACTTCCTTGCCCTTTTATATCCCCATAGGAATCTAGAAGTTATCCTATCTAATTTAATAAAAAAACTGGATGGAAAAAGTAATGGTATAGTCCGAAAAAAATAAAGAAATTTGGGAAGGAAAAGCATCTTAACAACATTAGCACGACCATACAAAGAGAGATGTAAATTATCTAACCTCTCGAGGGACCTATTCATAGCAGCAAGTACTGGATCAAGATTAAGCCCAACAATATCTTCTACTTTAGGTGACAGAATCACACCCAAATACAAAGCCGTCTTCGATAATAGCAAACCAGTTGGCGCGTCAGCGGTAGAGTGAATCATCTGTGTTTTTGAAATATTTAATTTATAACCAGAATAAGATCCAAATTCGCTAGCTATTTCAACAATCTTGGGAAAAGCTCGATTAATATCTGAGGTCACTATCGCGACATCGTCGGCATATGCCAAGATTTTATACTCAATTTGGTGGATCGTCACAGGGGAGATATTGTCATCTCGCAGAAGTTTTTGTAAATATGGTTCTATATATAATGCAAATAACAAGGGGGAACATGGGCATCCCTGCCTTGTCCCCCTCGTTATTTTAAATGCTGTTGAAATGTCCGAAGCAATTCGTATGCTCGCCTTAGGGTCAATATATAGGGCTTTCAAAGCTGTTGTATATCTGCTTGGGAATCGCTTCCAGGCTAGGACAGACCAGAGAAATCCCCAGTCGACCCTATCGAACGCTTTTTCAGCGTCCAATAGCGCCACGCCGACTGAGGATCGAGGCCTGAGCCCAGTCTAGAAGGGTAATAATTCTTCTTACATGGTCCGTTGTATCTCTATTTTTAATAAAACCATGTTGGGTTTTTACAACTAAATTAGGCATAAAATCTTTCAATCGGTTTGCTAATATCTTAGAGAAAATCTTGCTGTCGCAGGTTAGTAGAGAAATTGGTCTATACGACCCCAGATCCAGAGCGTCTTTACCTTTTTTTTTAAATACAACAATGGTTGCTAGTGACCATGAAGGAGGAAGTCTACCTGCAAAAGCTTCTTGAAAGACTTTTAATAATTCGAGTTTTAAAATGTTACGAAAGGTACGATAGAATTCTAAAGGGATATGATCCGGGCCCATCGCTTTACCAATAGCCAAACCCAATATCGATTCCTCTACCTCTTCCCATGTTATAGGGGCAGATAATATTTTACCTTGTTCACTAGTGGGGGAGGAGGGACTATCTAGATTTGAAAAATAATTAAACACATCATTCCTTATACTGGTACCGTCATTTGATTTGTTATATAAGGATTGGTAAAAATCCCGGAATGCCCCTAATATGCCTACAGTAGACTCCTGAACTACACCATCTTGGTCTTTTATTTTGAGAATTTCCGTGATGGCAGCTTTTTGTTTCAGCCTTTGAGCTAAGGTCCTACCCGTCTGTTCACTTAATTCATAACAGTCTTTTTTGAATAGTTTATATTTTATCGCTACTTGTTCAGCCAGGAAAGAATAAACAGTCGAACGTTCCACAGCTACAGATTTCTGAGCTTCTTGAATGCCAATACCATTTCTAATACAAGAAGCTAAGTTTACTTCTGCAGAAGTAATTTTATCCAAAGCAACCATAAATTCAGCTTGTTTTTTCTTTAAGCGATGTTGCGAGAAGCTCAGAGTCTCACCTCTAATGACTGTTTTAAAGGTATCCCAAACTACCTGTATCGATGCAGATCCATTATTATTAACAAAAAAATCTTTGATAATCCCGTCCATATGGGATAGGTAATCCTGATCTAACAATAGGTTTCTCTGAAATGACCATTGTCTCTTATTGTGATGTTCAGAAAAAGGAATTGAGAGCTTTAAAACAATAGGATTATGATCAGAAATCATTTGTGGTAAAACCTCTATGCTTAAGTCATCAAAAACCTTAGGAGAGATAAAGAAATAGTCTAAGCGAACAAATTTACGATGCGGTGCAGAATAATAAGTAAAGCCTGGTTCTGTTGGTCTAAGTTTGTTCCAAACATCAATCAAACCGTTCCCCAAGACTAAATTCCTAAGGGCCCTATAAGATTGAACCTTCCGTCCTTGATGACACCTAATATCTCTTATATTACAGTTTGCTCCAATGTTGATATTAAAATCACCACATATAATTAAAGGTTGATTCCAATTTGCTAGTTCACAATTAATAAGATTAAAGACTTCTTTGTCATCTAAGTTGGGACCATATAATGAACAAACTGTCATTTCTACTTTATCTATAAGAATCTGTGCAATTCCCCATCTGCCCCATTTGTCACCTAGCGTTTTGATACACTTCCCAATCCCTTGTTTTATCAAGATAGCTATTCCTCTTGTAGTTCCCATTTGTTTAGAACAAACTAAAAGCTCAAAACCTAGTCTTTTTAACAGATCCCTCTTGGCCCAAGAAATGTGTGTCTCTTGAAGACAAAGAACATCAATATTCAGCAGGTGAATCAAATAACGTAAGACCCCGATCTTCCTATAGTCATTCAAGCCGTTAATATTTAACGAGCAAATTTTTAGTTTTCTCCCCATATTGTATTCTTAAAAAATATTTATAAGTACATTTCTGCTCCTGAGATTTATTTTTTTGTACATTTCTGACATCTGGGTCAACCTTTCTTGCTGCTTTACACCCCAAACCCCACCACCATGTAGGTTCTTCAAGTAGATTTATTTAGAATTAGATGTTAGGATTAGATCTTCTGCAGAGCCCCACCAGGAGCAGCCTTCCTGCTGCTCAGCCCATCCACCAACTGACTCACACACTCACCAACATTCCACTCACCAACATTCTCTCACCACAGTCACACTGGCTGAGCAGCAGGTATAACAACTATACCATTCCAGCACCATGAACTGTGTATACACTATGGGACCGCACACGGATTTGATTCTTAGTGGACAACGAGATGCCCTGCAGGCGGTAGCAGAGATTAGCGGCTCATTGGGGGCTGAGGACGCATCAAATTCCAGTCAACGTGACCTGTCCAGCGACGACGAACAGGTGTATGGACTGCAGAACTCACAGGACTCGACTGAGCAGCCGGACGTCACTCCGCAGACAGCGGACACCATCATCTGAACATTGCAAGCCTCTGACCTCGATTGGACTGCATACTGAGGTATTGTGGTGCATATGTAGGAGTACTTAGTCGTTAATGATGTGATCATGTGCAGTAGCCACTGCTTGGTTACCGAGACGTGTATGGAGCGGTGAGTGACATCAAACTATTGGAGGGGAGGGGAGGACCTGGTCTCACGCCATGTCACAGCAGCACAAGCACCAATATGAATCGTTCGCCTAGTGGGTGCCCCTGAGCCAGGGTATGTAGATTATTTACATCATATTATAATATGCCTGGAGGCGGGGAGCCTCTGGAACACTTGACAAGTATATTAGTAATCACTTGTACGTGGTGCGCAGCACACCCCCCCTAAGTCGTATTGACTGTTGCCTCTGTAGAGGGTTTGGACGATTGCTTGTTGCACCATCGCCCTTTTGGAATTTTTCATGTTTATGTTAATGTTTTGGTTCATTATGGGATATCATTTAATATGTGCCTTTTACACACAACAAACAATGCCACGAGTCATCATGCTTGGGAAGTTGTGCATTGCTGTGTCACTAATGCTGTATAAATCTGCTAGGTTGCTAGGGATGCATGGTTGCTTTATGTCTTATAGAAAACATGTCTACAGTTAAATTTGGTACATGGAATGTGCGTGGCATGCACACACCGTCACGTAGGTATCAGATATACTCATACCTCAAACGGCATCATATACAAATAGCCCTCTTGCAAGAGATGCACCTGTCCAAATCAGAAATTCTACGCTTGCATCGCCGCTGGCGTGGCCAACTGTATGCCACGGGGTATTCCGCATAAGCACGAGGCGCGCTAATCTGGGTGCGGCCGGGGGTCCCCCTTAAAAATCACACAAGCATTGACGGACACAGAGGGCAGATACGTGGTGGTGAGAGGCACACTGGATGGCAGACAGGTTGTGATTGCATCACTGTACGCCCCCAACACTGAACAGGCAGCCTTTTTTGATGATATGTCGCGAGTCTTAGCGCCGTGGCATGATATACCGATGTTTTTGGGGGGAGATTACAACAGCGTGCTTGACGCCTCATTAGACCGCTTCTTTCCACCCCTCCCAGGCACCACCACCACGCACACTGCCATGAAGGCGCTGACTAACTGGGCACAGCAGTGGCACCTCAGGGACATCTGGAGACATCGTAACCCCCATGACAGGTTGTATTCCTACTACTCCGGCGCTCACAATTTACATGTATGGTTAGACCGATACATGCTTTCGGAAGAGATGCTTCCGCATATATCAGCAGTCTATTATTTAGGTAGGACACACTCAGATCATAATCCACACATATTGGAGGTATCATGGGAACGCCCCCGGTCACCAATCCCAACTTGGCGGATGCAACCAGACATGTTATTGGATGCGCCCTTCCGAAACCAGATGGCCGCACACATAACACAATACTTCGAAGAGAACACTGGCACAGCCTCAACGCCCCAAGTAGAATGGGATGCGTTTAAAGTAGTAATTAGAGGTGAATGTCTTAGTGTACAGGTGAATATACGTAGGCAGCTGGAGACTGAACTTACACATCTTGAAAACGATTTGCTTCAAAGGGAGGGAGAGGCATTAGAAGGAGACGATGGGTCACTGGCACGAATTAGAGGGGAACATTCTAGGTTACTTGACCGGCTCCGCAATTTGAACTATGCAGCACACTCGGCACGCACCCACCATATGGGTGACAAACCTGGCAAGCTATTGTCGTGGCTAATACGTCAAGATGCAGTTACCACGCCCGTGACAACTATACAAACTGCAGATGGGGACACGGTACATACTCAAAGAGATGTACACAATGCCTTTGTAGAGCACTACTCCATGATGTATAGATCTTGCTTGCAAACCACAGATGAGGTCATACAGGAGTTCCTCTCTGCATTAACATTGCCGCAATTGGCTGAGCATCAGCAAGATGAACTGAGTGCTTCTTTGTCACCGGACGAATTACGGGATAGCATCTTCTCCCTATAGAACGGCAAATCTCTAGGTCCGGACGGCCTGCTGGCTGAATTTTTTAAAGCCTACTCCGATATGTTAATACCTGAGCTGTTGCGGGTATACACAGCAGCCCTAGAAGACTCGACCCTTACACTCACGCAAAATGAGGAATTGCTCATCTCCCTCCTGAAACCAGGAAGGGACCCTGAAATTCTTGGTTCCTATCGCCCATTGGCTCTACTAAACACAGACTATAAAATCCTTGCCTCCACTCTAGCTAAACGAATAGCCCCGTTTGTACCAGCTCTGGTCCATAGCGATCAAAAGGGTTTTGTCCCGACCAGGAGCACCTCTCTTAACATCCGCATGTTATTTAGAGTTCAGAAATATGCACCGAAGAATTGGCCACGATCTGGATGTTTAGTGCTGGACCTGGAGAAGGCCTTTGACTCGGTGGAATGGCCCCATCTTGCTGCGGTGTTACATAAATATGAGCTAGGAGATGGCTATTTACAGCTGGTGCAATTATTGTACCAGCGACCCATAGTGCGGGCCCGCACAGGCAGGCTCATATCCGATGCAATCAAGGTCAGACGCGGAACTAGGCAGGGATGCCCTTTGTCTCCATTGCTCTTTTCCCTTGCTATGGAACCCTTGGCAGCACTACTGCGAGAAAGCGGCTCAGACTGGGGTATACCCCTGGAAGATGGTCTACACGCGGTGTCCCTATATGCAGATGACCTGTTGCTGTACATTACAGACTTGCACGATATACCGTCAGCCATATCCAAAATATTCCGTAAATTTGAGGAATTCTCAGGCCTCAAGGTAAACTGGGCCAAGTCGGGCGCTTACCCCTTTCGCGAGGAGGTGGACGCGACTGAAATAACAATAAATGGGGCGGCACTTACCTGGTACCCGACCATGTTTAGATACCTGGGCATATACGTCTACAGATCCCCGGCGGACATACTGGAGGGCAACCTGGTGCGCGCCATCTCCTCCATACGGGCGCAGATACAATTTTGGAAGCCTCTGCCGCTTAATGTGACGAGTCGTATCACTCTCACTAAGATGATAGTATTACATAGATTATTGTATTATTTTGCAAATCTCCCAGTCTATGTTCCGGTGCGACTTTTTCAGGAGCTGGAGGGGCTGATCAGGGGGCTGGTATGGAATGCGGGGTGGCCCCGAATAGCGTTGCAGAAGCTATATGCACCACCGGAAAATGGGGGTTTAGCTGTTCCTCATTTAGAATTATACTACTTAGCTGCACAGCTACAGTGGGTCACCAAATGGCTGAGCGGGAATAACCTGATAGATACTGCCACTGACTCGGATTCATGGACACAGACACAAATCTATAGTTTATTTCACCCACTGGCGAAAATCCCCCGCCCAACACAGATACATATAGAATTAGCCCATAGATGCTACCGAAGGGGCCTCCAGCTTACAAAAGACAACTCCTTATGCCCCAATACTGCCGCTGGTCGGGACGCCCCTGGGCAGAGACTATATAACGGATGTAGCGTTGGCGCCATGGATTGTGGTGGGAATGGAGACACTGGGAGATCTATACGAGGATGGTGCCTTGTTGCCTTTTGCAACCCTAACGGCGGATGCTGGCTTGCCGGTGGGTCAGTTCCTCCTACATGCAGCCATTATGCGGACCCTGACACAAACATGGGGCAATTTGACAATTGAGCTGCAGACACATCAGTTGTTGCAGTACCTGCATGTGATGGGGGAGGGGTCACATGTGATCCACTGGCTAGTGCAGGCTCTGCTCACGCACGTTTTAAAACCGCCACAGAGACTCCGGGAGCGATGGGCTGAGGACAGAGGCCAACCCTGGACAGATAAAGACTGGGAATGTGTCTTGGCCGGGGCCACATATATACCACGCAATTCGCGTTTCAAACTTATACAAACTTATAGAATACACAGAGTGTACCTCTCGCCCGACAAGATTAATAAATATCTCATCACCACCACCTCTGCTTGCCCGAGGTGTCATCTTCTAGACTCTGATCTACTGCATATGCTGTGGTCCTGCCCTCTGCTTCAGCCCTACTGGTACAACATAACGGAAACTCTCACTAGCGCCATCAACATTGAAGTACCGAACACACGGGAGGTTTGCATTCTGGGGTTTTACAAACGTACGAGTAAGCTCAAGATTCTGTGACTTAGGCTTAATCACTGCGAAACGATTAATAACCAAGAGATGGAAGCACAAAGACCCTCCGGAAATACCCCACTGGCTAAAATCCCTAAAAAACTGGGCACAGGCGGAGAGCACTATTCTTCACAGGGAAGAAACGGCTGGGCTACGTAAATGTCCCATCGCACAGGCCTGGGATGAAATTCTGCAGGCCATTACTAACACTAATGCGGCATCACAAGTGCTCCCCATGTAGCAAGTGGCAGATGATACTTGAAGTGCTGGCTAGGTGGAGCAAATGGACTGCATATGCCAGATACCTCGGCCAAAGTTGCTAGTTTGGGTAATGCCCCACATCCCTTTACGACTCTACATAGACATAACCTTAGACACGGGACACCCTGATATTCACGCAACCACACACCATCCGGGAAAAGTAACCTGAGTCCGCTAGGCACACACGACCCTAGACATGGCTTCACTCGAAAGGCCCATCATATACTAGATATATGTTCCTTTAGGTATTTGATATCTCCTAACCTTTTTTTTTCTTCTACATTTAAGGTATGTTAACTAATTGTGGTTGAAATGTTTAAAAAAAAAAAAGGGAAAAAAACAAAGATGTCTTGTGATAGGTGATGTTGCTTATTTCCTATCGCCTATACTTTATCATCTAATGTTATCCGAAATTGCATTGCATATAGGCCATACGCCGCAGTATCAATAGACTTGTATACAGCTGATTAATTACCATCGGGAGAAGTTACATGTGATGGACATGTCCTGCCCCCTATCAGAGGTGATAGTAAAAGTGGGCTTCACGTACCCACACAAAACTGCCAATACATGTCAAATTCTGTGGCACAGATGTAAAGTTAGATTTGGTTACTAAGTGGAAACAACCGGACCTATGTACGTAATGAGACAGCGATACTGATTTGTAAGAAAATGCAATATGTAACCCTGTTGGATGAGCTTGTCTCCAGAATACGATAAAAATGCAATAAAGATATTAAATGAAAAAAGGAGAAAAAAATAAAATTAGATTAAGTTGTGTCAGTTGCACTGCTCCTCCGGCCCAAGCTCGACCTGCCATTTGTAGCATGGATTGTTAACTGTCTTCACCCTTCATAATGAACTGAATATGGGATTATTTTCCACTCCTTAAATTTATCCGAATACGGGATCATCTTACTTCCGATTGTATAAGCCTCATGGCACTGTCCCTTGGATGATGCTAATGTGCATCATTTCGGTCATCTTTGCACCATTAGCAGACCTTGGAGATCAGCAGTGCACCTACCAATTACTGTCTTACTATTCGTCTAATGCACAAGACCGAGGAGTGTATATTTTAAAACCACTCACCTAATCCACCACTTACTCCTCCTCCTTGTTAACTAATTATGGACCATGGAATTCCCTGGTGGCACCCCGAATTTAGAGAGGTGTCCCTTAAATTTCTCTATCCTGATGAGATTTCGAAAATACAGAAAAGGGTGAAATGTTGACAAATCATAACACAAAGTTGGCAGAACTCTGGGATTGAATATGGAATCTGATGTTAGATTACAGACTATCTTGCTTACTTATTCACCTTTCCTTCTATGTGGTTTCTTTTCATTGATGACACACTGCAGACTTTTTCCCTTTATGAAATGTAAAAGACAATATTTGTTAACGGAGAATTGACAGTATTTATTTAAACGTTTGGATCAGTTACAAAAAAAAATAAAAAAAAATAAATGAACTGTGTATACACTGCGTAAGACGATGCCTTCAGACTCTTGTGATAATAAATATGCCCAAAGTGGTTCTCAGAAGTCCCTTGGGTGCAGACCTTTACCATATATATTAACTTGGTCCCTATAATAGATCATATCTTGAATCCAATTATGTGGTGAAGGTGCTCTTTTGCTCATCCATACCATAGCAACCCACCGTTTGGTTAACAAAAGGGTTGTCGATACAAAGCACCTAACTGGTGGGTTATATCAATAGTGGCACCAAGCAGGGCCAAAGCAAGCACACGTTGCAGAGGTTTACCATTAATTTCACCAATATAAACACCACATTACTACTATTAGAACATTGGAATGTTGAGCGCTCCTTTGAAGACAATGGAGTACACTCCAGGCTTCTAATGGCTGGCAGAAGCCCGGTGAATTAACATTTCAATGTTTGTTCACAGCTGTTGCTGTAAACAAAGGCTTCACGGAGCCTGAGAGGATTTTAACACCCCTCTGGCTCTGTGAGGCCTTTGTTTTACAAATTAGAATATACTGCCCTCTAAGGGCGGAATGTTCTTATAGCCTTAGAGCACTCCGTAGCATGCTTTAACGGCCATTTAAGGCCAGCGCCTTGAGGCCTTTCACACTGACGTGGGCCTTTAATGGCCCGAAGAGCCAGCTGCGGAAGGCTCCAAGGCTATATTATACACTATTGGACACATCCAAGCCATATGAAAGAAACAGCATTAATCACTTTGCACTTTTTACATTCAATTCTACCAGAGGGGGTGAATGTGGCCACTCTCTTCGGACTGTAATAATAACTGGGTACAGACTTAAAGTGGATTCAGTTATGCCTATAGCTAACTAGTACATCTTTAATTTGGAAGCAGATATAGTTTCATACCTTATCTGTGCTCGGATAGCCTAGATCAGGCACCCAGTTCTGCTTAACCTCCAGTGGGGAATGTGTCTTAGAAGTCATTGCCTTCGAGTACAAGGAAGAAATAGACTTGCCGGAGTATGAACTCTGAATATTTTTGTTAAGAAGTACAAATTCCGCAGGGGAACTGGGAAAAGTTAGGGAAAGCAGGTTTACCTGCAGACCACAATCTGTGATAATACAAAATATCTAGAGATGTGTTCTGTTAATTGTGCTGCGGTTTCTAATTTTAAAAAATATTTTATTTATTGGTTGCTATTATTTTGGGAATGTAGTTTGATATTTTAATTATAATAATAGTTGTATTAATTTATAATATGTATTGAAGATTGTAACATATGTAACTTGATTTTTTAAATAAAAAAATATTTTTATTTCAATACTTAAAATGTTTATTTAATAAAGTTTTTAAAGTTTTATTTTTTTTAAGTCAACTATTGTGTGTATAATGTTGTATAGTGTTTAGTGGATATAATAAGTTTTACCCATCCGTAATCTAACACTTTCCCTACTGTTGCATTGACTGGAGTGAGATTAGTAAATTTTACACCTGCGCAATCCAACGCTTTCCCAACTGTTGAATTTATTGTAGTGTGAATAGTAATTTGTAATTTTCCAGAGTTCAATGATTTTTGTACTGTTATAAATTTCAGTGGCTATAGTATGAGAATTATTTATGGAATTTTATAGTTTCGTTTTTATTACATTTATATTATGTTTTGTGTAATTAAAATGATAATATTTATAATTAGTAATGCTTTAAATATGTAATATATGTTTTGTAAATTTTAATTGTTTATTTTTCATTTGTAATTAAATTGGTATTTAAAAAAATAAGGTATTGGGTAAATATATAGTTTTTGTTATTTATTTCCTCAAAAAATAGTACATTAGCATGCATTATTAGTTTAATATTTAAAATTTAAAGTGCAATTAAATATATATTTTATTGTTCCTAATTTTTTTTAAATTATAATAGTTATATGTATTTTCAAATCAATGAAATACATTTAATTTATATTGTATTGATGTTACTTTTTCATGTAATATTTATTATTTATGTTTATATATAAAACTATTTTTGACAACAATATTAGTGACGTCGCTATTTTGTTCAACATTTATGTCATTTACATTAGAAGTATAGGAAATAGATATTTTTGGGGTTGATATTTCTGTCTCGATATTTTTGTAGGACAGTATAAGTGGGGTTGATAATATGTCACTAAACCAATATGTGATTCAGATGGTGTTTTGCAAAATAAGTTCCATCTTGCACACAGACTTCCATTTGGAAGCCAAAAAGAGGAGCAACTTAAGAGTAAATGTTTTATTATTGTGTGTTTCAACATTTGCCTTGAAAACAGTACTACTCCACTTGTGTGACAGGTCTATCGGTAGTGGCAGGAACAGATCAGAATTTGGACTGTGTCAATCTAGTGCCAATGTCATCTTTAAATGTTTACAGCTTTGGTCCTTTTCTATATTTTGCTTTTGGCCAATTCACATATGGGGTGGGGTGAGGGGGGGGGGCACTGTTTTTTTTTTATTGGGAGAAATGTGTGTATGCATGGGTTTTAAGATGTGGCCCATAGGCTGGAAGAGTCTGAGATTCTTGTCAAATAAAAACGAATACATTGTATGTATTGTATTGTATTGTATGTGACCCATACTTTAACTTTTGCTAGGCTTTCTGGGTAAAGATGTGCTGGTATAAAAACAAACCACACTACCCTGGATTCCCCTGGGCCACTAGTTTTCAGAAATAGCCGAAGTAGTTGAGTACCCTAGGTGCTGGGTGAACCCTGTTCTAAATGTTGCAGCCATCACCTGTGGAAAGAGAGGGAATTGGTTGTTTTAGGCCTATTTTGGCATATGCAAGACATTCTGGGTAAAAAAAATTAACGGTATACAAACAAGCCACACCACCTTGAATTCCCCTGGGTCTCTAGGTTTCAGAAATGTCCAAGGGCAGTAGGGTTTCCTTGGCGCTGGCTGACCTAGAGCCTAAATACTGCAGCAATATTGGGATTTATTTGAGCATAGTTTTGATGGGCTGGCAGAAAAGGTGCAAGTTCCGTATTCTGCCTCCCCCTTAGAGGCAGAAATAGTCTGGTGCCCAGGGTGGGCCACTAAGTCAATATGATCCAATGTGTGAACCCATTACTTTTCTCATGTTTTTTTCCCTGATTGGTGGCCTTTCTGCAACCCTAGGTGGTCAGATTGGGGAGTTTATCACGTATGTGAAGGGGAAATGGTCAGAAACACACTAGACTACCAGGAAACAAGTAAGACACACAATGTGTGTGGGGCGTGTCCATCTTGACTGTGAACTGCAGCACCTCTCTGAAGGCAGCAGACAGTCCTTCTGTCCATGTAGGGGGGAGATTGGAGGGTTCACCTTAAATCTTCCTGCTCCAGGGGGCAGAAAGTAGATTAGACTCAAGGGACTGGTGTCCAAATAAAAGAATGGCACGGGGTGTATGCCTGTCTTGGTATTGAGTCCTACCCCCAGATAGTCTTTCTACCACATGGGAGATGCATATTGTGGTATTTTATCCCCTCTCTGCTGGTCCATATGTCAAAACTACACCCAAAGGAATTCACATTTCCTCTCACTTGCCTTAAGAATGGCTGTAGAATTTGAGCTGTGGGCCCTGGGGGACCATAGAGACAGGCTGAGCCACCAGGAGCGGAAGTGGCCCCATGCCAGAATGGATTCACTTTCTCCATTCTATAAAACAAAATAAAAAAACCTTCTCCCAAATTACCCCTCTAACACACACTCCTTGTTTGTTCCATGGTGCACCATTAATTTGGTTCACCCAGCTAAGACAACGATGGTGTGTCTGTTACAAAAATTAAACACTGCCCTCAGCACAGATGAAAACTCTAGAGTTTGAAACTGCAGTGCAGTCTTTCACTGGCGGTAGACACACCTCCCTTTGAGCAGGATGTTGGGGAGTTCCCTGGGACCGCCAGGGCTCTTTCCCATGGGTGGCACTCCTTTATGGCCCACGCAAAACAAGGCTTGTAATATACGATTAACATTATACACACTATTAACATGGAAAATGTATCCATTTTACATGCATAATAGCCTATGTTCCATATGAAAACTCTTAAGTACAACGCCATAATGGCATGTGCTTTACTCCCAAACTCTATATTTAAATGCTTATTATTAGTCCTGATTGACTGTGTACGAAATAAATATGTTAAGATACACTTGTAGTAAAAGCATGCCGCATTACTTTATCACTAGAGATGCACACTCTAAACATGGCCGCCATAAACCTTTCCAGCACACATGCTTCGTTCACATGCTACATGACTCCAGCCTCACCATCACAATAATGTTCCAAATGGCCAAGCAAATTTCTATTACTGAGAACATGACAAATACCACTAGCACTGTAGTTTTTGATATTTTCCAATTCCGACAAAGAATATTGACCTAACTAACGTTGGGGAACTTTATCTCTGCACAACTGGTCACCAAACAAAATTTTACAAATTGAGATGTTTGCCTCAATATTATGCTTCAAATATGGCCCAATGGGCATTTTTGTCACATGCTCTAGACCTAAAGGTGCAAATGAGTCAAGGAAGTCCACTACTTAAACCTGCTACACACTTCCTTGTATATGTTAGTCAGTTGCAGAAATACACATTCCTTGCCAAGGATCACATGTGACATCTTTATCCACCACGCACAGGTCAACATGGACAGAACTGGACTCTAACTTTAATGGTTAATCGTGCTCCTGTGTGGGATTACAGTTCATCCCTTCTTAACTTAAATTGTGATTAACTTAACTGATATCTTGTTAAACTAAATTGCCTTACATGTACTGCCCTTTCTTGCTACCTCCAAGGTAATGGGATTGATATTTCAGAACCCTATCAATTACTTCACCTAAACTTTGTCTTTCTTACACGTAACTGGCACTCTACCATTTTATTACTTTACTCTATCCCAAGGCAAGAAGGCTGACATGACCATATCAAGATTAATTAGCCTTGCAGTACCCGGTTAGCCCAATTTATTGGCCTTTGAACCTACTCTTGTCATTTGGATCTCAAACAGAAGACCCCTACCACACCTAAGACTTATTCCCTAAAATGATAGTGCCTTAACCACACAAGTGTGCTGTGCCTCACAAGTGGTACATTAAAAATGTTAGCCCACACAGTATTTCCGATGACATTGTGTTGGCATATTACTAGGATATTCATTTCAATTGTATTTTTACTAAATCAATTAATCGACACCGGTTTAAAAGTCCCGGTACATTATCAGCATAGGGGATGATACACGTGTTGGCGTGTCCTCCTGAATCATGAAATTGTAAATTCCATTAGGAAGACAAAAACTGAAAAAAACACATATGTCGTTCTCTAAATAACGCAATTCTGCAAATAGTGTGAAGGAGACCAAGCAGAAAAACAGATGATGAAATAATAGATGTACGTTCTTTATAAGAAAATCTGATCTTTTGAAAGGTGCATTTTTGCTCAACACTTCTCTCCATCTTGCCCATGAATTGCTATCACTGAACTCAGAGCTATAATCAGCGTCGGCTCCTCCGCAAAGGCAGAGAAGCAGCAGCAGCTGAAAAATACGATGATATTGCTTTATTTTTCAGCTGGTGGCTGAGCCAGTGTGTGTGGGAAGGGGCGGCACTGGGCCATGGGAGGGGGGTAGAGTGATGTGCAGTGCTAACTGTGCATGTCTGACTGGCCTGCTGTCTTAGGCCGGCCAAACAGACATGCGCAGTTAGGTTTCTCCTACCCAGCTGATTGCACAGCTGTGTTGGAGAAACAGGACAGACTCCCTGTGTGCTCAGGTCAATCCCCACGCTGCTCTCATGCAGCACGAGAGCAGCGCCAGGATTGCACAGGTGGTCTCTGATGCTGTCCCAGGGATTGCTGGGACCAGGAAACAGAGGAGCTCCGAGGCACGAGGCAGAAGAAGCAGCATCACGTACATTTTTTACAAATCTTTTATTATTCCACCCCATGTGCTCCATCCCACATGTCGCCTCCACCCGCCCCACCACTGTTTATATACGTCGAATGCCACTGCCTACAACATGCATGTCCCAGTGCAACAGCGACAGTTCCTCTGTGAGGGGTCGTGCTTCAAGCAAGCCTGAAATATAGCGGTCAGATGTGGCGGGCTGGATAGTAACCACACTTCTTGAAACCAATCAGATCTAGACTAGTAACACAACCCATTACAAACTTGTACCAGAGCACAGTCATCAAAAGAATGTGCAGAGATTCACCAGCCCAACCCTAGACCGCTGCAGGCCCTGGAAGTGAAGGGGGTGGTCGAGTAAAATCTGCAGCCACATATGAGTACTCAATAAAACCAAATCCAAATTATGGAATTTTGACATGTAGAGCTTGAGGGGAGCCCGTTCCTACGAAAACACATAGAAATGGGAAGTGTTCTGCGTTCTCAAAGTCTTTTTTGGGCAAGAGAGTGGGTGGAGCCATGGGGTAGCAATAAGGAAAGTAGTTTAAACATGGAATACATTTTGAGGAGGGTGGCTTGGTGCTATTCTTAGGGCGAGGACTGACCCCGCAGCTCAAAAACAAACGGTGATTAAGAATTCTCGTGAGAAGATGTTATATTTCAAGGGTTATCTGCAAGATGGCATGAACGGATGCAAGAAAAAAAGAGACGTTTACACCGATTTCTTTATTAGATGTAATCCTAAAAGACGGCTTCTGCGACCCTCCAGTCTGTGTGATTCAGTAGGCTGGATTTCCAGAGCTGCTCGAGCCCACATGGTTTACCGAGTCTTTAAGTAAACTACGTGTAATTAAACATCAATCATCGGGTAAATATGATCTATTCTGAGGTGGTGCACTCGACGCTTGACAGCCTCGAGATGAAAGAGCCTGTTTAGACTTTGCTTAGGCAGAATGACATTCAGAACAGAAGATAAATACACAGATATCCCTATGACACTCGCAGGAAATTTAGGCAAATAAAAATCATACAGAGGAGACTTCGGAAAAAGGATGACGAATGGGTAATGTTTCAACACAGGCATGAAATGAAGAAAGATCTCAAAATATGGTATTACGAATATTTTGAAGAGGCTTCAACGAGCTGATGAAGTGTTTTGCATAACAAAATCACAGCACAGAATTGTAAGGCAGGAGCTGTGCCTGTGGAATGTTTAAATAGGCAGATGCCCTTTTGACCCTCCACTTAGACATCAATAAAACATCGCCAATGAACTGTGCACATACAAGCGGCTTCCATCTCTCCCTGCAAAGGCTCCCAAGACTTGACTAGTGGAAGTCTGCCGCTCGCTTTATAATGCAGTCAAAGTCACATTCAATTTTATAGCCTTCCCTTAGGGGAGTTGGGAGGAAATTAAATTACACACTCTTCAAACCTCTTATTCAAATTGGCACTTAAAAAAGATTGTCCTTTCCTAAAAATAATTTACATTTACTTTCTCTGCGAGATAGGCACAGATAGTTTTATAGCGCGGTCAAGGGTCGAGCCTCCACTTGTCAAGGAACAGGACTAAATAAGGAAAAAAATGGCGGCCAACATTCGCGGGTTATCAAACGGTAAAAAGCGTGACGTGTTACTGGCGAATAGCTAAAGATGTTATGTTGATTTGTTCTGCCTCATATAAAATGTCATCACTAATTTTCAAGATATAGTTTCTTTTATTTTGCCTTAGGCACACAGGTAGCCAATTATAAGAACATAATTTACCGTTCTGCTTTTCCCCCAAACATTTATAACTACAGAATAATAGATGGCCCGAGACAAAATGCAATCAAAAACAGTATACTGTGGAAAACAAGCAGCGTTATACATCATCACATTTCGTTCCTTAGCAATAAAGGAAAGCAATGACAATAAACAATGGGCATGGTACACACCTATATATCTTGCCCACATCCTTCTGCACCTGGAGGCTATATGTAGTTCCGAGAACAAGCAGCGAAGAGGTCCAGATTCTGGGAATTGCATATTAGAAGGTGGCCTACTGACTTCTGATGGAGCTTGCATGGACTGTTGATTTTGAGGAATATATTCCGTGAGCGTCACAACCAGCTCCAAATGCCCATGCGAGGAGTCCTCAAAAACGTATAGGGCCTAATGAAGTGTACTTTACTTGAAGCAAAGGTTCTCCCAACTTGACAGTCGTCTACAGTGACAAAATGGCCTCAATATTCAGAGCCAGCAGATTGATGATCAGCAAGCGTGGCCTCTAATAAGAACCGGAAATCTCGTCATTAATACCAAGCTTAACTACACGCTACTTAGAGGTAGCAGAAGTCAATGGAGGAGGAAACTACTCAAGTTATGTCTGCTCAGGTGAGTGAGTTTGAGCTCGAGATGCTAGTTTCAGGGTTGAATGTCAATAGCAAGAATCGGCCCTAATCTTCCTCCTGGGAGCTGGCAGATAATGATTCTTGAAACTGGTTAAGCACTTTGCAAATCTGAGGAGCGCAGAAGCAGAGTTCTCAGCCAGCCTCTGTCTGACAGGGTAAAAGTGAAAGTTTTGATGGGCTGTTGGAAAGAGCATTGCGGTTAAACAGGTAGTATCTAGATGCTAACGGGGGGCGTTGCTGGTCTTTTTACACTACCCAGCGCAACCAGTTTGTCTTGGGGTACTCACAGGGTACTGTACTGTGTACATACCCAGATACAGCAAGGAGTCTGTCGTTTAAACAGACCGAGCTTTAGAAGGCAGATGGTGTACAATGCTGGTCGTCAGGAGATGATTTGCCTTTATGCAGCTGAAACAGACGACAGTGGTCTCCATAAAAGGTCCTTAATTGAGAAGCCACTAAGACTACACTTGTGAATCAGATGCTCTGTAATAAGGAGCTAAAAAGGTGGGCGGTATCATTTTAAAGGAATGTGCCTACTACAAGAACACATTCTTCAAACCCACAGCAGTACTTAACTTGCAAATAAATAAGTGCCAGGCCCTAAGCAGGAGGTCACTTCTGCCTGCACTGCCCACTGCCAGCGCTGCCAACTACATTAACAACAAATCTACTAACCATCACATTCCTACAGTTGTGACGTTTCTGACTTTTCTATGCCCTCAAAGCTATAAGAATGGCTTTGCATCAGATATTGACAATTTTTAACGCATATTCAATTAAAAAACAACTCTGTTTTGGGCTCGGCTCTAAGTTACACAAACAGTGCCACCTTGTGTCAGACTCTCATAAGTGACGGTGTTGACAATTAAGTGCGGGTGCCAAGTACATGAAACGACCTGCTCAAATTAAGCACTGAATTGTGCAGTGTGGTTAATTAGGATGAAAAGAAAACGTTTAAATAAAGAACAAGTCCCCTTAGACCTATATTGCTTTACTTAAGATTCGATCTATGCATGGGTTAGCAACTACATGTTGTCAATACATAATTTAAACATACAAATGCACGAGTACATGATCTTTTTCGTTTTTTATAATTTTTTTATTTTATTTACGATTATTTTACAACTGTTATAAATCAGACTCCATTTTTTATAAAACCGTACAAATCATTTTATATTATAGAAATGACATTCATTAGATAAACACAATTAAAAAAAAATTATATTGTAATGTAAACAAATATATCAAATATATCTAATATATACACGTGCGCCCAGACCTATTTAGGTTGCTGTCATCTAAACCGAATATTGGAGATGTCTTTACATCTATATGCTCCTTGAACCCATTGAGTATATGTGTTTTGTGTGATTGAGAGTGAGTCAGAGTTATGAATGTGTCTGAGAATTGATTGTTTTCATGAGTAGGGTGTTGCTGTTTGTATATATTAGATATATTTGTTTACATTACTATATATAAAAAAAAATTGTAAAAAATTGTGTTTCTCTGATGAATGTCATTTCTATAATATAAAATGATTTGTACTGTTTTATAAACAAATGGAGACTGATTTATAACAGTTATAAAATATTATTAATCGGAAATAAATAAAAAAAATATTTTATAAAAAGGAAAAAGATTATGTACTCGTGCATTTGTATGTTTAAATTAGTTACTAACTACATGTAGTTGCTAACCCATGCATAGATTGAATCTTAGGTAAAGCAATAAAGGTCTAAGGGGAGTTATTTATTTAGTTGTTTAGTTTTCCTCTTTTGCTCCTAGACCTTACACGCCTTTCAGAGGGGGTCCCTTTATTTACAAGTGAAAAGAAAACGTTTTCATAGAGAAAAAAGCACTGGATCTCAGATTTGCAAACAAGGAAAACACAATCACTTATTGTCCCAGAAGCAAGTGCAGCAACTGCTGTCTCACTGAGAAACAGACTGATGGGGAAGTCGAGTATACTTATGCTGAGGGTTGCGGTCTGGGTAAAGTTGGGGTTGAACAAGTACACTGTCTTCAATACTGATGTGCGAACACTCTGGCCATTTTCTTGGAGTTCTGTGATCTCAGTACTCAACCTCCCTCTCAAGTCTTTATGAAGTACAGAAATGAGTGGGGGAAGAAATCATGGGCATAAAAGACACAAAGAGAAGGTAGATTACCTTTCATAATCATTTGACATTCCTTTAATCTGATTTTTGTGTTATTCTGTTTTACTCAAATCTGGATTTGAATGATACAGTCAACAGGTGTTTTGCAGCTCCTCCTACGTTGTCAGAGCTACTAAGACGCACCCACGCCCGCTGCCGTCAGTTTTGTACACAACTTTTCCACGCCAGAAGCACAGAGCCATGCCAGAGACAGACTACTGATGCAATAGAGCTAGGGCCCTGAAAGGGATGACCTGAACCCTAGAGAACAGTTCGCAGATCGGGGAGGATGGGCGGGCGGTAAGGAATCTATCACTAACTAACGTCTCTTACAGATATATCGTAACACAAGTAGGTAACTTGTGGATCTTAAAGAGACACGTTAGTGATAGATTCCTTACCTTAGAATACATACCCAAGCAATACCAACCACGGTGGTGGGTCTGCGAAGTGATATTACACCAGAAAGTCACGGAAAACTGAACGGCCAATGAAGCCTTCTCTCCGAACCAGACTGTCAAGGCAATAGTGCTTAGTGAAAATATGCAACGAAGCCCAAGTGGCCGCCTGACAGATGTCTTGCAGGGGGACACCACGTCCCAACGCTGTGGTAGCTGCTGTCGCCCTGGTAGAATGGGCGCGCAGCCCAACCGGAGGTTCCTTTTTAGCCAGAGAGTAACAGGCTTTAATGCACAAGACAACCCATCGGGAGATAGTTCGCTTGTGCACCGCCCGGCCTTTCTTGGCGCCCACGTAGCCAACAAAGAGCTGGTCATCCACCCGAAACTGTTGTGTACGGTTGAGACAGAGCGAGAGCGCACGTTTTGGGTCCAGACGATGGAGCCTCTCCTCTTCTCTTGAAGGGTGCAGAGGCCGAAAGTAAATGGGCAGAGTTACAGTTTGCCCAAGATGAAAGGTAGAGACTACTTTTGGTAGAAAGGAGGGATGCAGTCGAAGAACAACCTTGTCTGGATGAATCGCCAGGAAAGGAGGTTTGCAGGAAAGAGCCTGGAGCTCACCCACCCGCCGAGTAAAAGTGATGGCCACCAAGAAGACAGTTTCCAAAGTCAATAACTGCAAAGGACAGTTATGAAGAGGCTCAAATGGAGTGCACATCAGATATGTGAAAACCAGGTTCAAGTCCCATTGAGGCATCACAAAAGTAATAGGAGGGAAAAGGTGAGTAATGCCGTTGAGAAATCTATTGACAACCGGGGACTTGAAAAGAGAGGGCTGATCAGGCAACCTAAGAAAGACTGAAAGAGCAGAGAGGTAGCCCTTGATAGTGCCCAAAGCAGAGCCCTGCTGGGTCAAAGAAATGAGGAACAGTAAGACCTCAGAAAGAGGGGCAGCAAGAGGATCAACAGATTTTGCTGTGCACCATGCCACAAATTTTTTCCACTGACAGGCGCATACCGTTTTAGCGGAGGGACGCCTGGCTGCCAGAATCCCATTACAGACTTCGGGAGGGAAGTCGAATGGAATCAGCTGTCGCTGCTCAATCTCCACGTAATGAGGTGGAGGACCGTCCCCTGTTGCGGCGACAGGAGATCCTCCCGAAGAGCCAGTCGGAATGGGGGATCCACGCTCATACTGAGTAGCTCGGGATACTAAACTCTTCGAGCCTAGTCCGGTGCCACAAGAATGACTCGGGCCCGGTCATGCCTGATCTTCTTCAGCACTCTGGCCAGAAGTGGTATAGGCGGAAAGGCGTACAACAGACCACAACTCCACTCGCGACGAAAAGCGTTGCCTAGCAAGTGCCGCCATGGAAACTGCAACGCGCAGAACTGCTGACATTGCGCGTTCTCTTCGGTGGCGAATAGATCTAACCAAGGTTCTCCCCACTGCTGAAAGAAACCTTGCACCACCTCAGAGTGAAGACGTCATTTGTGATCCAACATGCACCGTCGGTTGAGTTCGTCCGCCCTGGCATTTAGTGAACCTGCCAGGTGTTGAACCACCAGCCACGTCCAGAGACGTAGAGCCTCCTGACATAGGGTCCACGACCCCACCCCTCCCTGTTTGTTGCAGTACCACATGGCGGTGGTGTTGTCTGAACACCTGCACTACTCCCCCCTTGACAAAGGGAAGGAATGCTTTGAGTGCAAGTAGGATCGCCCTGAGCTTCAAAAGGTTGATATGGAACTTGGACTTAGCCGGAGACCAGAGGCCTCTGATCTCCGCCTCTCCCATGTGGCCGCCCCATCCCATGAGGGATGTGTCCGTCACTACTGTGTGCTCTGGTTGGGGAAGGGAGAGGGATCTGCCGCTGACCCAACGCTGGTTCATGGGCCACCACTGCAAGTCCTGTGCAGTGCCCTCTGGACAAAGTCAGACAGGTTCCCCCGATGCTGCGTCCACTTGAATTTCAGGTCCCACTGCAGAGCCCGCATGTGCCATTTGGCATGATGGATAAGCAGGAGGCCATGAGGCCCAGCAGCCTCAGTGTCTTCCTGACCGAAACCCAGGGCCGAAAGATCGGAATCATAGCCCGAATGTCACAGACTCGCTATTCGGGAGGATATACCCGAAACTGCGTCGTATCCAGAACTGCTACGATAAAGAGGAGCTTCTGAGAGGGAATCAGGTGCGACTTCGGCACGTTGATGGAAAACCCCAGCAAATACAGGAGGTCGGCCGTAGTCTGGAGGTCGTAGATGACTGACTGGGCGAGCCCGCTTTCAACAGCCAGTCGTCGAGATAGGGGAAGACTGGAACCCCTGCTATGCGCAGATGAGCTGCGACCACCGCCATCACTTTCGTGAACACCCGAGGGGCGCTGGTAAGGCCGAAAGGGAACATGGTGAACTGAAAGTGCTCGTGGACCACCGTGAACCGTAGGTAACGCCAGTGGGCTGGCAGGATGGGAATATGAAAATAAGCATCCTGCAAGTCCAACGCTACCATCCAGTCATGTGGGTCTAGAGCAGACAAGAACTGAGCTAGCGTGAGCATCTTGAACTTCTCCTTCTGGAGCAAGCGATTGACGTTCCGGAGGTCTAAGATAGGGCACAGACCTTTGTCCTTCTTTGGAACCAGGAAGTAGTGGGAGTAACAGCCACGACCTACTTCTGTCGTCGAAACGCGCTCGATGGCCCCCTTGGCCAAGAGGACAGTAACTTCCTGCTGGAAAAGTGCTAAGTGTTACCCCGACATGCGGTGGTACTGAGGTGGCATGGCCGGAGAGGTAGATTTGAAGGGGAGAGAATAGCCCCTGCGGACTAAAACAGAACCCACCTGTCCGAGGTTATGGAGCACCAGTAGGGAAGGTGATGGCGAATCCTGCCACCCACTGGCATCAGGTCGGCCTGAAACACAGGACTAGGAAGGTTTAGAGGCGGTGGCGGCAGGGGAGGTGGTGGACTGACCCGTCCGCTGTCCTCAGGACCCACCACGTCGGGTCACACGTCCATGGCTGCACTGAGACTGTGGCTGCGCAGCCTTGCGGGTCTGCACAGAACGCGCCTGGGCGCCCCGACTTTGACCTCGAAAGGACCGAAAAGCAGACCCCGAGTGAGTATGTGTGGTGGCGAGACCCAAGGACTGGGCCGTAGCTCGAGGGTCCTTAAAGTGTTCTAGGGAGCTATCCGCATTATCGCCAAAGAGGCAAGTACTGTCAAAGGGCATGTCCAACAGGGTGTTCTGGACATCCCCAGAAAAGCCAGTAGTTCGGAGCCAAAGCATAACGACGGAGCGCCACAGTTGTGGAAAGTGCCCTACCGAGAGAATCGGCCGTGTCAAGTCCACAACCAATAGTACATTTTGCAGCATCTCTCCCTTCAGTAATGGCTTGGGAGAGAACCGCCCGTGCTTCCACAGGGCACTGAGGCAGCACCTGTGCCACAGTGTCCCACACAGAATGGGAATAGCGGCCTAGCAGGCATGCAGTATTCACCGCCCGCAATCCAGAGCTGGCACTTGTGAAAATCTTTTCCCCAAATCGCTCTAGATTCCTTGCCCGGAGGAGCAGAAGGGAACGCACTCGGCGAGGCAGAAGCCTGGACAACCAGACTCTCAGGCGTGGGGTGTTGGGTGAGAAAGCTGGGATCGCCTGGCACCGGGCGATGGCGGCGCACCACACCCTTGTCTACAGGGACTCCTGTGGTAGGTTTAATCCAGGTGCCCAACAGGATATCAGTAAGCGCTTCATTGAAGGGCAGTAAGGGCTCCGCAGAGGAGGACTGCGGCTCCAGGACCTCAGTCAGGAGATTGGTCCTGATAGTTACAGAAGGGAGCTCGAGCTTAAGAGCCTCAGCTGCCTGACGCAAAACCACCAAAAAACGTCCCAACCTCCTCTGTGGCCACGGAAGAAGGGGACAGAGTACCACAGTGTGAAGAGAAATCCAGATCCACTGGACCCTCCACATCGCCTTCCCACTCAGGCTCATCCTCGCATTGAGCTGCAAGAGGGTCCTCAGACCCCTCCCAGTATTCCCCTTCGTCCACCGGTTGCTGAAGGGGCCGGTAAGGACGAGGTGCCCTGGGAAACGTGATCAATTCTCCTCCAAGAAATGAAATGGGAGGGTAAGATACCAGTCCGGCGGCGCCGCCGCAGGGTATGGTGCCGGCATAGCCGAGGCCAGAGGCAGCGGCACAAGGGCAAACCCTTCGGACGGATCCGCGGGGCCCGAAGGCGCTCCGGAGTGACCCGGCGGGGCAAACAAATGGCACTAGGCCGACATAAAAGCCCGCACCTCGTCCGAAGTCGCGTGCGGCCCCGTAAAGGGAGGGTAGGCCACAGGCAACAACAGAGGCTCCAACGGAGCCGTGGGGGAGTTACCACCTGCCCCCTCCACCACGTCCCACGACCGGTGAGGGGTAGACGAAGAACAACGTCACTTCTTCGACTTTTTATGTCGCCGAGACTTACCTGTCCCTGATTCCGACGAGCGATGTGGATGGCTCCGCGACCGGTCCCTTGACCTCCCACGGGATCGGGACCTTGATCGGCGCGGAACCGATTGTCGGACCTCCAACAACTTTCGGGAACGCTCCCGCAAAGGTTTCAGCGCCATGGCCCAACAATTGGGGCACGCCTCGGGGTCATGGGCGTGCCCCAAGCAGAAGAGATACACGTCGTGAGGGTCTGATACGGACATGTTTCGACGGCAGGCCCTACAGAACTTAAACCCGGGCATCTCTATTGCACCAGGAGTCAAGTACACGACAAAACAAGTTGTCAGAAACCAAGTTAAAACTTAACTAGGGATACCGCTTTCTCTCCGATCTGCGCTGCTGCGCCGAAAAAGAAAGAACTGACGTCAGCGAGTGTGGGCACGTCTAGGTAGCTCTGATGACATCATCTCGGCGGCTACGACGCCAGCGACGTACGCGGAGCCGTACAACAACGCCTACCGACGCGCAGCGGTACTGCTGACGAAAACTTTCCGGATCCAGTCTGATGCCTGGGGATATTCTAAGGTAAGGAATCTATCACTAACGTGTCTCTTTCAGATTGAGTGGTATACTCTAAAACACATTTATTTAATCTACCAAATAATCGCTCCCTTGTGCCATATCTCATACAAACCGCCTGAAATCCAGAATCTCCCACTAACCCTGTACCACCAGGCAACTTATTCCACATGTCCGGCATCATCACCCCTGACACCACATACACCTGTACCATCGGACATTCAGGGAGTCAAAATTCAGTTAATTGGTAGCATGGTTCATTAAACTATTACATAAAAGATTAAAACTATCATACGCTTTAAAATACATTAAATAACACTTCCTGATTGTCAGTTCATCCATCTACAATACTTAGTACATATAAAAACTGCAGACCACGTCCATACAATTCTGCATAACAGATTATTCTGCATTAAAAATCTTTTAAAATATAGATAAGTAAAATGTCTTTCTATTTCACCATATGTAGAAACCTTCCAACAGCTCCTATTACATCTAGGGAATGCACAGCGAATAAGAAACCCTATGCTCTTTGGAATAACTTTACATCATACTTGATTAAAATCAGTTTTAAAATTATACACCATTCTGCTTAATAAAATTGACAATTCAATAAAATATGTACACTGGAGTATTTCATATTCAGGCATCATTTAAAGTACCCTTCTGTTTACCGAATTATATCAGCTATCTCATTCCTAAATTTTAAGTATACAGCATCTCATACCATGATTTGGCAACGCTGAGATATATGGGAATACAAGGTCAATACCCCAAAAGTAGATCCGATGCGAAATGGAGACCTTTGTTTTGAAATATTTGAAATCATAATATCTGGACATCATTTCAAGTTTCATATTTAAATCTTACAGATACATTTTCAAAAGGAGAATCCAAAGTGGGAGAGGCTAACGAAAACAGACCAGCTATTGCATTCATCTTTCCTCTTAGACTCACAGCCAACTTCAAATCTCTGCAGTGTAGTTATTTTTTTTTAACAATAGAAAGCTATTTTGTCTCATCCGGATTACAGTAAACTATTCCATAATCTTAACATTAGCTTCATCAAATGAATGAACAAAACTAATTTTGTTTTCATCATTATTGCTTGTATCAGTGGATTTAGGAAGATTCAGTAAAGCTTTTAGATATTGTCCCTCCAACTTATCCCAATTTTTAAAACCACTCATAGATATTATTGTAGTGTTTTATAGGTATTATGTTAGACGTCAAATAACCCTTCAACATGCCCAATGTAGAGCCCTGCTGGGCCAGGGTAAGGATAAACAGAACTTGGGAAAGTGGTGTAGATAAGGGGCCATCGTGTTTAGCTGTACACCATGCCACAAATTTGTTCCAACAGCCAGCATAAACCCTCTTGGCACAGACATGCCAGGCTACCAAGATAACATTGCAGATTTCAGGCAGAAGGTTGAAAGCGGTCAATTGACATTGTTCAATCTCCATGCATGCATGAAGGCGGAGTGTGATAGGTTTGGGTAGAGAATCCTCCCCTGGTGCTGCGGCAGGAGATCTTCCCGAAGAGGCAGCCTGATTGGAGGGCCGATTGCCATGTTAAACAGCTTGGGATACCAAACTCTCCAAGCCAAGGATGATTTGGGCCTGGTTATTCCCGATATTCTTGAGAACTCTGGGCTGGAGTGGTATGGACGGAAGGGCGTACAGGAGGCCGGCACTCCACTCCAGATTACAAGTGTCTCAGAGCGGGAGAAGCCTTCGAAATACCAGCATGCAGAAGTGCTGACATTGTGCATTCTTGGCAGTGGCGAACAGATCTAACCAAGGTTCTCCCCACTGCCGAAAGAGACCTTACACTACATCCAGATGGAGAAACATATATGATCCGCTAGACATCTTCGGCCTGCCAGTGATTGAACCACCAGGGAGAAGCCCTGACATTCCAGCCATGTCCAGAGACGTAGGGCCTCTTGACAAAGGGTCCACAACCACACCCCATCTTCTTTGTTGCAGTACCACATGACAATGCTGTTGTCCGTAAACACCTGTACGAGCCTTCCCTTGATGAAGGGTAGAAAGGCTTTCAAAGCCAGCCCGATCGCACGGAGGTCCAACAGGATGATGTGGAGACGGATTCCACTGGAGACCAGAAGCCTCTGATCATCCCAGCCCAGGAATGATGCATTTCTCACTATAGTCAGATATGGTTGAGGAAGGCAGAGGGGTCTGCCGCTGAGCAAATAGTGGTTAATTAACAACCACTTCAGATCTTTTGTAGTGACCTCCGAGGACTGGACCATGTCAGAGAGATTCCCCTGATACTGCACCCACTGGAATATGAGGCACAGCAGCCTCAGAGTCAGTCTGACCGGAATCCAAGTTAGAGGCTGAAACATCAGTATCATAGCCTGAGAATCCTGGACTCGCGGTTCTGGAAGATAAGCCTGAAACTGCACTGTGTCGAGAACAACTCCAATGAAGAGGAGCATTTGAGAAGGGGTCAGGTGTGACCTCAACACGTTTATAGTGAACCGCAGAAAGTGCAGGAGGTCTGTCGTAGTCTGGAGGTAGGAAACAACTGCCTGGGGTAAGCCTGCCTTCAACAGCCAGTCGTTGAGATAGGGGAAGAATGGTACCCCTGATCTCCACAGATGAGCTGCAACCACTACCAGCACCTTGGTGAACACCCGAGGGGTGCTGGTAAGGTCAAAAGGGAGCAAGGTGAACTCAAAGTGCTCCTGACCTACCGTGAACCGCAGCTAACATTTTGGCAGGCAGGATGGGGATGTGGAAGTATGCGTCCTGCAAGTCCAAAGCCACCATTATGTCTTCCGGGTCCAGGGCACAGCGATTTTGAGCAAGCTGGAGCATTTTGAAGTTCTCCTTTTTCAAGAAGAAATTGAGAGGGCGCAGGTCTAGGATAGGACAAAGGCCTTCATCCTTCGTGGGCACCATAAAATAGTGGGAATAACAACTAGGACCTTCTTCTGCTGCTTGCACCTTCTCTATGTTTCCCCTGGCCAAGGGGGTTGCCGCTTCCTGGTGGAGCAATGAGAGATGGTCCTCCGTCTGCCTGTTACAAGTGGGTGGAATTGGTGGAGGGGAAGTCACAAAGGGGAGGAAGAAGCCCCTTTGGACAATCTGGAGAAGCCAGAGGTTGGATGTTATCGACCTCCCGTGGTGCAGGTGATGGAGTATCCTCCCTCCCACTGGATGTCAATGGTGTTCGGAGGGCAAACTAAATAGATCCCCAAGCACAGAATGCACACACTGCGGGGACTCTAGAGCAGGAGCCTCTACCACATAATTTGGACCTGCCCAGTCATCTTCTCCCATTGGCAGAAAGTACACAATGCAATTACCCACCTACAGCATATGTATACGGCTCTGGATCCTAAGGTGCCATTGCTGGGGTTCATGAAGGGTTGGGCGATACCAGATAACCCTGACTGCTATTGCATACTTAGTGGCCAATAAAGACATCAAAAAATTCTGGAGGTTCTCTGATCCTCCTCTGCTATCCATGTGGTCACAGGACATCGATTTTTTGCAGAGCTGAGAAAGAAATATAAACAAGCATTGGCATAGCCAATAGGTCTCACCTTTGGGACCTTATAAGTGTTTAGCCATGCAACAGTTGCATAACTAAATACTTATGAGGTCCCAAAAGCGAGAACTATTGGCTATGCAAAGCGGCCGTGAGACCGCGAAAGTGAAAGTGATCGCGTTCACGATCAAACATCAAAGCGGCCGCGAAAGTGAAAGTAATTGCGGTAAAGCGCGGCGCACATGCACTGTAGCTCTAGGCTGGCCTGGTAGCACTTTTTGGAGCCATCTCAATAAGTCTCGCCAGACCAGCGCATGCGCTGGGTCAGGCGAGACCTAAAAATGGAGGGAGTGAGCAGATAAGCACAAGAAAATGTGAAGTTTCAGGTATTTCAGTTCAACGTGTGCTGGTATTTTAAGCACTTATGCCATAATTCTGTAGAATGTGATACTCTGAGATATACACGTTGATGTGTTTCAGTGCAATGCTGAGCTTTCACATTAATTGCTGCTGCCCTTTTCTTGTGATTCTGTTTTTTTCTGCACTCTAAAACAATAAATAGATGTGTTATAAAATGGAGGCCAAGTGCTTAAGATGGAGAGCAAACCTGGCATGAGCCATTTTTAACGAAAATGTTTTAGACAACAACTTCTTTATTTAGTTCAACAGAGGCCCAGTTCCCCTGATGCAATTCTTTAAGAATATTGCCAGTAGTCTTCCTGGGTGTTCTAAATTCCTTCCCAAGTTTTTCCAGGTTTACCAAATCAACAGCTACCCTGAAGTCGATACAACAGCAATACAAACTTCCCTTAGTTCCTATCGATCAATCAACTTACCCCTAAGGGTCTCAAGGCACAGAGGGGCCGGGGAGAGTATGGCTGCAGATCTGTCGCAAGGCACTGTGGATTAGTCGAAGAGTCAGGTCCTGAGGTTCTTCCTGAATTGGGGCAGTGAAGGTGATTGCCTTAGGGAGAGAGGTAGGGTGTTCCAGGTCTTTGCTGCGAGGTAGGAGAAGGATCTTCCCCCGGCAGCGGTCTTGCGGATACGTGGGATGGCAGCTAAGGCCAGTTGAGTGGAGCTGGGTTCTCTGGTGGGTGCGTGGAATGAGAGGCAGTGGTTGAGGTATGCAGGTCCCGTGTCGTGTAGGGCTTTGGAGGTGTGAGGAGCTTGAAGGTGATCCTTTTGTTCACTGATAGCCAGT
Source organism: Triturus cristatus (assembly GCF_964204655.1). Taxonomy (NCBI): domain Eukaryota; kingdom Metazoa; phylum Chordata; class Amphibia; order Caudata; family Salamandridae; genus Triturus; species Triturus cristatus. The sequence continues at coordinate 522,558,428 of NC_140591.1, forward strand.
GGAGGTCTTTTAGGTGGGTAGTGATGTGGCTGCGGCTGGGGATGTTGAGGAATGGTCTGGCAGAGTTGTTCTGGATGCTTTGCAGTTTCTTGAGGAGTTTCTGGGTGATGCGGGCGTAGAGTGCATTGCCATAGTCGAGTCTGCAGCTGATGGGTGCATGGGTGACCGTCTTTCTGGACTCGTGGGGATACACTTGAAGATCTTTCGAAGAAGGCGTAGCATGTGGAAGCAAGATGATGAGACGGTAATGATCAAGCGGTTCATGGTGAGCGAGGAGTCCAAGATGATGCCAAGATTTCTTGCGTGGTACGTGGGTAGAGGTCCAAGATTTGCAGGCCACCAGGAGTTGTCCCAAGAGGAGGGGGTGGATCCCAAGATGAGGACTTCTGTCTTCTCTGATTGTAGCTTGAGACAGCCGCACTTCATCCAGGTGGTGACAGACTTCATCCCGTCATGGGAAGTTTCTCTTGGCGGCTGAGTTCACTGGTGAGGGAGAGGATCAGCTGGGTGTCAATGGCATAGGAGACTATGTTGAGTCCGTGCTTCGTGACGATGGCTGCATGCGGGGTCATGTAGCTGTTGAAGAGAGTGGGGCTCAGGGAGGAGCCCTGAGGCACTCCACAGTTGATTTCTGTGGGTTTCGAGAGGAACCGTCGTAGCCTGACGCTCTGTGTTCAGCCGGTGAGGAAGGAAGAGATCCATTCTAGGGCATTTTTGTGGATGCCGGCGTCATGGAGTCTTGTGCATAGGGTGCAGTGAGAGATGGTGTTGAAGGTCAGGAGGATGAGGACTGCAGTTTCGCCTCAGTCGAGGAAGGTGCGGACGTCGTCTGTGGCAGCGATTAGGGTGGTCTCTGCACTGTGACTGCTTCGGAAGCCAGATTGCGAGTGGTCCATGATGTGGTTCCCCTCAATGAACTCGGAAAGTTAGGCGTTGATTGCCTTCTTGATGACCTTGGCTGAAAAGGGGGCCAGGGAGATGGGTCTGAGGTTCTTGAGGTCCTTTGGTCAGCTGCGTGTTTCCAGTCTTCCGGGATTGTGGCGGAGTTGGTGGAGTAGTTGATGGTGCAGCAGAGTTCGGGGGAGATACCTGCTCTGTTGAAGACGTGGTGTGGGCAGGGGTCCGAGGGTGAGCCTGAGTGGATGGTCTTCATGATCTTTAGGGTATCGTCTTTGGTCAGGGGAGTCCAACTGGGTCTGCTGGGGTCTGGTATCGTTGTGTGCAATGATTGCGAGAAGGGTGAGAGGGTCTTGGTTATCGAGGTTGTTGAAGCCATCATAGATCTCCTTAATCTTGCGGTGGAAGAAGGCGCTGAGGTTGTTGCAGAGGTCTTGGGAGGGTGGGATGTCTGCTGTCCCTGTGCTGGGTTTGGCATACTCTTTGATCACGGTGAAAATTCCCTTGCTGTTGTGCGCGTTGATCCTTTCTTTTAGGGCCTCTTGCTTTGTTGTTCTGATGAGATGATGATGTGCAGTGGCAGCGGTTTTGAAGGCTGGGCAGTCGTCCACTGTCTTTCTGCGCCTCCATCTCTTTTCGAGCCATCTACAGGAGCGTCTGTACTCATGCAGGGCTGGGGAGAACTATTGACTTCTGGCCAATCGCCCATAAACTGAAGCAATGATGTAATGTTGAATGCTCCTTTTTTAATCCACCTTGCTCCACAATGATTAACTAAGTAGGACATTTACACGTCAGATAAAAAGTGCCTGTTATGGTTAACACATGATAAATCCTTTTATTAGTCTATCTCACAAAACGTATTTGCTAATCTGCCATCCAAAGGTGCCACCTTTGCCTCCAAGCCTGTGGCGTTCTAAGATTCCCTGTATCTACAAGTGCTGCCTGTTTAATATCCCAAATATCTTTCTTTCAATGCGTCATATCCTCAGCTGCACACCTCTCCTTCGCAAATGCTCTTTAAAAAAACTCACACACCATCAATCAACCGGCTATTCTCACTAACAACTCTCTCTTTGTCTAGCAGCTCCCCTCACACTGCCCCATCCAGTGCCACCCACTACTCTTGGGGTTGATGGAGCAGGTAAAGCAAAAGTTTGTATACCTCCTCTATTTTGCATGAAATATTAATTACGTAATCATTCTAAATATTAACTCGTACTAATAGTGTGGAGTGGTATAATTAATCAACAAAGTGCACCTTAATAAACAAGAGATACACGTGGGACTAAAATGCTAATTGCATGGCAACTAATTAAATGATTAACTGTGGTACGCAAACTAACTTTAGGATGTGTTGAAATAGAGAATTGCATTATTCATGTTGCTTTTGTGATGGTTTGTGCTTCCAGTGCTGCAGAATGGTGAGTATTATTGCTTTGAATGTTGCTACCAGCTAGGAAAATACCAATATATATTGGGATTAGTGCGGGTTTAACATTAGAATCTTCATTTCTATATATTAATTACTGTTATGTTTGCTTTTGCTTAAGTTGGCATTCGGGCCTACTAGGCCGCAGTACTTAAAATGGAGTTCGGAAGTGGCCACCATCATGTGAGCGCGAAGTCAACTGCGCAAACTCGGATGGCTCTGAAGATCTCCAAGCATTCTCCGACGAGAACCAAGATGTTCGTTGTCAAGGATAGGAACATGGAGGACTGCCAAGATAAAACTAGTGTGAATGACCGATGGACAATGAGAGACCTGTACAAGAAAGCCTACATGTTGTTACTTCGGAACTTTTGCCTGTGAAACTACCGAAAAGAATACAATTGAGAAATGTCATGCCCGGTCTCATGGGAAACAGGCAAACATGGGAATATTGAAGAGACTTGCAATTTTCAGAGGGTTTAGCCAATCGGAACACTTTTTTACCCCTCAATTGTTGCGCATTATCCTAAAAGTAAGGAGGAAAAAGGTATAAAAAGAGAGGGATTTGGAAGAGGGGTGGGTATTATCATTCTCGCTATTGGTGTGGAGAGTCGATTTGCGGGATTATTGGTTCATGGGTGCGATCCCCTGGTCCCTTGGCTAAATCGTGGGGACTGCGTCGTGCTGAAGGAGATTTCCTGGATTTACCTGGGTTTTCTTTGATTATAAGAGGACGATTCCATCTGAAGGGATATTGATTATTGCTGTGGGTTGACGGGGTCTTCTGGAGGTGGTCGCCAATATTCAAATTTAGGTAAATATAAGTGTTATGTCAATTTATGTTCAAAATAAAAAGATTGGAAATCGCTCTATAGAAACAAGATTTGAACTGTAATCCTGAATATGCCAACACAGAGTGAACTAATTTAGATAAACTAAACTTTGATTAATAAGAAATGAGTTTGTGATTTCTTTTATTAGGCATTAATAGTTAACAGAAAGGTTCCGCAGCTTTAATGTGTTTGAGCTGGTTCTAAATCACCATCAACCAGTTCAACTAATTGGTCCATCAACCAAGTGGTGGAGTGCCTTGATGTTAAAGTTAGGATTCTATAGGTGCCGATGTATATAATGTGTATAATATAAAGGAATTATTCCCGATAGGTAACAAGGTACCCCCACATGTCCAGCGCTTCTTTTCCTCCTGTGTATAGACTAGAGTGAGATGTGTGAGTGTTGGTGTTATGGGCACCACCAATTAATGCGTGTGTGTATGAATAAGTGTGATGACGGGTCTGTGACGCAGGGAGGATATGTAAATTTGCCCTTTTCCGCTGGAGCTGGGTACATGTAGTGCCCTCGCTTCACAACTGTGCCCTCCCCCCTTTATATTATGTTAGCCATCTCTCCCTCTTACGCTGGCAACCATGAACACTTTGGGGACAAAAATACCTACATATAGCCTGACAGATTAGTAAATAAACTTTAGTGGAGCTGGATTTTTTAAATTTATTTTTAAATTAATTTTAGTGATCTTTCTGCTAGATTGTCTCCAGCTAGCATAAGTGTACGCATGGCATTTTCGACCATATTTTTCAATAGATTTTGCAAGAATGTTTTTTCATAAAGGCAGGCTAACTAGTGCTCCCACAAATGGTACATATGAGATATTTCCACAAGGAAACTTTGTGTGTCCTTTTCCAATTATTTTTGGGACATACAAGCAGTTGACTGCTCGCTGTTAGTATGTCTTGAGAAGAGTGGGGCAACTGCAACACATGACCATCCTGCCTGTTTCACAATCTGTCCACCTCTGGTGCGCCACAACATACTGCACTCTTTTCTTTTTAATATTCGATCATGAATATGGTTATTTCATGAAACTAGTAGATCTGAGTGTTAATTTAACCCGTCAGTGGTGTAAAGCAGTACGGTGCCTTTTAAAAATCTAGTGGTATATGTCTATACTCATGAGGCATTAATAAAATGAATGTCAGGGAACATTTAGGGGGCAATAAAAACAGGAAAGTCGGGTTTATGTCAGACGCGAGTGGTAAAACATCAGAGTACAGGGTTAAGTTGTGGTTGCAGTGAGGAAGAGAAGAGTGCTTAAGGACACAAAGTAAAAGCAGTAAAAATAAATAAATTAATACACATGCCGAGGCAAATTCAAGTGAGAGAAAACATGCCAAAGGAAAGAGCAGAAAAGAGGAGGGCTGAGGGTAGCGAGGAGTATGCCACCACACAGATGGCGGACTTAAAATTAAGAGAAAGAAGAGTATTCTAAATCACCAGACGAAAGAAAGATATTAAAGAAACAAAAAAAAATAAACGGACCTAACACCAGAAGGTCTCAGACAAAGGGATGTATTACACAATGAGAAAAAGAATTAATACATGGCTAAAGCAGGGAATACAGCCATAAGAATTTCAAATTAAACATAACAGGTAAATCGATGAGGAAATTACAAGGAAAAGGTATAAGGACAATTAAGAGATCCTTCATTCTTGTCCATTTATGACACTATATTGACTTTATGACACTACATTGACTTAGTTGAGGTCTACTTAGGCCGCGACAACAATGACAAAGAGATAATATATTTAAAGTGCACTTCCTTCTCTTGCCTAAAATTACTGTTACTAGTCAATACAACACCAGTGGCGACTTCTCAGCTATGGGGGAGGAGCGTCGCAGCACTGCTTTTAAGCAGTGCCAAGTAGAAACACAAAATGATAATAACTTGAGTTATTATCGTTTTATGCTTCGTGTCCTGCTGCTTTGCGGTGGGCGGGGCTTCTCTGCTCTCAGAGCAGGGTAGGAGTGGTTTATCTACTCCTAAGTGCGGAATGACTGTTTGGTCGTCCCTCTCGGGCCGCTCAAAGCAGTCATGCACACTTTCCCTGTTCTCCATGTAGGATGAATTACAGCCTGCATGGAGAACTGCCCACCCCTCCAGCCCCTGGCTGAGCGCCATGTCACAGCGCTCAAACCAATCACAACGCTGCATTGCAGCGTTGTGATTGGCTTAGGGGAGGGAGCCTGGCTGCCTGCTTCCTGTTCCTGGAGTCGGAGGCAGGAGAGCAGGAGCAGAGATGCGGGACCCGGCCTCAAGGTAAGTTCCCCCCCGCCATCCGTGAGCCATGCCAGCCGCCACTGTACAACACCCACTCTGTTATGAGAAGGAATTAGGGTTATAATATTTCATCTATATGTATGTGCTCATAGTATGAAATATAGGAGTGTGCAACGGATTTCTAATACTGGAAAATATGGTTAAAAAAAGCATAGGAACGCATAGACACAGACCCCTTTTTAGCGATGATGTCATTCAGAAAATACAACTTTGCATTACATTTTAACCCTCAATTCGCTAGTGGGGTAAGGCCACTTAATTAAACTGACACACTACGATAGAATAGATCCATCTTCAAAAGGTCAGAACATAAGGAAATACTGCGATGGCATACACAGATACATAATGAACAAAAACAATTTTCTATGAAATACCTACTGCAACGCTGCAGACCATTATGTTGCGAAAGGAAGCAGGCTTAATGAAGCACCTCTTTGGGAATTGTCATGGGGGCATCTCATTAGCTGCGGCATAAAGTCCCCCCGCTGGTCCAAGCCTATAATGGGCAGGATTTGCTAGATCTCACATGCAAAGGTATTCTGTAATTGATATGCGTGTTCGTTGTTGGATGCAGAAACTTTTACACAGCACAAAAAGTACAAGACACTTCAATATTTCATTACGAAAATGACATTTCGAAATAATGACATTTACGCAGTTTTCCTTTCACATTAACAAAGGGAAAACCAACAACAGAAAGTTATTCACAGACAAAAAGTCGTCTGTTCCGCTCAATGTGAAAACAAATTAGGTAAGCTTAAACGATGTTTAATGATTTCAACAGTACCGGTTAACAGTTTTAAACAGGCCTTTCCGGTAATCTGGCACTATTATATTGGCCAACTTGAAAGGGCCAGCCTGTGGGCTCTTTTCATGGTCGCTGTACGGCCCCTGTGACCAAAGAACACACCCACAATTGGTCTCTTTCAAGCTGGTCCATCGGTAGTGCCAGGTTGCCCAAAAGACCCGTCTAATACTGCCAGTTACACACAGAGTCACTCTTGTCAGAGCGCCAAGAAGCTATAGGATGCTGTAGTAAGCTGGCACTGCATATAGTATACCAAAGTAAGGTATAGTGTGCACAGAGTCCAGAGGGTACCCACAGGTATAGCAGAGGGTAAATTAGATAATCACTAACAGCTCAATTTGTGGTAGTGAGGTCGAGCAGCTAGACTTATCAGGAGGGTGTGTTAAGCGTTTATTCTGGTCACTCATTCAAGGCCGATATCACACACTCGGAGACAGAATCCAGGCCAGTTAGGTAAGTATAAAAAAGGTATACTTTACTTATAGAACCAAGCAGGACTTGTACAGGTAGGTAATACATTCTTGCAATTGCACGACTGTTCAAGGAAATGCAGTTCTAGTAATTGTAACAATTACAGGTTGATATCGCTTTTCAGAATACTTGGAATCACACAGTAAATACTCTTTGCTTACTTTCGGATTAATTTACAATAGTGCTAACTTATACCCATACATTAGCAGTTCAACATAGAACACTTTCTAGACTCAAAATCTCCTAAGGGTCCCTGTGGGAGGAAAAATGGTTATTGAACTTGACTTACGAGGTTTCGGGGTTAAGACGAAGGTTCCCCAAGGTCCAGGTTGGCACTCTAGTTACACAACCAGCGGCACTGAGGCGGTCGGGTGCAGAGTGCAGGGGCTCAACGTTAGCCAAGGGGCTAAGGGGGCCTTTGGTTGGGGTCTGCTGGCAAGCAGGCCCCTTGGGTGTGGGAGCAATGCTCCTAAGGTTTCGGTCGGCAATGCAGGGGTCAACGACCGACAAAAGAACTGCACCGCCAGTGGCACAGAGGCAGACAGGTGCAGGAGGTAAAACGGACATCGGGGTCCCTGGGCTTCTCAGTGGAGTCCGTTGGTTTCAGAAAGCTGCACTCTCGGTAGGCGGGGACTTCCTGGAGGCAAACCATGACTGGGAAGGCGACTGGGGATCTAGGAGGATGCTTGGACACCATTGGTTGGGCCACCCAAGGCCGGGAAGGTGTTGAGGGCTGAGGTGTCGTAGGCGGGGGTCTCCTTCGGCTGCGATCAGTTGCGGTCGGCATCGGTCGTCCTCAGGTCAAGGGAACAGATGTCTTACTGCCGCCGGTCGCGTTTGGGGGGGGTATCCTTCAAGTAAAGGCTGCAGGTTTAGTTTCGAAGCTTGTGGGAGGTCAGGGGTCACCAGATCCCAACTTAGGATCACCGGGTGGACCTCTTTGGAGTATGGGGTCACTCTATCTCTGCCCATGGTGGACGGGTGTAGAGTGTTGCAGAGTCTCGGAGTACGGATTCTGAAGTTTAGTCTTTGGTTTGAGCAAATCCGGTCTGCAGGGGAGACAGAGTCTGTTAATTGAGTGCAGGGCAGGTCCTCTGGGCTCTGGTGGTCTGCTGCTGGACACACCAGTTTCTGTGCTATAGGCAGTTTGTGGTTGGGCCAGGCCGGTAAGGCTGGGGCCAAGTCAACTGGTGTCCTCGGATTCTTCCTGGGTCAGCACAGTGTGTAGGTTGGGACCAATGGGTCCCTTCCTTGGGATGAGTACACTCCCTATTATGCTAACCTCCAGGTGGAGGGGGCAAGAGCCTCATTCTAATTGGCTGAGGCACCTCATCTTCAAAATGGAGGTGACTGAGATGTGTGCTTCACCTCGCCCTTCCTCACCTAAGGGGTGGGGTTGGTAACAATGGGCATACCTCTCTTACTAGCTTTTATTTCCCACCGATTCTCCCACCCAAGTGGGGATCAGAACCGGTGGGAGCCAGTTGCTGGGGGCAGCACAAGGCATGGACAGCGTCCAAAGGCGGCAGGCCTTTGAAGCTTCCCCTTTCGTGGGCGCAACCCATCTGAGGGAGGAGGCATGACACCTCTGCCCAGGATGGGCTTTGTTCCAGGACCCAGAGAGCGGAGGCCTTCTATCCAGGGGTCCAGAAACCTGTCTGGTGGTAGCAATGGCAGGCAGCTATTCAGGAGCCTCACCAGGGCTGGTCGATTTTCAGGAGGCATCTCTAAGATGCCCTCCAAGTGTGTTTTACATTAAATCCAACACTGGCATCAGTGTGGATTTAATGTGCTGATATGTTTGCTACCAAACTTCCCAGTTTTTACTAAAGCCTTTATGGAGCTGTGGAGTTTGTAGTGACCAAAATCCAGACCATATATTCTTTATGACTTTACTACACTTACAATGTCTATGAATGGACGTAGACACTGTAGGGGCACAGGGCTCATGCCTCTGTACCTTCACCTTAGGACTAGTGCACCCTGCTAGAGGGGTGACTTACCTAGGCCTTAAGCAGTGGGTTGCAGGCATGGCACGCAGGAGTGTGTGTGTGCCATGTCAACTATTCACTTTTCTCTGCACCAAAACACGAAGCCTGCTGTGGCAGAGTGTGTGGGTTAAGGTGCAGGGCCTCTAAGGGTGGCACACTAGGTGCTGCAGGCCTCAGAGGCCTTCCTTATTCACAGGGCCCCTGGTGCCCATGGTACCTTTTACAAGGAGCTTGCCTGTGGCCAGTGTTGTGCCAATTGTGGATACAAAGATACAATTTTGGGAAAGAACACAGGTCCTTGGAACCTGATTGGCAGGGACCCAGGGCACATTAAGTCGGGTTGCGTCAGATATCAGGCAAAAATGGGGGGTAACCATGCAAAGGGCACTTTCCTACAGATTGACTAGAAAATAAGAAATTCCTCTTAATCTTTTATCCCAGAGCTCACATCTCTAGTGGCTCATGCCGAACTTTAATTATCCCACCCCATAAAAAATATATGACTTGAGTCCAAAGTGTCTCATAGAAGAGGAATCCAAGGGCTGTGGCCTGCCGCCAACATATTGAGTAGCTTTGTGCGGAGCTCCCACTGGCTGATCCCCCATCCAGTGCTATCCAGTCTTTCAGTGCCCAGCCCGCCCCCTCCTATCCCCCGCATACCTGGTGGATAAATAAGCTACTGCGGGCGGTGCGACCGAGGAGTGAGCTCTCTCCTGGCTGTATATGGCCCGACCAGGGGGCGTTCTGAGTGGTGAAGAGCTAAGACGGCTGGCAGATATCTAGGGAACCGCGGCTGCGCTGGTGCCTGGACTGAAAGAGGCCCCGGGGCGGAGGCACTTGCAGGAATTTGACCGATGCTACTGCTGAGGGCTCCTGAGAGCCTTATTGTTGGTGCACTTCTGCAGAACGGGAGAAGATGTGGAGAGCGTGCGGAGGGGCGATCGGAGCCCTAGCGGATGGCGCTGACCACCTGGGAGAGCCCAGCTGTGGCGAGAATGAGGTGAGGAGTCTCTCCGGCCGGGGAGGAGGCCTGGGGAGGAAGAGAGCTCCTGCCCGCTCCCGCCTTGAAAGCTGGCCGCGGTGCCAAAAGCCCCAAATGCGGGGGGAGGCAATGGGACCTCTGGGTTTGCCTGTGCGCCGGATCTGCAGAGGCGGCCTGAAAGAGCCTTGGACGGAATAGTCCGACCCTGTAGATGCAAAACAAGGTGCTCCTGCCTGCAGAGGGAGTGGAATGACTGGAGCGGTCACCTACCTGAACAACATTGACCATGCTTCGGCTTGCAGCCGACCGTTGCACTGCGACCTGCTCTGATTGCAATGGGCCTACAGAGGGCCTACGTTGAGAGGAGAGGCAGGCAAAGCGAGGTGAGAATCTCCCGTCTGGACTGATGACCTAGGGGGGGGGGGGGGAGGAGGAACCTCTGGACTGCACCCATGCTGAATCTTGGCTGCAGGGAGCGCCTTGGAACGACTGGGCCCGCCCCGCGGATGGGGAAGAGTTTGACCCCGACGGCTGGCGTAAAATAATCAGCTGGTGATTCGGCCAGTTTGGCCCACACCTCGGCGGGAGGCCCCGATTGGGCTGTGGATGGCCTGAACCATGTAGCTAGGCTTGGGAGACCAGGTGAGGGGGCCACGGCCAAGGACTGGAGCTGCTGGGCAGATGCTCCTGGGGGGTGGCGGGGAGGCCCCTGGGCTGCTGATCCTGCAGGAGAGGAGGGTAGAGAATTTCTGCCCACATATCGGTGGGAGTCTGACCTGGCCTTTTGTACGTAGTCATCTCTGGTGTAGGGGTAAGCTTTCTCGTGGGTGAAACGTTCCTGGTCTTTTTTAAGTTTATTAAATTTGCTTTGTTTGAGAGTAATCTCAAATTCTGTCATTTTTTGGTCAAGTTCATCAAGGCGTTTTTTCAGAATGGAGTTATGTTATGTTATGTTATATAATTTTATATAGCGTACGGATGCCGCAGCAAAGTGGCGTCCCGGCGCTTTGGAGAATAGTAAACACAACATGACAGAAAAAAAGAAAAAGATGGGCCTAAATTGTGGTGAAAAGGAAAGTTTTAAGAGCCTTTCTAAAAGGAAGCAACTCAGGGATGGAACGCAGAGGGGCAGGCAGAGAATTCCAAAGAGTAGCCGCCAACACTGAAAAAGAGCGTCCGCCCATCCTAGATTTTTGGAAACGTGGCACGATGGCCAGATTAGATCCAGCAGAGCGAAGAGCTCTGGCAGGAACATAGTGCTGGATAGTCTGTGCAAGGATGGGAGGGGATTGGTAGGACTTTAGTTGTACCTCCAATTTTTGAATGTCAATTTTCAATTCTTGTGCTACGAATACGTGGAAGCACTGATGTAGTCACTATGTGTGGTGTGTGAGGGTGTTCACTGAAGGCAGCACCGGGTTCCTGGCCATTTACCATAATACATAAACAGTTGATGGACAGAATGCAGAACAATGTCATACATTCACCTCAGTACAGAGATCTGGGCCTAAATCCATAGTTTTTTTGCTCACCATGCCGTTCCAGTTTCCCGTGCTCACTACGCCACTGGAGTCAAGCTATCCTGGCTGAAGAGGGGTGAAACCCCGAAACCGGTCGTAGGATGCTTGATTCCGGTCCAGGGAAGACATGGCTTGGCAGTTCGGGCTGGACTGTTCCCATGAGGTACAGGGTCAAGACTGATTTGCATATGGCCATGTCTGAACTGGGGTGGCGTGGTGAGCAAAATAACGATTGATTAAACGTAGATCTGTGACTGGGGGTGAATGTTTTTCCAATGTGCAACATTCCGTCCATCATCTTGTGTGTTTTGCTGTTTGCCCTATGTGTGAAGGGTAAGCCCAGGCATGGGTCCCGTGCTCACTACGCCACTGGAGTCAAGCTATCCTGGCTGAAGAGGGGTGAAACCACGAAACCGGTCCTAGGATGCTTGATTCCGGTCCAGGGAAGACATGGCTTGGCAGTTCGGGCTGGACTGTTCCCATGAGGCACAGGGTCAAGACTGATTTGCATATGGCCATGTCTGAACTGGGGTGGCGTGGTGAGCAAAATAACGATGGATTAAACCCAGATCTGTGACTGGGGGTGAATGTTTTGCCAATGTGCAACATTCCGTCCATCATCTTGTGTGTTTTGCTGTTCGCCCTATGTGGGCAGGGTATGCCCAGACGTGGGTCCCGTGCTCACTATGCCACTGGAGTCAAGCTATCCTGGCTGAAGAGGGGTGAAACCCTGAAACCAGTCCTAGGATGCTTGGTTCCGGTCCAGGGAAGACATAGCTTGGCAGTTCGGGCTGGACTGTTCCCATGAGTCACAGGGTCAAGACTGATTTGCATATGGCCATGTCTGAACTGGGGTGGCGTGGTGAGCAAAATAACAATGGATTAAACCCAGATCTGTGACTGGGGGTGAATGTTTTGACAATGTGCAACATTCCGTCCATCATCTTGTGTGTTTTGCCATTTACCATAATAGGCACGTTTGGCTACATTCAATACATATATTTTCTATGTTGAGACAGTATTTATCGGTCACATGTGAGTAGGGTAGGGATCTGTGCACCCCGTCCTGATGACACAATTTGAAGAAAATTGGTAAGGAGGAAAAGATAGAGAAATATTTTTAAACAAGGACACCTTTAATTATCCTGTCATATGTGTATATATTCACATTTTCTTTTTGTTATTTTATCGCTGAGCATATAAAAAGAACATATATTTACAAATAACACCTCTAAAACAATAACAAACTAACGCTACTGTCCACCATGAAATGTTTCCTATTGTGGAGCCACCTTTAAATAGTGTGGACTACCCAGAAGACTCATACATTGCGTATAGGAAAGTCTCTCTCCAAGAATTCAAAGAAGCAATGTGAGACTGTTACATCCACAAAAAGTTCAATTGATTTGCAGTCCTTCTGTACAACAAAACTGTCGACGCGGTCGCGTTTCAGCCGATCTATTTCTTTTGGCCTCTTCAGGACAAAAACAACAGCAGCACTCTACATAAAGAAAAATAAACTCTAATGACATATACAATACATAATCGCCAAGCAATTATCCTTGCCGATATATATACAGGTCTCACTCCCCTGGAAACCAAACCACAGTACAAAATGCAGAAAGTTCCACCACCACAACAACACCACCGAATCCAGTGTGACGTGAATCTCAAAGAAAATTAAAATTCCTCAACTTTCAAAAACGTGTGAATGCACCATATGTGACAAAAAACTCATAATACTCCTGTGTGTCTGCTTACCGAAAACACATATACTAGCGTTTTAATCTCGAGGGTCTCTCATTATGCAATCTGTTGAACTCTACATTAACCTTAGCTATAGCCAACTCGCTCAGAGCATCCTGTCATATGTGTATATATTCACATTTTCTTTTTGTTATTTTATCGCTGAGCATATAAAAAGAACATATATTTACAAATAACACCTCTAAAACAATAACAAACTAACGCTACTGTCCACCATGAAATGTTTCCTATTGTGGAGCCACCTTTAAATAGTGTGGACTACCCAGAAGACTCATACATTGCGTATAGGAAAGTCTCTCTCCAAGAATTCAAAGAAGCAATGTGAGACTGTTACATCCACAAAAAGTTCAATTGATTTGCAGTCCTTCTGTACAACAAAACTGTCGACGCGGTCGCGTTTCAGCCGATCTATTTCTTTTGGCCTCTTCAGGACAAAAACAACAGCAGCACTCTACATAAAGAAAAATAAACTCTAATGACATATACAATACATAATCGCCAAGCAATTATCCATGCCGATATATATACAGGTCTCACTCCCCTGGAAACCAAACCACAGTACAAAATGCAGAAAGTTCCACCACCACAACACCACCACCGAATCCAGTGTGACGTGAATCTCAAAGAAAATTAAAATTCCTCAACTTTCAAAAACGTGTGAATGCACCATATGTGACAAAAAACTCATAATACTCCTGTGTGTCTGCTTACCGAAAACACATATACTAGCGTTTTAATCTCGAGGGTCTCTCATTATGCAATCTGTTGAACTCTACACTAACCTTAGCTATAGCCAACTCGCTCAGAGCATCCTGCATGAAACCAACTTGCTTGTTAGCGGTGGAGTATGGGGGGGTCTACCCCTGGCCCTGCTATAAAGAAGGAAAAAAGGTTCAAGTCAGCCCCACTTTAAAAAGTAAAATACAATCAAGCAAAGAACCGCCCTGTCACCCAAATGATCGAATTTAGTACCTTGCTTGGGCGATTTATCGCTAGGCTAACTTCAAGTCCAAAGTAGTGAGTTCCATCCGCCGTGGTGTACACGCTACATGGAAGAAAAGCGCACAACAAAGCACGCGGGGATAAATAAAGGGATCTCAACTAAATCTCAGAGACAAAGGGCTGAATACCATCTCCTCTTACCTTACGACTTCTCTTTTCTGTAAGGTCTGTCCAAGTTCGCTGTCCTACTTCGAACCGAGGTACACGGAAGTGCACTCGGAGCCTTATTTCTAAAAATCAACAGTGACAAGGGACTAACGCATCTCGCCAGCGTGGGGTGAAATGAATCGGCCATTTTGAAGTGGAGTGAGAGTACAGGCCCACAACATGTCAACGCACGCAGGAGGTTTTGTACATTAAATACACAGAAACCTCCATCACACCATTTTAACAATACCAGCACGGAGGCATATTAAAACTTTTTTTAGCCCTCACATGCCAGGTATTTTTTAACACTCACTGATCTATTCACTTCTGACCCTATCACTCACTACCCTCACACACCACACATAGTGATTACATCAGTGGTCCCACGTATTCGTTGGTTAGCAGCACGCCGCGTTCCGTAGAGGGACGCGAAGACCCCTATGATGAAGCATGACATCAAGGGCCCTTTTGGTGTGTGAGGGATATTTAAAAAACACTATGTGCTTCCCACCAATGTAGGAAACACATGCAACTCCAGAACCAGTTCTCTTCCTTCGCCTATCTTACGAGGGCGGATTCCTTTTGTTCTTGAACTATAATTGGGGAGACTGAGTCCGCCCCCAGTGTCCAGGTGGACACGTTCTCTCTCCGCTCCCTCCTTTTGGTTTATATGACATCATATTTGAAGCAACAAATTAGTGCTCGTTATGAGAGTACAGCAAAATTAACAGGAGAAAAGCACTTATTACAGCATCACAGATTGCATGTAAAAATGATTTTACAAGGGGAAACAACACCGCTAATGGTCAAGTGCTCACTTCACTATGATTTTACCATACCTGCACAAATGTATCCTCTTGCATCCTAGTTTTGGTTAAATTACAGCAAGTATGCACAAAAATACCATGGCATAAGTCACCTTTGTAGATTCGCTTCTTGTCTTTTGGTTCATGCCCCCTCCCCCCACTGAACAATGGTAATAAATAGCATACTACGATTTATATGTTATTTTGTTAGATTGTTCTAAATAAAATACTTCACAGAGCAGTAATTAAGGAAACAGTATAATACCTATGCACCTTATAAAACATCTGTCTCTGAGCAAAAGAAAAACAATACATAATGTAATATCATCTCAATTAAAAAGAAAGGAACATATTGTAGCATAACTAATGTAAACTGACTGCCCATCCATTTGGAAACGGGTGGCATTACAGCAATGCGATATTGCTGCAGAGATCACTGCCGGCTCAATAGCATTCGCCTAAATAAGCGATTGCAGTTCATAATGTCTCTCTTTCAAGCAATGCGTTTTGGTAATGTATAATTATTTCAAGATACTCCTTTTTCAACAGTTTTCAGTTACAGACCTATCTCCCTTCTTCATGTGTTTAATTTCCTATATGATCCTTGATATATGGGTATATTCTGTGGCACGAAAAGTAGATCTATATGCATACGGTTGTTTCTATTGCCTTCAAGAGGGATTGGTGAATATGGGTGTTTGTGTGATGCAGAAAAGCATGCTGCGAAATACTGGGATTACATTTTATTTTAAATCACAACCACCACGTAAGGTAGCAGACGAATACAGTAACCCATACTAAATATATCATCCTTTTATAGCACCCATGAATGCAATGGAAACTATGTGATCATAACAGAGAAACGTGGTACTTTACGCTCTCGAGACGCAGCCACTTTAATTTATCGGCGGTATAATGAGGTCCTTGTTATTGTAGCACAAGCATCTCAAACCAGAGGAATGTAGCTATAACACAACTGTGTGGGGGATTCAGCTAAAACCAGGAAGTGATATTAAGATGGATGGGAAAATCCATTAGGACAGTTCTAAATAGCATTGTTCAGTTGGTTTCTACAGTACACACATTTTTCATACAAAATGTATTTACATTATATTACAGATGTTTATATGCAGCATATCTGCAGCTAGTATGGATGTGAGCTGTCAAATAGTTTGCTCTTGTGGATTAAGGATAACTACACGGGCCGCCTAAGGATGCAGCACGTTCCATCTCCAGGCGACTTTGGAGTCAATTATGGTATACCATACTAAGGATGAGAACATCACTGTTAATGGCTATTTGCTGCCTCTGCCTTCTGTTGCTAGAGGATGGCTATGAAAAGAGAAAAAAATAGTCGCCTTCGTCTTTCGGTTGTACCCAAGGAGATAAATATATGGGAATCTCAAAGGAGTAACTCTTATCAGAAGCCTCACTTTTCTATGGGGCATCAATGCAGCATGTGCTCTGGGATGGGACAATTTAGACAAGTGCGTGTAGACTCAGCGTCAATCACTGACATTTTATTGTTTTAAACAGAATTATTGATCACATAGTTACGCTTCACAATTAAGTGTCGAGCAATGCTTCACTCGTGCTAATACACCTTAACAAAATCAATCTGAGGAGCCTACCTCCTCCCTTCAATTGGAGAGAACACCCCCCCCCCCCCCCCCCCCGAGTCCCATTTTTATGAAACGCTTTGCAAATTTGAATTGTTCCTAGTTAAGTTTGCACCGATTGAGATCTTGTCCCCCTAATGACTGCTAAAAGCATCCCAAACTGTTGTGTATGTGAAGTTCTTCATTCTATTTTAACTTAAAGTATTCTTTTATTTGAGTCTTTCTCGAACACCTTCTCATTTAGGATTGTGCGGTCAAAGAGCCACATTTTTTGGGGGGGAGGAAGTCTGACTTTATCAGTCCCCGGAGTACATCTAATGAGGCTCCAGAACCCCAAATCTGATTGATCCTGGAGTATGATCTGTGGGTATTCCTTGTTATTCGGATGTGCTTATCTGCAAATGTCCTTTAGCTAGTCGCAATGAGTAGCTGAGTAATGTTTTCTACACCCCCCTGCTCAAGTATTTGTCATTTGGATGTCTGTCCATAGCAGGAGAGTGTTCTAGATTGATGCTGTCCAGATAGGCAAGTTCACCCAGCCATTTCGTCTTACGAATCTGTAGCAAGTCATGGCGAAATCTGTCCTGATTGGAATTTGTGACATTGGAAACCACTACAGTTAAGTCTCTAGTAACTATTTTCCCTATTAGGATGAAATACATCTGCCCTCCTCCTTATTCTTGATGATGTCTTCTACATCGAATGGAGGGTTTTATGTATCATGATCATTATGCTAACTTTTGCTTGTCTGTAGCGTGGAACTGGGTAGAATATAGCTTGTATTTCATTAAGGTGGCACCTTTTGACAGAAGATGTATCCCTTGTACTCATTTTATATTGGGTTAGTTTAGTTAGCACTTTCCTTATTTTGTTACGTTACACTGGAGAGCGCAATTCCCATGACATTCCATGATTTAAGCCCAATCATTGGAATTGAGTTCCTATGTTCTGAGTTAAAACTCAAATCACTGTCCTGCTTCCTAGAACTACCTGTTGTGTTGCGTTCCCCTTCTCATCTCAGTGTCTTTCCTTAGGTAGTCAATTTCTTCCCTCAGTAAATCCATCATCATAACTGCAAACATAAAAGTTATAACTTTGGAGGGGGTTTCGATACACCCCAGGCGTAATAGTGAGAACACACCCTTGTCCACATTTCTTGCTCCCTCACCTCAGGGGCCTCATTGTGTGGGGTAAAAACTCTTACTACTGCGTCATAGCTATTTACGTCTCAGGTGGTGGAAAATGCCCAGAATTTGAAGTATAATAGGCACTGAATGGGATAAGGATTTCAACCTACTTCCCCGTTTCCAAATCATAATTCAAATTCAGTTTAATTTTTTCATTCCCTGACATTCTTTGCTGTTTCCCACATTTTTCTGCTGCATGTGCGAGGATGGTTTTCCTCAAGGTCTTCACCTGGGGAGGGGCTTCGCTGTAAGGACAGAATATATGCAACTTCCTCCAGAGTTATTAATGTGTGCGCTTCAGAGATATATTTAAATATCAAAGTGAATGAATACGCCCATTTTTATCTTATCTGATTTTTCCCCAGTTTTCCCATGGTTTCCTAGAGTGCTTTCCCCATACTTAGCGTACTTTGTGAAAAGTCCTAGAAAACCTACAGTGTGCACTCATTAAATGTCACTTCTCCAGTTCAATGGGTCGTTCTTAGGCTCTTGTCTTTCAATGCTAATGAGGCCTAGTTTATGCCTCTTGCAAACGGGCACACTGGATGCTGAGAATCTGTCCGGGGAAGATGCAGACCCGTCCATGTCTGATTTGCTGGCAACCATACAGGAGTCCTTAACCGCCCACAAACAGACTTAAAATTGTTTCAGTCTATGTCAATCTTCTCTGGGTAGACCTGAGAAAGGTTTCCAATAAAGTCAAATTTGCATAGGGTAACATTGCTGAACAGCAGGAGGAGGTGGCAGTCCTCAAAGGCCAGATGTCTCAGAAAACCACTACCACTGCGGGATTGGCGGAGGGCCACTCCCACTGCACTAGTAGGGTCCTGGGAGTTCCCGAACGAGACGACCAGTCCTCCACAGAACAATTCCTGGAATATTGGTGTGGAACGTCCTCAAGCCACTGGGATTGTATGAACATTTTGTGGTCAAATGAGCTCACAGGGCACTGGTGCCAACCCACGGCCTAGGGCTGCCCTGTGCCATTATAGCAAAGATTCTCAACTATCGCGACAGAGACGGCATCCTCCGTACAGCCAGGGAGCACCCGGTCCTTCCCGCTACCAATACCAAAATTGAAGATATATCGTTACCGAAGGTAAGCAACTTGTTCATCTGAGAGAGATAATTAGTTATGGATTCCTCACCTTAGAATAGATACCCCAGCAAAAATCCAGGAGGTGTGGCTGTGAACCAAGTTCACAACAGAAAGTCCTGGAGAACTGAACAGCCAAAGAAGCCGTCTCTCCAGACTTGGCTGTCCAGGCAGTAGTGTTTGGTAAACGTGTGCACTGAAGCCCACGTAGCTGCCTGGCAGATGTCATGAAAGGGAACTTCATGTCCCAAAGAAGTAGTAGCTGCCGTCACCCTGGTGGAATGGGCATGCAACCCCACTGCAGGTTCCTTTTTCGCTAAGGAATAGCAGATTTTGAAGCAAAGAACGACCAATCAAGAGATGGTTCGTTTTTGCGTGGCCCGGCCTTTCTTGGTGTCCACATAGCCAACAAAGAGCTGGTCATCCACACGGAATTGTTTTGTGCGATCCAGATAGAATGAAAGCACACGCTTTGGGATCCAGATGGTGGAGCCTCTCCTCCTTCTCAGAAGGGTGAAGAGGCAGGAAGAAGGTGGGCAAAGTGATGGTCTGTCCTATGTGGAAAGAGGTAACCAGTTTGGGAAGGAAAGAAGGCCGGATGAACAGCCAAGAAAGGAGGTTTTGAAGAAAGAGCCTCAAGGTCACTCTCAATGAGAGCAGAGGTGATGGCGACCAGAAAGGCAGTTTTAAGTGTCAGAAGGCTGAGAGGACAGTTATGTATCGGCTTGAAAGGAGCACACATAAGGTAGGTCAGAACCAGGTTCAAGTCCCACTGGGGCATTACCAAAGGAATTGGAAGAAACAAGTGAGTAATGCCCTTAAGGAAGCGTTTTACAATAAGGGACTTGAAAAGAGAAAGCTGATCAGGAAGCCGAAGAAAGGCCGAAATGCCAGAAAGATAGCCTTTAAGAGTGCCCAGAGCAGAGCCCTGCTGGGCCAGAGAAAGAATGAAGAGGAGAACCTCTGAAAGGGGAGCAGAAAGGGGATCCACAGCCTTTGCTGCACACCATGCCACAAACTTGTTCCATCTACAGGAGCATACCGTTTTGGTGGAGGGACGCCTGGCTGCCAAGATAACTTTACAGACTTTGGGAGGAAGGTCGAAAGCTGTCAACTGTCTCCGCTCAATCTCTATGCAAGGAGGTGGAGGCTGGAAAGGTTTGGGTGGAGGAAAGCCCCCTGTTGCGACAGAAGATCCTCCCGAAGGGGCAGTCTGATCGATGGCCGTGTGCAAGAGCTCAGGATACCAGACTCTTTGTGCCCAGTCCGGGGCCAAAAGAATGACTTAGGCCCGGTCTGGCTTGATCTTCTTCAACACTCTGGGTAGAAATGGTATAGGCGGAAAGTCGTATAGAAGACCACAACTCCACTCGCGCCGAAAAGCACAGCCAAGCGAATAGCGCTTTGGAAATTCCAATGCGCAGAACTGCCGACATTGTGCGTTCTCTTCGGTGGCGAAAAGATCTAACCAAGGGTCTCCCCACCGCTGAAAGAAACCTTACACCACCTCCGACTGAAGACGCCATTTGTGATCCATCATGCACCCGCGGCTCAGATTGTCCGCCCTGGCATTCAGAGAACCTGCCAGGTGTTGAACCACCAAGGAAATGCCCTGATGTTCCAGCCACTTCCAGAGACGAAGTGTTCTCTTTGTTTCAGTACCACATGGCAGTGGTGTTGTCCGTGTACACCTGAACTACTCTCCCTTTGACAGAAGGAAGGAATGCCTTCAGTGCAAGACAGATCACCCGAAGCTCCAGAAGGTTGGTGTGGAGCCCGGACTCCGCCGGAGACCAGAGGCCTCTGATCTCCGCCTCTCCCATGTGGCCGCCCCACCTCAGAAGTGATGCATCTGTCAGCACTGTGAACTCTGGCTGGGGAAGGGAGAGAGACATGCCGTTAACCCAATCCTGGTTCGTTAGCCACCACCGCCATTGATGTGCAGTGCCCTCCGAGATCTGGACGCAATCGGAAAGATTCCCACGATGCTGTGCCCACTGGAACTTCAGCTCCCACTGCAGAGCCCGCATAAGCTACCTAGCATAGTCCACCAGCAGGATGCAGGAGGCCATGAGGCCTCAGAGTCATTCTGACCAAAACCCGGGATAGAGGTTGAAAGATCCGAATCATAGCCCGAATATCCCGGACTCGCTGGTCGGGAGGATAAGCCCGAAACTGCGCTGTGTCCAGAACCGCACTGATGAAAAGGAGCTTCTGAGAGTGAATCAGATGTGACTTTGCAGATGAGCTGCGACCACTGCCATCCCCTTTGTAAACACCGGATGGGCACTGGTAAGGCCAAAGGGGAGAACGGTGAACTGAAAATGCTTGTGGCCTACCATGAACCTCAGGTAACGGCGGTGGGCCGGCAGGACGGGGATGTGAAAATAGGCGTCCTGCGAGCCCAACGCTACCATTTAGTCTTCCGGGTCGAGGGCAGACAGGACCAGAGCAAGCGTCAACATCTTGAACTTCTCCTTCCGGAGGAAGCGGTTGACGTTCCTGAGATCCAAGATAGGACGCAGGCCCTTGTCCTTCTTGGGCACTAGAAAGTAGTGGGAGTAACAACCACAACCTACTTCTGGGGCAGGAACGCGCTCGATGGCTCCTTTGGCCAAGAATGCCGCAACTTTCTGTTGGAGAAGGGCCAGGTGATCCTCCAACATGTAGTGGTATTGCGGTGGCATGGCTGGAGAGGTAGCCTCGAAGGGGAGGGAGTAGCCCTTTCCGACTATCTGCAAAACCCATCTGTCCGACGTGATAGTGCGCCAGTGGGGGAGGTGATGGCGAATACTGCCGCCCACTGGCGTTTGATGGGCCTGAAATGTCGTACTAGGAATGTTTAGAGGCTGCTGCAGAGGGGGAGTTGGTAGACTGGCCTGCCCGCTGGCCCCCTGAACCACGGTGGTGGTTCCCACGTCCGCGGCCACACGAATATAGGGCAGCTTGCTGCGGTCTGTGGCCCTGGGCCGGACCTAGTGTGGCGCCCCTTCTGTAGCCACGAATGGGATGAAAAGCAGACTGCGCTGGGTACTGGAGAGGCCCAAGGACCTGGCCGTAGCCCGTGAGCCCTTGAAACGCTCTAAAGTGTTGTCTGCTTTATTTACCAAAAAGGCAACAGCCATCAAAAGGCATGTCCATAAGGGTGTTCTGGACATCACCTGAAAAACCAGTGCATCTCATCCAGGCATAGCGCCTAACGGCTACCGACGTGGAGAACGTTCTGCCCAGAGAGTCCGCGGTGTCCAGCCCATAGTGGATGGCAAACTTGGCAGCATCCCTCCCGGTGGTAACAGCCTGGGAGAGCACTGTCCGGGCCTCCTCCGGACACTGGGGCAGCACCTGCGCAACCGTATCCCACTCAGAGTGGGAATAACGGCCCAAAAGACATGCATTGTTTACCGACTGCAGACCTAAGCTGGCGAAAGAAAAAAATTCTTGCCAAGGTGGTCCAGCTTTTTGGATTCCCTTTCCGTTGGGGCGGTAGGGAACACACTCTTGGAGGTGGAGGCTTGGACCACCAAGCTCTCAGGGGTAGGGTGTTGGGAGAGTAAAGTGGGGTCGCCCAGAGCCGGGCAGTGGTGTCTGGCGATCATCCTGTCCACAGGAGCCGTCGTGTTGGGCCTGGACCAGGTGCCCAAAAGCATGTCAGTCAGTGCAACATTAAAAGGCAACAGGTGCTCCGAAGAGCTTGCTGCAGGCTGAAGCACTTCCGTTAGGTTAGTCCTTACTGCCACAGTAGGGAGCTCAAGGTTGAGGGCCTCGGTTGCCCTACTGAGTAACACGGCATATGATGCTCCCTCCTCCATAGCCACGGTAAGAGGAGACAACATGCCAAGATCTGGGGATGTGTCCAACCCACTGGCATCCCCCAGTTCCTCTCTCCAGTCCTGTTCCTACTGGTCTGTCAGAGGGTCAGTAGACCCCTCCCAGTCCTCCTCGTCATCCTCTGGGGTCCAGTTCCCGTGTAAGGGACCCTCGGAATGAATAGGGGCACAAAAGCCCCACTCAGCGGCGGGTCTGTCATCGGCCGACGCCGGTCCGGCTCCGCACCAGGAAGGAGGCCGGGGCAACGCCGGCCAGGGGGGCCGACCGGTGTCAAATGTGTCAGCGGTGCCGGTGGAGGTGTAATTAGGTCAACCGGCGCCGATCTGGATCCAGGCCTGGATCCAAGGGGGGCAGTCGGCATTGAGTCCGGAGGCGCCGACAGAGAAGGCCTAGACCCCCCCAGCCAAGTCTGCGGGGCCCGAAGGTGTACTGGCGGGTTCGGGCCGCCCAAAGATGGCATGCATGGCTTTGTAGAACATACGAAGCTGGGCAGGAGTATCTCTGGGTCCCGGGAAGGGAGGAGTCGGCTCTGCGGGCTCCGCACGTGGAGCCACAGGAGGGGCACTGCCCGCATCCCTCAGTCGAGGTGAAGTCGAAGAGTGACGATGCTTCTTCGACTTCTTCTTGTGCTTCGACATCCCCAACCCCGAGTGCGAAGACTTCGAAGATTTCGAAGATTTGGACAAATGATGATGGCTCCGCGGCTGGTCCCTCGACCTCCCTCGCAACCGGGACCATGAATGTCGCGGAGCCGACCGCTGGCGCGCATAAGCTTTCGGACCGCTCCAGCAAAGTCTTCGGAGCAATGGACCGGCAGTCGGAGCACAACTTAAGATCGTGGTCGCACTCCAGTCAAAAGAGGCACAAGCGGTGCAGATCCGTAACTGACATCAGTCGGGGACAAGAACCACAAGCCTTAAAACCGGGCATCCCTGACGTGCAACAGGAGTCGATAGACTCAAAAACATGATGACAAAAGTCGCTCAATAAGTTAGTCAAACAATTACTGAGGTACCGCTCTCTCCGGATCTGCACTGGCTATCGCGGAAAAAGAAAGAACTGATGTCAGCGCACAAAGGCGGCATCTAATTAGCTGCGGTTACGTCATCCCAGTGACCACGACGGACACGGAGCTGACCGACGCCACCTTCCGACGCGCAGAGGTACTGCGGACGAAAACTTTCCGGATCCAATCTGACGCCTGGGGAATATTCTAAGGTAAGGAATCTATAACCAACGTGTTTCTTTCAGATTATTACAATTACTATTCGTAGTAATACCCCTTATTGTCAGTAGTAGAAGCGATGCCGTTTTTCCTCCATACACTTAACTCGGGAGAACTCTGCCTTGCGCCTGGAGCTGCAGATGTGTTCATATATGCACAACAGCCTGGATACTCCACAAACACAGGAAGAATGGCAGCATTCCCCCAAAATAACAAGCAGAGTTAGGCACATCACGTGAGCTTTGACCCTTTTGCCATATCGCAGGAAGTGGCATTTGTTTTGGTCTCAATGATATCGCACAACACATAAGGCCACCTTTGTCTCGGGGAATCTCAGAACGTCTCACACATTTTATGACATTGTGATATGTAACTTCAAATGATCATAAAAGCATATAAAAGGCCATCGCAGGAACCATAAGAATAGCATGAGCCCGATTTGCAGGCTCTGGTGATGCTCAAGGATGATGCAAATGTGGCCCATGCCAGATGTGTATTCCCAGCAACCTTTGCATCAATCCGTCTCTGTACATTTCTTGTATACATATTAATTGAAAATTAATCTAAAATGTGTAACCAGAAAATCCATCTCTCCTGAATGGATGATGGCTGCCTCTGTTAGAGGTTAGATAAGAAAATAATAATTAAACTTACCTTTGAAAATCGTAGTTCAATCAGTCGTTGTAAATGAAGTAGTGGTTAAGGAGTTTGTGGTTCAGGTCCAGGTTGTTGTTTAGGAGTCGTCATTAAGGCTACTCGTTGTAAAAAAAATGTGTTGTTAAGGCAGTTTCCTGTGGTGAAGAGTGCAGTGGTGTAGAGTAGTGTGGGGTATAGTTCATTGGTGTAGAGTCGTGTAGAGAAGAGGAGTAAATTGGAGTGATGCAGAGTAGAGTGAAGCAACACAGTGCAGAGTGGAGTAGCATAGTGTGGAGTGGTGCCGAGTATAGTACAGTGTGCTTGAACGGTGAGGTACCTCGCTGCCATTACAGACAACACATCTTCATTTGAAATGACCATTATATTTGTACAGACATACAGTTTTACTGATAAAAGTGTACAGCACTCAAACGATAATGTGTGGAAATGTCCTCACCGAGTGTATTGATTTGTTTTGATTGTATTAAAATATTTGTTTCCACCTCACTACAGAATTAGCTGAAAATGGGCTTCATGTGTTTTCCCTATTCTGAAAGATCTGCACAATTTAATTAGATATTTAAATTTTGTTTTATGCTAGAAAAAAATAACATTGTACAGCACACCCGAGTACCCAGCATGACTGTCCCATAAATCCTCTCACTTTGAAGTCAGGAAAAGTAGTGTAAACACAAAGCCCCTGGAAGACAGAGACTGACATTTGACGTCAGTCTTTGAATGCACAGGAAATGTGACAAGATAAGAACAAGATATAAAGGACTGTTTTCTGTTCACAGAAATTCAGTGCTGGTGAGAGAATACAGTAAATAGGGTTTGGGCAAGGGAAGGGATGAACTCAAGCTGGACAGTCTAAATCAAACAAAGTCAGCAGCAGTTCATTCCCAGGGAAGCTTTCTGAATGTCCCCAAGATCTTGTTAGCAAACCAGAAGAGTGAAGACGCTGCTGTCCCAATTAAATGGTCTGAGTGCACCTTACATGATCTTCCTAGTTAGGCGAAAACGCTTTCCTCCGATCTGCGGACATACAGGAAGAGCAAGATGCCGCCGCCGAAGAAAAGAGCACGAAACCACTATGCATATTGTACCCATTGGCGATGATACCCAATTTCTTGCTGAATTGATTAAATAATTTAGGACTCACTCCGCTCAAATATTTAAACTATATAGATTACTAATGGCAATCCCACGTGAAAAAAACCTAAATCATTCTCTTTCAGGAACGTGCAACACTCAGACCACTTGTTTACAAATAATAAATTTAGCAAATCTGTAGAAAAAGAAGCTGCAATGGTGAGATTACCTTGGCCCGAATAAAAAGAAATGAGCTGAAGGTCCAATTACTTCTTCTTGCTCATTTTATAATGTATTATGCATAACATTAATTGCTTACAAGTACTTTCTAAAGGATGCCTGCACCAACTATGATATTTAAAAAAAAAAAAACTCAAGGCCTGCATTTTACCTTCAAGACTTGTCACTTAACAGAGAATACATTCTCAAGACACTCTGACCTCATGGCTTTGATCAATTCTATTGCAGTACAGATTCAGAAGGCATGCAGCCTCCAAGTATAAAAAAACAATGTTAAAATGAAGACATATTCCAAGGACCGTCACAATGCTGCCTCACGGCGCATGTCACAGTCCAGAGGGTTGCTGCGCTTGCAGTGGAGGGGGACAGTTAGGATGAAGACACCGGACCTCTCGGATGAATTAGTGGCTGTGCAGCTAGAGATGGTGCTCCAGCACAGAGGCTGACACCAGGGAGGGGCACTACTGCACTTAAAGCCTCCTGGGCCCCCACACGTTCATCTTCACTCTTTCTGATTGAAGACAGAGCAGAAATACAATCCGCAGCAGTTCTGTAGTAGGGATTTCTACAGTGGCATGGGATATGTACGAGAGGCCATGCATTTGAAATTTTCATAAAGTATGCATGTCCAGGGAACTTCACTAATAAATTACCCTGCTTCAGAATCCTATGGGCAAATGTTGACCAAACGGCAGCAAAGATTTGTAGTGCCTTTGCATGGCTGTGTTGGTGGCTGTATGCCCAATGCATGAGCTATCTCATCTAGAAAATATCCCCAAAAGCTCTGTTCCTCTCAGAGTTAGTCAATATCTAAATTGATATCTTCACCATCACCTAATCTGTGTTCTTCACTGTAAACACCCTTGGCTGTTGAAGCATAAACTTAGAAACATATTGTTGCCAAGTTCTATATATAATATGAGATGTTATTCTGAACAGAGTATCATAGTCCTACATTGTTTGGGATTTTAGGGTCAGCTGTTGCAGCATCTTTAAGAGACCAGTGACTCATGACCATGAACCCCGCTAAAGTAACTATTCCACAGAAGCTGGTGTACCAGTGCCTGGAGCTTGGACACGGAACATGAAAGCAAAGGGATCCAGAGAGGATACGCCTACTATCTTATCAGCTGTCTGGCAGACCATCATTGAAAGGTGGAAGCAGAAGCACTAACATCAAAGTCCAGGAGCCTGAAGTGATGTATCCGTACCCTCTTGGGAGCTAGCCCGTGCAATGAAAATTGATGGCCTGATACTACTTTGATAAATGCTTGCCATAGCAGGTTCCCCCAAATGCATTTCTTTACCGAGAATTGTTCCTCTTTATCCTAAGCACCCAGCACTAATCACTATTTCTAATCTCTGGTCTGCACAACTGAACACTAACATTTAATCTCCTGGACCTCAGACCACAATAAGTTAAGTCATATAGTGGGGAAAACACTCCATTTTCAATGGTTTCAGCTGCAAAAGTACAGCCTGAACCACCCATTTACGCACTCACATTAGTTACTGCACGTGCACACCACCAGCTCAACTCATTGACTCAACACATTGTACCCCAGGTGTTATTTTTTTATGCAACAATAATTAGGAGGAGAAATTCTCAGTAAAAAAACAAAAAAACTTTCAAATACTGTGCTTAGATTTCGCTTTCTTGCAGCATAACAGGATGCTGATGCTACTTTTCAAAGTAGTCCACTAAATTCAATTTCTTTATTTCATCAAAAATAATATTAACTTTACTATATGCTCTCCTTCTTACACGATATGAACAGATGCAAGGCAAGGATAATGTACATTTATATCAGAATGGCACCATCCTCCAAAGCCTTACTGATGGGAGGGCTGCACAGTCACTGCCATAAGCTCCCCCTGATCAGTCACTTTTAACCAGCTCTCCCTAGCAGATCACTGCCATCAGCTCCCCCTGGTCAGTCACTTTTAACCAGCTCTCCCTAGCAGATCACTGCCATCCCGCATACTCTGTCAAATCTGCGTATGGGATCCTAGCTCTCAAATTGATCTAAATTGGTAAAGCAATATAAATAATGATATTAAATGTGTTAGTGACCGGGGGCGTGGCTTGGACGTCGAGACAACATGGTGGTCCTGCCATGAGCTCCTTCCGGAAGCGGAGCTTCTTTTCTTCAAAAGTGCCAATTGACGCAGAGTTTCTAAGCTACGATTGCGGTCCCACTTGTGCAATGTAGCGGTGAGCCTCCGTGCCGAGTATGGCTTCTCGAGCATCGTTTTTAAGCCCCGGAGCCGCAACGGTGTTTATCTCCTCATAAAAACGTGAGCTCCCGCCATTTTGAATCAAGGCGCTTGTGTTCCAATTTTTCTTCACAGCTTGGCTTCCCTCATAACTTAAAATGCCATACAGTCTTTTTTTGGCTTCAGGAAAATAAGTTTTATATGGACTTCTATTCATACCTGCATCTTATATCATAATGAGCTGGAAAATGTGTTTGTGACTCCCTCTAAGTATGTCACTCATTTTGGTTACCTGAATCAATCTGGATTATCTATATTACAGAGTGCTCCCACCTCATTATTGCACACTGAATGAGCCTTTCTTATTTATGACTTGGATGGTGAAATACACTATTTCGGCTGTTACTGGCCACCTTCTGATGTGGCGATTCCTCTCCTCATTGGGGTGAATATTAAAAGACACTTTTCAGTGTCTAATATACTTTACCTCTGTCCCTCTGTTTTATTCCCAATCTGGCTACCTGCTTTTGTTTGTTCATTGCTCCTGCCTTCTTCTTAGTTGGTGTATGGGCCGGATCCGTCGTATTCGAATTACTACTCATCGCCCTCACCAGCAATCTAAGATGGCCAGTGATCCTCACGCCACTACTAAACCATCCTCTTCACGTGCAAAGCCAAAAAGGCACAAAATGATTCGCCTTCTCCTATTCTCTCCTCACAAAATCTGGTTCTTGACTATTTTAGATGAGGCATGTGGTCTTCAACCTTTTATGCCCGCTACCAATGAAAAATAACAACAAATAGAAGACGGATGGATTGTCATGGAGGAAAAGGTGTTGGAACTTGAGCAACTTGTGGGAGACCTTCAAGATATTTCTACAAAAATTCCTTTACTAGAGCAAGAGATCCACAAGCTGAAACTCCACACCATAGACCTTGAAAATCGCAAACGGAGGAACAACCTTCGCCTTTATGGTCTTCCGGAAAATATTGAGGGCCCAGATATGTTATCCTTTTTGAAGAAGTTCCTCCCGGATCTCTTAGACCTTCAATCCTCCTCACCTCTCAGTATACAGCGTGCACATCATTTGGGTCGTCTTCACCCTAATTCAAACAAACCACGTGGTATTATAATGCTCTTCCTGGAATTTACTCAACTTATGCATGTTCTGAAGGCACTTAAACTCAAACAACTTCTCACTTGGTTTGGTCATAATATCTTCATCCCACAAATAGTCTCCAACGCAACGAATGCTTGAAGTAAAGCATTTCTGGCTTTTCGCCCTCAGATGATACATTTGAACATTCAGTATGGCATTCTCCATCCTTGCCTTTGCAAACTTACTCATGAAGGAAGCTCACTTTCTTTCGACGATCCGGAGGAACTCAAACTCGTTCTAAACAGCATTTACTCACGTAACATGGATACTAATGCTTAATTTTCTCTTAGCTAACTGGTTGATATAGTTCTTCTAAAATGTTATCTGTCTTGTTTTTCTATTATTCATTCTTCTTTTCTATTTTTCTAGTGCTCTCTCATCCTTTATTCTTTTTATGTCTTATATTACTTAAATCACTCCTATTCTTTTGTTCTCTTTCCTCATTCTTGATTTTCTATTCTTTGTTATTTCTTTATTTCTTAGGAGGCCTTTCATTGCCTATTCACTCTTACCGCTGTCCTTGCTTTTCGGCGTCATCATGCTCCTCTCACACTGGTTGCTTATTTCTTTTCAGGTCTGGATTCTTTTCCTTGATCTGTTTACTTTTTCTGTTTTTCTATCTCTTCCTCCTTCTCTCTTCCCCTTTCTTTTTGTTCCTTTGCTATTATCCCTTACTGTTTTATTCTCATTACTATCTTTTTACCTCTATGAGTATCTTTCTTTATCTCCATTCTTTTTCCTATGTCGTTATTTTTTGTTTTCATTGTTCAACATTTGATAAATGTTGTTTCTTTTTCTTTTTCATTGGTCTTACAGCTTACTGTTCCTGTTTCTATTTTTTCCTCCTCACCCTTCAACATGTTTAACGTTGTCTCGTGGAATGTACGTGGTCTAGGTCATCCTGTCAAACGTCAAAAGCTATTGTCTCATTTATCCAAACTCAATACTGATGTTGCCTTTTTACAATAGACACATTATACTGATGTGGAATCTCTTAAGCTTAAATGTCAGTGGGTCAATCAAATTGTTTTCTCTCCTGCTGTTGACCGCCATGGCGGTGTTGCTATTTTATTTCATAAATCAATTAATGCACAAATATTATCAACTGAATGTGAGTCCAATGGGCTTTGGTGGACGCTATTATTTGTAAAAACAAGTCACTTTCTTTAACATTTATGGTCCTGTCAAACCCGCCCCACAATTTTGGCACTGTATGTGAGGAATCGCGGACCCTGGCGCCTGCCTAGCGTCTAAAACTACGAATCCCAGCAGCACTAGCACCAGGAAGTAGGCGTCTATATAAAGGACGTCGCGCACGGCAGAAGGCATGCGTTATTTTGAATCCGAATCTGCATCCCCCGTCTCTCGGAGCTTGGCGTCCAGGCGGGAGTTGCCTTCCGAGGAAAGAGGCGAGAGACGCGACGACCTTGTCCAGCCCCCCCCCCCGTCGTTCGGAGCTAGGCGTCCCGGCGAGAGTTGGAGGAGGAGTCTGAGCGAAGCCGGGGGTAGCAGGTGAGCGCGGTGGGTCGAGCTCGGCTGAGCTCACATTCCCTCCGCCCCCCACCATTTCGTTACCGCGGCACTCCCGCGCTTCTGACCTTTCTAGCCAGACAGCGGCTTGGCTTAGTCGTGCTGTCGAGTTTGGATAACATCCAGACCTACGAGCTCGGAGGAGCTCATTTGTGTTTTGGCAGCGCCCATGGAGGCGCAACTATATCTTAAGCTCGGAGGAGCTTTACCTTAAGTACTAGCGAGACATTGGGACTTACGGGGGGATTGAAGGCTAGGTGTGATGAGTAAAATCCCTAGCGTGTTGATATTCCCAGTGTGAAGGAGCGCTACAACGCCGGACTTCTTGGCGTCGGTGCTTTCACCGTGGAAGCCGACATTTCCTATAAACCGCTAGCAGAGTGTGCTTTAGCTTGAGACAGGTTTAGGGTGTCAAAAAGCACTGTGGTGGTTAAGGCCTGGTTAGGCTGAGTTCTTGGTTGTTTATGTTTGAAGGTGTGGGACATAGTAAACACCTCTCGTTAGTGAGACCTACTGAGAGTAGACTGTATTGTGTTTGGTTTGTATACATTTGCTTTTGTCATTTCAGAACCCTTTCCCTGCTGACCCTTCCCCTTTCCTTCCCTCGCCTGATCGCCTCTGGGCTCCGTGACCTTTTGGTTGGAGTCCGGGGATATCGGGAGGTGGACATATTTGACATCAACCGGACCCTGAGGAGCTCCAACCTGACAGAATAACGCACCCAAGTTAGGTGCTCCTCCCGGTCCGGGGTGGGTGTTGGATATGACGTCCTTAGAAGACGTAGTGCAGGCTTTGGCCTTGGTTCAGCAGGAACTGATAGCTTCACGATTAGAAGCCACAGCGCTGCGAGACAGAGTGGATAGGTTGTCCCGTAACCCTTTTGACATAGCGTCCTCTAGTGGACAACAAGTACATGTGACGGTACCCCCACCTATCCCTTTGGCTAGTCCTGAGAGATATGCGGGAGACCCGCAGAAGATCCAGATCTTCCTGACTCAAATAATGATGCATTTTTCATGCAAACCATCGTCCTTTCCCTCCAATCACTCTAGAGTGGCTTTCGCTATCTCTTATCTAGTGGGTGACGCGGCATCATGGGCGGTCCCTCTGGTTCGGAATAACGATGCCATCCTATCAGACTGGGAAGCCTTCAGAGCCGCGTTAGAAGGAGTATTCGATAGAAGAACCACAACGTTTAGTACCGACAAAGAGTTGCTATCCTTGAGGCAAGGAAAGAGTGACTTGGTGACCTACCTCACGTCCTTCACCCGGCTAGTAGCCGAGGCCTCCTGGCCGGAGGAAAAACGAATGTCCTTGTTCTATCAAGGACTCAGTGATGACCTAAAAGATGTGGTGGCACAGATAGATCCGCAGCCAACTACCTGCGCTGCCCTCATGACTTTGGTCTTGAGATTGGACGGCCGCATGGCCGAAAGAGGAGTAGACAGATACAAGGGTAGTGGGGCTATGGGGGGATACCACCGGAAAGAGCAGAACCCGGTTCCCATAGCTCATGAACCTATGGAGGTTGGGGCCGTTAGACCCGCCCTATCTCGGTCTGAACGAGAGAGCCGCCGCGCCTTGGGGCTCTGTATGTATTGTGGGAAAAAAGGGCATTTCGTACGGGAATGCCCTTCTAAGCCCAAGAACCCTGCAATGCCGTATAGAGGCAAGAAGGCCGCAGTATCGGCCATGGCGACGTACACAAGTAACCCTGAGTTGCGCGCCCCAACACGACCGGAGGATACGGTCTGGCAGATACCTTCCCTCACTCATACCAAGTCTACAGACACCGCAGCACATATTGTCTTACAGGCTAGATTGGAAATAGGGGTCCAGGAGCATCAGGTACGAGCCATGTTGGACTCAGGAGCAACAGGCAACTTCATAGACAGCGGATTAGTAAGCTCGCTGTCCATAGACGTAGTGCCTCGGGAATCCCCAGAGGAAGTATTAGCGGTGGATGGTGAACCGTTGAAATCAGGACGAATCACTCTCCACACTAAGATTCTAAAGATGACCTTATTAGAAGGTGACAGACCGCATCAGGAGGAGATCGAATTCAACATTATAGCTGCTCCACAATATGACCTAATCCTGGGGATGCCTTGGTTTGTACTACATAATCCAACAGTAAATTGGCAGGAGCGTACAGTACGGTTCTTGTCGGAGGGTTGTGCAGAACAGTGTATGCCGGTCCCTCGCGCACGTGCCCTTGCCCTAGCAGTTCCCTTCTGTCTAGCTACTGCAGCAGAAAAAGACGTGGAATTACCAGAGGCGTTGGCAGATTACGCTGAGGTATTCAATAAACAACAGGCTGAGGGGCTTCCCCCGCATAGGCCTTTTGATTGTAGAATTGACTTGGTGGACGAGGCGGTGGTCCCATCATGTAGGGTGTATGCTTTGTCCGAGCCCGAAACCCGTCACTTACGAGACTATCTTGATCGGTACCTGGCATTGGGATTCATCAGACCTTCTCGCTCCCCTGCGGCGTCGCCCCTCTTTTTTATAGTTAAGGCCAACGGGGAATTGAGGGCCTGTTGTGATTATAGAATGTTGAACAAAAACACAGTAAGGAACCGTTACCCATTGCCACTGATCAGCGTCCTGTTGGATCAAGTGCGGGAAGCAGTGATCTATACCAGCTTGGACCTTCGTGGGGCGTACCATTTGGTGAGGGTCAAACGAGGGGACGAGTGGAAAACCGCTTTTAAAACCAGGTTTGGCCTATATGAGTACTTGGTAATGCCGTTCGGGCTCTGTAACGCCCCGGCGGCTTTCCAGTTCTTTCTAAATGAGGTGCTGCGCGAGTACATGGACATCTTTGTAGTGGTATACATAGATGATATTTTAATCTACTCGGCGGCAGGGGAAGATCACACGCGGCAGGTCAGGCTGGTGTTGGAGAAGTTAAGAGCTAATCAGTTATACTGTAAACTCAGTAAATGTGAGTTTGGGGTAACCTCAGTAGAGTTCTTGGGGGTGATCCTGAAGCCAGAAGGCTTGAGCATGTCCGACAGAAAGGTACTGGCAATACGTGAGTGGCCCACTCCTAAGTCAGTACGGGATGTACAATGCTTTTTGGGCTTCGCTAATTACTATCGCAGGTTCATCCAGGATTTCTCACACATCGCGGTACCCATAACTCGATTGCTACGGAAAGGAGTATCTTTCATCTGGACAACGGAAGCAACAGCAGCTTTCGAACAATTGAAAACAACGTTTACCACAGCACCAATACTCCGACATCCACAGACCGACGTTCCGTTTATAGTAGAGGCGGATGCGTCAGAGGACGCAATAGGGGCAGTGCTGTCTCAAAGAGACAAACTCACAGGACGGCTGCACCCCGTGGCCTATTTGTCAAAGAAATTAGACAAGGCAGAGGTGAATTACACCATTGCCGAAAAAGAGCTCCTGGCAATAAAGACGGCCTTTCAGGAATGGCGACACTACCTGTGGGGGGCTCAACATCCGGTAGTGGTGTATTCGGACCACCGCAATCTGCTGTATATGAAGACCGCGCGGCACTTAACCCCGCGCCAAATGAGATGGACACTCTTTTTTGCGGAATTCGACTTCAGCATTACGTTCCGGCCTGGCATCGACAATAAGAAGGCCGACGCCTTATCTAGGCAGGCGCTGAGGGACGGGGGCGGTGCGCCGGCCCCCCTGGCAATCGTCGATCCCGCCAAGGTGATCTGTATCGTGAGAGCGGACGAGTTCTTGGAAGAGATACGAAGTAGTCGCTCTGTGGACGAGTGGAAAAGGTGGGGCGCCAAGGAGGGGGTACGCTCCATCCAAGAAGGGCTCCCCTTGTACAGACAGCGGTTGTTCGTTCCCTCCAAGGCTCTTAGAATGAAGGCCTTTCATTGGTGCCACGTCTCGCCTTTGGCGGGTCACCCGGGTATTCGCAAGACAACTGAGGCGTTGACCAGGCATTTCTGGTGGGAAAAGATGAACAAAGACGTCCGTCTATGGGTCAACGCTTGCGAGGTGTGTGCACGTCACAAGAGCGAGCGAGGAAAACGAAAAGGGAAGCTGCTCCCGTTACCCACGCCGCAGCAGCCGTGGAGGAATATAAGCCTGGATTTCATCACAGGATTACCCGCTGCAGATGGATATTCGGCCATCCTGGTGGTGGTGGACAGCCTGACAAAAATGGGGCATTTTATTCCGTGTCACAATCTCCCCACGGCGGGGCAGACGGCACAACTGTTGTTAACCCATGTGGTACGCCTGCACGGATTGCCGGCGGTCATTGTGTCGGATAGGGGCCCCCAATTCGTAGCCAGCTTCTGGAAAACATGGTGCAAGGCGTTACAGATTGAGTCAGCAACATCCACCAGCTTCCATCCTCAATCCGATGGCCAAACTGAGCGTCTCAACCAAACGCTGAAACAATATCTGAGATGTTACGTGTCACAGTCACAAGACTCGTGGGTGTCTATGCTGTGGATGGCCGAGCTGGCGTACAACGGAGCATGGCACAGTTCGATTGGGGTATCCCCGTTCAGGGCCAACTTCGGGTACGACGCGAAAACGCTACCGGTGTCCTTACCAGAGGGGGTGGGCAATCAACCTGCCGTTCAGTCCCGGTTGAGGACCTTGCGTTCTCTTCACAGGAAAACGCAACGGGCGCTACAGGCTGCGAAGCACAACTATAAACGATGGGAGGACCGTAGGAGAATCGATGGCCCATCGTATGCAGTGGGAGATAGGGTTTGGCTATCCACCAAGTATATACGGTTTAAGTGGCGTAGTGTCTTCCACCCTAGGTTCATTGGGCCTTACCGGATCGCAAGAAAAATTAATCCTGTGGCATACAAACTCCGGTTGCCAAGTTCCCTGCGGATCTACCCGGTTTTTCACTGCAGTTTGCTGAAACCAGCGGTGTCTGCCGCACGAAGGGTGCCTCCTCCGGTTTGGGTGGATGGTGGCTTGGAATATGAAGTCCGGAGCATCCGCGACGCTAAATATCGTGGTGGCAAGTTGTGGTTCCTGGTGTCCTGGAAGGGGTATTCCGCGGAAGAGGACTCGTGGGAACCTTCGGTAGCGGTTCATGCCCCGGCGGCGGTGAGGAGGTTCTACTTGAGGAATCCGATGAAGCCAGGATCTAGGAGGCGCTAGGGGAGGGGACATACTGTGAGGAATCGCGGACCCTGGCGCCTGCCTAGCGTCTAAAACTACGAATCCCAGCAGCACTAGCACCAGGAAGTAGGCGTCTATATAAAGGACGTCGCGCACGGCAGAAGGCGTGCGTTATTTTGAATCCGAATCTGCATCCCCCGTCTCTCGGAGCTTGGCGTCCAGGCGGGAGTTGCCTTCCGAGGAAAGAGGCGAGAGACGCGACGACCTTGTCCAGCCCCCCCCCCGTCGTTCGGAGCTAGGCGTCCCGGCGAGAGTTGGAGGAGGAGTCTGAGCGAAGCCGGGGGTAGCAGGTGAGCGCGGTGGGTCGAGCTCGGCTGAGCTCACATTCCCTCCGCCCCCCACCATTTCGTTACCGCGGCACTCCCGCGCTTCTGACCTTTCTAGCCAGACAGCGGCTTGGCTTAGTCGTGCTGTCGAGTTTGGATAACATCCAGACCTACGAGCTCGGAGGAGCTCATTTGTGTTTTGGCAGCGCCCATGGAGGCGCAACTATATCTTAAGCTCGGAGGAGCTTTACCTTAAGTACTAGCGAGACATTGGGACTTACGGGGGGATTGAAGGCTAGGTGTGATGAGTAAAATCCCTAGCGTGTTGATATTCCCAGTGTGAAGGAGCGCTACAACGCCGGACTTCTTGGCGTCGGTGCTTTCACCGTGGAAGCCGACATTTCCTATAAACCGCTAGCAGAGTGTGCTTTAGCTTGAGACAGGTTTAGGGTGTCAAAAAGCACTGTGGTGGTTAAGGCCTGGTTAGGCTGAGTTCTTGGTTGTTTATGTTTGAAGGTGTGGGACATAGTAAACACCTCTCGTTAGTGAGACCTACTGAGAGTAGACTGTATTGTGTTTGGTTTGTATACATTTGCTTTTGTCATTTCAGAACCCTTTCCCTGCTGACCCTTCCCCTTTCCTTCCCTCGCCTGATCGCCTCTGGGCTCCGTGACCTTTTGGTTGGAGTCCGGGGATATCGGGAGGTGGACATATTTGACATCAACCGGACCCTGAGGAGCTCCAACCTGACACTGTATTAAATTGAAATTATCCTCTATCCCTAACCCCAATATAATCGTTGGTGGCGATTTTAGTAATTGGCTAGATCCTTATTCTGACAGAAAATCTAGATGCAAATTTAAACCTGATAAGACCCACAAATCATTTCAATCTGTCATCGCCTCTCGTCCTTTGTACGATGTATGGAAAACATGTAATTCAGATATTTGTGAATTTACTTTCTTTTCACCTGTTCACCATACTATTTCCCGTATTGATTATATTCTGGTTTCTAATTCATTACTCCCTTGTATCCATTCCTCTGAAATTGGTTCTATTTTTATTTCTGACCATGCCCCTATGTCTGCCTCTTTTGATATGTCCTTTAACACTTGCAAACAAGGCCGTTGGCGTTTTAACAATCACTTACTCTCAGACCAAACCTTCATTTCAGAAGTGACCTCCTTTATTAATGAATTTTTTTCAATTCAACAAACCATCGGATACCTCAGTTCATAACAACTGGGATGCTTTTAAAGCATTATTTAGAGCCTTTACCATTGCTTACTCTGCAAAGAAAAATAAATTACTTAACTCTAAATATCAGGAAACTCTTCAAAAGATTAAGACACTGGAATACAAATACTTTTCCTCTAAATCCTCCTCCACTCGACAGGAATTGATTACAGCCAAATCTACCTTGAATAAAATTGCCACTGTTGATGCTTGTAACATTCTCCTTAAGATTAAATCTACATTTCATGGAGGCCATTATTAGGAGGGGAAAATGTTAGCCAACTATTTGAAAATCAAATCATAACGTAAAAATGTTGGTCCTATCCACTCAGAAGCAACCAATAAACTTCTTTCCTCCAATTCAGATATTGTAGATACATTTCAATCCTATTATGAACTTTAATATACAGAAGATACAACTCCTTCCGAAAAGGATTTTGAAACTTTTTTCCAAGGTATCCCTAAACCCCCCCTCCCTCCCCGATACTTTTTTACATCTTGAAAATGTTATCTCCCTTTAGGAGATAACCGATGCTTTTAAATCTTTAAAAAAGGCCAAAGCCCCGGGACCGGATGGTTTCTCAATTGAACTATTGTTAACTTTTTCTATAACTTTTGCCCCAAAATTATTGGACTCTTAATTAATTTCTCTCCAATTCTAAAGCATGTGGCTCTTTTTTAGAAGCCCTTATTATTGTTATTCCCAAACCGGATAAAGACTTCTTCCTGTAAAAACTTTTGACCCATTTCACTGATTAATTAGGATTGTAAAATGTTTGCAAAGATTTTGGCTTCCTGCTTAGAAAAGATTATTCCTCATCTCATCAAACCAGATCAAGCTGGCTTTGTTAAAGGCCAACTTGCCTCTGATAATGCTAGAATGTTTTCAAATATTCTTGCCCTTGGAAAAAAGAACTCTTCTCCTTTAGCTGCCCTCTCACTTGATGCTGAAAAAGCATTTGACCGAATAAATTGGCATATATGCTTTATACTCTTAAATGGTTTGGTTTAAGGTTTATTTCTTATATCAAACTACTATATACTGCCTCGCGTGCTTCTGTTTTTGTCAACAGTCGTTTTTCTTCATATTTCCCCTTACAAAGGGGCACCCGTCAGGGTTGCCCTCTTTCTCCATTACTTTTTCTCCTCGGTTTAGAACCCTTTCTTGAACGTATTAGACATAACCCTAATATTACTGGTTTTAACCTCAGCTCACATTAAATTAAACTTTCTGCATATGCAGATGATATCCTTATTCACATGTCCAATCCCTACAACTCCCCCCCCCCCCCTTTTTTTTTTCTTCAAGAGATTGCTTTGTTTTCCACTGTCTCTGGTTACAAACTGAATTTTTCCAAAACTGAGATCTTACCTTTAAATTCATCATGTTATCGTTACATGTTTGATACAACCAACTTCACTTGGTGCCCCCAAAAGATTAAATACTTAGGAACATGGTTTTCTTCAAATATTCCTGATACTTTAACCCATAATTGTTCTGCCTTAAAACTCAAACTTACCAATTTACTGTCTTCCTGGTCCCCATTATTTTTTATCATGGTGGGGCAGACTTGATGCCATTAAAATGATGATTGTTCCCCAGGTGCTTTTCACGCTCTCAATATTACCTTTTAAAATTTCTAATTATTATTTTTCTCATATTATTCCTATTTGTACCAAATTCTTATGGAACAACAAACGAACTCGTATTGCTCTATCTAAACTAACTCGTCCAAAGTCAGAGGGTGATGTCCGCTTTCCTGATTTTAAATGATATCACACTGCTTTTTTGATTCGTCAATTCTATGCCATGTATAAAGATTATAAAGATTCATCTATGTCAACATTGGTTGCTGTTTAACGCTCACTGTTAAATGACTTCTTTTCAGGATATTATGTTTATAACCAACTGTACTTTTATTTCCAAATATCCTATTTTAAAATATTCTCACCATCTACTACGCAACCTTTTTTCCAAGGTTTTGATCCTTATCAATCCTTTTTATCCTCTTCCATATGGTTTAATAAACATATTAAATTACGTAACAAATCTCTCTACTACAAGCACTGGAAGGAAAAGGGCATTTCTTATGTACATCAGTTGATGGTTGAAAATTGATTCTACCCTTTCCCCAATTACAAGAGAATTTGAACCTTCCTGACTCTTGTATCCATCAATATAATACATTATTTCCTGTTCTCCAAACCTTTTTACAAAATTTCAACTCCAACCCTACTCCTATTTCTTTTACTCCAGCTACACCATTATTTCAAATTTCCCCTGACCCAACTCCAAGTGCCTCTTTTATATATAAAACTTTATCATCACCTACTAGCAACCGGAGTAAATCTCCTATTGAATTACTTTGGAAACAAGACTTATCTCATTCACTCGCTGTTCAATGGGACCAAATGTGCCAAAGATTTTCAAAACCTCCAAAGCTGCCATTATTACACAATCCCTATATTTTATTTATAACAGAGTTGTAATTACTCCCCTCTTTCTACACAAAATTGACCATTCTATTTCTCCATTATGTTGGTCTTGTCTCTCCTCTGAAGGCTCGTTGATGCATTTACTTTATTACTGTCCCCAAGGTTTATGACTTTTGGAAAGCTATATGGTCGAAATGTTTATTAATTTTTCTTGTCATGTTCCATTTGCTATTCACAATATCTTTTTAGGGACCATATCTGCAGATTTCGACCATCTCCCTTTCAAAACTATTTTATTTGACCTCTTAATTGCTATTGCCTTTAAAGTTATATTAACATGTTGGAAAGATAACTAAACTATCCTTTTTGCTCTGGTGGAATTTGATTTGTGATCAACATAGAATTGCTTCGGTCTCCCATTCTTCTATTTATTTAAAGATTAAAATCGGATTTATTATTGTTCCCTTTTACTACATTTCTATACTCACACTCATCTTTCTTATAACACCCATTTTTACTCTATTCATTTACCTTTCCTTTCTTCTCTCTCTCGCTTCTCCCCCTCTTTCTCCCCTTTTCTTCTGCTCTTTTTCTTTCCTCTATTTCTTTATATAACAAAACATACAAACATAACATTTTTTCTAATGGAACACATTGTTTTATTACGTTCATGTAACTTTTTACCCTTACCACTCTTCTCCTCTTACATATTTCTTTCTTGTTTATAATATTTGCCAATGTTATTTTGTACTATTCTTGTTCCAAAAGATTTTATTAGCCTTTGTTTATTTTTTTAAACATATTTTTCCAGTTATGCAATGTTTTACTTCTGTGTCTCAAAAAATTATTTTATATAAAAATGTGCTAGTGACCGATAGATGACTGTGGAAAGTCAAATCTATAAATAAAAGGGGGGGGAGGGGGTTTAGATACACTAATCAAAAAGGTAAAGGAAAATCTTTACATTTTTAACACTTCAAAAGTACCGACCGAAAACAGAATGAGCACTCGACACTTTTGCCTTTAATTGAGTAAATGCCGGATCGCATCTGTTGCTACAAAGAACGGTATCAAACCCGCGAGAGTAACAATTTATTTCTGATTTATGCATTTTCAAATTGAAATCTTCCCGATGTTTATTCTTGGGGTGACTGGAGCCAGACAGAAAATACAAACGCAGCTGGCTTGATTCCCAGTTTGGTTTCACCAGCGCTTGTTGAGCGGCCATCTTTTATTCCTCCTTTCTTGGCAGAGAAGGAAACTGTAGTGTTCAGTCTATTCATGTCCTCGCTCTGGTTTAGAGTGTTATTGCTCTAAGAGCGTTCTAGGTTCCATGGTGGGTTGTGGCAGAGGCAGTTGGGGGATTGACCTGAGTGGATGTACAAGCTGTTCTCTCTGACAGAATAAACTACTTCTGGAAACCTTCACGAGTCTCCTTCTCGGTTACTTCAGAAACGTCTTCCATAATTGCGTATTCACTTGTTTAACAAAGCAACGGACCAAGCACACTACTGACAGCTTTTCATAGAAAATAATCTAATCGCACTAACCTTTGCTGGCTTTGTCTAGGTGGGGCAGGTCATCAACAAAATGCTGGACATCCGGGAACTTTTTTTCGCACACTTCAACCAGAAAATGAAGCAACGTTGTTTTCTGATCCGCGGACTTGGTGTCCTTGAGCTAAAGAGACACAAACAAAAACAAACCCACTGTGAGATGACTGTGCATTACTTCCAGGCAGCGCTGCTCCAGCACACCTTGCATTCTACAGCATGACGAGCAAGTCGAGGAAACGCTCTGCTTTAGTGTGCATTGAAATTCTCAGCCAACGCATTTTCTTAACACTTTGCAATTGGGTAGTTTAAGTCTGTACGTCAATTTCAGAAAAAGTGCTGTACAAACATTAACCGAAACAATACCAGTAACGTCAACTATTGGTGGGCGAGCAAGCCACTGAAAGCTCGAAGCAGATGCCTGGCCCTGGCATAGCACGAACCGTTCTTGGACCCTTGAGCCCCAAATGAACTAAACATTCATCTCTCTTCTGCCTGCCACCAACGCTCTACCGTGTGCCAATAACTAAAAACAAAGCCTTAACATTTGATGTAAAACAAGGGAAACAAAGGGCATGACTTAAAATATATAAACTAAAATCCTGTGCTTGACCAGGTTTTGGGTTCCTATGAGTTTTTTGCAATTGAATTCTGAAATGTCACACAACCAAAACATATATATAAAGAGCTAGACCTATTGGCTTTGCCAGTGTTTGTTCGATCTATCCAATAAATAACAGTTTTTTTGTAAATAATTATAATCAAAAGTGTTTCGATTCTGAAAATATGAGAATGAATTAAACCTTACTAAGGCCTTTGGACGGTGCAGCCTTCTGAAGTTGTCACACTCCTGTTTTCTCTCTCACACCACTTTGTTATGCAATCAGTCCTCATCTGCACATCTCAGACTGTACCACAGTTGGCACTTGTGTGTGCAGCGCTCTGTGAGCTTTGCAAAGAAGCCAATGATTGGATGTGCATGTAGTCTGCACACATTGTATGGCCTACTGACAGGCACGGTCTTTATTATCATTTTATTATAATTATCAGTAATGGATTTTATAATGAAGATGCTGTTTGTATTCTTTTATGGTGATGTTATCAACTGAATAAAGATTGATGATGATGGTGGTGGTGGTGACAGGCAGCACGTCAGAGCTCTCAATCTTCTGCAGTCAAACATCCACCCACAACCGAAACTCACTCAGACACCTAGAGGCGACTGAACTTCAGCAGGACCTGCCTAGTTAAGTTCTGTTTCTATCATCGCAAACTATGAGAAGCTTGCAACGTTTTGGGTGAAAAAAACTACACAAACTTTATCGCGGAAAACTTAGCAACTTCATACACCACTACAAACGTTTGACTAATTGGAAAAGTAGGGGATCATGTGCCTATAAATACGTATCCAATACACATCTTTCCCCATATCAGCAAATATAAATTCTTAATAAAGCAGACTGAGCCTTGACCACCAAAACAAGGCTGCACAGATTGGCAAAAGGTCTCTGTGTGTCATTACATAGGTTTGATATGACAGTGTGCTATTTATAGATCCACAAACATTATCATGCTTTACCAGGAAAAACCTTGTTCGATGTTAGTTAGCACTGCTATATGTAAATCTGGATCTAATTGCAAACTGTACACTGGGTTTGCTGCTGCTTCTCGACCTATAGTTCAGAGGATACCATTTTACATTCACATACAGAATAAGTTTAGACACTATTTTAGACGGAACAAAAACATCAAACATGTATCAAGTGACTAGACTGGGAACAAATCCTAAATGCATTGCTGCCCTCCATTGCCTAGAGAGGTAATACATTTTACCACGGAGCAATGGCGGAAGGCCCTAGATGCTTGGAAGATGCAGATTCCATCCAGATGGTCTGGGCATGTGTGTGTGTCAAAATACTTGGAGAACATTAACAGGCTTGTTAAGGAATGACTGACAGACTGCCCACTAGTAACTGGTTTACTAGGCCTATTCCTAAACCCCCAAAATAGAATTTACTAACATTTTTGTGGACCTCCGTCAGGTGCTCGCCTAGCGGCAACTCATAATGTGAAAGCGGGGAGTGTCCCAGTTCAAGTAACTGGAAACTGACAGAAAGCACAAGACAAGGCAACACATAGAGCCCAAGATGGGGAAAAGAAAGTCAAATTCTGTCAGATGGGGAATGCACTAGTCAATCAATCAATCAATCCATCATAGCATTTATACAGCGCACTACATACCCGTGAGGGTCTCAAGGCGCTAGGGGAGGGGGGACGCTGCTACTGTTTGAAGAGCCAGGTCTTGAGGAGTCTCCTGAAGGTAAGGTCGTCTTCTGTCTGCCGCAGACTGATGGGGAGGGTGTTCCATGTCTTGGCGGCGAGGTGGGAGAATGATCTGCCGCCGGCGGTCACACTTTGGATGCGGGGGACGGTGGTGAGGGCGCGGTCTGGGGTGCCGAGGCGGGTGGAGGAGTAGAGGCTGAGTTGGCTTTTGAGGTATGCTGGTCCGGTCTCGTGGAGTGCCTTGTGTGCGTGGGTGAGGAGCTTGAAGTTTATCCTCTTGTTGATGGGGAGCCAGTGCAGGTCTCTCATGTGGGGTGTGATGTGGCTGCGGCGAGGGATGTCGAGGATCAGGCATGCGGAGGCGTTCTGGATGCGTTGGAGCCGTTTCAGGAGTTTGGCTGGGGTTCCTGCGTAGAGTGCGTTGCCGTAGTCCAGTCTACTGCTGACGAGGGAGTGGGTGACCGTCCTTCTAGTTTCGGTGGGGATCCACTCGAAGATCCTGCGAAGCATGCGGAGGGTGTTGAAGCAGGAGGAGGAGACGGCGTTGACCTGCTTCGTCATGGAGAGGGTGGAGTCGAGGATGACCCCTGGGTTGAGTGCGTGGTCGGTGGGTGTGGGGGGTGCTCCTAGTGCAGTCGGCCACCAGGAGTCGTCCCAGGCCGAGGGGGAGGATCCGATCCGAGGATGAGGACCTCCGCCTTGTCTGAGTTCAGCTTCAGTCGGCTGTTTCTCATCCAGTCGACGGCCTTCATTCCTTCGTGGAGGTTGGTTTTGGCAGTGCGGGGGTCTTTGGTGAGGGAGAGGATCAGCTGGGTGTCGTCGGCATAGGAGATGATGTTGAGGTCATGCCGTCGTGCGACGTGGGCGAGTGGTGTCATGTAGACGTTGAACAACGTAGGGCTGAGGGATGAGCCATGTGGTACGCCGCAGATCTCTGTGGCTTCGGAGTGTAAGGGGGGAGGCGGATGCTCTGAGTTCTTCCGGAGAGGAAGGAGGTGGTCCCGTCCAGGGCCTTCTCTTGGATTCCGGCGTCATGGAGGCGTGTTCGTAGCGTTCGGTGGCAGACCGTGTCGAAGGCGGCTGACAGGTCCAGGAGGATGAGGGCCGCGGTTTCACCGTTGTCAAGCAGGGACAGCCTTGACGTGGCGCATACAGAACATGATCAATTAGACCTCTGAACAATGACAAATAGGAGGTAATCAGTGGTGCCTCAGACTTTGAAGAGACAATACAAACTAACATAGATTACTGT
This sequence comes from Triturus cristatus, assembly GCF_964204655.1. Lineage (NCBI taxonomy): Eukaryota > Metazoa > Chordata > Amphibia > Caudata > Salamandridae > Triturus > Triturus cristatus. Next base: position 522,603,395 of record NC_140591.1, read on the forward strand.
GAATAGTTAAGACATTGTCAAGTACGTAAAAAGTGATGGATGGAATGCTTGAAATAATTTCAGCCACTGGCAAATACTTGGCCGCATCCCAATCCATCAATATTTTGCACAGCATGCCACCTCAATTTGGAGCCAGCCACATGCAGATCAGTCTTGACCCTGAGTCAATAGGAACAGTCCAGCACAAACTTCCATGGCAGGTCTTCCCTGAACCAGAACACAAGCAACCAAGGACCGGTTTCGCTCTTATTAGAGCTCATCAGCCAGGTATAGCTTGATTTCAGTGGCACAGTGTGCATGGGACCCACATCTGGGCATACCCCCACCCAACTTAAGGCAACACACTACAGTATACAAAAAGTGATGGATGGAATGCTTGAAAGACATTGGGGCTGACAGACATGTGTACTCATGAGGTACAGGCCAGCTCTGAAGACATAAGTTTTGGTTTCAACGTTTAATTCATAGATGAAAGCCACACACATAATATACTTGATCGATATCATGCCAGTATGGGAAAAGTGTGTATATTAATAGATGAAAGAATAAAATAAGTTAAATAAAAACATTTAACAAGCGACTCCGTGTCATAGGGCATGTGTCCAACAATACACTTTCAAAGTGGAAGGACAGAGTCTATTTAACATGCATAACAGCAGCAACATTTCTGCTGTCTGGATTTTGCATCTATTGGACTATCCCAGTGTACAAAGGCTATCATGCCCTGAAGCAGGAGCTTAACGGCTTCTGTTGGCCATAACATAAATGAAGTCACATTCACAATTTGTTTAACCTGAGGTTCTTTTGCAATAGTAGTATTGATACATTGGCGGCAATGAGCACAGTTCCATGAGCACAGTGTCTATAAAATGATAACATATTGGTCAGATAAAGCCTGGGAACGCGACCATGCTACAATTGTAGAGCCAAGGCAAAACATGTTCTTATTATTATTTGTTTTATTTGGCTTAAAATTGCAGACGAATAAACTACTGAACGAAATTTCAGCTTTCATCAAACCTCTTTGGCAAAGACTAAATCCAATAAGGTATGGCTTTTCTTCAGATCTAAGAGTTTTTTTAAAATTCTAAATGCAAACAATACATGCATACATTAAATGACTGGCTACTGTTGGTTCACAACAAGTAGTGGCTTCAGTATCCACTTCGAATGTATCAGAAAGCATATGATAAAAGCAGCAGTGTTCAAGCTCAAAACGTTAGTTGAAGGTTTAGGGTGGGACAAACGAGGATTATCCATCTTCTGCACTTTGTCTGACTTTAAAACCTGAAGACTCTGGTGGAGACATGTTCCAGTGCTGAAGAGAACATATATTTTGGCAAAAATCCTAGAAGATAACTATAGAATATAGCATACATTTTTTTTTTTAACTCTAGCTCATTACTTCGGTGTTTTGTGGAAAAAAGATCCTGACTTCACTGGCAGCAGTGTCGCGTTTCTGGAACCGCAGCATTGTCGTGAACCTCCTAATCTAGGGGTGCACACACTGCTATATCTCCTCAGCCTCAAGGGGACGCTCCTTCAGTGGACAGCAGAACAGACCGGTGTGTCGTGTTCCTCTCTGACATGTAAGCTTATCCAGACTCAGACTGTTAGGAGTCCGGCAACTATGCCCCAGAAACCTTTGTCTGCAGGAGGATATTTACATACATTACCCTGACCCCAGCACCCGATGACAGTAGACACACACAGCTGTTGGTATCTTTTCAAGAGAAGGTTCTTTACAGTGAACTATTAGCATATAAATCTTATGTGATAGAATTATAGTAATTTTTATAACCTCAGCAGTCATAATATAAAACAAAATGAATATTCAAAAACCCAAAGCATTATACATCACACACCCCTACCCCCCCTAATAGTCTAATCCCTACCTAATACCTCAATATATTTTATCAGCCTTAAGGTTATTGTGTAAACTGAGCTTTTATTAATCTCCTTATCGATTTTCTGCCTAACTCCCCAATCCTTCCCTAAAGGGAGACAATCGGGAAGCATCTGTGTAGCTCCCTGTATCTGAACGAACAACGCTGTTAGAAAAGTGATTAAAGAACAACCTACTTACCTTTGGAAATACCTTATCTGGTAGAGAATAGCTAGCCACATATTCCTCAACTTAGAATATTCGCCAGATGTCAGACTGGATCTGGAAAATCTTGAGCAGTACCTCAGCACACCTGCAGGTGGCGTCGATCGGTTCTATGTCAGTGACATCTGCCCTGGATATGACGTGTGCTGTGTCTATATAGGCGCCACCCTGGCGTGCTGATATTTTATTCCCCAACTATTTCGGCGCAAGGAGCGCAGAACCACATCTGAAGGCTGTGAGAACAGCATGCAGAATCTAAGGGTCTAAAAGGACCGTTTTAGGTGGCGAAGTCCAGTACGCAGAATGAGGAGGATAGGAGAGTCAGTAAGGATTACACAGCTAGATAAACACTCTACCAGATAAGGTGTTACCGAAGATAAGTAACTTGTTCAACTGATAGAGACATCTAGCTGCAGATACCTTACAGAGTAGATACCAAAGCAATGCCTACCCGGAGATGGGACTGCAAACTGGCTCAAGCCAAAAAGTCCTGAAGGACCGGATTAGCAAAGTGCCCATCATGAGGGACCCAGCTGTGAAGGCAGTAGTGGTTAGAAAATGTGTGGACTGATGCCCAACTAACGCCACAAAACATATGTAGTAGAAGCAGCTTTGGCTCTGGTGGAATGAGCGTGCATGAACTCAGGGGGTTGCTTCTTGGCTAATGAGTAGCAGATCTTGATGCAAAATACAATTAATCTGAAGATGGTCTGCTTCTCCAGTGCTTTCCCTTTCTTCGCTCCAGTGAACCCTATAGATAGCTGATCTTTCATTAGGGTCCAGGCAATGTAGCCTCTCCTTCTTTGGAAGGGTGAGGCGATACAAAGAAAGGTGTCAGCATGAAGTTTTGGACGACATGTAAAGGTGTCACAACATTCAGTAAAAAAGAGGCACGGGGTCAGAGAATCAAAGCTGGTGCATAGAGGGTGAACAGAAAGTCTGTAGCTCGCTGAACCATCTGGCTGATGTGATGGCCACAAAGAAGACTGTCTCTATCGTTAGAAGTCTGAGGGAGCAGCTGTGAATGCGTTCAAAAGGGGAACACATCAGAAAAGTTCAAACTACATTAAGGTCCCATTGAGGAAAAATAAAAAAGTTACTTACCTTTGGTAACGCCTATTCTTGTGTATATAGTATCTACCTGCGGATTCCACACCTTTTGAATATCCCATGCACCAGCAGCATCAGTTTCCGCCTATTTTTTACATGCCTTTTAGGCGAATGGTTGTAAATAACACCACAGTGTAATAATTTAAACTCTAAATCAAAAACGTACATATGAAAACTCATATACATACAGACTATACAAATTTCTTTTTGCAGACAAGAAGCAGGGAGGCAGGAGGGTCAGTGAGAAATCCGCAGGTAAATGCTGTATCCACAAGAAAAAAGCATTACCAAAAGGTATGTAAGTTGTTCTTCTGACGGATATATCTACCTGCAGATTCCTCACCTTTTGAATAGAGTACCCAAGCAGTCCTGCCCCCGGAGGTGGGTGCCCATCTACCTATACCAAAAAATCATGGAAAACGGAAGAAGCTAAGTGACCATCCTATATCACTTCAGAGTCTAAACCATAGTGCTCCACAAAAGTGTGGTGGTAGGCCCAAGTTACAGCTATGCAAATATCTACCCAAAGGACACCTCTAGCTAAAGCAGAGAAAGATTTAGCTCTAGTAGAGTGAGCATTAATACCTTCTGGAGGTTCTTTGTGTGCCATGGCAGAGCAGATCTTAATAAGGATGATCCAGCTTGACAAAGTCCTTTTGTGAACTGCCTTTCCTTTCATTTTACCAACGTATCCTACAAAGAGCAGGTCACCCAGCCTGAAATCAAGGGTCCTGTCCACGTAAAAACTGACAGCCCTTTTGGGGTTCAATCGATGAATCCTTGCCCCCTCTTTAGAGGGATGTGGAGGAGGATAGAAAGTAGGACAGGTGATGGACTGACCCAATTGGAAGGGAGTAGCCACTTTCGGCAGGAAAGCAACGGTGGTTCTCAGAACCAACTAATCAGGGAAGAAAGTCGTTATGGGATACTTAACACTTAAGGCCTTCAAACACTAATCCATCTAGCAGACGTTATGGAAACAAGAAAAATTGTCTTCAAGGCAAGGAATCTCAAAGGACAACTATGCAAAGGCTCAAATGGAGAAGATATTAGATAAGTAAGAACTAAATTAATATCTCACTGAGGCATAACTAAAGGAGTGGGATGGTATTTTTAAGCCCCTTAATAAACCTTATAACAATAGCAGACAAATTGAGAAAATGGATCTGGTAAACAAAGAAATACTGAAAGGGCAGATAAATAACCCTTAAAAGTTGCAACTGTACAGCCTTGCTGCGCAAAAGAAAGAGCAAAATATAAAATATCAAACAAATGGGCCATCAAAGAATCCATAAAATTTTCACTACATCACTTAACAAATTTATACCATCTGCCAGCATGAACAGATTTGGTGAAGTATCTTCTGGACGATAAAATAACATCCACCACCTCAGAGGGGAGTGAAAAAAAACTCATGTTGCCCATTCAATCTCCAGGCATGTAGGTACAGACTCTGGAGGTGAGGATGTAGAACCTGCCCCTATGACTGCAAGATGAGGTCTGCCCTGTGAGGGAGACGGAGGGTACAGGGAGATGTGATGAAGGTCTTTGTACCACACCCTTTGTGGCCAATTATTTGACTCGGGACTGGTAGAGACGAACCATTCTCAACACCCAAGGAATCAAGGGTATGGTGGGAAGGGTGCAAAACAGTTGGGAGCCCGAGTTCAATTGAAATGCATCACCCAAAACCTCCTGCACGGGATAATGGAACCTGCAAAATGACGGGCAATGTGCGTTCTCTCAAGTGGCAAAAACGTCTATCCTAGGAGTCCATCAAAACAGGAAAATGTGAAGAACCACTTCCAGATCAAGATGCCACTCATGATAGACTGAAACATGCTGGCTGACATGAACAAGTTACTTACCTTCGGTAACGCTATATCTGTAAGAAACATTAGTTTTGATAGATTCCTTACCTTAGAAATACCCCCAGGCGTCAGACTGGATCCGGAAAGTTTTGGCCAGCAGTACCCCTGCGCGTCAGAAGGTGGCGTCATGCGGCTCCGTGTCCGTCGTTGGCGTCGTGGTTGCCGAGATGACGTCGCAGCAGATAGACGCCGCCCTCTCGCACTGACTTCAGTTCTGTACATGACTTTCAGCGCCAGGAACGCAGAGCCATGCAAGATACTGAACCCTGGTGCCTTGAAACTAGGGCCCTGAAAGGGATGACCTTAACCCTAGAAATCAGTTTGCAGAATGGGGAGGATGAGAGGGGCGGTAAGGAATCTATCACTACTAATGATTCTTACAGACATACCGTTACCGAAGGTAAGTAACTTGTTCATCTAAAAGAAACACATAGTAATAAATTCCTTACCTTAGAATAGATACCCCAGCAATACCAACCCCGGTGGTAGGTCTGCGAACCAATATCACACCGGGAAGTCTCGGAGAACAGAACGGCCCATGTCGACACTTATGCAGAGTGTAGCAGTTGGTGTCTCATTATAAGCTCCCCAACGCAGCATCCACAATTATATTTTTTTTATTTTTTGGACAGGGTACCCAATATTAAAACTGTAATACCAGTTTTACATCACTTTTTCTGCACAATTTCTCACCCTTGATCTGACACTATGTTGTATTGTCTTTCCCTCCTTATTGCTCCACCTCCAGCGTTGGGCAGGCACAGAGGTGTGTTAGCAGCCCTATGATGAAGCATGACACAGTTTGCTGTGTGTTAGGGCAGTTTTTAAAGTATGGTGCATTCCCTAGTTCACTCACCCATTATCACGTAGCATCATTATTTTCCCTCTTCGTTTTGTGATTCAATCCAGCTTCAAGTCCCCTGTGGCAACACAAAAGGAATAGGAGGGAAAAGGTGAGTAATGCCTTTGAGGAATCTATTTACAACAGGGGGGTTGAAAAGAGAGGGCTGATCAGGGAGCCTGAGAAAGGCAGAAATAGCAGAAAGGTAGCCCTTGATAGTGCCCAGAGCAGAGCCCTGCTGGGCCAAAGAAAGAAGGAACAATAAGACTTCCGAAAGACGGGCAGAAAGGGGATCCACAGACTTTGCTGTGCACCATGCCACAAATTTGTTCCACCTGCAGGGGTATACCAACTTAGTGGAGAGCCGCTTGGCCGCCAGAATGACATTACAAACTTAAGGAGGCAAGTCAAAAGGAATCAACTGCCACCGCTTAATCTCCACGCAAGGAGGTGGAGACTGGACAGGTTCAGTGGAGGACCATCCCCTGCGGCTGCGACCGAAGATCCTTCCTAAGAGGCAGTCAGATCGGGGGATCGATGGTCATACTGAGGAGCTCGGGATACCATAATCTTCGAGCCCAGTCCGGAGCCACAAGAATGACTTGGGCCTGGTCGAGCCTGATCTTCTTCAGCACTCAAGGCAGAAGTGGTATAGGCGGAAAGGCGTACAACAGACGGCAACTCCAGTCAAGCCAAAAAGCGTTGTCGAGCGAGTGCCACCTTGGAAATTCCATCGCGCAGAACTGCTGACACTGCGCGTTCTCTTCGGTGACGAATAGATCTAACCAAGGCTCTCTCCACTGCTGAAAGAGACCTTGCGCCACGTCCGAGTGAAGACACCATTCATGATCCATCATGCACCTGTGGCTGAGTTCGTCCGCCCTGGCGTTCAGTGAACCTGCCAGGTGTTGAACCACCAGGAAAATGCCCTGATGTTCCAGCCATGTCCAGAGGCGCAGAGCCTCCTGACATAGGGTCCACGACCCCACCCCGCCCTGTTTGTTGCAATACCACATGGTGGTGGTGTTGTCCGTGAACACCTGTACTACTCTCCCCTTGACAGAGGGAAGTAATGCCTTCAGTGCATGTCGGATCGCCCAAAGCTCCAGAAGATGGATATGGAGCTGGGACTCTGCCAGAGACCAGAGGCCTCTGATCTCCGCCTCTCCAATGTGGCCGCCCCATCCCAGGAGGGACACATCCATCACCACAGTGTGCTCCAGTTGGGGAAGGGAGAGGGATCTGCCATTGACCCAATGCCGGGTTGTGAACCACCACTGCAACTGTCTTGCAATGCCCTCCGAGATCTGGACGGACTCGGACAGGTTCCCCTGATGCTGCGCCCACTGGAACTTAAGATCCCACTGCAGAGCCCGCATATGCCATCTAGCATGATCGACCAGCAGGATGCAGGAGGCCATGAGGCCCAGCAGCCTCAGGGTCAGCCAGACCTAAACCCAGGATAGAGGCCGGAAGATCGAAATCAGAGCCTGAATATCCTGGATTCGTCGTTCGGGATAATAGACCTGAAAGAGCGTTGTATCCAGAACCGCTCCGATGACGAGGAGCTTTTGAGAGGGAATCAGGTGCGACTTCGGCACATTGATGGAGAACTCCAGCAATTGCAGAAGGTCGGCCGTAGTCTGGAGGTGGGAGACGACTGTCTGGGGCGATCCCGCCTTTTTTTTTTTTTGCAGAGTTTTATATAGTGCGAACTTGACCCCAATCCAATCAGGTATCAGAGCGCTTTACATAGCACCAGTTATGTTACATTAAGACACTTTCATTCTTTGTTAGGCACGGGGAGATTAAGTGATTCGCCCAGAATCACAGGATGTTCAGCGACATTACCGAGACTCGAACCCAGTTCCCCAGGTCCGAGGTCGAGCGCCCTAGCCGTCAGGCCAACTCCTCTCCCCAGTCGTCGAGATAGGGGAAGACGAACCCCTGATCTGCGCAGATGAGCTGCGACCACCGCCATCACTTTTGTGAACACCCATGGGGCGCTGGTAAGGCCAAAGGGGAGCACGGTAAACTGAAAGTGCTCGTGGTCTACCGTAAACCGCAGGTAACACCGGTGGGCCGGCAGGACGGGAAAATGGAAATATGGGTCCTGCAGATCCAACACTATCATCCAGTCTCCAGGGTCGAGGGCAGACAAGACCTGAGCCAGAGTTAACATCCTGAACTTCTCCTTCCGGAGGAAGCGATTGACGTTCCGGAGGTCTAAGATAGGATGTAGACCCTTGTCCTTCTTGGGCACCAGAAAGTAGTGGGAATAACAACCACGATCTACTTCGGGCGCAGGAACGCGCTCGATGGCCCCCTTGGCCAAGAGGGCCACAACTTCCTGTTGAAGAAGTGCCAAGTGAACCCCCGACATGCGGTGGTACTGGGCTGGCATGGCTGGAGGGTTTGTCTCGAAGGGGAGGAAGTAGCCCCTTCGGACTATTTGTAAAACCCACCTGTATGTAGTGATGGTGTGCCAGTGGGGGAGGTGATGGCGAATACTGCTGCCCACTGGCATTTGATGGGCCTGAAAAACCGGACTAGGAAGGTTTGGAGGCAGTGGTAGCCAGGGTGGAGGTGAACTGACCCGCCCGCTGGTTCCCTGACCCACCTCAGCGGGTCCCACGTCCGCGCTGGGACGGTTGCTGCGCAGGCCTGTGGCTCTGAAGCGAAAGTGGTGGGGCGCCCCTTCCGTGGCACCGAAAGGATCGAAAGGCAGAAGGAAGAGGAGGGCGAGTGGCCTAAAGGCCGATAGACTTGGCCGTAGACCGTGAGTCCTTAAAACGCTCCAACGCACTTACTTGTTGCCAAAAAGGCGAATGCCATCAAAGGGCATGTCCATGAGAGTGTTCTGGACATCCCCTGAGAAGCCAGTAGTCCTCAGCCAGGCGTGGCGACGGAGCGCCACTGTCGTGGAAATCGCTCTGCCCAGAGAGTCGGCGGTGTCAAGGCCGCATCGAATTGACAACTTGGCTGCATCTCTCCCTTCAGTAATAGCCTGAGAGAGCACTGTCTGGGCCTCCTCCGGACACTGAGGAAGCAATTTCGCCACCGTATCCCACACAGAGTGGGAATAACGGCCCAAGAGGCATGCAGTGTTCACAGACTGCAGCCCTGAACTGGCGGGAGAAAAAATCTTCTTCCCAAACTGTTCCAGTCTCGTGGATTCCCTATCCGGGGTTGCGGTAGGGAAGACGCTTTGGGATGTGGAGGCTTGGACTACCATGCTCGCAGGGATGGGGTGTTGGGAGAGGAAAAGGGGGTCGCCCAGGGCCGGGCGATGGCGTCGGGCCACGTTCCTATCCACAGGACCCCTGTGTTGGGCATGGACCAAGTGCCCTAAAAAACGTTAGAGAGTGCCTCATTAAAAGGCAGCAGTGGCTCTGTAGAGTTAGCCGACGGCTGAAGCACTTCTGTCAGGAGGTTAGTCCTGACGGCCACTGTAGGGAGTTGGAGATGTAGAGCCTCGGCCGCCCTACGCAACACCACTATGCAACTAGCACCCTCCTCCGTAGCCACGGTAGAAGGAATTAGCATGCCAAGGTCATGAGAGATGTCAAGACCACTGGCATCCCCCAGCTACTCTGCCCGGTCCGGGTCATACTCGCACGGAGCTGCGAGAGGCTCCTCAGACCCCTCCCAGTTCTCCCCTTCCTCCAAAGGCTGATGAACAGGCATAAAATAAGGAGGCTGGACATAGGGATAGAAATCCCCCATCGGCGTTGAGTGACACCGTACCGGCTCTGTGTCCACATCGGGGCTGAGACGGAGGACGACAACGTCCAGTGCCACGGGCAACGTCGGTAGTGGTGCCGGTGAGGTCGAGGTCGGTGGAGGTGTCACGAGGTCGACCGGGACCCAGGCCTGGATCCTTGGGGGCCCTGCGGCGCCGGGGCCGAAGCCGACAGCGATGCCGGAGCTGCCGACAGTAAAGGGCGAGGATCCCCAGTCGGGCCGGCGGGGCCAGACGGCCCAAAGAGGCGGGCCATGGCTGCCTGAAATCCCTGCAGCTGGGCCGGAGTCGCCGACGGACCATGGAAGGGGCGGGTAGGCAGACGGCGACACACTAGGCTCCACCGGACCCGCGGGGGTGGCACCACCCGCACCCTCAGCTGCGACAGGCGAGGGGAAGTCGGTGAGCGATGACGCTTCTACGACTTTTTGTGATGCTTCGTCTTACCTGACCCCGAGTGCGAAGACTTGGATCCCGACGAACGATGGTGATGAATAACCCCAAAACCATAAATGCTCCCTGAACCCTAAAAATACCCCCTACACCCCAAAACCCTAACTCACCCTGACACCTAAATGCACCCTGAACCCAAAAATACCCCAGCACCCCAAAACCTTAAACACCCTGAACCCTCAAAATAACCCATGTACCCCAAAACCCTAACCCAGTCTGACCCCTAAAAATACCCCAGTACCCCAAAACTTAAAACGCACCCTGAACCCTAAAATTACCACCCCAAAACCCTAACCAACCCCGACCCCTAAAATTGCCCCAGCACCCCAAACCTTACATGCACCCTAAACCCTAAAAATACCCCCTACACCCCAAAACCCTAACCCCTAACAATACCGCTGTACCCCAAAACTTTAATTTGCACAGTAACTCCATTATGCGTAGTAAGTGCATGCTAAGTAATGGAACATGCTAAGTAAATGCATGCTAAGTAAATGCATGCTAAGTAATGGCATCTGCGAACTAAAATATGCGTAGTAATGGTAATACAAAGTAATGACCGTGTAGTAAAGGAAGAAAACCATGGTGATGGCTCCGCAACCGGTCCCTCGACCTCCCACGGGACCGGGACCTTGAGCGGCGTGCAGCCGACTGCCGAACTTCAAGCAACTTTCGGGACCGCTCCCGCAAAGTCTTTGGCGCCATGGCCCGGCAGTCGGGGCACAACTTTGGGTCGTGGTCGGGCCCCAGGCAGTAGAGACACACGCGGTGCAGGTCCATCACTGACATCATACGATGACAGTCCCCGCAAGACTTGAAGCCGGGCATCCCTACGGCACCAGTCGATCGAGTCGACGCCATCTTGGTGACCACAATGCCAACGACAGACGTGGAGCCGCATGACGCCACCTTCCGACGCACAGGGGTACTGCTGACGAAAACTTTCCGGATCCAGTCTGAAGCCTGGGGGTAATTCTAAGGTAAGGAATCTATCACTATGTGTTTCTTTCAGATTGTCCGCACACGCGTTGAGAACTACGGCCAATTGATTTGCTATGACACAAATCTGATGATCCTGAGCCCAGAAGCAGAGTCGTAGAGCTTTCCTGCAGAGAGGATACAACATTACTCCCCCTTGCTTGTTGAAGTACCATCTCACCGTAGTATTCTCTGTAAAGACATGTACTGATTGACCGCGAATGGAAGGGAGAAAGGCCTTAAGAGCCAGGCATATAGCCCACAATTCCAACAGATTGGTATAATACAACTGTTCCTCTGTAGACCAAAGAGCTTCAATTCCCCAGGCGAGCTCCGCACTCTAAGGTGGAGGCATCCGTTATAACTGTGACCACTGAAGGAGGACAGTCAAACTGCTTGACACATCCCACCATTGAAGATGCACTAAAGGGTCTCTGGAGATCTTGATAGATGCCTGGAGATCCCCGTTGTGCTGAAACCACTGCCTGCGGAGGCACCACTAGATGGCCCTCGTGAGCTAGCGTGCATGGGTGACCAAAAGAATGCAGGAGGCTGTCAGACCTAGCAGGTGCAAAATCTTCAGGACTGGAATCATTGCTCCATGTTTAAATATCGGAATCATAGCCATAATGTCCAGACTCCTCTGAGGAGGGGTGAAGGCTCCATTCACCATAGTGTCCAGTAATGCCCCTATAAATAGGATGCGCTGAGGGCTCTAGGTGAGATTGAGCTTGTTGATGGAAAAGCCCACTTTAAACAACCCCTGAGTTGTCAATCGCACGTCATGCAACACTAACTCCGGAGACTTGGCTTTTATCAGCCAATCATCCAGGTAAGGGAATACTGGTATTCCTAACCTTATGAGATGAGCTGCAACCACTTCCATCACCTTCAGAAAGACTCGAGGTATGGAAGTAAGACCAAACTGGAGGACCGCAAACTGATAATGCTGAGACCCCACCATGAAGCGAGATACTTTCCATGCGACTACAGAATAGGGATGTGAAAATAAGCATCCCGCAAGTCAATTGAAACATCCAGTCTTCTTTTTCTAGCGCAAGAAGCACCTGTGCTATTGCAAGCATTTTGAACTTTTCCTGCTTGAAAAACTAATTCAAAAATCCCGAGGTCTATAATGGGACACAAATGACCGTCCTTTTTTAGGAATCAGGAAAAAACAAGAATAACATCCCTGACTTCGTTCCTGCTCTGGAACAACTCCACTGCAACCTTTTGAAGCAAGGATTGAAGCTGCTGTTGCAGGAGTCAAAGATGGTCTGTGAAAAGAAGATTTTGTATGAGTGGAAAAGGGGGGGGGGGAGAAACCTGGAAGGGGGGGGGGGAGAAACCTGGAAGGGGGGGGGGAGAAACCTGGAAGAGTAGGGCATACCCCTTTTCTACATTATTTAAAACCCATGGATCCAATGTTATGGATCTCCACTGTTGTAGAAACTGGGACATCCGCCCTTCCACCGGTAAAGCATGTTCTAAGATGGGAAACCTAGAGCTGCTTTCCTGAGAGGTTGACTGAGAGGAAGAGGATGAGGAGGAAGAACGGGAAGGGGAACGGCTGTCTACCCTTCCCAAGTCCCCTGTAACTTCTATAGAGGGGGTTGGATGGCTGCTGACTTCCATGAAATGAAAAGTTTCTGGCAAACCCCCTGAACCTCTTAAACTGTCTGTAATCCTTGAGCTGACCCAAAGACTGAGATGTCGCCTTCCCCTCTTTAAACCTTTCCAGAGCAGATCTGCGTTTTGCACCAAAAGGTTTTAACCCATCAAAGAGCAAATCCATGAGGTCATTTTACACACCTGGAGAGAATCCAGAACCCCTCGGGCCGTGCGAAAGATAAAAAGAGCAGATCCCCAGGACCTGGCTTGTACCTCCCAGCCATCGGCCTGGAAATAGCAGTGGTCGTCATAGGCTTCGGCCAAACATCCAAAATCGGCTTTGTTAAAGCCTCATTAAAAGGCAACAAAAGTTCTGAAGACACTGATGAAAAGTGAAAATCTTCAGTCAATTAATTAGACTTAAGTTCTGTAGTAGGAAGAAGCACATCCGACATTTCTGACGCCTTCCTTATAACTGAGTGGTAGGGAGTGACTTCTGGTGGCGGGACACACTTCAGTAACTACAACACCGTTTCTGGGGACATGTCCAAGCCACTTGCCTCTCCCAATCCATCAAAATCCGGGTCTAGAGAAGATACAATCTCAGCCTTTTCCACTTAAGTAGAATATTTTTAACCAAAGAAATACTGTTCTTCTTCAAGAAGTCTTTGGGCCGCTCTCCTTGATCTATGATGCGAAGTCGGTAACAGCATCACTCTGGTGACGTTGGCAACTGTGCTGGAGAGGGGAGAAGAAGCACCGGAGTTGAAGCATGCCAAGTCGGAACGGAGCCAGCCGGTGCAGAGGAAGGCATGATCGGCATTGGCGACATCTCAACAGATGGAATGGACAGAGGAGAAGGGCCTGAAGGCGCACCAGCTGGAGTCATCGCTCTATTGAAAATGCTAAACATAACACTCTAAAAGTGGGAAGGATCCCCACCTGGAGCAGGAAAGGTTGGATACACCTGCTCCGGCTGAGGCGCTGGATCCAGGACTGGTGTCCTAGCTTGTAACTCAAGTGAAGTCTGTTGTAGCGCCAAAGGTGACGCCGGAAAAGACACCGGAGTGACTTCTTGACGACCATCATCCAAAGCCAAGAGCAGGGAACCCAACCTCGGCGACTCATCTTTGGAAGAACTACGTTATTCTTGTAGCAACTGAAGTTCCCATCACCCTAGTCACTGAATCAGCAGTTTCTGACCCCGATTTTATCACCTAAAGGGCTGCAGCTTGGCCATCACTAAAAAGTTCAGAAAAGTGCCCCTGAACATCATTAGGTAGATTTGAAACAACTGTCTTAGAGGAATCCAACAATGCATGTATGTAACGCCCCAAAAGGCAGGTTAAGTTTGTGGATTTCAGTGCAATGCTGCCTGAAGAAAACACGTTCCTAGACGACTGCTTCATCTTTTTGGATTCTCTATCCACTGGCGAATAAGGAAAAGATCTAGGAGTCTTCCTCGATGAACACGAAGCCTGAACAACGAAACTCTCAGGTAATGGGTGAAAAGGTATGGAATAAAGGGAACGGACAACAGCACACCAACGGGGGCTTCATGTGGCTCAAGAGCCATGTGCCTTGGCGCACCCATGTCGACGTAGGAAGGTTTTCAAGAAACTTTCCGCAGAATGCTGGCACATGGGTTATTCAAAAGGGTGGAATTTGCAGGTAGATTTATCCATCAGAACAAAACGTTTGGTAGAGAACACATGTTGAAGCCTTTAAACAAACACATCACAAGAGGTGATTCAAAAAGGGAAGGGTTGATAAAGCACCCGCAAAAAAGCAGAGATGGTTGAAAAATGCCCCTAACACTGTGCATAGGGCAAGGCCTTGCCAGGCTAAAGACATAACAATGAACAACAGTTCAGACAAGGGTGCAGAAAGCGGGGTAACATGTTTTTCAGCACACCAAGCCACAAACTTGCCCCAACTGCAGGCGTATACAGTTTTCGTTGATGGATGCCCGGCTGCTAAGATGACTTCACAGATTTTGAAAAGAAGAAGGTCTCAGACACTCAACCATCACTGCTCACTCTCTATGCATGAAGTTGGAGTGTGCACAGGAAGGGATGGAGGACCCTGCCCTGTTGCTGTGAGAGGAGAACCTCCTGAAAGGACAACTTGACTGGAGAGCAGATGCTCATGCCCAGGAGTTCTGATTACCATACTCTCCATGCCCAATCTGCACCCACTATGATGGCTTGGGCTCGGTCAGTCTTGATCTTCTTCAGAACTTGGGGGGGAGCAGTGGTATTGCCAGAAAGGATTACAGGATTCCAGAGTTCAAGTATAATCAGAAAAAGTCTGAGCGAGACTTGCTTTGGAAACTGAAATGCCACAAGTGCTGACATTATGTGTTCTCAGCAGTGGTAAATAGACTGAGCAAAGTTTCTCACCATTCTCGGAAGAGACCATGCACCACCTCCAGATGCAGATGCCATTCGTGATCTGCGAGGCATCAATGGCTGAGTTTATCCGCCCTTGCGTTCAAAGATCCTGCCAGATGTTGTATGACTAGGAAGATGTCCTGACGCAGCCTCTACAGGCAGTGTCTCCACGATCCCACTCCACCCTGTGGAGGAAGGTCGCAGGGTGTTGTGAACTTGCTAACTTCTGGCGTTTCACCTACAACAGAACCCCTCTTGTATAGAATCAAAGAACTGTTTTTATTGGTCCTGAGGAAGGTGATATTAAAGTGTATTTCACAGAAACGTACATAGACCAGCTACAACACATCTGGGAAAAAAAGTTTTTTCAAGGATTAACTGAAACAAAACTAAGGAGGACATATAAATAGAAGTTATATTTGTTATAGTCGATTTTGGGACATCACCAAATATATGCATCCCATATGATCTTTCCAGTTGTGTATTTTATTGCTTAACACATTTTTTTTGTTGAGTGGTATGTTTGTTAGCATGTATGAACAGTATGCGAGGTGAGAATGCAGAATTTATGGTGTTATATGGGAGTTTCTCATTTGACCAACAATTGTGATTTGACAATAATGTGTATCATGTTCACATTAATGGTTGTATGTATATAATTGTTTTATGACTAATTGAATACAAAAAGAGAAAATACAGAAAAGATAAATATGAAAAATTAATAATTTTGATAAATAAAAAAACAAAAGAAGGAAAAATTCAATAGACAATGAGTTGTTTTTGCTTATGGGGAATTGTTGATGCACTTTTATAAAAAAGATTTCTTGTGAGTACTTACCGGTGATAGAGTGATAGGTCGGATAAGAGGTTGAAACCTTGTGTAATTGTTCATTTTCCCCCCCTCTTGGACCTAAAAGCAGCTGGGTAAAACCTTTTTTCTATAGGCTACAGGTAATATATCATTCGCATATTCATACCTTGGTTATTTTAAGTGAATAGTCGCTCTTTGGTCAAGCTTTGCATAGTGTGCACTGTACTTAGTAGATACTTTTTAATACTCTGTTTCCCATGCGAGTTTCACTGTCTCTTCAAAGAGTAAACACTGTTAACAGTACCCACTATTCTGTGCGGCCTCCCTCCTCATATAATCACTTTTTGACCCTGGGGGTGGACTCCTTGGGACCTATCGAGGCTAGGGGAGGAGTGCCGCGCAGACTGACTTCCCATATAAGCAATGTTTGGCCCCGTGGTGGGTTTCACAGGGCCACTGGAGGCTCAGGGAGGGGGCTACCCAGGACCCTGCCCCTTCACAAATACAGACTCAGGGTGGCCTCCCTGGGGTTAAATTATTTAGTGCGGCCGGCCGCTACTTTTTTCCCCCTGATCTTGCAAAAGTATCACAGGATTGCGGCAATATATATATATTTTATTTTTTTTAATTTCAAGACAGGGGATTACGACACTGAGTCCTGTAATGACTGCCACCGACATTTTTCTGATGTTGGTAGCAGCCCATCAGAGCACTTGCTCCCGCAGGAGTCTTACTCCCACAGGAGTGATATGACCCAAGGGGAAAAAAAGCTCCTAGGTCAATCAGAACGCACTATTTTTAAATTGCCGCTGCTTCAAGATTCTCTCGAGACTCTCATGGACCCAACTATCCAGATATATAATTATTTTTAACCTAAATTTCTCAAAAACTACTGAACGGATTTACACCAAATCACAAAAAGCTCAATCTGCGGACCAAGAACTAGCTTCCTGCCAAATTTTGTGTAATTATGTTCAGCAGTTTTTGCATGGGGGATTTACATTTTTTAGGACCCACCTTTTTTCTCGGCCCCCGCCTGATGGATCACCCAGAAACTTTCCAGGAAGGAGCTGAGGTGGATGAACTTTTTTTTGGAAAGTTCTGTGAACATTCGTAAACAGGGTCTATGTTATTAGCAAACCAAAACATGCCCTTTCTATGGAAAAGCAGCCCTAACAATAACTATCTAGTGATGACCACCACTAGAATAGGTGTGTGTGTGTGTATATATATATTTTCTTCAACCTTTACGCCAGTAAAAGAGCTGGGTAGCACTCACGGAGAGATTGTTAGTCCTTTATTATCGCTTCATGATTTCAAAAACAAATCATTGTAATACTCTACGTGTTTCGGTCTCAAATAGAACTCGTGAACAAGGTCTTTGAAATCATGAAGAGATAATAAAGGACTAACAATCACTCTGAGTGCAACCCGGCTCTTTTACTGGCGTAAAGGTTAAAGAATTTGTACAGAGAGGCTCTGCCTTGTTACGGGGCTGCACCGCCAAAGAGTGCCGACACATACAGCGTAACCGAGGCAAGTGAAAGGAGATATATATATATATATATATATGAATGAGACTCCATACACCGCTTCAGCTTCTGGCGTTGGACACCAATGGAGGACGGACCACAGATAAGTGCAAAGTTTTTTATTGTTCCGTTCCCTTACACCCTCTCGCTCGCCTATATATATATATCTCTATCTCGCCGCTACCTCGAAGCACCAACTCGATGCACTCTCAGACGGGTGCTGTTTTACGGGGGTGCTCCCGTATATATCTTTGCTCCAACTCCTTAGGGGTATCCGTACCCAGAAAACAAGGCAAAGCACTCGAACATCGAAGAAGGCGTCAGCCGACAGCGGTCTGTTTGGCCGAGAGACCGTTTTATAATAAAAATACCGGAACTCAACCCCACTAGTGCTTTGCCTTGTTTTCTGGGTGCGGATACCCCCCGAGGAGTTGGAGCAGATATATATATATATATATATATATATAATGTTTTTGAAGTAGTTACAGAAACAGATCCAAAAAATGGGTATAAGTGTCCATTACAAAGGCACATACTGCGCGACTCCAAGTAGCCTCCTCATGACAGTCCATTTATTTAACTAAAGCAGAGTAAATTCGACAGGTTCAACCAGTAGTATTTTTATGCAACGACAATTAACAAGAATAAGTTATCTTTCGAGTTAAGACAAACCTGATTTTATAAGTTATTTTATTAAGGCAAACAGAGATAAGCAGTAATATTCCCTTTACATTTCAGAATTCTCTCCAGATCTCACTATTAACCTATAAAGCTGTGAAGCATCTCTATGAAGAAAGCCCGAAAGCGGAAAAGGTATTGAACCAACAATATGAAGGACAATAAACTCGCATCTATCAACCACAAATCCTCTAAATAAATCATGAAAGACTGTAATGAAGCTCTCCATTTCAGGAGCTGTGCAACATTTTCAACAGTAAATTATGAAGATGCTCACAGAAAAAAGAAAAAAGCAGAAAATGGGACCGGTGTGATTTAGTTTGCAAACAAAAGCATTATTGTTTTTAAAATGTATTCCTTATGAATGCCTTAAATTCTATGTGACGAGCCTTGCGCTGGAGACTTCATAATGTCGGCTTCTTTCATAGTTTAGGACAAGAGGTATGTTTTATGTTCCCCAGCGCCTACCTAAAACAGGTTTATTTTAAGCACAACTACAGCTTCCTAACCATCAATACCCGATGTGTACATCTTATCACAGATTTAAAATAAATAAGCTTGAAACGGATTCTTTATTCATTGGCTAATTTGTGTGAGTTGTTCTATGGATCCGTGAGTGGTAAATGTGCTCATGAATCAATGTCCGGATGGAAGAGTGCATGCAAGAATGCATGACCAAGTGAATAAATGCATGGGTAAGTATGAGTTCGTAAGTGGATGAATGGTTGAATAAGTGTGTACACTGATTAGTGATAGATGAATTGCTGCAGGCATGGAAGGAATAGAAACTAAGAGCAATGCTTGTAACAATCTCAGCAACCTATGATCATTGTTGGTCGCATTCCAGTTCATAGTTTCTTAGCTAATCAGTGCCCGTAAAAATAGGGAACAAGAAAATGTGTTGAAATGGGACTCCGTCACTTTTTGTGCTATCTTAGCAACCACTCCAATGCCAGTGGCACACCTTGGACCAAGATCCTCAACAAGAGCAATCTAAGAGCAGCTTGGTGACAATCAGAGAAGAAAGCACAGTGGATTAACAAATTAGTATTAGTTTAAGAGGCCCAGAGCAGGGCTCCTACAGGGGCTCACCTTAAAAGGCAACCCAGTTGAAAAAAAGCCTACTTAATTTTGATTACGCTCTCTTGGGAGAATACTGTATCTAACTGCAGATTCCTCACCTTTAGAATATCCTCAGGCGGCAGATTTGATCCGGAGAATTTTACAGGAATGCTCGTGTGCTGGCAAATACCACCCCAAAAGTGACGGAGCAGAGCCGCATATAAGCCCCACTTGTGTACACTGATCCCCATGTCTTAATTTTTTTCCTTCCACACCCTCAGATGAGGGTACTTCGAATAAACGACAAATGAGTGTGCGCCAAACTCAAACTTGGGACCTTATTACCACCCACCATAGCACAGTGATTTGAGTTTTTTATTTAACTTTGTGTGTGCCCTTGGACATGAAGCCCAACAATATTCAGAGGTACCAGTGTATACGTTCCTAAATTGGGACATTTTGAGATTAGAAAGAAGACCATTTCACAGAATGGGGTGTGATGGGAGGGAAAGAAAGAATCTGTGATTATAATGAGACTCCACTATAAAAGGAACTACTACAGGCAAATAACTTGTTTGTCTGGTGGATATTTCCAAACTCGGATTCCTCACCTTTAGAACACATGCACCAGCAGTTTTTCCCCAAAGGATGAGGGTATTGTAAGGGTACTCCCACCAGAAGGTCTTGTAGAACCAAGTGGGTAAAATGGCACTCCCGCGGAGCAAACTGTCAAGGCAATAGTGTTGGGGACGTGTACACCATCGCCCATGTCAGAATTTGGCACTGTCAAGAACTGGCACTGCACCTGCCAATGCCTTTGTAGCGGCCACGGCCCTGGTAGAATGAGCCTCCATAGGAATTCCTCTTTGCCAGTACATAGTAGATTTTGATGCCGAGGACTAGCAATTTACACAGGGTCCTTTTCTGTGTCGCCTCTCCTTTCTTTGCTCCAGAGAATTGCTTTTTGTGGTCAACGTAGAAAATCAAAGCCCTTTCACTGTCTAATCGATGGAGCATCTCCTCCTCCTGTGAAGAATGGGGAAGGTCAATAAAAGTTGGTAGAGTGACAGTTGGGTCATGAGATAAGGAGTCACAACTTGGGGTATGAATGCTACCCAGTGTCTCAGCACTACTGTGTCTGCTATGAAGGTGGTGTAGGAAGTTTTAAGCAAGTGCACGTATCGATCACTCACAAGGCGCACAGAGGTGATGGCAATCAGGAAAACTATTTTGAAATTCCCTAGTCACAGCAAGCAGCTGTGTATCGCATCAGAATGAGTGCAAATAAGAAATGTCTACACTAAGTCAAACAGCTTTGAGAGAAAAGTGTGCCAGGCAATTGATAAACTGCATCTCAAAAGGAAATTTTAGAAAACAAATAGAGGGTTGATCAGGTAAACACAAAAGATAGTAAGGGCCGACATATAACCCTTAACTGTGGCGACTGCAACAGTATGCACGGCCAATAGAACAAACAATAATACATCTGGAAGTTTGGCCTGCAGGTGCCCAGAGAGGGTAACAAATATTAACCAGCATCAAGCATGGATGGATTTTGCCGAAGGGTGTTGAGCTGCAATGATGACATCTATTACTGCGGCTGGTAGACACATTTAATTGTCAATGCTCCATCTCCATGCATGGAAATGGAGATGGTGGTGATAAAAGCCCAACCTGAAAAAACCCAAAAATAACTCCCACCATGTTGCTGAGACTGGAGGTTCTACCGCAATGTTAGCTGGATCAAAGGGCAAATGCGCATGCTTAGGTGCTTTGTGAGCGATACTATCCTGTCCAGTCTGTGGCTTTTAAGATTTCTCAGGTCCAGTCTACCCAGATTTTCCGCAGAACTCAAGGCGGTGGAGGTGGGAATTTGTTCCAAAGAACCATTTCCCATCACAGTCAGAATGCCTCTGACTCTCATGGAGAAACCTCTGGGGTACATAGTTTTGACACCGTGCCTTCTCTACGGTGACAAACCGATCTAACCACAGCATGGCCTTCTGATCAAGGATGTCTCTTGCCTCTTTGGGATAGAGATGACACTTTTGATCCACCAGCCGATAAAAGCTCAGTATGTCTGCCCTGGCACTCAGATATTGTGCTAGATGGTTTGCTACCAGAAAGATGTTCTGCTGATTTATCCACCTGCAGAAATGTAGGACCTCCTGGGTCAGTTTCCAGGGCCCAAAGCAGCACTGCTTTTTTCAGGAAAAGATGGCGGTCATATTGTCTGTGAGAACCTGCACCAGACCCCATGAAGGATGGCAGAGAGGCTATCCGAGTCAGATGGAATAGCAGAAGCTCTAGAAGCCTGAAATGGAACAGGCTCTTCTCTGGGGATCAGAGGTCTCTGATCTGCACCTCAACCATGTGACTCCCCAAACGGAACAGGCTCTTCTCTGGGGATCAGAGGCCTCTGATCTGCACCTCAACCATGTGACCCCCCAAACCTAGCAGTGAAGCATCTGTCACAACAGTCAAGTCTGGGAGGGAAAAACAAGAGTAGCTTGCCCAAGGTCAGGTTGGTACTGGTCTGGCACCACATACAATCCTGAGTGGCTTCCTGAAAGATTTGGAAGGAGTCCGAGAGGCTGTCCTTGTCCTGGCGCGGTGTCCACTGAAACCTGAGGCTCAACTGCAGTGCCTGCATATGCTGTCTGACTTTCGAGGAGTATGCAGAAAGCAAAGAGTCCAAGAAGCATCAGAGACACAGGATTGGGCACAAAACATGGGGATGATATCCTGAATGTCCTGTATTCGGTGAGGCAATGGAAAGGTTTTGAACACCACTGTGTCAGTGATAGACTCCAGGAAGGCAATCCTGTTGGTAGGTCTACGGTGGGACTTCAGCTAATTGATGGAAAACCCCGAGGAGATCAAGAGCCCGGCAGTCATCAGGAGGTGGTCTGTAACTGATTGTGACAATCCCACCTTCAGTCAGTGGTCAAGGGTACAGGAACACATGTATCCCCAGCTTTCAAAGATGGACAGTGACCACTGCCATCACTTTTGGTAACACCCAACAGACTAATGTAAGGCCAAAGGGGAGTACAGCAAATTGGAAGTGCTCCATCCAACCATCAACACCTCAGCTACTTAAGGATAGGTGTATAAAAATACACGTCCTGCAAGTCCAGGACACAGTCTGGACTCCCAGTTCCAGGGCAGAAAGAATCTATGGCAACGTGAGCTTTTTGAATTGGTCTTTCCTCAGAAAGTCCTTCAGTGGATGGAGGCACAGGATAGCACTGAGGTCTCTGTCCTTCTTAGATATGACGAAGTAGCCCAAACACCACCTCTCTACTCTCTCCAAATGAGGCACCTATTGGATGGTACCCCTGGTAGGCAGATGGTTGACTTCTTGCAGCAATATTGTCGAATGGTCTGCTGAGTCACTCTGATAGGGGAGAAAATGGGGCAAAGAGGAAATGAAAGGCAGGGTGTAGTCCCTTTGAAGGATTTGTAAAACCCATATTTCTGACATGATGGATCTCAAGTCAGGGATGAAATGTCATATCTTGCCCCCTACCAGATGAGCATGGGCCTGTGAAGGCAAGTTAAAGCAGCTTGACAGTTGCTTCAGCAGGAGAGATTGTTTTAAAGGAAAACGGCCCCTTCTGATGCAATCAGTCTCTGCAGCCGCAAAGGCTTCTGTCCCGATAGACTTAGTCTACTGTTGCTCACCGGTTAGAAGGGCGGCCACTGTCTATACCCTAGACTCTTGGAATAACCACTAACCTTCCTGTACTATTGGAGGGAAATGTTTGGAGGTAAATAAGTGTCCCAAGGATCCTGCTGTGGTTCAACTGTCCTTAAATCGTTTGAGTGCTGAATCAAACTTTTCTTTTCTCCAAATAATGTGGAGCCATCAAAGAGGATCCATAAAGGAGTGATGGACATCTCCTGAAATGCTGAAAACCCTTTGATCTTGTCCAGGCATGCCTTCTAAGCACTACAATGCTGTCAAATGTTCTGCCAAGACAGTCTGTGGTGTAGTACGTAAGAAATACTTCACTGCATCCTGGCCATCATGTATCGTTTGAGCCAGTAAGGCTCAGAGCTCTTCCGGGGCAGATGGCAAGATCTCGCTGGCCATGTGCCATGAAGCATGGGTGCACCTCCCCCTAAGGCACACTGTGTTCAAGGACCCTAATGTAAAATTAATTGAAAATGGCATTCTCTTTCCAAAAGCATAAACACGTTTTGACTCTCTATCAGGTCAGACCTTATTTTTCAAAACCTGTATCTCCAGGGGTAGGATGCATCATCAAATATTTGGGATGACCTGGGGCCGGTCCATGTCGCTTGGCCATAGGCTGATTGAATGGAAGCTCCAAGCATGGCTTAAATCAGGTGGCACTGAAATCATCCACAAGGTCCTTGATGATTGGTTCTAGTGGCTCAGAAGTGGTAGGTACTGGTTGAAGGATCTCAGTAAATTTGCCTTAGTCTCTCAACAGTAGGCAACTGTAAATCTAGTACTTCTGCCTCCTTTCACACAACTGTCCAAGAGGTAGGTTCAGCTCAGTATCTGGAGACTTATCTAGCTGACTAGCATTTTGTAAATTCAGGTACAGCCATTTTTTTGTTATAATGAGGGGGAACTAAGTTGTCTGCCTCTTCATCAGCGCTGTGGGCTGCATACTCTGAACTGTGACAGAGGTGAGCAAGGTCTTTTGCCTCTGATAGCACTAGTGTTGAGGCAGAGGCTGAAGTGTAGAATCTAGTTGTTGACTGACTGGTTTCACGGTTGGAATTACTTAGTGCAACATAGGACTGGAGGTGGCCAACAAGGGCTTGGAGGCAAGTGATGGAGTCTGGTCCGGGACTGGTGCTTGTGGAGTCCTATTCGGAGCTGGAATGGGAGGAACTGGTGTGGACCCTGGAGTCATGATGGAAGTGTGAACCAGTGTTAGTACAGGCCTGGGAATGGGTTTCACTAGGATAGTTGGTGTCAAGGGACTGCCTGTCAATGGAAGTTGAAATGGAGCAACTACAGTCTCCAGGGTGCCCACAATTGCGCAAAAGGGAGTTAGAAGCATCTGAAAGAGCAGCAGCATGGC
The DNA here is from genome assembly GCF_964204655.1 of Triturus cristatus. NCBI lineage: Eukaryota > Metazoa > Chordata > Amphibia > Caudata > Salamandridae > Triturus > Triturus cristatus. The sequence continues at coordinate 522,627,653 of NC_140591.1, forward strand.
CTTCTATAAGGCAGCTATTTACTGTGGGATCACAAACAGCCTTGGGAATTCAGAACACCGCAAGGCTTATGCTTCATCCACAACGGCAAAAATCTATATTCAAAATCCTCTTTTACAGGTGTATGGATCTTTTTTTATTTGGGGCAAAATACATGTTCTACTCTTATTTCTCTAGTTTGGCTTTACAGCCTAATTATCTTATGGTGGGAAGTGGTGTTTACAGCATGGCGGTTGAAGCTCACTTTGTAACTTATTTTAATGTACTACACTATAATTGGTAAAGTTGCAAATTAAATATAAGTGCATGGATCATACGCGATATATATCGTACCTCGCATTTCCTGTAAAGCAATAAGACGCAAATGAGGATATGAAAATGTCAATCCCTTCTAACCAGCCTAAATATTTTAATGTTTGTACAGCTCTTTCATGTTTATATTCAAATTTATATTGTGTTTTTTTTTTAATTTTGGTAACATCAGGCTAAAATAAATTAAACGTTTGATATGTGTAATTAATACACATAATAATTGCCCACTATTTAAGTATTTACAATACCTCTGAATGTTAATGTTCTATTTAGATCTATGTAGTGCAAAAAAGCAGTGTGGTAAATAATGATCCACTATACAAACCCCCAACTGATTCAAAGAGAAACTACACTGACATTAATCATCCGCACTTGAAATGATTTTTTTTTTTTTTTTTTGGTCCTCATTTGCCTTACCCCACATAGGATGTCCCGTTGAACCAGCTGTTTTGTTTGCAGCACCTCAGCCGAAGACATTCCGATTACCCGAGGGAGGATCGTGGGTACAAGATTTTTGCTCCATCAAGGATATTTCGTATCCCGCCGGACCATAGTTCTGAGAGGCCCTTTTGTTATTAGTCCGAGGTGAAATACAGGCATAATCATAGGACCCGAGGGGGAAAAAAAAAACAAAACAAAAAAACACCCCGGACTCCTATCTCCATGACCTCAGTAAATCCCAAAAAGCCAAATTTTTCTTGTTACAGGATCTAGCCATATCCACTTTGGACACTTCATACAACGATGTCAACCATTCTGAGTGAGTCGGTGGTGAGGCCTCAACCCAGTATTTGCATATTTGTCTTCTAGCGATAAGAATCGCATAGAAAAGTAAAGATCTTGCAGGCCCCCTAATAGTGTTGACCAAGCCAAAAATAATTAGGGGTAAACTGATGGTCAGAGGAACCCTAAGAATGGATTCCATTGATGAAAAAACTTCACCCCAGAATTTCTGTAACAGAGGGCAGTCTTTAAACATATGTATGTCCGATGCCGCGAGGAGGCCACATTTATTGCATGCTTTATCGGGCTGGAATTTTGATAGCCTGAGAGGAGAAAGGTAAGCTCTATGGGCTGTAAAAATGTGATTACGTCTAAGCCAAGCAGGTTTAACAATTCTGAAGAGTATATTAAATGAATCCCTCCAAATCGGGTCACATTGCATGCTCATCTGCTGCCCCCATAGATCATCTGCTAGTTTAAACTCGCCATCTACTTCCTCTACTATTGCCCAATACCAGAAAGAGACCTCCCTTCTTACTCTAGGCTTTGAGACCAGTTGCTCCTCTAGATTACTCTCCCTTCCTAAAGGCCTGGTGCTCTTAGCCTGTGATTGTGCCCAGCTACTCAGTTGGATATACTTAAATTTTGAGAGTCCGGGCCCAACCATCTCATAGAGCACATCCCAAGGAGGGAGGGCAGCACCGTCCAGTAGGTCTCCCCACGTCAGGAACCCTGCATCTCTTAAAGGCATACTCAAGCTATCACGGAGGCATGCAGGAGTGCTGGGGGAATCCCATATTGGGGCCTTTCTTGAAAAGTAGCCCAGCCCTATTCTCCTTCTTATTGCTATCCAGCTACTAGCTAATGACCGGAGGATTTTTAATTTAACTTTTTTGAAGAATTTATGGTCTCCGAATTTAAACAAAAAGCCATCTTCTGACAAATCTGAGCCCCTCAGCATGGCCCGGAACAGGTGTCCCTCTGTAGTGCTAGTGGGTGTCTTCAACAGCATACGAGAATGAGACAACTGAAATGCCCATGTGCAATATTGGAGGTCGGGCATAGCCAGGCCCCCCTTCTCCCTTTTCCGCCTGAGCTTCTTCCATGCTATCCTTGTAACCTTATGCTTCCAGATGAATGAATTTAATTCTCCTTGACATTTTGCCAGTTGTTTCATATCAAAGGCCAGTGGGATAGCACCGAAGAGAAACAAAATCCTAGGGAGAATAGACATTTTGACCAGGTTAATCCTACCCAAAATTGATAAAGGAAGATGCACCCTTGAGTTCAACTGAATTTGACATTCTCTAAAAAAAAATTTAAGGTTGTATTCTGGGATCTTTTCCACTTCCTGAGTTATTCTAATTCCTAGGTATCTCATGTTAGGGACGATATGATGGTACGTAGTTTCCATGTTCCAAGCCATGATCTCAGTTTTACTTGGGTTAATCTCGTAACCCGAGATCAAGCCAAACTCTGCTGCACGTGTGATGGAGTTAAAGGCACTGTCAAGATCTGCTGTAAAAATGAATATATCATCTGCATACAGTGCCACTCTCCTTTCCCACTCTCCTAGTTTAAAAGGGATGATATTATGATCTTCTCTTAAGACCTGTGCAAAGGGTTCAATATATAAATTAAACAGGAGAGGGGAAATGGGGCAGCCCTGTCGCATTCCTCTGGTGATGGTAAAAGGATCTGTCAGAGCCCCATTAACAAGTAATCTAGCACTCGGAGCTTTATACAATAGTTCGATTGCCCGGCAGAAGCCGGCTCCCAAGTTAAACTTTCTCATTACTTCCAAGAGGTATGGCCAATAGACCCGATCAAAGGCCTTTGTTGCGTCTAATGTTAAAACTGCCAAGGGAAGCGAAAAAGAAGATGTGATGTCGATAGCACCTATTAGATCGTAAGTAAGATCTGTTAATTGTCTCCCTTGAATAAAGCCCTTCTGATCTTGATGGATAATCTTGTCTACTACCCCCCCTAACCTTTTTGAGAGGATGGCGGTAAAGATTTTATCATCAAAATTGAGGAGTGATATGGGGCGATAAGAACCGCAGTCAGAAGAAGATTTTCCTGGTTTTAATATTAGAACGACTGTCGCTTCACTCCAAGACCCCGGAGGGTCATCTCCATCGACCAATATGCTGTTAAACAGTCGAGATAGCACAGGAATTATAGGTTCTTTAAGAAGGCGATATAACTCAGCTGGAAGGCCGTCAGGCCCTGTCGCCTTGCCTTTTTTGGAGTTATTAATTGCCAGTCTGATTTCGTCTTCAGTAATTTCACTATCCAAAAGATCATGCTGTTCCCTCGAGAGACTTGGTAGTTTAATCTTATCCAACCAATTACGTCTTCTCCCAGGGTCCTCAATGGTGTCGTTGGTGTATATCTTCTGAAAAAATTCTCGAAAAGCCGCCCCGATGTCTAGATTAGACGAACGAGGTAGACTTTCTCCATCCACCACTATCTGCTTAATATGGTTCCGGACCTGATCAGATCTTATTTTCCACGCAAGCAATTTACCAGCACTTTCCCCAAATTCAAAATGGGAGATTTTGCTTGCTTCCCATTTGCGGGAGATTCTATCTTGGAGAATACTCTCCAATTGTTTTTTTAGGGAGTCTAATTCTACCAGATCCACCTTAGAGTTACTTCCTGGTATAATATTTAAATTTGATTGGACTCTAGCGATGTCCTCTTCTAACCCCTTAACAACATTAATGAAATTCTTCTTCCTAAAAGAGGCACGATTAGTGATGCAGCCTCTCCAATAGGCTTTCAAAGTATCCCACATCGTCGATATTTTTGCTGAGTTCAAATTTAGGTTGAGAAACTGAATAGTCTCAAAATTAAGAAATGTTATCTCGTCCTCCACTAGTAATAAAGTGCGGTCAAAAGACCACGATCTAGGTTGTTGCTGCTGCGGAAGTGTTATGGAGAAAGCTAATGCAGAATGATCTGACAGATGGGATGGAAGATATTCAATAGATTTAATCCAATCCCTTAAACACATAGCTGAAGAGGGCATAATCAATCCTAGATTTATGGTGATATTTCAAATTAATAAACGACACCCCAGGTTGGTCCCCTGCACGTTCTCTCCAGACATCCGAGAGGCCGATCTGTCTCATAATACTTAAAAGTGTAAAGCGCGATTTAGAGGGAACCCCAGCTCGTGACTGAAGCGATTTATCTAATCCAGGATGTAACACAATATTAAAATCTCCCATCCAAATAATGGGATCAGGAAAATCGAGCAAATGAGTACTAACTATATCTAAAAAGGAAGGATCATCTTGATTAGGTCCATAATAGACTACCAAAGTGAAAACTGAATCGGACAGTAATGTTTTTAATATAAGCCATCTTCCACTGAAATCCTCCCTACATTCTAGTACCGGAGCCTTTGCTTGTTTTTTAAAGAGAACCATCACCCCTCTAATATTGGCCGTCTGATCAGTACAGGCAAAGACATCAACCCATCTCTGTTTAGTTAAAATTTCAGATGACTCTGCTTTCAGCAAATGTGATTCCTGGATTGCAATGACCTGCGCAGGTGAATCCTTTAAATATTGTAGAATTCTAGCCCTTCTATTCCTTATACGCAAGCCATTCACATTCCAGGACAGAAAGTGGATTAATGCCATACTAAGATTCTTATTACAACCTTTGATGCCATTCCATCGGCCCGACAGCACAATGAGCTTACAAAGACAGCGAATAAATTCTGCGTAAACTGTAAAAGAGAATTAAACCCAAGAAAATAATACTGGGGCAACAAAAAATGAGGACTTTTATTGCTATTACCCTTCCCAAACCCTCTCCCCCCTCCCATGGGAAACCCCCACCTTGTTGCTATGGCCTGATGTAAGGCCATCTTTACGTCACATTGCTTCTGCTGATCCCCCCCAAACCTACTGCTAAAGGATTAAGATCTGCAAGACAGAGGAGACGTAAAAAAATAAATAAATAAAAAGTGGCCGATAGCACAAGAAAAAAAGACACAAGTGATGTCCAACCAACAGTTGAGAGAGTTCAGAGTTGAGAGAATTGAGAGAGTTGACTAAGAGCCCCAATTAGAAATTACCAAAATTAACTGAATGTTTTTATTTCATTTTTTTTTCTTTCCCTCTCACTTTTTTTCTATCCTGTTCTCGCTCTCCTCCCTTTTTTCCCCCTTTCTTTCCCCCTCTCTTTCTCTTTCTTCCTTTTTTTTTCTTTTCCTTTTCTTCCCTTCTTCCCCCCTCTGCCCATTATTATTATTTTTTTACTATATATATTTTTTTCCCTTCCTTTCTTTATCCACCTACCCCTTCTCTTTTATTTTACTTCTCCTCCCCTTTCTCATCTTTCTTTCTTTTCCCTTCTAACTTTCGCCTTCCTAGCAGTGAGTGGGGGGATTTGAACTTCCTAAAATGAATCCGTTCAGACTTTCTCGCTGCTGCTTAAAGACTCTAATAGCTCATCAGCCTCACAAGGAGATCTAATATTAAACATTTTGTTGTTATACATAATCTTGAGGAAGGCGGGAATTCTCATCTGGACTGTGGCACCCAGTGCCCTAAACTTGTACATCCTCTGACCCAGTTCCCACTGACGCTCCAAAGTTGCTTTGGATAGATCTGAACGCACCTCATACGAGAAATCCGCACCCTTTAATGACTTCGCCTTAAGAGCCAGGTTCAGGATCTTCTCCTTCAGTGAATATGTGAGGAAGTTTATGAGGATTTTCCTTGGTTTCATTCTCCCGGGATTCAATCGAAATGGATCCCTATGGATCCTCTGGATATCGTTTCCAAGGAACTCCAGTGACTCTTCGAGATTGAGAGAGTCTTTAAGCATAGCCACGATATACGCCTTTAGGTCACTCCCCTCCTTCCCCTCCGGAATCTTTAAGAGGCGTAAGTTATTCCGTCGTGAATTATTTTCGAGTGACTCCACTCTCTCCCTCAGGGCCTCTCCGTCTCTACGTAAAGCCTGAATTTTATTCTCGGCAACCCCTAGATTAGCCTTAAGAAGCTCAACAGAGCACTCCAGATTATCAGTCCTCGCATTCAAAAAATCCACTTTCTTTTCTTGGGCATCACATGCAGCTCTTATCTCAGCCTGGTTCTCTGAGGAGACCGCAAACCCTTGCTTAATGTCGTTTTTCAATGAGATAAAGAGGGCCTCTATTGATTGAACCCCCACTCCTGCTGCTCCTCCCTTCTCAGAGTCGGTCAGAGTTACATCCTGGTCGTGTGCTGCTTCCAAAGAAACAAAAGTGGGTGCAATATCAACCGGGGTAGAAATCATATTATTTGGAGCTGCCGGTGCTATCATAGGGGATATAGCCTGAGTCATTGTAGAGTCTATAATATTGTTGGCTTCTAAGGCATTGAAAGTGGCAGAAGAAACAGGGGTAGACATGGTAGGTAGAATGGAGGTATCAGATGTACTGGATTCCCCCCTATTAGAGTTAGCAGGGGTATCGGAATTCTCCGTCCTGGATGGTAAAAAGGGCAGAGCTCTTAGCTCCCCCCCCCAAGGTGGAAGTACAGCACAGCTCGAGAGGAGCCTCTTGGCTTGTAATATTTAATATCTGGGGCTGAACCCTGAAAAAGGAGCGGAGAGAAGGGGTAACTTTAACAGTAGTGGATTTAGAAGGGGCCTTAGCAGAGCTCTTCTTACTTGACTCTTTTGCTCTCCTCCCTTTCGCTGAAGTGTTGTGAGGATTCCGAGATATCTGCTCCACCTGAGACAAAGCAGTTTGCTCCCCCTTTTTCTTGCCCGGATCTGGTATAGCGAGGGAGATCTTCTGACCCCCTACCTCCTCTTCCAAGTCCCCGTAAACCCAATCCAGCGACTTCTCCTGGGTTTTCACCTTACTCTTTTCCTTCCTTTTGCCCCCTGCACTGCATAAACTTTGCTGTGTCTTTTTCAGGGTAATTTCGGCCTGACCGGCTTTCTTCGCCCGAGTAGAAAAAGACAGACTAGATCTCTCTAATGAGGGATTAAGAAGTTTCTTACTGGCCACAGAATCACGCCCCTGGTCTTCGTTATTGTCTTCGCTATTGTCCACTTTCGATGTAACAGAGACAGCAACCTTACCGTCCTTAGATTCCTTGGCGTCACTCTGCAGGAGGTAAGCCCCAATCCCCCTTGTGCTGACGCTGCCTGAGTTCTCCCGGAGGAGACCGCGAGCCGCCGCTCTGCGACCGCGTCGCAGCTCCAGGGCGGCTCTGTCCCAGCGCGGCAAAAACAGAGGGCAGGGGAGACCGGGATTCATCCAGAAAGCCTCTCGGCGTAAGTAAAAGGCCTCTATTCCTCAAAAATCTTCATTCACCCCGACAATGGCAGGATGTGTATTCTCGCTGAGTAGGTTAGGGAGGAACGCAAAGCAGAGACGTGCGCTACCGCTCAGCAAGCGGACGCCATGTTTCCCTTGTGACACTAATAGTTATGCTCCGCACTTGAAATGATTGTGATAAACCAAACTGCTGGCTTTTTATTACACAGCACTGCATATTGACTAATGGCCTGAAAACTGACCCCCAGTGCTGAGCCTAGCACACAGCCAACAGTTTTACATGCCAGCAGTTCCCACAAAAGGACAATCAATGTGTATGTATTCTGTTTTCAATGTATTAAAAGAGTTTTATATAGCGCTGGCTAGACCCGAAGGTATCAGAGCGCTTTACATAAGGTTCCACAAAGTTGCAAAAATTACATTTGTTACAAATTACATAATATACCAATGAAATCAATTAAGTAGCATAGAGGACGAGGTTCATGGAGTGAATAAAGGTAAGGGGGTAGGGAAAAGGAGTAGGGGGAGATACGTCAGAGAGAAGAAGGGAACGTCTGTCCAAAGACCGGCTGGGTAGGTGAGGGCCGAGTGGGAAGTCCATATCCCATCTCCTCAATAGCTATCAGGTAGCTCCACCGGGCATCAGCCAAATAGCTAGGTCTCCACAGAAAAACATTGAAGAAGACGAAAAGAAAGGAGCATAGAGGGAGAAGGGGGAGGGGTGTAGGGGTGGGAGGGGTACGACGGGGAGACTAAGGAAAGTCTGCCCAAAGTTCGGCTGGGTAGGTGACGGCCGAGGGGGAGTCCGAAGCCCATCTCCTCTTTAGCTATCAGGTAGCTCCACCGGGCATTGGTCAAATAGCTAAGTCTTAACGGTCACAGGAAAGATCCCAAAGTAAAAGTCCAAAAGGGTGAGCAGGAACAAGGTCAGGAGAGGGCTGTGATCGAGATCAAGGATGTAGGCCAGTTTTTATGTCCAGTAGTAGTAGAGCATTATGGAGCGCCCCACTGAGGCGGCCATCTTGAGGTCAGGCACGGGGGTTGTGTCCTTGATGTATGAAATAAATCAGTCGGTCCCCCATAATCTCAAAAACTCGAAATGCAAAAAGGGGTGTGAGCTATGCAGTGGTGCGGCAAGAGGACAGGGCCCGTGTTCGCGTGTTTTAAAAGGGGGCGAGAGTGTCACTCCCCCTCCAGCCGCAACCGTAACACAGAAGTAGTGAGGGCAAGTGAGTTGAATAATGCGCAGCATGCATCCCAGAGTGGTTAGCCGGTAAATAGGGATGTGGGCTGAGGGTAGGGGCCTTCTCAGAAGGACAGAAACGTTGGTCAGCGGCATCAGAAAGCATTCCTCATCCCCTTGATGATCAGGATGGAGGCCACGATCACACCAAAGATCCCCACAGCTAGCCCCAAGTTGCACAACACAGTCTGTGCCTCTTCAGATGGTTGCTGGGACACTTGGGCACATCTCTATTGCATCGAGGCAGATCGATCCGCCGGGGTGCAGTGCCTCGAAGACCCCCTCGTGAGCTCTCAGGATCGGCACCGTGCCGGCCGCCATGACAGGGTCAGGCACATCGGGCAAATCCCCAGAGCGCTGCCAAACCCTGTTTGCACCCCGGTAGTCCGTGGCCAGATGCCTCCCGCCGCTCCCCTGTACTGTTGGTCGTCATGCATGTTATCTTGCCTCACAAGCTGACCAGGCAATGTCCTCCTGCGTTGAGGGGGCTCTCTTCTGCGGGAACCCGCGACCCGTTCACCACTCTCGCTGGAGACTAGAAGCGGGGGCGGGCTCCCCCGCGGAAATCAGGCCACAACGGGAGGGCGTCCTGTTAATCACAGGCTATCAGCGCTTTCAATATTATGTTTTATGAATTATGATTTAACAGTAGAGGAGTGCACCTCTAGGATGGCAAGCACATATTGGTATAGTGCACAGGGTAGTGAAAAAAACATAATGGTCTGAAATGTCAGACTATTTTGTGTTTGGTTTTTGACTTATCGCAGGAATATCACCTTTTGTGAATCTAGAAGGTCAAACTTCCAACTGAGAGGGGAAAATTAAATTTTGGAGATTATTAGCAAACAGATTTGTAAGACTTCACATTTATTGTATACCAGAGGTGAATACTGTTGGACCCAGCGGTTTCAAGGTTGGCTAGGACACATCGAAACCAGTCAGAATCCACAGTTCCAAACAGGATCAGTACGATACACAGGTCCGATAACGTGCTCACCCTCTGGTAGCTTGGCACAGAGCAGTCATGCTTCTACTCAGGGCTCGAGTTTTAATGTATTGGCACAACATTACCCTCGCAACACACTGCCTACGCCACAAAAGGACTCCGCACTGTATGTATAAAACACTCATCTTTGTATTACACACACACACACAGAAATCAAAACGAGATACACATTGTATATACACCCTACAGCTATACAGAGGGAACACTGTAGGATTCTGGCTTAGGATATGGTGCACACTTATTTAAATGAAGCACCTAACACTAATCCAGGCAATTGCAATAAGGTAAGTAGCACAAAATACAGTGGTCTCCAGTGGGATACCAAACCATATAATAAGAAAGTGGAATGTGAACTGCGACGGAAGTCGGGACTTGGACCAGGAAACTCAGAGGAGCTGGGGACACGAGGAACCACCCAAGGTAAGTACCCAGGAAACCCAGGGAGGGTGTGTGAAGGGTGGAAACGCAGTTGCGTGTCCAATAGAAGTCAACAGGAAAGTAGTGGTTTCTGTTTTGGAGAAGGAGGACTCTTCCCAGTGGACCCTAAAGAAACTCCATGGAAGACAGAAGGTTGGAGAGTCACACACCCGTGGATACCCCAGGAACCAAGATACCTTCCCTGGGAAGACGGGTGCATAGGTGCGAAGTGACATCACTGTAGACCACAATGTAGGACTTCAAGGAAGATGCAAGTGGAGAAGACTGTGCAAAAGTCCGGTGGAATCTAAGGATGGATTCTTTAAGTGAAGAACCTGTAAGCAGAGGGGAGATTATCTATTCCACTCGGAGGTTACAAGGAAAGAGCAAGACCAACCGATGTCGGATGGTTCAGAAGTGTTGACGATGGCCTTGGCGCAGGAGCTGTGAGGACCAGGCGATGCTGAGGAAGAACAGGAGCCATGCACGAGCTGTCCTGCGTTGGAAGTCGAGAACCAGGGGGTAGGGGTCCAGGGGGAGCACAAACAAGCCTTGGCAGCTGCAACAGGCATGAAAAGTGAAGAAGCACAACGTTGGGACCAGCAAGGTCCAAGGGACTCACCACAAGCAGGGAAGTCTGAGCAGGCCCCAAGCAAGCAGGGGAGTCCACTGGAGCAGTAGATCACCCTCAAGAGGACCCACAGGCTGAACACAAGACTTGCAAGAGGACCTCGAGCAGCTCACCAAGAAGAAAGTTCTACGATACAGAGGATGCGGAGAGGACATTGTACTTGGCACAAAGCGAAGCTGGAGGCTGAAGCTTCTTGTAGCCCAAAGATCTCTGGAGTGCAGAACCAAAAAGTCGGCGTGGTGCATAGGGGTTTGGTCGCAGCGGTTCCGTTGAGGGATACTGCAGGAAGGACAGGTCAGGCATCGAGGGAGTTGCAGGACCACCACCTGTGTTGCTGAGACTTTCGAAGTCCATGGGACTTCAGGAACAGCAGACTGGTCATCTTTGTTGCGGTGCCTACAGATGCAGGGAAGTGACTCCTTCATGCCAGTGGAGATTGCTTTGGGTGTCCTTGATGCCCACAGGGCTGTTGAAGATTCTGGAAGAAGCACAGACACAGACAACGAAGATAACTTGCAGAATAGTGAGACCAGAAACAGCAGGAGTCCTCCTTGATGCAGCCTCAGTTCCAATCGAAGTCCAAGTGTCCAGATGGTCAAAGGGTGACGTGGTATCAAGCTTGAGTCTTAGCCCACAACAATTCCGAGGACCCACTCACAGGTAAGCCCTTAAATACCCTAGGAAGGGGGTTAGGACGACTCAGGGGTCCTTCTCAGAGGAGGGCGTGGGCAGAGGGAAGGATACTTTCATGTCCTTCATCCAGTTTCACACCAGAGTGGGAGCCAAGGGCTACTTGAACCGGCTCAAACCTGAGTATGCTAAGAGGGCACCAAATGTGCCCTTCAAAGTAGTCTGGAGGTGCTGGCAAGCACCCCCACCCCAGCCCAATACACGAAGTCCTGTCTGGGAGGTGGTCACACCTCGCTGTGACAGGAAACCTATTGTTCTATCTTTCCCTACTCGAGCTCAGCTAAGCAGCAGGAGGGCAGAACCGTGTGTGTGGTCAGCAGCAATAGCTTGCTGGCAAACCCTGAAAGGCTGTAACCGCGAGTACTGGGGGCTTACCGGAGGAGCCCCCCAGTGCATCAAATGATATCTCCAACAACAGTAAAGGTTTAAGGTATGATTCCAACATGTTTGATACCAAACATGCACAGTTTCGGCACAGCCACTACATAGTTAGTAATTTCATAGTAACGGATGGCCATTATGTGTGTTAAAATGGCTGACCGCACTTACAATGCCTGGAGGATCGACTCCGGGGTTTGTAGGGGTGTCCTGCTCATGCAGGGACACCCTCACACTTCTAACCTAGAACCCTGCCTTTAGGATTGAAAAGCCTGCCTTGGGGGTGACTAATAGGTTTTAAGTGTAGTGACCTCAGATATCAGGAAACTTACATCTGTCGTACGTGGTGCTAGCACCAACTTACACAAGCTGCAATGGCAGGCCTGTAGTCACAGTTTGAGTTGTCTTTCATGGGTGGCACAATATATGCTGCAGAAAATGGGAGATCCCTGGTATACCTATGCCCTGGGTACCTCAGTACCATATACAAGGGACTTATAGGGGTACACCAGTAGCCAATTGAGGAGGTACAGAAGTACTTACCATCTCAAACTTAGGAAGAAAGCACAGTGCCTGGGCTCCTGAATAGCAGGATCCTAGTCAGACTAGTCAAAAACACATTGGCACCAGGCAAAAAGTGGGGGTAACCATGCTAGAAGGATTCTACCTTGCAACAAATGTAATCTTCAAACAAGGGGAAAACAATTAACCTAGACATCTACTGGCACACCTAGCACGCTATCCACAAGAACCATATATAATGAGGGCGACTTTAATTGAGTTCTAAATGTCAAAGGAGACAGGACCCAGTAACCACTTCTGGGTGTTCCTGGGCAGATATTAGCTGAAAAACTAGCTGCGTGGGTGCAGGGCTCAAATCTTGCCGATGTCTGAAGAGTGACTAACACATTTTGCATGGATTATTTGTTCTTCTCACTACTCAAAACACAACGCACCAAATTAAATATGTTATTCTGCTCCTAAGTGGGAGGACTCTCAGGGCAGAGTATCTTGCAAAGATGCTACCTGATTACATCAAATTGCTGGGGACACATCCTCGAAGATCCTGACTTTGCCTCGGCAGACATCTATGTTAGGTGATGCAGTTGTTAGACACACATTGGCAGGCAAATAGCATGTGTTTTGAATATGAATGGGGGCTCTGTTGCTAACAAGTTGTTTTTCTGGTTACATTTTAAATTATATATGAGAGGCATATGTAGTATGAATGCAACAGGGTTATACACCGTATTAATCCATCATTTGTGTAGGACTGAGAATGAAATTTGGTTATTAGAACAGAAAGCTTCAGTTCAGTCAACTGATAATCTAAGCCTCTCTGTCAAATTCCAGGCCCATATGGACATGTACAAGAGACCTGGCGTATTCGACTATAAAGACTATTTTGCACTGAAACTGTACGCAACAAAATGGCCCCTTGCTAGCTAAGATAGCCAGATCTACTATTCCACATTTAGATATCAATGATATACGACTATTGAAGGCTGAGTAATAGATACTCAGCTAAACATCAATAAATCTATTTACTACGTATTGGTTGTCACCCAAATAGGTAATAGAATTGGAGCCTCAAGTTTCCCTCAAGGAGACTGACTCGGGGATAGCGCAGTTGGCCCCTGGCAAAACGGCAAGTAATTATCGACTTCCTTTGGAGCTCTCCAAGACTTACAAGGAACAGCTTAATAAGCACCTAGTGCACATGTATATGGTGCCATCTGAGAGGGACACACTCCCTCCGACAACTAGGGAAGCCACCACAGTGATGCTGATGAAAGCAGACTGTGACTCCTTAGATGTCAAGGCATAACGGCTGTTGTCCTAACTGAACCTTGACTGAAAATAAATGGGGGGGCAGGGGGAGGGAGGGTGGGTGAAGGAGGGGAGTGGGGGAGGTTCTTGCAAACAGAATATGGAGAATGTTGCCATATCTGGTCCATCAGGACTAAAGTAGGTTTGGCAGAAGCACTACTCCTATTATTCAGAGGCGGTTTCATATTATCAGTAGTACATCTCCTCACCAGGGAAGGCTGCTGCTGCCTCTATCGATATGGCAAAGGCTTGGGATTCACCTCATTGGGGCATCTTAAGAGAGGTACTATAGAGCATGTGCTTCAGGAGACATATAGTGCATTGGATAAAGCTCTTGCATGTAGGTCCAGTGGCTCAAATAAAGACTGGATGTGCAGTGTCAGTAGCCAGGTTAATCCAGCATGGTACAAGAAAGGACTGCCCCATCTCACCTTACCTTTTTGCACTGACCATGGAGCCCATGTTAGACAGAAGGGCAAGTAGACAGGTACAGGTATAAATTAACAAATCAATCAAGTAGTACTTTATAGGGTGGGCTTATCACCCAACAGACTATATCCAGGCAATATGCTGCAGATATCAGTTGGAGAGCAACGTCTTGAGTCCCTTCCTGAAGTGTGTCAGCAATGGTGTAGTGCGGAAGTGAAGGGGGGAAGAGTGTTCCAGGCGTTGGCGGTGAGGTAGGAGTAGAAGTGTCCTCCAGAGCAGCGGATACGTGGCATCTGTGCGAGGGCGAGATGTGTGGAGCGGTGATTCCGATCGGTCGGGGCAAATGCAGGCGGCGGTTCATGTAGGCTGGTCCTTGGATTGGAGTGCTTTGTAGGTGTGGGTCAGAATTTTGAAATACCATTTGTTCTGGACAGGGAGCCAGTGGAGGACTTTCAGGTGCTAGGTGATGTTTGTCCTCTGGGGCAGGTTGAGGATCAGTCTGACCGTTGCGTTCTGGATTATCTAGAGTCTTTCGATGAGTTCGGTGGCGGTGCCTGCATAGACTGTGTTGCTGTAGTCTAGTCGGCTGGTGAGGAGGGCCTGTGTCACTGTTTTCCTGGTGCTAATGGGGAACCACCTGAAGACTTTGCGGAGCATGCAGATTGTGTGAAAGAAGGCTGAGAAAACAAAGCTGACCTGACGTTTCATGGAGAGTTCGCTGACCTGGATGATGCCAAGGTTGCGGGTGTGGTGTTTCGGTGTGGGGGTGGGCCTGAGCTCCACCGGCCACCAGGAGTTATTCCAGAGGGCAGTGTGTCTGCTTAAGATCAGAACTTCAGTTTTGTCCGTGTTGAGCTTCAGGCAGTTGTCTTTCATCCATGTTAAAACGTCCTTCATACAGGAATGAAGGTAGTCTTTGTCAAGGTGGGGCCCGCTGAAAGCGAGAGGACGAGCTGTGTATTGTCGGCATAGAAGATGATGTTGTGTGATTTGATGATGTCTCAGCGTGGTGTCATGTAGATATTGAAGAGGGTTGGACTGAAGGTAAGCTGCATATGGTGTGCTTGGGTTGCAAAGTGAAGGGAGGGAGGGAGGCGGACTCTCGGGGTGCATCCCGTGAGAAAGGATACCATCCGCATGAGTGCATCGTTTGTGATTCCAATCCAACATAGTCGATTGATTAGTATTTAGTGGGAAACGGAGTCGTAAGCTGCGGAGAGAACCAGGACGATCAGGGTGGCTGATTCTCCTCTGTCGAGTAGGGTGTGGATGTCGTCTGTTGCGGCGATCAGGGCTGTCTCAGTGCTGTGGCTGGCTCTGAAACCTTGTAGCACTGAAGGAGTCTGCAGTTCCTGTAGGGTAGGGAAGGAAGCGAAGGAGGCTAGGTTGGTCAACACCCTTACTCAGCAGTGGAGTGTGTGAGTCTCCCAATTTGGGAAGTGGGACCCTCACACCCCCATTTGGGTGTCATGCTTCATCATAGGGCTTGCTCCTCATCAGGCCGGCGCTGCAATGCCCGACGAGCACCCTATGAGGGGCTCTTTGTCGGAAATCTTATTCCCAAGCCGTATAGGTGAGGTGCGTGTGAGGGGCCTATTGGTGTAGATGTGAGGTGATGTGAGGAGAAATAAAATAAGGCGAGGTGATGCTCCACAATGAACTTTATTCTGCGAGCCCACTCGTCTCAACTAAAACCAGAATAGGGATACCGCCGATTATAATGGCCGGAGGTGTCTATATGTGTGTAGTCATGGTCAACATTTGGTATGCTGAGCTGTTTTCATGCGGTCAGCGGGTTGTCAGTGGTTGTGGTCGATGGGTTGCTGAAAAAGGTCGGAGGGTTGGGGATCGAAGTTTCTGTAATTGGTTGCTATCTTGTAGTGGAATTGGGCGGGGAGGGTGTCGCAGACTTCTCTGTCACTGCCGGGCAGGTGAACTCTGATGATGGTGAAGAGTTCCTTTGTTCGGTTGGCGATGGTCTCGATCCGGTGGGTCAGGACCTCATTTGTTACCGCTTTGAGCTAGAGGTGGTAGTCATTGAAGGCTGTTTTGCAGGAGGCTCGGTCGGTGTGGTTCTTGCTGGTGCACTATCTTCTTTCCAGTTGTTTGCACCTGAGCTTCACTGTGCTGAGTTCTGGCGTAAACCAGCTGGCTCGTATGGTGGGTCTGTGCGTTTTGGCTAGTTTGGTAGGAGCAACTTGATTGGCAGTAAAGATGATCCACGTGTTCAAGTTCTCTACTGTTTGGTCCAGGTTGGCGGTAATATTGGGCTGTGAGGTGCTGAGGGTGTTGGTCCATTGTTGCTCAATGACCTTGGACCAGTGGCCATAGGGGACGCTGTAGCGATTGGGGGTGGTGCGGAGAGGTCAGGCGATGGTGAAGTGTACGATAGAATGGTCCGACCAGGTGAGTTCTGAGGTGTGGCTATATCTGATTCTGTTGCTGGATGCGAAGATGGGGTCCAGCGTGTGTCCTGCTTTGTGTGTGGAGTCAGTGACCACCTGCTTGAGACCGATGCTGTGCAATCTTTCCTGGAGGTCGGTTGAGTTGGTGTCAGGAGTCATCAAGGTAGAAGTTGAAGTCTCCCAAGAAGACATAGTGTTCGGATTTGGCAACGATTGGGGTGATTAATTCAGCTATGGCGTCACGGAGGCCGGTTCGTGGTCCTGGAAGGCTGTATGTGAGGGTGCCTTTGATGGTGATTTTGCCATTGGTGCAGAGCTAGAAGTTCATATGTTCCATGATTGGCGTGGTATCATCATCTGTGATGGTGCAGATGATTGATTCTTTGTATACAATTGCAATGTTGCCTCCGTGTCTGTTGGTAGTGGACATACTGTTTCGTTATATACTGATAATGTGTTACAGTGTATAAACATCATCAGGGCTGGGATAGTAATGCTGATGCAGCAACTGGCTAGATTTGGAGTGTGTCTAGCTTTTTGTGTAACAAAACTAATTGTTCTTGTTCCTACTTACTGAAACAGGGGCTCAAGCCTTTGATAAAGACTTCACCTGTGACTTACTGTTGGAGTGGCACAGATTTAAATACTTAGGGGGTCAGTGTACACCTAAACCCAGACAACGTGATCTAATTAAACTTGTTTTGGGCGATACTGTTAGAGTATCTGTCGTTTTCTGGAATAAAATTCCACTCTCTGTGATGGGGCGCATAGCTCTTCAAAAATGGTGTTGCTGCTGAGAATGCTTTATTTCTCTGTGATTAAACCTCTGAAATTTGCAAGACCATTCTTCAAGGAAGTGTTTACTCTATTAACAGGAGCTGATTTGGAAAGCAGGTCTTTGTTGTGTGGAGCTGGCAAACCTATATTTACCCCTAGATGTAAGGGGCCTGGGAGCTCTTGACTTTGAGTAGATCATCTAGCGATGCAGTGCATGTTTTTATGTCGCCTCCTCAGAGGTAGCCTTTGGGCATATTGAGATAGCCCCAACAGATATCGAGAAGTACATTTTTAGCTCCAAGATTGGTCCTAAATCTAAGTCAATTATTTTACAAGTGGCAACATATAAGTGGAATCTGTATGCTGGGATTAGAGTGGAGAAATCTTATGACCCCTAACTTACCTCCATGAACCTTACACCGATTCCATGAATTTGTTGTAGTGGCAGACAAAGCTTCATTGTCAAGAATCTTGATAACAAGTGTCGGCTAGTTCTACAATTCTGGCACACTCCAGACATTACAGCCCCAGATGTAAGGAGAGGAGGGATCCTTTGGTATGTTCCTGCACAACGATCAAGCAGTGATGGGAAGGAATCACTCGGCAGTTAACTGATTGGACTAGCTGGCATAATCTTAATTGCCTTAGGGCTTGTCTCATGGGTGTGTTGTCTTGTCTGAAGGCGGACAAATCCAATAGTAAATTCAATCATTTAGCCCCAAACTTGGCTAAGACAGCAAAAGCAATGAGCTCGAAATCTTTACATGCCACAGATCATAACAGGCGGAAACATGACCTTTGCAAATTTGCACAGGCAGAAATGGACACTAGTAGTCATTATGTTGCAATGGCGAGCTGTTGATGGACGGTCTTGAAATGGAAATTCCTGATCCGGTCCAGAGAACCCCATAACTGATGAGAAAACCCAGTATCTAATAGACATACCAAGTCCAAAACATAATACTTCCTCTTGAGCTGGGCGACACCTGTAATTGCCTATGGATACCTCCTTGTCCCCCAAACCCTGTCAGCGGAACTCAGATACAATTGAACAATAGGAGTTAAACACAGGTCTCTGCTGTACCACTATACCGGTCTAAATGGCACATGATTTTGCTGTTAAATGCTTCTAGTGGACTAAATGTTGATTTCCTCTTCTTTTTTTGATGATCTTGTACATGATTTGATAAACCTAAAACAACTCAAGGACTTGGGCAAATGGTGTAAGCAGAGCCTGAACCTTTTTGGTCAAAATACATTAAAGATCAATTTAAAATAAGTCCCATAACTTCAGGCCCACCTACCAAACGGTCACCAGAATACCAAATTTCAGGAGCAATGGTATATCCCAGTAAAAAACACAGAGTTGTCTTAAACATTCTCTAAACCAAGATAACACCACCGTATTGGGAGGCTTGGTACTCCTACTCACACATTGTCGAGCTGAAAGTGAGCGACAAAAATAGTTGCTAAATGCATCCTTCACAATGTTGAGCCCACTGTCAAGCTGGTTGAACCAAAGATCAATTCATTGCACGAAAGGTTTAGGAGGCAAAAAAGTACCAGTTATAAGACTTGAAAGCGAACTACCCACAAAACCTATCACTACATAAACACTGTATATAATTTTATGGCAGGGCACGGAGGCCAATATCATGCATTCCTCTTTAATTGAAAACTCACAGCAGCAACAGCACAATAAACAGAACTTAGAACAAGAATCCTTTAACATTCTAGTCACTTTATAGTTCCCTGTGTGGCAGCCATCTTACTTCTTTGTTGCTGCTCACAGAGGGGATAAGGCATATTTTAAAGCTATAATGTGTGGCATCCTGTGGTTCTGCACTTGTTGCCAGGTGGCAGAGAATGCCAGGTGGTAGAGAATGTTATGATGCAAAGCTGCTGAAGGTTCAGTTAGAGCCCGATGGATTGATTTTAACAGCCTATCTGTGGATGGGATTCTTTACCTAGAATAAACGTAACCTTTACCTCAAACCTGCGTTCCTGGATTCTTACATTTGGCGACAGAGGATGGCTCTACTCTTCTAGGAAGGATTAAGAAGGATCTCAACACAACTTCAATGGCACATTACTAAGGGAAGTGGTTTCTACTATCTACAAAAATTAGGTACTGTTTTATCTTATCTATACCGCCTGCATAACTTTGACTGGCAAGGAGCTCAACCGACTTGATGCTCACATGAAGCGTGTTTTTTATTTTTAAAACAGCTTGAAGGTTAACTGTGGAGACATCTGGAACTGGTGATATTGCGTTTGTCTTATGATCACAGTGTTGTTCTGCGTTGGATGCTGTGTACGACATTTTATATTGCATCGTGTTTCAACCTATTGTTCAGGAGCGTTGTAGAGGTTGATTAAGTAGGAACAGCAACGTTACGTTTGAAATCTTCGACAAACACATCTTGAGTTCAATTTTTGAAGTGTGCACGGGGTGCTTGACTCATGCAGGTGTAGACCGTGTTTGCCATCTGCACAAGCACGCATATTGAAGTGTGCGCGAGGTGCTTGACTCATGCAGGCTTAGACTGTGTTCGCCATCTGTACAAGCACGCATATTGAGGCGTATCTTCTTACACCCTCTGGGCCCGTGGGAGCAGCGCATCATTCAAAACAAAGGATCGTTGCCTCCTACCTTAATGGAGTCGCCCACGTGGAGGTGTTGCCGAGCAGCGTACACCCAGTCTTTCACTTCGCCATTGTTCCCTCTTCACGGAGCGTGGCTCGCGGCTCAAGGTGAAGAGTTACCCAGCAACCTCTTGCATTTCCTGCGTATTCGTCACAGAGCGTAGTTCACGTCAATGCGCAAGACCATGATTGCCGGAAGAAGGAAACAACTTTGCGTTTAACATCAGTGACACGCACACATTCCTTTGTTGAAACGCGTAGCGTGTCATCACTGTGATACGCACACTTACTTGTTAAATTTCATCTTGCGTGCCACATTAGTGACACGCACACTCTGAAAATATTCAAAACATTTGGTCAGTACCTTCAGTGACATGCTCACTTCAGTGTATAACAAGGAGCATACCTCGTCAGTGACACGCACACTTTTCAGATAATTGTGTGTGCTTTTACATTAAACATCTGCGTGCACACCACTCCAGTGACACGCACACTTGTTATAGAGAAAGTTATACATTTAAAAAAAATATATATTACATTTAAAACTATCTGGAAAAGGAAATATTATAAACAAGATTTTTGACATTTTCAGATTTATTATTGAAAACTTGTTAAATTTAAACTTGTATTTTCGTCTACAGGACTATTTCCTTTAGAGTTTCGTTTTAAATTATTTACAAAATTCTATAACCATTATGTAATTGTAATACTGGTATTCTTCTCATTGTGGTACACTTTGTGTTTATCTTTGCTTGTCCCCCCTTTTATCCTTATTTTTTAAGGAAGGAAAGGTACTAGTTAGATACAGAAACAGATTCAAAATGCAAAATGTAACGGCACCTCCGTTCTTTTTGTCATCACCTGGAGACCCACCAATAAAATGGCAAAAATGGTGCAAGGTCTTTGAAAGGTATGCCAGGGTGTGTGGATCCTCATTAAGTGCTGAGAGAAAGACGGTGTTAAAGACGGTGTTGTTGTTACATTGCCCGGGATCAGAAGGTCAGGAGGTTTTTGACCATCTCCCTGACTTTGAAGATAGAAGCCTTAATGAATTTGAAATATGCATAGCTAAATTGGATAAGCATTATTTACCGAAGGTCAGTACCATTCTCGAAAGTTATCTACTCTAGATGAAAGAATTAGAGACCAATTTATGTTGGGATGTAGCATTGAACGAGTAAGAGAAGAGCTGTGGCAGAAGGATGAACCAAGTTTACATGATGTACTTGTTATTACAAAAAGGATTGAACATTCTATAAAATGTGTTGAAGTCATTAAGAAAGATTCAGAAAAGAAAGAGAAAAGTTCTGTGCAACTGGTTAAACAAAACCCAAAGGAAAATAGTGGACAAAAGGAAGGAACTTAAAAAGAAAGATATGCTTTCAGAGGGTAATGGTAGATTTAAAATATCTCAAACTAAATGCTTCTGCTGTGGAAAGGTTGGTCATTTAGCAAATGATAAACAATGTCCAGGTTGGAAAGACACCTGCAGTAAGTGTAAAAGAAAAGGTCATTTTTCTGTGGTGTGTAAAGGTAGAAACTACAAAGGGAAGGTTAGTGAAATATATTGTGATGTAAATGACACATATGACTCTTGTGACGAAGTAGATTGTGGTCAAATTCAAGTACAAGCTATTCATAATGGAGAAAGCAAGAATTGTCCAACAGATGAAATTCTGGTGGAAGGGAATCGCACAAATGTCCTCTTTGATTCAGGTGCAAAGATCACCATAATTTCTAAAGAATTCTATCTAAACGAAATTAAAGATAAAACCAAGGTTTTTTCACCTGAAATTAGATCTTTCGCATATGGAAGTGAACCAATTAAACTCTTTGGTTATTTCTGGGGTTTGCTCGATTATAAAAATAGACTTACCAATGCTAAAATTTATATTTCACAGAAAGGTGACACCATATTGAGTTGGTTTCACCGGAGGGATCTTGGAGTAATTCTAGACCCGAATGCTTCACCACCCATTTTGCTGAAAGAGAATTTTAACCCTAAGTCTATTGCTGTCGTAGATAGCGATCCAAACAAGACCTTTACACAAATGTTAACAGAAAAATTTCCAAGAGTGTTTTGTGAAACTTTAGGGTGTTTAAAAAATTACATTCATCACATCTGTTTGATAGATGATGCAAAACCTGACTGTTGTAAGGTACGAAATGTCCCTGTTGCAGTCAGGAACAAGTGCAAACAGAGTTAGAACGCTTTAAAAAGGATGGCATCATTGAAGTTGAGGCAACACAATGGTTCGCTCCAGTTGTAGCCGCAAAAAAGGCTGATGGGTCTCTTCGGCTTTGTGTGGACCTTAGGGAACTAAACAAAAATGTAGTGGTGGATCGGTACCCTCTGCCAAAAATAGCTGATATGTTAATGCTGTTAAAAGGGGCAAGCGTTTTTTGTACTTTAGATCTGAAATCTGCATACCACCAGATTAGATTAGATGAGGAGTCAAAGGATTTGACAGCATTTGTTACCCCTTTTGGCACGTATTGTTTTGTAAGATTGCCTTTGGGTTAGTCTCAGCAGCCTCGGTTTTCCAGAGGGCGTTGGAAAATGTTTTGAAAGGACTTCCTGATGTAAGAATATATCAGGATGATATTTTGGTTTTTGGAGTGAATAACATGGAACATGACAAGAGATTAATGGGTGTATTAAGCAGACTGGACGAATCTAGGCTAAGATTAAAAATTGAAAAAGGCAAATTCAGGAGAGAATCCATTGATTACCTAGGTCATACAATTTCTGAGGGTGGTGTTTCACCGAAGGAAAACTTGGTGATTACAATACAGAATATGCCTTCCCCGACTAACAAAGAAGAGCTAATGAGTTTTTTAGGAATGGCAGAATATTATAGTAAATGTATTAAAGGTTTTGCCTCATTGTGTGCTTGCATGAGAGCTTTGTTGTGTAAAGGGTGTGAATATGTTTGGGATGGAAAGTGTGAACGAGACTTTCGCATCCTTAAGGAAAAATTAATCTTGGCACCTAAATTGAGTAGTTTTGACCCAGAGAAAAAAATCTATCTTGATAACTAATGCAAGCTTGAAAGATTTAGGAGCTGTTCTCCTACAAAGGGTCAATGGGAGTGATGAAGTTATACTTTTTCTGTCTAGGAGTTTGAGAGGATCTGAAACGCGATATACAGTGGTGGAAAGAGAAGCTCTTGCTATATACTGGTCAGTAAAGAAACTGAAAAATCTTTTGTGGGGAGGTGTCTTTGAGGTTAGAACCGACCATAAACCGTTGCGTGAAATTTTTTAAAAAGGGGGCATTGATGCGGTCCTCCAGTAGAATCACAAAATGGGTTGTTGCTCTACAAGATTATAATTTTGATATAAGGTATTTACCTGGTGTAGAAAATAAAGTAGCAGATGCTTTATCTCGCCTAGTTGTTAAGGACGATGTTTGTCCAGAAGATGAGTATGAACAAGACGAAGAAATGGTATGCGCCATTGAGGGAAGCATCATTGAAAAGGAGAGATGGGTAAAAACATTAGATGATAACAATGATTTATTAAAAGTTTTGGAGTTTATCAAAACAGGGTGGAAAATTAAACCGAAAAAATGATGAAAATGTGGAGAAATTTTGGCATGCGAGGGATCATTTATCAGAACAAAATGGTTTACTTGTAAGGGGAATGACGCTTATTCCCCCAAGCTCTCTTAGGGAAGAACTTATTTCTTTAGCACATGTTGGTCATCAGGGAATTTCCAAGACCAAGGAAAGATTAAGATTGTCATATTGGTGGCCGGGCATAGATTTACAAGTAGAACAAAAAATTAGAGATTGTATGGAGTGTGCTTTGAGTGAGAGAGTGGCTAAACCCAAGGTACAGCCTATGGTCATAAGAGACCGCCATGATGGTCCATGGAAGGAGGTTGGACTAGACATAGTTGGCCCTATTCGTGCTTCAGGCACAGAGTGGTATATACTTGTCCTCGTAGATTTCATTTCAAGGTGGTCTAAAATAGTGTGAATGACATGCAACCTGGTCGATGTATTGAGAGAGACAAAGGGGAGTGGAAGTTAGCAGAATCCAAAAGAAATGAATCTAGGAAGAAACATTATGATAAAAAGAAATGTGTAAAGAAAACAAGTGTGAAAGTTGGAGATTGGGTATTGATTAAAAATCCATGTAAAAGTAAGTCATCTGATGCATTTTTTAAACCTATCCAGGTCATTAAGATTTTCAACAATGCCATCAAGACTGCTGACCATCGCATTTGGAATTTGAACTGAGTGGTGGTGGTTAGAAAGGATTTTATTTGCAGATTAAATGAATCTTCTGGAGATCTAGACCACACTTCTAGTGAAACACATTGCATCTGGAAGTCTTTGAAAGTTTCATCTCCTCCAAGCTACTTAAAAGACTTTGTAAAATCGATTAGTGCATTTTTATTTGAAATATTTATCTGGCTACTGTTATTCTTTATTTTTATCTTGTTATAATTTTCCATGAGCAAATTCTATTTTAATTGTAAAGAAAGGTTATAAATAAATAAAAATTGTAAAGAAAGGAGATGTGTGGCATCCTGTGGTTCTGCACTGTTGCCAGGTGCTACAGAATGCCAGGTGCTAGAGAATGTTCTGATGCAAAGCTGCTGAAGGTTCAGTTAGAGCCTGATGGATTGATTGTAACAGCCTATCTGTGGATGGGATCCTTTACCTAGAATAAACTTAACCTTTACCTCAAACCTGCGTTCCTGGATTCTTACATAATGTTGTTTGCCTTTATCGGTGTTCTATGTGTGGCTTTGGGTTTGGTTGGTAAATGATATTTGTATGATGATTGCTCTTTGTGCTGGTTTGATTTGCTATGGGACATGTTGGATTTACGATTTTATGAAATGAGCCCACTTTTTAAGTAAAACTGCTCTGTTGAATGCGCTAATTAAAAAGCTGGGCCCTTCAGGACTCAAATATGTTGCACTCGTATAATAGGCGCTTTGCGACCCCTTCCCCAAAAGCCTTTTTTTGTAGAAATAACCAAGCTCAAGGCAAAGGTCTTCTTCAAGCGCGAGGCACGTGCGCTCCGAATTTCCCACCGCCCGATCCAGACGACCGGAGCAGTAACATGACCCTGATAATTTGAAGTTACCCGAAGTATTACTATACTTTGCTTAACACTCCACTAAAAGCGGAGTCTTAATTGGGTAATAGTTTCAGGCGCGCGGCCAACTTCCTTTCCACATTTAAATACAAATAATAGCCATAGTGTTGCCCCAACTCCGTTTTCATGGATTACTCAGGGAATTTACTGATTTAAGGAAATATTTAATTCAGTGGTTCCCAAACTTTTGACTTCTGGGGACCCCCACTTAATCATTACTGGAACCCGGGGACCCCAACTGAATCATTATTCAAATCCGGGGACCCCCCCTACGAGTCATTAATAGTAGCCAGAGACCGCGGCCCAAGCTATGTTGATGATTTGAACCGCAAAACAATACACAAAAATACTGAAACATTATTCATCAAATAAATACACAAACAACACATTTTATTTAATTAACAAACACATTTAAATAAAAAAAGAAATCAAAATGTAATTTTAATAGAATGGTTGGAGCTTTTCTAAATTCAATTGAGGCCACTCGTCATCCATACTATATACAGTTTGATGCACCAAACTAAGGATATAATTACATTTTTAGCCTCCAGTTTCAAATTCCTTCACATTTACAGTAGGTTTTAAAATGTCCAAATGTACATTTAGCATCTTTATATATACACTTTATTAGTCTGTTAATATTTGATTTTCAAAGTAGTCATGGACCCCCTGAAGAGGCTTCAGGAACCCCCAAGGGTCCCCGGACCCCAGTTTGGGAACCACTGATATAATTTAAAGCAGGAACAGTTCCTTACCTGCTCCTCGCGCTAGTTTTTTTTTTTTGTGAACTCTAAGGTATTTTGGAGCTCCTGGCTTGCCATACTAGCATCAGGTGACGTGACAGTCAATTTGAATTGGGCTAAGGCAATTGAATTGACTTATCTCTCCGGTAGCCATCTTTTGGGGTCAAAATTGATTGTTTTTTTTATCTCAGACATGATCGGTCTGAGGAGACAGTTGGTGTTTGAGGTCTATTGCTGGACAGTTAGATTTTAGACCTCTTCTGGGGAGGTTTTTAGGGATAATTGAACTAATTTGGAAAGCTGCTTAAGGGTCCATTTGTGAGGAGGTAAGATCTTGAATTTTGATTACTCTGTTTAGTAAGATCAGGTTGAAGAATGGAAGATTCAGATATAATAGAGAGAAATGTTGTATACAAGGTTCAGGACTGTCAACAAGGTCGTTTCTGCCTTGGCTAAACACCTGGGCAGGAGGATAGATGACTGCATGGGGAAAATTGAAGAAAGACGTCCAAGGCCGAACGGAGAATGAATGTAGCTAACTCCCGACCATCCCGCATATGGTGCCGCAGATCAGTGCGGGCACCCTCTTGGGAAGCGCAAGACAGAAGGGACTCCGCGGAATCCCACAGGTCGGAAGTAGCCCTGGAAAACACACAAAGTCATCCGAAGAAGAGTTGACGATCCGACGTCGGGACGGTGCTGGGGAGTCCACCACAGGCACTGATGAGTCCTCGACCGGCGCCGAAGTGTCCACCAGGGGCGCCGGGTCGACGTCCACCACCACGTGCCTCATCGGAGGGGGGAGGGGAGTGGGGTCGGAGCCAATGCGGCCAATGAACAGTGCCGAAAATGCGCCGGCTCGACCCCCGAAGAGGCAGCCGTCTGCGCCGAGGGCGGTCCGGGGAAGCGTCCCGGGTCCTGGCTTCCACCTGCGGCACCGTCAGTTGGAAGGAGGAAAGCCGTTGATGCTGGAGAGTTGTCGGCTCGGCCTCCGGGAATACAGCCGCCTGCCCAGAGGACCGAGGTGGACTTGGGGACGAGCAGTGAGTCCCGGCGACCTCCTGCGACACCGCAGGGAACCCCGCGGGGCTTTGCGGTGAGGCTGGGACGCCATGGGCCGAAGAGGGGAACCCGGAAGGGCCGCACCTCGACAGCACCACACCTCCAAAACCTGAAGCTGAACTCGACGGCGCCGGGAGCAAAGCCGCCGG
This sequence comes from Triturus cristatus, assembly GCF_964204655.1. Classification (NCBI taxonomy): domain Eukaryota; kingdom Metazoa; phylum Chordata; class Amphibia; order Caudata; family Salamandridae; genus Triturus; species Triturus cristatus. The sequence continues at coordinate 522,654,505 of NC_140591.1, forward strand.
CGTGTCTGCAGAAGGCCCCACGCACAGCGAGGGATCCACGGACATCGTAGGAAGAGGAGGAGGAAAGCCCAAGGAAGCCTGCAGAGCCGTAGCGTAGGCTTTCAACTGGGCCCTCGTTGCCCAAACGCCGGGAAACGGAGGATAGGGTGGCGACGGGCGAAGACGTCCATCTCGGGAGGGACCGGCGCCCTCTGCTGAAGGAGGACAGGGCCTCGGTGGCAACCTGCAAGACTTACCAGCAGGCGAACAACGCCCATGGGGCCTCGGCAAGGGATGTCGCTGCAGCCTGAAACGGTGGCCCCTGTGCCCGTCCGAGGTAGGAGACGGACACTGCGACGAGACCGATCTGGACAAGCGGGTCGACAGCAATTTCATCCGGCGCTCCCGCCGGGACTTCGGCTTGAGATGCTGACAAGCCTTGCAGTCCGTAGAGTCATGGTGCTCGCCCAAACACCACATACAAATAGTGTGAGGGTCCGTCGCCAACATCTGACGTGCACAAAAAGCACACATCTTGAAGACCGAAGGCATTGCACACTGTTCCCAACTCAAGGCGCTAAAGAGGCCTGAAAACAGGCCAAGGAGCACAATCCGGATCCGCGTTGCATGCGGAAAAGAAGGAAACTGACGTCAGCGCGCCGGGGTGGGACTTGTGTGACCTCGCTGACGTCACGTCAACGGACGACGTCAGGGCAGGGTCGCGTGGTACCGCCCCCGGCGCGCAGAGATGCTGTGCCAAATTTTTGGGGGATCCAGTCTCACGCCTGGGTATAATTCTACGTTAAGGGATCTGCGGCTAGTAGTTTCTATCAGATTACTGGATTAGGCAGGAAATGCCTAAGGAGGTGAGAACCAGGCTACGCTCTGAATGTCCAAGGCCTTCTTTAGCTAACAAGGTGGCTTATACCCCAGAGCAAAATGCCAAAATGTTAGCCTTTGTGAATAAGTCTGGAAGGGACCCCAGGTGTGGTCTAGATAAAGGTTTAAAGCGTGCCAAGATCGACTGCTTGATGTCTTTGGAAGATTGACAAAGATTTTGATGTATGCAAGGAGGCATACTTGTAGGAAACAGCGGTCAATGTTTTAGAGTTGAGACAATGGGTCCCGAGTGCAGTGTGCCTGTTAGGTAATTTGAATGCAGCTTTGTGTGCTGAGCGCGGGAAAAGTCTGCTGATGAAAATAGACCCCAAGTTGGCCGAGTAGGCATGCAAAAAATTGGGCCAAGAGGCCAATGGTCTCCTTTTTGGAGAGGAATTTGTTAAAGAGATGACCCTTTATGCTGGGGCATTCAACTCCATTCTAAGGTCCAGAAGGACATTAGAAAGGTTTTGGAGGGGCCGGGAGAATGTGGGTCAATTCCCCAGGCATAGATTGGGGATCACAAGAAGCTCCTTCTCTCGTGGCTATAGACCCGGTGGTTACCAGAACTACAGATTTAGTTCCAATAGCGGCTTCTTCCCCCAGAGGCAGTGGGGAAGAGGCAGATACAGATGAGAAAGGAGGAGAAGACAACAAGCTTTGTTTGAAAAAAGACCCTATGTGTATTGTTCAAACATTGGGTGGCAGACTCGCCCATTTTTTTAGACAGGTGGAAAGGAAAAACCTGAGATCCTTGGGTTTTACAAATGGTAATGGGAAACAGGATAGATTTTATAGAGAAACCGGTACATGTAAGGCGTCCAAGGGTGTTACATTTTTTTAAAAAGGAGGAAAATGTGGTAGACACAGAAGTACAAGAGTTGGGAAAGAAAGGGGAATAGAGAGCACTGAGAGTGTCTCAGTGGGATTCGTAAGCAGCATCTTTCTTGTGGAGAAAAAGGACAAGAGTATGAGGCAGGTAATAAACCTGGAAGAGTTGAACTAATGGGTGCAGTACAATCACTTCAAGATGAAAGGGATCCATATGTTGAGAGATCTGCTGAGGAAAGGGGACTGGCTGACACGTTTGGACCTGAAGGATGCTTATCTTGCAGTCCCTGTGTGTTCAGATCAGAGGAATTACCTAAAGTTCCCTTTGGAAAGGAGTTATGTGGAGATTCAAGAGTCTCCCCTTCGGTCTCAGTTTGGCTCCTTGGTGTTTCACAAAAGTGATGAGACCAATAACCACTTGGTTACGTTTCAGAGGTGTGCGTCCGATTGTGTATCTGGACAATATTTTAATTATGTCTTAGAGTCGAGAATTGGCAGAGGAACATGCGATGCTGACCGGGGATTTCAGATCTAGACGTTGGATTGCAAATTGAGGTTGCTGATGGAAAAGGTAAAGAAGATACGCAGAGATATATGCAAAATGCTGGTATGCGAGTGGATGAGTGAGACAAATAGCGAGGGTCTTAGGAATACTGTCAGCCTCCATTCAGGAGGTATTCCCAGCTCCACAACATTATCGCGCACTACAGAGACTGAAAACGAGGTCCTTACACAGGGGGGTGACTTACTCTCAGGTGGTACAGTTAGATCTGGAAATGAGAGAGGAACTAGGTTGGTGGTTGGAAAATTTGGTAGCATGGAATGGAAGGGCGATATTTGAACGAGTTTGAGATGTAATAGTAGGATCAAATACCAGTCTGGAGTGTTGGGGTGCAAGGTGTGGCTCACTGATGACAGGGGAAAGTGGGCAGATCAGGAGAAGAAGATGCACATAAATTACCCAGAGTTGTTGGCAGGTTCCTTTGCGACAAAAAGTTTCATCAGGAATCGAATAACTTGTTGTGTACTCTTAAAGATGGACAACATCTATGCAGTGTGTTATGTCAACAAGTTAGGAGGCCCTCGCTCCAAGGCCTTCGCAGATCTAGCAAGGGATTTTTGGCACTTTTGTCTAAGCAGGGATATCAAGATTCAGGCTCAGTACATTCCAGAAATGAATAATACAATAGCAGATTGAAATTCGAGGGAGTTGAAAGATTTCAGCGGTTGAAAACTGCGCAAAGAAGTGTTCGATTTAATAGACATGAGTTGGGGTCCGTTCATGGTAGACCTGTTTGCAAACAGAGTGGATGCCCAATTAAGTTGGTTTTACAGTTGGAGACCGGACCCGGAAGCGGAGGCAGTGGATGCATTCCTTCTGAATTGGAGCAAAATTCGAGGATATGCCTTCCCTCCATTTGCTTTGATTCAGAGAGTACTATTGAAGGTAAAAAGGGAAATGGCGGAAATGGTGTTGGTTTCCCCCTTTTGGACATCTCAGGTGTGGTATTCAGATGTGATGGAATTGTTGATAGCAGACCCAGTACTTCTTCCGAGTTTCCCAGATCTATCAGTGAACACAGCAAGGACAGACACGAGTTAGTCCATCAGGGTCGGGAGATCATGGCAGGTGTCAGGATTATCGTTGGAGGCTTCAAAACTCAAAGGAGTCCTGGGCACCAGGAGCCTCAAAGACATATAGATTGGCTTGGAGAAGATGGGTTTGTTGGTGTGTTTCGAGGAGTCTAGATCCCATATTCGCACATGCGGTAGAGGAGGTAAACTTTTTAACAGAGGTTTTCTTGCTTGGAAGGTCCTACAGTTCAGTAAAAATGTGTAGGTCAGCAATTTCGACTGGTCATGAATTGGTAGATAGTATTCCAATAAGACAACTGGAGGTAGTGAAGAGACTATTAAGGCGTATATAGTTAAGGGTCCCACCAGGAGCTAAATATTCATCTTTGTGGGATGTGGATGTTGTACTGCAGGAATTGGCATCCTGATATGAGAAGGAGTTCCTAGATTTAAAAAGTCTTTCTCTGAAGCGGGTGATGCTTCTTTGCCAGATTTCGTTTAGGAAGAGCTCGGAAGCTAAGGCCCTGGAGATCACAGGATGTAGATATCAACCAGAAGGCGTAAGTTTTAACCTAAAAAGAGAGCGAAGACTACGTCCCGCACAATTTTTTACCCGAATTTTGATGAATGTAGGAAGATGTGTGTGGTAGGATGTTTGAGAGAGTATGAATGAAGGACAGAAAGTGTAAGAGATGTGACAAACTCGTAATTAAAAACTTTCAAGAAACCGTTCAAAGCAGTGTCTACACCCACATTAGCTAGATGGGTAAGAGGAATAATGAAGAGATCAGAAATAGATATCTCTACGTTTGGGGCACATTCTGCTACAGGTGCTATGACTTCCAAAGCGTATTGGTAGGGAGAGGCTTGAATGGAATTTTAGTGGCTGCAGATTAGTCATCCGAGTCAATATTTAAGAAATATTATTTTAAACCTGTGGAGTGTGCTGTGAGGAATATTATGGGAAGGCTTTAAACAAGCATAATATTGGCCCACGTGCCTTGCTATAAAATTCAGATTTTCCACAGCGAGGGTGGGTAGAAAATAATGATTTAATTAAAGACACCGAGGCTGATACTATCCTGCCCTGTTATTTCCCACCCATTAATATTTGGGTTTTTATTTTTTTGCAGGAGGAGAATTTAGGAAGTAAATCAGAAGATATTGAGGAGAGGATATGGTTCCTGTTGTTTACCAATTTGTTTAAAGTTGGACATTTAAGGTTTTTCGCAGCAATAGAAGGAAGATTGCTGCCACATAGGGAACTATAAAGTGACTATTATTAACTCTTTATTGATTGGATAAGCAAACCATTTACAATTTAAAACATGGCTAAATCGAACAATAAAATGACAGTAGTAAATGTTAAAAACTGTGGATTTAAAATTACTAAAAATTCGGTGAACCATTATGGGCTAATAATGTTCTGCTGGAAGACAACGCTCTAGCTTTCCAATGGTCTGGACTCCGATTTGGTTGTTGAGTCTGTTAACTCGACCGCCGTACTAAGATGGGAAGGGTTTAGATGTGGATATGGCTTCCAGTTGTTTTGACGCTTCATGGATGAATTTTGCAAGCCCAATATTTAGCTTGGTGTTGTCAGGGTTAAGAGCTGCCATTATTGCTTGGCGGCAAGATCGGACTCCCAACATTATACATTGTCCTCGCAGCAGTGACCGTCTGGCTATGAGCAATGCTGGGCATGCACAGACGATGTGTACCATTGTTTCTGAATGGTAACCACACAGCCTGCATTCAGTACTGCTACTTGGCCGGCGTCATTCGAGGAGGTTCTTCAGAAAGGGCCAGTCGCCCATCCTCAGTGCTAAAAACTTATTTTTCCAATAAAGTGCGTATGTGCTTGAAAGATAGAGTGGCTGAGCACCAACTTTGAAATTGGAGATCACTGCCCAGGTGTGTTTCCTCTTTGACAGTGTTCCCTGTCCGAATGAAAGGACCATAATCTAACAGTTTTTTTTCATGGCAGTCTTTAGCACCGGGTGGGAGGGGTTTGCTTCCCAGAGGTTTTTTGCTCCTAGTAACTGTAAACTGCGGTCCAAGCGTTGCCGATGCTTATGGCTGGTCTGATTTTTCTGTATTTCCTGCCATAGTCGGGCCTCCAAGGAACCCTCCCGGGCTGGGTGCAGTAAAGTGACTAGAACGTTAAAGGATTCATGTTCTAAGTTCTGTTCATTGTGATGTTGCTGCTGTGAGTTTGCAATTAAAGAGGAATGCATAATATCAGCCTCCGAGTCTTTAACAAAAACATGATTCTCTACCCACCCTAGCTGTGAAAAATCTGAATGTACCCCACAGTGACACATACAAGACTGTGCTTTCTGGCATCAGCCTGAATCTTTTGCTTTAAATAAATATGATTAAAAACATGCTTTCATCATTCTGCATTGATTATATTACAAGAAGTTTATCGTTCACTGCACCTTAAAAACCTTTCACTGTTTGCCTTATATCTATGGGCGTTTAGCACTTTTCCATCCAGGAAATATTCCTGATCAGTCCTCAGCACCGGTGCTTATAGCACTAGTTAAGGACACACTTTTTTAAAAGGCACATGGTTTTCCCCCCAACTCACAGGATGTTGAGCCACACAAAGACTCGAACCAGGTTCTCTAGCTCCGAAAACGGCAGCTCTACACATTAAGCTAAGTCCTCTCCAGGTTAATAAGTGCCGGGGCTCTAGTCAGGAGGCAGTTTGCACCAGCACATTTCTCCTGTTAGCGCTGCCTCCTGAGGAGAGCCCCAGCACTTTTTATCTTACAAATTAACCACTGTTCCCGATCCATGGTTTTTCAACGTAGTTCAAATTATATTTTATCCTCATATCGTATATCCAACCATAGTAATAACTGGGAAGATGAATTCTACATAGTTTTTGAGGTGGCTACTGAAATCTGAGCCTCTCAGGAGCAATACACCAGCATAAATGAGACACAACTGTCCTCCATCCAACAACAGAGTATTGACTTCTAATATACCCAAGAGGTGGGTGCCCAATCACGAAAAACGTACTCAAAATGTACAGCTGACAGTGAGGACAGGGTATTAATCTCTACTAAAGTGGGAATTCTGCCCCATATGGAAAGGAAAATGGGAGTGAAAAAGAATCATCTCTCTAAAGATGGCCGTCTCCACCCCTATGGAGAAAAAGAGGAAACAGATTAGGCCAGCAAGAAGCACCACGGGCTGTTCCAAAATGGGAATGTTCATAGATACCTAAGAAAAACACATGCAGTTTCAGAGACACACAGCATGAGGACATGCAGGGCTATTCCACATATGAGACACAGGCCATGAAAAAGTTCTAGAGTTGTAACACTTTGTGGAGGGTAAAGAGGCACACATTTTAAGGCCAGAATCGGTGTGTTTGACTCCAAACATCCGTTTTTCAAACTCTCTACGTTATGCAAACTTTTTCCCTCGTCAATCCCTCCCCTACCCTTCTTAACCCAAATACCTGGCTGACGTATCCGCCAATCAAATTACTTTAATCTTTCACTATTCTAATTTACCACTAATACTTCATGGGTTCCGGAGAAGTGTGCTAGTCGCCGAAAAAGCGCGTCGACACCTCGTCAGGGGCAGTAAGCGCTATATAAATGCAATTACAATACAAAACAATGTAATAGTAATCCAATATAGGGAAGGTGGGAATCTCTATAGTGACACATATATCTCTTCATTGAGGATAGCACGAGCACCAACACCCCGAGTGGAATAGATACATAAGCACTGAAAGGTCACAAGATAAAAGTCCTCCCGCAGATTCCACTGCAGACAGCGAACTCAAGGATTATACTGAGCGATGCAGAAGCCATTTCTGTTTGCGATAAGCACTGCGTGGTATTTAGTTACAATACCCCCCAGCCCGCGTTCCCAGTTATGTGGGAGTGCAATCTGTGAAGGTCATTTGGAGGCAAACATTTCATGACATCTGATGTTAAACTTGGTGAGATGGCCCAGCATGCTTTTAACAGATTAAAATATTCCCCGTCTCCACGCTGTCAAATGAATATGAAATTTCTTGGGTGGATGCTTATCGCTAAAATGGGTACTTTATACTCGGTGTGCAAATTCCGCTATTATTGTCAAAGATCAGGCTGCTACTCTGGATAATAAGCAGGAGGAGATGCCATCTTTCGCTGTATATATTTTCTTTTTGACAAGCGGGCTAATAAAAATGTGAATTTAAAATACAGTACACACTGCAAGTGCAAGGTAAAACAACATCTGTACGTTGACTGCCACGGAGAGCAGTGCCCGCGCAGAAAAATACGTAAAATGTAATCGATAATTGGTAGCTACACTTCAGTCGTAAATTTGGGTTACATACATCTTTTTCGGGATGGTTTACATTTCTGTAACCAGAAGGGAAATAAAAACTGCTAGGTACACGATTAAGGTACAATGTGGGTGATGCAAGGTCATGACACACAATCCTTAGCGTGGATGGAGGGGCCCGGCCAGGGGGCAACCCTTGAAGGGGCCCCCGATCCGGCCCAACAACAAATAAAATCTGTGAGAAGCGGGTGTCTCGGGCCGCAGTATCACATCCTGCAGGGGGTACCCCATCATTTTGTGCTTTGCCACTGGCGTCAGGCCCGTCAAATGCACAGGCAATTTGGCAACCCGTGTGGCGAGTACGGAGGCGGCCTCTGGAATCACAGTACCACTACCCAGATACCATCAAAAATTACACGAACGGCCTAGCAGCTCCCCTTAGGAGGCTTTGAGTGTATGGGGGAGGGGAAACCGCGCGCTAAACAATACAATTAAATATTGTTTAGTCATATCAATTACTTTATAAAAGTGTCATCCACGTATTCACTTCAGAGGCTTGTTAAAAGCAGAGTGGCGCTCTTGTGTTCAAATACTGGCGCGGTTTAAGGTGGCCGCCTGGGATGTCTTTAAAAGTACGGGGTATTTACAGGCATTTCTTTATTGTTAGGGATCCTTGTGCGGTTTGTTCGGGACCCTGCGGTCGTTAATGGGCCCTCCGCTTGGCACGGTCACTTGCTGGTGCAATGGTGCATGCATGATACAGCACAAGGCGCTTGCAAGAGAATGTTCTCGTTGTGAGAGACAGTCTTTGAGCGGGAAACGGGCATGCTGGCAACACTGGTTTAGGGCAGGTGAAGTATGCAGCTTCCAATGCGATGCAGTTCTGGGACGATTCTTCGTAGTGATGGCCTCACACTGGCCGAGTGGGGCGGGCGACCATGATCTGAAGGCAAAGTGCCCAGGTGCACTGGCACAGTGACGAAGGAGGTGGGGGCTATGGAGTATGAACAATCCTAGGGTACACCTGTCAAAACATAGCCGCTGACCGCAGCCGGCTTCTTCAGCTCTTCTGTCCATATTGTGCTAGAGCCGAGTTAGGAGGGGTCCTTCGCACAGGGATGAGAGAGCGCACATGATCAGCATAGTCAATGCCTCAAAGTGTTCTTCATCGTCAGGCTGAGAAGCACCGAACATTCTCTCGGTTCAGGCAGCTCCATGGACTCAAGCTGCACGCATGTCTTCAAGGCAGCACTCACAGCACCGGGGCCTGTACTTCTGCCCCCGAATAGAGCAACTTCCAGCACACAGGTAGCTCTTCTTCAAACTGCTGCAACAAAAGGTCTTTTTTCGAAGTCCAGAAAAATGGTCAAGACTTCAGCCGCCACGCCTCTGATTGAGTCACCTCCTTTGCGTTGATGCACAGAGAAAGCTACATTGTCAAACTATTGTCTTGGATGTCTGCCTCAAAGGGTCACAAACAGTAGTAAATGGTGCCAGACAAACTGGTCATTCAGAATTAAAGGTATACTGAGAATTTTATAGGGACTAAATTACTGGCAAATGCAATGTAGGTAGAGCAGAGTAACTTGGAAACCTTACTCCATAGCACGACAAATCAATTTGGTTCTATCACAGTTACAGGTTTTCCATATGTTATATTTTTTTATAGCACAAACAAGGCCAGGAAGGCCAAGATGGTGGATATTCTCCTGGTAAGCTCCCAATCACCGGGCCACTTCATTTGCCTTAATCATGCTATTCTATTGCTGGCAGGTTACTTTGGCCTTGATTGGTCTGCCCCATCAGCGCCCTCACTCGGAGCAGAAAGGGGGGAGCCAGAGCAAGGCACATACTGAAGTCACCGCCTCAGGCCTACTGCTGGTGCGGCCCCAGAGCTTGCAGGTTGGTGCTACTGCAATCCTGGACATCACATATGCGTCTCCCGACTGTTACCCCGCATAAAGGCTGCTAGCTAGTCCCAAGACAGATAGGGGAAAGCATCCTCACCAGAGGTTAGTGGGATGACATGGTCCCAGAGTGGAAAATACCTAAAACCCTTAAAAGAGTGAAGAGGAGGGCACCCCCAGAGTTATAGAACCAGAGAGCAGAGGGTGCCTGCTACCGAACAACTAACCAGTCGAACCACCTATTTTGCCTTAGTGCCATAATCATGGGGAAAGGAAGTCCCACCTCAGCAGGCACAGCAAACACAAACGAAGATAGACAAATCTAGTGCCCCCTCAGGAGCACAGAGCAAAATCAGGTGGAGAAGGAAATAAACCCATGCAGCAGACCACCTCCCAGGATGTCGCAGAAATGCTGCAAGCAATACAAGTTTTAAGTATGGGTCTAGAGACTTAAATAGGGGAAGCTGGTGCAAATATAATGCTCGTGTGGCAAATTCTAAAAGTGACTGGAGCAGAGGGGTGCATATCTGATGTAGAAAACACAGCTATGACATTGAAAGCAGAAGTAGCTCACCTCACATTAGCGTCCCGCATCCTATAACCCTGCACATTAGAGGTGGTAAACCGATTCCGCTGAAATAACCTGCAATTTGCTGGGTTTCTGGAGGGCACAGAAAGCACATCACCTGAAGTGTTTCTGGAGGAGTGGATCCTGAAATGGACTCCGAAAAAACACCTGTCACCTTGTTTTGTCGTCGAGCGCACCCACCGGTCCCTCACAGTGAAGTCTCCACCGGGAGCGATTCTGCGCCCTAAGATAGTGATGATGCTCAACTACCACGACAGGGATGCAAACCTCAGGGTGGCACGGGACTGTGTAGCTGTATGTTATCAGAAAGTAATAATTCCTAGGCAACAAAAAACCTGGCATAAATCAGGTATTAAACATACCAACAAGGACTCAGTGTACTACCAAAAACATTTAAAAACAATTCATTTTATTCATTTTCATCATTAAGTTAATATAAGTACCACCATCAAAAACAAATAAGACAATGACATGATAATCAATGTGACCATACATATTTGTCAATATTGATTCACATACACAAAACCTTTTGTTGCGAAAAACATATAAAAATACATAATATATATAAGAACGGACATAGAGGGTGGCTAAGTCTAGGTAGATGAAGATGTCGATCTGTATGTTATCAGTCCTTCAGGATTCTGGTATTTCCTGAAGACACCCCAGAGTCCAACAACAACGGGAAAAGTTCAAAGCGGTTAAACTGCGGGCCCGGAAGCATGCTCCTATCCCCGCCAGGTTTAGGATTATATATAATGCTGAATCCCTCATCTAGGAGGCCCAAGCCCTGAACATAAACTGATGTGGCACATCGGGGACTGATACCTCCGAACAGAGACGCGGTACAACACCTGGTGCACAATTTAAACACCTTTCGAAATTTAAATAAGCATATAGTAGAGCTCCCTGGTACCCTGTGTGGGGCATCCAAGGCATTCATGTGAAGAATGACTAGGTCATACTTGATGGTGGGAACAAAACAATGGTATAATAGTGGCACAAATTATTACAACAATAGTTTATAGAGTGTGTACTTAAATTAATCACGGATATATTCGATTTTGTAAATCATAATTTATTTTAACTTATATAGACCTACAAACATTCACTCCTGGGAAAGGTATACCTGGGGTGTATAGAGGTATTAAACTAACTAAATATACATACATAAATAAAAGAAATATAAAGAGGACAATAATCGCACCAAGTTGCACATACATAAACAATGTTTGAGATGAAGGCAGACAATAAATGTGACAACTAGAACATTTTTCCCCAGTCTTCCAGACGTTTTAAACAAATATGGCTGTATTCTTTATTTCTTGCACAGTCCATATAGGAGATAGTCTGTAGAATTTACACATACAAGTGACAGTCTTGCCCTCTATATACTTAGTGTGTATCAGACAATGTCTTTGAGAAAAGTAATCTAAGGGACTCCTCCCGAAAGAATTGTCGATGCGTTTCGACATCAAAACTAAAGGCCTCTTCAGGACAAATGAAAGACGAAGTATTGACAGTGCATTGCGGAGGAGAGACGGAACCTCCAGCGTCCCTAAGTGGTTAAAAGTCGGGAATGTTGTCTATGGGCATTTGAATACAGGGCAGTGGGACCTGAAATTATTATTTCCGAGCTTGTAGGGAAAGAAATTACCACAGTCAAATACTGAAAGGTACTTGGACCAGAGATGCCAAGACGTGTACTTATCTTATCAGCATCAACAGGCGGATGGGCCGCAGCACAGGGGGCCCTTGAGTCAGCGCGTCCCAAAGATGCTGGTGCCGACGGCTGTTCAAGTCGGCAGGAGGAAGACTAACAAGCTGCTTGTCACACTTCATGGATTTAGAACTGACAATCCACACAACAGGTGGCTAATCTGTGAATGCAAATCCGCCAGTTAGAGAGGCAGCAAAGTAAGGACAAGACAGAGGAGCGTCAACTTGCGATCAACAAGGCAGACCTATAGGCAACTGTGCCTACATTAATCTCTGCAATGCTGGATTGTAACACAGCATATAATAGTAGAATGGGGAGACAAATCCAGTAAATTGCTCTTCTGGCTGGCTACACATGGGGCATAGATGAGACATCCCTGTGGTGATAGACCCAACCAGTAAGTTGGTGCACGTTGACCAATGCGGCTTCATGCCCACTGAAGCACTAAACATTGCATCCGTTGGCTCCAAACGGCAGTGGCACTGTGGGAAAGTAGAAAAGTGTCTCTTTTAGACATGGCCACTCCACAAATGTTTAATTGTAACCCAATTGGCAAGGACTTTAGCACCCTTTCTAAGTCTCTGGTAAATGGTACCCCTGGTACCCAGGACATGGGTACTAAAGTGGGTCCCACCCAAAGGGTCCCATACACACACACTGCATGCAGTCTGCCATTGCAGGATGTGTAAAATGGGGTAAACCATTCCGAAAACACGACATTGCCTACTACTTCTGGGTAATACCCAAGTACACTGCATGTACTACATGTAAGCCACCCCACAGCCGGCCTTAGAGCCCTGAGGCAGGGTGTAGTATAGTACACGTGAGGGCACATCTGCATGAGCAAGTGTGCCCCTGTGATGCCTAGTTCCATTGCTAGTTATCAGGAAGCCATTTTAAAGATATGTAATGGGCACTGGTTATTACAAGTTACCCAGCTACATAAGGGCTTCACTAAACAGAATGGTGTTTGGTATTAAACACCTGGCCTTCATGTCATGTTATAAAAATCTTGATCTAGCGCACAACTCATCCCTGAAGGGACATCTCGGCGCTAAGACGGCAGGTAGGTGTAAAGACGCAGCATTTAAAACAAGTTTTAAGGTGTGTTTTTAATTCTACAGGACTAGAGCATACGCAAATATATAGAGGGAGTTTCTTCCAGTGGAGCAGAGCCAGATGGGAGAAGCTCGGCTTCCGTATTCCAGGGTGCGAATCCCTCGGGACATAGAATAAACGGTTACTAGATCGAAGGTTCCTGCTTACTGCATAAGGGATAAGCCTATACCAAAGGTATTTTGGGCCTAGCCCTAATAGCGATTTATGTGTTAGGCAGAGCAGATAAACAGTGCTCTCGTATGAATGGGAAGACAGTGTGTAATGTTCTAAGTATGGGAGATGACGAAGATATTGGAGGCCGGTTGTTTACCAGTCGTGTGGCAGTGTTTTGACAGAAGAGAGTCAATGGAGGCAAGAAACAGGGTATTGCCATAACCAAGGAGGCTGGGTTAGTGTTCTGTGTGAGCTCAGTGGAAGCCATCTGAAGATGTTTTTTAAGTAGACGCTCGATGCCAAAACAGGTGCCACATGTGGAGGCAATCTGGTCTTGCATTGATAGCGGATTGTCTAGGATTATGCCTAGGTTTTTTGCAATTCTACTGGGCAAAGAAGCAGGACCCGATTCTGATGGCCACCAATCATATGTCCAGAAACTCTGTGCTTTGCCAAACAACAGTATTTCTGTCTTGCACCGATAAATTGGAGACAATTGTGAGACATCCAGATGGCAATCTCCTTCATGCAGGTAGAAAATCTCTGTTTGACGTTTTCAATATCCCACCCAAACGAGAAGACTTATTGGGTGTGGTCTGCGTATGAGAATGTTTCGAACCCAAAGGATTTTATCAGGTGGGCTAGGGGGGATACATAGACATTAAAAAGTGTTGGGCTTAGGGAGGAGCCTTGAGGGACTCCTTTGTTGATGGGAATGGTCCTGGAATGGAATGTACCCGTGGAGACTGTTCGGAGCCTATCTTTGAGGAAGTCAACCAACCAGTCCAGGGCTTGTCCCTAGATGCCCATCTGTTGGAGGCGCTACAACAGAATTGAGTGTGAGATGGTATAGACACAGCTGATAGATCAGACAGTCTGAACGTGTTGACTACTCCAAGTAGAGCAATCTCCATGCTGCGAGAAGGTATGAAGCCTGACTGAAACATGTCTAACAGGCTGTTGCTCTCTAGATAGGCAGTGAGCTGTTTGTTGACGTGGGTCTCCAGGATTTTTCCCAGCATAGGGAGAAGAGATATAGGACAGTAATTCGAGGGATTGGTGGGGTCTGAGATTGGTTTTCTCAAAATAGGCGTTACTTGAGCTGTTTTCAATTGTTTCAGGACTGTAGCTAGGGTCAGTGATTTATTACATATTGTGGTGATGGTTGGAGCAAGAAGTGGGGCAAGATGTGTTTTGATTTTGGGGGGACGTGGGTGGGGGATCCAGATTTTACTCTGTTAATAAGTCCTGCATCTGAGTTAGTGAGATGGGCTTGAGACCATCTAGTAGTGCTGAGTTGGACCGATGTGGTAGAACTATGGATGGGTTGGTTGTGGCTTGAAAGATATTATAGATAATATCAATTTTAGATTGAAAATGAGTAGTCAAAGTGTCACAGAATGATTGGGAGGCTGGGGTATCAGAGAAACATGCCTGTGGTTTGACAAAGGTTTTTACGATTTTGAATAGATCCTTAGAGGGGCTGCCTGCTTGATCTATTTGATGAATAATATGTTGTCCGAATGCTGTCTTTATTTTAGTGAGATATGAGCGTGAGGCGTATTTAAATAGTTCTTTACCTGTACCTCTTTTGGACATCCTCCAGTTGCGCGCAAGCCTTTGACAGTGAGATTTATCAATTTTTTGTTCAGTTGTTTCCCTGGGGGCGTTGGGTCTGAAATTTTTTCTGGGCAGTGGTTTGTAGGGAGCAACGATGTAGAACGCATGGGAGAGAGAGTCATTAAACTGTGCTAGTGCTTAATTTATATTGTGGGAATTATCTGCAATGAGAGTGGGGAACACTGCTTGAAATGCATTTAGAGTGATCTGTTTCCAAAGTCAAGTCATGCAGTAGCTTGGAACTGGGCTGTGGGTCTGTCAGGATCAATCGTTATCGGAATCTGATCAAGAAGTGATCTGTTCAGATTAGTGGCAATGGGGTGTCAATCTGGGGGAGCTTGCAATAGAAAAGATGAGGTTTAGAATGTGTCCAGCTGGAGTCAGTTTTTGTGAGGTGTGGGTTTAACATTTCGAGATTTGTTAGCAGAGTAGGGACGTTGGGTCGGTGGTAACATCAACGTGATAGTTGAAGTCTCCAATCAAGAGGAATATTTTTGTGGCTAGTGTGTAGGATGCTAGTTGCTCTGTTAGGCTGGAGCTGAAATCCTTTTTTTGTCCTGAAGGCGATAGATAAGCACACAGTTCCAGGGGAGGTCATTTAGGGGATATACTTTGAATATCATCATTTTGACCCAATCCGTGAGAAGGGAGTCAAGTAGTTAGACTCTCAGCTTTTGCTATACCTCCACGTGGTTTAGATTCCCCCTATTGCCCGATTAGTTTGTAGTTGTCTGGAAATGCTATTGGGATACTGGGTAGAGCTGACTGGTGTAGCCATGTTTTAATGATGAAAGACAGTTCTGGTTGTGTTGAAGTAAGAAGATCCCAGATTTCTATTGAGTGTTTGGGGACTGACCTAGCATTAAAGTAGATACATCTGAGTGAAGAGGGAGAATTTTGTAATTTCTTGGAGGATGTGGGTATGGGGGAGAGGGCTTCATAGAAGCTTTGTAAACCTGTTTATGTCCGGGAGGACTATTGTTTTTGCCCAATAGTGCAGCTGGTTTTTTTTTTCAATAGAGCATGTGAAATTGCATTTTTGGCAGGCGAAACGACCTTTAAAGGTGTTAGGGAGATGGGGGAGGCAGTTTGAGTAAATAGTTTTTAAACTTGTTAGCTCTTTATTGTTATAGTGAAGTGTGGGTAAAGCAGAAAAACCTGGGGCGGAAGATGCAGGTTCCTGGCGCCTGGTGGCAGACGGGCACGTTAGCGCCAGGTTTGTAATTTAAACAGGCTAGATAGACCGCTGCCTTCCAATGATTAGCGGCCATCGTAGAATAACCGAATCACTATCGACACATCCTGGACTCTCTCCGCTCAATCGGTAGAGCTGGGACAGACCTGGGAGCCCAGGAGAATGCATGCAAGTACAGAGAAAGTTTCTGAATAATAGTTTTTAAAAAACGCAGTTATTAAGTGCTGTGGGTAGAGGAAACGCTAAAAAAAAAAAAATGTTTAATACTAATATACGGTGCGAGCAAATGATGTGAACCTAAAGTATAGTGAGTAGCAAAAGCAACTGAAATGGTGTGCCTGAGAAAATACTCGTCTAAAGCCTGTCCTGTCCATACCAGTCAAACCCTGACCATAAATCCATGATGAAGCCGTTATCCAATTTATGAAGACATGCATCAAACCTGTAATTCTACTAGTCGCTTGGCGTGTTGGCTGACTGGCATTGTCCAGCCAGCAACCACAGACATGTTTCTGACCCCGGTAAGGGAGAGCCAGCGCTTTCAGCAGGAAGCAGTCATCTAGGGGGTGTAGACACCCCAGTATTAGGTAGCCCATTGGCTACTACTCTAAGTCCCCTTAATGTCCCCAAATTCGATATTGAGGGGTTCTCAGGCCTAGGGTGTTTCTACCCTTCCACTTAAAAAAAAAAAAAGGTGGCTGCAAATACTTCCTGGTGTGTAGTGTTGGCAGCCAATCCAATCTCGGCATGAGATCAGTAGGGGTCGCGGATCCACCGCGTCCCTATATATACAACTGGAAATTTCTTTAAATTTCTCAGCATCTACTGAACGGATTTACACCAAATCACAAAAAAGGCACATCTCTGAACCAACATCTACCTTCCTGCCAAATTTGGGGTAATTCCGTTTAGCAGTTCGGGCTGTAGCCGTGTCTGAAGGTCCTATGGGAATTAAGATGGAGAAAATTAGCTTTTAAGCACCCCTAGGTTCTTGCCCCCCGTTTGACGGATCACCGTGAAATTTTCTATATATTTATATATAGGGAGCGAGAGAGAGAGAGAGTGTGCAAGAGAGAGAGAGAGAGTGATGAAAATGATCAATGAGGAGAAACAGGGTTTGAAATATTAATAACCATGCCTGATTATGCCAACCTGTCTAATTTCATGCTGTGAGATATAAGATGAGAAGGAATCAGCTTTAAAATGTCATCAAAGGCTTAGGTAAATATTTTAGATTACCTTTCAGAATCTGTTAAGAAAACATGTGAAGCCCGCGCTCGCAATGTGTGGTATGAGAAGACGACGAGACACCTCTCGCGAACTGCACCATGTTTAATGTCACTGTGGACAAAAGGCCTGTCAACGAGTTTATAATTATGCAAATCTCAGTTCATTTTTTTTTTCTTAAACTATTTTTCGATTAGGTCGCAAAGGAATTCGGATAACTAGTACTAACCAATACTTTCTCATAATAAATACATTACTTGTTAATTCGATACAGGGTATTTATTGATGGTACAGTAAAAAACGCTGACTTCTGCGAAAAGCGAAGGGGTAGAAAGAACTTTACGACCAACAAAGAAGAAAAAAATAAAGATTTGACGATGGGCTTTTTATTGAAAGCAAAACCAAAGCGTGGAATTATTGCCAGAGGCTCCGCAGTGACAAAAGGAAGTTGTGAAAGCGCTGTCAGCATGTACGATATTAGGGACTCACTTTGCATAGAGAGCTGAGGCTGTATCCAAAGGTCTGTGCGTTGCGCGAGCCCGCGTTCATGTAGTTGCCCATTAGCAACACCAGCTCCAGCAACTTGCTGAAGCCCCGGCTTTTCCTTATCTCTTCACAGGCGGTACTGACGGCCATGATGTCAGGCTTGATGTTGTTAACCTGCTCCTCAAACTGCAGCTTAAAGAGAATCGCGCTGAGTCGGGGACGCAGTCTCTTCACGCTGCTCATCTGATTGAATGAAGAGAAAAAAGGGGGTCTTTAAAATTCATGCCATGCTCTGGTATTACACAAATGCACATTATACACCGGGATTTATTGGTATTACACAGCAGAGAGGCAAAGTACATTCGGAAAACCATGTAAAAACAGATTACGTGAAAAGGCGTTCAAATGCATTTAACACAAATCCTGCTTATGCTTCGTGATAGAGCCCGGGCCGGGTAGGCAAAGCCGGACCCGATAGGGGCCCGGGCAAAACGCCATCCGGGGGCGGCGCCCCTCCCCCGGCCAACCCCCACAGGGATTTAAATTAAGGGCTAGGCCGACGGGTGCCAGGATTGGCCCCGAAGGCGGGAGCGAGCCCCCCCCCCAATCAGGGGTCGCGCTCGTGGGCCAAGGGGGGGGATAAAAGGGGGGTCACCAGGGTAGGTCTCCACAATTTCTTTAAATTTCTCAGCATCTACTGAACGGATTTACACCAAATCACAAAAAAGGCACATCTCTGAACCAACATCTACCTTCCTGCCAAATTTGGGGTAATTCCGTTTAGCAGTTCGGGCTGTAGCCGTGTCTGAAGGTCCTATGGGAATTAAGATGGAGAAAATTAGCTTTTAAGCACCCCTAGGTTCTTGCCCCCCGTTTGACGGATCACCGTGAAATTTTCTATATATTTATATATAGGGAGCGAGAGAGAGAGAGAGTGTGCAAGAGAGAGAGAGAGAGTGATGAAAATGATCAATGAGGAGAAACAGGGTTTGAAATATTAATAACCATGCCTGATTATGCCAACCTGTCTAATTTCATGCTGTGAGATATAAGATGAGAAGGAATCAGCTTTAAAATGTCATCAAAGGCTTAGGTAAATATTTTAGATTACCTTTCAGAATCTGTTAAGAAAACATGTGAAGCCCGCGCTCGCAATGTGTGGTATGAGAAGACGACGAGACACCTCTCGCGAACTGCACCATGTTTAATGTCACTGTGGACAAAAGGCCTGTCAACGAGTTTATAATTATGCAAATCTCAGTTCATTTTTTTTTTCTTAAACTATTTTTCGATTAGGTCGCAAAGGAATTCGGATAACTAGTACTAACCAATACTTTCTCATAATAAATACATTACTTGTTAATTCGATACAGGGTATTTATTGATGGTACAGTAAAAAACGCTGACTTCTGCGAAAAGCGAAGGGGTAGAAAGAACTTTACGACCAACAAAGAAGAAAAAAATAAAGATTTGACGATGGGCTTTTTATTGAAAGCAAAACCAAAGCGTGGAATTATTGCCAGAGGCTCCGCAGTGACAAAAGGAAGTTGTGAAAGCGCTGTCAGCATGTACGATATTAGGGACTCACTTTGCATAGAGAGCTGAGGCTGTATCCAAAGGTCTGTGCGTTGCGCGAGCCCGCGTTCATGTAGTTGCCCATTAGCAACACCAGCTCCAGCAACTTGCTGAAGCCCCGGCTTTTCCTTATCTCTTCACAGGCGGCTGTATCCAAAGGTCTGTGCGTTGCGCGAGCCCGCGTTCATGTAGTTGCCCATTAGCAACACCAGCTCCAGCAACTTGCTGAAGCCCCGGCTTTTCCTTATCTCACGGGAGTAAGGGCAAATTTGAAGGCGCGGGAGAGCAATAATTTGAAATCGGTCAAAGACGCCCCTGAGGCAGCAAAACAGAAGGTGGAAAAGGAGATTGGGCTGGGCCGGGTGGCGGGCCCTTTCCCCACTCCTCCGCTGGAGGACATGATAATATCCCCGCTGGGTTTAGTCCCCAAGAAGGAGCCAGGCAAATTCCGCTTGATTCACCACCTATCATACCCAGAGGGGGAGTCAGTCAACGACTGGTTGGATCAGGGAGCATGCTCGGTGGCCTATGCCTCGGTCGACGATGCTGTGGACCTGGTGAGACAGGAAGGGGCGGGGGCCCTCATGGCCAAGTCCGATATAGAATCAGCGTTTAGGCTACTACCGGTGCACCCAGACAGCTATCACTTGTTGGGCTTTAGACTGGATGGGGGTTACTACTACGACAAGTGCCTCCCCATGGGCTGCGCAATCTCATGTTCACATTTTGAGGCCTTTAGCAGTTTCTTAGAGTGGGAACTGGGGCAGCGGACACCTAGTGGAGGGCGGGTCCACTACCTGGACGATTTTCTGTTCGTGGGTAGGGCAGGCACAGAGGACTGCACCAACCTCCTCGCTAGTTTCAGGGCACTGACGCAGGAGCTCGGGATCCCGCTAGCCCACGAGAAAACCGAGGGTCCCACAACAAAACTGACATTCCTGGGGATAGAGCTGGACTCAGTGGCAGGGACATGCAAGCTGCCACCTGACAAGATAGCGGACATGCTCAACGACATACGTAGGTTGAGGCAGCAGAAGAAGGCGACCCTGGGAGAGCTACAGCAGCTACTGGGGAAACTGAACTTTGCCACAAGAGTTATCCCCGCAGGACGCGCCTTTGCCCGGCGGATAGCCTGGCTCACGAGGGGTCTGGCACAGAAACACCACAGGGTTCGCATTACGCAGGGAGTAAGGGACGACTTGGTCCAATGGGAGAGTTTTCTAACAGAGTTCAATGGCACCCTGATCTGGCGGGCCCCCTGGGCTCTGGCCTGTGAAGTGGAACTCTACACTGACGCAGCAGGGGGTTACGGCTTCGGGGCCCTGCTGGGGACGGCGTGGTCGGCAGGGGCATGGCCGGAGGCATGGCGCACAGCAGGGTTAACCTCAAACATATCTCTACTAGAACTTTTTCCCATTGTAGTAGCCTTCCACATCTGGGCCCCCCAACTAGAGAATAGGCAGATCACTTTGTGGTCGGACAACCACGCAGTGGTGCAAGCGATCAACACAGGAGCAGCGCGTTGCCCAGCAGTGGCGGCCTTGCTGAGGAAGTTAGTGGGCTGCCAGTTGAGAGGGAACATTGCATTAAGGGCCAGGCACATTCCGGGCGTGGAAAACTTAGTGGCGGATGCTATTTCTCGTTTCCAGTGGGACAGATTCAGGAAGCTAGCCCCGGGCGCGGACATGCAGATGACCCCGATGCCGGAGGAAGCATGGGCATGGGTGGAAGCGGTTTGAGATGGTTGCTGGAGAATGCACTGGCCCCAAAGACCAACAGCCGGTACCGGAAATGCTGGGAAACGTTCAGGGCTAAAGCTGGCCTGCGAAGGGGGCAATTGGCCTCAAAAAGGGACATCCTGGATTTCATCGAGTGGGCTTTCCAGGAAGGGAAATCAAAATCTTGGGCACAAGCACATTTAAGTGCAGTAGCTTACTACACGAAATTGGCAGGGCAGGCCGATCAAACAGGGGGATTTGAATGCCGCATGGCCATGAAAGGGTGGGGTAGGCTGCAGCAGGCACCGGAGGATGCAAGGCGCCCCATCCATTTCAGATTACTGCAGGCAATGCTGGGGGCCCTGGACGGGATATGCTCCTCGAGGCATGAAGTCAAGCTGTTCCGGGCAGCGTTTGCAGTAGCTTTCTTCGGGGCATATAGGGTCAGCGAGGTGGTAGCCCCCTCAGTGGTGGAGGCAGGAGCAGCATGCATACAGAGAGAAGGGGTGGTCATGCAGGAGGAGCACATGGACATACTGCTAAGGAGGTCCAAGACGGACCAGACAGGCAAGGGAGTATGGACCAGACTGCGCTGCACGGACAATGAAGACCATTGCCCGGTATGTTTGCTAAAGAGGCACCTAGAGAGCGTGCAGGGGAGGACGGGGCCGCTATTTCAGCACAGAGATGGATCTTTCCTCAGCCGCTTTCAGTTTATAGCGGTAATGAGGAAGGCATTGGAAGCGTTGGGCCTCCCCGCTCGGGAATATGGGTCACACTCCTTCAGGATCGGGGCGGCAACGACGGCGGCAGGGCTGGGCATGGGGGGGGGCGCTATCAAGGGGATAGGGCGGTGGGCATCCGGCGCGTACAAGCGGTACATTCGCCCAGCAGTATGCTAAGCCTCCCCCCTCCCCCCCCCCCCCCTTTCCCCTCTCTTCTAGGCTCGGATGCTGCACGCAAGAAGGTGTGGATCGTGGGGCACTCGTACGTTACGCGGGCACAGCGGTGGGCAGCGGCGAGACGGGACTTTGGCGGTATCTGGCTGCGGGACACCGACATAGAATGGTGGGGGCGCCCCGGGATGAGATGGGGAGAGCTGTTGTCCATGGCGCAGGATGCGCAACAGCGGGGCAGCAAGCCAGATGCAGTGGTGGTCCACTTGGGCGGGAATGACTTGGCAGCAATGGGGCGAAAGGCACTCCTGGAAGACATGCGGAAGGGCCTCACAGCATTAGCAAGAATGACACGCCCCGCGGACATAATTTTTTCAGAAATCATCGTGCGGAGCACCTGGCGGGGGGCAATTGACCTGGGGGCGGTGGAAAAGTCTAGAAAAAAACTTAATATCACCATGGCAAAAGTATGTAAGGCGAATGGTTGGGGCTTCGTGCGGCATGGGTTCATAAACTTAAGATCCCCGGGGTATCACAGCGGAGACGGAGTTCACCTCACAGGGGTGGGGATGGATATGTTCCTGCTGAACATCGTGGGGGTTCTGGAGCAGAGGGGTTTCCTATGACAGTCGGGGGTAGGAGTCGGCGAGGGGGGAGCTCCCTCTGATCGAAAAACCATAGGGAGCGTGGCGGAGCTAGGCAGACTAGGTTAACAAAAGAAAGGGGAGAACCCAGTAGAAGATAGATGAGAGGCTCTCGCAATGCCTTGGGGATGCCGCACGGCAGGGGCACTGAGGGAGCCAAAAGGGCGGCACGCCGCCAACAAGGATTAGAGACAATACTCTCCCCATGACCCTTGGGATGCCTCACGGCAGGGGCTCAGAGGGAGACAAAAACAAAGGACCCAGTCACAAGAAGTTAAAGTAGATACACAAGAAAGGCCCTTGGGATGCCAGCCGGCAGGGGCCTCGGGGAGAAGGGAGGGCCCCTGTAAGGTCACAGGGCGAGCGGGACGGCACTTGCGGCCCGGACAGGTCCAAACGGAGACCCGCCCAATCGGTAGCAAGCTGAAGCCTAAACCCGGAAGCAGGAAAAGCAGAAAGGGTTCCCTCCCCTCCCAGTTGATTGATAGAGCTGGGGCAAGATTAACCATGCATTATGTACATGAACATGAACAATGCGTTACGATTGTATAAAGTTTTTGTGATATGAATAAACTGCGACCTTTTCAGGCACCCAACAGAAGTTGTCAGTGGTGATTTGAGGTAGCAGAGCATAACAGGAGGGGGGAAAGCAGGGAGGGGAGATCCGACGCCTGGATGGGGTTAGAGCCCGGGCCGGGTAGGCAAAGCCGGACCCGATAGGGGCCCGGGCAAAACGCCATCCGGGGGCGGCGCCCCTCCCCCGGCCAACCCCCACAGGGATTTAAATTAAGGGCTAGGCCGACGGGTGCCAGGATTGGCCCCGAAGGCGGGAGCGAGCCCCCCCCCCAATCAGGGGTCGCGCTCGTGGGCCAAGGGGGGGGATAAAAGGGGGGTCACCAGGGTAGGTCTCCACAATTCCCCCCCCCGGGCCAAGGGCGAGCGAAGAAGAAACCCACCCACCCACACCTAAGAGTCGGGCGTCGCAGCGGCAAGGTGGAGGGTAGCGGCGGAGCTAGGCAGACTAGGTTAACAAAAGAAAGGGGAGAACCCAGTAGAAGATAGATGAGAGGCTCTCGCAATGCCTTGGGGATGCCGCACGGCAGGGGCACTGAGGGAGCCAAAAGGGCGGCACGCCGCCAACAAGGATTAGAGACAATACTCTCCCCATGACCCTTGGGATGCCTCACGGCAGGGGCTCAGAGGGAGACAAAAACAAAGGACCCAGTCACAAGAAGTTAAAGTAGATACACAAGAAAGGCCCTTGGGATGCCAGCCGGCAGGGGCCTCGGGGAGAAGGGAGGGCCCCTGTAAGGTCACAGGGCGAGCGGGACGGCACTTGCGGCCCGGACAGGTCCAAACGGAGACCCGCCCAATCGGTAGCAAGCTGAAGCCTAAACCCGGAAGCAGGAAAAGCAGAAAGGGTTCCCTCCCCTCCCAGTTGATTGATAGAGCTGGGGCAAGATTAACCATGCATTATGTACATGAACATGAACAATGCGTTACGATTGTATAAAGTTTTTGTGATATGAATAAACTGCGACCTTTTCAGGCACCCAACAGAAGTTGTCAGTGGTGATTTGAGGTAGCAGAGCATAACAGGAGGGGGGAAAGCAGGGAGGGGAGATCCGACGCCTGGATGGGGTTAAGCCCAACCGCCTTTCGCAATGGCCGCCAACTGCAGACAAAAAAACACTAAGCAAAGCACCACTAAAAATCACAACAAAATAGCACTGTAAAAGGAGACCTTGTAAACAGATATACACGGCGGGTACAAACATTTGATAAAGACGTTTAAAATCGCTAAACACAGATTTACGCTTGTAGTTGCATCCAAACTAGTTCCAAATTTCGAATGGGCCAACCACTTGTTTTCCAGGAACTCGTGTTTGGTGGCCGTATTGAAGTGGTCTCCTGTCTCGGCATCTTCCAGCTCCCATGCATTTAGATGCCACATATCTCTGGACAAGCTCCCCATCGGATTCGTACCCAGGGTCAGAAGTAGGGGTTAACCATCTCCAGGGAGATATTCCACATAAACAAAAGGGGGAGGATCTCCACTCCAAGTCCAAATAAAAAATCCAATCTGGAGAAGGAATTGTGAGCCTCCAAAAAATAGAAGTACTGAATGTCCCTCACATGCTGCCCGAGCACTTTGACAGCTTAGAGGGGAGAGTGTTGATACCAGTGGTCTAAGTGGGGAAAAAAAAGTAGGGGAACTGTGGGTGGAGAATGAGAGGGCGGGAATAACCCATGAACTGGGTCAGTGGGCGGAGTCAGAGGTGTGGCCAGAAAGAGCAAAACATCCCAATTTTTAGTATTTGTTTGGTATTTCACTGACCATTTACAACGTATTACATTATTTAATTCAACCAAGGGATACACATGTTTATTAAAGGTTGAATATGAGTTATTGACATTAAAATGTATTCACAAAGTGGGATACGTTTCCAATGACAGAATGAACCAAATACACTTAAGTGGAAGTACAAGCCATTTGTCTCCCAGCCATGCAGTTTCTGTCATCAGCACTTCTCCCTTTTCCCGCAAGTGAGTTTAAACATGAAGAACAAAATATCCCAGTTTGCAAATATTTTCTATACAATTATGGCTCTGCCATATTTGCCACATATTACACCATCTGTTCCATGATCTGATGATTTTAACTAATAAATTGTTTGTAGCTCAAATGGGTCAAACGTTACAAAAAAATATGACTTGTGTTGCTGCGAAGTGGAGGGCCCTTTGCAAAGGTTGACTGGTCACCTCTCTCACTGCTGCATTTGACTGTGACACTGGTACTAATGAGGCAAAATATTTGCATAGACTTTTACTATGTATAAAAATGTCAAAATAATAAATTATCATAAAATATACCGCATTATGCTGCAGACTTTTGTTTGCTGCATAATTTAGTCAACACTGTGGCATAATTTTGTTCTTTCTTGCTGTATAATTCTACTGCCCCCAAAGCAGGCAGCTCATGTTAAAAGTGCTTGTGCATGGAGCAGAGAGGCCGTGAAGTTTGCAAACTTAGTTTGGTGTGCATGCAAATCCTGCACTGCCAATCCCTAGTGAGTTGCACTACTATTGCTGAAACAAGGCCAATTGAGGTACCAGTGGGTGAGGCAGACTGACTTCAAGGGTCATGTGACCTCAGCGACCAAGTCACTGTCACTCTGGGGTGTGTTGCTTCGTAAGCCTGCCGGCAAGACTGGAGGTGAACTTCATCATGGATTGTAGTGGACAAGCCTTCAAGGTTAACCCACACTTGCCACTGCTAGGGCCCACCTGCTGGTGCTAAGACACCTGGGCTTCTACAGTCTAGCTGGGCCTTCTAAGGTCTAGCATGGGAATGTGCTCCCCCTGGAGAGTGGTTTGGTGGAGGGGTCATGAAGGCTGAACTGGGTTCCCAAGACCCAAATTCGGCAGCTCTGGCCACAGTGCCACATCCTCTCCCACACTGAACACCATACCGCCCCACTGAGAGAAACTTCGCACTGCCTTCAGCTATAACCCAGTTGTGCTGCGCTATAAACACCTGGATGTGACTCAATTCAAATTATGCACTAGACAAGTAATATGCTGCCCGAAAAAAAAGTAAGAACAACTTGGGAAAATCAATTACTCATAGTGAATGCAAGATTAAGTAAAACATATGAAATGTAAGCAGGTACAATATGCTGTTAACAGGGCGCAAGAAGAAGAAATTGCAACTTCCATTTGTGCTGCACAAAGCAGCCAAATACAAGTTACAAATCGCCATTTAAGATTGTTTATGTGCAGGAAGGGACACCTCCCTGCACATAAACAATCATTCCACCGCAACGTAGGCACCCTTTCACTATGGTGCAAGGGTGACTGTGTTGGCGATAGGCAGCTGAAATTATCACCAGCGCAGGGAGAAACGCAGGGCTGCATTGTATTGTTGTAAATATGGTGCAGCCCTGCATTGCAGAAGTGGCAGAGTGCGGCGTTAAGCCAAGAAGGCTAACGCTGCGCTCTGTCACTTCTTTGTAAATATGCCCCGTTGTTTAAAGAAAGACGACAAAACAAAAGTGGCGCTTCACTGGCAAACTCTGTAAAGGGGTCCTAATGTGTTTTGGTGTGAATAATACCAATCTGGCCACTTTGCGACCACTCTGACTTGCTTTATTAGTTATTTTTAGTATTTTGAACCATTTTTCTCTCTGCCCAGAGGCTGCCCTTTGTAATAGCATGCTATGTCACTATTTCATCTCTGTTAGGTCTATTTTTATGTAACTTGGAATTAATAAGGCTATTGGTTCCCTTCATAGTCTAGTTCGAAACTCTGTTGTGCCTGTTTGAACACTCTCGGTCTTCGTGCTCCTGGGCCCTTGGTACCCGCAGCTTATCTTCAGCCTTTATGAGAAGCCTCTTCAATACATTACAGACATTTGCCACAAAAGGGTTTCTTTCTTTTTTTGGATCCATTTCACAGGGGAACAAATAAAGGGAAGAGAGAGTAAGAGCTGTTTCTTAAAGTCACGGTTTTCAGCAACAGAGAAGGAGCCACACAGAAAGAGAGGCAATAAGAGGAAGAAGTAAGAGAGATGGGGGCAGCGGCATAGTGGAAGCGGACACTGTCCTTGTTTTCCCTGGACAAGAAGGAAGAGAGACAGAGTCCTTTTCCTTCTATGCTCACCCCGCCCGTTCCCGCACGGCCATGAATGGCTGAGACTTATGTATAAGCTTTCGCTATTTCTGCCGTCCTGGGACACATTTCCAAAAACAGAAAAGTAGGGGAACGGATTGCTTACATCTTAAGAAGTAGGGGCACGCCGTGCCCTTCCGATCCCCCCCCGACTTCGACCACTGGTTGATACTCTTGCTAGCTGTACAACTGTTTATAAAGTCATCATTCATGTCCACTGTCCCCCAAAAATGTAACAAAAAAAGGGGAGGTCAACAACAGGCAATCCTATCTTATTCAACATTTCATTTTGCAGTTTGTAGACTGGCATAAACGCTGACGACCATGCCTTCACATCAATCCAACACTCCTGCAACTACCCAATAGATCCCCAGTGGAACCACTCATCTCCTAGTACATGCTTCTTCAACGAGTAACTGGTGAACTACTGGTAGATCGACAGCTACCTCTGAGTAGCTCAGTCTAATAAATTAGAACCTTTTGCTTGGTTGAAATATGTATACCAAAATTTAGAGTGTATTTGAGACCCAAATGCGAGTATTTTCAGAACTCTCCAAAATATGTAGGTGACATATGAATGAAAAGTTATGTGGCATTGAGAAGACTTATACCTCATATTATTACGTTGGTGCCTGGTGCACTGCAGCTATGGGTGTTATATACCCATGTAGATGCATTCCAAATAGACCAAGTCTTTTTACATTACTGCTGGTAATCTTGCATATGTTGGACACTAATGTAATCATGTCTGATGTGGTAACTATTACAATACTAATAATGTTAGTAGCGCAGGATGATTACAAAAAAGGTTGGCGATTCCTATCCTAGTAGCTTCAAATAGTACTGCTGAATAAGTTACTTACCTTCTGTAACGTCTTATCAGGTAGACACAAGATCTAGCCGCAGATACCTTACCTTTGAATTATCCCCAGGCACCAGACTGGATCCAGAAACATTTCTACAGCAGTACATCCGTGCGTCCTTAGATTGCATCGATTGACTCCGTAACGACGGCATCCACCGGATGTGAGGTCAACTGAGTCCATATAAGCGCACTCCTGATGTCAGTTTCTTCCGCTTTAAAACGCGGAGCCAGGCATAGAAACTGGTATGGAACATTAATTATGTCATTTAGATCAATGAAAGACCAGGCCTGGGCGTAGTTCACAGAGTTTTGCTACGCAGTACTCTGCAAAGTTACAAAAAAACTCCATGAAGTTTCGCAAGTGGCGGAGTGCAGTGCGAACTGCAGTTTGTGCTGGTATTCCTGCCGCTCGGGTAGAAACTCTACCCGAGCGGCAGCTCGCGCACTTACCGTGAGTGGGAAAAAAACTTGCAAGCTGTGCGGAGTGCAGAAAACTCCGCAAACGGAGCGTAGTTCACCGCCCAGGCCTATGAAAGTGCATAAAAGGGACCTGGAAGAATGGGAGAATCAGTTCGCAGAGCAGGGAGGATGGGTGGGTCTGTAAGGATTATGCGGCTAGATCTTGTCTCTACCAGAAAAGGCGTTACCGAAAGTAAGTAACTAATTCATCTGATAGCGATGCCTAGCAGCAGATTCCTTACTTTTGAATGAGATACAAAGCAATACCATCCTGGAGGAGGGTCTGAAAATCGATCCCAAGAAGGATTCCGGATCAGGTTATGCAGTCTGTATACGAAAGGATAGAGAGGCTTGCTGTCAGAAAATAAGGAGAGAAAGAAGACATCCCACCAGAAGCATTGTGGAGAACCTCGCACAGAACCTAATCCACAACCATGCTTAAACATGAGAAAAGACACCATGGTAGAAGAATAATAGACACTCTACAAACATAATACTACAGCCCCCCACCCCCATAAAGTGAACCGGGTCAACTGAACAGGACAGATGGCAGGGACAATAACTTAAATTACTGAGCCAGGGCTCTGAGCCATAGAAGTAAGCAATGCAGAGAACCACCACCAATAGTTTAAGAAAAGCATCGCATGCAAGAACAATCCTCGCCGTGGTCTGAGGAAACACCTAGAGAGGGAAGGAGGCTCTGTGGTGCTAGGCAATACAGAATCCTCCAGTGGGGGTAAAAGGGGGGAGGGGGGTTAGAGCAAGGCAACAGACATCCAGAGGTTCCTCCAGGTCATGAGGGAAAAGCTCAAGAATGCCGGCAAAAGCAAGAGAGATACCTATTAAAAGAAGGTTTAAAATATAAATTCTCTCATTGTTTGTCTCTCTCTCTCTCTCTCTCTCTCTCTCTCTCTCTCTCTCTCTCTCTCTCTCTCTCTCTCTCTCTCTCTCTCTCTATATATATATATATATATATATTCACTTAAAAAACCATAGGTTTCACACAAGTTATAGTTAGCTGTACATTTCACTCGTAAAAAACCAATGAAATTCCACGTTATAGTTAGATCAGGTAACTATAACTTGCGCGCCCACAATAAACTGCTGATGACGTCACATATTACATCACTTATGACATGGTCAGTGACATCACTCATGACATCAATGATGACATCTGAAATGACACATTGTGCATTGCGGTCGCGCAAGTTATAGTTACCTGATCCAACTATAACGTGGAATTTCATTGTTTTTTTTACGAGTGAAATGTACAGCTAACTATAACTTGTGTGAAACCTATGGTTTTTTAAGTGAATTTGCAAGGTTTTTTAAATGCTAATTCCTAACTATAACGTGTGTGAAACCTATGGTTTTTTCAGTGAATTTGTACGGTTTTTTAAATGCTAAGTTATGTATTTATTTTTAATTTTTGCGCGCCTGAGGGGCAACCTTTCGTATGGAGTATATAGCGGCCAGTCCCGGCCGAACAGGGAGTGCCCCGCCATAATGAATGGACCCGCGGTGTGAGAGACACAATCACCGAACAACGGGAGGTATTCCAAACTGCAGGCGAG
This sequence comes from Triturus cristatus, assembly GCF_964204655.1. Lineage (NCBI taxonomy): Eukaryota > Metazoa > Chordata > Amphibia > Caudata > Salamandridae > Triturus > Triturus cristatus. The sequence goes on from NC_140591.1 coordinate 522,684,484, forward strand.
TGAAAAGCAGGTGTAGCGTATTGGAAATGACACACCAACCCACTGTGGTGAATGTACTGTAATGTGAAGCATGGATAACGAGACACGCTTACGAAGCAAGCAATCTAAAAAACAACGAATACCAGAAGGCCGAGCGGGCCACGCCCATCGAGGTAACATGCATTTAAATGGACGGAAAATAAGAAATTGTCTCACTTGTGATCTAAACGCCATTGAGAAAAGGAAGTGATCCTGAAACGCGTCTGGCGTGATACTCTTTTTGTGTTGTGAAGTTCCTGGTATGCACGCCTGGTCTCTGCAGTAAATGAATGGAGAAGTACGTACCTGTGTGGCGCTTTCTTCTGAGGGGCAACCTTTCGTATGGAATATATATATATATATATATATAACTGGCGGTCGCCATTAGGTAGTTCTAGTTAGGACTTTGTTTCTATTCAAAAAGCGTTTTATTGTTTTGCCAATATCTTTGGCACCGTTTGACGTATCTTCGCAAAATTTTGAAAACTAATGCCCTGCTCCGGTCAGCACCTGTCTAAAAAGTTTCGGGGTGATTCGTCAAGCAGGGGCCAAGAAAAATGGGGGGTCTCAAAACGCATTTTCTTCATGTTAATTGCCATACGAAACTTTATACAAAGCTACAGCCCAAACTTCAGAAAGGAATTACACCAAATTTGACAAAAAGGTAGCTCTTTGTTCAGAAAGACACCTTCTTTGAAATGGTGTAAATCCGTTCAGTAGTTACTGAAATATTGATATTTAAAATATTTATATATCTGGTGACCGCGGTGGATCCTCAAACCCTCCCAAGCACAAGCTTGATTCTGATTGGCTGCCAACATTCTAAACCATAAAGTGTTGGCAGCCATCTTGTGACTCGGTTGAACCGAGTCACAAGAAAAAAGGTTATAAATGAAGAAAAGGGGGCAGGGTTGAAACACCCTGACCCACTAGGCCTGCTCAGGGACGCCAAGGGCCAAAAAAAAGCATTAAAAAAAAAAAAAATTGTGCCCCTGGTACCGCCACCTCCCAAGGGCGATCCTTTATTGTAGGCTTAGAGCCTCGCAGCCCCCACGCCCCCTAGCCCCGGGGACTGCCACCTACCCGCGGCTTGAATTTAATTATTGAAGTGTGGAAGGGGAGGCACCTGCCCCTCCACAGAGACCCGGGGACCTCCACCTCACCGGGGCATTGAGTATGTAAATACAGGGGTCCATTGCAGCCCCCCCTCTTGGAGCCATTCTTGGCCCTGAGGACAGCCACCCCCAGGGCCAGCTCCAGCAATGTCCCGGGGTGCCCACCCCCAGTAAATTGCAGTTTGCAATGGCAGGGCGGGAGCAGTGCTCCGTCCCTGTCATTGGAAACTTCTGCTTCGCTTCATGAAAAACTGCTCTTGCTTCCATGAAGCGAAGCAGAACTGCTTTTGGACAAGGGGAGCTACATGTTTGCAGCTCTCCTTGTCCAAAAGCAATGCGGGCGGGGAGCCGGCAGGGACCATGGGGACTCCCCCGCAGTCCCCAACGTGAGGCCAGGCCCCAGGATAAGGGGTCCTTGGGGCGAAAAGTGGCCCAGGGAAGGTGGGCCTTGCGGCCGTCCTCCCTTTTGTTGTTTGCAAAAAAAAAAATACAAATAAGGCAGTTCCCCGGGGGATGGGGTCCCTGGGGCCAAGAAAGGCCCAGAGAAGGGGGGCCACGTGGGGGCCAGGCCCCCCCCCCCTGTAAAAAAATTTTTTTTTAAAGTTAAAGCCTAGCCCCGGGGGATGTGGTCCCCAGGGCCGTAATTCGTAATCTTTTAATGTTTGATCAGTACAGAAAGTGTGGCTTTGGAAACATGTTCTGACACAAGTGGTAACCTTTCCTTTTGATGGCACTGAGCTTGGAGATTATGTTGAGTTTGCTATCAATGATGATCCCTTAGTTCTTAGCATGGGTTGTGTGGATAAGTGTTGGTCCTAACTCTGTTGTCCACTAGGCGGAGTTCCACAGTGATATCCTCTTCACAAAGATCGATATTTTGGTTATGTCAGTGTTTAGCTTTAGATAGTTGATGTTCAACCAGTGGGCGATTTCAGTCATGCAGGCATTGAACTTGATCCGGGTACTGGGCGTCATCTCCTTGATGGAGAGAATGAGTTGCTAGTTGTCGATGTAGGAGAGGACGTTGATGTCATGAGAGAGGAACAGGCTGGCTAGAGGGCTAATGTATGCGTTGAATGTGTCTTAGAGTGCATGCCCCTGTAGTCGTTCTCCTTCACAAGTGCTTTCCTCCCACTCTCTGTGGTGTCAGCCTCCTCCTCCGCTCTGTGTTGTCCGTCTCCCCCATGCTGTCATCTCCTGCGGTTTGTTGTTTCACCAACCACCTTAAACCCCTTCCGCACCCTCCTCCCTCTCGCTGAGGTGTTTCCTAGCCTCCCCGATAATCTCGAAGAAAAGAGCAGTATATAATGAGGATTGAATGACCAAGTAATTACTAAGCTTGCCTGCTTAGTGTGCATAGCGCTCAGTATTACTGCTGTCTTGCAAGCTTACTATAGTTTTGCAAGCTATGCTAGTAAAACACATTTTTAACATGTACTTTTCCCTGCACTTCACAATATGTCCTTTTTTGTTCCCCTTCTCCTCCCTTCTTATTCTCCATTGGTGGGTGACTGCACCATCAGTATCTTACAAAAAACCCAGAAATTGTTGATGGATTTTTTTTTCCTGCAAGGAATTGCTTGTTTCTGGCTTGAGGGATCTCATTGAGTGTCTTATCAATTTATATATTTTTCTGCTGTTATGAGACCCAATGTACCCAATATAGGCGTAGGTAGTTACACAACCTTCTACCTACATCTGTCATACCATTGTTCTACATAACTGGTCTGGCACTGACCTTTTACCTAGTCAGGTGCTACATGACTGTTGTGTGGTTTTCTCCGAAAAACTAACTTCATGTGTTCTGCATGATTCTCAGTATCACAGCAGGATTACCATCTTCTGAATAATAATTTTGTATAAGTGTCATCTCTAGCAATATCCTTGCCCGACATGCCCATAGTACACTTTTAGATAGAACCTCTGAGGGCACCTTTCATGTATATAAGCACTACGTTTTCGCTGGGCAACCCAGAGGAGAAAGACTTCCATGCTGACACGAAACGCTGAGGTTCCTGCATGCAGACACTTCAGCATGCAGTGATCTGAAACCCACGCGGGTTTCCATGTCAAGACCACAACGGGGTCCTTCGCTCTCCCACATCAGATAATAGGGTTGTCTCTATCCTAATGGGATTCTTGGCTTTATACCTACATACACGCTAGGTACATTTAGTTAGGGTTGCATTGTAGAAGTATGCATTATTACTGTCATGTATTCGTACGCCTGCATATATTCATTGTTTTAGCACTAAGGTAGGATTCTACCATTTCTTTAATCTACTGGTGCTTATAACCATATACAGGCCCGGCTCTAGGGCGGTGCGTTCGGTGCCACCGCACCGGGTGCTGACTTGGGGTGAGGGGGCGTCATTTGTGCAAGTATTTTGTCATTTAAAAAGCACCTGCTGCCGTGGAGTTCCTGGCCTCCAGCAATTATCAGGCATCGATTAAAATCCCAATATAACTCAGGTGATTAATGTCTTCCTGGAAAGAGAGACAGGTTTGTCTAGTGGAAGTTTTGACTCATCAAAAGGTAGCACAGTGGTTTTAAATGACTGCTGCTAAGAATGTGTACTATGCAGATAAAGTGTATGTAATGTAAATAGGTCAGTGGGTTACTGCTTCTGTAAGAGAGCTCCTTTTGTTGCTTGTAGTTTGTAAGTCAAAATCCTAATTTAGAACATTGAGCTATTAACTGTCATCAAACAGCTGCGTGTAAACTCCAAGTATTATTTTAGAGTTATATGTTTTTTTACCCAGTCTTTCATCATCCTAATCTTGCCAAAAGGGTTCATTTGGGTAGAAAACAATTCTTGTTATTAAAGAGAACCCCTAACACTGGTGTTAAATTTTAAATTCTGAATTTGTGCTTTACAAGAATAAGGACTCAAACTATATTACCTACCAGTATCGATGACATGTTACTCCTACACTACACCTTGTCATCCTGTCTAATCTAACATTTCCCATACACTGATTTACATACCTATGATTGTCTCTGTCTAATGTGTGTGTGATGTAATTTGCTCTAACACCTTACAATGGTATGAGTGGTGCTATTAAACTAAATGAACCCGAGAGACAGTGGTTCTGGAGACTTGAAGGGCACTGTTAAAGGGCCGTGGTGAGGGAATCTGTGGCAGAGGCGGTCATGGGGGAGGGGGGGGGCGCCAACAAACATTGTCACACAGGGGCCACCAGTGCTAAAGCCAACCCTGACCATATATATCCATTTCTGTCTCATGGTTGTTGCAGCTCACTTATTTTTTACTAGAACAACGCTGGTTCAATAAATACTTTTTGAAAACGTACCCATCGTTTATTCTGTGTATCTCCCTGAGACAAAGTGAGCACAAGTGACTGAGCGAAAAGTACTGTTCTGTTTCCACGATCCCTGAGGGGTCAGTGTTTTCATGTTTGATAGTTGCCAGACACTAATTACTCCTTAGTTAGAGGGGCTCATAGTGGCACTGTTAGCTAGCTGGTCTACAGACTAACAATCAAGTTACTTACCTTCGGTAACAATATATCTGTAAGAAACATTAGTTAGTGTTAGATTTCTTACCTTAGAATATCCCCAGGCGTCACACTGGATACGGAAAGTTTTTGCTAGCAGTACCTCTGCGCATCAGTAGGTGGCGCCGTGCAGCTCCGTGTCCGTCGCTGGCGTATGCGCCTAGATGACGTCACGGAGACTACTTAGGCGCCACCCATGCGCGTTGACGTCAGTTCTGTACACAACTTTACGCGCCAGGAACGCAGAGCCAAGCACAACACCGACACTAGTGCACAAAACTAGGCCCCTAAAAGGGGTAACCTTAACCCTAGAAATCAGGTCGCAGAACGGGGTAAATGGGTGGGGCGGTAAGGAATCTAACAATAACTAATGTTTCTTACAGATATATCGTTACCAAAGGTAAGTAACTTGTTCATCTGAAAGAAACACGTTAGTGTTAGATTCCTTACCTTAGAATAGATACCCCAGCAATACCAACCCCGGTGGTGGGTCTGAGAACTAAGATCACACCACAAAATCCCGGAGAACAGAATGGCCAAAGAAGCCATCTCTCCGGACTTGACTGTCAAGGCAATAATGCTTGGTAAAGGTATGCAGCGAGGACCACGTACCTGCCTGACAGATATCCTGCAAAGGGACTCCCCGTCCCAGAGAGGTAGAGGCTGCCGTCGCCCGAGTTGAATGGGCACGCAGCCCCACAGGAGGTTCCTTTTTAGCCAAAGAGTAACAGGCTTAAATACACAGAACGACCCGCCGAGAGATGGTTCGTTTATGCACAGCCTGACCTTTCTTGGCGCCCACGTAGCCAAGAAAGAGTTGATCATCCACCCGGAACTGTTGTGAGCGCTTCAGATAGAATGAGAGCGTACGTTTTGGGTCCAGACGGTGGAGCCTCTCTTCCTAAGGATGCGGAGGCGGAAAGAAGGTGGGCAAAGTGATGGTCTGCCCGATGTGGAAGGGCGTGACAACCTTGGGCAGAAAAGAAGGACGGGTCCGTAACACCACCTTGTCCGGATGAAAAGAAAGGGAAGGAGGTTTAGAAGAAAGAGCCTGGAGCTCACTCACTCTTCTGGCAGAGGTGATGGCAACCAGGAAAGCAGTCTTTAAGGTGAGAAGACGTAAGGGACAGTTGTGAAGTGGCTCAAAGGGAGCGCACATCAAATAAGTCAACACAAGATTCAAGTCCCACTGAGGCATTATAAAGGGGACTGGAGGGAAGGGGTGTGTAATGCCTTTCAAGAAACTACTAACAGGGGACTTGAAAAGAGAAGGCTGATCTAGAAGCCTTAAAAAGGCGGAAATGGCAGAGAGATAACCCTTGATAGTGCCCAGATCAGAGCCCTGCCGGGCCAGAGAAAGGAGGAATAGAAGAACTTCTGAAAGAGGGGCAGAAAGGGGATCCACAGCCTTCGCTGTGCACCATGCCACAAATTTCTGCCACCTGCAGGCGTATGCCGTTTTAGTGGAGGGATGCCTGGCTGCCAAAATAACATCACAGACTTCGGCAGGAAGGTCAAAAGCCATCAACTGTCGCCGCTCAATCTCCAAGCATGGAGGTGGAGGCTGGACAGATTCGAGTGAAGGACCGTCCCCTGCTGCTGCCACAGAAGATCCTTCCGAAGAGGCAGCCGGTTCGGAAGACAGATTGCTAGACTGAGTCATTCGGGATACCATACCCTTCTTGCCCAATCTGGAGCCACAAGAATGACTTGGGCCCGGTCGTGTCTGATCTTCAGCACTCTGGGCAGAAGTGGTATAGGCAGAAAGGCGTACAACAGACCGCAACTCCACTCGCGACGAAAGGCGTCTCCGAGCGAGTGCCGACTTAGAAACTCCAACGCGCAGAATTGATGACTGCGCGTTCTCTTCGGTAGCGAATAGATCAAACGAAGGCTCTCCCCACTGCAGAAAGAGACCTTGCACCACGTCCGAGGTCAGATGCCATTCGTGATCCAACATACATCTCTGGCTGAGTTTGTCCGTCCTGGCGGTCAGGGAACCTGCAAGGTGTTGAACCACCGGAGACATGCCCCGATGTTCCAGCCATGTCCAGAGGCGCAGAGCCTCCGGACATAGGGTCCACGACCCCGCCCTGTTTGTTGCAACACCACATGGCGGTGGTGTTGTCCGTGAACACCTGCACTACGTGTCCCCGGACAGAGGGAAGGAAGGCTTTCAGAGCAAGTTTGATCGCCCACAGCTCCAGAAGGTTGAAAGGCAGCCGGGACTCTGCCAGAGAACAGAGTCCTCTGATCTCCGCCTCTCCCATGTGGACACCCCATCCCATGGAGGGACGCATCCGTCACCACTGTGAACTCTGGTTGGGGAAAGGGAGAGGGATCTGCCATTGACCCAATCGCGATTCGTGAGCCACCACTGCAAGTGACGTGCAGTGCCCTCCGAGATCTGGACGTGATCGGGAAGGTTGCCCTGATGCTGTGCCAACTGAAACTTCAGGTTCCACTGCAGAGCCCGCATATGCCATCTGGCATGTCGCACTAGCAGGAGGCCATCAGGCCCAGGAGCCGGAGGGTCATCCTGACTGAAACCTGTGATAGAGACTGGAAGATCGGAATCAGAGCCTGAATATCCCAAATAGGCTGTTCGGGAGGACAGACCTGAAACTGCGCCGAATCCAGAACCGCTCTGATGAATTGGAGCTTCTGAGAGGGACTCAGGTGCGACTTCGTCACATTGATGGAAAACCCCAGCAAATGCAGGACGTTGGCCGTAGACTGGAGGTGGGAGACGACCGCTTGGGGCGAGCCCGCCTTCAACAACCAGTCGTCGAGATAGGGGAAGACTGAGACCCCCGATCTGCGCAGATGAGCTGCGACCACCGCCATCACTTTCGTGAACACCCGAGGGGCGCTGGTAAGGCCAAAGGGGAGCACGGTACACTGAAAGTGCTCGTGACCCACCATGAACCGCAGGGAACGCCGATGGGCCTGCAGGACGGGAATATGGAAATAGGCATCCTGCAAGTCGAACGCTACCATCCAGTACCCTGGATCGAGAGCAGACAAGACCTGAGCCAAAGTCAACATCTTGAACTTCTCCTTCCGGAGAAAGCGATTGACGTTCCGGAGGTCCAAGATGGGACGCAGACCCCCTTTGTCCTTCTTGGGGACCAGAAAGTAGTGGGAATAACAACCACTCCCTACTTCTGGCCCAGGAACGCACTTTATGGCCCCCTTGGCCAAGAAGGCCGTGACTTCCTGTTGGAGAAGTGTCAAGTGTTCCCCCGACATGCGGTGGTACTGAGGTTGCATGCCTGTAGGGTTGGACTGAAAGGGAAGGGAGTAACCCTTGCGGATGGTCTGCAACACCCATTTGTCCGACATGATAGCATGCCAGTGGGGGAGGTGATGGCGGATCCTGCCACCCACTGGCATGGGGTGCCCCCCAAAGTTCGGATTAGGAAGGTTTGGAGGTAGAAGCAGCGGGGGCGGAGATGGACTGACCCCCATGCTGAGTCCCAGACCCACCCCTGCGGAAACCGCATCCGCGCTGAGGCTGGGTCTGTACAGGCTTGCTGAAGGAACTGCCTGGGCTCCCCTTCCGTGGCCACGGAAGGAACGAAAACCAGGAGTGGCTGGGGTTTTTGTTAAAAGACCTAAGGACTTGGCCGTGGCCCGCGAGTCCTTAAAACGCTCCAGCGCAGTGTCGGCTTTATCGCCAAACAGGCGAGTGCCATCAAAGAGCATGTCCATGAGCGAGCTTTGGACATCTGGCGAGAACCCGCTAGATCTCAACCAGGTGTGGCGACAAAGCACAACAGTCGTAGCAATTGCTCTACCTAGTGAGTCCGCGGTGTCCAAACCACACCACATGGCGAACTTAGCCGCATCTTTACCCTCGACAACAGCTTTGGACAGCACAGCTTGGGTCTCTTCAGGACACTGAGGCAACACCTGTGCAACTGTATCCCACACCGCATGGGAATAGCGGCCCAAGAGGCAGGCGGTGTTCAGCGACCACAGCCCTAAGCTGGCCGAAGAGAACAACCGCTTGCCGAACAGCTCCAGCTTCTTAGAATCCTTATCCGGCGGAGCCGTGGGAAAGGCACTCTGGGACGTCGAAGCTTGGATGACCAGGCTCTCGGGTGTAGGATGAGTGGTCAGAAACGCAGGGTCACCCGGCGCGGGACGATGACACCGGGCGATGTTCTTATCCGCAGGAGCCCCTGTGGCTGGCCTCGACCAAGTGCCCAGTAAGACGTCAGTGAGGGCGTCATTTAAGGGCAGCAGGGGCTCCAACGAAGTAGACGCCATCTGGAGCACCTCCGTGAGGATATTAGATTCTAGGGCCACATAGGGAGATCAAGGTTGAGGACCTCAGCTGCCCGACGGAGCACTACCATGTAAGAAGCGCCCTCTTCCATGGTAGGTGGAGGAGAGGCAAACCCTGGGTCAGAGGAGACATCAAGGCCGCTGGCCTCCTCCAACTCGTCCACCCAGTCCTGCTCAGAATCACACTGACGAGCAAGAGGGTTCTTGGACCCCTCCCAGTCATCCTCCACCTCCGCCGTATGTGATACAGACTGCGGCGGCAGGTCAGCAGGGACTGGGGAAGGAACAAACTGCGCCAGGAACTGCGACGGGCGGGGCCGAACCGGCGCCGTGTCCCAATGCTGATCCCAGGTAGGGGCAAAAGTGTCCTGGAACCGGGGCAGGGGCGGAACAAATTGCATCCACTGCGGTGCCGGAAGCGGAGCCAAGGGTGGCGCTGGGGACGGAGCCGACAGCGCGGGACCATGTGGCGCCGTGGCTGGAGCCAGCAGCGCAGGATCTTGCGGCGACAGGGCCGGAACTGCCGGTGGCGCTGACAGGATCCTGACACGGGACCGCGGGGCCCAAGGGCGCGCCGGCAGGAGCCCGAGGCCTAAACAGGCGGTCCATGATAGCAAGAAATTCTTGTACCTGTGCTGGAGTCGGGTATGGTGAGGACTCTCGGGCTCCGAACGAGCCGCAGGGGCAGAACCCCTGTCCCCTCATCCGCATCCGGGGACCGACGGGGGGACGTCAGATAGCGACAATGCTTCTTTGACTTCTTGTCGTCTCTTACCCGAATCCGAGGGTGAAGACTTGGAGCCCGAGGAGCGATGATGGTGGCCCTGCGAGCGTTCCCTGGAGCGGCCCCTGGACCGTGAACGGCGCGGGGACGAGTGCCAGACCTCAAACAGCTTCCGGCGCCACTCCCTCAAGGCCTTCCGGGCCATGGCAAAACAGTCCATACAGGACCGGGAGTCGTGGTCGCTCTCCAGGCAGTGGAGTCCGACATCGTGGGGGTCCGCCACCGACATGTTGCGACGGCAGGCCCCACAAGACTTAAAACCAGGAATCCCTACGTGCACCAGAGTAGACTCAAACTTACAGGAGACAAAAAGTCGCAAAAAAGATAGTCAAAAAGGGACTAAGGTATGTGCTCTAACCGGATCTGCACTTACAGGCGCAGAAAAAGAAAGAACTGATTTCAGCGCGCATGGGTGGCGCCTAAGTAGTCTCTGTTACGTCATCTCTGTGCATACGATGCCAGCGACGGACGTGGAGCCGCACGACGCCACCTACTGACGCGCAGAGGTACTGCTAGCGAAAACTTTCCGGATCCAGTCTGACGCCTGGGGATATTCTAAGGTAAGGAATCTAACAATAACATGTTTCTTTCAGATATATCTGTCTGAAATCAGTCTAGACACCAATTCATCAGTTTATTTTGTCTAAACGCACAGATCCTATATAGATTTGTAGGAACCACACAACAATGCCTTTGAGTGTACTGAAATTAGACACCAAAGGAGAGGGAGTGTGGCCACTTTGTTCCTTAGGGCTTTACAAGTGTGCCAAACTTTTAGCGACATCCTCCTTTGGACTGTGCAGTATACTCTGATAACTTTAATATTAAAGTGCTGAAATCTGCAATCTATTGCTAGTGCGCTTTTATTGTGCGGTAGGTGTGTCCCTCACCTTTTCTTCCACATATTCAATAATAACGCACATTTTTGCAGGGCGCCCATTCCTCTGCAGTACAAACAATTAGCACTCCCCGTCTTTATGAGGCTCCAGTTGCGTTGCTATATTTTGATCTCTAAGCATAGAGCCCACAACCTGATCGTCTTAGCTCCTTCTTTGTTTGACTTTTCATCCACTCCAGGTTGCTGCGGTTTTCTCCCAGGGACCTTACTGTAACTTGTGTTGCCCCCATTAGCACCTCAGCTTTGTTACAGCTCAGGTGATGTATCTACCGCAACACTTCAGAGACTTCGTCTTTTGTTCAGTGTTACACATTTTACCTCAGATTTTCACCAGCTGCAGGGTGCATCGCCTGGAAATCGAGAAATATTTAGCGCCCTTTCAAGTATGAAAATACAGGCAGTGCAAGGACTGGGTTCGCCAAATATACTACTTTTATTATAGAATTCTGTTTAGTTAGCCTGAAAAAGGTATTGTTGAGACAACTTATGTACGGTTGTGACAGACAAAATAATTAAATAATTACTATTTATACAGCACCAGCTTCCGTTTGTTTATTAATTAAGTAGCTACTGGCACAACTGTTCATTATTACCCAACTCAGTAGTACTCAGTTTATCGAATTCAGCAGAAGTATGAAAGACCAACTTAGGAACATGTTTTTTTTACCAATGGCTGTATTAGACTTCTAAGCTATTTTACCAGCGTCCAAGCTGAGACTTCACCTCCGCTTTACAAATGTGCTTCATATAAGAATGCTATTGTTGTCGGGCACTTTATGACTGAATAAGATTTCTATTCTGTTGTGTTAAAAGATGGTTCTAGCTCACCGAAGAAACCATACTCGATTCATGGGATTTCCTTAAAAAAAAAAACCCTAAGTTGGAACTTTGATAAATTTGCTTGGGGCTGCCATGCCAAGTTCCCAGCGAGCATCAAATCAGTCCGGGATAGTAGCCAACAATAGTGCAGCAAGTGTAGTGGCACCAGGGCCCAAGGTTCTGTGGGGCCCACTGTATCCCAGCTATGGCTGTTTTTTTTCTTCACAGCCAAACCATGGACTAGTAGGCTTTTTTTCTTAGTAGCATTAGGACCCATGGAACCCTTGTTACTCAACTGAATCACTGGTGCACCCAACTTCAGATTTATTGCTCGAGGATGAATATAGATCCGAATCTTCATGACTGAATTTTCAAATAGTACATGCCCTTTAGAAGAGTGCGTGTCTCTGCAAAGCATGGTATGTAGCTTTCTCCCACTCTTCTCACTGTCCCTTTTTGGTGCTCCCTCCCACATCTCCCCTCCCTCTGCCCGTTGATGCTCCTCGCAGCTCACTAGTGTTTGTTTCCCCAACCCCTCCCGCTGTCTGTTCTTGCTGCTTTCTCCCTCGTGTGGCTTGTTTAATTTTTTGTCTTGTTTTAATACCCCCTTTGGCCCTCCCGTCCGCCCCAAAAAAATAAATAAAAATTAAAGCCAAATAACTCTCGCATAGCTATTTGGTTTTATTCCGATTTTTAAAAAAATGTTGCACAGCAACGTGATCTGCTGCAACGTGGCTTAAAGTAAACAAAAAAAGCAGTAAGTTGTGGTCACTAGCACTGTTTTCTTTTTTGCCTGAAGCCATATTGCACAGCAGCCTGAGCTGCTGTGCAAACTTTCCAAAAAACATTGCCACCGCCAATTGCGCTCGCATAGGCGAAACCTATTGGGTTTACCAAAGCTTGTTTTTAAAGTAGGCTGCTCAGCAGAAATCGAAGGGGGAGAAACATCAGTCCTGCCAAGTATCACGCATCAGACGTGACGAACGCATTTGAGTGTGGTGTTCCACATCACCGCGCTGAAATGCATTGTCACGCATTTTAATGCTTCTGACTGCACTCTGCTGACAGCGCCGGATGAAACTGGCAACTTAACGCCAGGGTGCTAGCGCGCACGCCCGCGCCTCTGACACCTGTGTGCGCCGGCTGCTGCTCAGCTCCCCGCAGACTTGCCAGCAGGAGACACTTAATTAAAGATCCGATCGTGCTCTGGGTGAGAGTCTGGCAGTGCTACAATGTTACAATTTGCTCTGCCTGCATAATTGAAACAAAGTTCCCGAGCGAGGCCTGTCCTCTCAGTCGCTGCGTTAGCTGTGGCACCGGTGCCGTGTGGGGGAATCATGACCTCACGTCCTTTACAGGAAGGAAGTGAGGTCGGTTAGAAGCAGCGGCCGGGGACTCAACGCGGACTGGAGTAAGTTAACTTGCGAGACTCCGCGCTGTGCTGAGTGCGCGGTATTGCCCGGCCGGCGTTGCCGGAGTTCCAAGGAGCCAGAAGCTATGCTGGTCAGCGTGTAGTTTGTTTTGGCTGCCTGCAGGCCTTGTTGGGTCTTGTGCAGCACAATATGGTAGTTTCGCTGATATTACACCAAAGTGGCAGCTGTTTGGGGGCACTTTGAATGGTTGTGCATTTTGTTTTACTTGCTGAGCTACAAGTTTAAATGAGGGCTCCTGGGGGCGGCAATCGCAGATTGTCCGCCCCCGGGCAGCTGCGGGCAGTGGTATGCCCTGGACAGGTGGTGCGCGCGGTGATTGGCTGATTCAGCAGCGCGAGCGCGAGGCTGTCATTCCAACCGTCGCGCTTCGTGTTTTCTGAGGTGGTGAGGTAGGGGGGCTCATTTATTTGGTATTTGACGGTTTGACAAAGTTTTTCTTGATATTTATTAGCGCAAACTGGATATGGAGGCAACTGCTTCTGTTCGTGAAGCGCTGCGTGTACTTTGTGAGGCAGGGAGGGAAGACCTTTTAATTCCTGGGGTTTTGGAGCAGGCTTGGGTAGGTGTGGAGCGCAAGCCACGCAGGGCTGCTGGTGGAGTAGCCGCAGCGGTGGCGGTGGCAGCTTGCGCCTCAAGCGATGTCTCACCAGTGCCTTCACTTGGGGTGGTTAGTTTGAGGGAGGAGGGCTCCCCGGTACGAGGTGTGTGTATACCCCGGGCTCCTACGTTGCCATCAGCTCCTACGCAATTGAAGAGAGGGAGGGGCAGGCCACGCACGCGTGCGACAAATATCTTGCCTAAGGCTAAGGAAGCCGGTGTACAGGGGGGCATGCATTTTTCTAAAGTACGGCAGGGTGTTGGGGATAAAGAAAATACGCCACCTAGTGCTGTTTCAACGGTAACACATGACAGTGAGGTGGAAAAGCAAGCATTTACAAACAGCAAGCAAGATATTTTTATTTTTAACAAGAAACAATTCAATGTTTCAGGTTTCTCTTCACAGTCATCGGAAGAGAGGTGTTTGTCACCAATTTTTTCTAACGCAAAGGGTGACGTTTTGGCAAAAATTCCTTTGTCAAAACAGAGCGAAGAGGTGGGACCGGTCGCATCCAAGCTGTCGGAGGCAGTTGTATTAGGGGATGTTTTAATGGACCCCACATGCCAGACAGTGGAGGGTCAGGTGCCTGAATTTTTTGGGAAAGGGGCAGAAGGGCAATGGGTCTGGATGCCGAAAGAAATTATGAACACGGCCAGACTTTCCCGGTTGAAAGGAGGCAGATCACAACTAGCTGCAAGTTTAAGCGGCTTGCAGCCCACCGTGGGCGAGACGCTGCCATGCACAAAAAAGGGCAGTGGAGTCATATCGGCCAGGCCATTTGCATCCTGCAACGTACGAAGTAAGGAGGATGGGGATTTTCAAGCGAAATTCCCAATGCCGTTGGATGTCACAAGAGCGTCTCGCTTTAAGGGAGCCATTAACTGGAATGTATATGATGGGGGGGTTGGGGACGGGGAGCTTCCTGGGGGCGGGGGTGGTAGAGTAGGTGAGGCTGGGGTGGTAGGTTTTATGTCTGTGGACGACGAAGGTGCATCTTTGGAAGAAGGGGAAATCGAGGATGAGGAAGCATTTGCGAAAACTTTCCCCTTTTCTTTGCGGGATAAGGGGGGGGGTCTACTAAAGATATCTCCAGAAATTATTTTTCGCAGGAAATTGCCAGTGATGGTGCTTCAAAAGGGACCAAGACCAGAAATAGCGCTAAGGGAATGAAGAGGAGAATTTTGTCCAAAGACAGTTCGGCCATAAAAGCAGGCGAGGTGCTCTTTCATCCTCGTCCAAAACGCTTATGTTGTGATAAGGGGGTTGGCACAGATGGTGGGGGCGCTAAAGGCGCATTGGAAGAGGCCACTAGCCATGTAGTTGCAGGCGCTGTAGTTCAGGCGGGCAAGCAGGTTGTAGTGGCAGGTCCAGATAAGGGTGCGAAACCAGAAGGAGATATATCGCAGTCCTCAGGTTTAAAACGCTTGCCCTATATGGGTTTATCAATGCCACTGGGTGCTCATTTGTCCAAGGTCACGAAGGAGAAAATATGGAAGGGGGAGTTTGTGGATGTGTTTAAACTCCTTCATAGAGAGGTTCAGGCAAAAGAAGGGTCCAAAGAAGAGGCTTGGGAGTTAGCTAGGAGACCTCGGGTGCCAACCAATATAGATAATTGGACGTCTGCTTTTCTCATTTTCGCGAGTGTTTATTGTGAAAAGTTCCCCGAGAGGTCAGTGGCTATTTTTAAATATGAGGATACCATCAGGAAAGCGGCCATGGAATTTGGTGGGTTTGCATGGTTGCATTATGATGAAGAGTTTCGGGCACGTTTAGTCATTATACCGGATAAACCATGGGGTGAAGTGGATAATGAACTTTGGGTGCAATGGATGTACCCACAAAGGCCACCTCCATCCATGCATACGGCGAGTGGCCTAGCAGTGCCCGGTCGGCCCTTTCCGAGCAGACCCACCCTGGGGGGGGTGGGGAATTGGAACAGACAACAGCCTTCCATTTCTGGCACATGCTGGAATTTTAATAAGGGATTCTGTGCCAAAAACCCATGCAGATATAAGCATGAATGTCAGCGATGTGGTGGGAAGCACGCGGTCCCCCAGTGTTTTGGGGAGCAATTACAGTGGGGGAGCGGTTTGCCAGTCAGAGGAAGGGGAGGTGTTTTCCAACCTACTAACAAGGGCTTCTACACCAATTAATATAGATAGGTTGAGAATGTTTTTAACATGCTATCCGGACACTCAAGAGGCAGCACTGCTTGACTGGGGTTTCAGGGAAGGGTTCAGGTTAGGTTACCACGGATCCAGATATTGTCGTTTTGCAAAGAATTTGAAGTCCGCAGAGGATTTCCCACAAATTGTGAGGGACAAGTTGTTGACTGAAGTGGCAGAGGGCAGAATGGCTGGTCCTTTTGATATATGGCCATTACATGATCTTACGGTGTCCCCCTTGGGTGTGGTCCCTAAGAAAGTCGAGGGGGAATTTAGGATGATCCACCATCTCTCCTGGCCCCATGGTACATCCATCAATGATTTCATTGCCAAGGAAGATTCCATGGTAAAGTTTGCCTCTGTAGATACGGCTTTAGGGATGGTGAGAATGGCGGGGGAGGGTTCTGAGCTGGCGAAATGTGACAAAGTCGGCGTTTCGGTTACTACCTGTTCATCTCTCGGATTTTTCCCTTTTGGGTATTCATTTTGAGGGACAATTTTTTGTGGATAAGGCCCTCCCTATGGGGTGCGCGATATCCTGCAGACTTTTTGAATCTTTTAGTTCATTTTTGCAGTGGAGCTTTCCTTGGGCGACGGGCCACATGAGTGTAACACATTATTTAGATGATTTTTTATTTGTGGGTGCTTCAGGTTCCCATCAATGCGGAAAAGCGTTACATGATTTTCAATCTTTCGCACAGGAGATGGGTGTTCCACTGGCACCTGAAAAAACGGAAGGGCCCAGCTGTTGTTTAACATACCTGGGTATTGAGATTGATACAATTAAGATGGAAGCCAGACTTCCGGAGCAAAAAGTTCTTGAAATCACCCGACTATTGGAATATGCCACAAAAGCAGACAAATTAAAGTTGCTTGAGGTTCAATGTTTGCTTGGCCATTTGAACTTTGCCTGTAGGGTGGTACGGTCAGGCAGGGCATTTTGCAGACGCTCGGGGTTTGCCATGTCGGGCTGTTGGCTTCCACACCATCGGATCAGAATTACTATCAATATGAGGGCTGATTTGGAAGTGTGGTTGTGTTTTTTGAGAGATTTTAACGGCGTAACTATCTGGTCGTTAGAAGAAGATTTCTTATGGCAAATACAGCTCTATTCTGATGCTTCGGGGGCCAATGGTTTTGGCCTATTTTGGGATGGGAGGTGGTGTGCGGAGCAGTGGCCGCACTCTTGGATTTCTGAGAAACGGAGCATAGCCTTCCTGGAATTTTTCCCACTTGTAGTTGCATTGACTATCTGGGGTCCAAAATTGGCCGATTGAAAGGTAGTTTTCAATGTCGATAACAAAACTGTAGTGGACCTAGTCAATGGGCAAAAAGTCAAGGATAAGCACTTGTTGAAGCTATTACAGAATTTTATGTTGGGGTGCTTGCATTTTAACATCATTTTCAAAGCTAAGCATGTTGCGAGAGTGGACAATAACATCGCAGACGCCCTGTCTCGTTTTCAGTGGGCGAGATTCCGTGGTTTGGTGCCCGGAGCAGATTGTCAGAAGACCCCGGTCCCCCAAGAGGTGTGGGATTTGGCGATTTGACTACTCAGCGTCTCATCGAGAGCTCTTTAGCTAACAGCACCAAATTGGCCTACAGACGAGCTTGGCTGGAGTTTTTAGATTCAGGGGCTAAGTATAGACCATCGACTGAGATAGGCTTATGGCAGCGTAGAGATGATGTAAGTAATTTAATACATGGAGTGTATCGTCCACCACGATAGCTGGGAAATTATCAGGGGTGGCTTTTTATGGAAAATTCTTCTGGGGCTATGAGCCTTCTGCGGGAGAGATGGGGCGGCGAATGTTGCAGGGCTGGGCGAAAACGATAAAGAGGGGTCAACACAAACGAGAACCGATGTCTTTGGAATTATTGTATAAAGTTACAAGTGTTTTAGCGGTGGTTTGTTTTTCCCACTTTGAATGTTGTCTTTTTAAACTCTGTATGATTTGGCACTTTTTTGGAGCTTTTAGGATTTCAGAATTGCTGGGTACAACTCACATTGAGGGCCTCAAGGTTCACAACGTTTCTTTATTTTGCTCCTCTATTTGTATTTTTCTAGAAAGATCAAAAACGGACCAAACAGGTAAAGGGGCAAAAGTGTTTTTGCAAGCCATAGATGGTCCTTTATGCCCCAGGCAAGCATGGTGCGAGTTTTTGTTAGTGGGAGGGGCAACCTCAGATTATGTTTTTAGGCATCAAGATGGGTCCCGTCTCCAAGCTGCTCAAATCCTAGCAGTTATGCGCAAAGCTTTGAAGAAGATAGGGGAGAATCCTGTCAATTTTGGGACACATTCTTTCCGAATAGGAGCAGCTTCAGAAGCTGCCAGGTGGGGGTTTTCGTTCAGTGATGTTCAGAAACTAGGTCGCTGGACCTCAGACTGCTGTTTACGTTACATTAGAACTTTAGAGGGTGATGTTTCAAAGTCAGGATGTTAATTGTTTTTTCTTTTCAGGTGTGTCGGCCGGTAACATTTTGTCTCAACGCCAAGTCTGGATCATTGGACACTCCTTCATTAAGTGGGCCGCTAAACAAGCTGAAAAACGACATTTTGGTAGGAACTTGGGTTTCCGCTCAGATGAAGTCGTATTGTCCTGGTTTTGGGAAAAGCGGCATGAGGTGGGGTCAGCTCCTGCCTCTCATGAGTGAGTTTTCTTGTAAAAATAAACCGGAAATGTTGCTGATCCATCTTGGTGAAAACGACCTAATACATTTATCAGGTCTTGGTTTAATTAATGATATGAAGGCAGATCTCGAAATTTTGTTAAAAACTTGGCCCGACACAACTAGTTTTGACGGCACCAATGCCACGAAGGGTTTGGAAAGGTGCAGAAAGTTTTACAGCAGTCGAGAGAGCACGGAAGAAGGCGAATAGAGACCTGCATCGTTTTTGCCACAGTGCTGGTATAGACTGGTTGGCTCATGAGTCAATAACAAAAGATGATTATCAATTTTTTCGACATGATGGTGTCCACCTATCTTTTATAGGTAATGAAATTTATATTTTGAATGTAAAAGAGATGGTCTCTAAAATACTTCAGTGTAATACCTGGTGTTAGGCTACGCTGTTTTAGCGACAGTGTCACTGTTATATCAACACTTGTTTGAAGTTTTGGAATTTTCTTTTGCGAATACAATGATAATTGTTTCCCCCACCGCCCCTCCCCCCCCCCCTGTTTTCCCACAAAAAATGTTCTCCATCTTCACCCCTCTCCCCCCCCCCGTTTCTTCATATATAAAGCGGTAAGAGGTTTTGGGGGACGTTACTTTGCCGGGAGTTTTTTCTGCAAATGTCATGGAACAATGTGGGGTTTTGTAGACAAATATGGACCATGCGGCATAATGATATGTTGTGAATAAAATTTCACCTGTTGGGCGACAGTGGTGGTATGTTTTCTATTAACTGATGATGAGCGTACAGTTAACAATATAGGGGTTTTTTTCAAAAGGGGGGGGGGCAGGAAAAACTCCTGTGTTAGGGTTTTTCCTGGTGGCAGAGTGGGAGGAGAGCAAGACAGGCAGGAAGGGTTGGGGGAATCACGAATAGTTCCGGACAGAGGGAAGCAAGGGGGCGAGGTTGGAGGCAAGGGGTAGGCAGGAGAGGTAGATAGGGGTTTGGGGAGGAGGATTAGGCTGAACAACGTGGGGGAAGTTGGTTGTTGGGGAAAATTCAGTAGGGGCGGGGGGTGATAGGTCGGATTATGTATTGTTGTACAAATGATGTATTATTCTGCCCACCTGTCCAATAAAGCGGCCTTTTACCCCTTTACTTGGCTTGGGGTCATTATTATTGCCCGATGAGGGCTCCTGGGGGCGGCAATCGCAGATTGTCCGCCTCCGGGCAGCTTCGGGCAGTGGTATGCCCTGGACAGGTGGTGCGCGCGGTGATTGGCTGATTCAGCAGCGCGAGCGCGAGGCTGTCATTCCAACCGTCGCGCTTCGCGTTTTCTGAGGTGGTGAGGTAGGGGGGCTCATTTATTTGGCCCACCCATTTATGCTATGAATTACAACATTTTTGATGTGTATATTTATATATATGGCGTTCATATTTTTAGAGGTTGTCGCTTGGACAGGTGGCAGAGTGGGAGGAGAGCAAGACAGGCAGGAAGGGTTGGGGGCATCACGAATAGTTCCGGACAGAGGGAAGCAAGGGGGCGAGGTTGGAGGCAAGGGGTAGGCAGGAGAGGTAGATAGGGGTTTGGGGAGGAGGATTAGGCTGAACAACGTGGGGGAAGTTGGTTGTTGGGGAAAATTCAGTAGGGGCGGGGGGTGATAGGTCGGATTATGTATTGTTGTACAAATGATGCATTATTCTGCCCACCTGTCCAATAAAGCGGCCTTTTACCCCTTTACTTGGCTTGGGGTCATTATTATTGCCCGATGCACAATCGCCATCACCCGTACCTTGCAAAAAATAATTTGAGCGCATGCTATGGCGGGCGGCAGCTTTCCCACCCCAGCGGTCGGAGGGTGCAGGCGGCGAGGGCAACTGACCTACCTGTACTTTAAGTGGTGCAAGGCACCGTCACAGGGCAGGCCGGCCGCCCTTAGCACTAGTGGGCGGCGCGGTTGCGCTGACAGTTTCTACTCTCACCGCGCGTTGACTTGTGCCTTGAATTACTGCCGTGATCTGACGACCCCGTCAACCACGACCCGTCTGCCGCCAAACTGATGGTGCCTCAACAGGCACTGAAGCCTGTAGCGCTGCAGTGAGTGCAGCAGAACTAAGGACACAATAAAAATGCAGGGCCTGCATCAGTCCTTGACTCGAGGCCTAGGCCGTGGCCTCTGCTCACGGTGCAGGAGGAAGTCGTGGCGGCTGGCTGGCTCGTACCGCGACAGCACTGAAGTGTTCCCCACGCCACAAGTAAGTGTGTCACACTGACTACCTTTTAAGTAGCAAGCAGTAGGTTGTTTCAGACAATAGTTGCTTGTATTACGGTCTCACTGACTCGCCGCTTGGCATTGAAAGATACCAGCTCGTCTTCATCGGGTGCGTGCTGCTCACAAATATCACTGGCTTACTGTTGTACTTAGCGATTGTTTCACTAATGGACATTCTTACTGTATAACCAACTTCTTTTGTTAATGTTTGAAATCTGGCATTTCAACTGTTTATAATCATCCTAAAAAATTACATAAATGTGCGCATTATATAAAAATACACAAATAAATAAAACGTGTATTCCCTCCTTCTTCCCCCACCCCCATACCTAAGCCTCCATTTCTGTGACGTCAACCCAGCTCCTGTATTAGAGGCATTATCTCTGCTGGAGGGCGGCTAGAGTACCGCAGGGGAAGCCTGAAACCTTTCACCATCTCAGTCGTGTTCTGTCTGCAGAGCAGAGGGGGATTTTCGTACATTTACACCCGAGTATTGGCACAGGCAGACAGGGCCCATAGGAACTGCTGGAGCTAAGTAAGGGCACAGGCAGCGAGGGCTTCCAGGCAGGCGCACTGTTAGAACTGAGTTTGCGTACAAGACTGATAGCAAATAAACAGAAAAAGATAAGAGAAACAACCACAGGCATGGCTGTATCTGCATACATTACAATTTTAAAATAACTCCAACATTGTTATCCAGATCTGTAGTGTTACTTTTTTTAAATAAAAAGATTATGTTTTATTTGATTATTGTATTTAACATCGCTTCTCTGCTTATAACATTCTAGTTATTAGTCGCCATATATGACTAAGCAAAACGTTTGCATTCTTGCACCTGTGCATGTAGATTACTCTGAAGTTCTATGTCTGTGAAGGGAGATTATTCTAAGTATATGCTATTTTAATAGCACAAACCAAGACGAGTGGAGTGATGTGCAGGGTCAAAAGCACGAGTACAGTCAGCAAGTGATGGGACAGGTACCCGGGTTCTGTGAGGAGACATGTAATATCACTGCATTGTGCTGCCCTGCTCTTTACAAAGGTGCGTCTGCAGCGCTTTCCTCAGTTGGGGCAGTGTTGAGGCAGTCCTGATGGATACAGGGATGTTTTTCCAGATCCTTCATGCATAGATGGAGAAAGTAAATTGCCTGTTTTATAACTCTTTAGAGTTTTTGGTCACCACCCTTTTAGCTTAACTGTGTGTGTTTGAACACATGATCCTAAAGCCGATCTCTGCTCAAATTGATGTAATTTCTGATATGTATATGTTGCCCTCATCTTCATGGCTTGATTTTGCGCGCGAGGGAGTGTCACTCAGTCGGTGAAATGTCACTCATAATTACACTGCAATTATGAAAATGTCACACATAGCAATCTGAAACTTTGGCAGCTATGAAACATTGATTGCAGAAAAGCCATGGTTCAACTTCGGAGTACTGCGTGCAACAGACAGGATATGTGGTGGCGTTTCATTCCTCTCCACGCAGCATCACGATTATCACCACCCCGCCGCGCGCTTCGATGACGTCCCACCTGCGCGAGGCTGCCTGGTGCCTACTGTGTAGAGGAAGTCTTTGTTGTGGAACAAAAGCCAGTACATGATACCTTGTGGAGAAGCACGCGCATCAGATTAATATATTGAAGCAACTGCTGGATGACAACTGAGGGAATGGACAAAAACCTGAAGTGCCGCCTGTCGACTCGAGCAAAGACATCCGCTCTAAAGCCCCGCTCACAGAAGGGCTCTCGAGAAACAGCACGCAGCGCTTCAAATTATGTTCCAAGAATCTCCAAAAGCAATCATCGGAGGATTTGCAAATTGGTCTTTTGAATCAACATCTTTCGCATAAATTGCAAAGGAGCTGCCCGAAAACTGGCATGCATGCCATTCTTTTTAAAAACGTGTAGGCTTTAGTAGTTACGCAACATATTTAATCTAATGAAGGCAATTTCAGAAACAAAGAAAGTGTTCCATATAGGCTCAAAAGAAGACCAAGTACAAAATGTCATTACACCACAGTGCACTGAAAGTTTAATTTTCACCAGATGCGCCTCATACTGCACTTTAAAAAATCTGATCACGGAGCTCTGTTAATCTCTGCAAAAGACTAATTCATTCCCAAATAGATTCTAATGTTTTCATTGTACAGTTAATTGGCAGTAAATGCTGCAAAGCTTATGTTTGAAAGAAATACAGGTTCTTTCGGTGCATTGTCCCTGCTTTTCATCCCCTAAATTAAAATAGCATTTGTCGTCATAGGAACATGGCAACACATGAGCCGCATTAAAAAGACAAAAGAAACGTATGTGGTATTACAGTAAAGTGGATAATCCTCGAGTGCGCGCTTAAATTAATTGTTGGAAAAGTCAAATTAAAAACTGAATTGAAGCCATAAGAAACGTTATCTAACAATAGGCTAGACAATTCACTATAACGAACAAAGAGCAATATTTGGAAAGTGGAAAAAACGAAGGGCAATACTGAACAAAGAAATGTTGAACAGAAAAAAAACAATTCAATTTGAGTGTAGAAGTTGGAAGAAAATCATTTCTCATGGGA
The DNA here is from genome assembly GCF_964204655.1 of Triturus cristatus. Taxonomy (NCBI): domain Eukaryota; kingdom Metazoa; phylum Chordata; class Amphibia; order Caudata; family Salamandridae; genus Triturus; species Triturus cristatus. The sequence goes on from NC_140591.1 coordinate 522,707,577, forward strand.
AGGTAAATGCCAATAGCCAATTAATGTTTCAGACTTAGAACCCGATGGAGACGGGCAGGATAATCCGCCGTATTACACGTGCATTGTATCAAATGGCACTCAATACGGCGGACGGGATACCCGTCACGTTTGTGACGGAGTATCCCCGTCTGCAAAAATCTAAATCTTACCTTAGTGTAAGTGCACACAAACTTTGAACTTAATCCAGTATACTGGTTGCCTGCGGTCTCCCCTGATTTTTGCCCTGGTAAGGGCGCCGCGGGCGCGCCGGCCTCGCCAGGTGCTGCAGGAATGGGGAATGCAGGTCGGTCAAACGGTGCATATCGTCTCCCTATATGCAGACGACGCCATGATCTATTTGCATCAGCCAGACCTCTCAGTCCAGATCCTGCTTAATGCTATGCAAGAATTTGGAGACCATTTCGGGGCTTCGCCTTAATCGCTCTAAATCAACGAACGTATGATCTGAACCTGGGCTAGGTGACCCGTACTCTGCGCCCCTTCATTGAGTTTTGGAATACACTCAAGTTGTCCCTGATGGGACAAATAGCTCTTATAAACATGGTGGCGCTGTCTCGATGACTTTGCGTCCTGCAAGGAGCTATGCACGAAATCCCGAGTCTTTACGGATTATTATTAAAGCTACTTTGGATGGGGCGGCGCTGTAGGATCAGTCCATCCACCCTCAAGTGGGAATGGGACAATGGTGGGATGGAGGTAACCGACCTCGACCTTTATTACCTCGGTTCCCATCTCCTGCTTGGATGGCGAGGGCAACGGGGAAAAGTCGCTCCTGGTTGGTCCCTAACAAGGGTTACGAGCTGCTGGTGCTGCTGATTGCTTCCCGGACTCCAAACTCCACATCGTCAGACTGTTATGCAGAATCTGGGAGAGAGTGGTGCAGCGGGTACCGAGTAGAGCGCCTTCTGCCCGGGATCTAGGCTTTTGGATAGTGCACCCTTTCACAAAGATAGCACAGCCTATAGCAGTCAACTAGTGGCATAAGGGAGGATGTATCATGTTGTCAGACTTGTACCCTGAGGGCCGTTTTGTTACTATGCAAGACACGTTTCAGACATTTGGGGTGGGCAGAGTCCAATTTTTAGACTATGCCAAGATTGCGGCTACGGCTCGTTAACTTTGGCCGACAACCCTTTGCCCAAGCAGATGATGGTCGCCCAGCTTTCCTTGGCTGGGGGCCACAAGCTGATTACACACCTATATCGAGCATTGCATGCGGATACATCACAGCCGTCCCTACAGGTGGAAGAGGCCTAGCAGCGCGTCAGTGATGACCGCATTAGTGTTAAAGATGGGCTAAAAATTCACAGTGGAGTGCGCAGGGTGTTGAGAAATGCAAGGTTTAAATTGGTGCAATATAACTTTGTCCACTTGGCCTACCTGTCCCATAGAAGAGTGCATGCCATATACCACGCAAAAGACCAGGGCTGCACTAGGTGTGGCTTTATCTTAAAGCCAGGACCCCAGAGTGACTCCAAGGGCTAGTCTGCTGGGCTCCTGATCTCAGTCTCGGGGACATAAAAGGCTCCCAAATCAGCTCCTGCACCCAGCTGCAACAAGTTACTGACCCCCAAGTAGTATCTCAGGTGCTGGACCCTTGGTGTGGCTCAAGGAGTCTTAAATCAAGCTTTTGGGCTCTTTGTGACCGTGAACTGGTTCGTTCGCAGTGAGACCACACCACTGGCACCAAACATCAGCAGGAGCCACCGCCAGCCGGTCTCTTGACCGCCAATGCAAAGCACCAGCCTGTACGTCCGTGACCTTTGTGCTACATCAACAGGCTCCCATGATGCTCTAATTGTTCCTCGCGGCCCTCTCTAACGTGAATAGGACTTTTGGCACAAAACTTGAGAAGGTAGAACTTCAGCAGGAATAATCTAGGACTGTCACCAACATGCACTATATTGCAGTTGGCCTGAACTTTTGACTTTGACCCTGTTCAATGGTGACAAGATAGCTGCAATTGGCTATTTGTGCTTTTAGGCCCTATCTTTCACTTATTCTTTAAAAAATCATAACTTTTGTTCTACCAATTCGATTTTAGTCGTTTTAGGCGTGTTTTATTTATTTATGACACTCTGCTCTATCATTCAAATTGGGCGTGGGATCCTTTTGTGTGGTGTTTTTACTGTTTAAAGTATTGCACAAATAATTTACACATTGCTTCCAAGTTAAGCCTGTGTTCTGTGCCAAGCTAACAGTGGGTTGAGCCCAGGTTAATTTGGGGTTTGCTTGTGTCTTACTCAGACGAGGAATGTTGTTGCTGCTCCACTAGGGCTCACACCCCAGTCAAACAGTAACCCAATTTGTTACAAAAAAGTTCGCCCTAACACAACAAAGCATCAGGATGAATAAGTTACTTGGGAGATAAAAGAGGAAACTAATGTTAAGGTAGAAGTTCCAAGGTTCTCCCAATTCCCACGCATATCGGTTGATAGTGTCCATATCAAGAAATAACTCATCGACTCCTTCCTCTTCTATTTACATTCAGGGAGGATTTGCACAATGCGGTATAAATCCTGTCTCAGTGGCTTTTAAATGACATTCGTTCATAGGGGTGAAGAAAGTTGTAGTAACCCCTCGGATTCTGGATCCATTGGACTTGTAGCTGGAGAGGTCAGTTTATTTTCGAGTTTTCTGGCTTCATTTGCCGTGTTGGTTGGCGAGGACTGCACAGAGAGTCAGAAGTGATGTCAGATGTTAAGTGTTACACGTGTACGTGATCAAATTTTCAATTCTGCTACTAGGTTCCGGATCCTTGATGGTTTTATGGCCCGTCAGCAATTCAACAAGAGGCTCTGCATGCAGGAGCACAATCTCTTTTTGGACTAAGGCCATTTCTTGAACATGGATTGGAAGAGGAGAGTGTTCTTACTTAATGGTGCCAGGGAAATTTAGGGTGGCATTAGACTAATAGAACTTTCATCGCCATATCTTCCTCTTGCCTCCTTATTGGCAATTCCTGAGCTTTACGATACAGTATGTCCTAATAATTTGGTAGAGTTCGTGACTCCCTCTTAAAAAATTTGGAACTCAAATACTTTCCTTCCAGGAGTCTGGAATTGTGCTTGTCTCAAACTGCTTCAGCCATCAAAGGTGTTAGGTCTTGTGCCTATAAGTCAGGGTCCAAATTTAATATATATGCAGACAAGTGATCGGGACCTTGGGCACGAGAACTCTCTAGATTGTTTATTAAAGTTGCGACTTCTTTTGTGGACGGTATTAGAGTATTAAAATCACTACTTACACTGGGGTTCAGTTGATGACTAAAAGTATTCCTGCATTTCATTATTTTTATTAGTACAAGATGGATTGGAAATCTAGTTAACCCACTGCTCTTAATGCATGGTCACACCTCTAATTTTTTTTAATTCCCGCTAAGGTTTTACCGACCAATGACCAAAAGATTTTCACTTTTCCACTGAGTAGCACCAAAAGGACTTCAGACAATATGCTCTCCTTTTCATCCCAATTTATCTTTCTTATTGTGTTTCCTAAGCACCTTCTTCTAATCTTTTATCGCGTATTTTTGGTATCGGGGTCACATTTAAATGTTTGTTCATTTTGACTGACCCTAATATTCTACAAACAATCTTATTGTGACTGTAGACTGATTTTCACCAAATGTCTCTTTCTTTAATTAACTAGTCTAAGGTTAATAACCGAAGCACATGGTCACCCCCAGTCCGCTATATCAAGATCATTGACCAAATAAAAATCCACTACTGAGATTATTGCAGTGTCAATCAATCCCCTCTACATCTTCTATTGATTAATGTCATATTTAACATACTATATTATAAATCTTTCCCCCTCTCATACCACCAATTTTGTCAAGCTGGGCAGGATTATTTAAACTCAATTATTTCACTATTTGGAATTCATCACAGAGTTACAAATGTTAGCATTAAAATCGACAAGCAGAAAGAAAACAGTTGAGGGGCACATTATTATGTTTTTCAGAAGGAGAATCAGTTTTATTTGTTTATCTTGAGACTTATTCACTAGGAAATATGTTTTTACAATATTAAGATCATTTACCATACAGAACTCATGGGGTGTTTTCAAGTTAAAATTTGTTATTAAAACCGCCCAAAGGAAAATCAAAAATATGTGTGCATTCATAACAAATTCCCCGGCTCCTTAGGTCACTCTTTCCTGTTACTAATGGAAAAAGACCACCTGCTGCCCGACCATATCACCCCTTTACCACATTGCAATCATAAAAAACAAAGTAATTCATCATGACCTCTTCGGGTTTCCTTGCTTCTTGTATGGCAACAATTGTCCAGTCTGCATCTTCCATCCTTTTAATAAGAGTCTACCCTTTCCTTTTCAAACCAGCGACGTTCCATGAGAAGCAACGGATCAAATCGTCATCACAATTTCCCAAGTGCTGGGTTAGGAGCCTGCTTTTCCGAATGTATTGCTGATGCTATCCAGTTCCAGTCACCTGCTTCTGGTGAGGATGTATCATTAATGTTACTGTAAATAATCTACTTTGGTCTGTCTTAGTTATGACTGTTCGCTTGTTTTCTTTGTAGGCAGGATTTCCAATAATCCTTTCTCTAGTCATAGTTGCCAACTAGTTCGGTCTTGCTCGAATTCACACTTCTGCTTTCCTTTTAAAAGTAAGAGCTCATCATTATTTTCATATGTATCAAATCTAGTGGGTCTAAGGCGGGCAATGCAGCTCAAAACCTCATCCGCGACAATTCTTGTGGTACCTTACTTTCCCCCCTAGACTCTCTTCCCTTGTTTTTTTTAAATCACAGGCATTAAACATTTATTAATGATCCACCAGATAGGGGCATTTGGTGCTAAATTAGCAGGTTCACTCCATACGGGTTTATTTTGCTTACACTCCATTGCTACTACATCCACCTGTTTATTTAAAAAGGGGCCTGGAGTCTCATTTTCCCTCGGTTTTTCCATTAACCGAGGTTATTGCATACTCCGCTTGTCACATGTGTCGGGGCTAACAACATTATAGTTAGAGATCTCCAGGTTGATTTCGCTATCCTTTTAAGTTGAGGTGAAAATCTAATAGCACGCCTGCCTATTATTGCTATTTTCCCATTTTTCTTTGGCCTTTTCAAGCAGTTCTGTCGATTATTATTGTATATGAAAATGAAAAGACTTTATTTTGCCCATGTTCCTCCTCCGGCTTGATTGTGAGTGATTTTTTTGGCCACCACAGCACTCCGCCAGCTCATTTCGATGAGGGATCTTGGCCGTACTTAACTTTGTTGTCACTATTCGGGGGTGGGGTGATATGTAGAGGGGAAACACTTATTTAAATCTCTCTCCTCACTCAGCCGAACCCTGTATTTTTGAATAAGGCTAGTAATGATCCCTTCTTCCAAAGGGGCAGCCTGTGTTCCTTTATGACCAGTGGCACTGATCTCTCTTGTCTGTGGCTGCAGGTTAGGATCAGACTCTTTATTGTTTGATAACCGAGTTAATTTCCCTTAATTTCCAAGAAATGTTGCATTACATTAGTAGATTTGTATCTCTAGTATGATCAGAGTCACTAACAAAGCTGGCCAACATATGAACTATGGAATCCAATACTTTATTCATTGACAGGAGTCATTTCAAGGTAGCCAGAGCCTCTCCCTTCAGCGGCTGATTTGTATGAAATAGAGAAGAACCTTCATGGGATAGCTCCAACTTTGTGACTTGTCCTATTTCAGTAACTGAACCGAAATTCTCACCCTCCTCTTGCGTCGATGACAAGTCGATCAAAAGAGGAAGGAAAAAAATCCTTGTGTGCCTGGATTATCAGCTTTATTCAAAGCTTAGTTATTAACCCTGTTCCTCAGAGTTCTAGACTACCCCACCCGACTCGTTCCTTGGACTCCCCCTCCCCGAATGGGCTTAGTCACGAGTCAATGTATATACTACTGTTATATTGTGTGGTTTCTTTGCTATTAATGTTGTAAAGCGCTTCAATAGTTTCAATTCGTCACGAATCAACGCTTGTATTACTGCCATATTGTGCAATTTCTTCGCTACTAATGTTGTAAAGCGCTCCGATACATTCGGGTCTGGCCAGCGCTATAAAAAACTCTTTAATAAATAAACTATCTTTCCAAAAGTTAGATTTTTTTTAAAGCTTAAAACATTATGGTATATCATGTTGATCTTTCATGTCCCAATTTTCGTGCATGCTAGTCAGAATTGATTTATTGATTACAATTGTATTTACGGGTTATTTCCTCTTTAATAATCATAACAACTTTTGAATTCTGGATGTTTCATTGGGCTACTACTTTTTTTTACAGGCGTCTATCTAGTTAACTTGTGTGACTGCTTTTTCAGGGCTACTAGCCTTTGTAGAAAAGGTAATCCCTGCCTCACTTCTCTCACACGATTAGGGAGGTAGGACAACCATATTTAGAAACAGTTCGCTATTTATAGCACTATGCACCTGTGCTTCAACCCTGATCACCTTTGGGTTTTTTAAAGTCATTTCCAGCAGCGAGCTACTCATATTAACTGCAGCACACTCGTCCGCTAAGGAAGTTTTATTTTTTAGGGTTAGTCTTGTCTGGTATACCAGGCAAGACTCCAAACAATTAACAACCAATATTTGCTGACTCTTGTCTTTTCGTCTACCCCTGAAACATTCCGGGTCGCTACCTTCCTTCTCTCCAATGAGATCGATCCTGCTGGACTTCGGACTCCAGGAGAAGCCTTTTTACATAACACAACGCCAGTTTTCACAATGGTCGTTATATATTTGTTGATCGAGTTTTTTGTCGTATTTCACAGGGCAGAGCTTATTAACCCTATTGATTTTCTTCACTACCCTAGAACAACGAATTTTTAGTGGGCTCCAAGATTTTAATACTTCGTCCGAATCAACCATCAGAGGGTCAGGTCTTCCAAAACCAGCAGTTTCTGATCCAGTTTTAATCTTGTCTCCTTACTAGTCATCATTAATGCAGAATTAGTTGTGCTCAACCAGGGCTTGGTTGTAAACCGCCAGCAGAGAATATCCGGATATTTTAGAGTCCAATGCCTTGGTTTGTCCATAAATACAGCTAGATACAACTGGCACAAGTCTTAAACAATGCAGTGCAGTCGTTGATCATTGAGCACAAATGAGTTGCAAATTGTATCACTTATAAAAACTGCTTGTGGAAACAATGTGCACAAAAAGAGTAATCTTTTTACAAAATAATTACTCATTCCCAATGAAAGGCATAGAATGCCCAGAAAGGGAGCTTGCAGAGAAGGAAAAAAGTTAGCAGAACAGGGAGGATGGGTGTGTCGGTAACAAATATGCAGCTAGATCCTGTCCCTACGGATTTGGCGTTACCGATGGTAAGTAACTTATTTATCTGATAGAGACATATAGCTGCAGATTCCTACCTTTGACTTAGATGCCCAAGTAATACCATCCAAGGAGGAGGGTCTGCAAACTGATTCAACGAAAGATGCCCAAATAATGGTAGCCGGTGTGTAATAAAATAGAACGACCCGCTGCCTTCGGAATATAGGTGGGGAAAGGGAGATGCTTCAGCAGAAGGACAGTGGTAAAGCCTATAAAGGACTGAAGTCAGTAAGACATGGAAAAGCATGAGGAAAAACTTTACCCATGAAGTGGAAGAAAGAAGTGTTGAAAGGCAATACTCCATGGAAACAAATACGAAGTAGCTTCCCTGATGGTATTTGAACCATAGTTGGATGGAGCTGGAAGACAAAGGACAAAAGCCACTGCCACTGAGCCAGAGCTCCTTCTTGCAGAAAACCAGTATGTGAGCTAAACTTGCCCTGAGAACACAGGGAAAAAAAGATCTCAGAACATATCCACAACGGAGAAGGCACCAATAAACACTATCAGAAATATTGTGGAAACAAGAGTAACAACCAGTGGAAGACCACTCGTGTTCAAAGGCAACCCTCTGGGACCAACTAACGTAGAAGGATGGTAAGGAGAAACAATTTCATACGCAACAACCAAGGTAAAGTCCCACTGAAACACCAAGAAAGGTGCAGTTACCCAAGTACATACGTACACATTTTGAAGAAATGCAGCATAACAATGGCTCGCAACACACACACACACAAATATATATATATATATATATATATATATATATACATATACATACTGTTGGAAATGGCCTTTTTTGCAGGGTTATCCCCAAACTTTTTGCCTTCTTCCTCCTATGTTTTTGACTGTTTTATGTTTTATTTTTGGGCATATTTCATTTACTAATACATCCCTAGTAAAGTACATCAGGTGAGTCCAGGGCCTGGAAATCAAGTGCAACTAGTGAGCCTGGAGCACTGATTCAGCCACCTACATGAGTAGCCCTGCAAACATGTCTCAGACCTGCCAGTGCAGTGTCTGCGAATGCAGATTTAAACTGCCACGTCGACCTTGCAAGTGCACCCACTTACCAGGCCCAAACCTTCCCTTTTACTACATGTAAGGCACCCCTAAGGTAAGCCTAAGGTAGACACAAGGCAGCCCCCTGTGCAGGGTGCAGTGTAATTAAAAAGTAGGACATGTACTGGTGTGTTTTTTATGTCCAAATGCAATAAAATGCAATGTGTACCTACTGCCACCAATGGAGCCGGGGTCTGGGGGTTTCATAATACAGCAACCATCCAGGTGGAAGAGAACAGAATTTGTAGGAAATTGCCAAATCTCACACACTCAAGCAAGCGCTAATTTTATTTTGCACTCTGAACTAAAAGAGCAAGTTACTTACCACTGGTAACGCATTATCTGTAGAAGCTCTACTTAGCTTCGGATTCCTTACCTTTGAATTTCCAAGGTGTCAGGCTGGATCTGGTAACTTTTGCATGAGCAATACCCCTTACGCGTGCCGTCGGGTGGCTCCATTCGCTTCTGCATGCCGTCGTTTGCGTGGGTCATGATGTCGCGGTCACCTACATAGGCACCATCCAGGCGTGCGGACATCAGAACTTTTAGTTTTTTTCCACGCAAGAAGCGCAGAGCCACGAAGTAACTGATGTAGTTGTGTGCAAAACTAGGGCCCTGAAAAGGGGAGTAACCCTAGTCCTAACAAAATCAGTCCGCAAAGCGGGGAGACATGGGTGGGCCTGTAATGAATCTGCAGCTAGAGTCTCTACCAGATAGTACGTTACTGAAGGTAAGTAACTTGTTCCTCTGATAGAGATTTCTAGCTGCAGATTCCTTACCTTTCAATAAGATAGTCAAACCATACTCTCCCGGCAGTGGGTTGCACACCAATTCCTCGCACTAGGAAGTCCTGCAGGACCAAACTGACAAAATGCCTGTCCATGTGGACCTGACTGCCCAGGCAGTAGTGTTTGGCAAACGTGTGCAAAGATACCCACATTGCTGCCTGACAGATGTTCAGGACTGGGACATCCTAAGACAAGGCCGTAGCCCCACCCTTTCCCCTGGTGGAATGGGCCCTTAATCCCTCAGTGGGCTGCTTCTTAGCCAGGGCATAGCAGATCTTAATGCAGAGAATGACCCAGCGAGAAATGATCCTTTTCTGCACTGCCCGTCCAATCTAGGCTCCCATGTACCCTACAAAGAGTTGGTCATTCACCCGGACCTCTTTTGTGCGGTCAAGGTAGAAAGACAATGCTCTTTTTGGGTCCAGTCAGTGGAGAAGCCCCTCTTTCTTAGAGGGATGCAGTTGAGCAAAGAAGGTGGGCAGCATGATAGACTGACCCAGATAGAATGGGGTCACCACCTTTGCCAAGAATGAAGCACCACTTTATCTGGAAATGACATCATGTAGGGAGGCATACAAGATAGCGCCTGCAACTCACTCACCCTCCGGGGAGATGTTATCGCCACCAGAAAGGCTGTCTTGATGGTAAGCAGCCTGTGGGAACAGTTGTGTAAAGGCTCGAAGGGAACATAGATAAAAAAGTGAGGCCAAATTAAGGTCTCACTACGGCATAATAAAGGGCATTGGCGAAAACAAGTGCGCCAGCCCCTTCAAAAACCGATTAAAGATTGGAGACCTTAAGAGAGGGGGTTGGTCTGGCAGCTGCAAAAAAGCAGATATAGCAGAAAGATATCCCTTGAGAGTACCCGGAGAACCCTGCTGAGCAAGGGTAAGAATAAAAAGAACAGTGAAAAGAGAAGCAGAAAGAGGGTCAGTAGACCTTTCTGTACAGCATAATACAAATGTCTACCAACGGCAGGCGTATACCGTCTTAGTGGAGGGAGGCCTTGCTGCCAAAATAAAGTTGCAGACTTCGTGAGGAAGGTCAAAAACCATCAACTGTCACCGCTAAATCTCCACGCATGCAGGCAAAGAGTTGCCTGATCAGAGGTTTGATGCCCATTTTCAGAAGCTCTGGATACCATTCCATCCTTGCCCAGTCCTGAGCCACAAGAATGACTTGAGCCCAGTCATTCTTAATCTTCTCAGAACCCCAGGCAGGAGTGGTATGGGTGGAAAGGCGTACAGCAGGCCTGAGCTCCACTCGTGACAAAAGGCATCACTGAGCGATAGCCGCCTTGGAAACTCCAGAGTGCAGTATTTCTGTCACTGCACGTTTTCTTCAAAGGTGAACAGATATAACCAAGGTTTTCCAAACAGCTGAAAGAGACCTTGTGCCACCTCTGACTGAAGACACCATTTGTTATCCACTAGGCATCGACGGCTGAGTTTTTCCACCCTGGCATTGAGAGAACCTGCCATGTATTGAACCACCAGGTTTATGCCCTGCTGTTCAAGCCAAGTCCAGAGACTCTGGGTGGATCGACAAAGGGTCCAGGACCCCACCCCTCCCGCTTGCTGCAGTACCACATGGTGGTGGTGTTGTCCATGAACACCTGCACTAACTTCCCCTTGACAGAGGGAAGAAATGCCTTAAATGTCAACCGAATCACTTCAAGCTAAAACAAATTGATGTGGAGCCCCGACTACGCCATAAACCAGTGTAGCATGATCTCCACCTCTCCCAGTAGGCCGCTGCATCCAAGAAGTGACGCATCAGTCACAACTGTGAGATCTGGTTGGGGAAGGGAGAGGGGTCTGCTGTTGACCCAATCGCGGTTATCAACCACCCTTGCAGATCTCTCGCTGTTCCTTCCGAGAGCAGGACCACGTGTATGAGATTTCCCCCAATGCTGGGCCCACTGGGACTTCAAGTACCACTGCAGAGCCTGCATATGCCACCTGCATGCATTACCAACAGGATGCAGGTGGCCATGAGGCCTAACATTCTCATAGTTACTCTCACAGAAATTCAGGTTAAAGGATGAAACATTGGAATCATAACCTGAATATCCTGGACTCGCTGCCTGGGAGGATAGGCCTGAAACTGCACTGTGTCCAGAACAGCCCCGATAAAAGGAAGTGCCAAAGAAGGAGTCAGGTTTGACTTTGGCACGTTTATAGAGAACCCCACTGAGTGCAGGAGGTTTGCCAGAGTCTGAAGGTGGGAGACAATAGCCTGGGGCAAGGATGCCTTCAACAGCCAGTCGTCAAGGTAGGGGAAGACTGACACCCCTAACCTGCGCAGATGAGCTGCGACCACCACCATCACCTTGGTGAACATGCTAGGGGCACTTGTAAGGCCGAAAGGGGGCACAGTAAACCGAAAGTGCTGGTGGCCTACCTTGAACCGCAGGTAAAGTCAGTGTCCAAGCAGGATGGAGATGTGAAAATGCGCATCTTGCAGGTCCAATGCTACCATCCAGTACTCTTGGCCTAGGGAAATCAAGACCTGAGCTAAAGTAAGTATCTTGAACTTCTACTTCTTGAGGAAGAGAGTGATAGTCCGAAGATCTAGGGACAAGGTTATGCCCACTTCCCACAGTAAGTGGTCACATAGTGGGTGTAGACACCACAAAGGTAGGTAGCCCATCTGTCACTCTCCGATGAGTATTTAGGTGGCACTCAAACCCAAGAACTAATATTCAATGACTCAACAGAAGGACGAAGAAGAGTCACTACCCGGAGAGCACTGCAGCAGAACTTTGGCACAAAACCCTGCCATCGTCAGCCCTCACTCGACAATCAGGACAGAGTGACTCGTCCTGCAAGCTGTAGAACTACCACAGCCTTGGGTAGCCTGCCAGCACTTAAAAAAAACATTGACAGTCTCCCTAGGAGGAGAGGGGCTACTCCCCTGCAGTCTCCAGGCACCGACAAGCAGACACTGGACCACCGTTGTGAAGGTGCCCGGCCTGACAGACACTGCAGATGACCAGAAGAAGGTACTTGCGCTCTGGAAGGTCAGATCTATCTCTCCACTGAGTATGAAGACACCAGGACCAACTGGAGCTGTGCAGTACCCACCCCAGGGTACCGGATGCCCTGCACCAAACATCAGCAGCAAGAGTCCAGTCTGGATTCTCACTGAACCAGGACCAAGCAGCCGTTGATGGACGTCAGAATCACTGAGACCCACTTAGAGAGTGGCCAAGCTGCCTTGATTTTACCCCTACCCCTGCCCGAGAGGTGCATCTTTGTGCACCCAACCAGCCGATCAAACCCCTCTGCTCCTGAGCCCTCCGGCCTGGGTGCCAAGAACCGGCTGTACCCCAGTGCTCCAAGACCCCTAGCGACCTGATACCCTGTTTGGGAGCCCTTGGACTTGCCCACAAGCCCTCCTGTGCAGCCTCATTTCAGGTGACCCCCCCCCTTTTCCGTAGCATGCCAGTTACCAGCCTCACCAGCAACCTGCTCCCGGTAGAACCTTGGCGGCGCCCTTAGAACTACTGGTTGCACTTAGTAGATTAGCCCGCTACTATTCCGATCCCAGAAGGTGAACCCCTGAAACCGACTGTACCTACCTTTATGCATCTTTGACTTTTTCCTCCCATAGGATTGCAGTGTGCTTAAACGCGTATGGTTACTTATCTGTGAAAATTTCTATTGAAAACTATACTTACCTTTGAACAAAGTTCTGGAGTTTAAAATATATATAAATATATATAAAAAGTGTTATTTTTTTAATTGGTCTCAGATTTATTCTTTGAGTATGTGCCTCATTTATTGCCTCAGTGAGTACAACAAATGCTTAAGACTACCATCTGATGAGCCTAACTGCTCACCCACACTTCCACAAAAGATAGCGTATTATCTTCTTTGGCCACTGTAAAGCAACAGGGGACCCCCTGGACTCTCTGCACAGTTTACTTCTTTTTAGTACACTATATAGAGTCAGCTTTCTACACCACTCCAATAGTTTGGCAGATTTATCTGGCAGTATTCTGTGATGGTATGTACGTCAAGGGCATCCCATGTTTCCCTCACTGTCTTCTAGTAGCTCCTCCTCACTCCTGGGTCTAATATTTCCCTTGTCTGTAGTTCGGTAAATAGAACTTCATTCCAGGCCACATTAACCAGTAACTGTCATTTGATACAATATATTGTATTAAGACACCCAACAGGGCGTACCACTTTTGTTGGCTCCCACTCATTTGCCCTGATGGATTCTGCCTCCTAATTTTTCAGTAAAAAAAGGTATCTAGCACTTCAGGCATACTGGCTTGTAATGTGGGCAATTTCAGTATTTTGGGATTTAGTCACCATGTATATATGGGTGCTTTAACCGTACAACTTACTTATCTTAGGTAACGCATTATCTGGTAGAGACGCAGATTCCTTTTCTTAGAATAATTCCCAGGAGTCACACTGGATCTGGAAAGTTTTTGTGAGCAGTACCCCTGTGCGCCGGTAAGTGGCGTCATTCACTTTGCATGGCGGTGGCGTTCATGCCACAAGTGAGGTGTGCGGAGCGTAAATAAGGTGCCATCCCAATGTGCTGTCATCAGTTTCTTTTCTTGACTTTCCACGCCACGAACGCGGAGCTACGAAGAACACTGACCATTGGTGTGGAACACTAGGCCCTATAAATCTGTTCGCACAGCGGGGAGGATGCGTGGGTCTGTAAGGAATATGTGGCTAGATAGAGTTTCTACCAAAGAACAAGTTACTTACTTTCGGTAACGCTTTTTCTGGTGGATACTATATCTGCCTGTGGATTCCTCACCTTTTGAATACCCCCTGCGCCAGCATTCCGCGGGATAATTCTTTCCTAGCTCTCCCACGTCGACGAGGACATCACAATGGACAGGCTCCGCTCGCGGCACCGTATGACATCATCGGAGCCACAAACGGACCTAGTCGGTGTGCTGATGTCACTTCCACCCATTTTTTCCGTGCCACCCAGCAAACAGGCAGACCGACACCTTTTCAAAAATATACATAGCATATCAAATATATACATGTATGTAAAATCACCATTGCATAATCAATAAGAGTAAAGAGAAAAAGCATTTCTCATCATTAAAATATAAACATGATATATAAATGAAACAATTTTTCTTTTTTTTTTTGGTAGAAACAGGTGGACAACGGGGTGGCGGGTGGGAGCATGAGGAATACACAGGCAGATATAGTAACCACTGAAGGTAAGTAACTTGTTCTTCTGATGGATACTTCTGCCTGTGGATTCCTCACCTTTTTAATAGATTCCCAAAGCCGTACCTTTCCCGGAGGATGGTGTCCACCTAACTAGACCAAAAAATGTTGCAAAACAGAGCAAGCAAAATGGCCATCCCTCCTAACCTCAGAGTCCAAGCAGTAATGCTTTGCAAAGGTGTGGAGGGAGGCCCAAGTTGCTGCCTTACAGATATCAAGAACAGGAACACCTCTAGCCAAAGCAGAAGAAGTAGACTTAGCTCTGGTGGAATGAGCTCTGATACCTTCAGGCGGGTCCTTCTTGGCCAGGGCATAGCAAATCTTGATGCACAAGATAATCCACCTTGAAAGTGTCCTCTTGTGCACTGCCTTGCCTTTCATTTTCCCAACCTAGCCCACGAAGAGCTGATCGTCCAGCCTCAGATCTCTAGTCCGATCCAAATAAAAGCTGACAACCCTCTTAGGGTCCAACCAATGCAGTCTCTCTTCCTCCTTGGAAGGGTGAGGGGGAGGATAAAAGGTAGGTAAAGTAATGGATTGTCCCATATGAAAAGGGGTAACCACCTTGGGAAGGAAAGCAGCCTTGGTCCTTAGAACCAACTTATCCGCATGAATGGTCAGGAAAGGAGGTTTCGAACTGAGAGCTTGAAGCTCACTTACCCTTCTAGCCGAGGTAATGGCAATCAAGAAAAGCGTCTTAAAAGAAAGAAGCCTTAACGGGCAAGAGTGGAGAGGCTAAAACGGAGAACCCATTAAAAAGTGAGAACGAGATTCAAATCCCACTGAGGCATAATGAAAGGTGTGGGAGGAAACTTATTCATAAGGCCCTTAATGAACCTCATGACAATGGGGGACTTAAATAAAGACGGTTGGTCCGGCAAACATAAAAAGGCAGACAAAGCCGATAAATAGCCCTTAACAGTGGCTACAGCACAACCATGCTGTGCTAAAGAAAGAGAAAACTCCAAAATATTAGACACGTGGGCCTTCAAAGGGTTAATGTCTCTCTCTCTGCACTACTTAACAAACCTGGACCATCTGGAATAGTAAACAGATTTAGTGGAGAGTCGCCTGGATGATAAAATAACGTCCACTATTTCTGGCGGAAGAGAGAATGAACTCAGGTTGTCCCGTTCAAGCTCCAGGCATGAAGGTGCAAGCTCTGGAGGTGGGGGTGTAGAACCTGCCCCTGCGACTGCGAGAGGAGGTCTGCCCTGAGAGGGAGATGGAGCGGAGGGTGCGACGAGAGGTGAAGAAGATCTGTGTACCACACCCTTCATGGCCAATCCGGGGCGATCAATATAACTTGGGCCCGGTCTTGGCGAATCTTCCTCAGAACCAGAGGAATCAAGGGTATGGGAGGAAACGCGTAAAGGAGTTGTGAGCTCCAATCCAATTGAAACGCGCCCCCCTGCGCTCCCTGCATCGGATACTGGAGAATGCAGAACAACGGGCAGTGCGCCTTCGAGGGTGGCAAACAGGTCCAACCGAGGAGACCCCCACATCTGGAAGATGCGATGGACCACCTCCGGATGAAGCCGCCACTCGTGATCAGCCGAGTAACGCCGACTGAGACTGTCCGCACCAATATTCAGCACACTGGCCAGATGATTTGAAAACACACAAATCCGTTGGCCCTGAGCCCAGGACCATAGTCGCAGAGCCTCTTGACAGAGGTGATACGACCCTATACCTCCCTGTTTGTTGATTGACCACATCATGGTAGTGTTGTCCATCAGGACCTGAACCGACTGACCGCGAAGAGAAGGGCGAAAAGCCTTCAGTGCCAAACGAATCACCCGCAATTCCAGAAGGTGGATGTGAAGTAATCTTTCTTCTGGAGACCAAAGACCCTTGACCTCCAGATCCCCCAGATGAGCACCTCACCCTAGAGTGGAGGCATCCGTGATCACTGTGGCCACCGGCGGAGGAGGCTGAAAGGGCTTTCCTTGAGACAGGTTGCCCTGCACACCCCACCAAGACAGCTCCGCTGCAGCTTCTCTGGAGATTCTGATATTCTCCCCGAGATCTCCGTTGTGCTAATACCACTGCCTGCAGAGGCACCACTGGAGTGCCCTCATGTGCCAGCATCCATGGTTGACCAACAGAATGCAGGAAGCGAGCAGACTGAGCAGGCGAAGAACCTTCAGGACTGGAACCACCGCTCCATCGTGAAATAAAGGAATCATTTCCTGAATGTCGAGAATCCTCTGTGGAGGAGGGAATGCTCGACACACAGAAGTGTCCAGTATTGCCCCTATGAACAGGCTGCGCTGAGAAGGCACCAGGTGAAATTTGGGTACATTTATCGCAAAACCCAATTTGAACAACAGATGAGTTGTCACTTGCAAGTGGCGCGAAATCAACTCTGGAGACTCCGCTTTCAACAGCCAGTCGTCCAGGTAGGGGAAAACAGGAACCTCTGACCTTCTGAGATGAGCCGCTACCACTGCCATCACCTTTGTAAAGACTCGAGGCACGGAAGTGAGACCGAACGTAAGAACCGCAAACTTATAATGTTGCGATCCCACCGTGAACCGGAGATACTTCCGATGCGACCTCAGGATGGGAAGATGAAAATACGCATCCTGCAGATCGATGGACACCATCAAGACTTCCTGTTGCAGCGCAAGGAGAACATGAGCCAAGGTCAACATTTTAAACTTTTCCTGTCTGAGGTAAAGGTTCAAAATCCTGAGATCCAAGATCGGCCTTAATCGATCGTCCTTTTTGGGTATCAGGAAATACCGCGAGTAGCAACCCTGACCCCTTTCCTGCTCCGGAACCACCTCTATCGCACCTTTTTGAAGCAATCTATGAACCTCCTGCTGCAAAAGAATCAAGTGGTCTTCTGAACACCCACCCTGGCGAGGAGGGTAAGGAGGAGGAAACTCCAAAAAGGGGAGGGCGTACCCATTCTCTACAAGATTCAAGACCCAACGATCTTATGTGATCAGTCTCTAATCTTGTAGAAAGTGGGACACCCAACCTCCAACTGGACCAACATGTTCTAAGATGGGGGATCTAGAACTGCTTTCCTGACGTACCAACGGTGGCGGGAGGGGAGGTAGAGGAACAGGAGGAGGTCTGTTGTCGATTTGCACCCCTGAGGCCTCTTATTCTTCCCTCTGTATGATTTGTACAAGGGATTCTGCTGTTGTTGGCTCTGCTGAGATTGCTGGCGGCCACGAAAGGAAGCAGATCTCCCAAAGCCCCAATATCTTTTGTAACCATAACCTCTAGACTGCACCTGGATGCCTAAAGATCTTGCAGTAGCTCTACTGTCTTTGAAACGTTACAAGGCTGAATCCGCCTTTGAACCAAAGAGCTTTGACCCATCAAAGGGCAAATTCAGCAAAGTCGCCTGAACATCAGCTGAAAAACCAGAAGACCTGAGCCATGCCTGTCACCTTGTAGCCACACAAGACCCCATCACACGAGCCACAGAGTCAGCAGTGTCCATTCCTGACTGAATCACTTGACGTGCTGCAGCCTGCGAATCCGAAAGGACTTCCAAGAAATTGGCACGATCCTCCTCAGGCAACTTCGGAGCCAATTGTACAAAAGAGTCCATCAATGCATGAATGTATCTTCCAAGAAGGCAAGTTGCATTAGTTGACTTTAGAACCATACTTGCAGAAGAGAACACCTTCTTCGCAGCTTGCTCCATCTTCTTCGAATCCCTATCACCCAAAATGGTAGGAAAAGCACTAGAAGACTGCTTTGAGCAAGAAGCTTGGACAACCAAACTTTCCGGTGTCGGATGTGATGACCATAAAGCTGGATCATCAGGGGCAGGCCTGTACCTTCTCGAGATAGAACGAGATACAGCCGGAGCAGACAAAGGCTTCTGCCACGCCTCCAGAATTGGAGCTGTTAAGGCATCTGTAAAAGGAAGCAAAGGCTCAGAAGTTGATGAAGTATTTAAAACTTCTGTTAGTATGTTGGACTTTATCTCCACAGAGGGAAGTTTAAGGCCCAATAAATCAGCCGCCTTCCTTATAACCACATGGTAAGGTGCAACGTCCTGTACAACACATCCACTTGCAGATGGCAAGTTATACTCAGGGAAAGTATCTAGGCCACTAGCTTCAGGAAGGCCTTCAAACTCATCCAAAGAGTCAACAATTTCTCCTTCCTCCTGATCTTGTAAATACTCCTCCTCCTCCTCAAGCAATATGTGTGCCTCTCTCCTGGAGCGTTGCTTAGGCAACGGCGTCAGTGGAGCCACACGCTGCGCCGGAGATGACATCAACGGCGTCGATGGAGGAGCCTCGACTTGAAATCTCGATGTCGATTGAATTCGAGGTGGAGCAGACTCAGCAGCTGAAAGATTTCGGGGAGCCGGAGTGGAGGATCTCGGCGCCGGAAAATGCTAAGTCGACGGCAAAAAAAGGCATGAAAGGAGCCTGGGCATAGAACTGGGGAACACCCAGGTTGAAAGCCAAAGGACCCACGAGGCCTGGAGTCGAGTCTCTGGTAAACAAGCCAAACATCGCATTGAGAAGAGTCAGCCCCAGGAGCAGGAAAAGGAGGATAGGATCCGTACCTTCCTGAAGGGGAGTCACCTGAGGTCGCACTGGAGCCTGCGGAGCCGGGGACGGCGCCCGCACAGGTGAAGTCACATGGCCTGGAGAGGACCCACCTGGCGCCGGTGACGTCGCTGGAGCCGGTGAATCTTCATGTTGTGAAGAAGCATCTGAAACAGGCGACGCCGCAGCCGGAGATGGTACTGGCGTCGCATGAGGAGAAGGAGTTGGAGAGATAAAGTCCTTTCTCTGAGGTCGCTCAGCCAGAGTAGGCGACCTCAATCTCGACCTCAAAACCCTGGCCTTCGAAGAACGATGACGAGAGGTATGTCTTCTCTTGGATTTCTTGTGCTTCTTCGACTTCGAAGTGTGAGAAGACAAAGACTTCGCCCTCTTCCTACCTCTCTTCTCCTTCTTGGTTTTGGCCATAAACAACTTGGCTGCACGCTCTTTAATCACCTTCGGATTCATTTTCCTGCAGCTTCTGCATTCCTTGACGTCGCGGTCCTAAGATAAGCACCAAAGGCAGTCATCATGCGGGTCCGTAATCGACATATGCCCGCCACACACTCTGCAGGGTTTGAATCCGGTCTTCCTGGAAATAGCCATCTGAAACAATTAAGAGATACAAAGTTTTCCACGATGAAAATGGAGAGCCCTGGAAAAACAGTTAAGCGTCGATGGCGCGGAAAAAAGGGAACTGACGTCAGCACGCCAACGAGGTCCTTTTGTGCCTCCGATGACGTCATACGGTGCCGCAAGCGGAGCCTGTCCATTGTGACGTCCTCGTCGACGTGGGAGAGCTAGGAAAGAATTTTCCAGCAGAATGCTGGCGCAGGGGGTATTCAAAAGTTGAGGAATCCACAGGCAGAAGTATACATCAGAATAAGATGTTTCCGAAGGTAAATACCTTTTTAATAAGATAGAGACTTCTAGCGGCAGATTCCTTACTTTATCTATTATATCCAAGCACCACCTCCCTAGAGGTAGGTCTGTGAAATAATTTCACACCAATAAGTCTAGCAGAACCGAACAGGCAAAGTGAAATGAAATGAAATGAAAACATTATTTGTAAAGCGCGTGGTTACCCGGAGGCATCCCAGCGCTGCTGACATCAGGCAGCAGCGACGTTATTCCCTGCCCTGGAATTATTTAGGGAAAAGCCAGGTTTTAAGCATCCTACGGAATGTCATGTAATTGGGTTCCTTTCTTAATAGAAGCGGGAGAGAGTTCCAAAGCTTGGCGGCGTTGTATGAGAAAAGGTGGCAGCCACTTCTAGCCTTCTTAATTCTGGGAACGAGAGCCAGAGGAAGGTCATTTGAGCATTGTTGCCTGTTTACATGGTAGGGCTGGACCAAAGAGGAAATGATAGCAGGTCCTTTTCCTCCAATCAGCCGGTGGGCAACATACAGGGCTTTGAATTGGACTCTTTCACGCACTGGGAGCCAATGAAGAGCCCTTAAAGCCGGCTTTGCCGATTGGCGACTCCAGGTGCCCACGAGTGTCCTGGCAGCACAATTTTGCATCTTTTGAAGCTTAGCCACGATCGAGCAAGGGGCGCCTAGATACAGGGCGTTTCCGTAATCCAGGCGAGATAGAATAAGCGCTTGGACTACAAGCTTTCTTGCTTGAGCGGGTAGCAAAGGGAGTATTTTAAGCAACATTCTTAGTATGCCAAAGCACGAAGCGACAACCCTTCTAGCTTGAGATTTAAAGCAGAGCTCAGAGTCCAGCCAGAAACCGAGGCACTTTATCTCCGGTTTAGGGGTCGGGACGGGACCCATACATACTGGCCACGAGAGAGCTACCTCAGAAGGGGAGGAATTGGCAAGGAGCATAAGCTCGGTTTTATCTCCATTGAGTTTTAAATGGGAATGTTGCATCCATCTAGTCACTTCTTCGAGGCAAGGGACAAGACGGACGGACCTGACTGTCCAGGCACTAATGTTTTGTGTGTAGAGAGGCCCACATTTCTGCCTGGCAGATGTCCAGGACCGGGACTCCACGTGCTAACGCAGTGGTCCCAGATTTAGCTCTGGTGGAATGAACACACAATCCATCAGGAAAGCGTCTTGGTCAATCTTAATGCAGAGAACAATCCATCGGGAGATGGTCCGCTTCTACACAGCCTTTCCCCTCTTCACTCCAAGATACCCCACATTCATCCACCCGGATCTCTTTTGTGCGGTCAAAGTAGGAACACAGCGCTCTTTTTGGGTTCACACGGTGAAGTCGCTCTTCTTCCTTGGAGGGATGGGGTAGAGAGTAAAAAGAATTAGCTAGTCTGGGTAGATGTTTAGGTATGGAGGCTTGGATGACAGCTTGAGGCTCACTGACCCTCTGGGCAGATGTTATTGCCACCAGGAAGGCAGTCTTGAAGGCAAGGAGCCTGAGAGGACAACTGTGCAATGGCTCAAAGGGAGCGCACATCAGAAAAGTCAAGACCAGATTAAGGTCCAACGGAGGCATGATGAAGGGAGAAGGTGGGAACATGTGTTGCAAATCTTTTAGGAACCTATATACAATAGAGGATTTGAACAGGGATGGCTTATCAGGAAACAGCAAAAAGGCAGACATGGCAGAAAGACAGCCCTTTAGGGTGCCCAGAGCACTGCTGGGCAAGAGAAAGGATAAAGAGAAGGACCCGAGAGAGTGGAGCAGAATGAGGGTCAACCTGTTTCTTTGAACACCACGCCACAAACTTGACCCCACAGCAGGTGTGTACAGTCTTGGTGGAGGGATGCCTGGCTATCAAGATAAAACTGCAGACTTTGGGAGGAAGATGTCAACTGTCACCACTCAAACTCCACGCTTTGACCAGCTCAGGTGGAGAACCCTCCAAGGCTACTGTGACAAAAGATCCTCCCAAGAGAGGGAGGCTGATTGGAGGACCGAAGGCCATGCTCAGAAGCTCGGGAAACCAAACTCTCTCAACCCAGTCAAGAGCCATGAGAATGACCTGGGCCCAGTCGTTCCTGATCTTGAGAACTCCGGGTCGGAGTGGTATGGGTTAAAAGCCGTACAGGAAACCTGAGCTCCACTCAAGACAAAAAGCGCCTCACAGCGCGAGCCGCCTCGGAAACTTCATTGCGCAGAACTGCTGACATTTCGCATTCTCGGCAATGGTTAACAGATCTAACCAAGGCTCTCCGCACTACTGAAAGAGACACTGCACCACATCCGGATGGTGATGCCAATCAAGATCCGTAAGCATCTTCGGCTGAGTTTGTCTGCCCAAGAGTACAGAGAGCCCAACAGGTGTTGAACCATCAGGGAAATGCCCTGACATTCCAGCCATGTCCAGAGCTGCAAAGCCTCTTGACAGAGGGTCTACGACCCCACACCACCCTGTTTGTTGCAGCACCACATGGCAGTGGCGTTGTCCGTGAACACCTGCACTAGGATTCCCTTGATGACGGGCCGAAAGGTTTTTAATGCCAGCCGGACGATTCGAAGTTCCAGAAGTTGGTGAGGAGTCCGGATTCCACCAGAGACCAAAGGCCTCTCATAGCCACCCATCCCAGATGGCTGCCCCATCCTTTGAGCAACGCATCTGTCACGAGTGTCAGATCAGGTTGGGAGAGCAGTCTGCCGCTGACCCAATCAAGGCTCGCTAACTATCACTACAGATATTTTGCAGTTCTCTCCAAGATCTGGACCATGTCAGAGAGATTCCACTGGTGTTGCTCCCACTGGAACTTCACTTTTCACTGCAGAGCCCACATATGCCAGCGGGCATGAGTCACAAGCAGGATGCAGGAGCCATGAAGGCCAGAAGCCTCAAAATCAGTCTCACATACATCCAGGATAGAACCTGAATTATCAGTATCATAGCCTGAATATCCTGGTCTCACAATTCTGGAGGATAGGACAGAACCTGCACAGATTCCAGAACAGCTCAGATGAAAGGGAGAGTCTGAAAAGGAGTCAGGTGTGACTTTGATACATTGATAGTCAACCCCAGCGAGTGCAGGATGTCAGCTGTATTTTGGAAGTGGGAGCTGACAGCCCGGGCGGGAGCCTACCTTAAACAGTCAGTCGTTGAGGTACAGGAAGACTGGAACCCGGATCCCGGCAGATGAGCTGCAACCACTGCCATCACTTTGGTGAACACCAGAGAGGAGCTGGTAAGGCTAAAAGGAAGCATGGTGAACTGAAAGTGCTTGTGACCCACTGTGAACTGCAAGCAGGACTGGCATGTAAAGTAGGTGTCCTGCGAATCCTACTACCATCCAGTCTCCCTGTTCCAGGGTACACAGGACTTGAGCAAGTATTAGCATTTTGAACTTCGTCTTGAGGAATAAATAAGAGGGCATAGGTCAAGGACAGGACAAAGGACTCCATCCTTCTTGGACACCAGAAAGTATTGAGAGTAACAACCACAACCTACCTCTGGCGTTAGCACCCTCACTACGGCTTCCTTGGCCAAGAGAGCTGTCACTTCCTCATGGAGCAAGGCGAGCTGGTCCTCTGTCAGCCTGTTGCAAGTGGGTGGCATTGGTAGAGGGGTGGTCACAAAATTAAAGGAAGTAGCCCATTCAGACATTCTGAAGAACCCACTGATCTGATGCTACAGTCCCCCAGTGGGGCAGGTGATGGCGTAACTGCCTCCCACCGGGTGCTCATGATTGCAAGAGGGCAAACTAAAGGAGGTTGGAGGCTGTGGCCGCCGGGGGAGTGGGGGACTGACCTGACCTCTGGGTGCCCAACCCACAGTGTCTGTGGGTACCACGTCCTCAGTCAAACAGGGGCTGGAAAGCTTGCATGTCGTGGTGGCTGGGCTGGGCTGGTAAAGACACAGCTGGAAACCCCTTCCGGGGCCATGAAAGAAGGACTGTGTTTGGGGAGGGACCATGGAAAATCCCAAGGACCAGGCCATAGCTTTGCTGTTCTTGAAGCACTGAGTCCACTTTGTCTTTGAAGAGACAAGAACCATCAAAGGCCATGTCTATAAGAGATGATTGGACATCCCCTTAAAATCCAGGCGTGGCACCGTAAGGCCACCGCTGATGAAATCGATCTGCCTAGCGAGTAGGGGGTATCCTGTACACATCTGATTGTGAACTTACCTATGTCTCTCCCATCAACAAAAGCTTGGTAAAGTTTGGCCAAGGCCTCCTCCGGATCCATGGGCAGCGCATTCACAACTGAATCCTATAGCGCATTGGAGTAACAACCTAAAAGTAATGCGCGGTTGATGCACCGCAGTGCCAAGCTGGTGGGATTTTTTTTTATCTTGCCTGAGGTGTCCTGATTCTTGGATTCCCTTTACGTTTGGGGGGGGGGGGGGGGGGGGGTAGGGAATGCACCAGGATTTACATAGAAAATAGAGGCTTGGACGACCAAGCTCTCCAGGGTAGGGTGTTGCGTGAGAAACTGGGGAGCCCCTGAGGCAGAGCGATGGCGGCAGGCAATTCTCTGTTCACAGGAGACCCGGTTCTGGGTTTGGACCAAGTCCCAAGCAGGACGTCCCTGAGGGCTTCATTAAATGGGAGAAGCGGTCCTGACTGGGTCACACCCGACTGAAGCACTTAGGTCAAGACGTTAGTCTGGACTCCCACTGAATGTAGGCTAAGTTCCAGGACCTCAGCCACCCTTCTCACCACAACAGCAAGTTATGCCTGTAGGAAGCTGGCACTGTATATACTATACCAAAATAAGGTATAGTGTGCTCAGAGTCGAGGGAGTCCCCAGAGATATAGCAGAGGCTAAATTAGGTAAATACTAACAGCTCTCTTTGTGGTAGTGTGGGCGAGCCGTTAGGCTTATCCAGAGGGTCTGTTTATTGTATTCACTCAATCAAGGACTGATAAACACACTCAGACAGAATCCAGACCACTTGGGTAAGTATAAAAAAAATATATACTTATGTTTTATTTTAGAACCAAGCAGGACTTGGCACAGGTGAATAAAATAAATTTTCAAATGCAAGACTGTTCAAGGAAATGCTGTTGTGCTTGAAATTACAATTCTTACAGGTTGGTGTCACTTTTAAATACAGTTTTTTATCATACAGTAAATAAATACTTTTAGATTACTTTCAAGTTACTTTAGATTACTTTGAGTGCTGGGGGTGGTATGCCAAGATGCACACCATAAGAGTTCTACATACAAGGTAAGTACGACTTTTTATACTTGGCAATTGAATTAACTTTTCTCCATACTTTAGCGGTTTCACACCTAAAACAATTTTAGGCCTAAAATCTTATAACATGAGTTCCTATGGGAGAAAATAGTTATCGGTTTTGGAGGTAAGTCCTCGACTCACGAGGGTCTACTTTGGGGTTTTAGACCAAGGTTCCCCAAGGTCTAGGAGGGCACTCCAGTTGCACCACCAGCGGCACAGGGGCAGCCGGATGCAGAGTGCAGGGGCCCAATTTTAGCCATTGGGGCTAGGGGGCCTTCGGTTAGGGTCTGCTGGAGAGTAGACCACTCGGTTTTGGGAGCCAAGCTACCAGAGTTAAGGTTAGCACTGCAGGGGACAACGACCTTCACAGGAGCTGGACCACCATCGCCCCTCAAGCGGCCGGGTGCAGGGTGCTAAACGCACGTTAGGGACCCTGCGCTTTCCAATGGAACCCTTCTGTTTTGGAGAGATGCTGCAGGCTCGGGCAGGAAGACTTCCTGAAGGCGACCACCGGCTGAAGAGGTAAGTTGGGATCTTAGGGGATGCCTGGACACCATCAGTTGGGCCACCTAAAGTCATGGGGCGAAGGTGTAGGGGTGTCATCTGGGGTCGGGTTTTTCTTACCCTCTCCCGTAAGGGGTACCCTTAAGGTTGAGGCTGCAGGCGTCGTCGGGAGTCTTGAGGGAGGTCGGGGATCACCAGATCCCAGGTCAGGATCGCCGGTGAGCGTTGGGCCACTCGAAATCGGGCCGTGGGCGTCAGGTGCACAGTGGAGCAGAATCACGGAGTCTGGATTCTTGAGGAGAGTCTTTGGTTGAGCAAATCTGGTGCTCACAGGAGACTGAGTCTGTGGGAAGCTCGCAGGGCAGGTCCTCCAAGCTCTGAGGGTTGCTGGCTGCTAGACTCGCCAGGATCCTTGCAGTAGGCATATCATAGATGGGACAGGCTGGTAGGGCTGGGACCAAGGCAGCTGGTGTCCTCTTCTTCTTCTTCCCGGGTCAGCACGGCTCTTCGGTCCTTCTTTCTTCATTGAATCTGAGGAGGCAAGGTTCAGGTTCGCCCCTAAACTCTAACTTTAGGGGCGTTAGAAAGGTATGCAGGTCGGGACCAAAGAGACTTTCCTAATTTGGTGGAGTCCTCTCATCTTCAAGATGGAGGGGACTAAGAAGTGTGCTTTACCTCGCCTCCCCCACCTGAGGGGTGGGGTTGGCAAAGGTGGGCACACGTCTCTTTCTAGCTTGGTTTCCTCCCGATTCTCCTGCACAAAGTGGGGGCCAGAACCGGTGAGAGCCAGTTGAGGGGGCTGCAAAAGGCAGGGACAGCATCCAAAGGCAGCAGACCTTTGAAGCTTACCCTTTCGTGGACCCAGCCCATCCTGGGGAGGAGGCATGATACCGCTACCCAGGACGGGCTTTGTTTCTGGACCCAGAGAGCAAAGGCTCTCTACCCAGGGGTCCAGAAACCTATCTTGTGATGGCAAATGATAGGCAGCCATTCAGGAACCACATCAGAGCTGGTTGATTTTCAGGGGGTATCTCTAACATGCCTTCTGAGTGCTTTTTACATTAAATCCCACAATGGCATCAGTGTGGCTTTAATGTGCTGAGAAGTTTGCTACCAAACTTCCAAGCTGTTAATAAAGCCGTTATGGAGCTGTGGAGTTCGTAATTACCAACTCCAAGACCATATACTCTTTATGGCTTTACTACACTTGCAATGGCTAAGACACTGTAGGGGTACAGGGCTCATGCCTCTGTACCCTCACCTTGGGGCTTGTGCACCCTGCTAGAGGGGTGGCTTACCTAGGGCCTAGCCAGTGTATTGCAGGCATGGCACACAGGGATGTGTGCCATGTGGACTCTTCACTTTTCTCTGCACAAAAACACGCAGCCTGTAGTGGCAGTGTGCGCGCTAAGGTGCAGGGCCTCTAAGGCTGGCACAATAGGTGCAGCAGCCCTTAGAGGCCTTCCCTTGTCACAGTGCCCTTGGTGCCCATGGTACCTTTTACAAGGAGCCTACCTGTGGCCAGGACGTGCAAATTGTGAGTACAACTGTACAGTCTTGGAAAAGAACAGAGGCGCTGGGAACCTGGTTGGTGAGGACCCAGGGCACACCAAGTCAGGTTGCATCAGATGTCAGGCAGAAACTGGGGGGTAACCATGCAAAAAGGGGCACTTTCCTACACAGCTCCCTCCTCTGTAGCCAGGGTAGGGGGAGTAAGCATGCCAGAATCTAAGGTAGTTTCCAGTCCACGGCCCCTCGCCAAAACCTCACACCAGTCCATGGTGGGATCAAAGAACTGGTATTCTTCATGGTGCAGCGACCACTCCTAATACTCCGAAAGTCCTAGCCCACAGGAATAGAGCTCAGGATCTGGCCTGGAAGGAATAACCGGAGTCTGCGTTAGACGATGCACATCCGGCTGTGTGTGGGAGTCAGGGATTAGAATTTATTGGGTGCATATTGACCAGCTCGGAGTGTCCGACCAAGGAATAAATGACCCTATACACAAGTGTTGTTCCCAATGTTGGTACCCATAGACCATAGCTTCTCATCTCACTCTCAACAGCTCATGTCGTGGTCAATGTAAAATGAAACACCCTGGTAACTTAATAACTGGTATCTTACCATTTTGCTTTCTAAAAAATGTAAATTCCCATCAGACTTTCTAGAACTTCATACTCCGCACTTCACTAGAACTTGTCCCGAGTAAATTACAATATTCAATACATGTTCAGGCATTGAAACCCCAACAATCTATAATTATACTAACTCGGCATAAAAAAGGCAAAAATATCTACACATAGCACAACTCGAAAGAAAAATGTCAATCAAAATGGCAAAGCAGGAGAGAGTGCATTGTTTTAAATCATTTTCGAAGTTTCAAAAAAATCTTTAAAGGGATAAAAAATGCTCTGTAAGCCAACTATCTCAGCGAGGAAAAACACTCAAGTTTGATTCAAGACAGCGACGGAACGTTTCCTGGTTTCTTTCCACGTGCATTTATCTTCTCGTATGCTCAGTGCCACGACACAGATATAGAAATAATTTGTCCTGTGTACTGGCACCTCTATGCTCTGAAGCACATCACTTGTTTGATAATAAGTTGAGAACTGTGTCAATCTCTTCAATCTATGGCGTGCCAACCGTAGCATTTCACTGGTACTGAGTGTGTAATAGTTACCGGCTCGAGTATCCACCTCAGAACAGGGCAGAGCACTGAAGGCCATACATCAGTATTCATATACACACTCTGCAGTATGAGCAGTTGAAGTGCCTCAGCGGTTTATTACTGTGGACATGAATGTATGAATGCTTCACAATAAGTAATCCGTGTTTCAAAAGTTCACATAGCCTTTTTGGAGTAACTTTCAATGCATTTCAAGCTTCTGGCTATTCCTCAAGAGGTGTTTGAATTTTTCATACATCGCTTCATTCTGTGAAGAAGGCAATGAATAGTCGGAATGTATGAACGGAGAAGGTAACGTCAGCAAAGAGTTGGCTCAATGGCCTATGACTCGTATGGGTCAGACCCTCTATCCAACCCTTCTGGCTGTCTCAGTAAACACAGGCTGGTCCAAAGAAAATGCCAACTCGCTACTTAAGGAAGAGCTCCTTGGGAATGTAATCAAAATGGGTAACGAATACAGTAGCGGCAAGAGGGCTCCAACCCATCCCACGAGATCATGCCTGGAAATGAGCAAATTTGTCCTGGAGTCTTTCATTTTCAGTAACAATTCTACCTATTGTGGCAAAGGGGAGTAGGACTTCCGGGGGACTCTGTGACATGTACAGACTGGCACGCAGTGACTGAACAGGACGCCGAATTTTGGTCCTGTCTTTAAGGAGATGAAGAATTTCATCAAAGACTTTCAAACTGGACCAAACTATTGGGACTGAGAGCAGGAGAGGGGTTATTTGAACACAAGACTTAACAATATGGCTTACTTGGCAAGTAAACTTTATAATCAAAACACAACAAAGCACCAGAGGAGATTTTAAGACCTGCAAGGGTTGACTCCCCTAAGGCTATATTTACTACAACAACAAAAAACCTGGTTCTACACCAAACAGAACAGAACAGAAGAAGCCTAGTAATGGTGCATTGTCCCTTTTAACGGATGGTTTCCTTCACCCACCAAAGGTGGCATGCTTTATCATAGGGCAACCTCACATTGTGAAGCCTAGTCACGGTGGGGGCTACAACCTCCCTTGCTAAGAATGAGGAGCTCAGGGATGTTCTGAGAAGAGGTATAGTAAATATCTTAGGTGAGCTAGGTGTGATGAGAACAGCAGAGCAAATTAAAATCCGAATGGGATAGCTAAAACTAGCTACAGGGTACACAAATATCTTTATTGGTGCATCCCTTGCACCAGATTAAAAACCAAGACAAAGCAGGAGGGGATTCAACCTGCTTCTGGGTCAAGAAATGATAGGTTAGTCATAGGTCGACATTTTTCAGTCTATTACCCTCAAAAGAAGGGTGGCAGCCTTCTTCAAGACCTAGTATAGAACCGTCTACATAACATGCTCCTTTAGAAAAAATGAGATAACTAAGGTTTATACAAAACCAGTGGTCTTTGTGGCATTCCACATAATCAGGGATCCACTGGCAGTATACCGGGGAAAAAAAGCACGTGTAACGTCTTCATTAAATCCACCAATTCTATGAACAAAACAATACGAGGTCAAACATTTGTGTGTCCATTCCAAATCACACTGTAGGAACTAGATATCTAACATTACTAGTGATGGCCGCTTTGTACACAACACCCCCAATATTTAAAAAGAGGCATTGTCATAAATATATTTATTGCCATCAAAAACAACATTGTTCTTGAAAAAGAAAGTTGGGCTTACCACAACTTTACCCTGGCATGGTGCTCAAGGTATCCTATATCCTAAACAGTGGTGACAGGACGGAGACAAAACAAAAAAGATTGGCACAAGAACCAAAAAGAAGAGAGACTCATGGTATTTCAAAATTCTTTACAGCAACTGTGACCCAAATATACACTAACATGGTTGTATTCCCAGTGAGTTTGGTATATAGTCAACCACTATCTGAATAGACAAGTGGTAAGTGACTCCTAGGTAACAAGTGTTGATGGAAAGAATAGTATGAATGTGCATAGGTGTTCATAGGCGGTGACATCTCTTCTGTAAACTAGGGAGTAGATTACTCCTAACTAGACAAGGTAACGTATTGCTAGAGGTGGCAGCATGGGTTGTGCTACCCCCTCCTTTTACATACAAATGAAGGAGGGTTACAGGAGGGCAAAAACCAAAAGTTCAGGAGGACTAGTGTGCATGCTAGTCCTCCAGTATATTTAGATATGGTATACAATTACTGGTTTATCGCCTTTATATGAAAAACGAGGTAAAGGACTTTAAGCACCATGGACTCTGGTCAGATGCCATGACCCCATGGGGAACGTTAGCGATGGCGATACTAAACAGTGCTCCAACCATATTAAGTGCAAAAGGGGGATTGCCATGCCGGGGAAGAGCCAGAGCCCGAGCCAAAAGGCTGGGTGTTCTTATAAAGGCATGCAATTTAGTGCAATTTGTATGTATGGTCAATAAAAACAATGTACAGTTTATCACCATTCCTTTAGAACGAAGTAAGAGAGCTCTTGCTCCGTAGATTGCGATCCCAGGAGTGTCCCTCAACATAGTATTATACACCTATAGGGAATGTAATCACTGGCAGCACCGAACTGTGCTCTTACCTTGTTCTGTGCAATAATGTTGCTGATGGCCACGCCGGGGGAAAGGCAGAACCCAAAGCAGGCAGCCAGGGGTCTTTATGAAGGCATCCAGTTGGTGCAAATGAAGGCCAGCTGTGGCTGTGCCTTCGCATATCTTGTGTGTCCAATCGCAAACGTTTATATTGTTCGCAAGCACGTGACCGGGGTGGTGCTGTGAAATTCGTTTTTTTTGCTTATCATTGCCCATGACTGTAAGCAGATGAAAAAAGTCCCCCCACATATGCAGCAAAGCGAAAATCCGCCAGTGACCCCATTAGTAGTCAGAAATCTGAACTACGCACGTTAAAAGTCAGCGTTAAAAACAGTGTCCAGGCAGCGCTGGGAAATGTGGTTCTTATGCTTATAGCATTACCCGTGATCATAAGAGGGTACATTTATACCACGTTTGCGGTATGGTGAAGATATGGCAATGCCCCAGTTATAAATCAAAACTGAATAAAATGCTTTGAAAATCCTCATTAAGATATCCAATCTTACATGATGTAAAGTCCAAAGTTAAGTTGGGAAATGTAGTCCCCCATCTATATGGGCATTTTTTCATGTTGTCATATAAGACTCCGGGTAACATTAACTTAAGTGATGGACTATTCCTCGTCTGGAGTGTTGTTGTGTACCTCTGGTACGCCAAATTACCATAAAAAAGGTTTTGCATCGTCATTCTGTCTATGGGTACACCGTTGCAGGTGGTACAATTCAGTTGGCCCCCACGATTACTGTGTGCATACCGGGAAGTGTCACAGTGCCCCAGGTCAATCTGAAAACGTAATCTGGCAGGTTCTACAATGGTGTGGGCAGTGGAGGGTCCTCCGCTAAGGCAGAGGAGCATTGCCCCAATACTATGCGAGCAGTAGTTAAAGAAAACAAAAATGATAACTAGCATTCTTATCACTCCAGTTTTCCTTTCCTGGTGCAGGGTGGGGCTAGGCTGTCAGAGCCAGGCAGGGGAGGAGTGGTTTGCCCACTCTAAAGTGAGCAATGACGCTTTGACCGGCCCTCTCGGGCTGGCCAAACCATCATGCACACTTTGCATGTTCTGCACCCAAGCAAGCATTGCAGCCTGGGTGCAGAACATACCCCAGCCTCACATTCCACAGCAGCGCTCTGATTGGCTAGGGGAGTCAGAGTCCTGAGTGCCTCCTGTTCCTGCTTCCAGGAGCAAGAGGAAGCCGCGAGCAGACCGAGGCGTCGGCCGGCCAGCCTTAAGGTAAGTGCGTTTTTTTCATTTATTTTCCATTTAGAACCCTCTGCATCCCCCCTCTCCCGACACACCCCTCCCCCACTCCCGGTAAATAGCCGTAGCCACTGGTGCGGGTTGATAACAAAATACCTCCACATTATAGATCAACATCAAATGGTTAGGGGATGGAAGACCATGGGTTGTCATCATTCAAACCATCCCTATCACAATGTAACCTGTATACCCATTTCTGTTTCTTTAGAAAAAGATAGTGTGTAATATTAGTGACAAATGGTGGAAAGTTAGGTTTGTCAAGGACTGTCCCAACGTAAGTCATCCGCATGATGTCCTTTCTCAATGAAATGCATAGTCAGTTTGATAGCTTGTTTGCTGCATCTGATTGTGCTCTTGGGCTCCATGACCGAAGTCTTAACTTTACGTGTCGTCATTCCGATATTACTTGTGGCCACAAGGAGAAGAGAGAAGGTAAATAAATCTAACACTATTACAGTTTGTATGCTGTCTCTGTTCCCAAGGTCTGTGTGGAGTGTGAGGTCTGGGTACAGACCCCCACAGGACCCACAGGGGAAATGAGGTTTCACAGATGGCAGGCCCCAAAGTGTGTTCTGTCTGTTAACGTTAGTGGGTCTACGCTTAGAATGCCCAGCTTATCCTTCAGATTGCCACAACGCTTCAAGGCAAACAGTGGGCACTGAATAGATTTAGTTTCTTTGTTCAAAATGTGCCAGTTCTTGTTAACAGATTTCTTAATCAAACCAGAGAAGCAGCAAAAAGTGTTTACGCACACCAAACGCCCTCCACTCGCTCTTGGTGGACGGACCTCTAAGAGTGCGTCACTATGGTTGTTTCTCGCTCTCTGCTGATTTAAGAGATGGTGAATAGTATCTATCCAACAATTGGGAGGACAACATTCCTGCATGTGCTTTGCACTTCTGAACGGCAGAACAGTTGCGCCGCAGGCGTAAGAACTGTCCAAAAGGGAGTATGTCTCTCAGAGATGTAGGATAGTAACTCGTATAAGACAGTAGGGCGTTTATTGCTATTGGTTTCTTGTGCAGTTGTAGATCAGCAAAGAGAGCGAGTAACACCCAGATACTGTAAAGAATTACGAAATACCATGAGTCTCTCTTCTCTTTGGTTCTTGGGCCAATCTTTTTTGTTTTGTCTCTGTCCTCTCACCACTACTTAGAAAAGAGGATACCTTGAGCACCACACCAGGGTAAAGTTGAGGCACGATGCTCGACATTCGCGGGCAGGCCCAACTTTCTTTTTCAAGTACAATGTTGCTTTTGATGTCTATAAATATATTTATTATGATGCCCCATTTGAAGACTGCTGGCCACAAACTCGAGCAGCCCAGTGGAGCACCTGAATAGCATAACCCCACTATGGAGGTGCGTTACCTGGAATTGAATGTACTGGTCAGCATTAACAGAGGGAATCCAATGCGATAGTGACATGCCTGGGGGGTGGGGAGGGAGGGTATTTAGAGGGAGGAGGGGGGGGGGATTTTTGTTGTGTGTTACTTGAGGAGCAGAATCCTGAGATGGTACATACCTAAGAATGTGCTTTACCAAGCACTACATGACCAAAAAAGTAAGGGCTGTCTTAGAAGACGGATAAACCATAATTTCCCTGCGCAGGAGCAAGACTAAGGGCTACTTGCGGAGAGACAGCCTGAGACTATTATGAGTAACTATATTAAGATGTGCATTGGAACTAGACTAATTACAATCTGAAATATGGGATACCCTTACTTGTTTTATTATAAATTAATACAAATCCGTTTACAAAAACAAACAAAAAATGATGTCCCATTTGAAATATGGTGGGCACGTTATGTGTACAGAGGGGCTATCACTAGTAATCTGAGGCCTTGTTAGAGATCTAGTTCCTATAGTATGATTTGGAATGGACACACAAATGTTTGACCTAGTACTGTTTTGTTCATAGAATTGGTGGATTTAATGAAGGCATTACACATACTTTTTTTTTAGTAAACCGCCAGTAGATCCCCAATTACATGGACTACTACAAAGACCACTTGTTTGTATAATCTTGGTTATCTAATTTTTAGGTTTAGCATTCATATATGTGTATGTACTTTGTGGGCTCTGGAGATCAGCCTCAGGACTTGTCTTCTTCCGCTTAGGGACTTTTTTTCTGTTCATCTGCCTCTATTTAACTGTCTTGATAGAAAACGACCTGTAGAGGTCAGCAAAATACCAGAATGGCTTTCTGCTGAGGGACTGTCTTTTAAAAAAGAATTCTGGCAACTGCCTCTATTTAACTTTCCTGATAGAAAACGACTAGCAGAGGTCAGTAAAATACCAGAAGCACTTTAGTATTCTCTAGATTCCAGTCCATGGAAATTGTCTTCCACGAGCACCCGTAGACAATCTTTTTTCCATATCTTGTATTTTCAGTGATATGACCACAGAAGGCCCTGATTTTATATTAAAAACAGAGCTTTGGACTATACCATTTCCTGCTGAAAGGCAATATTTCTCTCCAAGGGTTCCCATACCAGGCGTGTCACGCAGTTTGGTGCTTACTTTCCCTCCATGTTAAAGAACAGTAGATGTTTCAGCACCCAGGTTAATGTGCTGCATAGCTAAATACATGTAAGGTACAAAGGCGAGACCGATTGCATTGCAAATGCTTGTTTGTACATGTGCAATTTACCACGCAGAAGCTTCGATAATAGGTCCTGAAGAAGGCCGCCACATCTCTGTTGAGGGTAAAAGGCTGAAACATGTCAACCTATCACTAATTTATCATTTCTTGACCCAGAAGCAGGCTGAATCCCCCTCCTGCAATGTCATGGTATTTAATCCTGGCACATGGATGCACCAATAAAGATATTTGCGTGCCATGGAGCTAGTTTTAGTGGTCACATTCTTATTTTCATTTGCTCTGCTGTCCTTATCGCACCTAGCAAATGTAAGGTATTTGCGATACCTCTTTTCAAAACATCCCTGAGCTCCTCGCTCTCAGAGAGGGGGTTGTAGCCTGCACCGTGACTAGGCTTCACAGTGCAAGGAGGTGACCCTTTGATGAAGCATGCCACCTTGGGTGGGTGAGGGAAACCGTCCTTTAAAATGGACACTCCACCATTACTAGACTTCTTGTGTTCTGTTTGGTGTAGACCCGGGATGGGGGGAGAAGGGGGGTTCTTGTTGTGGTTAATTATGTCTACTTCATACATGCTACAAATGGATCACACAAGAGTTTAACTTTGGGTTTACTCACCAAATGGAAACCAAAGTAGCACCTCAAGAAGAGGGAACTGCATCTTAAACTGATTATTCTTCAAAGAGTAAACAATCAGAGTGACATAATATTGATATCTACTATCATTAGGACTTGTGGTATAACCTATTCAGACAGTTGTTCTTCCTAGACGGCACTGCAATCCCCTAGTGATAATTTTGCACGTAGAATAACACATAAATCTTATTTTTGAGACTGACCGGCTACAGGCAATGCAGTTTGGGCACAACTTGGTAGAAGAGGATTGCTGTGGCTGGGCACGAATGAAAAGCAGGTACTTTGGACATGAAACATTAATTTTGATGCTCACCTATAGATAAACATTGACTAATTCATTCAGATTTTGGTATGTTTTTCTCGTGGTTTACTCTTCAATCCCAGAAGTAAGCTAGGAATACAGCTGTCTCATTCCTAAAGATTTATTTACCTTCTGTAACGTTTCATCTGGTAGAGACAGGATATAGCGCAGATTCCTCATCTTAGAATTCTCCTCAGGCGCCAAACTAGATCAGGACATTTTTTTACGTCGGTAGAGGGCACTGAGGGACTATGTAGAGACATCCTCCAGATTTAACATTGCTGGAGTCTATACAAGCCCTCCCTGACACCAGTTTTTTCTGTGTCTATTTTTCGCGCCCACAATGCGGAGCCACTTAAAGAAACTACCTATAGAAACAGTGCTCCAAAAAAGATTAATCTTTGTGTCAAACAATTACAAAGTGTAAAGAAAGTCATCAGAATGCTAAGAAAGGGATCTTGTAGGTAACAGGACAAGCAATTCGCAGAGCGGGAAGGATGGGTGGGTCGTTAAGGAATCTGATGCTAGATCCTGTACCAGATAAAATGTTACACAAGGCAAGTAACTTGTTCATCTGATAGAGACATCTAGCTGCAGATTTCATATCCTAGAATTAGATACCCAAATATCATAATCCCTGGAGGAGGGTATGCAAACTAAACTCCCAAAATATCTCTAAATAGGACTAGCTGGCCTGCAATTAAATAAAGTGAACAAGCTGTTTTAAGAATGTAGGTGAGGCAAAGAAGATACTCCACCAGAAGGACTGTAGGAAGCCCGCAAGGAGCTTAAAGCTGCAATACCATGAGAAGCATGTGGAAAACATTACTCACAGCAGAGGGATAGTAAACTGTTGGAGAAAACACTTCATAGAAACAATAATACCATGTAGCCCTGCCAAAGGTATTCAACCCATGACTGGACAATGCTAAAGGACCGAAGACAACAGCCCATACCACTGAATTAGAGCTCCAGATCTTGGTAATGGAAACTAGTATGTGAACTAACCCTGCCCTATGAAACACAGAGAATAGGGAATCTCAATGAGAGAGGTGGGGAGAGAAGAGAGAGAGAGAGAGAGAGAGGTGGGGGATGAGAGAGAGAGGTGGGGGATGAGAGAGAGAGGTGGGGGAGGAGAGAGAAAGAGGTGGGGGGAGGAGAGAGAGAGTGAGGGGTGGGGGGAGGAGAGAAAGAGAAAGGTGGGGGGAGGAGAGAAAGAGAAAGGTGGGGGGAGGAGAGAGAGAGAGAAAGGTGGGGGGAAGAGAGAGAGAGAGAGAGAGGTGGGGGGAGGAGAGAGAGAGAGGTGGGGGAGGAGAGAGAGAGAGGTGGGGGAGGAGAGAGAGAGAGGTGGGGGAGGAGAGAGAGAGGTGGGGGAGGAGAGAGAGAGAGGTGGGGGAGAGAGAGAGAGGTGGGGGGAGGTGAGAGAGAGGTGGGGGGAGGAGAGAGAGGTGGGGGGGAGGAGAGAGAGAGAGGTGGGGGAAGAGAGAGAGAGGTGGGGGGAAGAGAGAGGTGGGGGGAAGAGAGAGAGGTGGGGGGAAGAGAGAGAGGTGGGGGGAAGAGAGAGAGGTGGGGGGAAGAGAGAGAGGTGGGGGAAGAGAGAGAGGTGGGGGAAGAGAGAGAGGTGGGGGAAGAGAGAGAGGTGGGGGGAAGAGAGAGAGGTAGGGGGAAGAGAGAGAGGTGGGGGAAGAGAGAGAGAGGGTGGGGGAAGAGAGAGGTGGGGGAAGAGAGAGAGAGGTTGGGGGAAGAGAGAGAGAGGTTGGGAGAAGAGAGAGAGAGGTTGGGAGAAGAGAGAGAGAGGTTGGGAGAAGAGAGAGAGAGAGAGGTGGGGGGAAGAGAGAGAGAGAGAGAGGTGGGGGAAGAGAGAGAGAGAGAGGTGGGGAGGAGGAGATAGAGAGAGAGAGAGGTGGGGGGAGGAGAGAGAGAGGTGGGGGAGGAGAAATAGAGGTGGGGGGACCAGAGAGAGAGGTGGGGGGAGAGAGAGA